>NC_133160.1:2043903-3243903 GCF_040802235.1 Manis javanica
GCATGTGTGTGTGCCAGGAAGGGTGAGGTACAAGGCTGAGAAGCAGGCAGAGGCCAGGTGGTGGAAGGCTTCAGAAGCCACCGAAGCTGAGAAGTCTGGCTTACACTGTGATGGGGCCACCCCTTTTTGAGCACTGGCTGGGATGCACTATTGGAGATGCCAAAGTCAGAGGGCTTATGTGCGTAGATTTCAAAACGGAAACAGGAAAGAAGCAAATGACAAATGCACCTGCCAAGCAGACAAAGGTATGCAGGACAAGTTTGTGAGTGGGGCAGCCCTGTGCCATGGCTCCCCAAATGCAATTTCTCGAAGCAGCTCTCAGGAGTCGATGGGAAGTTCATCGGAGTCTATTTGTGGTAAATACCAGAGCCAGAGAAAGGAGACTGGGGCTCTGCTGCGCCTGCTATTTTGGGACTCATGGAAGCTTTGCCGTGTGCCAACCCAGCCCACGGTGGAAAGGCCCCATTCACCGTCCAGCTCTGGGTCAGGCTGGCAACAGAAGGGGCCTGAGTGGGATCTGGAGGGGGTCACAGGGCAGCAGGCCCCTGCATCTGTAGGTGGGTGAACCCCCTCACATTGAGACTGCCGGTCTTGTCCAAGTTCAGAACTTACGTACAGATGCAGGACGTCCTCCTAGATAGGAGGCCTCTGAACTTGGTGCTCACGTACCCTGTCAACAGAAGGAACCTGTCGGCGTGCGCTCTTACGATATAGGAGGTTCTGTATTTATCAGTGTTCTCTGGCCATGGGTTCATATTTTCAAGCACAGAATACCCTTCAGGATAGGTTTCGCCTTTAATGAAAATTCATACAGATTTACATTTCAAAGTCCTCTTGAGAACTTGGCATGTTTGAGGCTGACAGCTCTCAGATGTGATTAGATCACTATTTTTTGTTTGCTTTTGCTTTTTTAACCTCTGACTTTGGTGTGCAAAAAGGCCTGGCCCATGCACAGAAGGGGCATCAGCGATGCATTTCCTTGTTCAGGGGACGCTTGCATAGTGGGGACTGTCTCAAGCCTGAGGTCTCTCTGCCGGAATATTTTAAAACCACTTGTCTATTTTGTGAAGGTGAGTTCTGTTAAAACTAGATGATAATTCACCAACCCACTAACCTAGTGTGCCCCAGAGGAGTCCAGTGTCCCCGGACGACAGGAGCCACTCTCTGCTCCCGCATCCCTTCCCCTCTCACCTTCCCTGCTGACACATCTCTGCACCCTGGACCCACACAAGGAGGGTCTCCTCAATCCCTACTGTAAACCTCAGTCAAGTGCAATGTCTTTCTGTTTTCCTTCTTGCAGTGTAACACCTCCAGAGAACGTGTGCCTGTCACAAGTCCTCAGCTGGATGGACTTGCACGACACTCTCATGTAAGAGCACCTGCGAGCCTCCTGACTCCCTTTAAAAGCAGGTGCAGCCTCTCCCTGCGCATGGAGGCTGCACCTCCACTTCTGTACCCCTTAGGTGTAAAGCACAATCCTTTGGGGGAAATCCCAGCAGGCCCCTCACAGGCAGACAGCTCCTAGCATCCCCAGTGGTGCCTGTTGGTCTTTCTGGCACAGACGGCGGGACCAGGGTGGCCAGTGGCCCAGCACACCGGAGGGTCGTACCTCCACAGGGCCATGCAGCAGAGTTCTTCTGAGCCCCACCTTGCCTGGCCCCCTGGGCCTCAGGGTCAGCACCCGAGTAGCCCTTCCTGCTTCCCAGCAGTGTCAGTCTACAGCCCTCATGCAACTGTTTCAGCAGCAAGGCAAGTAATGGGGATCTGGAGAAACTGCCATTCTGAGAGGTAGGCAGCTAGAGATCTGCTCCCAAATCCATGGTGCTCGTTTACGGCCTTGTTAGATATTAACGCAGAAATGCATTCCGGCCGGAAGCCCGGGCTGGGGGTGTTGACAGCTGTCGATAATGATCAACACAGAAGGAAATGTTCTTCTGGCCTTCCACCCGCACCTGATGATGCTTCTCACACTGGCGATGTTTTTAGAGGAAACAGCTGGCGCCTCGCTGTGTGTCCCACAGCCCACAGCTGGCTAAAGGAGGAGGGGGAAACATCAGGAGGTTTGCTGGTAGAGAGAGGGGGGGGTGGGGGGTGGGAGGAGGGAGGGGGAAAGGAGGGGGAAAGCAGGAAGAGGGAGGGACAGAGGGGGCACACAGACTGCGAGACAGCAGCTCCCCTGGAGGCCTGGAATTGCACGGCCCCCAACAGAGGCCTTTTCTTAAGAAGAAGGAACTAGGCCACAGAATCTGGTTCTCACCCAGAGAGCTCATGGTCAGCTCTGCAAGCCACATATTATTCTATTGAGCAGTGATGCCAGGCCGGGCCAGTCCTGCTGCGTTCTGAAGTGAGATTTCCAAACACCCCCTGCTCCACACAATTCAGCCTCTCCCTGGGTCCAGAATCATTTTCATCCAACAACCGGGCCGACACCAGGATATGTATCCCCATGTCTCTGTAGACGTGCAATTCTCCCCAAGAGCATGAGTTGGGAAAAAACTGTCCAAAGTTTTTACCCCCTTAAAAAACTGCCTTTTATTAAAATGCATAAACCTACAGACCCTAAAATCGTACTCAGGAAACTTTGTCCAATATCCATGCATAATAAATCCTTCAACAAACTGGGTATAGAGGGAACATACCTCTACACAATAAAGGCCATTGTGACAAATGCAGCTCGTATCTTACTCAGCAGTGAGAAGCTGAAAGCTTTTCCTTTAAGACCAGGGACGAGACAAGGAGGCCCACTCTCCCCACTTTTATTCAACACAGTACTGAGGTCCTAGCTAGAGCAAGTGGGCGAGAAAAAGAAATTAAAGCTTTCACATCAGAAAGGAAGAGGTAAAACTGTCACTATTTGCAAATGATATGCTATATAGAGAAAATCCTAAAGATTCCACCCAAAACTATTGCAACTAATAAATTCAGTAAAGCTGCAGGAAATAAAACCAATATACAAAAAGTACACTGCATTTCTATACACTAACAACAAACTGTAAGAAAGAGAAATTAAGAAAACAACCTCACTTACATGCATCAGAAATAATAAAATGCCTAGGAATAGAGTTAACCAAGGAGGTGAAAGACCTGTGCTCTGAAAACTGTAAGACGCTGATCAAAGAAAGTGAAGCTATAAATAACTAGAAAGATAATCTGTGCTCATGGATTGGAAGAATGAATAGCATTAAAATGTTCATATTATCCAGAGCAATCTGCAGCTTCAACACAATCCCTATCAAAATCCCTATGGCATTTTTCACAGCAATAGGAAAAGCCATCCTAAAATGTGTATGGGACCCCCAAGGACCCAGAATAGTCAAAACAATCTTGAGAAAGAACCAAGCTGGAGGCATCACACTTGCCCACTTCAAAGTACATCACAAAGCTGTAACAATCAGAACAGTATGGCACTGGCATAAAAACAGGCATACAGACCAGTGGTGCCAAATGCAGCCCTGAAATAACCCCACACACATTAACTTACCACAAAGGAGCCAAGGAGATGCAATGGGGAAAGGGCAGTCCGCTCGGTGGGTGGTGCTGGGAAAAGTGGGCACAACACCGGACACTGTGTGCCCCACTCCCAAAAACTGACTCCAAATGGATTAAAGATTTGAGCATAAGACCTGAAACCATAAACTCCTAAAAGAAAAGACAGATGGTAAACTCCTTGACATTGATCTTGGAGGTGAGTTTTCGGATTTCACAACAAAAGCAAAAGTAAACAAGGGACACACCGCCAACTAAAAAGCTCCTGCACAGCAGAGGAAACCACCGACAAGATGAAAAGACAACCAACCTACAGAATGGGAGAAGAGATTTGCAAATCATATGTCTGGTAAGGGGTTAACAAAAGATCCAAAATATATAGAGAACTCATGCTACTCAATAGCAAAAAAACAAAACAAAAATACCCAAAAAAACGCAAACAAAAACAAACAATCCAATAAAAAAATGTGCACAGGAACGAAACGGACATTTTCCCAAAGATGACTTGTAAATTGCTAACATTTCCTGAAGAAGTGCTTGGCATCACTGCCAGCTGCACACCCCGATTTACATAAGGAGAGGAGTTAATATGAGCCCCAGGAAGGGCTTCAGGAAAGTCCTCTTCCTCCCAGGGAGAGGCTCACCTGGTCCACAGAGCTCTGATCCTGAGGACTGACACTAACCTCTGCACTGTGGACGTGACACAGGGAGGAGACGCTGTCCACACAACCAGGAGGGATTCCAGAGAGCCAGGCCTGCCCACGCCCGGACCTGGGATGTCCCATGTCCAGAACCACAGAAGAACAGATGTCTGTTGTTTGAGCTGCCTGGGCTGTGGCACGTGTGACGGTGGCCGGAGATGACGAGCACAGGACCATAAAGGACCTACTGGAGCTGTCCTGGGGGCAAGTCCTTACGTGAGCATGTGTGACCAGGACAGGCCTTTCACACATGAGTGACATCAGTGAGAATCTGCGGGAGGCAAGTTCCTAGGCTGCAGGAGGTGGTCCATCAATGACTATCTGAGCACCTACTGTGTGCCAGGATCTGAGTACCTACTGTGTGCTGGGCCACAACTGAACACAAACTGACAAGTGCCAACAGTGTGCTTTCACTGGGCAGGTGTGAGCTAGGTTCCATCTGACCCCACAGCACCTATCTTCCCTGGCTTACAGATGGAAAAACAGGCTCATCACAGATGCAGGCCCCTGGCTAGGAACAGCTGACTTGGGATGTGAGGAGCAGCTGTCCCTCCCAGGGGCAGGCTCTGCCTCATAGCACAGATGGCATGTGCCGTGTCCCCTCTCCTGCTGACCCTCACCTGGGGGATAAACACCTGCTGGCAGCTGAAGGAGGCACAGAGGCAGGTCAGACAAACTCCCAAGGAGCATGCAGTGTGGAGGGAGGGGCCTGGTGTCTGCAGGAAGGGAAGGTGGGGAAGGTGTTCCCGGGGTGAGGGCGAGACAGAAGCACTCTCCGCACCAACCCACTGGGATTTGGGGATGAGCCGCGGGGCAGCCTCTGGACAGGAAGCAGCTGGGGCCTGCAGGGAAGGTGCATTGTGTCTGTCATCTGCTCTGCTGGGAGGAGACACACCCCAGGCACCCCTGCGTCAGAGCGTACTTGCCTCTTTCTAGATGAGGCTGCAGGCCCAGAGAAGGAGTGACATGCCCACGGTCACACTGAGGTGTGGCCCATCACGGTCCCCTTGCAGGGCCATGCTGAGGGGTGAGCCTGCTGGCAGCCGGACCTCTGAGTGTCCTGACCAGGGCTTGTCCTGAGCTCCTGTATGCCTGCTAGCTGTCTGCTGCGGCCGCCCACAGTGTGGACAAACCCCGGTCCCCACCCATCCCCCAACGTCTGCATGCTCCTTCCTTTCCAGGCCTGGCGCTCTGCTCATTTTATTTTTATTTTTATTATTTTGAGCTCAAAACCTGCTCTGCATCAGGGAGCACTCGCTGAAATGAGCTGCTCGATGTAGATGCAGAGCATATGGCCCGAAACATGGCTGCTGGAGGCATCTGAGAAGCAGGTGACACAGAGCAGCCCAGCCAGTGGTTGGGCCTCTGTGCTGAAGCTGAGCCGCTTGACCCCATCCGTGGCAATGCCACCTGCTGAGAACTGAAGGAAAGAAGATGAGAGAGTCGCCCTGTAGGTTTGTGCCAAGGCGTTAACTGGGCCCAGTGGCCGCCCAGGCTCTCACATCTACACATACAGCCTCTCTCTGTGCACGGGGTGGCGGACAGCTCTGAGGTTCAGACTTACATGTTGAAGGTGAGGGTGGACGCTCAGGGGCCCTCACGAGGACACTGCATGATTCCCCATTTTGATGGTGGCAGGTGAACCATAAGCAATGGAACCATGAAAGCTGGGACCTCACTGGTCGTGGAGTCCCCCAAAATCTAAGATGGGTGGGTGGATGGATGGATGGATAGTTGGGTGGGTGGATGGGTGAATGGATGGTTGGGTGGGTGGGTAAATGGATGGATGGATGGATGCGTGGATGGGTGGGTGGGTGGATGGATGGATGCGGGGAGGGGGGGGTGGGTGGGGGGGGGGATGGATGGATGGATGTGTGGATGTGTGGATGGGTGAGTGGGTGGATGGATGGATGGATATTTGGGTGGGTGGATGGGAAGGTGGATGGGTGAATGGATGGTTGGGCAGGTGGGTAAATGGATGGATGGATGGATGGATGCGTGGAGGGATGTGTGGATGAGTGGGTGGGTAGATGGGTGGGTGAGTAGTCACAAGATATTCTTTCCTCTAGTAACTTATAGGAAGATATTAAAGTGTCACCAGGCTTCCGTACAGCCCAGCCTGTCCTCTCAGTGTAGGTACCAGTGCCTCTGAGGTGAAGCTGCCTGGTCTTGGGACTCAGACAGTTGGTGCAGATCCCTCTCACCCCCAATCATGTGCCCTTGGGCAGGTCAGTCTACCCCCCTGAGAGTCCTAGGTCTCACTGGGGAAAGGGGGTGAAATTATACTCACCACGAGGTCTGGGCAAGGGCAGCCTGGGATGTCAGCCCCACACATTAAGTATCAGTTTTTTAACACACTGCATATTCTTAGCTACCCAATATTTTATCTTTGGTAGCTCTGATCAGTCCCCTATGAGAGCTTCCAAACTAGGGGTATTAAAAAATAAGTTGGGGCGGGAGCCAAGATGGCGGCGTGAGTAGAGCAGTGGAAATCTCCTCCCAAAAACACATAGAGCTATGAAAATATAACAAAGAAAAATCTTCCTAAAATAGAGACCACAGGACACAGGACAACATCCAGACCACATCCACACCTGCAAGAACCCAGCGCCTTGTGAAGGGGGTAAGATACAAGCCCCAGCCCGGCGGGACCCGAGCACCCCTCCCCCCGGCTCCCGGAGGGTGGAGAGAAACCGGAGCAGTTTTTTTTTTTGGCGAGCGCTTTTTGGAAGCCTTAGAGGGACGGGCCCCCGTTGCTGGGGAGGCAGGGTGGCGGGACCGGTGAGGAGGTGCCTGGGAACAGCGCCGGAGGACAAAGAATATCCCGCGTTTCTCCCTGCGAGACCTGGGGGCGGGTGCCTGAGACCGGTGCCTGAGGACGGAGGAGGTCGCGCGTTTTTCCCCTTTTTTTTTTTCTCTTTTTGGCAAGCGCTTTTTGGAAGCCTTGAAGGGACGGGGACCCCAGTGCTAGGGAGGCACGGTGGCGGGACTGGTGAGCGGGTGGCTGGGACCGGCGCCTGAGGACAAAGAATATCCCCCGTTTTTCCCTGCGGGACCGGTGGGCGGGTGCCTGAGACCGGCACTTGAGGACAGAGGAAATCGCGCGTTTTTCCCCTTTTTTTTTTCTCTTTTCTGCGAGTGCTTTTTGGAAGCCTAAAAGGGACAGGGACCCCGGTGCTAGGGAGGCAGGGCGGCGGGACTGGTGAGCGGGTGCCTGGGACCGGCACCTGAGGACAAAGAATATCCCGCATTTTTCCCTGTGGGACCGGTGGGTGGGTGCCTGAGACCAGCACCTGAGGACGGAAGAAATCGCGCGTTTTTCCCCTTTTTTTCTCTCTTTTTGCCAAGTGCTTTTTGGAAGCCTTGAAGGGACAGGGACCCCGGTGCTAGGGAGGCAGGGCGGCAGGACTGGTGAGCGGGTGCGTGGGACCAGTGCCTGAGGACAAAGAATATTGAGCGTTCCTTCCCTGCGGGACCGGTGGGTGGGTGCTTTTTGGAAGCCTTGAAAGGACAGGGACCCTGGTGCTAGGGAGACAGGGCAGCAGGACCAGTGCGCGGGTGCCTGGGACCGGCACCTGAGGAAAAAAAAAAAAATCGCGTGTTTTTTCTTTTTTTTTTCCTTTCTGTTCCCTCTCTCATTGTTGCTGTTGTTGTTTTGGTTTGGAGAGTGCTTTTTGGAAATCTTAAAGGGGCAGGACAGGTCACTTAGACCAGAAGCAGGGAATCTGGGGATCTCTGGGCACTCTAACCCCCTGGGCAGCAGGGAGCACAGAGGCCCCTTACGGAGATAAATAGTCTCCTGGCTGCTCCCCCTCTAACGGGGCTCCACCATTTTGGAGGAACAGCCCCAGCCAGGCCAAGCCCACAGCAACAGTGGAGATAAACCCCAAAGCAACTGGGCAGGAAGCAGAAGCCCTGTCTGCGCACAGCTGCCCAGCACAAGCCACTAGAGGTCGCTATTCTCCCAGGAAAAGGCTACAAACCAACAAGAAGGGAAGCTCTTCCAGCGGTCACTTGTACCAGCTCTGCAGACTATCTCTATCACCATGAAAAGGCAAAACTACAGGCAGACAAAGATCACAGAGACAACACCTGAGAAGGAGACAGACCTAACTAGTCCTCCTGAAAAAGAATTCAAAATAAAAATCATGAACATGCTGACAGAGATGCAGAAAAAAATGCAAGAGCAATGGGATGAGATGCAGAGAAAAATGCAAGAGCAATGGGATGAGATGCAGAGAAAAATGCAAGAGCAGTGGGATGAAGTCCGGAAGGAGATCACAGATGTCAGGAAAGAGATCACAGAAGTGAAACAATCCCTGGAAGGATTTATAAGCAGAATGGATAAGATGCAAGAGGCCATTGAAGGAATAGAAGCCAGAGAACAGGAACGTATAGAAGCTGACATAGAGAGAGATAAAAGGATCTCCAGGAATGAAACAACACTAAGAGAAATATGTGACCAATACAAAAGGAAAAACATTCGTATTATAGGGATACCAGAAGAGGAAGAAAGAGGAAAAGGGATAGAAAGGGTCTTTGAAGAAATAATTGCTGAAAACTTCCCCAAACTGGGGGAGGAAATAATCGAACAGACCATGGAATTATACAGAACCCCCAACAGAAAGGATCCAAGGAGGACAACACCAAGACACATAATAATTAAAATGGCAAGGATCAAGGACAAGGAAAGAGTTTTAAAGGCAGCTAGAGAGAAAAAGGTCACCTATAAAGGAAAACCAATCAGGCTAACATCAGACTTCTCAACAGAAACCCTACAGGCCAGAAGAGAATGGCATGATATACTTAATGCAATGAAACAGAAGGGCCTTGAACCAAGGATACTGTATCCAGCACGACTATCATTTAAATATGATGGTGGGATCAAACAATTCCCAGACAAGCAAAAGCTGAGGGAATTTGCTTCCCACAAACCACCTCTACAGGGCATCCTACAGGGACTGCTCTAGATGGGAGCACCCCTAAAAAGAGCACAGAACAAAACACACAACATATGAAGAAGGGAGGAGGAGGAATAAGAAGGGAGAGAAGAAAAGACTCTCCAGACAGTGTATATAACAGCTCAATAAGCGAGCTAAGTTAGGCAGTAAGATACTAAAGAAGCTAACCTTGAACCTTTGGTAACCACGAATCTAAAGCCTGCAATGGCAATAAGTACATATCTTTCAATAGTCACCCTAAATGTAAATGGACTTAATGCACCAATCAAAAGACATAGAGTAATAGAATGGATAAAAAAGCAAGACCCATCTATATGCTGCTTACAAGAAACTCACCTTAAACCCAAAGATAAGCATAGACTAAAAGTCAAGGGATGGAAAAACATATTTCAGGCAAACAACAGTGAGAAGAAAGCAGGGGTTGCAGTACTAATATCAGACAAAATAGACTTCAAAACAAAGAAAGTAACAAGAGATAAAGAAGGCCACTACATAATGATAAAGGGCTTAGTCCAACAAGAGGATATAACCATTCTAAATATATATGCACCCAATACAGGAGCACCAGCATAGGTGAAGCAAATACTAACAGAACTAAAGAGGGAAATAGACTGCAATGCATTCATTGTAGGAGACTTCAACACACCACTCACCCCAAAGGATAGATCCACCGGGCAGAAAATAAGTAAAGACACACAGGCACTGAACAACACACTAGAACAGATGGACCTAATAGACATCTATAGAACTTTACATCCAAAAGCAACAGGATATACATTCTTCTCAAGTGCACATGGAACATTCTCCAGAATAGACCACATACTAGCTCACAAAAAGAGCCTCAGTAAATTCCACAATATTGAAATTCTACCAACCAATTTTTCAGACCACAAAGGTATGAAAGTAGAAATAAATTCTACAAAGAAAACAAAAAGGCTCACAAACACATGGAGGCTTAACAACATGCTACTAAATAATCAATGGATCAATGAACAAATCAAAATAGAGATCAAGGAATATATAGAAACAAATGACAACAACAACACTAAGCCCCAACTTCTGTGGGATGCAGCGAAAGCAGTCTTAAGAGGAAAGTATATAGCAATCCAGGCACACTTGAAGAAGGAAGAACAATCCCAAATGAATAGTCTAACATCACAATTATTAAAACTGGAAAAAGAAGAACAAATGAGGCCTAAAGTCAGCAGAAGGAGGGACATAATAAAGATCAGAGAAGAAATAAACAAAATTGAGAAGAATAAAACAATAGCAAAAATCAACGAAACCAAGAGCTGGTTCTTTGAGAAAATAAACAAAATAGATAAGCCTCTAGCCCAACTTATTAAGAGAAAAAGAGAGTCAACACAAATCAACATAATCAGAAATGAGAATGGAAAAATCACGACAGACTCCACAGAAATACAAAGAATTATTAAAGACTACTATGAAAACCTATATGCCAACAAGCTGGAAAACCTAGAAGAAATGGACAACTTCCTAGAAAAATACAACCTCCCAAGACTGACCAAGGAAGAAACACAAAAGTTAAACAAACCAATTACAAGCAAAGAAATTGAAACAGTAATCAAAAAACTACCCAAGAACAAAACCCCGGGGCCGGACGGATTTACCTCGGAATTTTATCAGACACACAGAGAAGACATAATACCCATTCTCCTTAAAGTGTTCCACAAAATAGAAGAAGAGGGAATACTCCCAAACTCATTCTATGAAGCCAACATCACCCTAATACCAAAACTAGGCAAAGACCCCACCAAAAAAGAAAATTACAGACCAATATCCCTGATGAACGTAGATGCAAAAATACTCAATAAAATATTAGCAAACAGAATTCAACAGTATATCAAAAGGATCATACACCATGACCAAGTGGGGTTCATCCCAGGGATGCAAGGATGGTACAACATTCGAAAATCCATCAACATCATCCACCACATCAACAAAAAGAAAGACAAAAACCACATGATCATCTCCATAGATGCTGAAAAAGCATTTGACAAAATTCAACATCCATTCATGATAAAAACTCTCAGCAAAATGGGAATAGAGGGCAAGTACCTCAACATAATAAAGGCCATATATGATAAACCCACAGCCAGCATTATACTGAACAGCGAGAAGCTGAAAGCATTTCCACTGAGATCGGGAACCAGACAGGGATGCCCACTCTCCCCACTGTTATTTAACATAGTACTGGAGGTCCTAGCCACGGCAATCAGACAAAACAAAGAAATACAAGGAATCCAGATTGGTAAAGAAGAAGTTAAACTGTCACTATTTGCAGATGATATGATACTGTACATAAAAAACCCTAAAGACTCCACTCCAAAACTACTAGAACTGATATCGGAATACAGCAAAGTTGCAGGATACAAAATCAACACACAGAAATCTGTAGCTTTCCTATACACTAACAACGAATCAATAGAAAGAGAAATCAGGAAAACAATTCCATTCACCATTGCATCAAAAAGAATAAAATACCTAGGAATAAACCTAACCAAGGAAGTGAAAGACTTATACTCTGAAAACTACAAGTCACTCTTAAGAGAAATTAAAGGGGACACTAATAAATGGAAACTCATCCCATGCTCATGGCTAGGAAGAATTAATATCGTCAAAATGGCCATCCTGCCAAAAGCAATATACAAATTTGATGCAATCCCTCTCAAATTACCAGCAACATTCTTCAATGAATTGGAACAAATAATTCAAAAATTCATATGGAAACACCAAAGACCCCGAATAGCCAAAGCAATCCTGAAAAAGAAGAATAAAGTAGGGGGGATCTCACTCCCCAACTTCAAGCTCTACTACAAAGCCATAGTAATCAAGACAATTTGGTACTGGCACAAGAACAGAGCCACAGACCAGTGGAACAGATTAGAGACCCCAGAAATTAACCCAAACATATATGGTCAATTAATATTTGATAAAGGAGCCATGGACATACAATGGCAAAATGACAGTCTCTTCAACAGATGGTGCTGGCAAAACTGGACAGCTACATGTAGGAGAATGAAACTGGACCATTGTCTAACCCCATATACAAAGGTAAACTCAAAATGGATCAAAGACCTGAATGTAAGTCACGAAACCATTAAACTCTTGGAAAAAAACATAGGCAAAAACCTCTTAGATATAAACATGAGTGATCTCTTCTTGAACATATCTCCCCGGGCAAGGAAAACAGCAGCAAAAATGAGCAAGTGGGACTACATTAAGCTGAAAAGCTTCTGTACAGCGAAAGACACCATCAATAGAACAAAAAGGAACCCTACAGTATGGGAGAATATATTTGAAAATGACAGATCTGATAAAGGCTTGACGTCCAGAATATATAAAGAGCTCACACGCCTCAACAAACAAAAAACAAATAACCCAATTAAAAAATGGGCAGAGGAACTGAACAGACAGTTCTCCAAAAAAGAAATACAGATGGCCAAGAGACACATGAAAAGATGCTCCACATCGCTAATTATCAGAGAAATGCAAATTAAAACTACAATGAGGTATCACCTCACACCAGTAAGGATAGCTGCCATCCAAAAGACAAACAACAACAAATGTTGGCGAGGCTGTGGAGAAAGGGGAACCCTCCTACACTGCTGGTGGGAATGTAAATTAGTTCAACCATTGTGGAAAGCAGTATGGAGGTGCATCAAAATGCTCAAAACAGACCTACCATTTGACCCAGGAATTCCACTCCTAGGAATTTACCCTAAGAACGCAGCAATCAAGTTTGAGAAAGACAGATGCACCCCTATGTTTATCGCAGCACTATTTACAATAGCCAAGAATTGGAAGCAACCTAAATGTCCATCTGTAGATGAATGGATAAAGAAGATGTGGTACATATACACAATGGAATACTACTCAGCCATAAGAAGTGGAAAAATCCAACCATTTGCAGCAACATGGATGGAGCTGGAGAGTATTATGCTCAGTGAAATAAGCCAAGCGGAGAAAGAGAAATACCAAATGATTTCACTCATCTGAGGAGTATAGGAACAAAGGAAAAACTGAAGAAACAAAACAGCAGCAGAATTACAGAACCCAAAAATGGACTAACAGGTACCAAAGGGAAAGGAACTGGGGAGGATGGGTGGGCAGGGAGGGATAAGGGGGGGGAAGAAGAAGGGGGGTATTAAGATTAGCATGCATGGGGGGGAGGGAGAAAGGGGAGGGTGGGCTGCACAACACAGAGAGGACAAGTAGTGACTCTACCACATTTTGCTAAGCTGATGGACAGTAACCGTAATGTGGTTGTTAGGGGGGACCTGATATAGGGGAGAGCATAGTAAACATAGTATTCTTCAGGTAAGTATAGATTAAAAATTTAAAAAAAAAAAGAAAGAAAGAAAGAAAAGGGGGATTACTCCTTAACAGGATAAAACTATTGGTAAATCAAAGATCAACGCATGCTTTAAATATCCTTAATGTTGATCACTTAAAGGATGTCAGATGATCAGCTATGGAGGTACTCTTTTCTGATAATATTCCTTTCTCTTAATTAAAAAAAAAAAAAAAAAAGCAGTTACTGTGTGCTGACCTCCAATGAGTTCTGCACAGTGGTATAGAGGGCATGTCAAAGTGTGGGCAAAGGGTCTGTTTGTTTCTATGCAGAAGATCAAGGCCTAGCTTGGATACCCAGAAAATGAACTAAGATACGATATGAGGAGGAGCTTCCGGCATCAGCACTCTCTGGAGGACTCGTGCCGGGGGATGATCATCAAAAAGCCTCCACAGGGATCCGGACGATGCTGCGGTTGTGGCTGCATCCAGCCCACCGTCTCCTGGACTTGCCATAAGAAGGAGGAGGGAGATGTCTAGGCTGGCATGTGCATACAGTGAGACAACGAATTTGACTGGATCTGTACTGTTGGAACTCAACCAGGAGTTGGGAGGGGTGCAAGTTGTAGCACCCCAAAATCTCATGACTATAGACTATCTATGGTTAAAAGAACATATGGGATGTGAACAGATCCCAGAAATGGGCTGCTTTAATTTGTCTGATGGTTCAAGTACAGTTGGACAATATCCATCATATCATAGATAAATTTTCACAAATGCCTAGGGTGCCTAAATGGTTTTCTTGGCTTCACTGGAGATGGATGGTAATTATAGATTTGCTTTGTTTATGTCACCGTATTCCTATTATGTTAATATGTGTGTGCAAATTAGTTAGTAGTTTAAAACCTATACATACTTAAGGTACTATACAAGAAGATATGTCAAAGAAATAATCAATCCTCCCAAGTTTCCTTCATATGCTACATCTATAGCTTTTCTTCTTCCTTCCTAATTACAAACCTTAAATAGAATTCGTGCCTCATATCGAATTTACCGAGTATCATAATTCCTCCAGGTGGTAAAGATACCTCGAGACAAGTGCTGGGCATAGAAGCCACAGGGCATAAATCTGCAAAGAAGTAAAAAGCTAACCTTTGCAAACAATATGGCTTCTCTCTCACTTACCAACTTTACATTTCCCTGTATGGCCCCGGAAGATGACTGGTTAGCCAGAGACGGGTAAGATTCCTCAAGGGAGGAACAACCTAAGACAGGCACAGTCGCAGGGGGGCCATCAGGTGAGAATTTGGGGATCAACAGAGGTGAGGCTCAGAACCTCACCCCCCCTGCTTTGAGAGAAATCTTCTGCATCCGTGGATGTTTTGCTGCCCTTGTCTAGCCTGGATTAATACTTAGTCCATAGGCACACACCTGATCATCTGATCATCTACATTTGCCTTCTTACAGCACTAAACTATGTTTTCTACCTTTATCTTGCATCTACCTACCACTTCAGCATTTTATTAAAAATAAAAATAATAATAATAATAGGAGAAATGTGGGATCAACATATAAATCAAGTACAAAAATCAAATGAATATTCATATTTGACCTGATGGTTTATAGGTCATATTGCATGATCAAAACCGAAAGTTTCTGTGATGACTGCCCTTGTACTGTTCACCATGTAAGAATTTATTCACTCTGTAAAAATTCGTTCACCATGTAAGAACTTGTTCGTTATGCTTCAGAAGATTGGAGACTGACGAGAATTAGGCTTGAGATGGATTAATGATTGTACATTGAGCATTGACCCCCCTATACTGAATTTTATTGTTGTTAACAACCATTTGATCAATAAATATGAGAGATGCCCTATCAAAAAAAAAAAAAAAAAAAAAAAAAAAAATAAGTTGCAGTGTTAAAGAACAGTTGGCAAAATCTTTCTAGAATATCTTCTGGGACTTCCCTCTCATGCACAGCAGGTTTCACCTGCCTGAGATACGCTTAGTTCTTATCCTGTTTCCTCTTTAGGATAATTCTAAAGCCCATAAAGTGAAGCGATACAGAGTGGGACCCACGTGAGCCCGCTTTCCAGCGTATGCTGGCTCTGATGGGCACCCAAGCCCTTCCTGGTGGTCCCATAGAACCCCTCCCTGTGTTTTGATCTCAATTTTCAATTTGCATCCTTAAAAAGGTAACATTTGATCCCGATGAGTTGGTCTGTCTGGTTGGAACATATTTTAGCTCCTCATGAGAGGGAGGGACCCCCTTTCAGTGCTGATGCTATCAGAAGAGCATTACTGGGCGTAGTGGGTCTCGCTCTGAGTCCCAGCTGTTTTGATGTTTATTTGAATGACTCTGGTACCAAGAGAGGGAGAAGCTCAAGGTCAGGGACACGGCTCTCTGGGCGGCCACGCCCGGCTGCAGGGGCTGCGGGGCTGCCCCAAGCCACGTGATGCAGCCACACAGGCGTCGCCTCTGTATCAGCCCGACTGCGCCATGCAAGGCAGGAATGTTTCGAAACTGTCCACGGTGCCTTCCTTCTGACACAGCGACCGGGCAGTTTTCTACACCACCCCATTTCCAGGACCTTAAAGAGTGCGAGAGCCTGGGACTCAGTGCCTTTGAAGGGATGTGATCTTGGGTGTGGAGCCCAGGTCCTGGCGGGCCCATGACCCTGCAGCCACCTGGTCGGGCTCCCTGAAGGCCTAGGGTAGGAAGGACCACAAAGACTGCTGTCCCACAGACCTCAGTGGAAGGCCCTGTCTGCAGATCATGGGGGGCCTGTTACATAAATGAGCCCACTCTCTGGAAGCTCGCTACGTCCATGGGCATCGTATGCAAAATGGAACAGAGCCCAGAGAGGACCCAGCAGGATGCCCTGCCACCTGCCCTGTGCCCCGACCTCCATCCCTCAGGACCGTTGCATGTCACCATCCTGCAGACCAGCACCAGCACCTGGTCACTCGCTTGTTCACCCTGACAAGCTCACGTATCTGCTCCTCACAGAACGTGAGGTATCTGCAGGAAGGTTCATGGTAACATTTTTCTTCTTTTTAAAATCGGTCGTGAGGTGCACCACACATCCAGTAAGTGCCCGGGTTTTCAGGCTGCAGCCAGGTGGGTTTTCACAAGTGCACATAGTGTGCAAACAGCACCGAGCTCCCAGCTAGAGCAGCCAGCGCCCCGGGTACTCCTGCACGCCCACTGGCAGGGGCCACGCCCCAGCTGACCATGTATCAGCCAGTGTGGCTGGAGAGTAGTGGCCCCAGATGTCCATGCCCAGATCGCCCAAACAGGAAGGATGTGACTACTTGACAAAGGGACTTCCGGATGCCACAAAGATAAGGACCTTGAGATGGGACATTACCCTGGGTTCTGGGTGGGCCCAAAGTCACCAGCAGGGGCCTTAGAAGAGGGAGGCCAAAGGTCAGGGTTGGGGGACACACAAGCCAGAGCCCAGGACGCAGTGAGCAATGAGCACCCCTGAACAGTATTTTTTTTATTATGGTATTTGCACTCATATCTCCTGGGAATACACCCAGAGGAGAATTTCTGGAGAAGCTTCACAAAGGAGTTTATGTTTAGCTTTGGGAAAAGATGGCAAACAGCTTTCCACTGTGGTTGCCCTGTTTGCACCACAGTTCATGAACATCAAGAGCATCTCCATCATGATGTGTAATCGCAGTTTTACCACATACTCACCAAAACCATTTCTCTGAGCAACCACCACGGGTGCAGGTTCTGGGATCCAGAGGTGAGCAGGGCAATGAGGCCCCAGCACTCAGGGCTACCCAGCAACCAGGTGAAGGAGATGCCTACTGCCCACATCCCAGTGCTGATGGGCCTGCTGGGGCCACAGTCAGGCTCAGTCAGAGCTCTGGGGCAAGGAGGTGTGTTCACACTGGGCCGTGGGGATGGCCCATCTGGGGCTGGCGTTCCAGTGGAGTCCTGGTAAGCAGAAGTAACTGCCATGTACGGGGGAGAACTTTCCAGAAAGAGGGAGCAGCGGGCTTGTGTTCTCCCGGTCTCTCCCAAGGACCTGCAGCAGCCTTGGGAGAGAGGACGCCCTCTTGGTGAGGGTGCTGGGTAGCACCTGGCTCACTGACAGTGTATCCGGGCAGCGGGGGTGGCCTGGGGTCAGGAAGGACATTGACACATGGGCCAGCAGGCTGAGCCTGGCTGCCGAGGACTGAATGCGTCCTGTGCTGAAGCCCAGTCCCCGGTGTGGTGGTGTCTGGAGGCGGGCCCTGGGGAGGTGGTCGGGGTTAGCTGAGGTCATGGGGCTAGGGCCCCAAAAAGGCATTAGTGCCCTTATGCAGAGCTCCTTCCCCCATGAGGAAGCAGCCAGAGGCAGGAAGGCACAAGCCAGCAAGAGGCCTCACCAGGAGCCAAACGGCCGGCACCTTGATCTCAGTTTACAGCCCCTGGCCCTGTGAGACGAACGGGTCTGCTGTATTTCGTTAGGGCAGCCAGAGCCGAGCAAGGGGCCGCCCTCCCAGGGCCCACCTGCTGCCTTGCTGGGATGCTCCTAGCCGTCTCCTGCGGGCTGACTCATTGACAGTGTCCGATCTCGGTTCAAATCCCTCCTGCCCAGAGAGGCTGGCTGTGACCCCCAGCATAGACCAGTCAGCCTGCATAACCACCCGCCCCCACGTTAACTGTCTTCTGAGCTCAGCTCCTCCTGGCACACAGCACTTGTCTTCCAAGAAAACAGAGGGTCCTTCCAGGGTGCGGACTCCCCCAGGGCAGGCCCCTCATCAGCCACAGCACCCTGGGTCCCCAGGATCGGCCCCCACAGGACCCAAAATACACCTGCCCGTGAATGAGTGCACAACCCAAACCACTTCCTCGTCCTCTCCATCGCGGAGGGTGACCCACCCCAGGACCTGATGGACGGCTTGAAGCCCTAGAAGCAGGGTACAAGGTCTTTCCCCCAGATGAGCATGTGGGGGATCCGATGCAAACCCAGGGGCTGGACTTACATGATAGGTGACATCCATGACCCGTGGAGAGAGGTGGGGATTCAGCAGCTCAGCCCAAATATCGTTATGGGGAAGGTCTGGCGAGGGTGCTGAGACCCTCGGGTTGAATTTGGATTCCAGCCTCCGGCTTCTGCCCACCCCCCAGTAACAGATGTGAGACCATTGGCTAGTGTAGTAATACGAACCCCAGCGATGAGGGCTGTGGCTGAAGGGTATGTGGTCTTACCTCATGATTCTGGGAGCGGCTTTGTTCCCTATTCTTTATTTTGCAAGACCAAGGGGAGTCCCAGCCCTGGAGACCCTGACCGGGCACCTGGTTCCACCTCGAGATGCAGCACCTTGCCACGTGTGCAGAGTGCTTGAGAGGGGACGGGTGTGCCCCAGAGTGATGGCAGCAAGCTGGGGCTTCCCGGGACCACGTGGGGAGGAGGTTGCTGGCCCTGCAGCTCAGTGTTAGATGTAATCTCAAGGTCCCCAAACAAGATCAGCCTAGAAAAGTGTTTGAACCAATGTATTCACAATGTCAGTAAAAATAATACAGTTTTCTTAACAGTGTTCTTCCCAGAAAGAACAAAATATCACCCACCCCTCCAAATCCCCAAAGCCCCCGGATGTTCGCCATTGCCCTTAAGAAAGGACTCAGATTACTGGGAAGTTTGACCTAAAAGCAGAGTGCTGCTTTCCCCCAGATCCCTAACCCCGTGGTCTCTGCTCCCCCACCTGGCAGTGCCCCAGGGAATCAAGCCCCCGCCTCTGACCACCACAGTCACAGTCACAGGTAAGCCTCAGAGCCCCAGGTCTGAGCCAAGCACCCTGGGTCCTTTCAATGCCACCAGGTACTTCAGAAAAAAGCAAGAAGCATGACATTTATATGATGCCTTGACGCAAAACCACTTCACCACAATGTGAGAGTGAAAGGTGTGAAAATTACACAACTTGGCCCCACTTCCCAGAGAAGAGGGATTGTTCAGGACTTGAACAGCTGCCCCCATTGATTGTGGGAATTAAAACAAATAGAAGAAAGTACAGGAGCCCCTTGCCTGTAGCAGGGGGAGGGGTGGGCGAGGGGCAGTAAATGGAGCCACGCCCTGGGTGCTGGCTCCCCAGTTTCACCGGATGCCCACCACCCCCTCAGCTGGCACCCGGCCCCTGGGACTCCGAGACGCACTTTCGGATCAGCAGTATGTGAAGAGGTGTGGTCCTCTCATCAGTACTTAACTGAGGTTGTCACTCACCTAACTGCTTCAATGAAATATAATTAATTAAGAATAACATGCGGAGATTCTTACATGAGCTGGGGATCACACACTGCAATTTCTAGATTTTTCCTGTGATAAACTAACTCCTGCCAGACATTTGGTTCTATGTAGATAAAGAGGAAAGTTTTCCAAAGTCAAGAGATGTTGCCTTCCCATTTGCCCTTTGGGTTTAGTGGATAAAATTATTTGAGGGGTCTATTATCTGTACAGAAAAATGTCCCATACAAAATTAGGAGCATAAACGGAAGCTGCTAGTAGGAAGCACAGACCAGGGAATACGTGAGATAAACACAGCCCAAGTAAGCACATAGCTGCCTAGAGAATAATTCAGAGAAACACACTCTGAAGTCTGGACAGAATTAAGTGATGTGGAGAAGGACCCCTTCCCTTTCTCTGAAGGCAGCTGACACACCTCCCATGAGACTATTTCAATGGATTCATTGCACCCACGTGGGGTGGGGTGGGGGGCTACAAAGCAGCCACTTCCCAGAGTGTCCTGACTTCCAGAGAGGTGACCACATACCTCAGAGTCTGACAACAACCTGAGATAGTGAAGCAACGCCTGGGGCCAGAAACCCCCCCCCCCCCACACACACTCATCATTTACAGACAGAATATAAGTTATCAGAATGAAAAGCTGCATCAGGATCCTCTTCAATTGCACAGATACTCCTTCAAACAGATCTATCTTCACACAGGTATTTGCTCATGTGAAGCCCAGAGATTGGCAAGCCAGGGGGATTATAGTGGCTAGGAGGGTGGAACAGACCCAGCTCCTTCTGTTTCTCTGATGTGTCCGCATGCTTTCCATCTTCAAGGTCACCACATGGTCCAAAGTGGCTGCTGGACCTCCAGCCATCTATGTCCCACACAGGAAGAAGTGCGCACACACACACACACACACTCCCATGTAATCACATTGGCCAGAACTTAGTCATGTGGTGGCATCCAGCTGCAAGGGAGCCTGGGAAATAAGGCTTTTTTTGCTGGGTAGCTTCTTGTCCCAAGTAACTTATGGATTTGTAAATAAGGAAGAAAGGGAAGAAGGATTTTCTCCAGGACACTCCAGCTTGGTGGCCAGGGGAACGCGGCTGTTTGCTCATCTGGTCTGACACTAATTTCAGGTAATGTAAGTATGTGCGCTAGACTCAAGTTCTATTCGAATGGTTATTATTATAAAAATCCACTCTGCATTAAGACCTAAATAACCAGGGCAGGTAGTACAGGGGTGGTTCCGGCTGTGCCCACTGCACCTGACACCTGTGGGTAGGCCTCCCAAGGCACATCACCACCTGGGAAGTGGAGAAGTCAGGGCAGCCAAGGAGCAATGGGAGGTGGGGCTGTGTCATTGGCCCTCGAGCCACCACACCCATCCTTGGGCCCTGTGAAGATGCTCTACATCCTCACCACCTCCACCACTGCCACATACCGCCTGGCTTCAGGGTCTGTGGAAACGCCCTGTTTCCTTGGGAAGGGCAGCAGGGGGGCTCACTCACCCCCAGCACATTTCCAAAGCCCCCTGATGTTGGGCGTGGCCCTGAATCTAGTTTTGGCCAATGCACAGCAGGCAGAAGAGATGTTTATCACACACCAGCCACGGGTCCCTGCCAGTGGCTGGTCCCGGGGCCAGTGACAAAGGGGCCCACGTGTTCCAGGTGGAGCGGACAAGGGGGTGGCATCTGGATCCCTGGGAGGTTGTGGGAGCAGAGCCCTGCCGCTCATGGCACATGTTCATCCTGAGAGGCGGAGGGTGTCTGTTCCCCAGGCAGACCCAGGCCCCTCAGCTCGGCCAGGCTGGTGGAGGGGCTGACCTCCTTCCGCGGGCACCGCAGCCCAGCCCCGCCTCAGCCCCGGGGGCCCTGCCTCTCCTGTCTTTGAACAGACACTCCGTCCTCCTCACTGGGGCTTCTCAGGGCTGCTGCTCCGGGCAACGAAGATTTCAGCAGCCCTGACCCTGGTGCCCAACATCACACAGACCTCCAAGGGTTTCTGCAAATTGAGGGGAGTTGATCTCGCCCAGAAAAGCCCCCTGAAGATCAGGGTCCTTGTTTGGCTCCAGCGCCGTGAGAACCAGTGAGCACAGCCGCGTTGCTGCACTCCGCAGCTGGGGTTAAGTGAAGCCCCACCTCTGGGAGAGCTGTCCCCAGACGTGCCCCCTGGTTGCAACAGGGCCGGGTGCGAAGTGGCCAGAAAGGGCCCTGGGTGAGAGGGCCCCCCCCACAAGCCCTCGTGTCCACAGCCAGCTGCCTACTGGGGTTCCCAGGCCCAGAGCTATGCGAGAACCACCGGGCTCAGGGTGCAGCTCCCAGACACCAAGCGGTACAGGTCACCACAGCCCCTGGCCCTCATCCCCCACCTGTCCCTGAGCCCCTGGACGGCAGGTTCTGAGTTCATTTCAGTCTGTCCGAGGCCTAGCATCACCCACTAAGCAGGCACTAAATAAAGATGGGTTAAAATAATACCGCCTTGGTGCCGGGGATGCTGTGGACTTGGTGACAGGTGTCAGATCTAAGTCAGGGGCTCACTGGCCTTCCTGCCACCCCACAGCGGGCCCCCAGGTCACAAGGACCAACCCAGCAACCTGGGCTCCTTCTACGAAGAAGAGCGGCTCTGTGGGGTGCAGGTGGGAGACAGGAACCAGCAGAACCAGGCTGGCAGGTGAGTGGGGGTGGCCTGGGCTACTGCTCTACTTTCAAATTTTCCATGAAAAATCTCTTTTTAGAAATGAGTCATTCAGTTTTTCTTTTAAATGATTAAAGATCCTGTTTGGGGGTCCAGTCTGGGAAAGAGTTAGTGTGAACAAAGTTTTGGGGTTTAGTGTGATGCCTCACCACCAGAGGCGTCACATTCTAGAAGAGCTGATGGCCACGGACACCCGCTTGCAGGAGGCCGCCGCACCCGCCGGGATCCTGAGAAGGGTGGTGCTCTGGGCACTGCAGGTGGGGGCCCTATTCCAGGTGCTTAAAGGGGCACCAATGGCCAATGCAGTAAAATATTTTTCCAAGAAACGAGGATGTCGTGGAGGGGAGGGGAGGTTCCTCCCTGTGTGATCCAGGCTAGCAGGACAAATTCTGCCCCTTTTCCTTCTTCTAGAGACCAGGCCAGTGGGTGGGAGGGAGGGGAGGGGTTGAGCCTGACTCCCAGGAGTGGGCCGTGTGGCCTCAGGCGTCCCGCACTTCCTACTTCAGGGGCCAAGGCAGAGCTGGGAGGTCAGCGTGAGTGGGACGCTCACCCCATGGCACGGGGGTGTCGGCCCCACCGACCAAAACCATCTTGCTCAGGAAACTGGGCCGCAGCTCCAGGGCTCACTGCGACCGCCAGCATGTGCAGAGAGTCACGACAAGCAAACCGAACAGCAGCGGGCATGTTCCTCACTTCCCAGAGCGGGCAGGTATCTGGCAAGAGTCTCCATCAGAAAGGCAGTCTGGAACCTGTCCAGATCCAGTGTGCTCCTGGAACCGGCACCTGAGTACAGCAGGGCAGAATGTGCCATGCCCGAGAAATATGTCAAAATAAATCCTTGCTCAGAGGACCCTATGGGCCCCCGGCATGGGTATCCACAGGCAGGCAGGTTCCTCCTGTCCTGTGGGAGGCCCCGGGGGCCCCGGTATGGGTATCCACAGGCAGGCGGGTTCCTCCTGTTACGTGGAAGACTACGGGGGCCCCTGGCATGGGTATCCACAGGCAGGTGGGTTCCTCCTGTTAGGTGGGAGGCCACAGGGCCCCTGGTATGGGTATCCACAGGCAGGCATGCTCCTCCTGTCACATGGGAGGCCACAGGTTCCCCCGGCAGGCTCGGTGCCATGCCTCAGCTTGTTTGCGAGGCCAACAGCCCATCAGTCACAGAGGACACGGGGCCAGAGGAGGGAGGCCCTTTCACTGTTCTCATCTGCTTCCCTGGGGAAGTTCCGAGGCTGAAGTTGCCGGGTGGTGAGCCCATCCCCCTCCGTTCAGCGGGTAAGGTTTACTCTATTAACTCAAGTTCTGGTGATTCACGCGGCACCACCACCTGTGCTGCCAGAGAGGCAGGTGGCTCCCCCCACCACACCACCCCTGCGGCCCTGGGAGCCCACCCCTTCCAGGATGTCTCTCCGCACACACATCCCCTCGGCTCTGTTTCTCCGGGATGGCTCCCCGATGCAAGGCACCTCCCCGCCCCCAGCCTGCTCCCTTTATTCTTACAGGTGGAAAGTCTTAAATAGCATTATTCTATTTTCCTGGGGTCTTTTTTTTTTTTGTGTAAATAGCACTCTTAGGAACATCATCTCTTCTCCACATATATTGTAAAAATCTAGAATGCAAATCTATCATAATGCAAAATCCGGCCTCTGTAAATATTTAAAGCTGAAAATCTTCCAAGGCACATCACCAAGTCTGGGATGAGTGAGAATGTACGTCTCTGCACATGAAAGCAGCACGTGAATCCTTCAGAAAGAACCACTTCCCAGCTCACGCTCCTGACGCCCTTGCTTCAGCGTCTGTGGTACCTGGAGTGTAAGGCGTGTCGTGCCGTCACACTCATAGTCCAGACACCTGGCTCTACATCTCCCAGGTGAGGACTCCCCTGCAGAAAAAGAGGTAGCCGCTCCGTGGACTGGGTGTACTTAAAAAATAGTGACCAGAATACAACCAGGCATTTGAGATGAAGTCTTAGTAACATGGGTCTTAAACGCCAATGCATATGCGAATCTCTCCCATCCCTTGATTCCATCCTCCATCCACTCGACAGCTATTTCCCATGGCGCGTGCAGGCGCTCCGCTCCGCTACACACCGAGCACCGACGCTGGCGACCCTCGGGGTCCCTGTTCAGGTGGAAGTTATTTATTTCTCTAACAAAAACTGTAGTGTAATTTAAATGTTTATATTTCAGACATCAACACTTTAACCAAAAAAGTATACACAATGCACTGTGACTACACCATTGTGAAGAAAGGACAGGATTTATAAAAAGTATCAATCCACAACACCGGGGGCCTCGCCCAGGACTGGGACACAGGTTTCAAGTTCAATCTCATCAGCGTGTCAAGGTCACTCTAGGTCACACCTTGAGCCTACCCTCAAAAGCCTATTGTTCAGGAAGGCCTATGGTCTGGGCAGAAAAGCACAGAAATCACGTGTGTGTGATGTGAAGGATGTTCAAGGGTGAGCCCACTGTCAGAACCACCGCCAAGGTCAGGAAAAGCCTCCTGATAGCCGCCCAGAGCGCCCCTCTTCCCAAAGGAGACACACCCATGGACGCCACGTTTTCATAGACTTTGTACCAGTCCGTCATTTAAATAAATATCTTTCATCAAAATAATTTTCACTTAAAGATTGAGGTAGTATGAATAAGAGTGTCAGGAAAACCACTAGACGTCCAGCACACCCTCCCCCACCTCGGGCATCCAGCCCGGGTCCCGGGCTGACACTGAGGGACAGGTGGTTGCAGGTGGAGCGGTCACGGAGGTAAGGGGACAAGGTACCCCTCCGGGTGCCTCCGCAGCCCTCAGGCCCTGAGCCCGAGAAAGCTGGCATGGCTGAGGCTGCGGAGGAAGCTGGCACAGAAGGGGGCAGGTCATTTCCAGGCTGCCTATGGCGTGCATGTGCCCACACAGTGTGGCTCAGACGTTAAAACAGCAGATCAAACAGCTGGCTGGGGGCGGTGGGGGCGGATGTGCACGGCCGTGAGCACCCAGGTGAGCAGGGCTGTCCCGGGCAGGGGTTCTAAGGGCAGATATGCTTGGAGAGACACTGGTCGGGTGGGCTGGACAAACAGCCCCTTGGCCCTTGTCCTGCAGATGACCAGCCATTACGGTCACAAGAGAGACCGCAGTGTTTTCTAGATTCTTCCTAAGCCTGCTCTTGCACCTCAGAATGACTGAGGAGCTCACTAAAATACAGACAGCCCCCCACCACCCCACCACGTCTCCACAGGCAATCAGGGCCTCCAACTGGGGACCCTGGTGGCTCTGCGATGGTGCACCTCGTGTTTGGGAATCATTACTTTTTCTGGAAAGGGCCAGCTAGTAAATATTTTAGGCTTTGAGGGCCAGATGGTCTCTGTTGCAACTACTCAACCCTGCTGTGTGAAAGCAGCCGCAGGTGATATCTGAGGGAGAGGCGTGGCTGTGAGCCAATAAAACTTTATAAAAACACACAGAGGGCCAGATGCAATGCCCCTACCTCTGGTCCTGATCCAAGCTGTCTGTCAGCCATATTATGA
This sequence comes from Manis javanica, assembly GCF_040802235.1. NCBI lineage: Eukaryota > Metazoa > Chordata > Mammalia > Pholidota > Manidae > Manis > Manis javanica. The sequence continues at coordinate 2,069,816 of NC_133160.1, forward strand.
GCTTAAAGACCAGGGACGACCTGAGTAGAGTTGATGAAATCATCCCAAACATCTGAAACTACTACGACTACCTGAAATACGGATTTCTTCTTGCATTAGTGATGGAGCTCACCCTAAGCGTTCACTGTGCCTTGAGATAATAACACAATGATGGCAAAGTTAGCAAGGCCTTTAAAAGCTAAGGGCTCAGAATATTAGCAACATTACTCATAATGCCATATATGTATTAATAATGCCATGTATGTATCAAAAGTGTCCAATACTGTTAATAAAGTAAGTAAATACTTATTTTTTCTCATCCTTTAACATGTCAACTTATGTTGTGTGTTTTGCTAATACAGTAATATAGTAGCTTCTGTAAATAACTTCTGGAATAACAAATATCTATCTTTTGGGATAAGGTGGTCAAATCTTTTTCTCTGGGGTTTGGGAACCCCTGAGGCAGTGATGGATTCCCAGCAATTGTTCTTTTTAGCCTGGAGAATTCAGGCCCAGGACAGGGCAAGGGCCTAAGACACTGAAGGTGGTGCCCTGCCCCCAACCCCCCGGCCGCCCTCCCAACCCAGGGCCTCTCCGGAGGCCCATCCCGCCCCGAGAGGAGGCCCGCCTTCAGATCCAAAGCTACAATTTGATGTTCTCTGGGAGGTTCTGACCTCTGGGCTTGGGATCCACGGCTGCGGAGCCAGGCAGGTGGCTCAAGCCTGGGAGCAGTTTTTCGTGATGGGCCCTGGAAAGGTTCCAGAGTGCAGCGGGCATGCGGAAGGCCAGGGGGAGGGGCTGCAGGGTGACCACAGCCCCGTGGCTGTGCAGCCTTACACCCAACACCAGCTTGATCTGGCTGTGTGCTTGGCTGCTGAGGTTTCTTTGGTTTTTAATAGGAAGCTTCTAGCATTTAAAAGTTGAAAGATTTCACATAAGCATCTTGATTTGACTGTCTTGAGAGCTGGTAGACGTGGCAGTCCTGGGGTGGCAGGGCTGACCACTCAGAGGGGGCCACCAGCCACTTGGCTGCAGTCCTCACCCCTCCGTGGAGCCCCCCTCACTCAGAGGTGCTGCCGGTCACCCTCCTTCTCCTTACAGGCGTGTCCAGAGGAAGGGACATTCTCTCTTGTATCCCCCTGCCTCTATCAAAGTGGAAGCATGAAAGATCTTAAGAAAGGCAAGTGTCTCCAGGATGTCGAGGGCAGAGTCTTCATGGAAACGAAGTCGTTCCCAGCACTGGGCTGCTTCCCGTGCTCTCTTGAGAAGCCAGGAGTAGACGTCCGAGCCAGGCCTTGGCAAGGGAAGAGGAGGATGCTGGGGGAGAGGACGCATCTCAGATGACAGTGGACTGAGGCACTGGGGGGGCGGTTCAAGCGGGGACAGTGTCCTCCAGGAATCCTCTGCTCCCCCGAGATGCAAAACCTGCATATAAATCCCTAAGGTGAGGGCAGCCCGTCCCCTTTCTGATATTCTAAAGCACACAGCGCGGTTCTAGATCAATAATGATGATAATGCAATAACCATGTGAGCATTTCACATGACATGTGCTCACAGACCCACGTTATCAGGTTGTTTCAGTCACAAAACAACCATCCTTGTTGTGATGGGGATGACGGTCACTCCTGCTGAGTGCATGCTACAGGCCCGTGTACAGGAGCTGTGAGCTCTGTGAAGGTGGGCCTGCGCTTATCTTGGCAGCAAGATTGGAAGCAGCTGACGCTGTAGTGTAATTAACTGCATCATCTCCAGGTCTGGACAGCCTAGGTTTGAGTCCAGGCTCAGCCGCCTCTTAGCTGTGTGGCTTCGGGCAAGTTCCTTAACCTATCTGGGCCCTAAAGTTCCCATTTTGAATACTGTAAGAGTATCGACAATCCTCTTAACGTTGTATATGCTAAGACCAGTAAAGTGCTGCTTGGACCACTGCCTAGCAGCACGCAAGGATTTAATACCTGCTGGCTTTTGCTGCCGGTGGTGATGGTGACGGTTGTTCACTAATTACTGGGCACTTAGCCCTGGAGTGACGCTCAGCTCCATCTCTGCATTATCTCATTTAATCCTCTCGGGAACCCAGTGAGCTACACACTCGTGTTCTCCTGAAGTGATGGAGGAGGAAAGGGCCTGGAGTGAAGGGGGCACACAGCCAGGAAGTCCCTCCATGTCCGCACAGGCACCCCTCAGCTGTGGGTCTTTGCTCCTGAGCAGTGCACTGCTGACCCCACACATGGGCCCAGCCACAGCAGCTGCTCAGCGAACGTGTGACAGGTGATGGGCGTGCTTGATGAAGACCTGCGGCTGGGCGGTAGTTCTGAAATACTTCCGTGAGATCATCTTGTTTCAGGACGTCCCTGTCACCAAAGCTCCCAGGTTCAGTTCCGCCAATGCCTGGGGGCCCTCAACATCAGAGGGCTGGTGGGCATCCATCCACGCATCAGATACCCAGTAAGGAGGGCTGCCCACAGCCCCACAGCGATGGAGACCAAGGGCTGCTCCTGTTTTCCTGCCCAGGAGCACAGCGCCCCCATCAGGTCTCCTCAGGCCTAAGGGAGGACACAGTCCCGCAGCCCCAGGCAGCCCATGTGAGGCCCCAGGAATGGGGGTTGTTGATGTCATCAAGATAGCACTGAAGAAAGCACGCAAAGACCCTCAGGTCAAACAGGATGACCAAAAGGACATTCCTACGGAAACTTGGTGGACACCACCTTCAAAACAAACAAGCAAAAGAAATGGCATCGATCACAGACTGGACCCAGCAAGTGGCAAATGAGCCACTGTCCCCAGCCCGTGATGCTCCAGGGCTGATGAGAGCGCGCCAGGCTGGTGGCCAGTCTGCACCTGCCCCCACTGGCGGGCCTTCCTGCTGGCTGACTGGTCAGCACGAAGTCAGGCCACACGGATAAAGGGCGCTGGGGAAAGTGGAGGGCAAGTGTACTTGACATTCTAGAGAACCGTGGGGGGCATGTGCTTCTCCTCCCCACAGCCCAGTCCATGAAATAAACGTGCAATTTTGAGTTTTCAGTGAATGCTGAGAGATGCGGTCCAAGGTTCTTTGAAAATGTCAAATTTAACAGCATGGGAAAATGTCTTTTGAATCAGAAGATGAGAACTCAGGGGAGTTGAATTAACACAGAGCACAACATTTTACCAAGTAATAGGGCCATATTTCCCCTTTATGGGACACTGCTCAGGGCAATATTTAATCTCTGGAGTTTAATGAACTTTTAAAACTACTCAGTAAATACTCCAGGCCGTGACAAGCACTGTCAGGGATAAATCCAGCCCCGCTTCCACGGACACTATCATTTTTGTTATTACAAAAGGTTAATTTTCATACACAAGGAACTCAGTTCTCTGGAAATTGGTGTCAGTGTCCTGCTGGCCCCGTGCTGGCACCCGGGGTGGGGTCCGACCCCAGGCTGTCGCAGGGGCTTCTGCTTCCACAGGACCAACTGGAAGCAGGAAACCCCCTCCACAGAAGCAGCGGCTCCAGCCCACATGGCCCCACATGTGGATGTCAAGCTGTGTGTGGAGCAAATGGAAGGCGTCCTTGCAAACAGAGAGCCGTTGTATAGGCAGCCCCGGAGTCACCTGCAGCGCGGGCGAATCACTCCCCACCCCCACGCCCCCAGCAAATCCACTCTGCAAAGTCCTCAGGGTGTTGCGCAAAGGCCCACCATGAAGTTTAAAGCTGTGCCCACCTCTACCCTGTACCAGGCGCAGAGCACAGGAACGTTCAGACTGCAGCTTCCTGGCGTGCCAGGCCCAGGAAAGGCCAAGCAGCTGGTCCCCTCCATCCTGGTCCGGCGGTGACCACCTCTGTGCCGTGGCCACCAGGCCTGCCCTGTAACTGTTGGTCTTTGCCGGGCAGGGAAGGGGGCCTGGCAGAAACAGACCCCCCAACGGTGCAGCCCCACACCCTTTCCTTGCTGCTGGCTCGGGGCACCCATGCGTGCCTTATGCCTTAGGGAAGCGCCTGATGCAGGCAAGTCGGATGCAGGGCGGGTGACGGGGACCAGTGTCCTCGCCTGCGACTCTCTGTCCACCAGGCTTGGCAGCCCACGCACCCGCGCAGCATGGGTCCCATCTTTTTACCCGAGGATGGTTCTGCTCACGTTCCCTGAGGGACAGGGGAGGGAACCTGGACTGACAGGTCCTACTGTGCAGGCACCACATGTGGAACCAGGAGCCGCTGCCATGGGACAAACACAGAGCATGTCAACACACTTCCTTGCTGTTTACCTACTCAGGCAACCTGGAGTCCTGGTGCCGAGTGGGGGTCTTTCTGAACAGCCAAAGGAGTGGCGCTTACAGCGGGGGATACTCATGTCCAGCCCCGACCACGTCCTTGAGCCAGTAAGGCGGTTTAGTGGGTGTACAGGGTCTGTGACAGCAAATGTCCCGGCTGGCAAGTCCTCTGGGAAAACTGGGCATCCCACGGCAGGTGTCGGGCATGGCACGTTCTGCTCTGCGCCAGGCCAGGCCCCCTGCCCGTCTGCCTCCAGGCCCCACTGCAGAGAATGCAGAGCCTCTGCCCTCTCCCTCAATGATGTGGTGCTGCCCATCTGGGTCAATTACTGCTCTCCTGGCCTCACGTTCATGGCAGATCACAGAGGGAGCATAGCTTAAGGGTGTCCTCAGGAATATTCTTTAAGCTGCCAAGTGCTCAGACCTGAAGGTGTGTGCAGACGTTCCACATGGTACCAGAGACGTTCCCCATGGGACAAACACGAGCTGTCCGAAGCAGCGTGCCGTGGCCAGGTCACTCCTGAGAGCCACGGCTTCCTTATTCCAGTTCATATTAAATAATAATGCCTCTTTAATAACTAACTTTTGGTTAAAAATCATTTCAGAGAATTTGGAAAACTGATACAATGAAAAGGAAGAAAAATCACCTAATCCATCATGATCTAGGCTGGGGTTCTCAAACTTGGCACTGCCAGCATTGGGGGCCAGTCCTGGGTACTGTACGGTGCTCAGCGGCATCCCAGGCCTCCTGCCAGATATCACTGGCAGCCATCCCCCGATGTGTCACAACCCAAAATGTCTCCAGATATTGCCAAGTGTCCCCTGAGCCCAGCGGGAGAGCCCTGATCCACAGAATTGCCACGACAGGCTGGCAGGCCCTCTTCCACTATTTTCTCCATACAGCCACGCATCAAACTGAACACTCATTCTGCAAATACCTACTATGTGCAGGACCTGGAATTGGGAGCCAGGGATACTGCAGTGAAGCAGAAGACGAGCCTGCTTTCTCAAGGGGATGGACAGTCAGCCTGCAAGTTCTGCAAGGGGCTAAGAAGTACTCCCTGGACACAGACAGGGCCACGCGATGACAAGCACCAGGCACAGACCGCCCGTGACAAGGTGGAAAGCCAACGGCTGTGTGATGAGAATGAGCCAGTGACAGGGAGAGAGGAGAGGAGAGGAGGCCCAGCTGGCTTCCACTGCTCCATAGCCTCTGGAAATGCCACACAGGTGGGGACCCACAGCATGCGCTGGACGACGCACTGACCACTTCTGCCCTCCTGGGCGGGAGTGACCGTTGGCTATTTTCTTCCTCAGGAAACAAAAATACATGGAGAGGGCCAAAAGGAGGGGATGGCAGGGTAACACGCTTGTTCCCCAATTTTATGTCTTCTCTTCTAAAATAAAAAACTCACTAAGTGGATGTTTTCATTTATTGTAAACTGCCGGGTTGTGCGCAATGGACTAATTATTTCCGCACGGTCTAAAACAAGCCCGGAGTAATTGTCTACAATTTTCTCCATTTACTTTCTCCCGAAGAATGCATTTTTCTCCCTTAAATTTCAAAGCCTGAGTTCTTGATTGGGCCCCAGTGATACCATCTTTAAAATAAGCAAGAACTCATCTCAAACGTCAGTCACAGACACCCCTGTGACCTTTCAGGGTAGAACACTTGTAGCTTCTTTGAAAGACAAATGAGGGGGACCTCAGGCACCCCAAGCCTCATCCTGATGGCTCCTTTGCAGAGGCTGGTGCAGGAAGGCCTCCCTTCCACTCCAAGTGCAAGACGCTACATCCTAAGTCCCTCCTAACCTTTCCCTTGCAAAGTACTGTTCTGAATTTCCATCTGTGCATTCAGATGGTGACAGTGTCACTAGGCATGGCTTGTACTTTTCAAATACTTGGTAGGTCATGGAGGATGGCACTCCAGTGCCCTCACTGCTCACCGCTGGCCCACAAACTTGTCAGGGTGAGCTTTTCTGAAGGCTTTTTAAGCAGGTGCAGGGCAGATTCTGGGGTAACAGCTCAGATGCCATAATTTCTTTGTAGAGCCCCCAACCTTTCCTTTGCCAAAGCTGTGATAAGCCCCATGGTTCCTCTTCTCACTGTTAAAAATCTCCAAGTTGGAATAACCATGCGGGCTGCCCATACTGAGCCATTTAGCAGTTCATACGGTCTTTAAAATGCATATGACATGACAGTGGGTCTAGATTTGTGAATGACAGCTTTTTATTAGAACTGCCTTCCATCCTCCAGGAAGATATCATCTTCCTGTCTTTGCAAGTTGCCAACAACATCTTGAGGGATGTGGGGGAGCAGAGTGGGAGGGCTGTGGGCAGCTGCCAGCTGTTGGGGGGAGGAACCGTCTGCCAACAGGAGCACCTGAATTGGGTGAGTTTATGCAAAACGGGTAACGCATCTGTGCGCTGACACCGAGCCAGTGAGATGATCACAGCTCTGTTACGAAGTGGCCCAGGACGGAGACGGAATGGAGGCTATGTGATTAATCTGCACACGGTGTCCATTCAACCACTGAGGTGGTAATAAAAGTATTAATTTAGCTGCTAACATTAAAATGTGTACAGTAAGATGGATTTTTTTAACAGTTCAGTATGGCATGACCTTAATGCAGTACATTAAAATCATTCATTACAATGAATAAATAGCTTAATGAGATTGGAAGCACAGCATGGTCTCCCCGTAAACGTGTGATGAAGTGAGGCAGGTGAGGGCTGTCACTGAGCATAAATTATGCAGAAATAATACCCTTAATATCATCTCTCCTGGTACATTGTTGCTTTTGTTGAATATTCAAAGGGACAGCTTCCTGGGACAATATCAAATTAGTCTGTGTAATGAAAAAAAAAAAGTCTGCAACAAAATTATCTACACAATCCTTATCTGCATAAGCTCCACTTTAAACAAAGGCCAATTATCTTCTGATTTCCTTTGAGTGATCTGTCCCAGCTCCAAGCGCAGCTACTCCCTGTAAGGGACTTTTGTTGGACTTTTGTTCGTGTTCCTGAAGTTGACACTTCCCTTCCAGAACTTGCGATGGGAATTTAAACAAAAAATGTCCTAGCACAGAGGCAGTTACCAGAGTCGGTCAAACAGTGACCAGCAGGAAAGAATGTTGCCACAATTTTTCTATTGCTCCTGAGAAGGTGTCTTACTAAAAAATGGTGCATTAAACGACATGTTCTGATATCCTTTTTTGTTTTTTTAAAAGAAGTAGGAACATATCTCCCCACCATTTTAGGCTGCAGAAAGTGAGAAGGGACTGTAAAGTGGGGGCGGGCAGGAAGGTGCCCCCACGGGAAGCACTGGGCAGCTGCCTCTCAGTCAGAAAGACGAGGCTCCGGGTTTGCTTAAATGCCTTCGGGGTCTTCCTGCCTAGATTCAAACGGATTAACCTCAGTAACTATACAAACCACGGCTCCAAGCACCCCACCTGCTGCCTCTACAGCGAGCTGTGCGGGGGGAGCACTTCACGCAGTGGACAGAGGCAGGTTGGGCTCGCCCACGAGTGCCGGACCCTATGGAGACCAGCACAGGGGCTTGCCCCCAAACCACGCACACACCCCAGATTCGATCTCTAGACGCCTCCAGGGAGCAGGTCTAGGAACGCGTCACAGTTCCACGTCCAGCTCTAATCTGCTCACGGGAACGGTGCTCAACACACCTGCACGTGGAATGCTGTGCATTTCTTACCCATGTTCTCTGACCTTCATGACCACCCAACTGGGTTCATCCCCTTTTCTCAGGAAAACAAATCTGGGCTCAGGATGGTGACAAACCTGTTTCAAGTCACCCAGCTAGGGAGGTGGCCTGGGGATTAAACACACATCTCTGATTGGAAATTAGCCCTCAAAATAAAGAGATGCCTGAAACCTGTGGACCGTATGGGTGTCCGTTTCCTGGCTGGGGCCGCGGAGAGTCAGGTGACAGGTTGCCACAAACTGGGGAATTCACTACATGCCTGTCAGCCTATTTCAAACCAGAAAGTCTATAAATTAAGCTAAAGCATCTTTTGGCCTCTCTATCCCACACCGCGTAGTGGGTTCAGTGGTGCTCCCCGAAGGTAAGTCTGAGACAGATCCCCAGAACCTGTGTGCGTCAACCAGCTTGGAAGACGAATGTCTGCAGACATAATGAGGAATCTTGACGTAAATCCGGTGACAGGTGTCCTTACAAGTGATGCCCAGAGAAGACAGGGCCATGTAACGACAGAGGCGGAGACTCGAGGGACGCAGCCACAAGCCAAGGATTTCAGGAGCTGCCCGAGGCTGGCAGTGGTGGGGTGAGGGACACTCCCTGAGGACCTCTGGGGGTGTGTGGCCCTGCCTGCACCCCAACTTCAGACCCTGTTCATGGTCTCTTGTTACTGCCACCAGAGAAACCTAAAAGACCGCTTTCAAACTTTTAAAGGAAGGAAATCTGCATTCCAGGGAAACGTTTAGAATCATTTTTCCTGAATGTGTTTATTCACAATAGGCAAAACCCACACAGAATTAAAAATTCTAAAAGGACAAAGTGGTCACATTGCTGCACAGAAACGGGGGAGGACACGTGAGGGGCCACCTGAGCGGCCCACTGTTCAGCCTGCCCGGGGGCTGAGTCCAGAGCGGCCAGCGCAGGGATGGGGTGAGGATGCCCTCTACCCAGTGCCGGAGGGCTGCTGCCCTCTGAGATCCTGCATCACCACAGCCCGGCCGCGCCTGGTCCTGAGAGGGCCCAAGGCGGGTGACTTTCCTGGGAGGCTGTTGGCCCTTTGCACCGAACCAAAGCACTCCACTGCCTCAGAGCCAGTGCCTGGCTGACCACAGAGAGCCATCGCGGGCAGGCCCTTTGCACCGAACCAAAGCACTCCACTGCCTCAGAGCCAGTGCCTGGCTGACCACAGAGAGCCATCGCGGGCAGGCCTGGTCCCTGTGGGAGCCAAGAGGCCACACTCAGCTTCCCCTCATTCTGGCTGAGGCGGTCCGATCCTCTTAGAACTTGCAGGAGGTCCTATTTCCCAAACCCTCAGGGGCACTGGGGGCTTCGGAATGGGGGTGAAGCCTGCCTATACGTGCCTGGGGGGAGCTCAAGTGGCACGGTGCCCACGCTGGCCAGAGGAATGCCAGCGGAGTGTCCCAAATGCTCCCTTATCTCTGTGACACCTCAAGGTCACCTTGACTGTCACCCCTCCTGGTCCAAGCGTGGGTGGCAAAGTCTTGGTGCCAGAGGGTTTTGCATTCAGACTGGAGCCAAATGAGTGAGAAGCGGGCACAGGGTGAGGTGGACGGGAATCCCTTGGCTGCACAACCCAGGGAGGAAGCCTGGGTCCGTCACAGGCCCAGGGCCCCCAGAGTGGCATTATGCCAGGGAAGCAGCGAGAGCGGAAGCTGCTGGGCCCAGAGCGTGTCATGAGCACATGGTGAGAGACAGGCGGCCGCTGGCGCCTCCTACCGAACTCCACCGCTGGAGACTGGGCCACGACGTCTTCAATAACTGAAGAGAACTGTTTGCAAAGTATGTCACTCGGCCATCCCTTCCAAATCCTCGGTCACCTTGGCAACGCAGCCGTGAAGGCCTCCCATCATGCACTGGTGTGGCGCGCACGTCTGTATTTTGATTGTCCTACAGTGTCAAGCTTGCCTCGTCAGTGCTCACTGGGTGGGATGAAGGAGGTGGCCCTGAAGGTCCGCACAGCAGCCTTTCGACTCAAGAAATATGCCTGCCCACGTCAGACCCACCCAGGAGGGCTGTTGGCCAGGACATGTGCAGGCACTGCGGGGACGAGGGGCCATGTGGATGGTACCTCCTGCTGAGTGTGGTCTTAGCTGTGGTGCCCTCACCAGGCGGTGGCTCTGCGTGGCCATGCCACGAACCTGAGCCTGTGGCCCTCACCGGTGAGGTGGGAATCCAGGCGACCCCTTCCAGGGCTTTCCTGAGGGTCTGTGCTGGGCCACGGGCTGGTCATGTACAAAGGGCCAGGAGGAGGCACCCATGCCATCCACGTGCCATGGGGAAGGACACATGGGACATGGCATGTTCCTTGGCCGGTGGGAGCCTTCCACTGCCCCCCTCCACCTACTGCCCCCAATGCCACCTCCATTCCCATCCCACTACCTCCACTCCCACCATCCCTGCCCCCAACACCACCACTATCACCACCACCACTGTGACCACCTGACTTTACTAAGCACTTAGTAGGTGCCAAGCCCTCTTCTAAGCCCTGGGAGGTAGGTACTATTATCTCATTTTACAGCTGAGAAAACAGGTCCAGACAACGTCAGCAACCTGCCCAAGGCCACGGGGGCAGCAAGTGGGGCCCAGGCAGTCTGGCTGGAGTCAACACGCTGACCCGCACCTCAGACTGCTCTTCCCACTTCTCAGGAACCCCGGGATGCCCTCGGCTATGACATGTCATGCATCCAGGAAGGGATGCCCAGCCGGCCCCATGTCTCACCCTCTGCCCACCCTGGCCATCACCTCCTCTGTGCAGCCCTCTGGTCCTGTGCTTGGAGGGGCCACACATCTCCACACACACACATGGTGCTCTGCATTCTTCTCCCTCTTAGACAGGGAGCCCCTCAGGCAGGACCACGCTCTGTGCCTGATCCATGATACGTGCCTGACAAATGTTTAAAAACTCAGAGCGGCCGATCTGTCAAAGCTCGTTGACTCACTGCCGTCAAGAAGCTCCGTAATGTCTGCAGCTCTAAGCTCTCCCAAACCCACCACATGCGCCCCGGCCCGTGCACACCTGCACCCCCACCCGGGAGCACCATCCCGCTCTGCAAGGCAGCCTCCATGCCAATTTCCATCATGTTCTGAAGAGGACAGTGTGTCGCATGTGTTTGATGTGCGTCCAAAGGGTGTACACAGACACACACGACTCTACTTCCGCAAGTCACCACGCATTTGAATAAATCACACCTAGTATTTACACCGCCCTTGATGTTTTCAAGTCACTTCATGGCGTGATCAACAAGCAGCCACACAGACCCAGAGGGAAGGATCCATGTTGTGATTTCCAGTGGACAAAACAGCCTGGCCAGTTCACCCAACTGGACCATCAGGCACCTGTCTGGCCTAAGAGCTTGTAGTCTGTGCTTAACCCTGTGCTGCAGGGAGGTAGGATACAGCGACGGATTCTACAAGTCTTATCTGCTGCTTTTTGTCCATTAAGTTCAAATGGTCCTGAGAAGACCAGGATGGTGGTCATTACAAGGAATGTAATGGGAGAAGCTCGCTGCATGACCTGCAGAGCAAAAAACGTCATGGCTCTTTCAGAACAATGAAAGGAGCCTTTGGGTGAGTCTCCAACGACCGAGGAGGGCAGTTACAGGGCACAGCCCACTGCCCGCATCCGGGGCAAACCGCCGCAGCCAGCCTTCCGGCTCGCAGACCCTCACTGGCTGTCGACTGTGAGCTGCAGAACTGTCTTGGGCCCTGGGCTTGGCTGGTATTGACGGTCACACACGCGAAGGCACACGACTCTATCCCGGGCTATGTGGCCGGACAGGAAGCAAACACATGAGTGCTGGGCCTGGGCAGGAATGGCGGTGACACAGAGGACACGCCTGGCTTGGGGCCACCCCTGCCTGGTACCAGCCTTCATCGCCAGGAGGAATGTGGGCCCCAGGCTACCAAAGCCACCAATGTGTGAGAAAACAAGCCAGAAATCATGATTTTTGTGAAAAATGTGAAGTGCTGACATCAAAGTGAAAAAGCGAAAATCTGATGTTGCATGAGACAGACAGAGGCATCTGAGGGGGTGCAGGTGGCAGGCACGGCCACCAGCAGGCTGCTGACTAGCACATCTGGTTCATTCCCAAGAATCGCTGGTGCACCTTCCCGTCTTCCCGTGCATGTGGAATGAAGTTTGCTGCTGAACATGTCCCACTACTAACAAGGGGGCCTCTTTCTGGGCACCAGCGGGTGGGGGGACCAGGGTGGCTCCTCCTCCTCAGAGGCAAAGCTGGTACCCGGCCGGTCTGGCCCAGCTCTGTGCAGCCCCTGCTGCATGCACAGGTCAGAGCAGCCCACAAGTGCCCCCACAGTGCCAGAGGCCCAGCCAGGCTCGGGGACTGCTCGGGGCACTACCACATTCCGGAGAGAGAAATCTGCAAATCTTCATCCTGGTAGAGCCGCTGTGGCGCATCTACAGACAGAGGTTGTGCAAAGTGTCTGACTGAACTGCATGCCCTGGTGGCTTCCCTGGGTGTGAACACTGCACAGAAAGGGACGGGGCGCCTGCTGCTTCCCCAGCCGCTTCCATGTGTGTGTGTGACTTGGGCCATGCCTTGACCATGTGACTTCAGGATGGGCGGCTGAGTCACACACGCAGGAGGACATAGCATTTGGCCCTCCGGGGACAGTGGGGCAGCCACCGAGGCCACATGCTCCCTCTGGGGCCAAATCGTCTCTCCAGCAAGAAGTGGCAGAGGGGATACTGGGCCACAGATGTGGAACAAAAGCACTGAATTCAAACAGGAGAGCACAATTCCCAAAACGTGGATTCCCTTAAAGAGCATTTATTTAGCCTGAAATGGACACCATGTTTGCAAACACAAGCTGCCTGCCTGTCTCCAGATCAACCACCAGCTCTGAGTCATCTTCACAGGACAGGGTTCGGCATGCGTTCCCCAAAGGACAGCGACAGATGTTTGGCAGGAGGAAGCAGAGGCCAGGAGGGGGCATGAGGGTGTCAGAGTGAAAATCTGCCTCCAAGATGCACCCAACACTGCAGTGAACCCCCAATCCTTGGCTGGCTCAGCTGAGTGCTGCTTTGGGGGGCCCTGGGGTCCCCCAGGAACTTAGAGGCCCCTGTCCTCCAGGGCCAGAGCCAGTAAAGAAGCTGGAGGCACATGCATTCGGCTGCAGGCAGCGTGGGGCCAGCAGAAGGGCCGGCCCAGCCCTGTTGGGGGCAGGTCAAGTGCAGAATGGGCCGGTGCACTGAGAGGCCTCAGAAAGAACAATGCAAAGGAGCTGGGGGCTCCCCAGAGCCATGAGCCCCTGCCGACCGCCAGCGTGCCAGCCCTTCCCGGCCGGACCGAGGGCTGCCAGGATGAAGACACTCCACAGCACCTCGCATCTCCTCAGTGGGAGGGAGGCTGCGTTCATCGCCTGCCAGGCACCATGGGCTGGCCCAGGGAGTGTCCATCTCTCCATCTGCCCCCAGGACTGCAGGGCCCCAAGAGGCTACCCCGGAGACGCTGCCGGATGGCAAATGGCCACCATGACCTCCGATCCCAGAGTGGAGGCTGGCAGGTGCCAAGGCCGCCCACCTCCTCTCCAGCTTTCCCACCCTCTCCAGCCCGTCACTGCCAAGCTCTGTGCAGCCCGGGGCCAAACCAATCAGGGCGGCTCGGGGGCTCCGCGGGGCTCAGAGCAGCAGGCTGCAATCAGATTACACGCTCCAGCACCCGGCCCTGCTCGCCCCAAGCAGAACGAATCCATTCATTACCACCAAGGCCAATTAAAAAGTAGGCAGGCTCCCAAACACAAAACTCCCCAAGCCGTGCACTCCCACCCTTTCCGAAGAGGCCTGCGGATGGACAGGGCAGAGGAGAGACAGTGGACAGTTGTGGGCGCCTTTCTGCTTCCCCACAGGGGCCAGAGAGGCAGGCACCTGGGCCTGGAACTCTCACAAGGTGAGCCCCAGGCCCCAAGGCCCGGCCAGCCCCTCCATACAAGTTTTACGGAGTCATTCCAATACTTTTGCTAAGGAGCTTAGTATCCAAGCTACAGGGAAAATCTTCCCTCTTATTATAGACTGTAAAAACAATATTGTAAAAATTTACCATCGAGTTATTTACAAAGCAAGAAATGTAATCAGCAAACACTTGCTGGAATGGTTTATCTTTGCTGAACACAGGCATGTCCCAAGCCCTGGCTGGCAGCGTCTGTTTGAGTTTTTTCCCAGGCTTAGAACCAAGCTGATGGTCTCTGCCCTTCGAGGAGGAAAACTTGGGTCTTGGTAGAAACAGGACCCATATGAGGTCGGAAGTCTGCTGGTTAGAGGGAGGAGACACAGCCACGGGGGGAGAACGGCTCTCATGCATGTCACACGTGTCACTGTCTGTTTTTATCTCAGAGCCATGAGCCCCTTGAGGCATGGAGATGTGTCCAGTTCAGCTCCCCATCTTCATGAAACGATGAAGCCCACACTGCCCAGGTGCTCAAGGAGGAAGAACATAGTCATCTTGGAGCGGCCCAAACCCGGGTCCCACCGCACCCTCCCCAGAATGTCCTGAACCATCCCCTCCTCCCCAGGCCCTGCGCTGCTGCAGGCCTCCAGCATGGATGCACGCAGCCCCACATGCAGGGTGGCATGGCCTCCGCGGCTGGAGGGCCCCCTGCCTGCCCTGATCAGCTGACCAGTTCTCCACTCAGTAGCCATCACTGCACTGCTTGGCGACCTTCCCACAGGCTACCCAACACCAGGGTAGAATCTGTGCCCTCTCTTGCAGCTGGCACGGTCATGTGTTCTGGTTTCCCGCCCTTCACCTCTGTCCCGAGAGCAGCTTGCCGCACTGCCTCTGGGTGCCCAGGACGCTGAGAGCCCCCCACTGCAGCTCCTGCACCTTTGCATGGCCAGTGCCTCCTCTCCTCCACCCGTGGCTCAACTCTAGCGGCCCCTCTGCGGGGCTCTTCTCTGGCCACCTGACCTAAAACGCTCCCGGATCTCCTTTGATTTGGCGCTGCTCCCTTGTTTTTTTACTCTTACTTGAATGTAATTTCAGACTTGGAGAAAAATTGCAAGAAAATGAAGTAATTCCTAGATTCCCTTCATGTAGACTTCTTAACCCAATTTCTCCAATCTCTAATAAATACTCTAATGTGTATTTTCCAAAACCAAGGACATCCTGTTACACAGCCCAGTTCAAATATCGAGATCAGGATGGTGACCCAACACAACGCTTTAACCGAATCTACAGACCTTGCCCGATTTCACTCTCTGTCCCAAGAACGCCCGGCCACGCCACCTGCCTTCAGCAAGAGTCCCGCCGGCTCAGTTCTCCGCCGACGGTTCCCCTGAGTGATTTCTCACCGCCCGGCCCCACCCCCTCGCTCCCTGGCCACAAGGCTCCCCTAGTCCTCATGCCCAGAGGGATCTCCGTCCAGTCTCTCCCACTGCAAAGCCCCGTCGTGGGGTCCCCCTTGAATAAAGCCTCCCTTACCGTCTCTAACAAGGGTCAGAACACTCTTTCATTCGACAGACCCAAGGCAAACTCCAAACAAGTAGGCAAGGCAGGAATTCCATGGAGGCCATGCTTCCTGACTGCGGGCACAAGCAGGGACGGCCTGGACACGGCAAGGCACCCTAATGCAGAAGCATCTGGGTGTGCGGGCCTCGAGCACATTTCAGAGCACACAGTGAGGGCGTTTCTCACAGCTCTGGACCCAGAGAACCCGCAAAGGCTTCCCGGATGGAGCTGCAGGATGGGGGCGAAGCCGAGTCTTGGTGGCAGCCTGGGAGGGGCGGCAGCTGGGGAGGAGGCAGCGCCTGGACCCCATCAGGGCCTGTGTGCGTGCGTAAAGCCACGGCAGGGAGACGCAGGCCAGGGGCCCGGCTGCACTGAGGAAGGGTGTGCCCACCCCACTTCTGGAGAGACAGCTGCCAGGCTCCTGGGGTGTGGCTTTGAGAGCCGTCCAAACAGACCTCAGCCCTTGGGGTTTGCAGGTGGTGCCCCTCGCCTGCCCCAGGGGCTAACAGACTCTCCCGGACCAACTTCAGTTGGGCTCCTTCAGCCCTTTGTCAGCTGGCCTTGGTCCCCCAGAGCAAGAATCCTGCCACATCAGCTTGGACAGAAGCCCGTCGACACGTTCTCTAATTGCACCTGGTTTGCATGTTTTCACCATCCCTCCAGCTGACAAGTGAGCAGGGAGGGCCCAGGGATTGCTGGGAGGTGACTGCAGTTCCTCCGGTTGACTGCTCGGCATTTGGGGACCAGGGTAGTGGATTTATCTAAGCCGCTGGGGAAAAAAGAAACTTCAGAGACCTTAGGCACAGCTCTAGGAAGGTAGGTGAGATTGTCAAACAGCGTTTAGTAGTCTTGAAAATGAAACCCACACCTGCACTCAGCCCACAAGTGAGCTGTGGGTCCTAGTGGACCAGTAGTTGAACTGCTCATGAGTTGTGGGTCCTACTGGATCAGTAGTTGAACTGCTCCTAAGCTGCGGGTCCTAGTGGACCAGTAGCCAGTAGTTGAACTGCTCGTGAGCTGCGGGTCCTAGTGGACCAGCAGTTGAACTGCTCATCCTGGCAGATTTAGTTCCATGGGGTTCCCCAGGCAACCACTTGTTGAGCGGCCCCATCTGTATCCAAGACAAAGTGAATGCCCAATGCTTAGCTGACCTTTGAGCACCCAGCAGGGACTAGAGGGCCCCAAACGCAGGGTGGCAGGGTATTATCAGAGTGATGAAGTCACAAACATCACCAAAGAAATGGGAAAGAAATCAAAATTTACTCCAAGGTATGGATCACCCAGGACACTTGTAAAAAAGGTAAAGATTTCTCTTTAAAAAGGCATATAAATGATCAAAACCAATTTGATAATAATTAGAACATCCTACTGGTCCTCTAATCATTTAAGATGAGCCAATCATCAGTAATATCCATACATACATGTACACACATGTACTTCACATGTGTGTACATAAACACACATACATACATGGCCTGAGAGATTTACAGGTAAATTCTACCAAACAGTTAAGGGAAGATCTTACTGACATGTAATCTCCCCCAGGGAACAGAAAAGAGGGAGCAATCTGCCCCCCGGTCTGTTTTATGGAGCGGGTATAACTTAACACCAAGATCAAGCCAGCCCAGTACAAGAACACCACAAGTAAAAATCTCTCAAATGTGGATATAAAAATTGGTAACGTGAACATGGCAGAAGGCATGATAAAGTCCCTTGGGACCAAAGCTCATCTCATACAGTGAGTTTGCCTATCAATGCAATTTTCTATGTGAACAGACTAAAGATAAAAATCACAAGATTGTCTCAACAAAAGAAAACATCACAATAAAAATCATACAGCAAACTTAAAACGAAGGAGACCTTTCCAAACCTCACAGAGTATCTTTTAAACCTGTAGCAAACATCCTATTAATGATGGACTCATTAAAGCCATTGCCTTTTAATTCAGGAACAAGGCAAAGTTACCTATTTATAGCTTTATGTAACATTGATGGACAAGAAAGAATCAAAGTAAAAAGATCAGAAATAATTAAAAACAACATTCTTCATAGATGATATGAGTACACAGAAGAATCCCAAAGAACCTGTAATTTGTTAGAAATATGAAACTGAAGATGGTGAGATATAAGATAAATTTACGAATGTCCATTGCGTGTCAATACTCCAGAAGGGGTAGGAGAAATGACTTAGGAGCGAGTATTGCTAATCACATAATGGAGAAAAGTATACAATATTACAGGAAAAAAAATCAAAATACTTGCATCATGGAGGAGAAATCTCTAGAGTAAGTCTATCAATTCTCACCTAATTGGGCTACAGGCTCAAGGAAATTCGAACCCAAATTCAGAATATTTTTGTAGAAGCTGATTCCCATTTATATGGAAAAGGAAAAGATTAAGAATAGGCCAGAGAGTTTTGATGAGAAAAAGGTGGGAAACAGCTCAACTGACTACCAAGACTTAGAATAAGGCTGCATGGATTTAGGGTGTACTGCTGCTGGTTTCAAAACCAGAAAACCCCAAATAGCATCTGTGCACATATGAAAAGTTTGTTTATAACTAACTGGTATTAAAAATTTGTAGAAAATGGATAGTTGCCCAATCTATTGTCTGGAATACCCAGCTATCCACACAGAATGAAGTTGGATTTCTAACTCACATTGTTTCCAGAATCAGTTCCCAAAGGTTGAAGCACTTAAATGTGACCTTTTAGAAAAATTCTAGAAGCAAATGTAGCAGAATATTTATATAATCCTCACCCACGTGCCAAGTGCTTCTCTCATCTGCCCATTTTCCCCAAGTTCTCCTTTCTCTTTTTTGACACATGTAGTCATGAAAGCTAAGCAATGATTCTCCTCCCTGACCCCGACCTGCTCGCAAGCTATGTGCACCATCTCTCAGCAAAGACGGGCGTCCTCTCCTGTGACTCCGAAGGAGCCCAGGGGGTCGTCTCAGGGATCAGGGGCCCCAGCTGCAGGCAGACGTGGTGCCAGCCCGCGGCAGACAGACACCCCCAGGCCCCAGCAGCCTCAGGGTCCGTGCTGCCACCTCCTGAGCCCTCTGAGGCTGGCGCGTCTCTGCTGCATTCCCTGAGTCTGACCCACTGACACTGGAGTCCACAGCCCTGCTCCTGGGGCCCCCATGCTGCCCAAGCTCCTCTTCGGCACTTCAGTACGGGGTCCTTTTGCTGGGACCTCTGTGCAGATGGAAACAGCCAATCTCCGTTCTCCTTACGCGCTGGATTTAAGGTCATCGTTTCACGTGTACACAGCCCTCGCTTACCAAACCAGTCTTCCTAAAGTTGAGCTTTTAGGCCTTTGAATTTCTGTCTGTTTTCAATAGATTCTGTATTTTTTCTTTTTTCTGTTTTGTGTTAATTCAGAAACCACAGGCCCTAATCTCTGGTCCAGAAGTGAGCTTCAAGGAGCACCTCTGTGCTCTGACTTCTCTCATCCTGGACGCGTCCCCCAGGTGGCCTCTTCCTGCCCTGTGACATCCGGACTGGACTGTCGTAGCTGTGTTTGTCACACGTGCTTTGACCCCAGTGCCTCGACCCCAACCTCTGGCAGGGGAGGTCTCCTCTCTGCTGCCCTGGGTACAGCCCTCTGCCTGGCTCTGTGAATATGAATGGAAGTCAGCCGTCCAGGAGTGGATGGCTATGGAAGGGGCCGCTCATGACGCAGAGACAACGCTGAGATCCCTGCCTGGCGTCTTCACCTCCTCCCACTCCATTTTGCACCCCTCTCGGAAAGTACGTCCAGGGTAAGGACCTCACCCACTCACCATCCCCAAGTCTGGTTCCATCCTCTCCCTTGGGGACCCATTAGCTCCTCATTTTTCCCAGCCAGGTCTGGCCCGTGTCTGGCTTCCCCAGAGTACTGACTATCTGGGGGGGTGTTGATGGCTCTGGCTGTAACTGGGCTCAGGGACAGGATAGGACAGGACTGTGGGTGGAATCTCACCAAGAGTTCCAGATTTTAGCTTTTGTTTCTTCCAGAAAGGCATCATCTCCACTCACTCTCCTTCCAGAGCATTTGATATGGTGCCTTATCTGGGCTCATTACAGCTAATTACTCAATAAAGAACTTCCTTCCAAGGCTCTTCCCTTTAAAGTGCCATCTCGTGGGGGGGGAACTGCCGCCTGCCTCTTCTGATTTCTCTCCATCACAGCCCGGCTTTCATTAAGACATGCTGCGGACTCTGGTGGGAGCAGTTAGTGCAAAGCGAAGCCTTCAGATTTTCCGCTTTCCCTGGCCTCCCTCTAAAGCTGAAAGATGACGTGTGTGGGAAAGGAGATGATGGCTCTAAATCCCTCGCCCCCCAGAAAGGCACTGAGGGTCGGCCACTGCCAGGGACGCGGGCTGCACGCTTCATTTACTACTTTGTGGGACAGAACAAAGGCTCAGCCCAGTCCTTGGAGCCTTCGTACCCGCCACGCTGGGGGTGGTGGGAACAAGCCGGCCCCGTCCGAAGGGCCATCTGTGCGCTGGGAATTAGGGAGTCTTAATGGTGAATGTTCCTAGGGTGAACCTGGCCCTTGGGCCTGTGTGCACTTGACCGCAGGTTTTCCCAGGAAAGAAAAGGTGGGGAGGGCATGCACACAGGCGCACACACACAGAATTTCGGGGGGACATGCAGGACAGCAAGGCTAACACACGAGGGATGCTCCCAACAAGCCCCCGCTTCTACACGTATGAAGTGAGCACAGACAGGGTAAACAGCTCGCCAGGCGCGAGAGGGCCTTTCCTGTCGGGGTGATGTGTGAGTTCATTGTTTCTTTAAGAAAAGAAAGCTGAGATGAGAAGTCACTGACCCAGAAACTTTCCCTGGAATTAATGAACTCAGGCTGCCAGGATGTAAAATATGGGCATGTTTCTTTGCTGGCTGATCTCCGGGCACCTCTGCTTCGCTCTCCACACCCCAGCTTCCCTGCCTGACCTTGACGGGTCTGAGGGTGTCAGTGCTGTGGAGACTCGGATGAGAGCCTGCCCTGAATCCGCTTGTGCGGCGCAGTGAAGTCTCTCCCGCCGCTGGTCCCGGGCTGAGATTCATGGAGAGCTTCCGGCAGGACCACGCCCTCCAGGGCGAGTGGTCCTCTGTGGTTTCGTGGGGCTTCCTCTCCCTCGGCTCCTGCATTAGCGGGACTCCTTCCTTTCCTAGGAATCACCGCCCGTGGCCCCAGGCCAGGCCCCACTGTCAACTAAAGCCCCTAGCACCCAGCTCTGTGTAGAGATCAAAGTATGTTCTCAAGACAGTCTGCATGCTGCCCGGGAAATCGGGCGGGGGCCACGCACCTGACCCTCATCTGGAGAACGGCAGTGGCGTCTGTTTACCAGAGGCTGGATTCTGGTTATACTGTTACCAGGAGCATGCTGACGATTTCAAATGTCCTCGTTTCAACAGCAAAGCAATTGGAGGGAGCTGACAGGGAGCCCACAGTTCATTCAGCCTTTATTCAACCAATATTCATGGCGTGTTCACTGGGCCTGGGGCCCTTTGGGAGCACTGGGGATACGGCAGGGAAACCGAATAGCCGGGCAAGGCCCTGCCCTCCTGGGCTCACGGTCAGCAGGACCTACCAGCAGCTGTGGGAATAGAGGCTGGCTGCAGCCCCTGTACGCTGCGCACAGGGCGGGGGGTGAAGATCCCACCAAGCTCACGGTTTGGTTGGCTGTGGAGGGGGCAGCAGACACCACCCCTGATCACCCCAAAGAAGAATTTCCACGGTTTTGAGGCCTTGGTGCAGGACACACTCCTCGCGGTGTAGCTCACGGCTGGGTCTCCAGGGCCTCACTTCCAAGCAGAAGACAATGAGATGTTCACACTTCCCAGCACATCTTCCTGGAACTGGTGGTCAGAGCATTTATGAATGAAGCTCCAGGTAAAACTGTTCTAAATGTTGAGCATAATGAACAAATTAAAAAAAAATTCATCTCTAAACAACTACCAAGTGGTCAGTTACACAGGTGTTACAGGAGTTATCAGGGAGAAAATTAAGACAAAGAACTGGAGTTACTGCTCTGAGGGCCACGAGGTCAGACTCCGAGGAGACAAAGCGGCTTGCAGTTCTCGTGGGAGGGGGCCTGCTGTGCGGCCCGCACGGCATTCTGCAAACTCCTGAAGTAGCTGCCAATATATGAAAATGGGGAATTTCACATCTAATTCTGGATTTCTGGCTTCTTCTGGAAAATGTGGAGATCTGACAACGCTGTGCCCACACACTCTGCTGCAGTGACCTTGCGTGGGTCCCTGACCATGGGTCAGAGGCTACCCATGGGACTGACTGACCCACAGGAATGGGGCCATGGGGCCATGATGAATGAGGAGGAAGGGGCACAGAGGTGTCCCCACCACCACAGCGGAGAGCGGCTCCTCTCACGGGAGACCTGGCAGGAATGGCTGCAGGGGTCGGAGGAGCCGAGAGCGTTCCCTACAGTCTAGGGCAGTGGCAGGAGGCAAGACTTAGCATTAGATCCCGGTCAGCCCCGTCCTTGTCTTCCTGTCTTGCTCACCCTCTCAGAGAAAGCCAAGAGAGACACTGCACCTCCAAGGAAAGGCATAAATCAGGGCAAAGGCATGAGAAACAGAGGCAAGGTTTCCACCCAACAGAGGAAAGAACTACCACAGGACGTTCTGAGATGGTGCCGGCCACACCACCAGCCAGCGGAGATGCCCTCTGGGGCCATCGGTGCAGGCGGCGGTCGTGTGCTGAACAAGGTCCTAACCCTGAGACACTGAGCAGATCCGAACATCTGCAGATTTCCTTCTGTTCTGGGAGCACATGGTCCTTGTAAGGACCTTCCACACAGCTGCCAAAGGCTAGAGGCTAAATACCAATAACCTTTGAACCTTTTTCCACACTAACCTCTTTGAACCTTTTTTCACATTTTCCAAATCTGTCCGGTCAATCCCAACTAGATCCCGTCCGCTGACTTTAAAGTATCCCAAACTGGCTGATTTTCAGTTGCTTTGGCTTTTTTTTTTTTTTTAAAGGGGTATTTTCTAATAGATGAAAAAATTCCTTTTCATGCTTCACTAATGCAAAAACAGCTGAGCCAATTTAGCTCAAACTTTCTCAATAGCTTGTTACAATCCTAATTAAAATATTCACATACAGCACAAGCTTTGGGGAACATAATATTGCACTGTCAGTCAAATTCAGGCTGAATATTTACAACCAGCTAAACAGAAAAGCAACTGCATGGATGTTACTTTGTGGGCTCTTTAAGAAAATGTAGTCAGACTATGAATGGGGAGGGACTAAAGCAAGTGGCAAGGTGACTCTCCGCTCGGCTGAACTCATAAACAACAGGGTATGAAGACTGTCAGGGCTCTTGGCTGGAGCAGGGTGGGGTCCATACCAAAGACCTTGCTTACCCAGGAACTCCTGGGAAACAGTGGCTCTCAGCTCAGGGCATGGCTGCAGCGCTAGGCAGGAGGGGGTAGGGCCATAACCAAGCAGAACAGCTTACAGTCCAGCTGTGGCACGTCGGGCCAAGACTGACCTCTCTGCACAGTTGGACCCTCATCAATTTAGGGGGATCATGGTGGTCCCAGTGAGAGACTGGCTCAAGCACTGGGCACATGACAGATGCTCTATAGATGTCATTGTTGTATTTTATCAGCCCATCCCAGTGCAGCATCCAGATAAACAAAGACATATTCTTGAAGTAAAAATTATTAAGAGAGAAGAACTCAGCTATTCTAGAAACAAACTTTTACCAAGTGCATGCTAAGCCTTGTGTCAGGAGGATGCTCTCCTGACCACCTGATCACTTCTAGAATAATCTGCCAGCATCTTATCCCACAGATGCCAACATCCATACAGGCTGTGAGGAAGGCTAGGAAATTCCCAATTTCCTAATGCATTTCTATTCTTACATCAGCTGCACATGTGTGTGTACTGATAGGTGATATAGATGTGTATTGATATATAGATAGATAACGAGCGGATGATAGATACACACACACACACACACATTGCAGACAGATGCACAGGGATGACATATGCAGACTGCGTATGTGCTCACACCTGTGTACACACGTCTACAGGGTTCTCCGTGTCTTAGTGATCATCTACTAGTCCTCAGTGTCCTCGGTAGGTATGCCTATCACCCCATGTTTTTCTCTTAAGCCAGGAGGCCAGGGCTGACCATGCATGCGACAGTGTCTCAGTGAGGCCGTGCAGGTGCTCGGGATGGGCCCTGCCGTCTCCCTCTGGATGCACCTGCCCTGTCCCTGCGCTTCTCTTCTGGTGTCTGTCTCTGATCCACAAGGCTCCACCAGAGTAGGAGCTATCTGCGTTGGCCCTGCGAGATCCCTTCTGGGCCAAGCCCTCTGGGTGACTACCTGCCTCACCCCCATCTAACCATGCTGTGTCAGCAAAGGTGGGCTGAGAGCGGCGTGCCCGGCCCCAGCCTCCCCAAACTTCCCCTTTCTTGGCCATCTCTGTGACTCGGAGCCCATCTCAGGGCATGCAGTTCCCCAGGGTAGGCTCAGCCCATTTTTACTGCCTGATCATTAAAGGATGGGGTGGGGGGTGTCTCTACTAAGGAACTAAAATGGAGCGTTTTCCTTGCTACTCGGCGAATACTGCCACGTTTGAGGCATTTTACTCCCTCAGTGGCTGCATCAGATGTGCTGAGTGTGAAGCTGAAACCCCAGAGCCAGCAAGAATTAAGTTGGCTTTGCTTTTCTTTGTGAGAAAATGGCCTATAAAATGTTAATGCCCAGCTCTCAACATGGCCAGCAACACCTCATTAACAGGGCATTCTGTGTGCGGGGGCGGGGGGTGGGGGGAGGGCTGCCTGCAGCCAACCTGCTGGGGCTCTGGGCTCTGTCAGCCCCTCCAAGACCCCATCCTCACCACCCTGGCACAGCCCTGTCCGGCTTCCCTGAGGCAGGTTTACTGGGAGTGTGGTGGTCAAATTTGGGACAACAAGCTGCCTGGGACCAGCAAAGCCAGGGCTGGTGTGGGACAAGGCCACTGTGCTGGGCAGGCCTCTGTCAGCCAGGCCAGAGAAGGATGTCCAGACCAGAGGCAGATGGGGCTGCAGGGGTGACAGGATGGCCAGTCTCATCTAGGGTCTGGGGCAGGGAGAAGCGAAAGCACCCCCCTTTCCTCTTGCTTTTCATCTCTGACTTACATCCACAGCAGTCAGTACCACCACCTGGATGCCTGCCTTCCACAAGGACTTCGCTAAACTCTAATAAGAACCCTCCTGCTGAACGCTCCTGTGGACCCAGCATAGCAGGCAGTCATCTCCAGTTAACATCAGGAAACTGGGGTTCAGACAGGAAGGTGCTGGTCAGAGGGAGACTTGGATTCCAAGGGTAAGGTCGTGACCCTAGGTCCTGCAGAGCATCTCCTTGCCAACCTGTGTCACCCTCACTTGCATGGAGCCTGAAGAGCATGCCAGCTCCACGCAGCAGTGGTGCACGGCCCTGCTGGCGCCCTCCTGGGTGCCGAAGGTGTGAGGCGGCGCCCTGGCCTCTAAGCATTAGACGCAGGCAACGCCCACCTCAGTTGTGGCCAGCAAAAATTTCCCCAGACATTGCTGATGTCCCTCAAGGGCAAAACCACAGCTGGTTAGAACCAGCGACATAGAATCTTCAGGATTATCACCATCATTGGAAATTATTTACTCTCCACATCTGAAAACAGAAAAACAATGCTTTCCTGCTAAAACTGAAAATAAGTCTCCTGACCATGAGGGAGAGCTGGGCTGAAAAACCACCATTCTCTGTTGTGCACAAAAATACATTTTTATCAAAGCAGCCAAGCTAAAAAAGCAACTTCCATTTTTCGATGTTTCTAAAGGGGTGCATTCCAGGCTCCAGATGCCCCATCTGCCAGAAGCTGAACTGGGACAAACCATAAATACTGCATTCTCGCCCATGTTTACAGGCAAGTCAAAAAGGACTAAGATGAAGAAGGAGGGACTAACCTGGATTAAAAGCTGGGCTGCGGGCGGAGCGGTGAATTTGAATGGCGTCCACCCTCAGTGCTGCGGAGGTGTAATCTGGCTTCTATGAGGTGTATATTCCGTGGGGCCTCAGCGCACTAAGGCAGTTTACAAGGTGATGAGTTAGATAATGGCGGTGAAATGAATATACAGGCCAGAGTCACAGGCATTATGCAATCTGTGATGACTTGGCACGCTGCCTTAGAGCCTAAATTAATTTTAATGGGAGAAGCAGTGTTTGTCAGGAGACAGGCTGCTTCTGAGAGGCCTGGCGGCCACAGGGTCCCAAGCCCAGGGGCCTCTGCACCCTCAGCACCATGTCCACAACCGTGAAATCCCCACTTCTGACCAAGTTTTTCTCCCATTGGACTAAGAAGCAAATTTGTCATGTACACGCTGTGGAAACCTGTGAGGTGTTAGAGCAGGGGAGGCAGCCTCGGGCAGGCGATGGCCAAGAAACCAGGGGGCTAGAAGAACATTCAGTTACTCAGTGCTGCAGGGGAGCAGAGGCGATAATTTGCCCCTGACGTGGTTGGAGATGAGAAAGTAGTGGTGAGTCCCCAGGGGCCTGATGTCTGCCCGAGGCCGTCGGTCCAGCGGACGCAGGCGGAAGAAACTCATCGCTTTTGCGTGTTGCGCTTTGAGGTGTTGAGGTTTGCAGAGTCTCCTGACCTTCTGTGCTGGGTGAGAATGGAAAATTGGCCGTGTTTCTTGTCCTCAGCATCTCACACACTCACCGGGGCTCAGGTTACTTGCTACGCTGTTCAGAAGAGGAACGTGGAAGAGCCACAAAAAAGAAGGCCAGGGACAGCCAGAAAGTGAATGTGACATATGTAACGAATAAGGACCTGATGCCCAGCATATATAAAGAGCCCCTGTGAGCCAATAAGGAAAAGCCAAACCATACTAAAGAATATATTCATCCAAGTACAGATATAAAGCATGATCGATATAAAGCGGAAAAGTTCAGCCCTACTAGTTATCAGGAAAATAAAGATTAAAACGAAATACAAGGCTCTATCAGATGCTCAGAAATTACAAGGGCTGAAAATACCAAGGGTTGGACAGGTTGCCCACAGTGAGCACACTCTGTGTTTGCAGTGGGTATTTAAATGGGTAAAGTCATTTTTAAAGGAAATTTAACAGTGTTTCTCACATTTCGAGATGTGTTCACCCAGATGCGGAAGGACAGCGGTTGAAACAACACTGGTAACGATGTCAATGTCATGGGCAGGAGTTAAACAGATTAGGGAACACCTGATCTGTGGGGTACGTGGCAGGGTTTTTTTTAATGAGATAAAACTATGTTCTGACATGGCATGCGCTCTAATACAAATGAAACTTAAAAAGCAGGCTGCATAAAAAGGGTACTAATAAGTTCCATCTATGCTAAAGTAACATTTACAGAAGCTGGTATATCTAGGCAGATGCCCTCGAAAGGTGCCAATGGCCATCCCTGCCGAGAGCAGTGGGTGAAGAGGGGTCACGGGGACCCCAGTGTGCTGACTGGCTGACGGGGTATTCACTGGGGAGTGAGGGAGAGCAAAATGATAACTGAGAGTCTGCTCATATAATAATTTTATATGTAAGTTTTTAAAAATGCCAGATCATGGATAGAGGGAGAATTTGTAGAATGGCATAGTGTTCCGTCAGCCTTTGTCCTCCTTACCCCAAAGCCCCGTTCAAACAGCACCCAGCCCATGTGTAGCCACATCTACACTTAACCATGTGGGGGTTGTGCTGCTAGAGTGCCTCCTGCTGCCACGTGGCCTACCCTCCGTGGGGGACCACCCGTGGTCACTCTGGCTGGAGCCCCTCCCTCCAGGCTGGAGTGCCCCCTGCTCCCCGTGAAAGGACACCGGCCGGCAGGGGACAGGCAAACTCCAGCCAGAAATGGCTGATCTGAACCCTCCCCAGCTGTCCTATTTTAAATCGTAGGTCTTTTAAAAGAAATTGTACTAAATGAAATGGAGGAGACATCATATGTAAGAATTCCAGAAATTTCTGACAACAGTGTTTTGCATTTGTCTGCTTCTAGAGTTATTTCTAGAAAATAAACAGAACACATTCATGCTCATGGAATAACTCTAAGTGGAGCTTGAGCTCCCTTGCCACACCTTCTCATGAGAACCACAAGGTTTCCTTCTCTCCAGGCGACCTGAGGGGGGCCCCTCGGAAGGGGCAGAGGTGCAGCGGCACATGGTGAGGTCTCCATGCATGTGGCACAAGTCCCCACCAATCGTGGGTGGGGAGAGAGCTGGGCCACGTGGCTTTCGGTCCCAGGTCTCTGCCCCACACATGGGCTGCTGGCTGCCTCGTGGGAGGCTGCTCCGGTTGGATCTGGGTGCAGGTGCCCTGGGATCTGACACGGAGCTGACCACAGGGTGAGTACTTGTGGTGATTAAGTGGCCTCCTGCGCATCAGCATGTACTTTGTTTCAGAGGATGTCTACTTTTACTTTGCAGACAAATCGCATTATTTTTCCCAGTGAGCGGGTTATGAATGGAATTGGGTGTTTTTCTTCAAAACAAGGGCTCACCAACATAGGACCGCAGGCTGAGCTCCTGAAACTGAGCAAGACTTTGGAGAGCAGAGACCTCACCCCACAAGCCACCCAGAAGGTATGTCTGCACCCTAGCTTACAAGCCCCTACCCAGCACCCAGCTGCGGATGGTGGAAGCGTGGAAAATTGCCTGGCTCAACCTCCAAGCTGCTTGGAGGGATCTCTCCTCACAGACCTTGTAAATGAACTGGCCCCCACCTCAAGGGAGTGTTATTTCCCCATGATTCAATTCCCAGCAAACCTTAGCCAGGGCTCAAGATGTCAGCCACCAGAGTGGCCACAGCAGGTCCTCCCCAGGGTGCGGAATCCACCCGAGCTGCTCTCAGGATGGTGGGATGGATACCAGGCCACTCTTCTTTCTCCCTAGAGCCCCACAGCCACTGGTCGGGGGCAGGGGGACACCCGCTGTGGGAGCAGTGCCCCCACCCCCACTCACAGTGATGTCAACAATGTGTCTCTCTGGGTGGCAAGCCAGTTCCAGACGCTTGGTGCATGTCCGTGCAGGGAGGCGCTTTATGGCATGGCGGAGTGTGCTTTCCTGACCACAGACTCCTGGACGCTGGTACTACATGCCCAAGGGCATGACTGAGGTGAAGCGTGGCCCACGCTCCCCACCACCTTGCTCACAGAAGCCCAGGAGCCAAGAAAGGGTAGAGGCCCCGTCCTCCCACAGAGGAGGAAGGAGGTGTGGCATCTCAAAGGCTTTTCTGCAGATACAGAGTTTGAAAACAAAAACGAAAAGCAAAAACAAGGGGTTTTAAAGACCCTGTGTCACTTATATTAAAAAACCCAGTTTTCTCTTCATTACAGGAAATGAGAAGCAGTCATTAGCTGTCATCTGATTGCTTACTTCAAAGCCAGGAAGAGTCGCTTCTGAAATCACAAGTTCTTTGTATTTCCTGAAATCCTACCTTGTCATCCCACACTTGCCCATCCTGGGGGCAGCCAGCACCGCCAACCATCGGGAGAGATTCGGCCCAATCACCAAAGGAAGACAACGTGATGTGAACTGCTTCTGCAGTGTTTAAGCCCAGGAAGCAACGGGAAATTAAAGAGGATGAAAATGATGTCCTCGTGGGAGGCTGGTTTTAAGGAGAGGGCACATCTGGGTAGATTCCAGCCTGCCTACGTTTTGCCAAAGACGACCAGCAGTACAAATTCCTGTCAGGGGACCAACCACTTTCCGCTCTGCCCCGTTCCCTCACCTCAAATGCAGAAACAGTTCCCCTTCTGGTGGGAAAACAGCCCAACAGGAAGCCACCATGCTTGGGACGGCTCCCCTGCGTAGGGAACACGTCGTGCCTGATAAAAACGTGCATTTCCAGGTCTCTCATTGGGTGAAGGGCCATCTCTAGTGCTCGGGAATTGATAAGCCTCGACAGCTGCAGGATAATCTGATCGTCTGCGTAGGGTTCCAAGTCCCCTGTTCACGTATCCGGGACTTCTACAGACCAAGCTCCCCATCGGCCAAATGAACTGGACCTGCTAAGACCCATGTCCTGTTTAAACCAAGGAAACACAGCCTACAGACCAGGAGAAGGGAAGGGAAGGTGAGCTGACATTTCACAAGCATTCAGGCCGAGTTTGTTTTGCTCTGGAAGCACCTGCGGTTCCTGACTTAGCAAAACATGGTGGGCTTCCAGGTGCGTGATGAATTTGCACCACCTTTCAGCGTCTCTCAGCGTTCTTTAGAGAGGGAGGCTGGGAAGGTCTAATTCATTTTAAATAACACTGACAGCTGCCATTAATGATTCCTTCTGTGATTTGTCATAGATATTTATATTTAGTCACCACAGGAAGGCTCGTGGGAGTCAATATCCTGGTACATTTTTTTTCCTCTTCGGTTAAGTAGCAAGAGGGAAAAGTGTGTTGAAAGATTTTTTTCTCTTTAAGCAAAATCCAAGTGAGAACATTGAGGCTAGTCTGAAACAGAAGGCTCATCTAATCTGATTATGGGCATATTGCATAGAACAGGTCAGGGTCACACCAAGAATGGTTTACTAGCTGGTTCTTCTGCATTAAAGGTGGGGTGTTGGGGTCACCCTGGGGCTGTGGGGAGGCCTCACTAACATCAGGTCCCAGTAACTGGAGTCAGTGAGTCAGGGCTGCTGAGGTTCCCACGTGAGGTCAGGATGTACGTGGGGTCCTGGAGACGAGGCGTAAGTAAAACATGGCTACGGACCTCAAGGACCCCCAGGCTGGCAAGCGACAGGTGTAGGACCGAAGCATTGGGCAGGGTGACGTGTGGTTGGTTGGAGGCATGTGCTGATCTGTGGGAGAACAAGAAAAGCTGGTGAATTTCTCTGTCCAGGGATGTGTGATGGGAAGGAGGGGACTGGCTGGCCGGCCACCTGGCTGTGGAATCATGGGAGTCACCCTGTTCCAACAGAAATCCGCCTCTGCTGGGAGCCACTGTGTTGCTCCCCATGGCCTCATGTCCGGACTCCCTGCCGCATCCCCCGCCGTGACACTTATTGCCTGCAGTGCAGGGGTGCTGAGGACACAGCCAGACGGCACTCCCACTGAAGACCCTCCAGCACCTCCCCACATACTACCTATAGAACCCCAAGTCCCTGCCATGGCCTCTATCACCTCTCCACCCACCTGGCCTCTTTCCTCTGACTCGCTGCGCCCCAGCCACCAGAACCTTCTCTTTGTCCATCCTGTCTCAGCCCCTCTGTTCTGCTGTTCTTCTGCCCCAGTGCTTGGCCCCAGGCTGGACCGAATCAAGGCCAGCTCCTGCCCCAGACCTGCCTCAGAGCACAGTGGGAAGCGGCAGGCAGTCCCTGCCATGCGGCCCTGCTGTTTCCTCGTGGCCCGGGGTCACCTTGCTGATGTGTTTGCCTGTGCACTGTTTCCTCTCCCCTAGAGTGGGGTCCCCACAAGGGAAGGGGAATGTACAGCCGACAGGCCAGGAAAAGGAGAGGGTCCAAAGCAGTGCTCCGCAAGCGTCTGCAGAGCAGAGAAACAAATGGTGCATCAAGAGTGGCCCCCAGGCAGCAAGTACCTTGGAGAGTGGCCCACTCCTGGCCACTCCTGCCGCCCCCCACAGCATGTGGTCACCGCAGCAAATGGGGCAGGGGCCCCACCTGGAGAGGGAGACACCGGCACATGGCCCTTGCTCTCCAAAGTCCCAGGCATGCAATGCCTGTCCGAGTTCTCTCCCTGTGGGTGCTGTGAACAGCGACCGGGAGCCTGACGGAGGGGACTCTCGCAGTGAGGCGAGGTGAATGACGCACTAGCGGGGTCCCAGTCAGGACATCCATGGTTACTACAGATTCCACACCGGAGATTCTGCAAAGGGGGTGCTGCACCCATGCAGCTGTTTTTAGCCCAGACTACATTAAGCTGAGTAAAAATTAAATACTCACTGTTCAGAGAAACATTATATTCCCCATGAAACGTGGCTAGTTAATTACAGGGAGTAACACTGCTTTTAAAAACTGGGGAGTGTGGGTTTCACTATGCCAGTAATTGGTAGGTGGCTTCCCATGAGGTTTCAAAGCTACTCCAGGTAAGATGTTGAGGAAGAACATGGCATGTCTTCTCTCTCCATTTCACTGGGGTAGAAATACCACTTCAATTGATGAGTATCTACAGATACGCAACGAGGGAAACGGATCAGGACAGGCACACGATGCACACGCACACCTATTTATGCTTCTCATTAGGAGAATGATGACTCCTGGTAGAATCTGATCATTTCCTAAAAGGGGCAGCTAGAAATCAAAAGGGCACAGAAACCATTTCTATCCCCCACCTCCTGCCCGTTACCTGAGCATGGGTACTCCCCCCCCCCCAGTCCCTTACTACAATCTTCACAGCGGAAGTGACCTGCGTTCTATGGGTCATTGGCAAGAGTATAAAATTCCTTTGTTTCAGTGGAGATTCACCCCATATCTTGAAATTCAGTGATTAAGTGTTACAGAGTTCTGTCAATTTCATCCCTTCATACGGTGATTTCATAGTATCGATTTTAAACTAGGAAAGACCTTATTGTGAGTGTGTGTCTATGAATTTGCATTAGTTTTATAGATACCACCAAAAACGTAAAATGCCAAAGTTGAATACAAGACATTGGGAAACAAGGATTCAGCCAAAACCACAATGAAAAATTAACATAGGAAATGTCAATATGTGGGGAACTTTATAAATTAATGAGTAAAGGAAGAAAGCAACCGCTTCCTTCATCACGAGCAGGTAGCGTGGCCCCTGGGGTCCTGTCACGTGGAGAAACGGCAAAGCTGCAGAACTAAGGGCACCTTCTGAGCAAAGCACAGACAGTCCAGTGGGGGGCATCCCTCACTTTCCATTTTAACAATCTGAATGTATTTTATGGCACATTACCTCAAATCCTTTTTGAACGTGGACAGAATATTGACAAATAAACAAATATGGAAAACCCAACAGACTAGCTAAGTAATCCCCAAACCTGAAGTAATTCCAGAACAAACGTGTAAGCCGAGGGCACAGTCGGTGTACCCTCCCTCTCTGTGGCCCCAGGGGAGAGAGGCTTTAAGGACCTTCCAAGACCTCAAAACCACACACAGAGAGTGAGCATCAGGACGGACACTGGCCAGCACGGGCGCCGTCCCACTGGTCCCGCAAGGCCGGCATGACCCTCCTCACTCCACAGGGCCCTCTGCCTCATGCCCCAAGCTCCTGTGGAACTTCTGGGGCACCCTCAGCACATGCTAAGAGTTGCCATGTCTCTGGGGTTCTTCCTGGAATGCGCCTTCTTCGTTCTTCATGTGGATACAATCATTTAAATCCAGGCGAAGCCCATTTCTCAGGGAGCCTCTCGCTCTTCGTGTATTTTTTCCTCTCTGCTCCTGGGGACTGTTGCCGCAGAAGGACCATTCCTACAGGCACCATTCCTCGAGGTGGCCGATCGCCATCTCTGTGACAGGCACTCTGCTATGCGACACAGAACACAAAGGCCCGTGGCTCCCTGGAGCTTAGAGCCTAATAATCAGGCATCAGGAATCAATCCATTTATACGATGAACTTTAAAAAGAGCTTCATAGAAAAGGCGCAGGTGCCCGAAGAGCAACTAGCATCCTTGGCCAGGATGCCAGGGAAGAGGCAGTGCCCAGCCTCTGAACAGCGACATGCTTTGGAGCAAGACACGGGCCTTTGCACACGCTGCTGAGAGGCCGGGGTCCCTCACTACTGCAACCGTCACTTACTGGTGCTCGCAGATACCAGAAGGAGCTTTTAGTGGGATTCCTACATGCATATAACGGGCTCGTTGCCCGGACACTTCCTGTTGGTTCAGATCTGACCTGGTTCTCACAAGGTCACACGACTTATGCACACGCACGCATGAACACGCATTCTCCCATAGAACTGTACAAAAATCCTTGCTAATTTTTGTTCCTTTTATGGTCGTGGCTCCCAGCCAATCCCTTGATATAATCTGAAGGAAAATTTTTTTTGGCAAGGCCCACTAACCTGAAGTTTCTCTTACCTTAACGCATAATGGTTGCGAGTCTCATTTTCCAGCCCAGAAGAGATATTCATCTATTTACCCACTATCCACATTTCATTTGCTGAGTGAAAAACACCATAGGAATGTAACATATTCCCAAAGAGACATAAATAAATGCTCACTTCCCCAGCTCTGCACTCGGGCACCCTGTACCTTTACCAGCCAAGTTCCAAGGTCACACTGTGAAGTAATAAATAAGGGCGCCTGGAGAGACCAAGTGGAGAAATTTGCATTTTCAGGTCCCATTTTCCTAACCACCAGTGGGGTCACCTACGCAGGTGAGAGGAAAAGTAGATTTGACAGCATTAGGCCATGGTTGGATGACCTCAGATACTCAGATTTTTCAAGTCCTTGTGCTACTTTTGTTTTTATTTTGTGAAGGCTAAATGTACAATGGGGTAAATTTCATTTAAGATGCCACCCTTACGTCTGGCCAGAACTGTCACGTGGAATTTTAAAACATGCTTTTCATTCATGAATTCACCGGCCATCCCTAATCGGGCTTGGCGGCCTCAGGACTCCAAAGGATGTGCTTTGGAGTCCAGGAGGTGACTGGAAGGTGGCCGTGTGCACCCTCCACCTGCTGTCGTCCATCCCCCCCCGCAGGACAAACGGTCTGGACCACAGAGCCTCATCTTGTCACTCTTGCTCTCCCAGAAAGCGGAAGCCCACCATCCCTCAGCCCTGAATGCAGACTGCCAACGATCCGTAATCCTGTCACAATGTCACCACTGCCAGCGGGTCTCACAGACTGTGGCCTATGCATTTTTTTAAGAGGCCTGTGGACGAAGCAAGCAGCTTCAGGATGCACCCTGTCCATGATCGCCCTGGGAGGGGAGGGAGCAGGTGGCCCTCCTGGGCCTGCTTCTCCTGGAGCCCGGGGCGGGGGCTGGCAGGCCGGAGCCTGCAGACTTGGTCTCTGGCCTTCGCTGTTCAAGCTTTTCCCTCTTGCCTTAAAGATTGTTCTGTGCCTAAAATGGTCATAAAACTGTGACAAACAGATGGGCATGCAAGACCTTCTGCTGGCCATTCCCAATCACTCAGCCCCCTATGAATAGCACGCAGCAGTTAATCCACAAGCGTGTCTGCCGTCTCAGAAAGTGTCTGCTGCGCAGAAACCTTACTCCCCACCTGCTCACTTGCTAGGTTCCAAGACCGCTGAGATTCACGATCCCATCTCCCTCCTCAGCCATTTAAGTAAACAAACATGTAAGTGTACAAAACCAGGCGACCTTTCCCTGACAGTTCAGTCAAGCAAAGGCAATGCCATCTTTTGGCTGTTGCCCAGCTCTCAGACTGGCTGACATCAGGCCACAGGATCATCTGCCTTGTCACTGGAGCCCCTCACTTCTCCTGTGTTCATGCAGGCAAAGGGAGCGCCCCGTAAAGTACCAGGCTGTGCCACGTTCAGCACTAAGCCCCCACCTCACCTCTTCGGAATCTCAGCCAAGCGCAAGGCCTCCCCCCAAGGTTTCTTCCTGGGGAAGAGTGGGGAACTGTCCAGAGCAGCGCAGCCCCGACACACCCTCGGTGCAGCGCGTCTGCCCGGGGCTTCCTTTCAGCTCTGAACTACGCGGAGTGCAGGCCCCGTCTTCAGGTGAGGAGACTGAGGCCCGCGGGGCTCCTCCCAAACCTCCTCCCACCGGGCAGCGGCCGCCTGCTGCTTCCATCCACGGGAAGGCTGCCAGAGGTAAGGGGGCACCTTGGTGCTCAACGTTCTGAGGCTCTGGCCAGCGCGGCCCTTCCAGAGTCACACATTAGACGGGCCGATCTGCACCTCAACACACGGGGTTGCATAAGGCAAAAGAGTCACATGCACCCCAAAACCAAAGGGCTAAGGAACGGTTGCTTGTTGTGTGGACCTGCTACAAATCCTCGGTCCAGCAATTATTTTATGATGAAAAACTTCAATACAAGTCATCATAGCATCCGATCTAGAAAATTCAAAACACTGCCCCATGGAGAGATGCCTTCGGCAACGTCCTGGACAGACGGACGGAGCTTCCTTACACGGTGAGCGGAGGGGTGCTGGCAGGTGGTCCACTGCTGAGGCTCTAGTTGTGGATAATTCACCTGCATGCTCCCAGAAGACCATCTGGAGGTCCCCTGGCTGGTCTATGGCCAGAATGAGTCTCCATCCTCAGCGACCTATCACCCTCCCACGGCCCCCTGCCCCCAGCCCTGGGCCTCTTGTGGGGATTAGGGTGCCGTGTAGGCAAACAGTGTTTCCTCGCCTCCCGTTCAATTTGAAGTTCTAAATGATGGGATCACCCTACTTGGGTTCTTAAATGATGTCAAAGAGGTTTTCCAGAAATTATAATTTAATTGACTCATCTTCTTAAACTCAGTAATACTCTTTATATAAAATGAACTTGGAAGCAGTGAGATAGCATTTAAAATCTGCAAGCAAATATCTCTTTAAAGGTTGTGACTAATTCAGAGGGCTTCTCCCTTCAAACACTCCAAACTGGCTGCTCCATATGGGGTACTGAATCCATTGCTGTGATCCAGCATGCAGAGGGGACCCTTCCCAAAGTCCCCACAAGACAATGACACCCTCTGTGCTGCGTGATGCCCAGCTATGCCTGGGGGTACTGAGCTGGAGAAACACCAGGAAGTCCATGTCATAGGGCGGGGAAAGGCGAGGAGCTGGCAAAACACACGTTTACTATCCATCTGGGCACCTCCTATAAGATCCTGTAATCTCTCTCCCAGAGTTGGGCACAGCCCAGTTTTTATCCAGACCCAAGAGTTCCACCTCTTCTAAGAAATTCTCATGTTTAAAAACAATTATGTAAATTCTCAAATCCATAACAAGTATTTACTTAACTATGAAATATTTCAAGCCTACAAAAATGTACAAGAAATAATCACACAACCCCTAACCCCCCAAATCTAACAAACGAGAACGCTCACCACATCCGCTTTAGAGCCTCAGCAACTACGAGGCATCACAGTGGAAGGCCCCCCTGCCCGCCCTCCTCCACCCTGGCCTCTTCCTTCACAGCAGGGACCTTTACGTGGAAGTAGGTTTGTCTGTGTTCTCTCTCCATATTGATGTGTTCACTCCATAGGAATGCATAAACCAAATATGGTGGTATTTGAGGGTATTTTAAAACATCATACAAATGGTACCATTTAGTGAGTATCACTGCAAATTTTTGTATACTATTGTTAGAGAATTATCCACAGGGATACATGTACACAAATAGTTTATCACAGAATGGCACTGCTTGAGTGTGCCACAATTTACACATTTATTGTCCCATCACTGGACATTTCGGTTTTCTTTTGCTCGCTTCTGTCTGTTTGTGCCGTCATGAACAACACGGTGTGACTTCCCTGTGAATTCTCCTCGGGGACATGTTCACGAACGTCCCTACGGGATACACGGAGAAACAGCCTATTCATTTTAGGATTTCCATGTACATAAAAGGAAGGATGGGATTCTAAGATTCTCAGTCTTCCAATGATGTTATCTTGGCCCTAAGGATAGTTTAACAATTAAAAATAAAAACTCTCTGGGAAACCATCAGTATAATTAAGAAGTCCCCTTTCATCTAGCTTAAATCTTTGCACTGGGCAGCTGCTTGATGTTATTAAAAACGAACAGCCATGGTCATCCCAGAGTGGCTGAGTTGAGGGTCACGGATGCTCGTGGGGAAAAAGGCAGTTCTGTTAACCGGGCCAGAGGACTGGCAGCGGGGAGGCGTGACTTCTGGACAAAGAAAGAGCGGGAGTCCATCCTGAGCCCAGCAGGGCCTGGCCCGACCTCTGGTCCCCACGCCTCCCCAGAGTAGGTGTCCCGGCGAGGAAACCGCCTCCCGGGCTCTTCCACGTCATTCTCGCTCAAGTCTCGCTCAGAACTCCTCACTCTGAGGTGACAATGTTCTCCTTGAGGCTTTTAGATCCAGGAAAAGCCTTTCTGTTGTCTCTAAACCCCTGATTTCCTTCTCCTCAACCTTTACACAATCTCCTTCCTTAAAATATCTTAGCAACGTGAGTTTTTAAAAGCATTTGAAGCAAAGTCTTCAGAAAGATAATGAGCTGAACAACTGGTCTACAGAACAGCTGTTATTTCTCTCCTTGCCCAAACTGAAGAGGCGAACTAGTCCTGTGGCTTTCTTGGGGACACTGAGAGGTGACCCCAAGGACTCACATCACTCCTGCCTTGTTCCTGGCTTCTCTGCAGGCCCGGCTCCCCACCGGCCCAGCCCTGGGACTGAAACCCTGCAGGAGACCCCAGCGAGGAACCAGAGTCCTTGGCTGTCTTCCCGGTTAGTGAGAAAACTGTACATGCTTTTGCAAAATGACCAAACTAATTAACCCCCTGTAGTTGGAGAAAAGCAGAAGCTCACACATCTTGAAGCTACTGGGGGGAGGGGGGAAGCGCCCCTCTCCCTGCAGCAGCGATGCGGCTGGGGCAGCAGGCGTTGGGGATGTGGGTGACCGCGCACGTGGGACGGGAGGCGCGCGGCCCAGGGGGCTGGAAATGGCGAGGCCACAGAAGGCCACAGCCTGGGCTGTCGGCCCCCAGACGGGAAGCCATGGGCAGGCTGACAAGGCGAGCGCTGGATGCCCTGAGGGGCAAGGCTTGGGAACTGACCGCTTGACTCCTGAATGTAAATCCTGGAGAAGCAGCAGGGTTGGGCCCAGGGCAACGTGCACGGGCCGCCAGGCCGCCGCCAGAGCCACCGCGGCCGTCTTCGCCTTGATCGCCATCTTCGTCGGAACTGTCACCGCCTCATCTTTATCTTCAGCACCATTTTGTCGTCACCACTATCCTCGTCCTTGGCATCACCATGGCACCATCACAGTGGCTGTATTTTCCTCCTCCTTTTCTTCCTTATCACCACCTATGTCGCCCTCGTCACCTGGCGATGCACCCTGACAGCCACATGCAAGAAAATAACCCATTAGGCCCTCGGGCATCCCGGTGCCGTGGCTGCCTGGATTCGCCCACTTCACGGAGACGCCTGGCGGCTCAGAAACAGCAGAGGGTGACTATTCCAGGACCAGGGAGAGCTGGGCCACGACTCCACCCCAGGCCTGTTTTCCTGCTTCCTTGCTGTGAGCCTCACGGACGGAAGGATCATGGCTGTTCGCCATCAGCCAGACTGAGGCCAAAGTCTAACAGCCACCCAGACTGTGTGCCGTCACCACTGTGCGTGGAAATGCACCTCCACTGGGCACTGTTCCAGGGAAGAGAGACAGGGAGGGAAGAGGAGACCTCCCCTGTGAGGTCCAGTGGTGAAAGGGGCAGACAAGCCCCCGCACTTCAGGGGCCCTCAACTGGTTCTCAATCACGTGGGCCACTTGGCTCTCTGCACCCCAGGACTGGAGATTCTGCACTGACCACCTCGCCCACTTCTGGTTAGCAAGAGCCTGATCCCTACATGCACAGATGGCTGGACAGGGGAGGCGCCAGCTTCCTGCTGTCAAACACTCAGTGAGGACCTACTGTGCACATGGGGTGGGCAACGACCCCGGGAGGCTGGAAGGGGGCCATGGGGGGAGGGGACATGGACCACGCACTGTGCCTGGCAACGGGCACCAAGAGGTAACAGGTCACTGAGGGCAATGGGCGAAACACTCAGACTGGACGATGATAATGCGGGTGGTGGGGGGTGGAGGACACGTGGCTGACCCCTATTGGGCCTGGGGCAGGTCCTACACACACGCCGCTCATGTCATCCTCCTCTCATTTCACCCTGTGAATGAAGCAGGTACTCTATTATCCCCACAGTATAGATGAGAAAAACGAGGCCGTGACCTGGCATGGTTCCCTCAGACCTTGTAGCCAGAAAGCAGGTGACGCTGGGTCTCATCAGAGTCAGACAGGCAGGGACGGGGAGAGGATGCCCTAGAAGGAGCTCCCAGCAGGGGAGTTAGTGGGAATGCTGCTTCTGGGAGGGCAGCAACTTCTTCCAAGCACATGTCGGCCATCAGCTGGGTCTTGGGAAGGCTGAGATGCTCACAGCAGGCAGGTGGTGTAGGGCTGACCACCTGACGTGGAGGGGTGGTGTTTCTGTTCGCATCAGAAGACAAGCTAAGCAGTGAGGGCCACCAGTGGGCAGCTGCACACAGGTACCTCAACAATTCATTGGGGTGAGAGGTAGAGACAGTCACTGGGGGGCGGGCACAGCAGGGTAAGTAGCTCCTAACAAAGCCACTCTTTGAACAACCTTGACAGCCAAGACACAAGGCAAAAACTCTTTACAACTCACCCCAAATTCCTGCTGCAAAGCGATACCCACTGTGTCCTCCAAAAACCACACCTATCACAACACAGACACAGTGATATGTCTTAAGTATCAAATCCATTTGTGTGGAATCTGTAAAAGCATCCTGTGTGACTCCTAAGTTTTTGAACAAAGTGAACATAATTACCTTTGACCTCCCTTGGACCAGGCATCCCGCAACTTACTCAGGCCCTTCTCAGTCTTCCTAAATCTGCTGCACCACGAAGGAAAGAGCAATATAAATACATTGGCATTTGTCCACAGCCCGCCTCTGCTTGCCACCTTTGTGGGGGTGCCTGTGCTAACAACAGAACCACGACATTAGAGGGAATTGTCAGATATGTTTCATCTCATTAGTTCCCTGCAGCCGCATTATCGCTGTCATCATGCTTATTAATAAAACACGCAATGCCTCTCACATCTACTGAGAGGTCTTTGAGGTTTAATGGTGACTGAAGGCTCAGCCAGCTCCCATGCAGTGGCTTCAGCCGGGAGGCTCTGCTCAGGCAGGGGAATGGGAAGCCCTGGCTCTGCCCGGGAGGGCCGGAAAGCACATCTCGCTTCCAGACCATGAGGTAGGAGCCCTGCGCATGACGCTCATCTCAGAATGGTTTTGAGCTTCAGAGCACCCAGGCGAGACTAGTGGGGAAGCCCAGGGGGTCATGTTTCTGCTCAGTGCCTGTTCCCAGTAAGGCTTGAGGCACAGAGCAGCAAACAGCATACGGGCATTCTTGTCCCGGTGACATGTGAGCGGAGGCTGGAGAAGATGCCAGTGTGGGGAGGGCAGGGGAAAGGGACGCCACGGGGCAGGACAGAGCCCGGGGCAGTGTGAACGAGCTCTGCGAGGGGGAGGGGAGGTGGGGAGGGGGAGATGGGGAGGCCGTGGCCCCTGAGCAATGGGCCCAGGGCATGGCTTGGACACTGACACCAGGCTGTTTCCCCTATAGCTTAACTGAAATATAATTTATATCCCGTGAAGTTCGCTCAGTCACAGGATACAATGCAATGGATTTAGTGTATTCACAGAGTCACGCAACCATCGCCAGGCTCCAAGTCCCTTGGAGATTTTGTCCCTTCATGCACGGGCCCAGCACCACTGAAGCCATTCCCAACCCCAGCCCTGGAAGCCACTAATGTCCCTCCTGTCTGTGGATCTGCCTGTTCCAGACACGTCGCACATGCGGATCTGAGTGCCAAGGGCCCCCCTGTGACTGCCTTCCCTCCCCAGGGAGAATGCTTTTGGGTCCAACCGCATTGTAGCACGTGTCAGGACTTCATTTCTTTTCATGACCAAATAGTATTCCCCAGCGTGGACTTACCACACTTGTGCTCCACTGATAGGCACTGGGTGGTGTCACTTGCCAACCTCGATGAACCATGTTATGAACCTGTGAGTGCAAGAGTGGTGTGCACAGAGGCTTTGCTCTCAGGGCACACGTGAGGAGTGAGGCTACACGTTTCACAGGACCCTGGGTTTAGCTTGAGGAACTGCTTTAGAAATGACAGCTGGCTGCTACATGGGCAGCTGTGGAGGGTCATACCCCTGCTTAGAGGATGTGGGGTCTAGACTGGGGAGGTGCCAAGGGTGTGGCCTTCAGGTGCATTTTGGAGGTGATGGCATTTGCTGTGGTCTGAGGGAAGGACAGCTAGGTTCTCATGTGTAGGCCAGCGGGACCTGGAGGCCATGT
This sequence comes from Manis javanica, assembly GCF_040802235.1. Lineage (NCBI taxonomy): Eukaryota > Metazoa > Chordata > Mammalia > Pholidota > Manidae > Manis > Manis javanica. The sequence continues at coordinate 2,111,189 of NC_133160.1, forward strand.
AGTCTGTGGCCTCCAAACCAGATGGGCTTCTCCAGGGGAGACTGAGTGTGTGTGTGTGTGCATACAACACACACACGCATACGTGTACCCTTGTGCACGCACATGCGCACATGCACCCTGCTAAGTTCTGACCCAGTGGGTCCACAGTGTTCCAGAGTCCACGTTCTTTGGCTTCTCAAACCATTTGAGGCAGGTCTTCCCTGCCTTCTGGAAACCACAGTCACATTTGTGAGTGTGGTGGCCAGAGGGCAGTCCACCCCTGTCATACAGCTCAGCACCCCTGCTGTACGGTGGACTGTGGCAGAGGTGACCCTGAGCCCTTGCCTGTCAGGTGCAAGTCGCTGGAACAGAGTCCATCCAGCAGAAAAATGACACAAGCCACCTGTGCAATCTAGTGTTCTGGTACCACATCAAAAATACAAAGAGCTGAAGCTGATATGCCTAAGATGTTTAACCCAACACAGCCAAAATATTATCATCCATGCATCTATACAACATGCTGTCAGTGAGTGTTGGGCACTATTCTTCCTTCATACTGAGTCTTGGAAATCTGGCGTGCTTAGCCCAGCCCCGAGCTGACCGGCCAGCCAGAGCCCCACGCAGGGCAGTGATAACTGGCTGACCTGGAGCTCCAGGAGCATCCAGGGAGAGCGGGGCTCTCTGGCCTGGGAACAGGAAGATTCCAAGGTCAAGTGCAAAACACAACCCATACAGTCAAAGACGGAGAAGGGTGGGGTTTCTCAGCAAGTCCAACCACATCAATTAAGGGGTCTCCCAGGGAAGCTAGAGGAGGGAAGGCCAAGGTTATAAAGGGTGAATGCAAATTCCCTCCAGGACATGTAGAGGGTGTGTGCGATGCTTTGACTATGTAAGGGAAGTGCACAGACTCAGGCCCAGCACCTGCTCCACCACCCACTGCTGGGTGCCCTTGGGTGCTGATGGACCTCTCGGAGCCCCGATCCTCAGCAGAGTCACAGCTCTGCCTGTCTCACAGGTTGGCCAGACTTATCTGGGATTATGTGCATGGCTTGATAGCCTTGCTGGTCAGACAAACTTTTATAATAAGAGTGGTTTCAAGAAGTGGTAAGAACGGGAGGATGGGTTGGTCAAGAATAGTTCAGATGGGTGCTGGGAGGGCATGGCCTGGAGCACGTCCCAGCATTGGTCCCCCCTTAGGGCGTCCCTGAGCTCCACCCTCTTCCCCACCCCTCCCTCTGGAGCGCATGTCTGCCCGGAGCTGTGGCCAGGGACTGCTGCTCCGACCCAGGCTGCTCCGGCCCCTGGTCCCTTCTCCTGCAGCTGGGCAGAGAGAGCAGGCTACCGCCCGCCCTGCCGACCCCCACATTTGCCCACTCGCTGCTGACCTTCCTCCGGCAGCCCCTAGGCCCTGGGACCACCCCCGCAGAACACAGCGGGCCAAGCCTCTGCCCTGGTGCAGCCCAGGGGAGGGGAACCCCAGGGAGGAAAGGGTAACCATGGCAACTGCTGTGGGGACCAAGGACAGGTGCCTGGCCTGGAGGTGCAGGGGCCTGGGAAGCCCCCTCCTGGGGGTAAGGAGGGGTGTGCTGGAGGGCTGACAGCTGCGGGGAGAGTTCCAGGAAGAGGGAATAAGGAGACCGTGTGGGTTGGGATAACAAGAAAGGCCAGAACATTCCATCTGCAAGGATGGCTGGGAAGCCTGTCCCCTTGTCGTCCCCAAACACAAACTGTGGACTGAGCGCCCCACACACTGTAGGGGGGCACGTCCTGGAGCTGGTGAGCCCATGTCCACATCCGGCCAGGCAGCCAACGGTCCCCTGCAGAGGCAGGTCCATGCTGCCTCTGTCCCGAGGGGCCGGGCTGGGGCGTCATCCTTCTAGGCCTCCCTTGACCGGATGCCCCTCCCGTTTGGTCGCCTTGCACTGCTCCCCAGTCCTCCAGTCCCCCCCATTGCCAAGTGCCTTCAGACCTCAGAGACGCGTGTGCTAAATGGTGGGGAGCAGCTGCGCGGGACTTCACAGCAGGCCTCCCAGTGGCCCGGAGTCTGATTCTGAGCCCCTCTGACACTGAGGCCCTAAACCTTACATTAGCGGGCGCTTGGCCTGAATGTCAACCTGGGGCTCCGGTGGAGGTGTGCAGGGGTCTGCAAACCGGGGAAGGCGGCTCTGCTCACTGCACGGCCCGGAGTGGTCCCCCCGCTTTTGCGTGGCACGGGCGGGCCTCCCTCCGCACTCAGGCCGCCGCACACAGTAATAGTCTCATGGCTACACGGCACCACATTTACCTCCTCCCCCAGCTGTGTGTCGTGAGGCCTGGCTGTCCGGTGGCCTGTGCGGTAAGGCAGCGACCGCCGGGGTCTTGTTAAGCCATAGCCCCAGGAACGTGCCGCACACCCCGACCCTGCAGTGCCTACCCAGGGCCTGACAACTTGGATTTTGCTGAATGTTCAGGGGGTGAGCCCTGTTCCTGTCCCAGGGGAGCAGGCGCATGTGCGTGCGTGTGACTGCAAGGGCGCTCACATCTGCTGCTGCTGCTTCTCTTTACTAGGGTTGCTGAAAATGCCTCTCAAAATAATTCCCTGCTCTCAAAAAGCCAACCCAGGCTGCCCGGCCCAGGCAGGCCTCTTTAGAGCAGAGGAGCGCTGCCCTTTACAAACAGATGTCTAGCTTGGTCCAAAAGCAAAAACTCCCCCAGCCTGGGGGCGGAGAGGCTGAGGCCGTTCTAGGATGATCCCTACGCGGACCGTGGACTCTGGGGAGGGAAGGGGCCTCAAGCCCCGTGGTCTGAGCGGGGCTGAGAGGCAGCCTTGTCCCGAAACAGCTGGGCAGCCTGTGAACATGGGGTGCGGCAGGGACTGGGTCCCTCTGGGCAGGGAGGGTAGCACCCAGGAAGGTAGGCTGCTCCCACCCATGGGAGGAGCAGGGGCGGCAGGCCGGAGTCTGAGTCTAAATTAGCCAAGGAACCCTGTGAGCCGGTGTCCTGTGCAGCCACAGAACCAGCCGTGGGTCAGCCCCGCGGCAGAGGGAGGCAAGGCCAGAACTCGCCACGAATCCCCCGTCACCCATCAGAACTGGGAAGGGCACCCCAGTGGTGGTGTCCACGGCGAGGTTCGGGGATGGGCACCGGGCAGTCACTGTGGCAGGATGTCTGGCACTTTGCGTGTGGTCTGGGGTTGCTCTGCACTCATGAACCTGCCCAGGGCAGGGGACGGGGCATCCCTGTGGCGGCCAGGATCATGCTGGTTTCCTGGATTCCTCAGGGACACCGGCTGACCCACCTGTTCTGAACCCATAACTGGGACAAACATTTCCTACTGCCCAGGGAGCGTGTGATCTCGTTCCTCCACTGTGACAACACCTGCACATTCTCCAGGCTCTTCCCGATTAACCCACCAAGATAACAGCTCTGTGGGGTCAGAACTGAGGCCAAGGAAAGGAAGAAGGGCACATGCAGGTGCAAGGCCTTGTCCCTACTCAGTGCGGAGGGCGTGACGTTCATGGGCATCTGTCATCTGGGACTGGCCTCTGCCTGTTAGCAAATCCCAGGGCCAACGTGGGCCCGGCCCTGTTCTTGGCACTGCAGACAAGGCTGGAAAGCAGACATGTGGCTGCTCTTTCCCTTGTGGGGCTTAAGGCATCACCTCTCTTGAAAGAGGTTATTTGTGCCCTGGGCAAATGCTCACAGGGTTCCTGGTGCCAAGGACTCCAGCAAGGACTTGAGGTCTGGGGGAGACAGAAATACTGGAGGCAATGTCCTGCCACAAGAAAGCAGGACAGGATGAGAGGACCAAACCTGGTCTTCTTGGGCCAGGTGAGTGGGGTGTGGGGTGGGGTGTGGGCTGAGACGTGAATGGAAAGCCAGCCATGGCCAGACATGGGGAGACCCTTCCAAGCCCTGGTCTGATGGGGCCAAGCTGGGCAAGTGTGAGGAACAGCCAGGACAGGGTGGCCAGTGCCCAGAGACAGTGGGGAGGCTTGCCTGGGCCCCACTGGGCGGTGAAGAGGGTGGGTGTGTTTGCTGAGCACAGGGGGCCTGGCTAGTGCAGTAACGCAACATGATTTGTGCTTTTTAAATGATCCGTCTGACCACTATGGGGGATGGATTTGGGGGGAAGTAGGGATGTGCCAAGGAGGTGTGGATGTCCCTGGGGAGGGGAGAGGGGGAGGGAGATGGCTCTGGAGGTAGCAGAGGGGTCACAGCAGGGGATACCTAGGGCTAAGCATGGGAGGGATTGGGCTTTGGCGAGCCCCTGGGTCAGGCCCTCCCAGGGCACCTCGGGAGAGATCTCACAGGCGGCGGGAGGCTGTGGGGAGTCAGCCCCACGCAGGTGTCGGTGAGAACACCTTGCATGCTTTTGCTGGTCATGTGACAAAATCCACCAGGAGGTAGAATGGACTTACCCTTTGACCCAGCGTTTCCAGAACTGGGGACTTACTCTGTGGACATGCTCCCAGACATGCAGGGAGCTCACAGAGGGACTGCTTCTAGGAGCAAACAGGAGCTGACTAACCGTCCCTCAGGTGGGATGGCTTCACCAAGGACAGCCCACCTACAGACCAGGGAACTGGCGCTGATACAGAGCAAGGTGGGATTCTGTAAACGGCCACGGACCTTTGGCCATAACTTGTGTGGAAAAAGCAAATTCACAGGGCAACGTTAGGCCCCATGTATGAGAACAGGGCGCCCTGCTGGGGCACACTCAGAGCACACTTATGCCACATACACGTGGGCTTGCTCAGGCTGCGCATGGGGCCATGGGAACACACAGGGCCGTGCACACACACACGGGGGTACAGGCACACATGGTGCTGGGGTCACACACAGGGTCACAGGCACACATGGTGCTGGGGTCACACATGGGGTCACAGGCACACATGGTGCTGGGGTCACACACAGGGTCACAGGCACACTAGGGCTGGGGTCACACACAGGGTCACAGGCACACATGGTGCTGGGGTCACATACAGGGTCACAGGCACACATGGTGCTGGGTCACAGGCACACTAGGGCTGCGGTCACACACGGGGTCACAGGCACACATGGTGCTGGGGTCACAGACACACTAGGGCTGGGGTCACACATGGGGTCACAGGTACACTAGAGCTGCAGGCACATACAGGGCAGTGGGCACACACGGGGCAGTGGGCATACCCAGGGCCATGGGCACACATGGGGTCATGGGCACACATGGGGCAGTGGGCACACCCAGGGCCGTGGCCACACAGAGGACCCACCCCCATGGCAGGTGCCGCTGCCCAGGACAGCCAGGTGAGACTAAGACACCGCATGCTCCTCTCCAAGAGTCTGGCCGACCGCCTGGATCGCAGGCTGCTCAGGTGAGTCACACATGACCGCCAAGGTCTGGGGAGCGTGAGTGGACACTTCCCAGTGGTCAGCGCACTCAACCTTCTGGAGCCACGGGACCGTCATCACAGGAGAGTGGTTACAGCAGCGAGAGGGCAGGTGAGGCCGTCCTGCTCATTGTTCAATATTAGAGCACCGGGCCGGGAACCCCTCGGGCACCTAGAGATCATGACAAGTGTGAGTGTGGCATCAGGGATCCTTATGGCTGGTGGTGTGGGAACAGCAAGCTGTTGCTCAGGCCCATGTAGGGGTGTCAGAGTGCAAAAAGGCATGTGAGCGTTTTTACTGCTTATGAAGCATAATGGGAATTTTGATCATCATTTATATCTAACAGAAAAGGTGAAGTTCCTCCTTGAGCAAACTGTTTTTTAAATCAGCAGTTTTGTTGAAAAGTAACTGAAGTTCATTGTAAATAATTCAAAGTAAGAAGTAAAAGTCTCCATCTCTCCCATTCCCTCCCCCACTTGACCTCTTATTTATATTCTTCTCAATAGTCTATAAATAGCTATAAACTCAAATATCATCAAACACAGAGTCCCCTGTTTCCCACAGAGTCCTAACATATGCATCATCTTGCAGTTACTTTGTTCCCATAAAATTAATCATTAATCAAAGTTGCACGGCCAGTCATAGACTTACACCTCATCCTTCATTAAAGTTACCTGGTTTCCTGTTGGGTGCTTGATTGAAACAATTCTCTACTGATAAAGATTGGGGTCATTTCCAGTTTCCTATTATAAATAATCCTTCCAGGGAACATATCTATGGAATAAGTTTCTAGAAATAGAATTGCTGGGTGTGTCCACTTTACATCTTGGCAGATGTTGTCAAATGACCATCTGAAATGTGGACTATGAATCTCCCACCAACCACCTATGTGAGCCAATATCCCCATAGCCTCCTAACCCTGAGTACTAACATTTTGACAATCTGACTGGTGAAACGGTAGGTCAGAGTTCCATTTTGCATTTCAGTGAATGTAACTTAAAATGTTTCTCGACCACATAAAGTCCTTTTCCATTAACTGCTTGTTCACATAATTTAGCCATAGTTTCTTCAACAACCCTCCCATCCCCACCAGTTTGAGTTGTTAGTCTTTTTTCATTGCCTTTAAAGAGCTCTTTATATACTAAGGAAAACTGTCAAAGATATTAAGATTATTTTCTCTAGGTTTCTGTTTTCTTTCTGTAAAATTTAAATAGCACACTTTTGACAGTGAGGAACTTTATTATATATAGTCAAACAATTCCTTTTTCTTATATGGCTTCTGGGCACATGAGTTTTTCAGATAAAATATGATCCTTCAAAGCAAATATTTGCTTCCAGCAGGCCACTTCGGGCAAGCCCACAGGGACCCAGGGCATCGCCTTCCCTCGGCTCCGCTGCAGACCCGCTCAGGGAGAAAGGACGGACAGGACAGCCTAATCTCACCTGGCAGAGGTAAAGCCTAACCACATAGCCAGTAAAAATGTACCTGTCAAGCAAGTTGTTCGGAAATGACACACAGGAAGGCGGTACCAGAAATGGCTATTTCATGTGTCTCACTGCACTCCTCAGCCAGCTGTATCTTGATCCGTCGGCTGCGTAAGGATCACCACCAGGAAAGGTTGTAAGAAACAACATGTCGGGAATTTGCCTGCGCCTTCTCACCGCCTAAAACTAAGTAAATTTCTCCTCCAAGATGAGAAACAACTCATTTCTTGCTTCCAGCAGATGTGACCTAATGCAGCGGTTCGGTCCTGTGCACTCCCACCCAGAAGCGCTGCGGGGCAGCACACTGCCCACCCCACGTGCAGCCACAGGGGGTCTCCTGTGACCCCACCACCACCACCCCTGTGTCTTCCGGAATGCCCATGAGCCTTCAAGGCCGTGGAGGAGTTTAATTCTATGTGCTGTAATTTCAATGCTGATTTTATTTCCTTATACTGAATCTTTGAAAACTGGCCATCTACTTTATATATCGTGACACGCTCAAGTCCCCACCCCATTTGGTGAGCCCGAATCCCACATCCTCTGACCTGGCCAGACCGCTAATGTGCGTACATTTCTGTGCTGCTACAGGGCTCTGGAGCCACGGCGCACCTGAGAGAGAATCGCAGTCTTTCAAAAGAATGACCCCTTTCTTGTCTAGGCAGGCTTCCTGTTACGCATGCAATTCTGTATCACTGAGCCTCTGTAGTTCAAAACATGTCACTCATTCATTTATTCCTGCAATATAGATTCATGGAAACCTTCCACATGCTCAACTTTGGGCTAAACCCTTCCTAAAACAAATCCCTTAAGTGGGGAAGTCTGTGGAAAGGAACCGTTAATTACCTGCCTAAATAAAGATTCCGGGAGGCAGGCTGAAGGGCGTCACCTGGTCCCCCCACTGCTCTCAGCCAAAGCCAGGGTCTGAGGAGGAGGGGCAGCCCGTCGGCAGCCAGTCCTCCAAGCCAGTTCCTCTCTGGGGTCTGTCTGTGTTCACGACGGCACGTCCTTGTTTCCCGGTGGGTCTGGAGTGGTGCCATCCTCGTCGGGGGGCAGGGGGAGTGTGGGAACAGGCACTGCACGGATGGGGCCAAGTGGGCGGGCTCCCGCAGGGGACGGAGATCAAGCCCCTCAGATGAAGCGGCACACGCTGTGTGGGCTTTGCAGATGATCCCCTGCCCAGACTGCCGACATCATTAGCTCACGGCCGTGGAATGCTTTTCAGAAAGCACCGCCCTGTGCTTTTTAATGAAGCGACCATGAGCCCATGGACAAAGTGGCCACTGAGCCCGCCTGAGCCCTGACCAGGCTCCTGGCCCAGGGCTCCAGGCTCTGCATGTGTGCCAGGGACCTGCCCCACGACCCGCGTGGCAGCCCCTCTCCAGCTCCCCTCCAGCCCTGGCTGATGCAAATGCCCTTTTCAGCCTGAAGGTTCCTCTTACTCCCCAAAATCCATGTCTCCTGTTCTGAGCTGCTCCTTTTCCCTTTTGCTGGAAGAATGAGACACTTTGAGGCCCTGCTACCTACAGGTATGGGAAATTTAATGGAATTTAAAGCAACAACTTCATACCAGGGAGAAAGGTACCTATGGATTTGCTCGTGGCTGTGACACAAAATTGGGTGATGTTGCGTTCCTCTGAATGGCTTCAAGACATTTTCTACATGAAACAGTTTAAAAGCCAAGACTTTTTTAGCAGCCATGTGTGACCCACCGAGGACGGTGGGCATGACGTCACAGAAGCCAGTACTGTCCTGCCTTCGTTGACAGTCCACTGTCCACAGGCACCGGGAGCATGACCTTGGTTAACTTCCCAGTGAGGAGGCTCCTCCGGCTGAGCTGAAGCCCTCCGGCAGCCCCCATCACCTGCCCGGCACCACACGATCACGGGTGTGGGAGCCAGGAGTCCGCTGGCCCTCCAAGGGTGAGGAATGTTCCAGATGGCCAGGGCGGCCGCTCTTGCGGCTTCTGTTGGACGGCTTCCCAGAGCCCCAGGCCCAGGCCCCTCCTGCAGGCCCAGAGCCCGCCATGGTCTCCTGCAGGCAGGGAGACACACAGCGTGGCAGCTGATGGGCCTCAGTGGCTGGCGACCTTGAGAGCCAGTGACCCTCCCTCTGCTGCTTCCTATCCACTGTTGGTCAGCAGCCTGGGCTACACAGCATCCCCCCCAGTTCATGAGCCCTTATTTGGAAATAGGGGCTTTGCAGTGTAACCAGCTTAAGATAAGGTCCCACGGGCCCTAATCCAGTGAAGGGTGTCCTGTAAGAAGGTGAGTTTGGGCACAGAGATCCCGGCACACAGATATGGTCCTGTGATGACGGAGGCAGAGACTGTGCAGCAAGCCTGCCAGCCAAGGGGCGCCAGGACCTCCACAGCCCCAGGCGCCAGCAGAGGCGGGAGGAGCCTCTCCCAGGGCCATGATTTCAGATATCTGGCCTCCAGGCTGAGAGACAACATGTCCGTTGTCTGAAGCCATGTGATTCATGGTGTTACTATGGCCACTCCAGAACACTGACGCAATCTTTTAAGTTTAGTGTCCAAACTCCTCCAGGAGGACTCCCTGGATCTGTGGCACACACAGGACCCCAGCAGGCTCCCAGAAAGGCCCCACCATACCCCCCAAGTCAGCACTGGTGGCTCACAGGGAGACTAGGATCACGTCAGGGCATCCTAGACCCCCACCTGGCACCTTGCATGCTTTCACGCACCTGGCGGCTGACAAAGGCAGATGATCTTATGGGAAAATAAATGGGATCATTACTAGTTGCATTCCTGCTCAGGGCACTCACCCCTGTGCCCTCCCTCAGTATGCACACACCAGCGGGAACCCCCCCACTGTCTCAGGCACTGAGCTGTTGCCCACCACAGAACCTGGTGCTCATCACCTCCCCACCAGGGAGGCATCAACTGCAGTAAGCTTCCTTGAGATGCTGCAAAGACCCATGGTGAACAGTCTACCTGTACTGAAGGTCATGGCATTCGTACATGATGAGCAGACCCCTCCCAGGACAGCCTCCTTTGGGGACTGGGACCCACCCAGCTGCAGTTCACGTGACCCCAAGGCATCAGCTGGGGAATCTGGCATAAGCTCCAACCACTTTACTAAAGTTGGCGACTCAACTCATCTGCACCCTTGACTAGCTCAAGGAGTCAACACCACCAGGGCAAGGGGGTGTCGGGGCCCTCGGCAACATGAAAACATGGCCACAAAACCAGGTGTCACAGCCCTGGCTTCAGGTAGTCTCAGAAGGGCACATGTTGCATGCTATTTCATGTTTGATGCATCATTTCTTCCTGATGAATGGATTCAGCCACCTGGATAGATCTTTCCGATCCAACCCCACAGTGAGGGTTTGGGGAGGGAAGTCGTTCTCTGTGAGCACGCTAAACCTCCCACCACGCCAGGCTGCTGCAAGGGTGGTGGCGAGCGTGCGAAGCAGCCAAGCCCGGGTGGAGGATTCTTGTCAAGATTCTTGCACCCAGGCCGTCTGTTCATCTCACATACTTGGGACAGTGTGGACCAGCACCCACCAAGGCCCAGCCTAAGCAGCAAGCAGCAGGTCTCTAGGGCGCCTCTGGGCAGGGGCGGTGCCCACACGACACCACGGGCATCAGCACAAGGCCCCCAGCCCCCTTCACAGGAGGTGCCACGACCACCCAGTAAATGCCCAGGAGGGAGGTGAGGTCACAGTGCCTCCCAATACACTCACCCTCTATTCCTGGGACCCTGTATTCACACACGCAGGACCACACAATCATGCACATTCTTCAAGGAGTCTGATCATAAGCATTCCAAGGCCCACATTTTAGGAGACACAGGAGAAAAAGATATGAAACAAAAATGCAAAGATGGTCAAGGCGGTTTCATCGAAAGGTGGCCTCACCTTCAGAGCTGCGAGACCTGCTTTCCTTCCTCCCTCGGCGCTCCTAGGGTGAAGTCCGGGGTCCTGCGGATCGATGAGCGACTATATTCATCTCCCAAGAAATTAACTGTCTAATCTGCAAAGTTAAATAAATGCCAGCACTGCCTGACCTCAATCAACTGCTAGTGAGACTTGCGGAGGCCTCTCCCTCTCCCCTTCTCTCTCTCTCTCTATGGGAACACGCAGTGGATAGTTTTAATTTTTAACTACTGGTCAAATGGGAGACCCAGTGCCAGGAACCGTGGAGGACCTGTGAGCCTCGGGGCCACCCCACCTCCAGCCACCTGGCCATTCTCTGGTTCCTGCTCAGCCACGCTGCCTCAGGACCTTGCGCTGGCTGCTGTCTTTGCCCAGGACCCTGGCTTCCCTCTCCAGCTGCCTGGCTCCCAGTCATGTTTGCCATCTCAGGCTAAAGCTGGCTGTCCGGCCTCAGCGCTGGAGCACCTCGGGTTCTGCTGAGGGGCCGTCCCGGGTACTGGGATGCCCAGCAGCCTCTCCGGCCTCTGCCTGCTGGAGCCTCACAGCAAACCCCAGCCTCCTGTCCCCAGTCTCCACAAACATAAATGTCTCCAGGCATTGCCAAGAGTCCCTGGGGACCTCTAGGAGAGGCTCTGCCCCCCAGGCGGACTCTTCCCTCTTGTCATCGTCCCAGCTCCTCCGGCCCCCCGGTGCCCCTGCCAGCTCAGGTTCTACCTCACCTGGCAGCTCCATGGTCGGTGCTCGTCCAGCCTGCCAGCTGTCAGCTGCGGGGAGAGAACCACTCAGCCCCTGTGCCCAGCACAGCCTGGTAGATGCTCACAAATGCTGCCCGAATCAGTGAGTGACCACGGCAGAAACATGGGCAGCAAGAGCCCCAGGGACACACGCACGCAGCACCTGATGCTCAGGGGGCCCTGCTCACAGGTCCATCAGCAACACAGGGGTCCTGAATAAATCCAGGCAGTGAGCACCCGCACCCTGGAGGCGCTTCTAACATTCCACACAGTTTCAGGGGCAGGAGAACATGTAACCTGAGCTCGACCCACGTTCAGTAGCGCTGGCTGTACAGCACGCTCTGGAGCTCCATCACCCTGCACAACAGAGGCGCCGTGCGCACGGAGAGCGGCCACCCCATTCCCCTGCTCCCCGGCCCCAGCAACCGCCCACCCACTGGCCCGAATCCCCTTCCAGGCATTTATCCAGAGGAACTGAAATCAGGATCTGAAGAGATGCCTGCCCCACGTCCACTGCAGTATTACCCACAACAGCAGGATGTGGGGACAGCCCCAGGGTGTCCGTGGGTGAGTGGAGAAGGGCAATGTGACACCTGCTGGAATGACACGATGCTGGAAATGCGACCTGGCCCTGCCTCCTGAAAAGGAAGGAATTCCTTACCAGCTGAAATCTCCCACTCAAGGAGCATAAGAAATGTCAGTGCATCCTGTTGACACGACACGCATCCCCCACATGCAGGCCAACCGTGGCTACGCCAGCGAAAGCAGCCTGAGGCGGAGGAAGGGTCTCCAAGTCAGCCCTCTGCCCTCGGTGTCGCGCGATGCAGGCATGTGGATGAGCAGACGTTTGTTTGGTGAACAAATGGATAAGAAACATTGTGTGGGGAAAAGGAACATGTACGTCAGCAGGTAGTGCAAACCGTTTCCTTCTCCATGCCACACGCTAGGAGTGACGACACAGAGCCAGGCAGGCAGGACACGCTCCCAGCCCCAGGGGCCTTTCAATTCCCTCATCAGCGGCTCTGCACCCGGTGCATCTGGACTTACTCATCACCGCTTCCAAATTCCTCCAGGGTGTGCGGTGCATCTCCAGTAGGAATGCAGCCACATCACACCCAGCTGATGCGCCATCTAATGGCAAAGCTATTGGGCAGGCAAGGTGTGCTCCGGGGAGAGCCGACACAATCCTGAGACGTGAGCATACGGGCAGAGGGCAGAGGGCAGAGGATCTGCTCCAGTAATTTCCACACGTTTGGGCTTTGTATCCCTCAGGCAGTGTATTGGGAGAAAATCAGATGCGACATCAGCTGCATCCCACTGGGGTGACTGCTGGTCAGCCGAGGACCGAGAGGCCTCACTGGTGTTCTCGGCAGTGCCAGGTAAGCACACTCCAGATGGAGGGGGACGGACTGCAATGCAGTTAGCAGGAAGGGGCCCTGTCCGGCTAGGAGTCAGGGTGAAACTTGGTTAGGGTGCCAAGTCCTCGTCAAGCAGAAACATTCCGCAGCCGTACAGTGTGGGGTGTCGCTGTCGCCCCCACCCGAGAGTCTCACGTGAAGTGTTCCCAGTGCGGACGGGAGCAGGACGCTGCCCCCCGGCAGCCCCCAGCCTGCTGAGGCTCACTGTGGACCCACCGACAAACGCACCCGCTCCAGCAAGGCGCCCGGACACCACCGCCTGCAGAGTGGCGAGCTCACTCTACTTTGTCCCAAATGCCACGGGGCATTCTGGTTTTATTCCACTTTCTCACACAAGGACGGACCCCCTCAAGTAGACATGGAAGGGACCCCCTCCCTGGTCAGCAGTTGGAGGGAGTCACTGAGAGGAAGTGCGAGCGGCCACCCCACCCCGAGCTGGCCTGGGAAATCGGGGCTCCTCTCCTCCCCATCCTTGGAGGTGCGCTCTGTGCCTCCCCACAGTGGGGGCTGCTCCGAGGTTGCGGCCCAAGAAACGCAGTGTGGATGTGGATGCTGACTGAGCCCCTTAAAGCCTGTCTCCTGACCGTAAGATCTGGCAGGAGGTGCGGGACCCCTTCCTGGGGCCACCCGGGACAAGCCTTGTGGGCTCCTTTGCTCATTCGCCCTGCCACCTACCCACCTGCCTCTGTCCCTGGCCTCTCCCTGCTAGCCTGCAAACCAACATCAGCCCTGCATCCGGAGCCCTGGGCTCTGGCCGGGGTTAGGTCCCGGGGGGCATGGGCCAGCAGTTGTGGTTGTCACGCCTGGGAGTGGGGGGAGGCCAGGGCTCTGCAGGGCACCCTACAGTGCACAGGACACCCTAAACAGCAGTTCATCCAAAGTGCCCAGGTTGATAAACCTGGTTTGGTGCAAAGATGGAGGCGGCTCAGGTCATCCTCGGGCATCAGCGGGTGCACGGCAGGCACAGGTCATGCGGCTGGGGCTAAGCAGCACTTCAGTTCACGACCGGACAGAATTTATGGCACAGGTGCCTGGACCTGGCTGCTTGGGCACCTTCCTCTGCCCAGTTTAGAAATCATGGGTTATGCGGAAGAAGCGCTGTTCCACTTCAAGGCCATACAGGTGAGATGCCGTGCCCACCGAGGGAGGCCCAAGGACCTAGGCCCAGCCGCCTCCCCAGCCTGCCTGGCACCAGAGCTTTGACTGTCTCACTGAACAATGGCAGTAAGAGGAATGGGTGGTGGCTTCCAGCTCTAGAGACCACCCCCGCCCCCATCCACTCATGCACATTGGAGCAAGGCCACCCTAAGGACAGGTGAGCGCCCCCCCACTCCACCCCCCCCACACAGCGCGGCGAGGCTGCCCAAGGACAGGTGAGTCCAGCCCCCCTTCAGTCCCTTTTCATATGGTCAACATTTGTTTGCTACCAATTAACCGATGAGTCTGATCAAACCTTACTCCCAGCGCCAGCAGCATTTGTGGCCCCCTTAGTTAATTGTGCTGAGAAGCAACTACTTCCTTTCAGATGCAATGTGGCTGCCACTGCGGACGTGGCATATGGTGGATGGGCAAGGGAGGGCAGAAGCCAGGGGACGGGGCACTGCTGGCTTCTTCTCCCTTCCAGCCAGATGCTTATTCCATCCCCACTGGAACAACACATTTGTTTTGCTGCTGAACCTGATTTAGGGGGACAAGTGGACTTTTCAAACTCGTTAGAGCCTTCAAATTATAAACTTGGTTCAGCACGGTCTCCATCTGTCAGGAGCAGGGACTTTTCTGTCTCCGATGTTCTAGAAAATCAGGTTTCCCTTCTCTTGTTTCTCCTGATGGAATGGATTTTGAAAAATGCAGATCCATCTAAAGGCCCCCCTGAAAACTTCCCTTGCTTGTTTCACAGGCTTCCTCAAAACTCAGAAGAACCTGCCAGCACCCAGGAGACGCAGAGAGGAGCGTTCAAGGATGTGAGGGGCGGGGAAGCTGCTGTGCCCTCGCCTCTGCCCTGTACCGGGCACCCTCCCAGGCCCTTATGGAAATGCACCTTTCCCCGGAAGAGCTCCTGCCTTCCCCAAGGGCAGGGAACGGGTCCTAAACAACAGGTCCCATGACTTCTGTTCTGCAGCACGAGACGGAAAACCTGACCCCAACAGCTTCTGCCACCATGGGCTGGTGTGCTCCTGAGGCTGAGAACCAGGGTGCGGCTGGCTGCCCGTCCCACGACACCCGCCCAGCCCAGGGCAGCTTCCTCTCTGCTCTGAGCTGCATGTTCCCCTGGGGCATCATGTCCAGCAGCTTGTCTCTTTTGGACACCAGACTCCTGCCCGTGCCTGGCATCCAGGAGGAGCTTCCTGCCCACGAATTCAGAATGCCATGTATCTCTCTGGCTCTGCTCAATCACAGGGCCCACCCCATGCAGTCCTTGTGGCCTCAGGAGAGGCCCTGATGCGTAGGGCTGTGTTCTGTCAGCCTCCCAGCACCTGAGCCCAGGAGGACTCAAGTGACGCTCAAATCGAGGCTCTGTTCCAAAGATTGGCAGCTGGTCAAGGTACAGACAAACCAGACCCAAGTGGCCTTGGGTTCCCTGAGGCTCAGGAGGTGAGTTCACTGCACCCCGGGGCATCAGCCACTCATGGCTCCCCCAGCTGCTGCCCTTCAAGTCAGCCTGAGGCCACTGAGGGGTCATTACATGTTGGCAAGAGGGTCTTTGGGGGCCCCAGACGGAGGCCCTTTTCCCACACACAAGTGGTCAGCTGCCACTTGTCACCCATTATATCTGGAAGGAAAAAGGCTCATGTATACTGAGATGAAACCACTTCCCAGAGGTTCCCCAGCCCTGGCGGGCCCCGTCTTTCCTCATGTCATGTAGGCTGCAATCAGGGCTGCCTTAATTTTTATATGTGAAATTCATGGCTCCCTCCGCTTGTTCCTAAAAACACGTTTATGCAGAGGGCTGTGCGCTGTGACAAGTGCCTTCCCAGCATGGTCTGTCTGTGCTAAAAACAAAGCGTGCTGAGGGCAGCTGGTGGCCGGACAGTATCAGAGGGAAGGATGCCCTCGCTGCAGGAGAAATGCAGCTTCCGGACCATGTCCGAGCCCAGCATCGGGGGCTCTCGCCTAAACCCACTCCCCAGCCTGCCCTCCTGACTCCGGCCCCGGCCTCGGCTGGTGCTCCTGGCTCGGGGACGGGGGCAGGAGGGTCACTGCAAAACGCCAGTGAGGGAGGCATCTTAGTGGGTCCCTCATCGGACCCTCGGCCTAAACCGGGCCCGTGCAGTACACAGGATTAAGAAGGAAGCAATAAATAGATATTAAGCCTGACAAAGCTTCAATAAGCCACAACATGAAAGTCAGCCTGGAGCCGGCCAGCCTGTAATGGGACTTTCCTCCCGGAGTTGACAGAATCGTGTCTGTGGCCCAGAGGACCGTGTCTTCTCTCCAGGAGGCCCAGGGGGCTGCCCTGGGGTAATGGGGGGAAGGCTGTGGAGCTCAGCAGTAGAAACGAGTGCTCACCCCAAATCTGAGGGTGTGAGGGTGAGCATTACCTGAGGAGGCAGCGGCAGGGTGGCAGGAAGACAGATTGAACATTTAAGGGGGAGACACAGCGCCTGCCTGCTAAGCCCCCCAACCTGGGGGAGCCCCTCACTCTGCACTGGGAGCAGCAGCAGGCAGAGGACAAGGGTAGGGCATGGTGCACAGAGGCGGGCTGGAGCGCTCAGGCATGGAGGCAGCAGGCTCTTATATGGGTGCAGCATGTGGCACCCCAAAACAAGTACAACAGTGACATCAAAGATCATTGACCACAGACCCCATGACATACAGCCGACCCTGGCACAATGCAGGGCTGGGGTACCAGCTCCCCACACAGTCCAAAGTCCACATGTAACTTCTGACTGCCCTGAAACTTAACCTCTAATAAGCCTACTGTTGACCAGAAACCTCACCAATAATATAAACAGTCGAATCACATGTATTTTTTATGTATTATATACTGTGGTCTTACAATAAATAAGCTAGAAAAAAGAAAAGATTAACAAAATCATAAGGAAGAGAGAACACATTTACAAGACTGTACAGTAAATGTGTTCTCATCCTGAAACTTGTTAAACTTTTATAACTAGGGTCCCTCAAATCATTCCCGGTGCACAAATCTGCAGCCAGTCCAGCCCCCTCCAAGGGTTGTCATGATGGGAGGGGTCCGGGCGCATGCTCACCTGCTGGAATCCAGAGCTGGAGGGAATCAAACTCCTGCCCACCGAGGGCTGCAAGCCCTGCTCCCGTGGCCCAGCCTTAGATCACCAACCTCAGATGTACAGAGGGGCTATTTTAGGCACCCAGACAGGTTTCTGGCAGTCAAGTCTAAATAAATGTCTAGAAACCAGGGACAACCCCTCCTTTACCTGCAACCATCAGACATGCTTTTAATGCAAGACTTCGGGGAGCTGCCTGCATAGGCTCCCATCAGCCAATCAGCACCACACCCTGGAGAGCCACCTGCGCTCCATGCTGTGTGTGGGCTGTGCCAAATGGCGAGCCCTGTCTCCCCGTCACCTCCTGGTCCCCAGCACAGGCAGTTATTCCAGTGAACAAAAGCAGCCGCTGTTTCAGCAGAAAAAAATCCCAGAGACTGCCGGTGGGGCTGACTTGTGCCAGGATTTGCAGGTGGACAAAGATTAATTGTCTGCACAGCTTTCTTGAATGGTGCAAACTCAAAGGAGGGTGTCCTGACTTTTCCTGCCTCCCCCTCTGCACAGGGGGGTCAGTGTGCGGAGTGGCTCCTACTAACGGGATCCACACAGAACTGATGCCACCCGCCCAAGGCAGTTTTGTGACAGCTTTGGCTAGTGTGTGCATGCACGTAGTATTTAATATTAAAGAACTCATCTGCAGAACCCTTGAAAATCACACTGCCCCTGGCAGGGTACACGCCTCTGTGAAAATCTGCTACATACATAAAACCAAGAGCTCACACAGCACCGGGTAAAAGATGCAACGGGCATTTGCATTGCCCCCTGTGCGCTGAAGCTCAGCCCTGACACTCCACCACTGCAAACCTCCACTGCACTTCTAACACTCTGGTCTTTTCACTGTACAAGGAGGGCTCTGCTCCAAAAGGCCACGGCAGAAGCTTGGCACGTGGCTGTTCAGTGGGCCTCACAAGACATCACCTGTCAGGGCACCACTGGAAAATCTGGAATGTCCATCAGTGTAGACTGGACAAATAACATGTGGGAGTCCCAGGCCGAGAGGCTTACAGCGATGCAGAAGAGGAAAGCACACGCATGAGCCACAGTGTGGGTGACTGGCAGGCTGGACCAAAGATGCCAGATGCAACAAAGTGAGGCTGTGGGGTCCCACTGACCTGAAGCTCGGAGCCAGCAGGGTGGGTGCAGCAGACCTCAGAAGGGCCTGGGGGGCGGGTCCTGCTCCTTGGCGAGGGGAGGTGGGCCACAGGCTGTACTCAGCTTGACGGGCTTTGCCATCTGGACCCTCATGAACGCTGGCACTTCTTTTTTGCATTCAGTTACACGTCAACCAGGTTTTTAAAAACTTAATGGCATCTCAGCAACACAGCAAATTAACCACTTCCTATAAATGGAAGTCTTAAAGGAACCCACAATGGTTTGCCTACAATATTCTAAAGCAATTTGTGGAGCTGAGATTCCCAAGAATCAGCCTTTCCAACAGCCTTTGAAAGACTCTTAAAATCAACAGATGAAACAAAGCCCCAAGCAAAGAAGGACAGGCGGGCACAAGCTTTCAAAGTTTCCGAGGTGACAGCAGGAAGTGGGCAGGCACAGCCCCCTCCCGTCTTGGCTCAGTCCTGTTAGGGTGGCTGGCCGTGAAATAAAAACACCGACAGGTCTAGAGAAACAACAGAAAGACACTATTAGGAGGTGATAAAGTTCAATGGTAATTACAGGAGATACAAATTTATTGCCCTGACTGGGTCAGTCTGCGGAGCAGGCTTTCACATTTGAAGCCAAATGTACAGACACATTACAGCGCAGTTACGCTCGGGTCTGAACTCCCTGGCGAGGCATTTGCTGAATCCATTTGGGATGCGGAGGCTCCCTTCATTTACTTGTCTTCTTTACAAGCAGAAGCGACGGCACCAGGTCGTGGCAGCATGCTCTGAACCTGATGTAACAGCAGCAGCGGCCCCACACGTGAGCAATAGGCCGGACGCTCTAGGCAGACGCAAGCTTGCGTCCATCCATGCACTGGGATGCTCTCGGACTAACGGGAGGGCAAGCCGGTGAACAGGGGTGGGAGAGTCGGGATAGAGCAGGGGGCCGCTTACAGCTGCTCAGGAATCTGTGCAGGAACTCGGAATGACGTCAGGCTGGGCAGGCGTGGGGGAGGCCATGAAGGCCTGGGCTCCTTAGGCGTGGTCTCCTGTCTAGCAATGGGCAGCCTGTAGATGTGCAGGCCTGCAAGGCCCCAGCTCTGCCTCCTCTGAGTCAGAATCAGCATCGTGGCAGGATTCTGATGTGATCTGTGAGCACAGTAAGGGTGAAAAGCCCTAAGACAGCAAGGCTGCAGCCCTGGATGTCCAGTCACACCCAACACTCCGCCTGCCAGGTTGCAGATACAATGTTTCCCTCCCCCCTAGGGCAAAGATGAAATGGAACCCTAAAAGTCATGAAATGAAGAAAGCTTGCATGCAAAACACGCCACACGTGTGCCAGTGTTTTGCTCACTCTCAGATGCTGCTGGAAAATACACACACCTGCTCACACATCACACACCTCACACCTGCTCACGTCACACACCTCACACCTGCTCACACATCACACACCTGCATGTGATGCACCTCACACCTACTCACACATACTTCACATCTGCTCACGTCACATACCTCACACCTGCTCACATGTCATGCACCTCACACCTGTTCACATCACGCACCTCACGCCTGCTCACATGTCACATGTCTCACACCTGCTCACATGTCACATACCTTACACTTGCTCACATGTCATGTGCCTCACACCTGCACACGTCACACACCTCATACCTGCTCACATACGAGCCAGTGAAGCAATCCGATGTAAACTGGAGGTGGTAAGATGACAATGAAGACCAGGTTCAGAATGAGTTAAATGACAAATGTAGTGTAGTTCCTTCGCACCAAGGAAGTCATCCCACAGACACCCTCAAGAAAGGGTGAGTGAGCTGCTCACTATATTTTGTCTAAAATACCCACAGGTTCAGGGAAATCACTGGAGAAGTAGAACCCCAAATGCACACTGACAGCAGTGCGGGGCCGCACTGGTTTCCTGACCTGCAGTTGAGGGAAGCAGGTGGGCTTCCCCCACGCAGGACGTGGCCTCCAGGTGTCCCCGACCGGGATGCATTGTCAACCTCAGACACGGGGAGCAGGGCCCTTGGCGGAAGCCCCCCAGGGTTCTTTAAGAGAGCCAGGATTCTCTTAAAGTTCGGAAAATGCTCCAAGTCAACTCCAATCCAGAACAGCCTCTTTATCATTAAAGAGCAGGTGCATCAGCCGCCCACGTTAGCGGACGGGAAGTGTGGCGTGTCCACCTGAACCTGTGGAACTCAGGATGTTGAAGTCCACCTGGCCGGCTCCCTGGATATCTGGACTTTCTGTCCTGGAGCCTCCCTGCCCCTTGTGTCCCGTGGAGGCCCAGTGCTGCTCTGGAGGACTCCCCAGCTGCTCCACCCCTGCAGCCACCTTGGGCACCCAGGCCGAGGGAAAACATGCCATGCAGACACCCTCCTGCATTTTGCTTTCCCCTGAAGTTTCACATCATTTTGGCTGGCTTAATTTTAGAGAGACCTGTTTGCAAAGTCTGGAAAAAAACAACAAATCGATGGACAGCACACACATGTGCACCAGGTGAGGATGAGGCGTGAACTGCACGTGCAGGACCACGGCGGGCCATCCCACGGTCAGGTGTCACCCAGAGCAGGCCTCGGTTCTTAAGCTGAAACCCTCCCATGGCCACGGGGCTCAGACACTGCTCCAGCCTTCGCCGTCCAGCTGGGCTCCCCACACCTCTCTCCCTGACAAAAGGTGGGCTGTTTTTGGCCAGGTTTCCTATGTCTGTCAACTGGATCTTATTGAAAATTAAAGCAATCTCTTAGCTCTGCATTAACCTTTAAGCACTTATGGTTTAATTTTACCTAAGTCTACCTGAAGATGCTTTGGGAAATTCCAATACAGTACATCAGCAGCACAATACAGTGGAAAAGCACATGTAATTTCCAAGCCCCTGGTTGTTAATATCCCAAACATTCAGATTTTAATTGAACTAGATAAAGATTAAGCAGCTTAGCAGCAGCTAGCATTACGAATTAGTTCTCAGCAGAGCTTCGTGTGGTATTCTAAATCACTGCTTTTGTAATCGTCCTAAATTGTCCTTTATCTTCTGGATGCAGATACGATTCTCAGGCTCCTTGCATCCCCACAACCTGATGTATTTTGATGTGTAAAGTCTTAATAGTAATTTTAATAGTGTTGTGATCCATATGTACAATCTATATTGAATAAATTTTCACACTAATTAGAAAAATACTCAAGGCTTTTGTAGCCTGTTTTCAGAGGTGAGGTTTATCATCTGCGCATAGTCCCTGGGAGGAGCTAAAGCAGTCGCAGCCCTCGGGGGTGGCACGTGCCAGGCAGGGGCACCAGGGACCAGCAGAAGCTCAGCAGAGACCAGACGTCAGCCGCATGCACGCCTGGGGGCCAGCCCACTGCGATGTTCCTCACCGCTGCTGTCTTCCTGGTGGACAGTCGGGCAGCTCATGCGCATGGACGCAGGTGCCCTGGAATATCTGTAAAGGCACTGCCATCCCCCAATTCCCTGGACAGATGATCTGAAAGCATTTCTGGGCTTGACCACCCAGACGGCAGGCTGGGGTTCTGCCTTCACCTTCAGGGGACACCCCCAGGTCCTAGCCCCTGTGTGTAAAGTGGGCCCTTCAGTGAGACCTATGGGGGTAGCCGTTGGCACAGACATTATGGAACTGAGGTGCTCGGGGGCCACCATGGGGACCTCCAGGGGAAGTGAAAGGGGTTGAGGGGTGCAGGAAGTCTGTGGCTTCCCAGCATTTTATAGGAGCAGGTGGGGGACCCTGCCACGTCAGCCTCGTGGGCAGTCAATTGCCGCAGCTTGAAAATGTCCTAAAATGAAGGACACAGGAGTGAGCTTGATTCCCTGGGGTTCCTGCCTTCCTTGAGGGGATCCTTGAGGAGCAGGGCGGGGGACAGGCAGCCGGGCACCCTCCCATCAGAGGGGGCCTCAATGTGGAGGGAAGGCACAGGGCGGAGCCGGTTCAGGCCGGCCCCCTGGCTCCAGAAGCATGCTGAGGCCCCCGCTGGGGACTGAGGAGCGCTGGGCTGGACTCAGTCTTTCTTCCCTGCAGGGTCAGCAGCAAGAGGCTGTGCCTCGCCCCTGGCGCCCTCTGTCCAGCCACCCTGGGCTTCCTTGTGGTCTGGGAAGACGCCCAGCTCTGGCCTGCCTCAGGGCCCTGCAGGGGTGATGCCCTCTGCCCGAGACGCTCCCCTTACATCCCCACTGGCTGGCTCCCATCCTTAATGTCACTGCACCCTACAAGCTCCCCCCCAGCCTGGCCCTAGTCTGGCTTTGGAGCCCCAGATTCCACCCGCACTCCCTGGAAAGTCTTTTTCCCACATTGACATATTTCTATTAGGGCAACTGTGTGTGTGCTCTGAAACGTGTTCCACTGAAGTCACAGTCTGGATGCTACCCACTCGTGGGACTGTGGGCCCTGCCCTCCCCAGGCTCCAGCTCCGCGAGAGCTCCCTGCAGGCAGAACAGAACATCGCTGCTCATGGTGCTCATGGACCGACACACTGCCAGGACCCAAACCAGGAAACTACATCCGGGTTCCATCGTCAACCCTGGCATTTCTGGACATCCTGAAGGGAACTAGTCACAGGAAATCCCACAGTCACTTCTGGAAGACACTATCCTCGAGGATTAGAGCCCTGGGGCTGAGACCAGACATCAGGGAGGCCTCGTCTCCTCCGAACACAGCAGGGATGACCCTCCTGCCTCTGCAGGGCCACCTGCTGCTGCCCGGTGTGCGGACGCGCGCCCGTCCCTGTCCGTCCCCCGTGGGGCCTCGACCAGTACTGGGTTAAGCATCTCCCCTTCCCGCAAGGATGACACTCACTGGATTTAGGATCCACCGTGATCCAGTGTGACGTCATCTTGAATGAATTGTCTGGGACCCTTTCCCCTGGAGAAAGCCATGCTCATGAGTACTAGGTTAGGGTTTTATCATATCTTTTGGGGGGGATACAATTCAACACATAACATTCAGTGATGTTCTTGCTCAAATTTCTGCCCCCAGAGGCACAACTTTGCCATGTTCAGACACCAACTCTGTTCTTTCAGAGCATTTTTAGTCTCTGAATTTAGGCAGACCATGACGTGCACCACATACACGGGAGGTGGGCAGCGACAGCAGACGGGGCGTGCAATCGCACGGTGCTCGTGACGCCTGAGGAGGACCTGGTGGGTGACAGTGTTCTGGAAACAACCCAGGGGGTAGGGAAGAGGGAGATCTGAGAGGAAGGGGCGAGGGAGACAGGTGAGCCAGGCCTTGGGCTGGGCTGCGGATGTCTAGGACAATTGGCCAGGGAAGCCCGTGGACTTCAGTCTCATCCTTGCAACTAACACAAACTTGATTATCTTCCTGTCCATTCAGGACCGACACCAGGGAGCCTGCGGTGGCCCGGGCCTGGGATACTGTGCTGGTGTGCAAGGTCAGGCCACGCGACACAGGCCAGGAACTGCTCTGTGATGCGTCACCGATGCCAAATCACCTTCTCCGTTTCTCCAAACACCAGCAAGGGTGCTGCAGCCCAGCCAGAGCGAGAGAAGTCACGACACAGAAACCCCCTCGCGGGAGCCAAGCCTTTCTGGGCCCCCTGTGCCTGCCCTGAAGGGGAGCACTGTGCCCCAGAGCTGGCCCGAAACCCCGAACAGGGAGGTAGAGCTGCGGCAAAGACGCCCCCACGGCAGCAGGTGCACCTCCCGGCTGTCACTCACACCACGCGGCTGGAAGACACTCTCTGCTCTCCCCACAGACTCTGAGAGTTCAGCCAAGGGCATGTACTTATTAGATTAAAGGAAAACGTTAAAACAGTGGGAACCCCAGTAAAGCGTTTGACACGCACTAATGTCTCTATCACACATGAGACAGAGACGGAAAGTGCATTGACAGGCTTCCAGAACCAGCCTCCACAGTGGGGCGGGGCACACAGGGTTCTCTGTGCACTGGGCAGCCACACGTCCTCTGCACAGGCACTGCCTCCGGCACCAGGAATAGCCGTGGCTGAGGTAGACAAAACCGGCCCTTGGGGGCCACGTTCATGTGCCACTGACTCAAACTCATGCTGGAATCACCATATAGGTGATGCCTTATGGGGCAATACCAGTAGCTCCAGGGAAACTTGCTGAGTAATAACCACTGAGAAGCTCAAGTTAATCCATCCTTCCCTCCCTCCACCCAGTGACCCATCCTTCTATCCATTCATCTACCTACCAACCCACCATCACCCACCCATCCATGCATCCTTCCACCCACCATCCATTCATTCATTCCATCTTCCCATCCATTCACCCACCCATCCATAGATCCACTCACTCATGCATGCATCCACCCACCCACCCATCCTTCCATCTGACCTGGCCTGAAACAAACAGCCCAGGACCTTCAGCCAAACTTATTCTCGCCCAAACATTGCCCAGAAGCCCACCTGGTGCTTGCCCTCCAGAACGTGCTTTCAAACTGTAGATACCAACTTAGTGAGCAGTGATGAACATTTGGAAAATGTTCAGAATGGAACAGAATGGAAAATACCCATTGTGATCATATCACATATGTAAGGAGAGAAATGCCCTTCTAAAGTTTATTTCTACTTGTATGGTGCGTTTGGGGGCGGCGTTTACTGCTTTACAATTTAAAATTCATTTTTTCCTGTAAGTCATGGCCCCAAAACTTTGACAACCCATGCCTAGGACGCAGCCTGTCTGAACTGTACATGTCACATGGGCAGGACCCTAAGTGCCTTTCTGCCACGGCTCTGGAGCTGGGAACTATGTCTGGCAGGTCGTAGGCCACACACCCACACCCACACACACTCTCCTCTGTTGTTTCATACAATTTCTGAGAGTTCCAGCATATTTAACCTCTAACGTGGTGTAGACAAGGGTCTCCTGGTCGACCCTGCTGCGTGGTGGCCTCCCTCCTCCTGACGTCCCAGCCCCCAACTCCTGGGACCTGGGTGGACCTTCCCTGACACGTCCCCACAGCCCCTGGCCAACTCTGCCCTGCATCCCTTCTCACTCTGTAACTGTCCTGGTGTGTGTCTGCTCCCTCTGAAGGATCTGGGGGCGGGTGCCGTGGGCATTATTTCATTCCATCCGTCCAGCCTAGCACTGGCACAGCTGTGCACCAGATGCATGGACGACACACTTCAAGCAAAACTGGGGCAGGAGAGAGGGGTGGGTCTGGAAGGAAGGCCCTTCCAGCCTTGGAGGCTGGGGACAATGACCCAGTTAAGGATGAAGGGAGTCAGCTTGTTCCCCGCCCCGCTGGGGGCTGCAGGCCCACCCCACTTGCGGCTCTGAGAAGTGGGTGGTGGCCGTCAGGTGAGGCAGCCTGAGGGCCAGAAGGAGGAAGAGGGGCCTCCTTCCCTAGGCCAGCTGCAGGCCATCACCTCAACCTCTACGAGGCATCTGCCGACTGCTCTGGCCCGTTCTGCAGCCCTTGTCCTCATAGGTGAGCACAAAAGGCCAGGATGGTACCCATGGCCCTTTCCTAGTCTGCAGCTACTGAGATCAATGTAACATGGGCCGCAGCACCGAAATCACACAGCGAAGGCCAAAGGGGCCCCCGAGTCTACTAGTAAGTCCACGCTGCAGTATTTACAGAGGCCAGCGTCTGCAGGGTGCATCTGCGTCAGTGACTGCGCCAGTCATCCTACAGCCCAGGGGGTGGCGGGGACGACCACCACAACCCTCTCGTGCAGACAGCAGGGTGGGCACCTGTGCCTGAGGCCACGTGCTCAGTCCGGGCCCCTCGGCCCCATGCAGGACTTCAGGACTCCAGGTCTCTATGAACACACGCACTGATATGTCAACAGGTATGTCCCCACTCGGCAACCCGAGCACCTCGAGGCCGGGGGGGCTTCAGCTGCAGCTGGAGACAAAGTGGACCCCCTTCCTGTGTACCAGCCTGATCCCTCAGATGATCCGTTTCCCATCACGGTATTAATTGTGCAGAAACAGCCGCGTGCATCTCCATTACATGGAGACAGGCTTTCATGCTTACTCCTTTCCTTTTTTTTCCCCCTGAACAGCAACGAAGCCAGGACAGGTGTCCGTGGGCCTGGGGCTGCGGTGGAGGCTGGGCTGGGGTAGGGAGGGCGACCCTGGGCCCAGTGCACCAGCTGAGGTCAGAGTCGCTGCCCTATGAGTGAATTACAGAGAGAGGTGGCGTCCAGGCCAGGGGCTTCTGTCCCACCCTGGGGCCTGGGCTGCTCCCTCCTGCATGAGGGGCCCAGCTCCCCCAGTGCAGCCCCACTGAGCCCAGGCAGGCCAGCAGAGTAAGAGGAATTCTGAGGACCCAGGGCCCTCCCTCCTCCAGAGGCTCTGCTGTGGTGGGCGCTGGCCCCTGAGTGCAGCAAGGCCTCCCTCCATGTGCAGTGGCCTGGGGAGAAGGGAATGTGGGGCCGTGGCAGGTGAGGCCCTCAGGCAGGTTTTGCAGGCTCCCCAGGCTGCAGTGCTTCCTGTGGGACAGTTAGAAAGACAGGCCAAGACAGGCCAAGGAAAGTGCTGGAACACATGGGAGCCTACTGGCTGCAGGGATATTCCAGGGTCACTTCCTGGGCCATGACATCACCACACAGGCCTCAGCCACCTATTTAATGCAGAGGCAGGGAGCCCTCTGGCCCGTGACCATCCCCTCCCAGCACCCTCTGCCCCAGCACCACCAGCTGGCATGACTAGTGCCATCACTGCGGGGATGCACAGGGAGCTAAAGTGGAAAAGGGTTTCAGAATCTGCCTTCCTGGGGGTGGACAGCTCAGCCTAGGGTCCCTCAGGGTTGTCCCTGCATCCCATGGGCCTGGCCATTGCATGTGGAGAGGGGCTGTGCCTCCAGCTCCTGGTGCTGTGCAGGGGATGAAAGGCAGCCCTCAGCATGCCACCCAGCATGCAGGGCCACCCCCAGGACCCGCACCCCTGGGGCCGGACAAGGCCCACCAGGCAGGGCAGGTGGAGGAGGCCATCTCCACCCACCCCCAGCCCCCACAGCTGTGTGCACAGAGCACCTGTGGCTTCTCCATTTCACCTGGGAGCACAAGCTGCACCTGCTACAAAGAAGCACCTTTCACCAGCTGCTTTCCCAACACAATCCCTGGAGAGGAAGTGTGGATCCCTGGCCTCTTACATGTTCCTGCCCCTTCCTACTGGGATATGGAGAAGCCACTTTCCTCACAAGCCCATTTACTTGCAAGGATCCCAAGTCTATGACCTCAGAACATGACGGTCTTAATTGCCTGAAGATGATGAATGCCCTTGAACCTCTGTCACAGATTAAAGTTGAAACTGCTTCTGTTTTTACTGCAGGCCGCACTGCTGCTCACATGGAGCGGCCCCACCCAGTGGGCGCCCGGTGGGTGTGCTCAAGGCCCAGCCACTTCCACTTGTGGCTCAGCCGGCGGCCGGTGCTGCTGCCTCGGCACCCTGCTCCTCCTGACAACAGTTACCTCTCCTGTGGCACGTGGCCACCCGGGCCCCCGCTAACCTCAGGTCCGGCCTGCCAGCCATCCGGCTGGACATGGGCTCATTAATAAGATCTGCCCTGCATCGCTCCAGCCTCGGGGGCTCTTACAACTCCAAGGTGATGATGCCATCAACAAGCAAGGCCCTGCCTGTCTGCCTCCCCAGAGCCAGGCCCCAAGGAGACTTGCCTTACTGCCAACAGGCCACCCTGGTCATACCACAGCCACAACCTCCAATGTTGGCAGGCAACGGAGTTAGGCTGTCAGTCAAGAGAGACAAATGCGATTTTTCCAGCTAAAACAGGCTACACAGTTCCACTTTGGGGGCCTGAACTTAAGACAGGAAAATATGGCCATTCCATGAGAGGAGATTTTTCTGGAAATGTATAACCAGAGAACTCTACTGAGGAATGTATTCTATTTGGGGAAAAACAAAATCATGACAATAAAAATATGCCAGGGGGTTTTCACACAAATGGATTTGGATAAATAAAAACGTAACAGCTGGTCATTGTATTTCCAAATGCTATTGGTTGTAAGTGTCTTTCATTCTGTGGAACTCAATTTCATTGAAAAAAATTTGACCCCTAAACGGACTTCATCTTACCTGGACGTAGAACAAAGTGTTCATTTCCCAAAAGGCACAGCTTGGTGCCCTTACTGTCTACCCAGGCACCTGGGCCTCTCACCTTCTTTCAGTGCAACCCCAGGAAACCAGAGCCCACGTCAGGCCATGCTTTGCATGTGGGGTGCTGTGGGTGGGCACTGGGCCCAGAGTCACACCCAGGCACCTGATGCGCAGACCCAGAAAGCTGCTGGGGGGCACAGCAGAGCAATGCCGGGAGGAGCTTCTCAAGTTGTGACGACCCACCTGACCCCTGCACCCATTGTGCAGCTCCTCCTGCACCCACCGTGCACCCCCTTAACTGGGCTCAAGAGCTACCACGTGCCGAGAGATGAGCCCATGTGCTGGAGCCCCTTCCGCCTCAGGACGCAACAAGGCCACTGCGGTTCTCTTCCCCAGTCTGCAGATGAGAGGACGGCCTCCCAGAGGGCACTCACTCGGCATCAGGGACCCCGGGGGTGGCTAGCGTCCACGCCTCATGTGGGGGTCCTGTGTCCCACCTAAAATGGCCATCTTACACCAAATCCAATGTTTCAAAAGCGCCACTGAGAAGTCTGACATCAGACGCATTTAAAATACTGGCTCTCCTGGCATTGACGTCTGGGCTTCCTGACATTAACCTTTGGGCAAACGGCAGTCACAGAGTCCAAAAGATACCCAGAGGGTGCTGAGCGCTCACAAAGATGTAACAGATGCAGCTCCGAAATCTGCCCATAAACGAGTAAAAATGAGCCCATCAGCTATTCAGGGACTCTTCCCTGCAAGCTGGCACACGCATCCTCTCTCATTGTTTTATTTTCGGTTTTCAGTGTCTTGTGAAGCGGACCAACATGCAGGGCTGCTAAAAAGCTTTTACACTGTCATATGTTTGTTTTCAAAAAGTTGCCGAGCAGAAGTGTTTGCTCATAATCTCTCTCCTGGAGTAAAAGCAAAGCGACCGGCTGCTCTTGGCTGCTGAACTGTGACCAGCACCCACCACCCCAATTCTTGGGAGGAGAACATGCCTGCTTCGGGTCTGCAGCAATGGCTTTAGTCCCCTGATCTGGAAGGTTCCATTAAGTCATGCTGCAGAATGGCTGGAAAAGTGGCACTTTTGGAGGGCAGCCTACACGGCTCCCAAGTCCAAGTGTGCTCAGGGGGCAAGTCTCCACGCGGTTGTGATCTGACCTGAGAGTCCAGATGGCTTCCAGCTGCTACTCTCCTTACAAGAGCACTGGAGGGGAGGCAACCTAGTCACATTTTGGTCAATTTCCCATCAGTCCCAATACTTGATCTCCCTTCTAATTTCTCAATTCCTCACTAAGATGGACAGGAATGTTCTGAGAAGCCTCTCAGAGAACCAGGAACGCCTTGCACAGGCTGCACAGGGCTGCCCTCGCCCTGCCACGAGGCCCCCGTGACCCAGCCTGACCCAGGACGGAGACGTGTGGAGGACAGCCCTGCACGCCCACAGGGAGGAGTAGGGAAGCGGACAGCGGCTCCCAGCTCGGGGACGAACATGGCCTGCAGGCCCCCAGTCCCCTTCCCTCACATCCACAGGAGGTCCAACCGCCCCTCTGGGGTCTGGAGCAGGTGAGCTGTCACATGCCAGGAGGGCAGGGGCTTCTCAGGGTAGTCATGTCAGCTTCTCTAGAGGCAGAACACTGACATTTGGATTCCAGGTCCGTGGAGTAATCCCTTCATTCCCTTATCTGGGATGAACTGAGCGAAAAGGAAGTGAGAAATCGGCTCCTTCTTAATTCTAGATTTGCAGTTGCCGATCATTAAATTGAGAACCGAGTACCCGATCCATCAGTGGTAATGCTGCTTCATTCCCTTTATCTTTCATTATTACAGCCACTGTTATGCTGTCATTATTATCTGCCTGTCAGAAAATGCTCCAATGCAGGGCTGCAAGGGCCAGGGAGCCTCTTTGCAGTTTTCCGTGTCCCTGCTTCCTCCGAGGCCCCTCAGGCACTGCCACCTGCAGGCACGTACCATGGCCTCCACCAGCTCTGAACTGCGCTCATTCGGCCGCCGTGACTGTCGGGCAGCCTGGGCTCAAAGCCCAGCTCGCTGTGCAGAAGCTACGTGACCCTGCCTACGGCATCTAAGCTTGCTGGCCTCGGCTTCCTTATCTGTCAAATGGGGCTGATAGCACCAAGCTGCACTGGGTTCCTAGGAGGACTAAAGAATATGGTGTTCAGAGCCGTGGTTCTCATCCAAGGGCTGGTTTACGGGCACAGAAAGCAGGAGAATGAGACGGGAGGACCTGGTAGAGAAGCGGAAAGGAGGGGCCCTGTGTTGGGATGACCGGGCCCTGGCCTGCTGCAGGGAATGACATCCCATCGGCACACAGCTCCCCGTCCATTACCAACTGCTTGCAGCTACTTTTGTGTTATAGGGCAGGGCTGGGGGCCCCACTGGTGTCCGGCGTGCAAAGCCTGACAAGCGCTCTCAGGGCCCTTTACAGAAATGCTTGCAGACCCAACGTACAGGCGGCAGCCCACGCCCCAATTTAATCCTCAGTTCTGGGCCTTGGAAAGCCCTACTGCCTTTTGGAATCTGTTGGGGCTTCAGCCAGTCTGGAAGGGTTTTGCTTCCTTATTGATATAAACAGCCCCCGGATAAGAGATTTCATCAGCCACACACAGCCAGCACCTCCAGACCATATACCCATTAAGCACATGTTGGCACATATTAAGGTCTTAGCAACAAACTCCATCAAACCTATGGAAAAAAAAGTGACAGACTTCCCCAGGGGACTTCGGTGGTGCCTGGCCTAACAGAAACCCCAGCCCAGTGTGTAAGCTGAAGACAGATGTCGGATTTCCCGCAGATGAATCTCTGCCCTTGTACACGGGCCATTCCTATAACCCCCAACAGAAAAATTAACAAATACAAACATTCAATTTGCAAAAGAAAAAAGGGAGAGAAAGCTGACTTTTAAGTGGCCAACCTCTCAACTATGAAACAAAGTAGATGAAATGGCCCATCTTACACCTGTCACACTGGAAAACATTTTTACTAGAATGGCCATAGGAGGGGCCTCCCAGGCAGAGGCGTGGGGACACAGGGGTGCTGGATGACCATGCCAGGAACATAAGTCAGCACCCCCTCTCTGAAGCAATCCACAGACGCATGGATTGAGGGCTGCAGGGTGAGCAGAGACCCTGAACCAGACACTCTGATTTCTGCTTCGAATGATGTCGTGGAGAAATAATGAGACGTGTGCCGTAAGCTGTGTTTACACAGATTTCCACCACTGCATCTTTTCCAGTAGCAAACAACCTTCTATCCCACTGCACTACACGCATGTCATATGCACGTCACCATCACATGCCTGAGAGCACACCCCTCACGTGTGTGCACTCAGCCATGCCATTTATGCGTGCTTGTGCACACCAACACAGCACATAACTTGCAAACATGCCAACATCCACACACACCTTATATAGCACACGTGCACAAATCATACACCTACATGCATGTCTGCACACACACATGTGCAAACACAAATGCATAGTATCATATGCACACTTACATGTACACCCAGCACATGTGTACCCACATAACACACGTTGATGCCATGCTTGTGCACACTACACATTACACACACATGCACACACACAAATGACATGCCGAAAGACTAAAAGTAGTTTGTTCCGTACAGGGAGATGAAATTGCACTGATTTTTTTGTGTTTTTCTGTTTTTCAAGTTTTCAAGAATAATTTTTTGGCATCTTGTAGATACAAAATATTCTATGAAAATAAGAAGGGTAGATGAAAGGTAGACTCTTTTTTAAAAAACCCCACTTGCTCAAAGTGTGCTCCCGGAGGAACTCCTGCTCTGTCTCACCGATCACGGCCCCCGGATCAGCTCTGCTCAGCCGGTCTTTCTTTTCCTCCAGAGCAGCTGGAATTTTTAGAGACACTCAAATAGACCAGAGGCGATGGACAGACCTGCTCAGTGTGCAGAGCCAGGGTGTGTTTGCTGTGTCTGCAGCCATGGCTGCCAGAGAGACAGTCCTCACGATGGACGTGGTGCTGGGTCTCTCTCTGAAGTGAGTTAGAAGTGTGTGTCCCCTAGGGCTTTGGTGTTGAGTGTGGACACCCCCCACCAGGATTTGTGGCACTGTCCTGGAGGGTGACAGGCATACACGGGGCTCATGTTGCTGCCTAGGACCAGGCCTGTGCGAGAGGCCTGTGCACCAAAGCTCCGGGTCAGCGCATCCCCATCCCCCACCCCCACCGGTCAGCTCGGAGCCATGCGTGAGGGGAGGTGGATGTACTGTCCTGGTCTAGTGCTGGCTTCTGCCCCATCTGCAGGCCGTCTTTGTGTCATCCCTTTATTTCTCTTTAAAAACTCATGACTTACGTGGAGGACATTTCACACCCCAGCCGGCCCCCGTGGTCATGGCTCATGGCTCAGTAGCAGGGTGGGGACATCCCCGGTCCTGCCTTGGAGGCCCCAAGTGCTGCCGGTCCTCTGGGCCCCTCCCAGGGCCACCGATGCACATGGAGGTCTGTCCTAACAATACCACGCCCGGCCTGCTCTGTGCCTCAAGAACGGTCCTTCCTGCAGGCAGCAGGCTGGCTAAGATGCCCTCTTCCTTCCAGTTGTGTCTGTTCAAGAGGGTCAAAGCTGCTGCGTGGCTGCCTTGTCACTTAAAAGAGGGCCAAACCTGCCATCAGGGACTGGCAGCCCTAGATTTGCCCTGAGGCCGGCTGTGTCAGGCTCAGAGGTCACCAAGTTGGTAATATTCACATCAAAGTGCACACCCCCCATGCTTCTTGGGAACTGAGTGCGGCCAAGTCTGTGTCCCCGGGGTGGGGGGGGCTCCCGTTCCCAGTCTCCACCACTCCCTGCAGCCCCTGAAGGCGTCGTGGGCACCAGGTCTAACCTGAGGGCTGGGTCCTTCTCCCATCAGGAAGCCAGCACCCACAGGAGGCTGGTCCCAGAAGACATGGGTCACCTGCTCGGCCACCAGACCTGCCAAGTGTCCTCAGAGGGCACTGCTCCAGGCCCTGGCGCAGCGGGAAGCAGGGCCTGTGTGCTCTCAGACCATGTGACCATGTGGGGGCTGTTTCCTGGAGGTGAGCCTGTGGCCAAGGCCCTGGCCCTCCTAGCAGGAGGGGCTCCCGGGTCCCCAGCCAGGCAGCTGCTGCCTGAAGTCCCTGTAGAGCCATGAGAACCACCACATGCTCAGCCCAGGAACCACAGCCACTGAAACACCCCACCCCTACCTCATTTTGGGAGGACTCCAGCTCAGCGTGCAGGGGAAGGAGACGAATCAGTAACACGTTATCAACCCAGCAGTGTGAGTCCCGCACATTCAAGCCTGCAGGCAGGTCAGTGTAAGTTTAGAGGTGCCCGATTCTCAGCAGTGAACTGACACGGCAACGGGCTGCTGGGGAGGGCGAGGTGGCAGGGAGGGGGACATTGTTCACCAATTCAGGAGACAAAGCAGAGGGCACGGGGCGGGCCTCTCTGGCCCCTGCAGCTGCCTGCCCTGTGAATTCCAGACCAGGACGGCCTGAGTGAAGGGTCCTCAAACAGCAGCAGAGAGTTTTCAGCTGGCTGAACACAGTCCCAGAATCTGAGCAGCCCCAGGTTTGGATGGCAAGGACCCTGTGGGCTTGACCCGCACCCACCCTGCTGCTCCCAGGCGGAGCCAGCCCTCCGGGGCTATGCTGTGTTGGGCCCACGGGTGGGGAGGTCTTCTGACCCTGACAATCCTGGCGCAGTAATTATCATTGTTACCCAATGACGCTCCGGACACCTGAAGCCAACAGCCCACAGAGGGATGATGTCATCAGACTAGGACCCACTTGTCTTCCTTTACTTGGGTAACAGCTTAATAAATAAGCCGAGTAAAGCCCTAATAAAGAGGTGCACAATGAAAAGTACTTCAGCCTGCCCATTTCACAGCCAAGCCTCTCTAATCACCGTGCCACCGTGCTCTCTGGCTTGCTGGTCCCAGCCTCTGCCCTCTTCGGGAGGTGAGGGGCTCCCCTCCTCTCTGTTGCACAGGCTCCTCCTGGGGGGGGGCTTCCCGGGTGAGCTTGGGGCATCCCTCTCTCCCTCCGGGGCCCTGACAGCCGTCCCCACCCCCACACTGATCCCCAGCACATGCACACTCACGCGCTCCTAATGACACCATCTGGGCAGACATGGAGGACAGTACAATAAACACACATAATTGCTATTTTAATAAAACTGTGTGACAATGGAGGTGGAAGTAATTAATTTCACTTAGCTTAGGCAGAAGGGAAAAAAGGGGAAGACAGCAAGAGAGCTCAGTGGAGAAATGACATTTGAATCAGGGGGCCCTGCAAGTTTGGCTGGGAAGGGTGGTGGCTGAAACAGAGGGACAGAGTGGGCAGAGGCTGGCGAGTGCTGGCTGCCTCAGCAGGTGATTCCGCCCTGGGGCCTGGCACGGCAGGAGTGGCATGGAGGAAGGGAGAGGGGACAGGGACATGTCATGGAGGGCCTGAGACTCTCTGGGACCCAAAGGTAATGGGCCAAAGATAGCTACAGCTCCCAATATCCAAGATGCACAGACGCTCATGGGACCCAAGGCCAGCACCAAAGGCCAAGTGAACAGCGGGTACTTGACTGAGAAGTGTGGCGTCCTGAAGGCCCCAGGCCTCCCTCTGCCCCACAGCCCTGGCCCCAGGGCCTTCATAGAGCCACTGAGATAGACGGACATGCAGTGTCTATGGCCCAGCACCTAACGACACCCGGCCCGGGCCTCCATGAATGCCCATCCCATTGAGACACCTGACTCAGCCACCGGGCACAGTATGTGGGACAGCAGGTCTGCAAGCCAGCCCTGTAGGGCCAGGGGGCCACAGGGGCAGGCCTGTCATTTTCCTACTGGAACAGGAAGATGGCAGGAAGACGGATGGCGTTGTTCCCCTGCTCGAGTGTGGCCTCTGATCCTCTCTTCCTCCGATCCCCAGGTAAGTCACCAAGATTAGCACCTGGATCAAGAACATCCTCTCAGATCTAACCGCTTATACCGAGTCTCATCGGGTGCATCTCATCTCAGCACGTGAAGGTGTATAGAGCAAAGGCAGCCCCCACTCGTACAGAGTCTCTGGAAATGGGTTTAGTTCGAAACCACAGATGTGCACTTCTGGTCCTACATTCTAGCTTAAGAGTTCAAACAGAAATGAGGCTTTAATTTATGCTCAGGAAAATAAAAATAGATTAATAGGATCCAAGTCAAAGCACTAGAAGAGGATTTTCTGTGCCAAAAGATAGGCACTGTGAGTTTCCCTAAACAGGTCATCATTTGAACATTGTAAAGCACTAGACTTATTTTTTAAATAGCAAAACTGCAATTATCTCTGCACGTCCCTCACGCCGCTCCATAGCGCTCCTGCATGACGAACCAACTGTCAGCAATACGGCCGCATGAACGTGTCTGCGCCATGCTAGACAGCCAGCCTTATCAAAACCCAGCTGCATTAATCCTTTTCCTTACATCGAAAATCAAATAACTTTCTGGAGAGAGCCTATGGTCTCACGGAGAGCAGCTCCGCTGGGAGACGGCGAGTTGAGATTAACAGCGCAATATGTTAGGAAATAAATAGATAAGCGTTTGCCTCCACAGCTACTGCCTGACACTCAGAACCCGGGGCTGCTTTGGAAAAACAGACTAGTGTCCAGAGTGGCATGTGGCCTCACCGGCGGCATCGGCCACCCTTGAATGACCAGGATCTTCCACTGCAAACAATGTGCTCACCACCAATGCCATTTTCCAACAACCGAAGTTTTAACCCGCATGGCATTTAAGCAAGAAGGAAATAATGTTATTCCTAAATGGATAAGGAGGAAATGCAATAAGACAATTGCTAGATAACTGCATGGAGGGGAATGCATTCCTGATAAAAGAGCAACCTTTCAAAGCGAGGAAACAATGTGATTTTCTGCCTAGGCAAGGAGCAGAGAGACACAGGGTAGAGGCGGCCTCCTTATCTCCGGAGCAGCCCTCCGCTCCCCTGGGGTTGGAGGAAGTGATTAATTAGTGCCTTCTTGAAGCTGCAGCCTTAGAAAGCCCCTGGGAGTCTTTTTATTTGCAGCCACAGGAATGACATCCTTCCAGAACCCTCCTCTTACAACCCAGCTATGGGGCATGTCTCCACCACCCCCAGGGTCAGCACCAGGGCTGCCAGGCAGACAAGAGGCCTGGCTCGAAAAGAATTCCCTTCTTGGTGCTTTTGTAAAGGGAAGAAAATCTCTTAGTGACAATTTTAAGTGAGAAAAGGAAGCTGCCAAGGGCAGGAGTGGCATCTGCCCCCCAAGTCCGCTGCTCTTTCTGGTGCTTCTCCACCTGCCCTGCCACCCCTTCAAGCCCATCCCCCATTAGCCGCCTGACTTAAACACAGTCCCAAACCCAAGTGCATCGGTCCCAGAGTTCCTACTTGCCTCCAAACCAAACCTCGGCGTGTTGAAGGAAGACCTTAGCAACACTTTGCTTCGGTTTTTCCACTCGGAAAAGGAAGAACCACACAGATCTTGCCCCTTTCTCACACTCCCTGGACAACCACCAGGATGATCGTGCTGGAAAATCGAATTCCTGTCTGGAGTCCACGTGGCCTCAGACCCCACAAGGACAGGTGAGCATGGAAAGCTGTCAGAGTTCAAAGGCAGATGCATGGCCCTCCAGGCTGCAGCCTCACAGCATTGATGCCAGCGCCCCGGCCAGCCGGGGGAATCTGCTCTCGCTTACAGGGTAGGACAGCCACGGCCCGACCCCACCCTGGGCTGCTCTGACTCAGTGAGCCTGCACGTGTGGGCTGTCTTCTGCCACTCAGGAGGGCCCGCTATTGCCACCGGGCTCACGTTAATACAGCGGAAGATGTAGACCAAAGGGCCGTGAACTTCACACCATGAGCGATTGTTTCTCAAGCCAGGCCTTCCCCGTTTCCTCTAACTGCACAAGGGGTCATCTGTGCTGCCCACTCAAACTTGCATCCCAGGTACAGTGAACAAGACCGGAGAACAGTGGAGAGGCTAAGATGGGAGGTCAACTCCAATCCCCCCCATGCGTTATCCCTGTGAAATGCCACCGAGTTCCGAATCTCTGTGTGCTGGAATTCCAACCTAAAAGCAGAGACAGGCCCATTCTAATTTCAGGGGCTGCAGCAAAAGTCTGTCACTGTCATCATATTTAAAAATCAGAGATTTTTAGAGAATACCATGCTTATAGTATTTCAAATGCAAATTCCCCCCAATAGGGCCATACAAGTACAGCTCAGGTTTACCAAGGTGAACAGATCTGCTACGATACAGATGCACCTAGGAATCCAGGACATGTCTTAAACGTTTAAACCAAAAATGCCCCAGGGAAACATCCCTACCACTTTGGAGAGGTTCCTACCTTCCCGCAAAGGTGCCATCACTCAACCACGATGGAAAAATACCCGAAGCTCACACTACGTCCCCCCACTGCCAACCATCTTCAAAAGACCCGAGACGTCGAAATGGATTTCAAAGGCCCCTGTAATTTTGGCAGCATGACATTTTATGTCTTATAAGCTATTTTTATTAGCCAGGATTGTAGAAAATTGACGTTTATCAGCCATTAACCTTTCAAACATGTAACTCGTATTATTTTTCCCACATAGAAGTATATCTTACACTTCTCTGTGGATCAATCCTGAAGCTGTTCAGCTTCAAGGAAAAAAAAAAGTCATTGTGAAACCTCTCTGTTCTCAAGAAAACATAAGTTCTACAATTTTATGGACTTTTGATCACAAATTTTATCGCCTTCAGCTCTTTGCTGGTATTCTGTTTTTATCTTAAAATATAAGAACTAGATAAGGCAGGTTGTATAATCCCTCTTTGTATCTGAGGGAAAGTGGGAAAGAATAATTTAGGGAAAGGGTCTGGCTCCAAGCAGCTAGGGGCCTGCGGGGCGGCCACCTCTGGAGAGGCTACTTTCTAACTCCATTCAGCCTATCACTGCGCCAGCATTAAATATGCTGTGACACAATCCAGTCATACCAGAGCCCTATTAATAAATAACCATAGCAGATAACTAATGTTCGTGGGCTGCCTCTCTCCCCCACAAGCCTACAGAGCTTTAAATAAGCCACTCCATAATTTATTTATTCAATTTCTAAAACATGGCTTTGCCAAAAGGTCTCTAGCCGCACAGAAGCATGTAAAGGCCAAGAAGGGACCAGTCCCCAAACAAAACCATAAAAACCTAATGGATTGGCCTAATGTCTCGTGGGAAAACTACTGCCCCCAAGGCCAGCTCAGAGCATCTCGGGGAGCTGGACTCTGGCACAGGGGAGGCTGGGGTCGTGCCTCGGCACCCGGCCACGGGGGAGTGAAGACTGCCTGTGCCCCGGGGGTCCTGCTCGCCCATCAGGAACATGGCGTTTT
Source organism: Manis javanica (assembly GCF_040802235.1). Taxonomy (NCBI): domain Eukaryota; kingdom Metazoa; phylum Chordata; class Mammalia; order Pholidota; family Manidae; genus Manis; species Manis javanica. The sequence goes on from NC_133160.1 coordinate 2,149,845, forward strand.
CTCTGAGAGTCGGCTTCTGCTCGGGCCTGGATGTCAGCCTCACTTCCCGAGCCTCGGGTGGGGAGAAGGAAGGAAGGAGAGCTTCTCAAGGGGGCCCGCTCCACTCAGCTGAGTGGGGCCTGCCCGGCCCCACGAGCAGACCTGGTGCAAGCTGGCAGTGGCTGCGCCCGGGGCCTGGCACCGCCTTAGGCACTGCCCGCGGGCCATCAGGCTGCGTCGCCAATACCCATCTGTGCGATGGGAGGCCCCCACCTCCCACAGAAGGTGCGACAGGTCCCAGCACAGGTGACAAGGGCGCAGGGTCTACATTCCCAGAAGCTGCTCAGACCTTGGACCTCGGGGTTCTCAGCCCCACTGGGGAAGCTGGGGCTGGGGTGGGCGACAGGGCTGGTGGGCTCCTCCAGGAGCTTAAGCAGGTGACCCCGAAGCACTGCGCAGTGGCACACCTGCTTGGAAAAGAGGGGTCAATGATGTGCCTACTGCATAGGGTGACTGTTCAGATTAACCCAGAGGGCATGGGTGAGGTGCCTAGTACAGAGGAGGGCTCCATCAATAGTGTCCCACCAACTCCTCAAATCGGACCAGGCACCAAGACAGGGACGGGGCAGCTGGGGCTTCCCATGGCGCTCTGGTTCTCTCCAAGGTGGCTGCATGACGCAGCTCATCCTATTAACAATGTTCATTGATCAAATGCCACGGGTGTTCCCTCCAACTCAGACAAGGCCCTCTGTCAATATCTTATTGGAGACAGAGGAAGGGAAAAGGATGTATTTCTCCTTCAAATCTTGAGTGCAAAACAGCCTGAACATCAAGACAAGGCAATGACACCCCTTACCTGGCAAGTCCCAGTGTGAGGCCCTTTATGCTCTGCTCCAGCTGCCCCAGCGCCCTCGGGGAGTGCAGCATACCATGCAACCTGGGCCCGAGATAGCCTGGGGTCCGGCTGCAGCAGTCATTCTCTGGCAGGAACATACCCATTCCCACTCTGGCTGCTGGCTCTTGGGTGACCCATCCCAACCCAGAAAGAGACAGAGTGTCTGGGCTGCAAGGCACTGACTGCAGTGGCTCACTCCCGGTAAGGCCTGGAGCCCCCTGGGGCACCCAGGGCTCCAGGTCAACTGCAGGCCCAGCAGGCAGGGCAGTTTGGGACTGTCTGCAGGTATGTGTGAGGCTCTCTGCCAGGACCTGCACAGAAGGGCCAGGGCCAGGGATGGGCGGCCCTTGGAAACTGAGCTCAGCAGCTGCTCTCCTGAGCAAGCTTGCAAACCTCCGCTGCAGGGGAGCTAAGCAGCCAGGCAGCAGAAACGCGGCTGCTTGAAACACAAGAAACATGACACTCTGAGCCAGAAATAATGCCTTTTTGCATTTGCACAGTAAAGCAGTTTCAGGGAGAGAAGAGGCATTTTCTACGCATGCTTCCCTCCCGGAGACGCCCTGCTCCTCCCGTGCCTCCGTATCTCAGCAGCCGAGGGTTAAATGATTCATTGACAAATGCAGACCTTTAGATCAACAAAATATTTACAATTCATCTATGTGATATTATCTGAGCTATAATGCTTGCTAAAAATTGCATTTGACAGGGGAAGATAATGGGAGGGGAGCAAATTTTCTATATACATTTTAATTCTGATGAAACTGTTCTGAGTCATGCTTTATATCGTAAACACCACAGGACTGCTGTGAGGTGCCTCATTGGCCACCCTGGTGAGCTGGAGGCGCACAGCGGGCGTTCCAACCAGCCGCCTGGGCCACGCTCTCCAGTGCCACTTGCACCCGGCAGACACCCTCAGAGATACCACCTACTCATGAGGGATGCGGACCCTTGGAATTCTGGAGCTAAACAGGCTCCAGACCCGAGGTCCTTAAACTTTAAAGAACATCAAGCCTCCTGGGAGATGGATGAAACAGGCAGATTCCCAGGCCGTATCCCGAGGATTTCTGACTCAGCAGGTGCGGAGTGTTGCAGGGCTGCTGTAACAAATGACCACAAAGTTGGTGGCTTAAAATAACAAAATCTCTATTCTCTGTGGACACCTTGATTTTAGACTTCTGGCTTCCAGAAGGGCCTCACGAGGTACAGTCAAGGGCCTGGAGAAGAGAAGCTATCCTTGAGCATCCGGGTGGCCCATTGTCGTGATGAGGGTCCTCCACGGAGGCACAAGAGAGTCCGAGAAGGTGACGTGGCTGTGGGACAAAGGCGGGCACGCAACTGTGCTGCCCGTGGAGATGGAGGAGGGGCCGCAGGCTGAGGAGGGTGAGGACCTCTGGAGGGTGCCGAGGCGAGGCCCCAGATCCCCCAGCAGCCCCCAGCGGATTTCAGCCCAGGGGCACCCAGGCTTGGCCTCTGGAACCCAGAACAGCCAGATGACAAATTTATGTTTTTTTAAGCCGCTAAATATGTGGGTCAGTGGGACTACATGAGGAAATGACGACAACCCATGATGGAGCAAATCCCTCACTGGAAGAGGAGGGCAGGTCACAGACCTCTGCACACAGACCCTGGGGCAGGACTCCCAACTGCCTGCGCCCACGGGTGCCTGAGGACACCCAGGCAGATGGCAAGTCCCCCACTCCACCAGCCTCCCCAGATGGAGGTCGGCTGGGAGACAGCCTCTGGTAGAACTCACTGGTCAAAAACAATTAACGTTTGTTTTGTTCTGATTGGTTTAAGAAGGGGTTTGGGGTGTGGTGAGCCAGAAACAGTATCAGAGGCCACCAGGAGGGGGCATCCTAGAGCCTGGGCAAAAAGTCACCCCAATTCTGAGCCTTCTGACAAAAAGCAAACGATTTTACCAGTCCAGCTTAAGACATGCCACAGGTCCCCTCTGAGGAGTAAAAGGAGGGAGCAAGTGCCACAGGGTTTTACAAGAACACGCGGGAGAGCGTTACCACCCTGATGGAACTCAGTCAGCTTACAGCGTGTTCTATAACCGAATTCACTGGGAGTAAAAATTGCTCCTTTAAAGTCAGAATGATTGGTGCTGTAAGACAGCGAGTGCTTTCTCGCTCACCTGCACTCAGTTGGGGCCAGTCCTGGCACCTACCTACCCAGGCTTCAAAGCCAGAGAGAGAGAGAATGATCTGGAAACCTCACATCTAGAACCGGAAGCCCCTGCAAACAACCAGGACACAGGCAGTAAGCACCACCTGCTCTCTCATGCACAGCCCCCCAAGAGGCAGTGCAGCAAGCCCGGCCCAGGCATGTCGGCGGCTTCTGCGGACTCGAGTTCCAGCTTTCTGCACGGAGTCTCATGAATGTCCGCAGAGCTGGGAGCCACAGGGAATGTCTATGACAACAGTCTGGACCCCAAACACAGCTCAGAGCCCGTGCGCTCCCGGGTTACAGAACTGGCTGGACTCTCTGCTAGGATCTCTCTCTGCCATTTCCCCTCCGCTGGCAGAGTCTGAAAGCTGCGTGAGAGGCCGCTCTGGAACTGCCTGCTACATGCCTAGAATTGAAAACTCCTGCTGGCTCTTCCAGTCCCCGGGCCAGTTTTGTAAACCCAAGGTGCCCGTGAGTTGGAACTCACTTCTAATGGGCCCTCACACCCCAGTGATCGCAACCCAGCCCTTCCTGACAACTGGGCTTGGTTGTTGCAAACATCCGAGATGAGAAACAATCAGCACGTCTGAAGGCTTAATTGCTAATCTTATGGTGGCGCCCCTGCACATCTGGGGCAGAACACCTGCAGAACATCCTGTCTGTGTGCAACTCCCATGTTCTATAAAGTGTCTTCATTCACATAAATGAGCTAAACGCATGGGTCTGGACAAAGAGAGAAGACAGAGCAAACCACGCATTTACAACCGATTCTTGACCTTCATGGATCATCAGTTTCTGATCCATAAAGTGGGAACACTTTTATCTCCTCAGAAAAGCTTTTGTGAGGATTACACGAGGCACTGCATGCAGAGAGCTGGCACGCAGCATGGCGCAACTCAATGTTACTGTAAGTATGGAGTCTCACATTCCTGCCTCTGAAGACTCCTTTAAAATACATATTTGTGAAATGCAAAAATCTTAATCTGTAAGCCACAGTATTGATCAGTCTGTTAACCTCATGTCTAACTAGAGTGCGCTCCTCAGCAGTGAAGATTTTTATTTAATGGTGAGCAATTATAAAGGGAGCTGAGGTTAGAAGACTCCCGGGTTCCCTGATCCAGCGCCTGATGGCCCCGGGGTGCAGTGGCCATGTGAGCACCTCCCTCCCAGGGCACAGGGAGCCATGGAAGCAGCTGCTCGGCCAAGGCGATGCAGAGGGCAAGGGCTGTGGTGGCTGGCTGCCTTCTGCTCTCAGGACTGAGTGGGAGCTTTGGCCTGCAGACAGTGCATAAACTGTGCCTTCCAAGTTTTATCACTGGGGCCAGTCTTACCTTCTGTCAGATAGAAACTGCTTTCTAAGTATTGATGCTTCCCTTTCAAACCTCTTCATTCTGCAACCACACAAAATAACAACAAAGAAAGATGGCTGAGAGACCCAAAGCAACCCTGGCCCCTGAAAAGGCAAGACCAGCCCCAGAGAGAGCCGTGCAGGCATCAGGGTCCCCACAAGGCCCCCATGGTGGGCAGGGTGCTCCTCCTCAGGGCACCCAAGGCCTCTCTGCTCTGAAAGAAGCACCCCTCTGGCTTCTACAAGGACATTCGGGCTTGAAGCAAGCAGAAGCCACTCGCCTATACTTCTTGACTGTCGAGACCGAGGTTGCCAGAGCCAGTCAATATTGAGATAAAGTCCCAAGGAAAATCTCCTGGCTTTTTGGAAGAGGGTGGCTCCCGAGTGGAGAGTTTACACTCTGTGATGGGTGGACAGACAGGCAGCCCTGGCTTAATACACTTAATGATTCATTCACATACTGGCTAGAGAGAGTCTAAAGCTATTGTTCATTTCATCTGTTCAACAAATATTTACCAGTGCCCATGACACGCTCTCTACAATCTGGTATGCTGGACGTAGATACTAAGTTACAAAGGAAAAAGTAAGGTCAAGGCCCAAGGAATGAAGGTGGATGCAGACAGCTGGGAAACCCTCTGAAAGGCTCAGGGCAGAGGACGAAATGTGCTCCGAGCTTCCAGAGGGAAGGACAAGCGCTTGCTAGTATACACAGCTCTTGCCCTCCTGCATCAGGGATTGCATTTGGCTGCATGAGACAAGAAACTCAACTGTGGCATTTTAACTCTGTTTTTTTTCACCTCTCAGGTCAACGAGTCCGGAGGTCTGCAGTTATTCATGGATGCCACCAGTTCCTGCTCTACCATCCTCATAGTTAAAAGATGGCTGCTCTGCCTCAGATGTCACGTCTGTATTCCAGCAAGAAAAGAAGGTATGGGCAAAAGGCAGAAGGCATGGCCAGGTGAGGACTGTTCTTCTTTATCAGAAGCAAAAAAAAAAAAGAAAGAAAAAAAACACCTCTCCCAGAAGCCTCATCTAATAGAATAACCTAACTAGATCCCACAACCAAAAGGGCCACATTGCCACCTTGGTGTATGACAATCTACTAGAGGCATATCTTAAACAGGTGGTGTGAGCCAAATGGATCAGTACAGAAGAGGTTACAGTAGCAAGAGAAAACAGGTATTGGACAGAAAACTTGGAGCGTCTTGTAGTTCTCAGCATATGTGGTTGGTTTGTCATTTGTGCCATTTATGTGACCATTCACAGCCGCTCCCACTCATCTGCAAGTTAACCAAGGGACTCAGAAGCATTACAGTGTCAGCGTTTTCTAGCTCATTCATTGTTTCAGTCAGTACTGATGGCTCACCCACCAAACAGCAAGTCAGGCAGGACACTGCGTGTGGGATAGGCAGGAAAACCTGCTGAGCTTCTTGCCCAGGCACCTTGGGATGTCTCTGCCCTGCCCCTAGTTATCTGTCTGCAAACCACATGGGTAGAGAGGCTATTTTCAATATAAATATAAAGATAATGGTACCTTTGGCCATGCCCCCTACGTTGTGGCAAATTCTTAGCTGCTGATTGCCCGACACCTGCACTTGGCTTCCCCTCAACCATCCCTCCCTCTGAGCGCTTTGGTGTGCAAATAAGTTACTCATTCACAAAGCACTGCCTGTCTATTCTGCATTGGGTAGGAGCAGGACGCTGGGGAAAACTTACATGGCGACACTGATGCCTGTCTCCTGAGCACCCATTCCTTCCCTCCTCCCACTTCTGCTCCAAGCAGCAATCTGCGCCAGGAGCTAGACAGTAGCAGGTCTAAGCCAAACATGGCAAAGCAGTTCTCTGCTTCAGCCTCCATACCCCTTTCAGCTCTGAGTGGCATGTGACCTAGGCCCAGCCAAGGAGAACCTCTGCAAGGAATCTGAGGAAGCGTTTGCTTACCTGTATCATCAGTAAGTTAATATAGGGGAGAAATGCCGATGGTACTACTACTCCCTCCTCCCTCCTGCTCTGAATGCAAATGCAATGCCTGGAGCCACAGCAGCCAGTTTGCAATGATGAGGCAATAAACTGAAATACTAATGATAGAATGGTAAGGATAAAGGTTAGCAATGTGACAATACCACTGATCCGATGCTCCAGCCCTTGACACCTCTTTCTACACTGATATGTGAGAAATATTAATCCCCATTTAAGATTCTGTTAATTGGGCTTTATCCTGTTGGCCCAGAACATCTGAAATGATAAATGGTAAACAGAGTGACAGGGCTGCTGCCCTTATGAATCTTAAGAGAGAGATTGACTAGATAACATACATTCTCCAACAAGAAAGCAGAGTGTAGTTCAGCGGCAAAGACGGCCCTAAGCTAACGGGGGGGATGGGAGAGGGGAGGCTTTTCACAGGAGTCCTAATAAATGAACTCATCAGAAAAAAGCTTCTCTTCCATATTACCTGAACTCACAGTGTGTTCAGTGTGTGCACTGCCCTCGGGTAGACCCACTCCCTCCTGCCCCAGCAGATACCATTTCTACTCACATGCTGCACGCCCTCCTTTCCAGGAGTGAGGGGGGACAGGACCCAGACATTGTGGGTTCCCACTCTGCACCCCCACTCTCCCATCCTTGAAGGGGTTTTGCCCCAAAGCTGGTCTGGGTTTTCCCAGAACTCTGCTCACCAGGAGGGAGCAGTGCAGGTCACTGGATCCATTGCAGCCTCACCGTTAATTATTAACAAGGCAGAGAAAAAGACACCAGCTTTGCAGCTGCCCCACGCTAAACTGTGGCTTACGGAAAGTGCCCCTTTAGCCTAAGGAACACAGCTCCCGTTTTAGATGTTGCCATGCACCAGAGATGGTGGCCTAAGTGATCTACCCTGAGAACAAAACTACAGCATGTGAGCACACACTGTGACATTCAGGCGCTCGCCAGGAAAGCAGACAGGATTCACGGTGCGGTGGGGATCTGGGACCACGGCACATGAGCTGCACAGATGCCCGCCCCACCAAGGTTTGCGATAATGGAGTACCTACTCCCATGTTGGGGAAAACTATTTTAAGCCTAATTAGCAAGGAATTTTTAGAATGCAAATGCTTTTCATTTAGATATAAAACAAAATGCCATGACATTTCTTCCATCCATTTATCATCAATAAGTTAATTACTGTGTAACAAGTCACTCCTTCTGGCATCTGGATGTTTGGGCTGTTGGTAAGCTGACTCGGGCAAAGAGAAGGCACCACGAAGCAGCCGTTAGTGGCTGTGGCACGCCGACAGCAACACGGGACCTGGTGACATTCCACTCGTCAAATTAAGGTTAAGCTCTCTCCATTGGAATAACTCCATTATAAGTAGTCATTATCTATTTAGTTCAATTCCTACCAGGAAAACAGAAATACCGTGCCTCTTATTTATTTTTAACACACACCTTGTAGTTTGCAAGGTTTGTACCTAAGTAGAGAAATAGTTCTCCGCCCCGGCTTGAGCATATGTCCGCCTTGGCTTTTGCCTGCCTATGAGTGAAATTATTTCTAAGAAATAAGACATCTCTTTGTCCCCTAAGAACAGTGAGAGGGTGGCACACGCAGATGTGGGAGGGCAGTGGGAACTAGCAAACCCCAGAGGGGAGAGGTAGGGTCCCTAATGCCTGGGAGACACTCTGCAGGTCCCCCCTCAAGCAGGGTTGAGCTGGGCTTCATCTCAGGCACAAGCGCCCAGGAAATGACTTGTGCACCCGCAGAGCCTGCAAGCTGGTCCGACTTCGCCTACAATGATGGGCTCTTAGGTGGAAACCGTCTGGGCATCCTGGGCAGGCCAACACCTGGCCAGTGATCAAGGCCTCCCCACCACACCAGCTGAGAGCAAAGGCCAGTTCAGCCGGACCCACCCAGCCCACCGGGGGAGGGAGGAGATGCTCGTCAGAAATCCCACAGTTTTTTGTAAAAGGTATGAGAATCTGCGATTCTCTTCTGTAGCAGGTAGCACTTGTCACTACAAAAAAAGAGGCATTTTTTTCTTAAATTCCTGAGTAAAACTGATAGTCCTGTATCTTACCAGGCTTAGCTCGGTGCCCAGGGAGGCGTAAGGAGGTGTGAGCAAACGGCGGCTCTGTGACCTGCTTCTTATTACAACGCACTGAGGGAGCCTCCCCCAGCATCCTCCGCGGTGCCCAGGGATGCCCAGTCTACCAGCCATCCTGACGCTCCACCCTTTCTAACTCTACCCGGACACGCTGTACGGCCACCAGAGCCCCCCTTGAAAACACCTCGCATACAGTACTCTGCACACATCACACATCCCTTCTGCTCCCGGGCCAACTGCCGAGAGATCTTTTTTTGATCATCAATGAAGAGCCAATAGCCTCACACCCCTGCTTCAGCGGCCGACTTCAATGACAACAAAGTAAGCAAAATAAAAATCCTGATTCATGTAAACAGGAAGAAACAAGACAACATGCCCATTTCCAAGGGAGAGGACCTGCAGAATCACCGCCCTGACTGCATGAGCGCCCTCCTAGCTGAGGAGCTGCGGCCAGAGGTCCAGGGAAGATCCTGTGTTCCTTGAAACACGGGACCGGGGAGCGAGTCAGCAGCCTGCGGATGAGCTGGTGTGAATGTGGAGGCTTCGCTTTGATGCGTTACCTGAGGTTCACTCCCTCCTGCACTCCGAGATCAGCTGATATCAGGAGGGAGGGTGCCCAGCCAGGGTGTTCAAAGTACAATTTTGAAACCTGAGCAAGGAAGAGCTGATTTATTTCCCCTGCTACGCAAATGTATAGCTTAATTAGTTGCCTGGGAAGAGAAGCGGACCAATATGCAGAATGATCTGTGGTCATTTGAGTTTTGAAGCCGACTCTGACTTCCCCATCACAAGCATGGATCTAATCCTGCAATTACGGTAGAGCTAATTGGTAGGTCCCTCCTGCAGGAGTGTTTTCGTGTTGTCAGTGGGGCAGTAATGAAAACGAATGCCACGTTTGCGAGCAGAACGTCTGTGGGCTTATTTACCGCACTCCCAACAACATCGTCTGCTTTATCATGCATTTCAGAGCAAAGATAATTTAAGAATCCAGAATTTCATACATAAAAACACTCAGAAAGTCTCTCTGCACATTATTTGGGTGACATTACATCTGAATTCCAATTTGCTGCCCAGGAAATGATTCACCTCACTCAAAAATGGCAGGGACTCTGAATCATCCACCTGCGATGCCAAATGCCTTTGAGGTCAACCTGCCTGCACCTCACTGACCTCACAACCAGCATTTTGCAAAGAGCCTGGTCGAAGGCAGCTGGCCTCACCATGGAAATGTTTTCCAGGTCCAGAGCACGGCAGGCAATTCATTTCCTCCCCTCCACGCACCACCCTACCTTTGAGTAGCTTCTCTCCTTCCAGGATGTTTTGGGAGATTAATGCTGTGTAATCTTCTTCGGAGAATCCAACCTTGCAGGTCTCCCTGGCTGTAAGATCCCCATTATGGGCCTGGGAATGGGAAGAAGAGAGATTGGAACAAACACGAGTTCACAGAAATTCAATCCAACCCATATTTACCCAGGGCTTGCTGCGTGCAAGGTCTCGGCCACGACAGACCCCAGTCAGCCATAGCTTCCCCAGAGGTACCGCGGGCCCGTGTCTGTGTGGTCTCCGTGGACTCGTAGGAGTAGAGTTCTCCGCTCTCATGCACAGGGAGCACTTCAAGAGCCCCAGAGGTTGCCTGGACCCGAGGCTAGGTGGGGAGCCCATATATACTGTGCTTCCCCTATGCATTCATATCTATGGTAAAGTTTAATTTATAAATGAGGCATCGTAAGGGATTCACAATAATAATAAAACAGGACAGTTAGAGCCACATACTGTCATAAGTTACATGAGGTCTCCCTAAACACCTCACTGCCCTGCAATCACACACCTGTGATGTGAGATGATAAAGGGCCTGGTGTGGGGGTGATGCGAGCGGGTGATGGCGGTAAGCATTGGGACACAGAATCAGACTACTATTGACCTTCTGAACTAGGTTAGAAGAGGAGCATCTGCTTCCAAATGGGTCGCTGAAACCGGAAAGACACCGCCCCTAAGCGGGGGAGGGCAACAGCCCTGGGCGCACGGCAGCGCAGGCAGGCAGCCTGTCAGGGCCTCAGGGCAGGTGGCAGACAGTGGCAGGCAGGACACAGGAGGTAGCGCACGAAGCCACGGAGGGGAACGGAGCCCAGGCCAGCAGCCGCGCATCGGAGCCAGACTGGGTGGGGGCCCTGCGGAGGCAGAGCCAGGAGAGATTCTCCTCCGCTCCGAGCGGGACAGCGCGGGAGGCTGCCTGGAGGCGGTGAGGCGGTGCGGGTTCCACCTCCAGGCCTCTCCCCGCGCAGGGACAGACGCGCGTCCACCCTTGGAGCTCCGGTCTCCGGCCCCACCAGGCGAGAGAACTCCCCTAACGGACCCGAAAGGGCGGGGGTCCTGGTTCCTCGGGAGCCCCAGGCTTTCCTGTCCACCGGGGACCCGGAGCCCGCGGAGCGGGGAGGGCGGCGCCGGGAACCCGGGCGCGCGCGCGCGCGCGCGGGTGGGAGCGGCGGGGGCCGCCGCGGAGGCAGCAGGGAAGGCAGCCTGCGGCCCCCGCCCCCGCCCCCCGCCGCGGGCCCTGCAGGCGCCCTCCACCCAGAAGCACTGAGGCGCGCAGAGCGGGCGCGGGCTCCCGCCCCGGTGACACTCCCGCCCGCGGCTCCGCGCCGCGGGAACGAAGCTCCAGGCTCGAGCGGAGCCCCGGGAGCCAAGTGGCCCGGGAAAGTTTCGCCCCGGCCGGGCGCGCGCCGCGGTCTCCGGGCGCGGGCACTTGTTCACCTCCGCGGTTGCCCGGCGGGCCCGGGAGCGGCAGCGAGGCCAGGCGGCCACGAGAGGGGGTTCCTGCGACTCCCGCGGCTCTGCCGCCTCCCCCAGGGGCGCCACCCCGCAGCCCGCGCGCTGCCCCCGCGGCCCTGCCCCCCGCAGGCGAGCGCAGGGCTGGCGCCGGCTCCCGGGCTCCGCAGCAAGAAGGCGGGCGCCCCGCCGCGCTCCCGGGGGGCCCCCTCACCCCGCGCCCGGCCCCGCTCCGAGAAGCCAGGGCCCCGCGGGACGCTGCAGAGACTCGGCGGCGAGAGTGCCCCGCGGTCCACACCCGCCGCCCGCCGCAGCGACGGTCCCTGTTGGCACCCAACGGGCGCGGACGGAGGTGGCGCCGCGCCGAGAGCCCCCAGCCCGGGCAGGGCGGCAGGCCGGTGCCCCCCACACCCCCAGCCCGGCCGCTGCCGCCGGCTCCCCGCGCCCGCAGCCCCGGCCCGGGCTGGGCTGGGCTCGCCAACTCCGGAGGCGAGCGGCTCCCGGGCGAGGGAGGGCGCGCCGGCTCCGCCAGCGGGCAGCCTGCCCGGGCGCGGGCGAGCCGAGCCCCGGGCAGCGGCCGCGGACCGGGAGCGACCCGGGAGTGCTCGGCGGTCCTGCTCCGGGCGGCGCTCCGCGGGTCCCACACCCGCCCGCCCCGCCCCGCCCCGCGGCTCCCGTGTCCTCCGCCCGCAGGCGGCTTCGCGGAGCGGGAGAGCCGGCGGGGTGCAGCGGGGCTCGCGGCGGGGACGCCCGGCGCGGGCAGAGGAAGCCCGGGAGAGCCCCTCCGGCGTGTGCGCGCCCCGCCGGCTCCGGGGGCGGCTCCGCGCTGCCCGGGGCTGCCGGGCGGTCGGGGCGCGGGGCGGCAACTCACCCGGAGCGCGGCGGAGAACGTGAGCAGCACGAGGAGCACGCCCGCGCCCGCGGTCATCTTCCCCGGCGCGCCGCGCCCCGGCGCCCGCCCTGCGCCCGGAGCCCGCTCCCCGCCGCCGCCGCCCGGTCGTGCCGCCGCCGCTCCGGCGGGCCCCGCGCCTCCAGCCCGCTGGCCGCCGCTCTCCGCCGGCCCCGCGAGCGAGGCAAGTCCGGCCGGCGGCGCGCTCCCTCGGGCCGGTGCGTCCGCCGGCCTCGCAGCCGCCCGCGCCTCTGTTCCGCGCGCTCCAACTGCAGGTGAAGCCGCGCGGCTGCCCCGCCGAGGCCCCGCCCCGCCGCCCGGCCCCGCGCTCGGCGGCCTGACGCGGGCCTTAAAGGCGCCGCGCCCTCGCGCCGCGCCCGCGCCCCCCTCGGCCCCGTGCCCCTCAGCGTGGGCGCGGCGTCCGGAGCCCGCGTGGGCCGCAGGGGCAGCTGGCGCTGGGTCTGCGGGGAAGCGGTCCTTGAGGACCGAGGCGAGAAAGGGGCCCCGCCACCCCGACCCTGGGCACCCCTTCTGGGTGGGGAGGCCCTGCTGCCTTAGTCTGACCCCCTGCCCCGGCCCCTGCCGTGGGGGCGCGCGCTCCTCTCCTGTCCTTTGTGTCCCAGGCCCACCGTTCGGCCTTGCACCCGCGTGGGCCGCTCAGGGGTTGGCCTGGAGACTGGCTGTTAGGGGGGCGCAGAGCCCTAAGGGTGCTCCTCAGCCCGCGCAGGAAGCCCCGGGTCTGGGCGCTGGCTGGGATGCGCCCTCCAGTACTTGGAACGGGACTCACCCCCTTTGTGCATCAGAACACACCGTTAGGCCTGAGAAGCCAAGAAACAAATGGGAGGCCCGGGCAAAGGACAGGAAGAGACTCCCCGACAGACAGAAGAGCTGTCAGGAGCGCCGGTGCTGCGGGCCGCCGGCTCCATTTGCTCTGCTTGGGTCATTTCGGAACCAGGGGGACACGTCTTTAAGGGATCATCACGTGAAAAATTGTACAGCTTGGAAAGCGAGTCGATGTTTCTGCACGTTTCCTTTTGACTTGGAAATTTCAAGAAAAGTGGTTTTGTTTGCTTAGATATTTCAGGTTCTTTGTCTTGGTTTGGAGGAGTTCTGTGTCCAGAATATATTAGTTCTGGTTTAAGAAATTCGCTGCAAAGGAGTGGGAAGAAGATTGAGTGAAACTGTCAAGCTCCAAGGTCAGAGCCAACTTGGGCAAGAGAACTGGAAAGCTGGACGGCCCCCCCATCCCCCCCCCGCGAGGACCCCCACGCTGGGAGGGCAGCCTGCTGGAGAGCCCGCTGCATTACACCTCAGGAGATCTACTTCAGGTAAGTTAAGGGGGGCAGGGTGCGTTCAACATGCAAGCACAAGAGGCGAGTGCACTTTCTCACCCTGGAAGTGGATCTGTTCATTGGTACCAGCCTGGCCCACTTTGCCCCATGTGTGCCCCATTCCCAGCCTGCTGGGAGAGGAGTGGGGTTACCATTTACATGGCAGGAGGTGCCCCGCTTATGTTCACATTTGAGCAGAGGTCCTGCATAGCCAGTGAGGTTTCATGGACAGATCCACCCAAAATCCACGCTGGAGGAAGTTCCAGTCCTCAGCCTTGTGCACACATCTCTGAGAGGCCACTTCTGCTCTCCTCCGTATCCAGGGTGCTTGGTCAGTGCCTGGAGAGTGAACAGAGGTCGGCCAAGTCTCTTTGCTGTTCTCCTGAGAGGTCTGTTGCTTGGACCTGCCCTGTCTTCAGAGGCCCAAGCATTTCTGTGCTCTGTGAAAGTGCTCCAGTGCAAACAGGCATGTCAGTCTGAAGAAAGAAGTGGTGTTGCGTGGGGGTCACTGGGCCTGAGCTCCGGAGGAAGCCTCCCTCCCTATCTCCTACACAGAGTGTGTCTCGGGGTCCTGGCTCTGCTGACGTGCACTGAGGCTTCCAGGTGCTCCACCCTGGCACAGGGGCTTTGTGCCAACTCACAGAGTTGCCCTGACCTGGCAGTGAGAGCTGTCGCTACCCCACCGTCCAGCAGGGCAAAGGGAGGTGTGAAGAAGTCAGGCACAGCCGGGGGTGCCGTGCCAGCTCGGCTCCAGGCCCTGCGACCCTGGCCTGCAGCATTTCCCAGCCTCACATGACGGAGGAAGCCATGGAATTTGCATGTTCAGGAATATGGTTTCAGAAACCCTGCAGTACCGGAGGCGAGTCCAGTAGAGAGCATCGGTCTCTCAGACTTGCTGTAAGTGAAGCGGGGAGTGTGCATTCAGAGAGGAGGGGAAGTCTGATCTGAAATACAGGCAGTGGATCTCGGAGGATGGTCCCCAGACCAGCAGCATGGACAGGCCTCGGGAGCTTGTTAAAAATGCAGGGCCTCGGGCCGCACCCCCTACCCTATGGGAATCTGCATGTGAAACGGCTCCCCAGCCATCGCACCTCTGTCCTCAGAACATCTACTCCAGAATCCTAGAGAAGCTCCTGAAAATGCAGATTCCTGGGCCCCACCAGAGATCGCTAACATGGAACTTTGGGGAACAGGGCCCTGGCTTCGGGTCACCCTCTTTGACTGATGTTCATGCACACCAGCATTTGAGAACCACTGGCCTATCCCACAGGTAATAAATGGCTCCTAGGAGCCTCATAAAAATGCTACTTCCTGGGCCTCTCCCTGTATCTGCTGAATCCAGATGGTCAGGGTTCAGCCCTGGGAATCGGCATGAGGCAGTTGGAGGACCACTGATGAGGCCTGAAGGAGGGGCGGAGGACTCCGGCCTCCGGCCCTGCCGGGTGTCAGCCCACCTGGAGGGGGGGTGTCATGTGTGCCTGTTGGGTGAAGAGCCCTTGAAGAAAGTGTGCTTTTGTTTCTAAGAGAAAGCATTTGGGAGGGGAGCGTGTGCGTGACTATTTCCTCTGGGCACCTGAGCAGTGTTGACTGTAACTGGACCGCACATGTTCACCAAGGAGGCAAATATCATCCTTCTCCCACTTGTTGCGGTGGGTCAGGGAAGGGGCTCATCTTCAGCAAACCACATGCTTGCATCAGGGCTACATTTCCCTGCTTTTCATGTGATGTTAATTTCTTCCCCTTTATGGTTATTTTTTTAGACACTTCAGCATTACACAAAAAGCCGTTCTATGGGGAAAGCAGGGAGATGTCAGCCAAAGAGGTGTTCCTAGAGTGAAACAGTCTTTGCAGGCAGCTGGGGATATTCAAGGTGCTGCAGAAACCAGTGAAAGCCTCTGTCACCAGCTCAGGAAAACCTCCTTGTGTGGAACAGAGAGGGACAATCTGGACCATCTTAAAGGAAAAGGCAAGAGAGAGACAGGTGGGCTGGCGTAGCTCTCAGCCATCAATTCCCTGACCCTTACCTGCCAAGTGTGTTGGCGCCGTGGAGAGGGGACGCCATCCTAAGTACTGTTTTCTTCTCACCAACACCTTGAACACTCCTTGAACACCTGCTGATGTGCGGCATGGGCCAGACCCTGCAATGAGGGTGCTCAAGTCACCTCGCACATTCCTCACACACAAAGGAGCAGTGCTTCCATGTTCCAATGACAGGAAGCAGACTGGGGATGTAGAGCGGCCTGTCTGGGTCACCAGCTGCCCCAGGCAGTGTGGCCCAGAACGTGGGGGACGCCTCTAGGCACCTGGCGCAGAAGCCTCGGCTCCCCGGCTCCCTCTTTCCAGCCGCCGGCTCTTTCTGGGACCAGGAGCGTGAGGATCCTTCCAGAGCGTGAGGATCCTTCCAGTCCCGTGGATTCGGCCCCTTCCCCGTCCCCCTGTCAGGACACTGTCAGCCTTTCCGTGGGCCTGATCCCTCTCTAATGAGAACTGCCCTTTCCCCAGGGCAGGGCCCAGCTCCGGCTCCATGGCTCCAAGCACCCTCCCTCCCTGCACTGCCCTGCTGTCCCTGAGCTTCCTTCTGGACGTCTCCCCGCTGGGCCTGACGGCCGTGGGGGCGGGGGAACAGTGCCTTCACTCCTCTCACGGAGCCCAGGCTGGTCTCCTGGATGGACGACTACGGCAGGGTCAACGACGGCCACGTCCTCCTCTGTCCCGGTACTCTGAGGAAGGATCCGAGGAGCGAGAACCGGCATCTGGCAGGTGCCTGAGCCCAGCCCCACACGCTTAACCATGTCTTTGCCCTGGAGAAACCAGTCACGGTTACTGGGTTTTGGGGAAGAACTGAGCCCTTTGGAAACTTCTGTAGAGCAGGAGCTGCAGCTCAGAAGGGAAAAGCACCAGGACAGCACGAGCAGGGCTTGCAGCTGGCCCTGGTGCGGGTACAGGATCTGCTGGAGACAGAAGGCGGGAGGGGCGGCCTCAGGACCTCGGCTCCAGATCAGCGGTTGCTTTTTGTCTGTTGCTGCTTTGCTCATTTGCTTCCTGTGTGCTGCTGGGAGAAGGGGCAGCTCCAGGTGGGAGCGGGGAGGCACATGCGGGGGGACAGCAGCAGTAGGGCGCTCACAGCCACACATGGTGTCCGATGTTGCGTTTGCTGGTTTTTAGAAGCAGCCTCACAGGAAGAGGAAAGGAGGTCAGGATAACCTCGGCTGGCACGGGAAGACTTGTGAGTGTCAGTGAGCGAGCCACACTCGGGCCGCACACCTTGTCCCCGCTCCCTGGGGCCTCCTCGTGGGATGGCGCTGGCCCGCTGTGCCTCGGTGCCCTGCGTCCCTCCACCATCAGGGTGGAGCAGAGGATTGGTGTTTTCCTCTTACATTCTTTGTCCTTTTTACTGGTTCTTCCCTCAAAGCACATCCCAAGTACATTCCCTCCTCCCAGCTGGTGATCCAAGCCCCCCCAACTCTCACGGGGATCCCTGTGGCCGCCACCTCCTCGCCTCTCTCTTGAAAACCAGGCCCCGCAGGGACCCACGGAAATCTGAGGCAGAGGACGCCACATCACACACCTGCTTTGTGGGCCCTCAGGTTGCACCCTTGGGCCCTCAGTGATCTCTCCGTGGTCCACAGGGACCTGTGCCTTCGGCCCCTGCCCCACCTGCCCCCCAGTCCCCCAGCTCCCCACCGGCCTCACTCCTTAGAGCTGGGCCCTGCATGTGGTCTGTGCTCCTGCTGTTTGGAACATCTGTCCCCAGGTCTCCGCAGGGCTGATTGCTGCTTGGCAGGCAGGCTGCCACTCAGGCCCTGCAGGGGCCCCTGGCCAGCTGCTGGCTTCTCCCACTCACCCCGATTCTTGGCTTGTCTGACATGTGCAGTGGGGTAGGGGCATCTCTGCCCGACCTACTGCTCTCTCCCCAGCACCCGGGGCAGTACCTGCGTGGCTCAGCAAATGTCCAAGTGAATGACTGAGTGGGTGGTTGGGAAGGCTGGGAGGGAAGGCTGCATCTCCTGAGACTCCTTGGGGTGCGGGTCCCGAGATGCTGCGTCTGCCTGGAGAGAACGTGGGGAAAGAACCTGGCAGAGGGGTGAGAATCGGGGTGGGGGAGGGTGATTCAGCGTGAACACGTCACCGAGGGAGTGTGAGGAGGGTAGTGACAAGTGTCTCCTTGTGGGGAGGACTCCATTACAGCGAAGTGGATCACATTCCACGAGAAGGAGGGAGAAAACGGGGAGGAGGGGGACATGCAAGCAGGACTGGGCTGCGAGCAGCAAGAGACCACAAGAGCCCGAGAAAGCGGCACGTGGGGGAGGCCTTTACAAGTCAGATCTGCTGCTGGAATTACGAGTCTGCACTGTCAGGACATCCTGTCGGCTCCAGCCTCCCTGGGGGGCCCTGGGGACCTGGCTTCCACCTGCAGTCGGCCAGGTGGATCCTTCCAAGTTCCCACTAACCTGGTTTTATTACTGAACTTTTGGGAGCTGCTCATCGGCTTCTCCAGAACGGCAGTTGGGCTCGTGTTCACAAAGGCTGTCGCAGGCGGCTGGATTCCTTGGGGGTGTGACAGGAGCGCCCGGCCCCGTGCATTCTGCTCAGGTGCTGTGGTCAGTGTGTGTCAAAGGCTAAGCAAAGGGGACTCAGCTGGCTCCCGAAGCAAACCCTCCCATCGCCTTCCCAAGCAGCCTATGGTTGAAACTCTAAAGGAGAAGCAGCTGCAGAGGCAGATGGACCTGCTCAAAAATGTGGCCCTGTTAGAGTCACTTCTTTGGGATAAGACAGATTCTCAAACATTAGTGGGGCAACGGGCCACCTGACAAGTGTCTGGAAATACAGACGCTCATATGCAGCCAGCCCTGGAATGAGGCTCAGCAAATAAATGCCAGGTGGGGCCTGAGCAACTCTGTCCGTCACAGTCCCCAGGTAACTTGGAATGTGCACCTGTGGTTAAGGTTAAGTCATGAAACCCCTTTTGAACATTTCCATCTTGAACACTTTATGGTGGCTTAGTTTTTGACAGCTTTCCTATAAGGGGTCTACCACGGGATGGGCAAATGGACGCCTGATCTGACGGAGGAAAGTGTGTTCGGGGGTCCAGAAGTGACTAAGATGGGCGTGACACTGGGATTCTCTGGGGTTGGGAGGGGCCTCAAGGCTGCTGGGTGCGCTGTGTGAAATGGAGGAGCCCTGAAGAAAGAAGGGGCGAGCAGACATGATCACCCGTCTCCTCCCCCAGCAGCAGCTTCCCAGCTAACCTTCATAGAATTGATCGTTGGGAATGAGATTCCTAGCATGGAAAATGGACTACAGCTGGTTCACTGGCTGCACGCAGAAGAGGTGGGGTGGTGCAGAAGCGGGTGGGAATGAGTACAGAATAAGCCTGTGCACGTGAGATCCTTCTTGGTCCCCAGGGTCCCATAGAGGGTCCGTCCCCAGATTCACAGACACCAGCGCAGGAAGAGGAAACGCAGGGAGGTGTGCAGGGAGGCAGCACTTTGCACATTCACACCTAATATTTCAGCTCATCCTCACCACCTCCCTGCTACAGAAGTGGGACCTGCAGCATCAGCCTCAATTTACAGGTGAGAAAACGCAAATACTTTGGGCTCTGGGATTGCAGAACAGGTGCCCTTCCCCTCCGGGAGGCCCTGTGTTCAGGACTCCAGGGCCTGGGGCGGGTAGAATGTTGTTCCAGCCTGAAGCCACTGCCCCAAGCTGCCCCTTGGCTTTTATCCAAAAGAGTAGATGCTCCTGGGTGGTTTTCCCAGTTAAAAAAATTAATGGATTTTATGTTTTAGAACAGTTTGGGTCTTTATGCTGAAAGTGCAGACAGTTCCCTTATAGCCCTTCGGCCCACCCCCTACACCTCCCTTGCACACAGTCTCCTTTTTATTCACATCTTGCATGAGTGTGGTAAATTTGTTACAATTGACAAACCAATATTGATATGTTGTTATTAACTAAAGTCCATAATTTACATTAGGGTCGGCTCTTTGTGTTTACGCCTCTGTGGGTTTTGACAAATGGATCTAGGGTTACAGCATCGTACAGAAGGCTCTCACTGCCCTAAAATCCCTGCGCCCTGCCCACACACTCTGTTTCCCTCCCTGCCCCCAGGCCCGCCCCCACTGGCCTTCCTGCCCACTCCACGGCCCGGCCTTTTCCAGGATGCTGTGCGGTCGCCATCACACGGGCAGCCTTTTCGGACTGGCTTCTCAGGGATACGCATTTCAGGTTCCCCGTGTCTACCTGCTGGATAATACTCACTGTCTGGCTGTACCACAGATTATCCTTTCACCCTTTTAAGGACATCTGCTTCCAAAATCCCTGGGTTTTTTAGAGTGAAGATGAAATTCTCTTTTCTCATGTCCCCCGAAATGGATTTCAGATGGCAAAGGGCTTCTGCCCTGATGTACCTACCACGTGGTCCTTCCCATGGGGCCCCCACACTGGCCTTTGGCCGTGAGCCCAGGGGTGGGGCTGGCGGTGTTGCTCACGGCCTCTCCTTCCCATCCCTGCCGCCTGTGTGCCAATAACCTCCTGGCCTGGGGGAGCCAGGCTGCCCAGGGCCGCCCATGACACCCACTGTGCTCTGACTCCTGGGGTGCACCTTTCAGATACCAATCAACAGTCTCCCTCTCGCTTCCACTTAGGTTCTTAAGGCTCGAGATTTGGCAAGGGTGACGCACTCTGCATTTATAAATAGGCTCCTTCTTTTTGGGATTTCACTGACTGTTGTGATTGTTCTCTCTTTCATTTATAAATTATTGCTGGGGAAGGCACATTCTCAACAAACACTCATTGCTCTTAAGAGATAATGATCTTCACCGAGCACCACAGCTTTCCCTATGCAGGAGCCAATTTATTGCACTTGAAATTCAGTGTTCAGAGGGTCAAGGCGCCAGAGAGAGAATGCAGGTGGATGGCACTGGCGCCACTGACTGGCAGCTCCGACTCGAGGGCCCAGAAGCTTCCATTTCACAGGGAACCCAGGACAAGAGCACCTTCCCTACCCACCCCGCTCGGGGGCCAAAGACTGAGGGCCTTGCAGGCCTCTCCTCTTCCGTCCCACACCCCTTTCTGAAGCAGGGTCCTTTATTCCCCCTACTTATTCAGAAGAAACTGAGCCCAGGGCAAGCAGCAGCTCCATCCCCCCAGTAGGTAAGGAGGGCTGGGCTCCCCACAAGGAGATGTGCTGGTGAGTACAGGCTGTGAATGCAGCCAGGGAGGTGCTCTGTCATTCTACAACTCCCTGGTTCCCCTGACATCGGAGGTGGGACACAATGACTGGCCCGACTCTCGCTGAGTGGCATCTGCATTGGAGGGTGGCCTCTGAGAGACTTGCTTTCTGATCGTCCAGGCGTACGTGGAGACCCACAAAGCGAGGGAGGGAGGCCAACGGAGGAGAAACCTTCCAAGCGTTACTCCGCAGATGAGGCTGTCCTGTGAGCAGTGGCAGGAAGGTCTGCCAGGCTGCCCTGTGCTATGGGCTCATCTTACAAATGACATTTGGGGTGTGTGGTTTGCTAAAGGCAGTGCAGCCCCTGGAGCAGCTGAGACACCCCTTTACTCCAGGCCCAGGTAATGCAGGGCCCACAGGCAGGCTGTGCACTGAAGTGTCATCCCAGTCACATCCCTAATGTGCACCAAGCACTGATGCTTGTGCACCTAATGTGCCTCAAGCCCTGGCAGTGTCCTTTTTTGCCTCCAGGGAACCCTGAAGCCCTGCACAGGCTGACCCAATAGTGTGTGTGTGTGTGTGTGTGTGTGTGTGTGTGTGTGTGCGTGTAGGGAGGTCGGAGGTATAGATCATCTCTAGGGGTCAACCTGCAGCCAGGGATGAGTGGGAGTTGCTGCGTAAGCACCCTTGCCTCCTGTTCTTTGTGAAACCAAACTCTCCATTTGTCAGAGTGTGAAGTGATCTGATTGTATGTGGGAGACACATCCCTGAGACTGAAGGGAGGGCGGCCCTCCTCCGGGTGGGGGTTCCCAGTGACTCACTCCCGGTGACCAGGGAGTGACCAGCTCAGTAACAGTCTCCACCTTCCCTGCCTTCCTACTCTTGAGATCATCTTTATTTTTGATGAATGCAAATTCATTCATTTATTTACTTTTTATTGTGGTAAGAACAGTTAACATGAGATCTACCCTCTTACATTTTTAAGTGCACAGTAAATACAGTATTGGCGACTGTAGGCATCACATTGAACAGCCAACTTCTAGAACTTACTGAAACTTTTTACCTGTTGCACAGCAACTCCCCATCTCTTTCTCTCCCCCAGACCCTGAAAAACCCTGTTCTGCTCTCTGCGTCTGTGAGGTTGACTGTCTTAGACACCTCACATAAGGGGGATCCTTTTGTCTCTGGCTTCTTTAACTTGGCACAATGTCCACCAGGCTCATCTCTGTGCATATGGCAGTTTTTCCTTCTTTTTAAGGCTAAGTGGCATTCCATTGTTTATCTATACCAACTTTATTTATCCACCTAGGTTTTTGCCACCTCTCAGCGGTTGTGAACAATACTGCAGTGGATATAACCGTTGCATATGCATGCCTCTCGTGCCCTCACAGAGTATCCCCCAGGACAAATCACTTACTAGGTCACAAAACTAGTCTTAACAAATTTGAGAAGATTGAGATCACATCAACTATCCTTTCTGATCATAAATGATTGAAGCTAGAAATAAAATAGCAGAAGGAATACTGGGATTCACAAATGTGGAAATTAAGCAACACATTCTTTAAAAGCCAATGGGTCAAAGAAAAAATTGAAAGGGATTTTAGAAAACGTCCTGAGACAAATGAAGACAGAACCACAACATAACAGAATTTATGGGATAAGAAGAAAGGTCTCAAATAAATATCCCAATGTTATACCTCCAGGCACTAGAAAAAACAGACAAACTAAGCCAAAGTCAGCAAATGGAAGGAGATAAGAGAAATAGAGAATTAAACAACAATAGAAAAAAATCAGTGAAACTGAGTAATTTTTTTGGTAAGACAAGCAAAATTGATAAAACTAAGCTACACTAAGAAAAAAACTTAGAAAAAAAAGAAGAATCAAATAAAATCAGGAGTGGAAGAGAAGACATTTAACACCTGATTCCACAGAAATGCAAAGGATCGTAAGAGAGTATTGTGAACAATTAGATGCCAACCAGTTGGACAACCAAGGAGAAATGGATAACTTCCTAAAAACATGCAACTCACTGAGACTGAATCATGAAGAAACAGAAAATCTGAACAGAGCCACAGAGACTAAGTAGATTGAATCAGTCATCAAAAACCTCCCAACAAAGAAAATAAGGAAAAGCCAAGGACCAGATGGCTTCACTGGTGAATTCTTTCAAACATTTAAAGAAAAACTGACACCAGTCCTTCTCAAATGTTTCCAAAAATTGGAGAGGATAGAACACTTTCAAAATCATTTTATGAGGCCAGCATTACTCTGACACCCAAACCAGAAAAACACATGACTGTTTTCATCAGGGAATAACTGATGAACAAAGATACAAAAATCCTTATAAAATACTAGCAAACTGAATACAACAGAACATGAAGGGGACTATGTTCCATGACAATGTGGGATTGATTTCTGGGGTGCTGCAACCACCCCAGTTAATGCAATGAACTGCATTAACAGAGCAAAGGATAAAAGTCACATGATTATCTCATATCATATAGATTCAGAAAATGTGTTTGACTAAATGCAAGCTTATTTCATGATAAAAACTCTCAACATAGTAAAAGCCATGTTTGACAAGCCCACATATAACACCATACTCAGTGGTGAAAAACTGAAAGCTTTTCATTTAAGATCAGAATCAAGGCAAGGATGCCCACTAAAGCCCCTGCCATTTGACACAGCACTAGAAGTCCTAGCCAGAGCAATTGGATAAAAAAAAGAGATAAAATGCAATAAAATGCATCCAAACTAGAGAGGAAGAAGTAAAATTATCTGCAGATGACATGATCTTATACTAAAAGACTCCACACACACACAAAAATGTTAGAATGAATAATGCAGTAAAGTTGTAGGATAAAAAACCAATGTGAAGAACTCAACTGAGGTCATCTTTAAATAAGCTGTTTGCACCCATGTCTCTATCTCAGGCTCTGCTTTCAGGAAATGCAACTGAGACCAGAGGACCCGAGACACAGTCCATGTGGAATTTCAGATGGAAGCCCTCTCCTGAAGCACCCGGCATTAGGAGAGACCAGCCCCAAGTCTTGCACAACTACAGGAATAGACTCTTCAAAACCATGTGTGTTGGCTGCCCTAAAAGTCACCAAGAGTGCAGCATTTGGGCAGAGGCAGGAGGAAGTCCTCAAAGGGAGATAGGTGGCCTCTACCCCAGCCAGAATTTTTCACTGTGATCAGAGTCCCAAGTATTTTCTGAGTGCCAGCTGTTTTCCTGAGGTCTAGAACAAGGTCAGGACCCGAGCCACCCACGTTACAAAGTTTAGTGGCAGCCCTTCTGCACCCAGGGGCACGTGTTTGCATAGCCTCTGACATAATTCTTTGTATTCATTTACATAGATTTTCCTGTTGTGTTCAAAACGCCATTGACTCCGGCTTTGTAAAATACAGTAAAATTAATAGTTCAGCTTAAGTCAAGCGTATTCACGCAAATTATTCAGGGCCTTTGGGAGAGGGGAGCCAGTGGCAGCCAGCTGGGCAAAGGGCTCAGTTTTCTGCCAGGTTGTCTGAGTCCAGGGGCAGGAGTTGGAAAAGCTGGGAATAGACTGCATATAGAAACTGGAGAATATCTGGTGCCTATAAGGCAGGAAAGAGTGGAGTGGGGGGAGGGAGCTGACATTGCTAGATCATGGAGAAAAAATGCTTTTCCCTTTTCATTTTAAAACAACACATTTGCTCCATACAATCAGATCACTTTGCACTCTGACAGCCTGAGAGATTGGTTTTGCTAAGGCTTGAAGGGACCCAAAGCTGCCAGTGACCGGACTCAGCTTATAAGGAGAGAGGAGCAGTTTCGGGAAGGCTGGAGAGCCTCGGGTACTCAGGACAGGGGTTCTCAGTTGTATTATCAGGTTACAGTTTTTCAGTCAGAAGAGAGTGAGTCCCAATTCATACTGGCTTATGTTCAAAAAAAGAACAGAAGTGGAAGACTATATATTGGCTCATAAATGGCTTCAGGCGTGGCTGGATCCAGGTCTTGACCAGAAGTCTCCTGACCTCTGGGCTTTGTCCCCTTCTGTGTTGCATGTACTATCTTCATTCCGAATGAGGCTTTCTCCTTCTAGTAGCAAGACAGACCGTGGCAGCTTACCATTCATACCCTGCCTCCTCGGTCACACGAGTAGCAGGGGAACCAACCTCATGCATCACCTTAGCCAAAGTCCTGGAACGAGCCCTCCTTGGACCGACCTGGTCACTGCAGCCCAGTGAGCTGTCCACCCGGCCAGGGAGGCAGGGTGGGTTTATCAACCTGTACCTCATGGAACCTAACTGATGAGGGGGTGGACCTTCCAGTGAGAGCTGAGGATCTGTTGCCAGAAGAAGAGATGGCTGCTGGGAAGGCAGAAAACACAGCGACCTGTGGAATGGGGACCCAGGCCCTGGCCCTTGGCCTGGGGTCCTTGCTCAGAGCGCAGGGCACACCTTGCCTTCAGGAAATGGAGCTGTGGCCAAAAGGCCCAATATTTGTAATACGCCCCCTGTATGTCTATTTTATTTTTTTTAGTTGAAGCCTTAAAAGAAAATTAAAGGGTTTGCTCTAAGCCAGAAGCCTGCCTCTTAAATCATTCAGACTGGCTGCACCGAGGGCCCTTCTCAGTGACTCCAGACCATCTTGGGGGCTGTGTGGGAGGGGGTGCACCTCAGCTTGTGCTGCTACCGGCCGCCTTCCAGGGTCGTCCTGCCTGTGTTTGCTCACCTTGTGCAGAGTGAAGGGCTTTCTCCTCCTGCCGCTGAACTGGAACCGAGAAGCCAGCGCACGTGCAGGAGAGACTCTCCTAAATCAATAGGCAAGCGACAGCGGCAGCATTTCACCTTCTAGGATGCAGTCCGACAGAGCCGGGCCTGAGCAGTAAAACTGAAACAAAATGGAATTTCAGGGGGGGATGGCAGTGGGGCTGGGGGTGTGTGGGGCATAAATTCATATGCATTATAAAAAATATTGCCCGAATCTAAAGAACTTGGTGCAGGTCCAGGAGACGAGCAGACACCGGATTCATGTTTACCCAGCATGCTTCAGTAGACTTTCAATCTCTTTACAGGGATGCATGACAAACTGCCTTGAATGTATGAGTTATTGGTTCCGCTATAAATGAAATTAATAGTATGAAGTGTAGGAGGCGTAGCAATGACACATCGTTGGACCCGGCTAAGCTTGGAGCCCAGAGATCAGTTTCCCAGTGAGGGAGGTTTCTAGCCAACAGCAGTGCATCTCCAGCTGACCCAGACCCTCCTGGGTTATCTACACAGACAAGAAAGGCGCCCTCTTGCATAGGTGATTAGCAAGTAAATAAATCCAGGAGGTGGAGAGGCTGAAAAACAAATCATGTCCCTGCACTACAGCAATTCAGAGGCTCCTCCAGGCCCAGTCCTCTCACCAAGGAGCCGTCACAAAGCCAGGAGGCCGCCCCTTGTTTACAGATGAGAAAACACATGTTACCATTAGGCGGATCTCCCCATTTCTGAGACGTGACAACGGGACGGGTTGGCGGTCCCAGCTCTCGCATGGACATAACTACCTCCTGAGTGTCCGGCAGACCGTTACGAAGGGTGCTCTGACCTTGGCCCGCAGCCACAGGTGAGCTCCATGAGATTCGAGACCTCTTCTGTCTTATTCATGTTGCAAACCTGTTTCCCAGACGGCACCAGAGCGGGTACTTGCTCCCTGATGGAATGAATGGTGTGTCATTGTCTGTCCGATCCTCGGCAGCACACAGATTTTTCCCTGTATGCTTCGTGAATAATCGTCCTGCAACTACGGACAGCACGTGACCTTGTTACTATCACTGCCACTTCCAGAGGAGGCGAGTGGCTCTCAGGGAGATGGGCAAGCCTCTCTGGTGAGCCCGTGGCTGGTAGGCAGGTCCTTGCTCGCCATGAGCAGAAGACTTGCAGAAATTGTTTACAGAGAGAAGTGGGGATTGGCGATGCGGAAGATGATGTTTGTTTCCCGAAGCACACGCAGTTATGCATTCTCTACAGGCGTTTTTTTCTCCATTCATCAAAATATGAAACCTGAATAATTCACCCCAAACTCATATCCAATAATGTAAAACCTCACCGAGATTGACAGGGGTGGAAAGTGAGGAACAGGTCTGCCGGCGTCTGGATTTCCCATGGCTCTGGGCAAACACCAATTAGGAAGGACAGAAGCCCCGGGGGTGGGCGAGGCCCAGCGTCGTCGACACCATGGGAAGGCTTCCCGTTCATTTGTCAGAGGCGGAAAAGCTTTGTAATTATTCTAATAAAGCAGCGGTTTGAACAGGATGCCAAGTAGCTGGCAGTGTGGTGACTCAGTGGCAGGACCTGTTGTCACAGTTGAGCTACAGGAGTTGCAGTGTCTTTGTTTTGGAAGCTACCAGATGCTGATCTCTGTCAGACCTTTGAAAGGGCAGCATTTAACTGGGGAAGACATCCTTTTTTGAGCATTCAGAGACCCTTGGATGGGACTGACCGGGCTGAACGTGCAGTTTCCTCTGTCCCTGGAACTCAGCAGCCCTGGCTACTTACTGATGACGGAACTGCTGTCACCTGTCAGAGTGAAGTGGCCCGGGTGGCCTGGGAGGACCCGGGTGGCCCGGGAGGACCTGGGTGGGAGGGGTGGCCTGGTTAATCTCTGCTGACCGGGGCTGACCTCTGTCGGCCCTTCTGGCCTAGGCTGGCCTGGGTTTGGCGTGCGCCGGCCTGGCCGACCTGGGATGACTTGGAGAGGCTGCGTTTGGCCTGGTCTTCCTGAGTTCAGCCGCTCATGCAGGCCCAGCGCCCCTGGAGAAGGCCACATGGGGCCTGAGCCTTTCTTGGATGAGCTGCCGTGGGGATGAACACCCTCCTCTGAGCACGCCTGGGAAAACCTCTGGGGTGGTGGTGGGGCTCCAACAGAGCCCCTGGGCTGCATATGAATCCGATGCTGGGAGTGCAAGGCCAGGAGCCAGGGCTGGGGCCAGGGGAGGGCAGGAGGTGCCCAGTGGGCGAAAGTGAAGTGGCACCAGCCGGCGGGCAAGCGCAGGGTCAGGGACCCACTTACTCCCCCCTGGGCCTGGCTGGCCCGCCGACACCTGTCTCACTGCTGGTGGGGTGAGTGTGTCTCATGCGTGGCAAGCCTGGTGCAGCCTCCTGTACCCTGTGCTTTAGGAAGCTTCCCTCTGATGGGGTGAGGAGACGTTCTTCTGCAGGGCAGGACCCAAGGCCCAGCCTGGCTCTCTGAGACCACGTGCCCCTCTGCCCGTTGGCCCACCTGAGCTGCAGTGACTCTCAGCATTGAGCAGTCACTTTCTACCTAGACGTAGGGCATTCAGGTGGGACGTGGCTAATCCAGACCCTGGGGTTGCAACACTGAGGGCCTCAGTCCAGGTGGTGTCCGTGGGGACGGAGGGAAGTAGACACCATCTGGAGACTTCCTGGGCTTGCTGGCTGTATGGCCTTGAGCAAGTGCGTTAACCTCTCTGAGCACAGCTTCCTATTTTGTAAAGAAGTAATGCTGACTCTCCTGTGGAAGATGGGGAAGAATGCAGAATTTACACATATAAGACAGTGACCTACCCCAAAGGACATTCGGCAATGTCTGGTGACATTCTTCATGTCATAGTTGGGGTGCTGGAGGGGTAGAGAAAGTGGTTGCTACTGGCGTCTGGTGGCGGAGGCCACGGAGCTGCTAACCATCCTGCAGCCCCCAGGACGGCCCCACGACAGGGACCTTTGGGTCCCAAATGCCAATAGTGCCAAGGCTGGGAACCGGGGCAGCACCCATGGGGGTGGAGGGGGCCGTCGGCCTCAGGGGCCAAAGGGAGAAGATTTGGAGGGACTTCCTAACCCACAGCTAAGAGCCCACAGCCCTCCCTCTCCGTCTCCAGGCCTGGGCAGTGAGGACGGCATCTGTCGGGCTCACACGTGCTGGTGGGGCCCACAGTGTGCCCAGCATGTAGGGAGACAGCAGGGCAGACCAGGGCCGGGCTCGCACCAGCTTCCTCTGCAGCAGGGGATGCCTGCATAGAATGGGGACAGGTATGCCACATGACCCCAGCAGGGATGTGTGTGGAGGGGACAGAATTCCAGGCGGAGCTGTGTGTGTGGCAGGGAGCTCCCCCTTGCCAGGGAGTCTGGGAGGCCGCCAGGAGGGAGCTCAGAGTATCTCAGTCCGAGGTGGTGGCCATGGCCAGGGGCTCAGGAGGAGACAGGGTCCCCCTTCCCAGCCTTCTGGGCGGACCGTGTGGACATGTGACCTGCAGGGACACCCAGTTGGCTGGAGCAACCTTCATGGTTTCCTTTCGGGGTCTGGAATGGAGGCCAGGCCAGGGCTGGTGGCCAGTGGCTGGGAAATCAGCAGGCATGTGGTGGGCAGGGGGCAGTCAAGCTTGTCCTGTCTGGACCAGGGCTGAGCCGAGGAGAGGCAGGTGTGAGCTCCACGCCCCTGCCTAGAGAGCCAGCCGGGGTGACGGTCACAGCTGGAGGAAAGAGCATCCTGCACCTGGTGGGAAGGTGGTGGCCACGTCAGCTGGGTGCTCACAACCACCTACCTCCGGGAGGATTAGGGCACCTTGTACGCAGACAGCTGGCTCTGAAGCGGCTGGGGGACAAAGGTGAGTCTCTGTCCCCCCGGCAAGGGACATTCCCCACTCCCAGCCTGAAGGACAGCCTTCAGCGTGTCCTGTTCTCTTCAAGCATCCAGGCGCCCAGCACGCACCCTGAAAAACCATCTATGGTGGAGAAATCCACCCACTAGGCTGTGAATACAGTACACAGCCCGGGATGCCATGTGCAGAGCCTCATCTTTAAGTTCAGGGGCGCATAGCTCCATTACTCCTCCTCACCCGCATGATCTGAGCTGCTCTGGAATGTGCGTGTGACTGTGTGCATAGATGCATAGACAGATAGGTAGGTAGATTGATATGGATAGATTGATCAGTTGATCAATCTTTGTGTTTTGCCAGTTCCCCCACACAAGTAATAGGTCAAACCACTAGAGCATACCATTGTCGTACGACTGTCGAATTCACCAGCGCTCACACGTAAGCATGCCTTAATTCCCTTTCATTCATAGCTTGCTGCTGTCTGAAACTTCCAGCATGGCTTTCAGATCCACAGAGAGCTCTAGGGACAACATTAAAAGGTGACTTAAAGACCCCCCGCTTCCCATCACAAGTTGCCCAGAGCTTGCGGCAGGGCGCGCCTGTGGCTCTCAGCCACTGGGTGGCGCTGTCCGCAGCTCGGCTCCAGGCCGCCGGGTCTGGAGGGCAGCCCCTGGGCAGGGGCATTGGAGGGACCAGCAGGGTCGGTGGGCCTTCCCGAGGCCAGGCCAGCAAGGGGGAGGAGGGAGGAAAGGAAGACACTGGGCCGCACAGGGCGACAGGGGGGCCAGGATGCTGGGAAGAGGCAGGACTTACACGTGCAGGCAGGGGGAGGGGATGAAGCACTTGAGATTGTGCCGCATAAATAAAGGCTTTTGGTTTCTCTCGGGGAAGTAAGAAAGTAGGATGGTTCACATTTCAAAGAGGCCAGGCACGTGGGGATGATGCATTTTCTGCCTCCTGTTACAGAACAATGCCACGATTTCCCGTGCTGGCAAGAGACTACGCGGGGCTGGCCTCTGGTTACGGGGCTGCCTCTGGTTACGGGGCGCAGGCAGCACTGTTTCTCATGTGGCTCCTCTTTGCACTTTGTGCCAATGCTGTCAGCTGGGCCCCGCAGGGAGCTCCACAGGCGCATCTCCCCAGGTCCAGCCCGGGGAGGGGGGTGCAGCGTGAGGGCCCAGTGCTCACACATGAACGTGTGCAGGGCACAGAGGCGTCCACACGGCAAGAGCTGCGCTTACACATGGAGTAACCAACCTGCGAATCCCTAACTGCGGAAATGAACCTCTGCAACCAGTATCCTCTCTATGCGACCGTGATTTATGTCCCTGCCAGCATCATGAATCCTGAACTTCGGGTCTTGTGACTTGTAGCCTCTGCCTTTTTTTGCCCTAACTGTGCTCACACACACACACACCGAGGCCTGTAGGGGCCCGTGCCTCCCCTTGCAGGACCTCACTTTACCCTTAAAATGATCCTGTGGAGCTGTGAGCCACAGCAGCAGGCACGCCATCCGGGGCTATATGAGCGACTCTTGCTGCTGCAACAAATTGCCACAAATGTAGAGGCTTAAACATATAAACGTGTCATCTCACCGACCCGGAGGTCAGAAGTGTGAGGCGAGTCTCGCTGGGCTCAGATCAAGGTGTGCGAAGGGCTGTGCTCCGTCTGCAGGTTCCAGGGGAGCCCATTTGCTGGCATCTTCCGGCTTCCAGGAGCTTTGGCTGGTGGCCCTCCCTGCACCACCAGAGCCCCTCCCTGGGGGCCAAGTCTCCTCACCCCCGTCTCGCTGACCTCCCTCCCCTCTGACTTTGCCCTTCTCTGGCCACAGCTGGGAAAGGGTGTCTGGTGTTAAGGACTTGGGGGCCAGACGGGCTCACCCGCCGAGTCCAGGATCACGTCCGGTCCCCCAATTCACAGCCTCGGTTACATCTGCTGCATTAAGAGCACATTCACAGGTGAGGGGCGTCAGGAGGGCGAAGTACCTCGGGCATCGCTGTGCCCACCGTGGCCGCACCAGACTCGCAGTCGTCATCCAAGGCAGGTTCTCTTCTCAGAACCCACCTCTCCACCCCTCCTGTTGGCTTTGCATGTTTTCCAGTTCACAGCTGTAGAAATAGTTGCCTCCATTTTAAATGTTCCCCGAGCACAAGTATGCATTTTCACGTTCTGAATAGACAATTTCCTAAACCCAACCACCCATTCAGAATTGCTTGCCGTTGCCCCACTGTTTCGGTGGGCAGCTCACCTCTACCACGAATTGAAATCCAGAGCAGTAAGGTGAACGGAGCTTCCCAGGGCCAGGGCCGAGTGAGATGTCCAAAGGACCACTGGCGTGCCCATTGGTCTAACCCAGATAATAGGTTAAGTGTGGCAGAACTGCTTAGCGTGGCTGCTTTAAGCAGGAATTTAGTCAAAATATTAACTCCCTTTAAGGCAATTTCTGCCTGATCTGATATAATTTGCTCTGAGTGTGTGTGAGAAAGATTTTTAAACTGAAATTGATGTGTGGATCCCGAGCACGCACTGAGCAGTAACCTGCGCAGCATGGGAACCATGGGCAGAGGGGACGATGGTGACACTTCAGTGGGGACCCGGCGCTGCTTTTGAATGTGGAGGCTGGAAGGAGACCTTGTTCAAGGTGCTGCTGGGGGCCAAGGGAAGAGGGGCAGGAGAGAGAGGCCAGTGGGTCTGGCTGCAGCCAGTCCAGCCACACCTGCCAGTGGGTCTTGTTCCCCAAGTGGGAAGGGTTTCTTCAGGTACCATGGGTCCATGTCTCCGTGCAGACAGGGTAGAGATGGTTTCCTGGTGGGCACTGGTGCTGAAGCAGGCTGCCTGGATGCACATACCTGCTCTTTCTGGGCAGCTGGCCCGCAGGGCACTTTGAGAAGCACCTGCCACTCTGGGAAGAGCACATGAGCATTTGTTACCATCATTAGTCACAGTGACTGAAACACCAGTGTGGCCCAGGCCCAAAGCCTCTGAGCCCCATGGGGCTCTCTTGTCTGCAGTGAGTGTGCCCACTGTGAACCCACACTGGGCTTTCCTTTGGGGACCACGTATCATCCACCCAGGGTGCGGGGTTAGGTTGCTGCGGCTGAGGCCCCCCACCCCGCCCTGGGTGAGCACATAGCCAGGCCAGCCCACTGGTCACAGGGGGACTGTTAGTGACAGCTGGGGCTTTGGGGACAGAAGCAGGACTTCGTCTCTGCATGTAGTCATGTGAAATGTGCTGGGTCTGCTTTCCTGTGTCCAGTTTGCACACAAGTCCACAAGATGTTCCTCTTAAGGAAAGTCGGGGAAGGATATTCCACTGCACGGAGTCCACACGTTTATCCATAAAAGGAGTGGAGCTGACATGCTTCGGGGTGGGTGCCCCTTGAGCACATGACGCTAGCGAGAGAAGCTGGATGCAAATGGCCACATTCTCTTGGATTTCATTGCTGGGAAACGTTGGGACCAGGTAAATCCACTGAGACAGAAAGGGGACTGGTAGGGGCCAGGGGCTGTGAGGGGACAGTGCAAGTGACCATTTCCTTTCGGGATTTCCTTTCCGGACGATAAGCATGTTCTAGAACTAGAGAGAAGTAATGTTGCCCAGTATCATGATGTACTTTAATGCTACTGAACTGTACACTTTAAAATGATTAAAATGGTAAATTTAAGAAAATAATGAGGAGAGCAGCCTTGTGGTTATAAAGAGTACTTTGGAAAAAATGAGGTATAGCCTCTTCTTGCATTCAAAGAGGCTGTATAATATTTTTAACCCATGGATTTTTCACTAATACACATTATTTTCAGCCCATAACACAAAACTAGTGAGATCTGGGGTCCTCTCGGTGGCCCAGCGCCCACTCTACCCCCTAGCCTTCCTCCGGCTTCTTCCTGGGTAGCTGGCCATACCCCACGTGTGGAGCCACCGCTGGAAGTCCATCCAGCACCCGCCTCCCACCTGAGAGGCAGAGGGACTGGCAGCCACCTCCTTTCCCGGCCCCCGGGCCCAGGGAGGGCCCAGCCACATCCCCAGCATGATCAGGCCGCTCCCTTGGGGTTCTGACCATTGAGCCAGTGGCTTGAGGTGCAGAGAGGGGGACAGTCCCTGGGGTGTACCCATCTCGTGGCTCCCGGGGGCTTCCTTGTCTAGGTGTGCCTCTCGAGCTGCTCCATCTGGGAACTTCCAGACCCTGGCCGACCCTGCTGCATGTTAAAGTCCTCTGGGGAAATTAAACCAAACAGACACTGTGATCTGGATATTGGCGTTTTTAACAAAGCTTCCCAGGTGATTCTTTGTACAGCCAGGGTTGAGGGTACTCCAAATAATTCCCTTTTTTTCTCTCAGGTAGTTGGAATCCGAGTCTGTTGACTTGTAGGAAACCTGCTACCGACTACAGCCGTGTGCCTGGGAATACGCGCTGGGGCCAGGATTGTACCTGAATGTGTGTGGCTGTGGCTGGACTTTATTTCTCTGCCTTTCCTCTGGAGTGATAAATGTTGACTTATTCATGCCAATGATTCATAGGGAGCAGTCTCCCTGCCTCGGGTGGCAGCCCCATATGGTCTCAGAAATCTCTGGGAGTGTGTGTAACAGGCCGGCGATGTTTATCCCGTGCCCTTTAACTGGCTTAAGAACAGCCTTCACCTTAGCTGAACAAATATTTAAGAGCTGCATTCAGCGCTCAGGTAGGGCTTGCTTTGAGAGATCACGCCCAACAGGACCTCCAATCCCCAGTGATCGATAAGATAACTTCATAGCAAGTGTGTGGACTCGGGCACAGGCTCTCCAGGAGAAAAGACAATATTCCGCCATTGAGTGCGATGGAGACAGCTAACTCCAGCGGTCCTGGAGTGGGGATGGAGGGTCTCGGCCTGTCATTTTCCTGGGAAGCCCAATCAGACAGCGCCCTAAATAACACTTGTCAAGTATATGGCTCTTAGTATGAGGATCAAAATGCTGAAACTGGCAAGTAAATCTATAAATCTCGTTTTCCTCGTTTAAAAATGTCATTCAATCTGGATTATGGTCTGGGTGCTCTGACCGTCAGGAGATATCTGTGAGTGCTAACGTGAAGTTGAAAAATGTGAGTTTTGAGTGGTCTTTATCATTCCAGAGTGACAGTGGCTGTGAGACTCCTTCTGCGCTGGTTCTGAGAGTGAGGCGTGAGGAAATGCCCCCCACGAGGAGGATCTGGACCCCAACATCCAGGTCCTTCCTCACCACGCCATCTGCCCAGGTGTGGTTTGGTTAACTGCAAAAGGTGCAAGTCTATTTTTTATTATGAGCCACGTTTTTAATTGATGGCTATCATTAGCCGTTGCATTAATTCTGCATGTGCAATAAAAAATCACCAAGATTGGATCACCCGGGGGCATGGATTTCAGTTGAGGTACAACATGTAATGGGAATTGACAGGTACAGTGTCCAAGAAGTAGATACAAGGCATGCAGACTAAAGTTCTTTTTCAAAAATGACAGGCTGACGAATGAGTGAACACGGCTTTTCAAGGAAGGATTATGCTTCCTGATTCTGGGGGCTGGGATGAGCCTGTCCACACGGCTGACCATTCCCAAGCCAGTGGCCCATGGACTCATTTAAAGTTCACGAATGTGTCTTCAATTCTATGCTGCATAATGCAAGAGCCACTGGCCAGTGGCGGGCATTTTAAATTTAAATTCATTAAAATGAATGAAACTTAAATATTCAGTTCCTCAACCACGCTAACCATGTTGCTTAATAGCCACATGTCCCTGTTGGACAGGCAGGTCTGGGACCTTCCAGGCAGCACAGAGTTCTCCTGACAGTCAGGGCTGCCCCCGCCCCAAGCATGGTCGTTTCTCTTTAAATCTTGGTGCCTTCATCTTCCACAGGTGTAATAAGACAGGAAAATCGCCAAGGTGGGAGTGTTTCTCCTACACAAACATCACTGTTGCCTTTTCATTCTGAGGCACACACACGTGCAACACAAGACCTGGCCACGGTCTCCCAGTGAGCTGGTGTCTGGGGGTAGTGGGCGGATTGCTCCTCTGACTGCAGGTTAGACTTGGCGTTGGAAGTGGGAACCCCTCTCAGCCCCTCTCAGCGTCCCATCACCGTTGACCCTTCACAACCAGGGGGCTGGTGATGTCATGAAGTGGGCTTGCTCATCCTTCTGTTCAGGACACTGATTTTGGATGTAAATTCAAGGTCCCTCTTGGTAAGATCCCTTACCAGGGCTAATGCAAGGAGCCGACTGCCTGTTGACAGTAGATGTTTCCCAAACGGGAGGCTGGCCTTTCAATCACCCCTAACAGATGGAGGCTTCCAGAAAGCCAGTGGGACTCCAGGCGCTGTGGACGAGTGGGCAGGGTTTGGCCTTGGGAACCAGAACAGGTTCAAATCCTGCTGGGGAGGGTTATTGTGAGGAAGGCGCCTGAGCCTGTGTTGGAGCAGCTGCGCACCCACTTCCTCAGTTCTGAAGTCAGGCAAAGCATTCCTCAAAACGAAGGCCGGGTGAGGGGAGGGAGAGGGCTTGGGCATGTGCTCGGCTCCTGGGGGTGCCGGCCTCTCCTGTTCCGCCTCTGCCTCTGACCTCCCTCCTCCACTGCAAAGACCCTTGTGGTCACACTGGGGCCACCCGGATAGTCCAGGGTGATCTCTTTGTCTGAGTCAGCTGCTTGATGACCTTGACTCCTCCTGTAACCTCAATTTCCCTTCACCGTGCAACCTGGCCTATTCACGGGTTTGAGGATGACAACGTGGACGCCTTTGGGCGGCATTATTCTGCTGACCACTGGTGAGAATAGGATAATAAAAGGCAAGCAAAAACCTCTATGTTTCTCTCCGCAGTGATATGGCTTTAATTGTGGAATGGACGTCCTGACGTGGGAAAGGCGGAATACTGAGGCATCCCATTGTGTTTCCCCCAGTTTCCATTGTGTTTCCCCCAGTTTCCTGCTGTTAGGGAGGAAGGTGGACAGGCAAACCCATGGAAGAAGGTTTACCTGCCACCTTCTTTCCCCAGAAGCACATCAAGGTGATGCCTCCCCCAGACTTCAGGAGCAAGACCAGAGGGGGTGGGGGGCTGCAGTTTTCTGCATTTTCTGCTTTACTTGGTTTTTCAGTCAATGACTCGGGCCTCTCTGCCCTAAGGTGTTTTTCAGGCCTGTCCCCCGTTGCTTTTGTACCCTTTTGGCGGCACTATATATGAAATACCTTGTTTATTAATTCCTCAGCACCAAGCCTTCTGTAACAATTACATCATGGCCGATGACAAATCACATTTGTTTAATGATACTAGTTTTCCAGTATGATAGTTAAGGAGATGATTTAATGAGGCTGAAGTCAATGTTACTTAACATTGCATTACTTAACATAACATTACAGCATTATTTAATAAAACAAATTTTTAAATGATGCTGGGGAATTAGGTGCATAACTCTCATTATTGTTAATGGTTGTTGCATACCTAATTCCCTGCTCTGTGCGCTAAAATCTCGACTCCAGCTCCTCCTTCTATGGAAATGGGCTTGTGAGCATCTGCACAGTGCATACTGGCCCAGGTATAAATAACCGCAGTGATGTTTCTTTGTGTATGCAGAAATTAGCCCTGACCCCAATAGAGGTAGTACCTGCATATAGATTTAGTTCGACAATCGGTGGCATATAAGGGTCATTACCAAGGAAATGAGGTAAACATCGAATTAGTTTTTATTGACTTTCACATCAGAATGTAAATCTTGGGGATAGGTGGGACTCATCGCCTTCTGGGGTCTTAGCACTGGCATTTATGTGTTTTAACAAGACGGCCTGTTTTTTCAGGAGGCAGCTGGGGAACAGGACGATTCAGGGGCGTTGCTGGAAAATGTGGCAGATGCTTTAACTGGGGCACCCGGGAGACACCAGGGGGCTCTGCACCAACCACTCTGCTCTCTGGAGGGAGACATTCTGATGCCCCCCGGAGAACTGCACCTCTGGGATCTGGATGTTTGGCAGGAGCTTATCTGGACCAGAGTACAGAGCACAGCCTTGTGAACGCCCCTCAGACTGAGCAACACGGCATGACTGTGGCACGTTGAAAACTTGTCTGACCATTGACATCACCTCCGTGAGGGCAGAGGGCATGCTCCCCTTGTTCATGCTGGGTCTCTCTGTGTGTCATAGTGCCAGCACAGAGCAAGTGCTCAGTGTGTAACTGTCAAGCTCCTGGCCAGGACAGATTTCAGAAGACCGACATTTAAACGTGCACGTGGGTGTTCAAGACCCTTTTCTTGGCAAGTGGCAGAGATCCAACTAAATATGAGTTGAGCAAAATAAACAAATAAATGCTTTGGCTCATATGC
Organism: Manis javanica; assembly: GCF_040802235.1. Lineage (NCBI taxonomy): Eukaryota > Metazoa > Chordata > Mammalia > Pholidota > Manidae > Manis > Manis javanica. Next base: position 2,187,373 of record NC_133160.1, read on the forward strand.
TAGTGAAAAGTGTAGACTTCAGGCATGGCTGGATCCAGGTATCCAGGTGCTCAAATTTGTCAGGATTCACTCTTTTTTTTTTCTTCCTTTTATGATATTTTACCAAATTGGAAAGCCCCCAAAAGAAAATCCTCTTTCCCAGTAATTTCCAGCCAACTTCCTGTGATCCTATGTCATCTGTCTCTCCTAGGTATGAGCAATGAACTAGCAGCTGTAGCCAGGGGGGTGGGCTTTGAAAATTCACTATGTCTGGGTCTGGGATCAGTCTCATCTGAACACATGGGCTCAGGATGGGGCATAACTGGTGCCCCGATGATAAACTAGAGTAAGCAGGCACTCTCACCTTCTTCTGTGGGTGGGGTCACCATGGAGGTGGATAAAATAAACTCCAGAAGGCCTGGGTTTGGTAAAGGTTTTGCCACCTGACGGGTACCATGGTTTTTGTTAAATACCTCCATTTTGATGCTGCTAATGACATTTGCTCTGCCCACCTCACTGGGCTTTTGTGAGGAGTATGTAGGATAATGTTATCCAAGACAGGGTTTTGTCACTGCAGAGCTCACCTGAAGCAAAATGCCCCGTGTTCACGGGTTGTCACATAAATACAAAGCACTCCATTAAATATGAATTTCACATATACAACAAATGCGTTTATAGTATAAGTATGTTCCGTGCAGTATTTGGGGCATGCTAATAGTAGACATTATTTTTTGCATGAAACATACATATACTGATATACTTGTTTATCTGACATCAAATTTAACTACACGTCTTTTATTTTGCTAGCTCTGGAACATTGCTACGATCATCACATAAGACCTGCACATTTCACTCTTACACATAGTGGGCCTTCTCACTCAGTTCTGCGGGTCCGGGAAGGCAGTGGTCTCCATACCCAGAGGCCTCCTGCAGCGGTCAGCCCGGCTCAGGGACTCCACCAGGCCGTCACTCTGAGATGGAGCGGAGAGAAGGGCTTCTCCAGGAGCCAGGCCCAAAGGATGAGTCATTTTCCAAATGGGGAAGCCAAGGTCATGTGAATTAAATGTCTTTGGTCATTAACGGGGCAGAAGGAGGGAGAAGAGTATGTTTTCAAAATCCCAATCCCTAAATTCAGGAGACATTTTTGTGTAATATAAAGATAATTGTCTCAGACTAAATAAAGGCAGTGTGATCTCATGCATGTGGAATTAGGCATTTCAGGTCACTCGGGTGTATATGAACACTTACTGAGCACTTCGTGTGTGTCCTGGCACAGCTGGTCTTGAGGGGGCTGGTGCTCGCTGGCCGGTCAGGGACACGTGTAGGTTACAGGTAAACAGGGAGGGTGTGAAATGTCCCAGATATGAAAAAAGTGCCAATTCTGCCTGAGGCGGTTGAGTTTGAGGACAGCTTCCGTAGCTGACTGATTAGTTGTATGTCCACATTTGCATCTATACCCACACCCACACCCACACCTGTGCCTGGCCTACTCCTCTACCTACAGCTACAGCTACATCTACTCATGCATCTATATTTGTATCTTCTAAATGCAGATCATAGATATGCAAGTGTCTTGATCTTAAGGATATCACTCAAACGACTGCACGGCCACAACCACGTCTGTATCCAGATGCAGAATGTGACCAGTACCCAGAAGCCTCCCTTCTCTTGCGGTGACAGTTGATGGAGACATTGAAGCATCAGTAGAAATCAGCCCCCAAAGAAGAATCAGAAAGGGCAGGCTTGGCATGGAAAAATGAAATCTTAGAGCACTTACGGAACTTGATGAAGGCCTTGCAGGTAATTCGAGGGCAGTCGGTGGCCAATTCCTGGAGTGGTGTGCTCGACCTCTGTACTGCGCGATGTCAGCTGGGATTAGGGGTGGCCGCTGATAAGGGAAATACCTCCCCCACCCCAAAAGCAGTGGCCCACAAAGATCAAAGTCCACATCCCACAGGTAGAAGCCTGGAGGGAGGCATCCAGGATACGGTAGACAGCAGTCCACAGCGCCACCTGGGGTCCTGTCCATCAGCCCAGGACAAGGCTTTCATTAGCACACGGTCCAGGATAACAGAGGCACCAGTGGCCTGCATGTCTGAGCTGTAGCTGGAGGAAGGCCGAAAGGCACCAAGGGGTGCCTGGTTGAGCCTCAGCCTTCATCAGCGTCCCTCAGCCCACTTCTCTCGCGTCTCAGTAGAGAGAACACAGCCCGAGGGTTAGGGCGGTATGTGTGCTGACAAATACCAAGGTTTCTCCTAAGAAGAGGAGGCTGCTGACGAAAGCACGCACGTGCGGTCTGATCTGTGTCAGAGAGGATAATTCTGGCACAAGAAGACAGACAAGTGGGCAGAGTAGCCAGAAAAGAGGATCGTCTCAGCGAGTCAATATTTATTATTGTAGTGAGTTCGGAGAGGAAAATGCAGTGCATAAGACATTTCTGGGGTAGGTTTGGCAGAATATGGTGACTGAATAGAGAAATTGGGTGACAGAGAAAGAAGGTGACATGTCTAAGTCTGGCAGACTGGGTGGGTGCTGCCCCTTTAATTGAGAGTGAAGTGAGTGGGTCTGAAATGTCTGCAGGGCGCTGGGGTGACGGCTGAGGACAGTCAGGAGGCAGCCGGGAGGGGAGATGGTGACTTGGGGACTCAGAGTGCACACACTGCCACTGAAGCTCTGGGAGTGTACGAAGGCACCCAGGGAGAGACTGGGAGCGCATCGTGTTGGCACCCTGGAAAGGACCAGCACCCCACGGACGCCTACAGGACAAACTCGCAGGACAAGCATAGAGGCGGGGAGTGGAGCTGCAGGGAGCAGCGGTCAAAGGAGGGGGAGTCCCAGGGGCCAAGCGCAAGCTGGGGTTAGCTTCTCAGGAACATGCCCACCAAAGGACACACTGGGCCAGCCTGAGGCGGCTCCCACAGGCCAGGCCTAGGGGAACTTTAGCACTAAATTAATATAACAGGAATGGGTTAGAACCCATCAAATAAGAAAAAAAAAAGGAATCCATGAATCCATATTCATACAAGTGAGTGAAAGAATGAGCATTGTAGAAGTTAGGGTGCACAGGAAGGCTCTTCTATACAGACAGTCCAATTGCTAAATGCAGAGGAACAGAAGAAATAGGAAATCACCACTTTACAGCCACCGGAACAATGACTGCAGGCAGCCAGCACCGACGGTGGCTAAAATCACGACAGAAGGTTGTCGGTGAAGAGGTTCCACATTGTCTAGAAGTCTGATATCATAACTTATTCATCAATCACCATGGGCAAGTGGTAACTTAATACAAGACAAGCTGGCAGACACACCTTAAACAAACGCTCAGACTTAGCATGGCAGGTCACATGACTTTGTATAGCCCCGCCCCCCAGCGTGATGCAACAGGAAGGAAACAATGCCTATGGTGGGTTCTGACCAAAAATGATTATCCTGAACCAAATCATGAGGAAATGATGAGATAAATACATTTGAGGGATATTCTGCAAAATTACTACCCTGGATTCATCAAAAGATCAATGCCATGAAAGGCAAAAATAAAAATAAAGTCGTGAACTATTCCAGATTAAAAAGGGATTAAGGGAATTTGCAACTAAAGGCAATTTGTGATCCTTAATTGATCCTGGATTTTTATCCTACAGCCATAAAATGTGTTATTGAGACAGCTGGAGAAATATGAATAAAGACAGTGCCTTAGATAATAAAATTAAATCGATGTTGCATTTCCTATGTATGAAAACTATATTGTAGTTACGTAGCAGAAGGTTGTTATTAGGAAATACTCATTGATACATGTTGTAATGGAGTGTCCTGGTAGCTATGTGATTCAAATAGTTCGAGAAAATAGCATATATTATACGTATATGGATCAATGCCTGCGTGTGTGTGTGTGTGTACATATACTAGTTTTGCAAATATTTATTTTTCAAAACAAAAAGCTGGGAAAAAAGAGGCACATGTGGACACTGTGAGATACAGCAGGTATGTTTGTGAACCTGTGTATCTGCAAACACGACAGACAGGACACAGCCATTCTGATATTTTGAACCGGTCCTAAGAAATGAGAATGTACACTCATAAAGATGCATGTTTCAGGACACTTTTTCATAAAAAAAGAAACAAAAATCCAGAAACTGACTACCCATCCATCAATGATTAAAAAGTGGGACATTTATAATGTGGAATTTTATGCAGCTATTTAAAAAAATGCCTTCTGGCAGAATGGTGGGCTAGATATGAAAAACCCTCTCACTGACATCAACCCAAAATACTGGATTGAGAACAAAAAACTTTAAACTGCATACTGTGCTGGCAAGAAAGTAAATTATACTTGGAGTCCAGCAATTGGTTATTACTGAGAAGCTGGAGATGTGATAAGACAGGGAGGCTGGTCCCACATGGAGGGCTTCTGAGAGCCAAGTGCATCTGAGTTTAGGTACCTCTAGGTACAGGTAGGGGAGGCATGCTCAGGATCTGTCCAAGGGGACACGCCTGCCAGGAGTTCCTCTCATTTAAAGTGGGCCCCCACAAATGGACCCCCATATAAGGGGAAGTGGGAACAAATTCTCCTTCAGGGGCTGCATGATACCATCACCCTCCCACACCTCAAGCCAGATTTGAGACAGGAAAAATCTACCCTGGGATTGATGACCCAAACATTCAGTGTCACGGGCTGAATCTATGTTACCAGAGAGCCGCAAACTGCCGACAGAGAATGTCGTTAAAAGCTGTCCTTCTCTGCAACGCTCTTAGAAATCTGAAGAAGCAAAAGGAAATAACGTCACCTTCAGCATAGATCACAAAGAATTCCCATAGGTGAAATTCCAAGTAAGTGTCAGTTCCTCAAAAATTGTGAGCTCACAAGGGCACCAGGCACTGGGAACAAAGGCTAACAAGAATAATAGACAATGTCATCCCTATGCGAGATTTTAGATATGGACATCAGCAGGTACAGAATATGAAATGAGTATGTTGGATTTGTTTAGGGAAATAAAAGAATGGATTGCAAATATGAAGAAAGTGCCAGAGAATATAATATGACCAGCTAATTTGAAAAACAACCACTTACAGATGTCAAAAAAAAACCAAGGATCAGAATTAAAACTCAACAGATGGGATGAACAGCCAATTACATACAGCTGAGGAGATCATTGATTTACTGAAATATATATTGGAAAACTTTATCCAAAACACAGTCCAGACAGACAAAAAAATGGAAAAATATGGGAGGAGGAGTGACAGAAAGCCTGAGCTGAACTAAACAGAATGGGCATCTATTCAGTTATGCATCTGGAAACAGGCATCCATTTCCCAGTCCAAGGAAAGAGGTGAAAAGCCAGAGATAATACGTGAATAGACAATGGACCGAATTTTTCAGAACTGATGAAAGATACCAATTCACATATTCAGGAAGTGCCATTAACCTTAAGCACGGTAAATAAATGAAAAACAACAAATAAACAAGCCCACACATCTGGACACATTTTGGTGAAATTGTAGGGAACTCAAAACAAGACACAATCTTCAGACAACCAGAGAGAAAAATCCGATTGCTTACGCAAATCATGACAGGTGACTCGTTGGTTCATCAATAGCGATTGCGTCTGTCTCCCTCTACAGCTCCCTGTGATCGGCAAAGTGAACTGCTTTTCACATGTATGTCTTAGTCCACATGGAATCGGTTGTTACAAGTGAGGTGGTAGAGGGGTAGATACTTTTTCTTTCAGAAAAATGCAAATGTTTATCACCATTTACTGAAAACGCCATCTCTCACCCCACCTCTGCTCTGCGTGCCGGCGCTGTCACAGACGAAGGTCCACGGATGTCCAGGTCTGGTTCTGGGCTCTGCTTCCTTGGTCTACTGGACCCTACATTCCTGCAGCTCTTCTCTCTGGTAGGACAGGTGCCCTTGCCTTGCTTCGTCCCCCACATGCACTGACTCTCCTTGGCCTTCTGCTCATCTATTTAAACGGTCGAATGCAGGGCCTTGTCAGGTCACACACCTGCCTGTGACCTGTTGTGCTATTGATCGGAATGCTGTATTTGTGCTGGCTCTCTACCTCCATTTGGAGAGAACTGATGTATTTTTAAATATTGACTCTTCAGATCTCTTAATATATCTTTTTATTTACTTGGGTTTTCTTTATGCATAAGTAAAATTTAATAAGTTATCCCACATAGTTGTTGCACAGCTCTCACAAGATTATTCCTGGGTATCAGCATTTTGTGCCTTTGGAATTAATATGTTTTCAAGTTTTCTGGTTGCTATGGGTATAATGATACAAAATTAATATTGTAGAGGTTCATTTTTTCCTAGATACTTTAATAACCTGTCTTATTATTTCAAACAATTTCTCTGGGAATCCTACTTAAAATTATTGACAGTTTTGTTGGTTTTTGAACCTTTCTTATATATTATTTCTTCTCATGTTAATTATTTCTGTTACGTGATAGCTTCCTCTTTTATTTATTTTATTAATTTCTGCTCTTATATGTATTATTTCTTCTTTCCTTTCACTCTTTTGTCTGAATCTTTAATCTTTTGCTAATGTGCATACATGGCTCATTTATGTTCAACTTTCCTTCTCTTCCAAAGCAGGAATTTAAGGCTATAGATCTCCCTTTAAATGCTGTTTTGCTTCCCACACGTTTGACCTGCAGGATCCTTATCACCATTCAGTTCTAAATGTTTTCTAATTTTTAGCATGACTTATTCTTTCAACCAAAATGAATCATAAATATGTTTTCAGAAATACATATAAACATATGGAGTTTTAGCTATCTTTTAAAAATGGCTGATTTCTATTTTAACTGCAGTGCGATCATTTGATCTTTACAATACCCTCCTTTGAAATATGTTGAGATTATATTCTCAATGCTTATTAATATGAAATATCCTGAGCTAAGTTTATGGCTCAGTTATGTAGTCAATTTTTATAAATGTGCTCTGTGTCCTTGGAAAAAGTCTCTGTGCCCTATGATTACTGAACATGGAGTGGCCCTGGGAGGTGCACCTCAACGTGGGTGATGTCATTTCCCCTGTGGACCACAGTGGAAAAGTGCTGGGTATCATTATCATAACAATACCCCCAAACCCACCTCCGAGTAGAAGTTATTTGCAACACCTCAAACTGAAAGGCCAAGCATCCAAAACCCGTGAAAAACCCTGTAGTACATCGTTCAATAAAACAGGGATAATACAATACAAAGTGGGCACCACAGCTTGGAAAGACCTTGCGAAAGAGGAATTCTGAATGGCCAATACTACATGAAAAGTATGGGGAAATACAGATTAAAGCAAAATGAGACACCCTCTATGCCCATCAGTCTGACAAAAAAGGTCTAACCACAAAACCTCTGGAAGATGAAGTGCTGGAGAGAATCCGGGACAACTGACATTCTGTTGGAGGCAGTGTAAACTGACAGTGACGCCACGGACCTGTTTGGTGTTATTTAATAACTCTGGAGATGCACGCCTGCGGCCTTGTGATTCCCTCCGAGGACTTTGTCCCAGAGAAACCCTCCCCACGCAGTGTGTGTATCCCATAAACCCTCTAAGTTATCTCACTATATGATTTTTCCCTTCTGTAAAGGCATGTGTATGATAATGTCTTTGCGGCCACACTGACCAAAGCTTGAATTTCAGCTCCTCTTCCAAGTTTATGAGTCTGGCAGCCATTAGGAGCCTGGGTGAATCAGAAAAACATAAAATTTGAAAAAATGCCATCGCCTCCCTAGGCTCTGAGCCAGAGAGCCATATATCAAAGCGGCACATTAACAAGAGTTAAAGACATTCTAAAGACTTCCTAATTCCGCACGGAGGCTTTCTGCCTGAGTAGTCGAAGGACTGAATGAGATTCATTGTTATTTAACACCCATACCTGCAGTGCCAAAATTAACCCTGGTTCCACCTGAACCACGTTCGTGGCTTGCCTAGACCACCTGGAGTGTTTCTAAAAAATAGCCACACCTAGAGGCCATTCCCAGACAGTCTGGTTCATTGTCTGCAGTCTCCACCCTAAGTGGAGATCCTCTAAGTACCCATCAATGTCTGCAATTCTGCGTATGTATGTAATGATGATCGAAACTAGCTCAGTTTACAGGAGAATCTGCCATGAATGATCCAATCTAAATCCATTTAGCAAGTGTTTAAGTGTCTACTAGAGACGCAGTTCGCAGTCCCACCGTGTACTCAGGAGAATGAGAGAAAGAGCTCTCCAGAAAGAGGTGAGGAGGGAGGGACTTACGGATGTTTTGAAACCTGAAAAATTATAACAAGTTGTACGGAAATTACTGAATGCACATGCATTGCTGAAATGGGCCACAGTCATCATACACATTTCACCAGGACATGGGATTTGTTTTTACTTTGCCGCGGTGGGGGAATATTATTTTACTAACTCTTCCTTGTAAGAGGTGTCAGAGTGCAGTGTGGGGAGGGTTCCTACAGGTAGAGTCTCCCTTTGTCCCTTAGAGGGATCTTGGCCAGTGAACTAGTGACTGGTCAGTGTCCTGTTGCGTCCTGAAGGTAAATGAGAAGTTCTTATTTAAGTTGGAAGGGAGTTTTGTGGGCATGTCACATTTTTGTTAGTACCCTGGTTCTCAGCTAAATTCACACAATGGGCCCCATTCCTGGAGGTCCTGATTTAGTTGCCCAGGGTGGTATTTTCAAGGGCTTCCAGGTGCCTTTACATTTCCACGTCTCTGCCTAATGTTTTGAACACATGGGATATTGTTATAATAATGGTATTAATGTTTTTTTCTGCTAATTCTCACATCAGTTCTGGGTTGGTTTCAGTCCGTTGTTCTCATTATGGGTAGTGTTTTCCTAACTTTTTGTGTGTCTGGTAATCTTCGATTACATGTCAGACATTGTGTGGATTTTACCTTTTTAAGTGCCGGGTATTTTGTATTATTATTTATATTCTTGTGTTTTTTGTTATGAAATGCAATTATGTTACTTGGAGACCATTTAATACTTTTGGGTCTTATTTTATGATGTTTTGGGTGGGTCCAGAGATGTGCTCAGTGTAGGACTAATTTTTGACTACTATTAATACAAAACTTTCCTGAATATTTTGGCAAATATTCCATAAATTGTTTCTTCTGTGTGGGTGGAGATCATCACAGTTTCTGGCCTTGTGTGGACACTGTGCCCTCTAACCCTTTCAGGTGGGGTTCTCTCTCTAGGTGCCTGCATGTGCTGATCAGACTCAGCTGAATCCCTCACGGTTTGTTCTAGAGTGAAGCCAAGACTGCACCCCTAGTTCAATGTATCAGACATGGCCACACGGAGGCAATTCGCTTGTTTGCTTGTATGACACTACTGTGTTTCTGCACTTCTTTAACTGTCAGTGAAGTTATATCTATCAAGATCTCTATTGGCATTGTTGAATGACTTTGAGATGGATAAACAAAACAAACCAGTGACCCAAACACCAACCTTATTAAACTATTCACTAAGGAAAACTCTACTAAAACATGGTACAAAATGCTCCTAAGAAGTCTTCATCTGAGATTGGGAGGTGAGTTGTAGTGAACTTTGATTAACTAGTTAATTGCTTCTTCTATTTGTTTTGTTGTTGAACTGAATCATAAGGTCTGTAAACAAACAAGCACAGATGTAGTGATTTTTTTGCCCCCCCCCCCTAAAAATATTACATTTCCTGTGTTATCCTAATCAACAGCTCTTACTAAGGTTGTCTGTGGTTCTTGACTGAAAGGGGCATAGTGACATCAGAATGTACATAAACACTGAGTCTCTTCCTGGCTTTTGGATTTCAAAAGTCTAGGCTCCTAGGCAAACAGAAAAACTCTGGGATAGTCAGTAGATTTGGGAGGAAAGAAAGAGCAGACTTTATTGCCCTCAGATAAGACACACATCATTGGGAAGATGAGGAGGCTGGGTGACCGGAGATGAAATTTAAAAATCCCAGTGGTCACCAGCTGGCTCTTTCAACATGGCTTGTGCTTTGCTCCCTGGACTGAAACCAGGAAAGGAAGCCAAGCCCAGAGAGGCTTGTTGGGTCCCAGAAGAGAGAGAAACAGTTGCCCTTCTGCTGGGGATGAGTGAAAGAAGGTACAAGGGAAGTCACAGAGTATCTCAAGTTCAAGGACAAAAGAATACCCTGTGCAGGAGGTGCGGTAGAGAAGGACTCGAGGCCCGAGGGGTCTGTGTGGGCGAGGATGCCTCCAGGGTGACCTAAGTGGCCATGACTGAGGCACATCTCAGGAACAGGCTGTCTGGACAGATGACACCAAGAACCATATTGGCCCCTGCCCTCTGTCTTTGCACTTCTAGAGAAGTTAAACTTCTAGAACTTAGCTACAGCTGCAGGATAAAGGGGATGTGCAGAATTAAACAGAATGAGATTGAATTTCTCCCACTTCAGTGGAATCGAGTTGGGGATTAAGCTGAGTTTTGGAAAAATGAAGTGAATGCAATAGGTTAACTATATGAAACAATTGGCCAAGATTCCTACCTGCCATCCTCATTTCACCACATTAAAAAAATGCTGTGGAAAACTATCAGTCAGGTATTGCTGCATAACCATCAACCAGTTGCATTTATTAAAAATCTCAGTTGCATATAAAAAAGCATTTATTTCTCATGTATCTGTGTACTGACTAGAATGGTTTTGCTGGTCTTGTCTGGGCTCTGCTTGGCACGTCTAAGTTATTGTCCTAGTCTTAGAGTTCACTATCACTTCTACTCACATTGCACTGGTCAAAACAAATAACAGGGCCAAATCTAATGCCTGGGTCCATTCTGGCAGGCTCTGTGTTTAGCAGGAAGAGCTGAAGAGCTACCTGTCAGGGGCATGGATTTGGGGAGGTAAAAAGGAGGTCCAGTTAGTCCACCTACCATGGAGGTCTGCAGAGAGGGAGGTTAATGCTGACATACATCTGGAAAGCAGCTTATGGGGAAGACAAGACCGTTCCTCAAGGAAAGAATAGAGTTTGTGCAGACGGCTTCTCATGTGAGGGGAGTGGGCTGAGCCCGGCCCTGGCGCCAGACAAGAGAAAGGCAAGTCTGAGTAACAGCGAGTTTTGTAGTAGCCATTGCTATTTTAGCAAAGCATTGACTAACCCTGAGCTTTGTAGAACCAATTGCAATTTGTGCTTTTCCATCAGGACAAATGAAAATGGCACCTTGATCTTTAAGTAAATATAATTTCTGAGAGCCCATAAGGTATTACTGGTTAAACAGAAGAAAGGTGTAGTAAATTTCCCAGCAGGAAATACCGTGGTTATTCTTTTCTATGGAAAATAAATACTAAGTTCTAAGTGGTATTTTTGGATGCATCCATTGAGTAGCTAAGTCAGCGACTCCTCTCCACTGTCTCATTTGGGTGATAGACAACCACTGAATTGCTGTATGCAATGGGTAATTTTGCCATCCACAGCCCTACTCTGCTCATTTAGCATTAGGAAACCTCAATACTTTTGCAAGTGACTTAAAATATTTGACATGCATGTCTCAGTCCCTTGAATACTGTGGAGGTTGGGGGAAGAAATCTTTGTTAAAAACTTGGCTTTTGAGGAACAGTGAGCAAGGCATGCCAGTGTGAGAAGAAAAGGTGTGTGAAATAACGAATTCAAAATGCTTCAGTCCTGACTTGCCTGTCCTGTCTCAACAATTACGCATCACACACCTGGACGTATTTTTGGGAGTTAATGAAATAGAGGGAAACCGCCTGACCCCCTCTGAGCAGATAGGACCTTGTCATTGTCGAGATCCATGAGGCCATCATTTCCATTGATGACGCTGGTGGCGGCCCGTGGACGCCTCACAGACGCAGTCTGGGCAACCACAGGTGTCACCGGCCTGCACACGGGTCCCACTCTGTGAGGCATCGCTCTTTGCCAGTAGTGTCACCATCTGAGAAGTGAGGTGGCACCTGCGGCCCAGTGTCCCTGGGAATCAGAAATGACACACCCAGAGCTCAGAGGCTGAGACCCTAGACGTGTCCCTGAAGAACCCAGAGAATGTCAGATCCGGCCGGGAGGCCAGTCAGAATGAGAGGGGTCCTGCCACAAGCACCCCCTTTCCGGGCAGTCCTGCGGGGGTGAGCAGGGTAGCAGGCTGGGGCCTGAAGGCACCACAGCCCTGCCACCTGCCCGCCCTGGGGGGCTGGTTTAGTCCCGACACCAGGGGCAGGAGGGCTCCCGGAGTTTCCCCCACCGATCAGGATGAAGGCGCGGAGCCTCCCGAGGACTCCTGGCTCGTGCGCTGGGCTCTTCAGAGACGTGCTGCTGCTTATCTGATGCACACCGAAAACCCTGCTCAGACTAGGCTTGATCAGTAAGGGTAGCCCGCAGGTCCCCGTGAAGGAGAAGCGGAGGGGCTGACCCACCGAGGCTTGTGCGGCCCGTCAGACTCACGCCGTCGGGGATGGTAAGTCCCATCGCTGGGTCGCCGTGCAGGTGTCCTATCTGTGTGATCACATGCCCCTTGCCAGCAGGTCGCCCGTGGGTTGCACTCTGACCCCCCCACACCTCCAGCTCCCCTTTGGCCCCGCACAGGCTTTGCAAGCTGAGTACTAACTACCCCGACCTGAGGATCATCATGCACCCGAGGTTTCCCACGAGCCATGGGCCACCCAATTGTGGTCACCGTGGACCTGGTCCCCTGCCTCCTTGACCCAGAGCTCCCTCTTCTGGAAGCCACTTGGTGCCAGGCGTGGAGCTCTGCCCTGCAACAAGCGCTGAGCAAGGCATAGGCCCGGGCTGGCCCTTCTGGAGCCCAGGACTCCGACGAGGACATGCAGGCTCACTCGCGGTGAGCCGGGAGGACCTCGGGCGTGATGGGCAGTCGCACCCTGGCTCTGAGCAGAAACAGGAGGTCAGGAAACGTGGCCACGTCCTAGGTGCCTCGAGGACTGCACCCCTTTCCTCTGCCCGTCTTTCCCTTCCCTTGCTTCTGCAGCACCTCCAGACCCCGTGCAACACCCTCTTTCCATACAGGTACTGCTTACTAAGCCCCGGGCCCCTCACCTGCTGAGAGTGGGGTTCAGCGTTTTGCAGGTGGCCCTTCCCTCCAGACGGAGCTGTGCCCCTGCAAGGATGCAAACAAGTCAGAAGACCAGAGGGAGGCTCTGGAGTGGCTCATGGGAGGCTACGGGGCTCCTGTCTGTCTCGACAGCGGGTTTTAGCCCTAGGCAAGTTTAATCTTGATTTGGTGAGACCGAAAAATGAAAATGGAGCATTGTTGGGGTGAAAGGGTTTATACCCACCTCCATTCCCGCGGTGGCAGGTCAAGCGCTAGAACCCCGTCCACTCAGAGCGAGTCTGCGTGCAGCAGGCCAGTCTCTGCCTCCAGGGCCTCCCCATCCCCGCAGCCGTCTCAGTCTCTGTCCTCAGCGCTGCCACCATTCCAGCCTCTGCTCTCCTGCAGCCGTGCAGCCCAGAGCCCTGGGCGGAGCTCTTTATAGAGTCGGTAATAAGGCATTGCCCACATGTGTGCAGTGGGCCAGCCGACCAGGGCCAGGTGAGAATCCTGGCCACAGGAACCTTCACTTTCTCCACACTGTCCCTAGACAACTTCAGGAGAACAGTAGTTACCTCCTAGACATTTTAGGTGATGCATTAAATATGTACATGAGTATGAAATCTATTTCCCACAGGGGACGCCATGTAACTGACTCGTGGTTCCTGAATTTTTAAAGGTCATCTTTGAACACCGGAGACTGACCAGGTTTTCTTGAAACATAGATTTTGTTAGTTAATGGACTCGTGTCAAATTCTTAGGATTTTTTAATTTATTGAGATATTTAATTTTAAAACAGTTCCATTTAAAAACCAAATGTTCTTATACTATATATTAAGACTACAATAAAGAAGGAAAAGCTCTCCCCCAAAATCTCAAGAACACAACCCTCCAAAACTAAGAGGACCAAACAACCCATAACCACCACAAAAGGAGGGAAACAAGTTAAGAAATAAATATGCCAGTGACTAGATGGTGTCCCAGCGACTGAATAACCACAGCTGCCAGAGGAAGAACACAAGATGTTTGTCAGGAACAATCACCCTTCAAGCAACTTGATTCTAGAGGATTAGCTCAAAAAAAGAGTCAGTCAGAAATGAAAACAGCTGTTTTTAATGGGGGAGGGGCCGTTGTTGCCTCGGGGAATAAGCTGCAGGGGCAGCTAGGAGGGCAGGATGAGCTGCAGGTCTGCACACGCTGAGACAGGCGGGCCCTCTGCTGGGGGCACAGCCCTGCCCACTCTCCCGGGAAGGAGCCCAGAGCTGGCAGGCTGTGAGTTCCCTCTCCACCCTTCTGATGAGACAACTGACTTCAAAAAACAAATTTCCCTAAAGGTTTCAAGTCCACGTATAAGCGTTGAGCTTTTCCATGGACACCTGTGTGTCCCTCCAGCTCCTCGCAGGAGCCCAGGTGCTCTGAGTTGCCGGGCATGTCTTTTAAATTGGGCAGTGGAAAGTTAAATCCCAGTGAATGCATATGGTTTTGATGGAGGATGAACTATTACTTGTATTTTGGCTTCATTCCAGAAGGGCTGGAATGCTTGACATGACCTGAGCATCTGGGCACCAAGCGCCACCATGAGAATTGGGGCTGATCCTCACCTGTGAGATGCCCGGCATTTTGCTAATCTCATTTGACCGTCAACCCAGGAGGAGCTTATCTGTGCTCCAGAGAGGCAGTCAGGGCTCAGAAATACCACGAAACTTGCTAAGATTCAAAGCAAGGCAGTGACTGTTGAGGGACGGAGGAGGCGGTCTGACCCTGAGCCACCTTCCTGGCCGCAGGCTCCCTGACTGGCCCCAGCAGCTTCCCCAGAGTGTACGGAACTCAGAGTGTTTGCTCGCACCTGGCTGGGGTCTCTGACCTGTGCCCACTGCTTGTTCTGTGTTAGCTCACTGGGTCAGCATGCTAGAAATCAGCCCAGATTTCTCTCCAGATAAAAACAGTCTGTGCCGGATCTTGCAGAGAACTGCATCTCCTTATCTCGGTGCCCGTGCCTCGGGGCTGGCCTCACACACTCCCAGCAGCACCTTCAGAATTCTTTCCAGCATCGCAGAACTGGTGGGAGAAAGGTGGGCATCAGCAATGCGATTTGTATACACCAGGGTCTCCCCTGTGATCAGCAGTGGGGGTCTGTTTCCCATTCAGAGACGGTACACACGGTGGGACAAAATGACACATCTCCAAAATGTCCTTACTTGATAAATTGTGTCTTTCTCTCCTTGTGCACTTGCCAAATTTCAGTATTAATTGTGTGCAGATCCCTTTTCAGGCCACAGGTAATTATATCCATTAAGAATTTATTGCCATTGTCTCAACAATATGCTCTCCCTGTCTCTTGTTCAGTGTTTCGCTTTAAGCATAAAGAAGCTAAACAATGAATTTCAAAATGTTGGCAAGAAACACCCATCTAAGAATCTACGATATGAAAAACAACACCTCTGTCTGCAGCCTTCAGCAGGGCACTCAGGCTGCTTTCCCCAGTGTGTTAGAGGGGGTGGGGTCATTTCTAGAGTCCAGCCAACAGTGATGGAAGCGCAGAAATGGGCCCCCCACCCCCATCCCGTCTCTGGGTCTCTGCCCAGCTTCTCCCAGCAGATCTGAGGCTACTGATAAGCTCTCGGGGGACCCGGGGTCCCAGAGTGTCTTCCAGGTGATGGAGGAGGGGGTTGATGACATCCCCCTGCGGGGGTGGCAGTGCCCCCAGGTTAAAAGGGAGCCAGGCTCCTTTCCCACAACCTGAACATGCAGTTAATGTTCCAGAACGAGCGGCGCTGGGCAGGCAGGATTCCCAGCGGTGCCAGATTCTGGCGAGTGCTGGCCTATCCTGCGTACCTTCCAAGCAGTTGATTACCAGGTCACCATGGAAACATTCTTGGCTTGTGAGCAGGACCTGCGTTGGCTAGTTACTCAGATGGTAACTTGTGGGAAGGCAGAGGCATATTCTGCCCATTTAATCAAAGTTGTGGAGTTTCATCTTAACGAGATGTCCTGCTAGGTCCTGAGTGTGGGAGTGGCCGGCAAGGGACTTGGTCAGAGGGGCGGCACACTGGCAGCCCAGACGGGCCTCCTCCTCTGTCCCTGCTCCCTGCCCTCCCAAGCCTGTGCTGTTCAACGATGGCAGACAGAGCCACCGCCAAGTGACCCCAGGGCTGGGGCCGCGGGGCAGCCCAGGACATGGATGAGGACATAGCAGACGAGACCCACGTGCTGGTGGTACGCATGGGTGCCGGTAAGAAATATAAGTGGGGACAGCCACACGGGAGGCGGGGAGGGGCTTTCAGTGTGTGAATGTGTGTGTCAGTCAGTGTGTGGGTGGGTGTGTCTGTGTGGGTGTGTGACTGAGTGTGCATGGGTATGTGCAAGTAGTGTGTGCCGTGTAGGCACAAGTGTGAATCTGTGAGTGTGTCTGTGTGTTTGTGTGCACATGAGTGTGAGTGTGTGTGTGAACAGGTGTGTGGCTGGGGACCATTTCCGTTCAGTCCTGGCTGGAAGCAAGCTTGGCTCTGTGAGGCCCAGAGGAGGCCACATGTGGCCGGAGGGCGGGGACCTTGTTAAACTCACGTTAGTTCTGGAAACTTCTTGGTGGGTTCGCTCTGATTTTCTAAGAACCACATCATCTGTAAACGAAGACAGTTTTCTTTGTTCCTTCTTAAACTGCGTGCCCCTTAGCTCCTCAGTCTGTGGCTTCCCCAGTTTCCCTGCAGGCCTCCCAGGGTGGTGTCGGGGGACATGCTGCAGGGACAGCCCCCGGTCCTAGGAAGGAGCATCAAGTCTCTCACTGTCAGGGTTGTTGTCAGCTCTAAGTTCATTTTTTGGAGATGCCCTTTATTCGCGCAAAGATGTTTTCTTCTGTTTTCTAGTTCGTTGACACAGTTCATTAGGAATCAGTGTTGAATTTTGTCCGAATAAGTTTTTTTCTACATCATTAAAATGATCTTTTTTTTCTTATTCATGTTGTTAACAGGGTGAATTACACCACTGTACTTCTGACTGTTGAACCAGCCCCGCGTTCCTGGGTGAAGCCCAGTTAATCATGATGTGTTATCTTTCTTCACTGTTGCTGGATTCAAAATGCTTTATTTTTTTGAGAATTTTTGCCTCTGTGCTTGTGAGGGATAGTGGTCTGCAGTTTTCTTTTCTCCTTTTTTCCTTTTATTGGTAATATCTTTGGTGTTGGTAATATCTTCGGTGTTGGCTTCAAAAAAAATTGAAAAGTGTCTGCTTTTCCTTTAGTTTTAGAAGATACTATGCAGGCTCAGTATTATTTCTGGGTCTCATGTTTCATAGAATTTGCAGTGAAGTGATACGGACCTGGAGGTTTCTTTTGTGGAAGGTTTTTTAACTAATTTACTTTCTTTGCTACATGTGAGACTATTCCCGATCTATTTCTCCCTAAGTCTTGGTAGTTGGTGTCTTTCAAGGAATTCGTGCATCTCATCAAAGTTGCTGAATTTACTAGCGTGACATTATTTATAATATGTCCTGATTATCCTTAATACCTGGGGATTGGCAGGTGACCAGATGACCCCTCTTTCATTCCTCATATTGATAATTTGTGATTCACTCTTTTTTCTTAGTTTGCCTGCCTAGAGAGCTATAAAGTTTACCTACCTTTTGTAAGGGCCAGCTTTTGATTTCTTTGATTTTCTCTATTGTTTTTCTATTTTTCAATTTTATCAATTTCCGTCATCAGGTTTTTTTTATTTCCTTCATAATGCTTCCTTTGGAGTTAACTGATATTTCTTCTCTAATTTCTCAAAATGGAAGCTTAGGTTATTAATTTGAAATCTTCTTAGAAATATAAGCATGTAATATTACAAATTGCCCTTTAAACTCTGCTTTACCTGCATTCCACACATTTTGATATGTTGTATTTTTGTTGTCATTAAGTTTAGAATGTTTTAACTTCCCTGGAGAATTTCTTTTTTTAAATCCATGTCTTGTTGAGAAATATTTATTTAATTTCCATATATCTAGAGATTTCTCCAGATATATTCCCGTTACTGGTTTCTAGTTTAATTCAGTCTCTGAGAATATACTTTACAATTTTTTATTCTTTTAAATTAATTAAGATTTGTTTTATGCTGTAGAATATTGTCTCTCCTGGTGAATATTACATTTACACTCTAGAAGAAAGTGGTTTCTCTCCTGTTGGGTGGAAATGTTCTATGACTGTCAATCAAGTCGAAACCGTTGGCGGTGGTGTTCGGTTCTCATACCCTAATGGAGACTTACCTGCTCGTTACTGAGAGAGAAGTGTTGAAGTCTCTGGCTATAATTGTAGATTTTTCTGTCTCCTTTCAGATCAATCAGTTTTTTTTTCAAGTATTTTGAAGCTGTGGTGTTGGTTTACATTTAAAGCCTTATCTCTCCTTGGAAATTGACCCTTTGTCACTATGTAATATTCCTCCTTATCTCTGATAATATTCCCCATTTTAAATTCTTCCTGGCATAAAATTAATGTAGCTGCTCCAGCTTCCTACTGGTTTGTGTTTGCCTGGCATGTCATTTGCCATCCTTTTACTTTTAATACATCTAAGTCTTTATATCAAAAATTGATTCCTTCTCGATGGTGTAGAGGTGGGTTTCCCTTTTGTTCTTAACCAAATTGATAATCTCTGTCTTTTACCTGTTGTATTTAGACCATTCACATTTAAAATATTTATTGATTTAATTGGCTTAATACCTACCATTTCATTAGCTGTTTTCTATCTGTTTCATTTTTTAAAAACTTTCCCCTATTTCTGCCTTCTCTAGGTTTAACTGACCATTTTATAATTACATTTTTATTTCTTCTGTTCATTATTTATACCTCTTAATTTTTAAACTAGGATTTATAATATACACTTAAAAAATCAAGTTCACCTTCAAATAACATCAAACCATTTCATTTGTAGTGTACGGGGCTTACAACAGTATGCTCCTAACCTGCCCCTCCCACCCTTCTTGCCATTGTTATCATGTATTTCACTGTTACACGACACGCACAATACCTGGTGGGTTGGTAAGAGGGTGCCAACCCCGGCTCACACACCTTACACTCTCATGTTTGTCCACACTTGGCCTCTATCAATTAGTTAACAGCTTATAGGTGAAGATTCTTGTGAGTGTCTGTGCTGCCAGGCAACAATTGCCCTGTGTAAGCCAGTGCTGGGGTCTCCTTTCCCCCCGCGAGCATCTGTCTCTCTCCAGGTTTGGGTTTTTGTGTGCTCTGCAACCTAAGTTCATTGAAGAGTTCAAGTAAAGCCAGTGGCTTGCAGTGTGTCTAGCTCCTTCCTTCCAGAATAGGGGGAAGCAATAATCTTCCCCAGTCTCTTCCCCAGTCTCCCCGTCACTGGAGCGAAGTCTGAAGTCTTCCACTCCACTCTGCTTGAATTGTATTTCATTCTTTCAGCATACAAAAGTTCCATTGTAGAAGCTTGATCTTATCTGACTATCTGGCTGGTGCATCTTCTAAGAAACTGTCAGAGTGTCTGCCACGGTTTGTGAACACCTACCAGTCGCATCTCGCACTGGAAATCTGCAAGATGTTAGCTCAGCTTTTCATTACTCGCAAGACTTCTGTCTTTTAATCTCCACAGAATAATTCTCGAGAACCTTTCAAAGCACCCTTAGAATGGCAGTACTGCCTGGAATCAGGCAGACGTGCTTTCAGATTCATGTTCCATGACTTCTGTTGAGTCACAAAGTCGGCAGTCCTGACCTAAGTTTTCTTCGAGGTGGCAATTATGTGCAATTGTGCTTTGTCCCTTTCACATACGCGATGACCTATGCAGCCACCATTTTCTTTATCTTGTATAGTTGCTCCTATTAAATAATCAACATTTGAATAACGCAGTAAAAGTCTCAAGGTCATTTGTTTTCTTAGGGGAGAGTCTTTGGTGGACATCCATGAAGCACCAGCTTCTTTCTTCCTTGGAATGGCCGGATCCTCATCCCCCGCAGCCTTCATTTGTCCAGAGCTCCACAGTCCAGCCAGCCGCTCCACCATCCACCCAGAAGTTCAAGGTCAAAATCTAGGAACCCCCCCAGATGCTTCTTTCTCCCCCAACCTCATATCCAGTCCACCTCCAGATCTTGCCTGGCTCCTCCATTTACTGCCTTTCTTTCCCAAACTTCTGCCCTCCTCTCCCTGGAGCCGTGTAAACACCTGTAGCCTGGCTTTGTCCCCATCTCTTACGCCCCTTCCACGGCCTGCTCTTTCTCAAGTGGAGTCCTGGATCTGCATGGTGCCAGGCTTTGCTAGCTTCCCATCCGTTGAGTTTCCTGCCAGCTTCCGGGGGGATCCCCCATGTGCCCCACAGCCCCTGCTCGTCCAGCCACACCTCTCCCTGCTCCCTGACTCTGAGCTCTGCTTTGTTCTCTGCAGCTAGCTGAGACCTGGCCACTGACTTACAGTAGAAACTCAGTAAACACTGGTCGTATGAATGAGTGAGTGAGTAAACAGAAGTCTTCACCGCAGGAAAGGGGGTCATGTTCTAGAGAGAAGCAATGTGCATACTCACTGTCAACACGGCCATAGCCCTTATCATGTGCTCAGCACTGTTTCTGATTAAGTAATTCAACACATGCCTTGCCTACAGGACAGGTGCTGTTATCTTCATTTTGCAAGTGAGAATATTGATGCCTGGAAATACTAACAGACCATGCCATTGCATGCGTTCCCCAGAGTAAACGGACCACTCTGGATAAATGTTTAAGTTGTTTCCAGTTTTCTACTACCATTTGTGATAATTATTCATGTATGTGTGTCTTTGTTCATTCGTGCTGTTATTTCTAAAGATAGATTTACAAATGGAATGGGGTTAGTGCATATGCACACTTTCATTTCTAAAAGATACTGTCCAACTGCCCTGCAAAATTTAAGAAAAATCTAACAAAACAGGTAAAAAACAATGAAAAAATGTTCCATAGGCATACTCTCTCATCAATAGCGAGTGAGGGGACTCTTGTCCCCATGCCCCAGGCAACACCACACTCCAATAATAGGGCCGACAGCCCCGCTATTTCCGTTAAGAGAACAGGGTGGTTGACCCTCTCACCCTAAAGGGCAGTCGTCTAGGCGAGCTGCCAGGTGGACAGATCCCAGGGGACCCATGAATAGAAGGGGCGGCAATAGCATGCATTTATAAAGCAGCTCAATTTGTAAAGGGACCGGTAGGAATTACTGCTGTCAGGAAGCATTCTGTTTCCAAATCACTGTGCACACCGTCAGCCAGGGCCCCACAGCTGCTCCGCCATTGGACACAGGTGCTCACACGCCACGTGCCAGAGTGACGGTGGATGGAGCTGTACACGCACAAGAGGGCCCGTCCTCTGCAGCCCCTGCTCACAGGTGCGGGCCCCCAGCCAGGGGCTGTTTTGTCTGTGTGGTACATGATCCTGCTGGCTGTGCTTGACCTTTGACTCAAACTTCTGAGATATAAGTGTGCATAGCCAGCTGTCTGGGGTCTTGGTATTGCCCGCATTTGGATTATAGCTCATTGGCCAAGGACGCTGCTCTTCTCCATCCATCACTAGGACCACGTCTCTTCTGTCTCTCTCTGTATCTATCTGTCTCTTTGTCTCTCTGTGTCCCTCTCTTTCTCTGCCTCTGTTCTCTCTCCCTCTTCTCTCTCTCTGACATGCTCACACCCACCAAACAAAGCACAAGACCAAGTCTGCATGTTTTGCTGGTGACCTTCACAAGCCCAGGACCCTGTGCTCCCCCGGGAGCCAAGCCCTTCCCTCTGTTCTCCAAGGCAACACCCAGGGTAACAGCGAGCTTGCTGCCCAGTGGGTGAGGGCCTTGCATGTGTCAGGCTGTGCCGGAGCCCTGGGCTTGCAGCACCCGTCAAGCACCTGGTTCACGGGACATGAACAGTCGGGTTTCTACGCCAGGATTCATGACCCCTCTGTTGCCAGGGGAGGCAGGACCTGGGGGAAGCTGGGGCTTGGAATGTGGGAGGTCCCTTCCTGGGCTCTGGTTTGAGGTGAAAATCTGGGGACTTGAGGTGCTGAGTCTTCCCTCTTCCAGGTTTGCTCATTTCACCATTATTCTTATTTTGAGGAAATTATTTTCATCTGGATAGTCTAGAATTTTGCTTGTGTTTTGAGCTGAACTTTTGGAGCTGCAGGAACGTCTTCCATGGACTGTCTGAATCACGTGTGCGGGTTTTGTAACCCAGCTCACTGGTGGTTCGGCAGCATTTCCCAAATACTCGCAAAGTCTCTGGGAAGAAAATGGGCACATGAGCCCTTGGAAATGGGACTTTGTCTTGTCCTTCTGGCAGGCTCTGGTATCTGGAGGCAGAGCTGTCCTGCACTCAGTGGAGGCTGAGACAAAGGTGCTGAGCAAACCCTCACTGGGGCTTCTTCAGCATCAGGGGCAAGGCCCTGCTCTTGGGGAGCTTATCACCACTGTGGGGGGCCAGGCCAGCAGACAGGTAAGCAGACAAGGTCCTCGCAGGTCGTGGGTCAGTGTGATGGTGAATGTGGGACGGAGGTGCTTTGAGGGAGCAGGACCCAGGCTGTGGTGCCAGGGACTGGAGGTCCTATTTATGTTTAGGCTCAACAGAATTTGCAAAGTGGGGCACCAGTTGATCGATTGATTCACTCCTTTATTCAATCAGAAACTTACTGAGAATGGGCTGTGCAGGCAAAATGTTCTGGGGCTAAGATAGTGAACAAATCAGACGAGGCCCCTAATTTACTGCCTACCAGGAGACAAACATTGAATGAATAATGATATAGATTATTAGGTAACTACAAATTGTGATGTGTGTGTGTGTGTGTGTGTGTGTGTGTGTGTGTGTGTGTGTGTGTGTGAGGTTTACAGGCAGAATACAGCAGGTACAAAGGTCCTGAGGTACAGTGGATCCATGCATATGAGGGCCTGGAAATCACAGACTGCCCGGGAAGCAGTGGTGACATGGTACAAGGCCAGGCAGGCCCACAGCACCCACACCGTTTCTTTCAGTCTTGGTAGTAGAGCAAAGGGAAGCCTCTGAAGGCATAAGGACAGGCCAGCAGCTGATCAGATGGTGTTCTGAAGCCCGTCCCCAGAAAGCTGTGTGGGGCGCGGACTGGCCAGCACAGGAGAGGAGGGTGTGCCTGGTGGCTCCAAGCTTCTCCTCCCTTGTCACGCCTGACTCTGCAGCTCTGTTTTTTTTCGTGACCGGGAAGGAAACAATTGGCACCTGTTTCCTGTGCTTGCTTTTGGGTTTTATAAATGCAGATTGTAATCCTTATCTGCTCTATGAGGCTCGGCGTGTTTAAATACCCATCGTCCTGTCAGTGTATTCCGGGGCTGTGGGGGTCACCATTCTCCAGGCAGCGTTTGCGTTAAACCCACAGGGGGGTCACTAAGAGATGGCTCTTCTGTTTGACCCATGCAGCAGTTGTAATGTATTGGTTCAGGATTTAGAAAGTGGAATTCAATTAGAACTGAAATGGTGTTAAATTAAGTAATTCCTATTGTATTTGTCTGACAGTCAGGGGGGCCTGACCTGGGAGGGAAGAGGTGCGCCCCGGGTCCCCCCTGCTGCCTGGTGGATGTCACTAAGGGGTGGGTTCTGTTTAACCGCTGAGTCACACTCTTTGTTCTGTTAGTGACATCTAAGAACCACATGGGTTTCTTGATACAATTTGATGCCTTAATAGGAGTGATATTCTTTATTCAAGTTGTCTGGTAGGGGCTCAACTTTCACAGGATGACTGTCAGACACAAGTCACGTAGCTTGATGGTGCTCCCTTTAAATGACAAGTTATAATGGGAGGGTGACACAGGTGGATACGCCAGCTCTCTTTTTATTTTACGTTTTTACGGTGATGGAGTTTGAGATTTTCATGACAAGGAGACTTCAAGCTATTTGGAAAGAAGCTGTTCTGATGCCTTTGTCCTGTCGCTACTTACCCAATAATAAGCAATTACTATGGATCTGAAGACAGAATTGTCTAGCCAATGGGAAAGCAAAATAAAAAATAATGATTTGGAGAAATAAAGCAGTAAAAAAAGAAAAAAAACCCATGGATTTTAGGTTTGGCTATCTAGACACCATGAGTACTTCCACATCTGTTCAGTTTCTGCCGTCTGCTGCACAGCCATGCTGTAATGTGCACGTTCAGATCTTTACCGGGGCAAAAACATCCACAGACAGGGGTAAAGCTTGCACTGTCGATATGACAACTGCTTGGCCAAATGCATCTTCTGAAGACGCCCACACCACCCCGGAGAGCGGACTGTACGTGTCCATCTGGGTGGACAGCTAGAGCGCCACAGGGAAGTCCCACTGGCAGACATTGGGCCCCTCTCTGTAAGTTAGACAATCTTTTTGTATCGACTGAGAACCAAATGCAGTGACGTCTTCTCTATTCTCGGAAAATAAATGGTAGATAGTTTTGTTTCGGAGGAAAAGGAGGAAAGGTGCAGGGCTTAAAGCAACAGAAAAATGATAGGAAATGCTTGCTGTCCCTTGACGAGTAACAACCTCTAAACATTTTTCATACACGCAGAATGAGGACGATAGACTGGGCAGCTTTCAAAATGTTTCTGCCCTCGCCGAAGCGGCTAACGTGTGATGACTGCCCCCATAAGATGAGGGCGATACCTTTGCGCTGCCTTGAAGCAGATGGTCTGCCTTTAAAAATCTGGGAAGGCGCTGGAGAGCTTAGGGGCACGGACCCCGGTGCAGTCAGCTGAGCAGGATGCTGTTCACCTAGAAACTGAGGCCACTCTTTGCTGATCAGGAGAAAATCAGTGTTCAAATGAGAGGTCATTGCCTGCAGACGCACTGAAGAAACAGCAACTCATCACATGGGCTTCGGCCGCTCCAACACACAGGAAAACCCCATGTACCAAACGACCAGAGGAAGCCTCGGCGCCTGTGCCCCGCTGAGCACGCCAGGCTGGCTGTTGGGTGTCTGTCGGGTTTGCAACACAGAGTCCTGTGGGCTTGCCGCCCTCTTCTCCGGGTGTCTGGTGTACTTAGTAAGTACAGGTGGGGGGTTCAAAGGAGCGCGTGTGTCATTTAATGAGATGGATGTGTCATTTAACATGTCATTTAATATGTCACTTAATAATCGGCTTTCTTCTGGATGCTACATGCCTCGAGTCCCAAACGGAAAGCCACAGCCCCCCCTCTCCTCCGAGTTCCCAGCAGTGCCTTTGGCTCCAAGCAAAGCCGAGCACATCCCTCCAGTGCTCGGCATTCCCACAGCTCCCCTGACATTCTGATTATTTGGTGCACTTGTTATTCCTACGATGGATGGCCTGTGGTTTGTTCTAGAAAACCCCACAGCTCTCTCTGATAGTGGTTCCAGTGGTGGCCGGGCTGCCTGCTGATGTCCTGAAATAGGCGTGATGACTTCGCACCATGGCAGCTGTGTGTCCCGAAGGGGACTACCACAAAAACATGCACCTTCGTTGTCCCCTGGCACAGACCCAGGTTCTGGACACATTATCCCCAAGTGGCTTTACCAACTTGGTTAAATCCATATTTCCTTCCTCGACAGTAGGAATGATCATAATGGCAGGGTCTATGTAAAGAAAACAAAAGTTTACAATACTGCACAAATTATAAAATTCTTCACCCACCAGGAGCAAAGGGCACATCTACTGAGAATGTGCCGTCAGCCACCGTGTCTCCTAAGCATGTGGTAGGTGCGCACGGGGACAAGGATGGGGTTTCACGGCCCTCCTGCAGGCCTGCGCCCACCTGGACATTCCAAGTCAGCTCCTGCGGGAGGCAGGCAGTAGACACAGCCCTCCGTGGCTCGCATCTCCTGAGTGGATGTTTAAGAAGTGTTCTCAGTTACTGGTACAAGTGCCAGTGCCACCCAGTTTGTTTGTCTATTGAGCCACGCCCTGTCAATTCCTGCAAGTTGGGACATAGCAAAACATTAGTCATATAGCAATAATAATAGCAGCGATTTGCTTGCCTTGAGCTTCATGTTACCTCATGGAATTCTTACAAAGTAGGAGTTATTCTAATTTTGTAGATGAGGCTTAGCAATCAAATAACCTTCCCAGGCAATAAATGAGGAAGCCAAGATTTGAGCCCCTCACCCCTTAATTGTTAACTCAGCAGCCTCTTGGCTGGGTGCCAGGCACTGTGTGAAGCACGGTGTGTATGCCGCTCAACATGACTGACGGCACATCAGTAGGGCGCGTCCCGTCATTGCACGTCAATAACCCGGAAAGATCATCTCTGAGTGGTAGTCTCTGGAGCCAGTTTTTTCCCCGTACCTATAGACAAGCCCTCTGAGGGAGGTCCCTTTGCAACAGAGACAGGCTCCAGGCCGCCTCGACCCCTCTATCTGCTCACCCTCCCACGGAAGGGACTGGCCCCTCACTCCCTGCAGCAGCGTCTGTTCAGTGGCCAGAGAGACAGAAAGCTTGTTATTGTGACCCTGGTAAGTCCAAGTTCACTTGCTCAATTCTCAATTGCCTCACCGGCCCCGTGATGAGACAGCCCGGCTGAGGGGCAGATGCTGCGTCAGGATGCACTTTTCACAGAAAAGAAATGGCCAAGAAAAAAAAAAATCATGTCTTCCCAAATGCATGGCTTCGATCTTTCCCTGTTGATTTACATTTTAAAAAGCTTCTGTTATAAACCCCGACACATGGCTCCTGCAGGGTTCATCCTGAAGTTGCCCCCTAACCATCCCATCCCTGGAAAAATCCGTCAAACTTAGGCAATAATAGGAGAGTTGAAAATAGAACGATAAAGCCTTCTTCCAACACTTTTTTCCCCATTCCAGTTGGAGGACAATTTTGTTTACTTGGTTCAGGTAAAATTCTAGTCTCATTGTGAGCTTTTTAGAAGATTGAGAAATTGATTTTCTGCCTGTACAGCACGGAGCATACAAACTGTTGTAATCTCTCTATAATCTTTACAGTGATTCATAAAGCAGGCCACCGCCGCATATAAACTTCCGAGGGACAGGGTAGCCTGTATTTCCCAACCCCTGAACCAAACGACATCGAACCATCTAATAGGAGGACAGTCCACACTCCCGTGTGACAAAGCCAAACATCACTGGGGTCAGGCAGGGTGTGTAAATCAGGGAGACGCACCAGATGTGCGGGGGAGAGGGAGAAACTCCCTTTTTCCTTCATCCCTGTAGCGATGGCACCTTCCGGTTACGAGGGGAGGTGGCCATCGTGCTGTTAGATCTTAATTTTCCATGAAAAGCCAGGAATCAGACTTTTATGTGAACTCTTCCAAGTCTCCAGTATTGGCAGATCATTACAGAAGAAAGTGAAAAGCATTAAAAAACCAGACAAAACATGCCGGCAGGCCGCCTGCACCGCCAGACCGCCCCCTGTGCTGACGCTTCAGGCCGAAGGTCAGGAGGGATCTAAACATTTTCTTGAACTTCATCCTTGATGGGTTAATTACTCTGAATGCCTGTCTGGACAATATTTTATACTCACACATTTTTACCTTGTTTTTATTAATGCTTCTAGTTACCCAGCGTATGGCTTAGCCTCATGATCCGTTGTCAGCCAAACGATTATTATCAGCAGCTTGACCTGACGGGTCATCTCAGTCCTGCTCACATTATTATTCTACTCACATTTTTTCTGTTTGGCTACACTGTATACACATACAAAGAGATATCAGGGAGCTTCAAATGCATTCAGCACCAAGCAATTTATTTAATAGAGTGATTGCCTAGTGCCCTTTGCAACTGTTGTATTTAAAATGTATCGGCCTTTTATTTACTGGTCCAGGCACTCTCTACTTGATGCTAACATTACCTGACTTATCAATCAATCATTCCGGAGAACAGTTGGTTTCCCTGAATGCTCCAGCAAATGCCCTTAATTTCCTGGCTTTAATTCCCAGAGTCATTGGTATTAACTCGCCCATCTAGTGAGGTTACGGCTTCACAGCTTTGGCTGTTGGTTGAGAAGGACCTGCATGAAACATGAAAGGGGATCCAAGCTTGTGTTTTTTAGTAGGTCTATAGCTTCTGACTCTTTGTACCTTTCATTTTTAATTCTCCAATGCAAGCTACTTAATTTATGCTCCCTAACATAACCTCATTTTAAATTCATATGGGTTGTCATTAAAAAAAATAATCAAGTCACATAGGTATCTAAATGTATGATAAACTCCTATACTGTACAGGGAATGGAAAAATTTAGAAACTATTCCCTATAAATTTTCCATGAAGATATGTGCAAGAACTAGAAACACAGAATGCCAGTGGCAATTGCTTTTTCTAGCAATTTGCTTTTACAAATAAAAGATGTGCTCTCAAAATTGGATATTAACAGTGGTACATTGGAAATTGACATGAGCAATGTTTCCACACAGTGTTGTTCGGTTTCTTGATGCCAGTGAAAAGTTGGCTCAGAGAAAATCGATGATTTTATTAATATATACAGGACTCAGGTCCTCATCCTGCTTAGAGGCTTTTTAATGAGGTCGATGCTGCAAACACGGGGTTTTGAAGAAAGTGGAATAAATGGCATGTCAGTTCTGTTAAATCATGGTTGGCTGTATGCTTTTTCCTTTTTCTCCCCCAAATGTAGCAAGGTACATAACTGTAGCACTCGGATGCCATGTGGTCTTGTTAAAATGGGCTGCTCGCTCCTGAATTAAGTGGTAAACTTAATTTTTTAAGGTTGTTTCTGGATGAAGGGCATCCCACACAAAGGCCGAGACAATGTTGCACCCTAAAACCAGGCGAAGGTCCAGACCCAGGGGGCCTGCGTCATGCCGGAGGTCACGGTGCCCACCACCGTCACAACTGGCATGCTGCTGACCTTCAGAGCTACTGAGAGGTCTGACGAGATGGAATGAGTGAACTTTAAACACCTCAGGCCGTGGAGACGCTGCCCGGGCGGCAGTGGGAAGGCAGGACCGAGGGCCCCCCAGAGCCTCAGTGGGGGTGTGCCCACACCTCCATTCAGATGGCTGGCGCCTGGGTGGTGAGAGGGTGAAGTTCTGTTGTTTGAGGCTGAAAGGAAAGAGAAAGGGAGGGAAGAAAAGGAAAGAGAAGACCTGGGGTGGAGGGGACAGTGGTGGCGGACCCCTGGGGGAACAGGAAGTCCCTCCCTTGAGGGTGGTGGGGTGGGAGGCAGGTGATACGAGGTGGCCCCCGTGGTAAGAGGCACTGCTGGCCAGGCATGGAGGGTGGCAGCCACACAGAGTGCCTGACTTCTGGGGCCACTGCAGGTACCTCAGGCCAGGTGGTGCTGGGCAGGGCGTGGGAGGGAGCTTCAGGTCCGTGGTGGTGGAGCTCGGGGTATCTACGGGAATCCCCTGAACTGCGAATGCAGCAGACAGGATCTGAACCCTGGAAGGTACCCACCGTGAACCCGGGCGAAGCATCCAGGCCTGGGTGAGGCCCACACTCGCCTTCCCTCCATGCCCAAGCTGGTGGCTGACCCGGAGGCAGAGCCCCTGGTGGCAGCTCACGGGGACCTCCCTGTCCCCACCTTCCCAGCTCAGCCCCGCAGCTTGGAACCCACCACAGCCTCCAGGGAAGGGCTCCTTACTGGGCCATGTCTGGAGCCGAGCCTGGGGTGAGAAAGCATGTGTGAGTGTGAACATGGACATGTGAGTGTGAGCACTTAGCGCACATGACCATGACAGTGTGTGCAATTTGGGTGAGTGTGAGTGTAAGCATATGTGTGAGTATGCATGTGAATTTGTGAGTGTGCTTGCATGACTGAGATGTGAGGGGTGTGTGTGTGAGCATGTCTGAGTGTGTAAGTGTGAGTGTAAATTAGTGTATGTGTAAGTTTGTGTGTGAGTCTGTGTATGTGACTGAGTGTGTGATGGCATTGTGGGATGTGGGTGGGGGCACTGCACCTGTGACAGAGTGAGCATGTGTGTGTGTGTGCCTATGACTGTGTGAGCACATGTGTGTACACATGAGTGTGTGAGAATGGGTATGTGTGCATGAGCATGTTCGTGTGCAAAAGTATATGTGTGAGCATGAGTGTGTATATGCATGTTAGCATGTGAGCATGAGCTTGTGTGCACATGTGAGTGTGGGAGCACATGTGTGCATGTGTGTGTGAGAATGTGTGTGCATGCATGAGCATATGTGTGTGTATGCGACTTCCCATGTGTAAGCATGAGTGTGTGTGTGAGTGTGTGCGTGTGTGCATCTGTGTGCAAGAGCGTGAGGGGGGGGCTTCGGTGGGTGGGCCCAGTCTGGATGCATTCTGACATAAGGGCACTGGCTTCCCACAGGGGGCCCAGGTGCTGGGCCCCCCTGAGGCTGGAGTCCAAGCAGAGCCCCCAGAGTGGACAAGGTCAGGTGCCCTCAGGCTGCATGACCGCCTGGCCTGTGGGTCTTTCCACCTGGGGGGCGTCCCCTTCCGGCTCCCACCCCAGCTCCCACAGGCCCTGACAGGAGGGAGCGGCGGACCAGGCCATGGGCTTCCTCCCACTGGGGGTGCAGCTCTGCCAGGGACAGCAGGGTGCTTGAAGAGCCCCTGGACACTGGTCTGGCTGAAGCGCCCACTTTAGCTAGGACCCCTCCTCCTCAGTCAGGGTGGTCATCGCCAGCGTGGTGACTCACTGGCTCTTCGGGGGCCTTCCTCAGCCGGCGTGACACTTGCTCCAACAGCCGGCAGGCCTGACAGGATGCTGGGCCACCGCTTCATCTTCATTGTGCAGGAAACAGTATTTCCCAAGGAGACAGCGTTGGTCCCTCCATCAGGGTCATGTCTGGATGAAGGGCGCCCCACACAGAAGCGAGGGCTCTGCCCAGCACCCCAGTGCCCACAGAGCTGAGGGAGGCTTGAGCTGCACTATGCCAGCCCCTGTTTCATGTGGGGAGGGGCTGGGTCTCTGGCTCAGCTCCGTGGCCTGTGCACTGGACATGCGAGTAGATACACAGGCCTGTGAACTGCAGCCTCCTCACCACTCAGGTGTGCCTGTGGCAAGCGTGGGGTGGCACAGGGTGGGCCCGATTCCCTTCAGAGACAGTGTCTGCTTTTGCTTCCCAAGCCCAGTGCCAGGCAGGTGTAAGCGTGTCTGTTAGGAATGGTCACTGCATAGCATAGGAGAATGATGGCATCGGTGGGTGGAGGGCATGGTGGCATATGTTCTGTTCAGCTTGTCGTTCCTGGCCTGCTCAGGGCCTGCAGAGCATCTGGAAACTAAAGAGAAGCCGCTGGCCGTTTATCGGGCTGGTTCGCACCCTGCCGATAGTGATCATTAATAGGCAGTGATTCCCCAGGCAGCCCTGTGTTGTGTGTAGGACTCGGAGCAAGTGACTTATTGCCGGTGTTGTATCTCACCCCGGCTACACAGTCCCATTGCACCGTTGGCTCGGCGGTTCGCTAAGGAGAGGCTGTTTTTGTTACTGTTTGCTTCATACCAGCTGAAGCGGATCCCAGCACGTTGATTCCACAAAGGACAGACTGGAGGACAAGGAGCCAGGTGGGCACAGGGGGACAGGGTAATTCCACATCCAATGACCTGGGAGGACCTGGCGGCCGACCCCACAGCCTGCCTGCTGCTGTGACAGAGCTGTCCCACCCAGTGAAGGAGGGGGCCTAAGGTGTAGCACAGCCTGTATGGGAGACAGGTGCTGAGCTGGTCATGGGCCATGGTGTGCCCAGGCACGCGCCAAGCGTGATTCTCGTGTGTGTGTGTGTGAGAGCATTGCTGGGTGTGTGAACGTGCACACGGGTGGGCCCAGAGGGCAGACGGCCCTCCCCATGGTGGGTGGGCCGCATTCAAGCAGTGGGAGGCCTGCCCGACCAGAAAGCGTCCGGCCTGACTGCGCCCCAGATGCTAGCCTTTGGAACCACACCGCCGGCTCTCCTGGGCCACCTGCTTGCCGCTGCAGGTCTGGGGACTTTAGAGCCCCCCTCATCATGTAAGCCATATTCCCTGTAATAAACATGTCTCTCTCTATATGTCTCAGTGGTACTGTTTCTTTGGAGAACCATGAGGAATACAGCCCACACGGAGGGAGAGTCACTGGTGTCACTGTGGAGACTCCACACTTATGCCAGATCAGCCCTGAGGGGGTGTTTGTGTAGTGTGCAGATTGCAAGACCCCTGGGGAGCCACCTCCTGACCTTGACCTTGACTGGCCACTGCAGACACCCCACTGCCTGGGCCATGGTCCCTTGAAGGTGGGTTCTTTGAAGCTCTCCTCCCAAGCTCAGGTGTGTGAGCCTTTGCTGGCGATGGGAGCCCCACCTTCTGGGTGTCACCATGGCCACATCTCTTGTGACAGCAGGACTTGGACCCTCCTGACCACTGAGGACTCTGCAGGTCTCCATCCCTTCCAGCCGTGGGCCTCCCCCTCCCTCAGGTGGCCTCTGCCACCTCACTGCAAAGGCATCCCTCTCGCCCGGGATCCCCACTGAACCTAAGTGCCCCTCCCTCCAGTGACGCCCTCCTGGGAGGCTCCTGCGTCTGGATGCCCTTCAGGCAAGAGGCACATGGCCATCCTCAGGGAGTGAGAAGGAAGCACAGCAATGCACACACAGCCTGTCCTTCCACAGAAGCCAGGACCCCGTGATGTCACTGCGGTGAGGGAGACAGCCACAGAGCTTGTTTGGACGCGTGCCTGGCCCCCACTTCGATCGGAAGGTCTAAATTACGACTGCTTATCTTAAAACAGCCATTTCACTTCCACGTCAACCTCAGCTCGAATCCAGCCAGAAGGAAGATGCCCGTCAGGACCCACTCCTTAAAACCAGGAGGGGACAGTGGAGACCCACAGCCACCATGCAGGAAGCACAATGAAAGGAATTTCATGTTTTATTTTTTATACTTTGGAACTGGTTTCTTATAAGAAGCCATACTGTTTCATAATAAAAATTAAAAAGAGGTTAATAAGGTTTATAATTAGCATGTAATAAGAATTTATAGGGACATGAATGTGCCAAACTTGCTGAGAAATAGCATGTGATCTAAAGCATGGCGCGCATGTCCCCAGGGGTTGTTTTGGACTAAGCCTTGTCTACTAAATCACATTTTTCTCATGAAGATTACAAAGATATTTTTTTAAGCCAAAGCCTGCCTGTGTCACAAATTCTGAACTAGCAGAGTCCAAATTAATGACAATTTCCTACAATTAGAGCTGTTTTCCATGAGCCAATCAGTTGCTATTTGCTGGCTGTGTTCTGTGGGCTACATGCTTGGAGAAAGAAGAAATGTGGGCATTCATTTTGCTGAATAAACAGGTAAAATGGTCAAGACCACAGATATTTATTTTCTTTAGGCTCATAATATCCTGATCTATGTCTTTGCAGAAAGGAAAAAAAAATATTTCTGTCTTGTGATATGTAATTCATCTGCTTGGTGCACTAGGCCTCCTGATGGTCTCAGTGTTAAAAGTTTTTCTTTGTAAGACAGGGTTGGAGCAAAGTCAGTATTTTAATGTGGACAGTTAATGCTTGCTTGACACCATTTGTTTATTATTTTCTTTAGAAACTGCAAAATGAAGAAAGCACCTCTCCTGAAATAAAGTTTTAGGAGATGAAGGTACCACCACATTCAATATTCAGGACCTGCTCATTTTAGGATTTTTAAGAAATATTAGAAATAATTGCAGTGGAAAGATATCACTAGAGCAGTCTGAAAGATAAATTAGAAACAATGGTATCTCGCTTTGATTTATTACACAGAAAATGGAAATGCGATCCTATGAATATTACTTTAAGTGAAAAATGCCAAGGGTAGTTTTTTTGTGATTATTCTAGACTAAAATTCTGCCCAGTTGTTCCATCAATAGACAGGTTGCTAGGAACTTTAATCTGCATGACACCCTTCTCCTGAAGAATGCCGGACATTTTATCTTGTGTCTCTGGCGGAGGTGAGAGGAAAGGATTGTACTTGTATCTGATTGATAAGAGAGCCAAGATTTCTGAGTTCATGGTTTTGGTGGGCAAATGATTGCTGAGGTGGTACCGATTATAATAGAATGTTGGGCACCTCACTGGAGCTCAGGCCCAATCATGGTGGTTTCCCTGCGTGCTGAGCTTCGTTTGCTGATGTTTCTGGGTGCCGGCTGGTCCCCGGTTGCTGGGTTGGTGGTCCCCGGTGTCTGATGGGAGGACTGGGTTCCAGGACCTGCTCACAGCCACAGCATCTACTTTGTTAGTGAATTACCATGAAATTGGCTAAATAAGCCAAACAGAACTTGTGCACTGTGCACAAGAGTAAAGATTAAAAAATAAGGACTCAAGCACCCTGTTTCAGCCATGGGTCATGAAACCCTCCACTTACCTCCAGAAAGGGGTTTCTGCACCCACAGGTGCTGAGGGTGCTTCGCAGTAAACACAGCCATAGCCCTGTTCCTGGGAGTGTCGGGGACATTGCTGGTTGGCAGGAAAAGCCAGAAAGGTGTTTTAAAACTTGGAACCATCATTCTGACGTCACAGCGCCAAGGTCAGTGGCTGATGCAGGGGTGGAGAGGAGGGTCAGGTTCACGTTCTGGAGCACCTGGTGTGTGATGGGCAGCTTTAAACAGGTGGCACACTCTTTGGGTCCTGAATCCCACTTCTGAGAGGTAGTTTTTCTTATCATCAACTCCATTTCCCAAACAAGGATTCTGAGCCCTGCGAGGTGACCTGCTCGCTTGCCCAGGTGACATAACTGCTGAGGCAGAGGCCTGACCTGCACCCAACTCTGGGGGATTGACTTCTTCTGCTTTCTCGTGGTGCCCGCCTGGCCCCTCGGATCCCATCAGGCCCGAGTAGTGGGGAGATGGCCGTTGGGGAGAAGTTACTTGAGGAAAATCCTCTCCTAGTGCGTTGAGGTGGGTGTTGTGGGCCCAATTTCCCCTGCTTCCCAGAGCCGTAACCCCGCCTCCCTGGGCAGTGAGGAATCTCTGGGCTGCCCACCAGCAGGATTCATCCTCACGGACAGTGTAACACGGCCCCTCATTGTGCACTGTCCTGAGCAGGGTGGGGCAGAAGCTCGAGTTGCTAATCACGGGGTCAGATGGCAAGGTCTAGGCACGGGAGGTAGTTAAGGGCAGCTAGGTGCTGAGCTCTGGGCACCTCTCTAGAGCAGGGCTTCCCGACCTTGACACTGCTGACTTTTGGGGCTGCCCTGTGCCCTCCAGGAGGCTGAGTGCCATCTCTGGAAATTCCCTCCAGGTGTGACAACCACGAATGCCTGCAAATATTTGCAGAGACCCCGGGGGGATGCACCTGGTCAGGTGTCCGGCGCTGGCTGATGGGCTGGGCGGGGAAGCCCCCCTGGGTAGTCAGGTTTCTTCCCTCCTTCTGTCCTTTCTGAGACAAGCCAGGCCCCACCTCTCTGGGCCTGCACGTGCTTGTCTCCCCTCGGCCCCAGCCAGCGCCTCCCATCCTCCAGACAGGCCCTCCCAGAAGGTTCAAAGACCCACGGGTTTTCCCCACAGTGTGTTTGTACTGAGCAGGTGGGCGGAGTGCGGTGAGCGGTGGCGGGAGGTTCTGGGGAGCCCGTGGGCTGGTACTTGGAGAGGGGAGTCCCAGGACAGGTCAGAGGGTGCAGGAAAGGAGGCAGTCCCTGGTCCTGCACTCCCGGGGCACGGCTCTGCGCCCGCCGGCCTGGTCCACAGTGCCCAGGGTGGGGGTGAGGCTGCCAGGTGGGCGTGGAGCGCTTTGTGAGGCTGCAGCGTGGCACTGTGGGCTCTCCCAGAGGCCGTCCTTCATCATTTGTCTGAATTTCGCTCCATCCATCTTGGAGTG
The DNA here is from genome assembly GCF_040802235.1 of Manis javanica. Lineage (NCBI taxonomy): Eukaryota > Metazoa > Chordata > Mammalia > Pholidota > Manidae > Manis > Manis javanica. Next base: position 2,222,991 of record NC_133160.1, read on the forward strand.
TGGGGAGCATCTCAAAGCGCTTGGAGACGAGCCCTAAGGAGGCAGCGAGCCTCCCCGGCCTGCCCGGCCCTGCCGTGCTGTCGTCCCCGCAGGGCGCACAGCGCACGCCTCGGTCCATGGGTGCACCTGGTCCCGGGCGCTGGGGCCCGTGGGAGTGGGAGGCGCCCCGTTAGCGCGCCTGTCAGTGTCCCTGTGTCGCGGAGGCAAAGGGCCCGCCAGGGGCTCGCTCAGGACAAACGCGCTCAGCCTGCGTGTCGCAGCCCCGGGCATGTCGCTGGCCTGTCGTCTCCAGCCGGCGCGGGTCCCTGGCTCCTCCTCTCAGCGGCCTTGGGGGCCCCGATGACATACCGAGGGGCAGCCCCGAGCGCCGCGTCGTACATGGAAACAGCAGCCAGACAAGCAGCGCAGAGGCTCAGCCTTTGAAAATAAACCAAGACAAATAAGGATACAAATCTCATGAAGCAATAAACAAAACTTTGACATTTTAGAGCCAATATGGTATCAGAAATAGATTTTTTATCTCTATTTTTCACGTGCCCTTCAGTCTATAGATCACAACTGAGTAAAGCAAACAAAGGGACCGACGTGAGGGCTCGTATTTTGCACGGGATGGAGACATCACAGTAAAGCCTGCTCTTATGTTGGTAAATAAAAGAATACTGTTACAGGAGGTAGTCAAAGAAATAAGAAATATAAAGGCCATTGAGGAGACAGACCGCTGCTCTGGGCATTCTGTCAGCGAAGGAAGAGATACCACCGGGCAGCACGAATTTGCATTTTCTTTCCCCAGGGCTTGTGGGTCCCTGGGATTGAGGGCTTCACGGTCACACAGCTCGGTGGGGCTTTTGCTCCGTGTGGCTCTGGGACTCAGCCAGAGCTCCCTGTGGGCCTGTGGAGAGTCCGGACCCGTGCTGACCAGCATGTAGGTGGAGAAGGCGTCCCACCAGGACTGGTGGTAGGAGAGCTGGCGGCAGGTGGGGGTGACGACGGTGGGCATGTGAAGGTGGTGACCTACCGAGTGAAGTGAGCCTGTGCTGGACGGACGGACGTTAGCAGGAAGCCACCTGCATGTCAGCATGCTTCCTCCAGCATGGACACGGAGTCACTGGTTTCAGGGCCCGCTAGTGTTACCCCAAGCCTCAGCCCTGCCCACTGTGGTCTGGACATGCCAGTGAGCTGCTCTTCCATTAGTGTCTTATAACCCGCAATTCCCCCCACTTTATCCCCTCCCCAAATTGATCCACCTGGTGTGGCTCGACAGGGCACATTGCCGTCTTACACCGACCACCTGTGGGGGGCTAAATCCTTAAGAACTCAGCACGTGGTGTCTGGGTCTTGCAGCCTCACTTGGAAGGAGGTTCAGGCAGAGGCTAAGTTGTGAAGCATGAGCGCTTCTGTTTCCTTTTTCTGAAATGCACACTGGTCTCTCTTTGGGTCCTGGAATCAGCATCTGGCAAAGTAGAATCCAGACTGGTGGAGCATAGAACTAACCATGAGGCCAAACGAGGGGCAGCACCTAGTCAAAGAAATGCCACTTGAGAGGGCTTGCTTCTTGCCACGCATCTGGCAAGGTAGCCTGGGCTCAAAATGACACATCTGGCATGACACGGAGTGTTCCTCCCTGCCCCCCATCCCCCACCCCACGGCCTGGGTGCCACCTAGCTCTGTTGCTCTGGGTGCATACATATTCTGCTGCAGCTTCCCTGCATCTCAGTATGTTTTGCAGAAGGAAAGGATGGCATAATTTATCACAGTTGAGCATGTGCTTTGTTCAATGACAGGGTAATTAGACATTCTTTCAGCAGACACATTAAATATATACTTATGCATTAAAGCTCTGTGTCTCAGATCAGCTCTGTTGATTTATTCTTTATGCTTGGATCTTTGCCTGTTGATAGCCATATAAAACTAAACTTCCATGCCAAAAAAATAAAAGTGACAGGAAAGAAGAAATGGCTTCCATATGCTAAGTCCAGTCAAGGGGTGGGAGTTGTTTAGTGGAATGGGACACACACACACACACACACACACAGACATGCACACTTTGCACTCCTGGGCAGGCTGGGGCTTGATTCCCTTCTCCCTTCCCCAGCAAACATTAATTATGCAATGGTGAAAATAATTTTGCATGCATAATGCTGACCTCTTTCACTAGAGGGCAATACCACCCCGGCTTAAGGAACTTCCACCTTCTGCTTCCTGTGACAGGAAGCGTTAATAAGATGCCACATGAACTTCATAATGAACACCCTGTTAATTTTACATAAGTGTAACATTACTTTTGAAAATGCAGTTACACTCCTGAATATACACGACTTGGCCTTCCCAACAGGTGGTAAGGACCTGTTACCTAATTCTTGCCTCGCCAAGATGGGCCAGCGTGTCTTCATTTGGGGTGCATTCTGATAGGAGTGGAGGCTCCCCCAAGCCCACTGGAAAGCCACCCAGGCTGCTCACTCCAGAACAGAACCCCACTTTGGCATATCAAAAATACACGGATTGACTGCAGACCACGCATGAGCAGCTCTTGGTTCCTGCACACGGCTTGCTTTCTGCTATGTCCTCGCCTCTCATCCTGCCCTGGGAGGGGTTTTGGGGTAGGGGCTGCAGGTTCGGGGTGCAGCTTTCCTCTCAGGGAGTCATTCTCTCCCTTGCGTGGCAAGAAGCACTCTTTCTTTCAGAAGTCACAGCTCTTAACTGGGAGGAGTGGACTTGATTTTTATCTTTGCCCCAAAACACTGAAGGTAATTTGTTAACCAGATTTGTATCAGCTGCGTTAATTTAATGTTTAGAAAGTCCTCGTGCTTTGACAAATGGGGCTCGTGGATCTTTCCAACTCGTAAGGAAGTATCTACTGGCTGCCATGCTGTGCTGAGGAGGAGAATCTTTAAAAACCCTGAGAAATTGATTACACAGATTCAGCCGATTGAAAACTAAATTATGTAAATCTGTCTTTTGTTCCTAAATATAAAAATATTAGGAATCATTACAGAAATGAAACAAAGCTTCACATGTCAAGAGTCTTTGTACCAATTGTTACATATGCAAAGAACACTTTCCATTTCCTGAGTAAAAAAAAGACTTTCAGGCCAAGATGAAGAATGAGGGACCGATCTTCCTTTGGAGAAGGATGACGTTCTACAAACACCCTTACTCAGCAGTTACAGTTTTGCTTCCAAAAATAACCATGGCCTTTTCTTTGGAGTAAGTTCTTTGAAATAGGTGCTCAGCTCTGCAGGAGGGTGAATGTGGGCGCTCTGCGGGGTGGGGGAGGATGAAGGGGTACAAACATACGAATACATGTTTTCACAATACTGCTGACAGCAGTGCAGCCCTGTGGGGAACGGAGGCTGGAGAATGTGCAGCTGGGAAATAAGTGCAGAGCGGACGTCCAGGGATGTTTTCAATGTGAATTTAGTGTCCTTATGTCCCGAGGCAGCACAGGCTGGAAAAAATCTCCAGAAGCCTCCTTGGCGCTTTTCTTCCTCTTTCCTGTCTTTGCAGGAAGCCGCCGCTGTGATCCTGCAGGGCCTGCCGGCTGCACACATAAGACATGTCGATGATGTGTCTCTCTTTTCAATTTGCCAGGCAACGACATGGCCTGTCCGTGCTGGAGTGTCTCACAATTTCCTTTGAACTGTAACTCATTATACAAAAGCAGAACTAAATAAAAAATACTCCAGAGAAGGAGCGGGTTGTTAGCTATAGATTAGAAGCGCAGCCTAATCCTTCACAAGCATTAAATATTTAACATAATCGCACCACAGGTGCCAGGAAGATGTCGGCGTTGTTTAATTAGACTTAATTAAACATAGGGAAAAATCTAATACTAATTCAGGTCGAGGTTTTTAATCGATTACAAAACCTCCCCTTTGAGGTCCCCTTGTATCAGCTGTATTGCCCCCACCTCCTTATTAACTAGAAAACTCTGCTTGGGTAGGGGTTGAAAAGAATGCAGATGCCATCGACAAGCCACTAGACCATATAAGTGAGCCAAGGAAAAGAATATTTGTACACTAAACAAGTGCGTGAGCCCATGGCCGCTTCCAGGATCTATAAGGAGGGCATCGGACTTTTGCTTGTCTTGGATCTCATTATAGATGTGAAACATTTTAACTGTGAATGGGCACACCTGAAACTGTAATGTGTTCATATGTACATTGGTGTGTGTGTGTGTGTGTTTGTGTGTGTGTGTGTGTGTGTGTGTAAAGGGTAGCATTCAGATTGTTCTATTTACATGGGAAAGCTAAGAAAAAAATGTGACAAATCTTACTTTGACCACACACTTCCAACACTAACTGTAAGACCTGTTAAAGCTCAGGCAGATACATCTGCTACACATAAGAAATGTTTGAATGTGTCATATTTATCTTGGAAATAATAGCCTCTCTTGATACCAGGGCTAGAATGTGAAAGTGTCATTCCAGTTTCCTGCACCCTATGTCTCTAAAATAAAGAAAGAAACGGAACCACAGATGCCACCATGGTGCCACGAGAAACACTATATTTAATAGTCAGGCTTTTTAAAAAAACTTCTGCACAAAAAATTGTAGATGTACACTTCTCACATGAGCGTATCATGGCCAACAGAACTTTGGGCGCCATCTCTAGGTCAGCGCTGCAGGGTCTGCATACACAAAAAGCCTGTAGATTTTGCAACACGGTGGGTACTGAAATTTAATGCTGAGACTTTTATCCTGAAGAAATCATCATGGGCACACCCAAAGATTTAACTAGACAGGTGTTCACTGCAGTGTTGTTTAAAATAATAACAATAACAACAAATAGAAACAACCTAAATGTCTCCTCTGTACTGAGGAACTTACGGCAAATGACATTGTATAAAAACACTTCCTGATGTGGGGAAAATGGTAAGTGCACCCTGGGGTGAAGCCATGTTGGCTTCTAAGCCTGTGGACGACCCTCCTATGTTCAGAATCCTGAGTAGGGGGGAGGCAGGGGTCTCACCCTACAGAAGCATGAGGCCAGAGCAAGTCAGAGACTTTCACCAGCCTGGCTGACCCAGCCTGCACCCAGAGCTGGAGAAAAGCCAGGAGATGCTTGTGCCCAGAATGTGGGTCTGGGCAGAGAAGGAAGGCACGGGGTTGGTCTGAAGTTATCTGGGGCAGCTGCAGGGAGGGTGGAAGTCCCATGTCAAAGAGCGGCTGTCTGGTGTTGGCGGGATGGGGTCTCCTGATGTGAGGTCGGGGCAGGGGTCAGGGATTCTCACAGGTCCTCCTGGTAGCAAGAACCCTGTTCCTTGCATTCCCCGCCTGGGTTAGCCTGGTTCTCCATCTTCCAGGTGATTCTATGAGTCCTCCCGATGAGAAGCCTATATTAATTTTCTGCTGCTGTAAAAAATTATCACAGCGTGGTGCCTTGAAGCAACATAAATGTATTATCTTATAGTTCTGAAGGTCAGGAACCCCAAATGGGTGTTACAGGCCTAGAGTCAAGGTGAGGGCAGGGCTGGCTCCCCCCACACACTCTAGGAGGATCCACCTCCTGGCCTCTTCCAGCTCCCGGAGGCGCCTGCACTCATCGGCTCCTGGACCCGCATCGCTCCATTCTCTGCTTCCATCCTCACTTCTCCTTCGATGCCGACCCTGCTGCCTCTGTCTTCTGGGGACCTTTGTGACTACGCTGGGCCTCATGATTATCCAGTGTAATCTCCCCTCTGAAATCCTGAACGTAATCCCATCTGCAAAGTCCCTTTTACCACGTAAAGTGACATATTCACAGAATCTGGGGATTAGGACACGCATGCCTCTGGGGGTACAATGATTCTGTTGACAGCAACACATTTTCTGCTCAAGTTAAACATAAGTTGTTTTTGTGTTAACCAAGTGTCCTGACTAGCCACAGGTCACTGTGCTCAGAATGGTCCCCTTGCAGGTGGGCAGGGGCATAAATGTTCCGTCTGTATATTGATGTAGGCACACAGATACCAACACAGAAACAAGAGGTGGGGAGTGTATCATGTGCTTATTGCTGGTGGAGACATTACAGTGACTTAATTTTCTTCTATTCACCTCTACTTTCTGCATTTTCTACTTTTGATTACTTTTGCGTCTTGTGTTACTTTTATTATAAATTCAAAAATCCTATCAATCACAGTCAAATACAAGCATAGAACTAACCCAACAGTCTTTGCAGGAAACCAGTCAATTTGGAAATAAACATAACATTCATTTTTGGCAAAATCGTCTAGATCTCTCAACTTAATAAATTACCAAAAGTCAAAACATTTTCCTACTCACATTTCCTGCCTACCTGTAGATAAAGGTGATGCTTTATCCTATACTGGCAATGTCAGTGTTATTTGCAAAAACTGTAGAAATTGTGATTTTCTGTAAAAGCTAAGAGGGTTATTTTTTTGAAAATTAAACTTTTTCTAACAATTTTAAACCCAGGTGAGCATCAGAATCTCTTGTCTGAGCATTAAGGAAACTGCAGCTCCAGGCTGCTCCTGCCCCCGCCAAGCCAACCTTGCTGGGAAAGACGCCTGGATACCCCATTTAAAAAACATTCTGTAGAGAAAATCTAAGTTTCACTTGCATTGCCCACTGCACACGTGTGGGCAATATGTTGTTACTGACTCTATAAAGAGCTCCTCCCAGGGCTCTGGGCTGCATGGCTGCAGGAGAGCAGAGGCTGGAGCGGTGGCGGCACCGAGGACAGAGGCTGAGACGGCTGCAGGGACGGAGAGGCCCAGAGGCACTGACCGGTTTGCTGCACGCAGACTCGCTCTGAGGCAGACAGGATACTAGCACTCGACCTGCCACCGTGGGAATAAAGTTAGGTACAAACCCTTTCACCCCAAGAACATTCTGTTGTCATTTCTTGGTCTCACTGAATCCACAGTGAACTTGCCGGGGCTGAAACCCACTGGTGAGACAATTCCTAGGGTGGTTTCTGTCTTTGGATGGTTGTTTAGAAGCCATTGCTTAAGTCTGTGGGGATGATGTTTCCATGCGGGGCTGGGGCACTTGCCCAGGGGGGAGGCATGTGTCCCCAAGCCTACGGACTGGCATGACCACGGTCTGTGTTTGGACAGTGCTGCTGGGTCACGCTGCAGGTGTACTTTTTCCTGGACAGGCTTCCCATTTGTCCGTTTGCCTGGCTGTCTCCACCCCCATTCAGTGGTCTCAGGATAGGCTTTTACAGCAGAAATTTAGAGAACTTGATGGTTGAGTTTCAGAGCTGCCCTCAGATACCCATGCAGGACTCCCAGGCTGCCAGAAAACCCGTCTTGCATCCAAGAAGAGCAGCTCTGGCTCGCCGAATCCACAAAGAGAAACACATGATCAATTGGTCAAAACGCGTTTCCCCACTTGTCCAGGCTCAACAAACGCCCTCTACGCTTGGGGCCGGAAAGATCTTCGAGGAAAGTCCTGTGATGCTGAGGGGCCTCCCTCGTGCGGGGTCCTGCACCCTATGCCCTGTGCCGACCCCTGCTGGAATGCCCCAGTGGTCTGGGGACTGGGAGGAAAGGGCCATGCCCAGCCTCCCCCTTGGACTTTGGGGTCCCACTGAATCACTCTCAGCCAGCAGGGTGTGCCAAGGGAGGCAGGTGTGGGGCAGCCACCAATCTCCTGTCAGCTCTGGGGGGCAGGGGCAACCAATACCCAATACCCACCCAACAGGAGCCCAGGAGTAGTTGAGGTGGAGGCAGAGTGACTCTGATTTGTCTGACCTCCAGGACTAAGAACACATGTGTGTTGTTTTAAGCCACTCAATTTGTGGTAATTCGTTAAGGCAGCCATGGGAAACGTACACACACCTTTAACTCATAACAATTTCTTTTTCTGAACGCTGGGTAGCTGGAGGCCATTGCCTTATCCTTTAGGGTGTGATGGTCGTGGACAAGAAGCCAAGAGTGAGGAATGAGAAAAGAGTGGGCCCTGCAGGCTCAGGAGCCGTGGGCTCCTGCTCTGGGTCTGTGGTCGGCAGGTGGGGACTCTGGCCCCCAGGCCACGGATGAAACAGAAGAGGCCCCATCTCATCTTCCCCTGCCACCTCGACACTTTTTTGAAGCTAAATTGAGGTAAAACTCAAGAAAAAGCTTTGTGATTGTTTAAGGATTTCCCCAAGATGTCTATGAAAATGTGGGAGCAACACTTCTAGGCAGATTCCTTATGGTCCAATTCAAAGATCTGAGTTGTTTTCCATATTTTCCTGAAATAAGGCTGTGCCATAAACATAAAAGAGTACAATAAACAGAGTGTCTCCCTGAAAGTTGATTTGAATTTATGCTGTGTAGCCTACAATTCGGGTGCCAAGAGCTGAGGAAATACAGATGGGCGCTCTTCACCTGGACAATTTAGCAAAATAGCTGAAAAGCATTTTCACAATGGCCTTCAGCCAAGCAGGGTGGTGGGTGCAGGTGCTCAAGGGAAAATAAGAGGTTAAACCACCTGGGGTCTCATTGCTTTGGCCCAGACCAGGTCCTCTGTAAGGAGCGGAGCCTGGGAACAGGCTGTAGAGGGGCCTGACCCCAAAGGCCTGTGGGAATCACAGAGAGCCCCAGACTTAGGGACCCCCCTTTAGCCACTTCATTTCTTCTTGAATCTTAGCCTCAGTCACAGTTTGCTACGTGGTTTATTCAAGGGCTTGAATTCATCTCCCAAGTAAATTGCTTTGGTCTTTCTGGAAATACAGACGCTTGCAGCAATTCTATAAAATAGCTTAATCTTGCAAGAATGAGGAGGCTGTCAGAGGGAAGCCGTCTGGGGAGACTCACACGCAAGAGCCCAGGGCCCCTCTCTGCCTCTGCACCAGGAGGAGGACCAGGTGTGGTGTGTGCAGCCTCTCCCCTCACCCCCGGGGACTGCAAGCCTTAAGCAGCACCAGGAAGGATCCACCGAGGCACGTGCAGAGCCGGCCACCCACCTGCTCCGGGCCCTTCCCCAGCCCAGTAGCTCTCGCCCGTCAGCTCTCCCACCTGTACTTGCCCTGATGAGGGGCCCGGCCTCTCCGACAGAGTTTTGGGACCAGGGTTCCCCTTGTGCCCCAGAACAAACTTGTCCTGCCCTCCTCCAAACCCCTCTGGTCTCGCCCATGAGAAAGCACAAGTTTGGAGATGCCCATCGGGCAGCAATGTTAGGGGTGATAATGCTATAAAAGCAACTGATTTCTAGGAGTGGCTCTTCTGGAGATGGGGAAACTGCTCAGATTCTGTGGGTCTCAGCTGCTCCCCGGCAAGAGGCAGACGGCCCTGCGGACCCTCTGAAGCCGTCGGCATGCGTCTCAGGACACGAGAAGTCCACACAGCTGAAGTTCCTGGTTCGCCGTTTGCGGTTTCTAAGCCCAGCTCTGCCCGGGAGTGGGCCGGCCGTAGGCAGGTATGCAGACGCTCTGTGCTGAATGTTCTCACCCACGGGAGACGGGCAGTCATGTCTGTCTTGTACGTTGTTTTGAAGAATAAATTAAATGAGGTTCTGTAGGTGAAGCTTTTGGCATGATGCCAAGCAAACTGTGAATGACAGATAGTATGATAGTTATTTCATACGCTCCTAAGCCCCAAATGAGTTATTTTTAACATCATCTTAAAGATGAAAAAACTGATTTGACAGATTCATTTTTACAGAAGCCTTGAGAAACATACTCCCAGCTCACCCCCTAGCCTAGAGGGTGAAATTTCTAAGTATTAAATCGGATCATGCCAACTATCTTCCTTAAGATCTGGTGATGGATTCCCATCACTGTCAGGACAGAGTTCAAGAATGTGGCCCCAGCACCCAAGTCCTGTACCCCCAAGTCCCAGATGATGCAGACAGATGTCCTCTTCTGGTGGGGCCAGGCACCCCAACCCCTGACTTGCACAAATATCTCCTCTTGGAAAGCTCCCCACCTCCGGTGTCACCCCTGTCATTTCTCACCTGGACAATCGCAGCAGCTCCGTGCATGTCCACCCCTTCCTTGCCAGCTTACACAGTCGTCTGCTGGAAGACGCATCTCCCACAGCCTCCCACTGCCCCCAGGCGTTCGGGTCTCCAACCTCTTGGCATCTAGTGAGTGTCCAGGACTCTTGACCCTGTTTGCTCGCCATTGCCCCCCAGCCAAGCCAGGCTCTGGCACGTGTTACGGACGGAGCCAGTGTCCGGGGGCATGTGCTCTGAGGTGCTCCTGGCGGGGTGGGGGAAAGCCCTGAGAACCTCCCCCAGTCCTGGGATCTGTGGGTTCCCTGTCTTTTGAGGGTGGTGGTTCTCCTCTGAGGAGCTGCCGAGGATGGAAAGGCAGGTGGGGTCCAGGCCTGCACCCCGAAGTCACAGGCCCCACCGACAGAGCTGGGAGCCGACTTACTGCTCACCCAGGAGTGGCCCTGAGGCCCAGGGTTTTCGGGAACCATCTGCAGGAAGGTGTCCTGGGAAGCCTGACCCTGCTCATCGACATAACACTTTATTCTGGCAATGGGAGGCGAGTCTTTAAAATGTAGGCCAAGAATCACAGCACACGTACAGCCACTCAATGAGGAGTTGATAAGAGCCAGACCCAAGACTTCACTTCAGATCTGACACCCCAGAAGAGGAGGTCGATCCTGAAAAGTATTTTTATGTTCCCTAGGATCCTCATTTCACCCGGACTCCACTTCGCAGACTAAGGGCCAGCTGAGTGTGTGCTTCCAGAAGGACACCCAGACCCATGGCGGTTAACTGACAGCGAGCTCCTGCAGGAGGCAGGCAAGTCACAGGGCTGCAGGAGGCATGTCCGAGGGGGCGAGCGCCAGCTGGCTCCCAGCACCCTGGCTCCTGGGCTCGGTACGCACTGCCCCCTGTGGTCTCTCAGGCCACACTGGGTCCTGGGAGGCCTGGCAGGGTCCCAGGCTCTGGCCGAAGGCTGGGGTTGGGCTGCAATGCACTTTGCCTGGCTGAGCAAGGGAGAGGTTTGACAAGGGCCCAGTGCAGGGGAGCCAGCCTGGCTGGGCAGCTCTGCAGCTGGTGAGCCACCTTGCCCAGCCGCCTTCCACGGCGGCTCAGCTGGTGTGTGAGGTCACACTGAACCTGTCAAATAGGCCATGTTGGAAAGTAAACTTACGGCCAGTGTGCTCTGGAGGGAAAAGCAGAGCATGCATTTGGGAGGGGGCGTTATTAAAGAAGAGTTCTTTGATGCGCAAATACATATGGCTTCCCTGCTGTCATTAGCACAGGCCTCGCTGGGCGAGCACTGGGCTGAGCCAGGCTCTGGGCTGAGGCTGGGGGTGTAGCAGTGGCAGGACCCGCCGACTGCGCTCTGAGGGTGGGCTCCTGATCTCTTTGCTCTCTCGTGTATGTTTGATCTAAAACTTCTCTGCTTAAGAGGGAATGTATTAGTTTGGGCTTCTGTGACAAAACACTACAGGCTGGGTGACGTAAACAGTGGACAGTTCCACCTGACGGATGTCCTCACGGAGCTGGCACTGTGTTGGGGGCCCAGGGCCTGGCGCCCATGGCATCGCGGGGCTCTGCACCATGGTGTGCCCGACCCAGGCCTGGCCGTGGACGTTGCACGTTCACCGGCTGAATTACCTGTTGTCGGCGTCAGCCAGCCGATGCTTGGTTTCTGCTTCCTTCATGGGCCAAGTTCCCAGCTGTTAAGCCAGTGTCTCAGGCAAGTGGTGTGCCGGGATGATGTGTGATAGTAATGCTTTTCATCTAGAGTCTGACTTCTTCTACTTTTCCCCCCATGTTGCTATTATACATAACACATCCTGGCATTACACTGTATTGTGCTTGGTGGCCTGCTTTTCATTCATCAGAATTTTGTTCTATTAAATGCTTTCTTAAATTGTTTTATAAATGGCTAGATGTTGCTCTATTATATTAATGCACCATAATTTACTTAACCAAATATTAATATTTTGCCACTATAGGCAATGCTGGGGTGGACTTCCTTAGACATGAATTTTGTGTGGCACCTCTCTGATCATTTCCTGTGATTAAATTTCCAGAAGAGCTTCAGAGTTTGATACAATTTTTATTATTTATGCGTACATGGACAAATTCTCTCTAGAAATCTTTACCATTCATACTCCCAGCACTAGTACAAGGAAAGGTACATTTCTGTTGTCTCTTCTTAGACCCATGTGATCAGTTATTGAATATTTTGCTCATGTGATAGGCAAAAGAAATGAAAAGGAATCTCATTTTAGTGTGAATTTAATTTATTCCTCGTGACATTAAATGCTTAATTTTTGCTTTGAGTACCTACTGGAACCTGTCTCTCATTCATTCAGAATATTTCAGTTATTTAAACCCATTGATCTTGCACTGAAATCTGAGGGAATTTCTGGATCCTATGTTAATTCTATGTTTAACTTCTTGAGGAACCCCCAAACTGTCTTCCCCACTGGCTGAGCCATCCCACCTTCCTACCACCAATGTACAACGGTTCTAACTTCCCCGCAGGGCATACTTATATTAAAAAAATTATTGTTTACATGAAATTCCAAATTAACTGGGTGCCTTGTATTTTCATTTGCTAAATCTGGCAACCGCCTTTTAAATAAACGAGTTGATGACTATTCAAAGAATGGATAAGAATTATGAATGGATGAGTCACATACTATCACAATGTTGGTGATGACGGGAAAATGTGCAACCTCCCTCACGTAGAGCAATATAATAATATAGAACTGTGTTAAAGGCTGTTAAATTAACATATTAAAAAAAACTGTAGTCTTTAATGCTATTGGGGATATTGTGTGCTACGACCATAAATTGCTGATGGCAGTATAAGCTGGTGTGGGTCCTTGTGAAAATAATTTGACTGTATATGAAAAAAGCCCGTAAAAACCTGAGCAACCTCAGACACAGTAAATTCAGCTCCCAGGAGTGTGCCCCGAGGAAGAGCTTGCACGGGCAACAGTCAGAAACTGACCCCGTGGTCATCCTCTACCAGTGGCCAGAGGACTTGATTATAACCCAAGTCTCCTTGAAGTCTTCCCTGCCCCCCATAAAGGCAGAAAAGGAAATAGCGACGCAAACATGAGCAGAGAACGGAGCACAGCAGCCTGTCTGGGCCAGGAGTGTGAGTGTGGGCGTCCTTCACGCTGACACATAGGATCACAAGGCATAGTAGAGGGGAGATGGCCAGTGACTAAAAATGGAAAGAACAAGGTAAAGTTGTTTGATTTTGTTTGAATTACACATTTAAAAAGTAAGTAATGGAGAGCGAAAAAGACCTCAAATGGGAAGAAATTGACAATGGTGGACATCATACCCTGTGGAAGCACGTGGCTGCGGCGTTGACCTGGGTGGCGCCGGAGGTCTGGGCTTAGGCCCCTTGAAGTGTTCCGATGGGTCCTGCACGTCCCCACTGCCAGCTCGTGCTGGGCTCTCGCTTACCCGCACGCCCGCCTCACGTTGGGCTCAAAGTCACGCTAGGTTTGAGGCTGGCTTCCTTCCAGCCCCGTGGCTGCAGCACTTGCATCTCACTTACCCAGTGTAAGCACTTCATCCTTCCTGAGTATTTCACTGTTGGGATTCTCCGAGCATGAAAGGTGTCACATGAAGCCAAATTGCCTTCTTCCCGTTTTATAAAATGTCTCTGATTCCTCATCACTCCACTTTGAAGGGAACACAATGGGTGTATTCAAGCCCTCTCCACATGGACTCCTGCGTAAATATATTGTAAACGTCTTGCTTTGTTCAAAGAGTTGACAGCTATCTTATGGTGAAAGTACCTCGGAGATATTCATGCTGACTGAATATCCCCCAAGTCAGATTTCAAGGAGCAGAGACCCTTTCAGAGACCAGACAAGCACCAGAACCTTCTGTGAAAAGCACCGATCTAATAGCTGCTGTACGTATTACGGGCATTTAACGCTTGCATTTATGAATTATGCTCTGCTGAATTTTCACTTGGATTCTGCCTTCCTGATTCCTTTGTGGAGAAGAGAAGAAGCGTGGATGGGACAGCAAGCCCTGCATCTTTGATTCTACTTAGCTTTCCACAGAACACCCCTCCGCTTCATACAACAGCCTCCAATGAACGGTGGACGTCCAGAAGGTCGAAGGCCCCAGAAGAAGTTGACTGATAAGAACCAGTCCGCCTGCTCACCTGAGTTCTGAGCTAAGTCTTTATTGACACAAGGACAGTTCATTAATTTTCTGTCACCAAGAACAAACTTGGAATCAAGTTCTGATTTTTAATTTTACAAACAGATTCAAATAAGTCAGTGAGAGAAAGCTGCCTCTGAAATTTCAGCGCTGAGGCACGCCCTGGATGGCATCACCCGGCTGTGCCAGCACGATTCACCGGCAGAGGCTCCGTTATTGGGTAAGAGTGTGCAGTGAGTAGGCAAAGAGGCCATTGGCTCTTTCCTAAGGTGGGTAAGGAAACCTCAAAGGCAGCTCCCAGGGCCCCCCCCAGTGAGGCAAAGCTCTCAGAGAGAAAAGACCCATCCGTGCACCGGCAGCTCTCCGCTGGCAAGGCAGAAGCCATCTTCACGGCCCGCTGCCTCCCTGCCCGGCACAGCCATGCACAGATTGCTCTCGAAGGCCAGTTGTGCACTAAGCTGGGCCCAGGTTTTACTTTTATTGGGGAGTGTAGTTTCAAGGAGGAGAGAATTTAAATAAACAGCCATAATTCGCTTTATGATTACAGCCCTAATGAGCAGCAGGCTTCAGGCGCCTGCGTGTGTAGGAGGGTAGCCAGTGTTGGCTGGCTGACCCCTCAGTCAGTGCATGTGACCGTCTAACTATGTATATGCAGCAGTACTCGGCTGCCAACTCATGGATCCCGCGTCAGAGTCTCCAAGCTTAAATCTCCTAAAACCGGGGTAAGTGGCAGGGAGAGAGAGAGGGAGGGGGAGCCTCTAGAAGTCGAAATGAAGCAGCTGTAGGACTAGAAGAGAGCATCTGTGACCGTGGCAGCCACGCCAGCCACATGCATCCCCATGTGGACGTCTGAGCACACATGGAACTCCCTCAATCACACCTCCTCTCCCAGCTCCAGGGAGGTGGCCAAGTGCTTCCCGTCCAGGATGAGGTGAGGGTCCTTCTCATTTATAATGAGAGTCCTTATGTTTTTGCTCAGGAATGTATAATCAAAGCCCCAAATTACAATGGCTTGTCTGGGTAACAACAGCCGTAGGACAGGCAGGTATCGAGAGACACTGGATTTGCTCCTGAGAGCTTGGCCCGGGGCTTTACATCAGGGCCTGAGGGTCCCTGTGCCAAATGATTGAATCTGTCCGGGCTGCGCAGAGTGGGTGGGGGAGCCCTGGGGAGCACAGGGGAAGCAACTTAGAAGGGTGGTGGCTGACTGTAACTCCCCAGCCATTTCAGCAGCAGACCGATACCCAGGGGGCAGTCATAGGTAAGAGCACAGAGTCTCCCATGACTGCCCAGCTGCGTCATTCAGGAGGAAATGGCTTACTTGAGGGAGAATTGCAGGAAAGAGACTAAGTGACATGTTCTGTGCTGGAAATGCGAGAGAGGTGACTTCCAGATTGTGTTGGGAGCAGGAACTACACACTCCCCTCAGATGCCTGCAGAGGAAAGGGGGTGTGTCAGCCTCACACAGAACATTCTAGAGTCAGGAGAGATTCACCTGTGGCATAAGTGGGCCTCTGGATGGGTCCTCTGGACACCTCCGTGTGAGCTGGCTCCCCTCTTGGACTCAACGTGGCTACCACGGCACCGGCCACACTCTGTGCACACCAGGCGAGGGCCTGAACAATGCGCATCAACCAGGGTCTGGAACTCCTTAGGCCAACTCAGGTCCCAGGCAGGGTGCCTGTTGGGCGCGGTCTTCCTGGAACAATGCATACGATGCAGGGTTAATTAGAATCCAGTCCCTCCCACCCGTAAAGCGTCCAGGTTCTGTGCCCCAGCCCTGACCAGTCATGGAGCAGGCACACGCCATGAGGCTGATGGGCTCAGGTCACTTAAAACTTGGAAAAGGGGTCTACCTTCTTCATGTCACAAGGCATTGAGATTTGAGGCCTGTTGCGGGGGTGGACGGAGGTTGAGGATGTCCCCTTGTGAGCCCACGGGAAGGCTTTGCACCTCCTTGCACCTCCGCCCCTTTGAGGGTTGGGCCAGCTGGGCCTCAGTGTCGGCGATAGTCCAGGATGGTTCTGAAGGTCACTGCCAGGTTTCTCTTCCTGATTCCACATGTGCTTCAGTTATTCTTCAACATGTAAGTTTCAGGAACACAAAACTTGTGAGCGTGGTACTTGTATAGATTTAAAAACCTTTACTTATTGAACATTTCTGACACAAAAAGAGAGAAGTAAAATGAACACCCCACAGGCATTCCCCAAATTCAGTGATGACCAACACAGGACCCATCTTTCTCCATGCCCCACCCGTCTGCCAGCTGGACCCGCCCTAGGTTAGTTCAAGGCACATCTCAGACGGTGGGTTTTGTTTGACTTTTATAAACATCAGCATTTTAGCCTCTGAGAAATAGTGGGTATTATTTTCTCCTTGGTCTCTCAGCTTTCAAATTTAACCTGCTGAGCATTATAGCTTAAACCTCATATTTAAGCTAATTAATAGGTACTGGTTTGTTTTCTCATTAGGCAGCTGATTAGTTTCTCTGTAGGAATAGAATGTTGATGTATGGGAAGCAGACCTTGTCTGTAACACGGCCCATTTGGACTGAGTCCCCAAAACCAGCCAGCCATTCCCTCCTTATAACGGGGCTGGGTGCTGCCCACCCAGGGTGCAGCTGGCCGCTCAGTCTCGGGTCCCTCTCTCCAGAGACCTGGGGCATGCTGCCAAGATGTCAGGTGAGGTCCAGGGGGTCTCCAGCAAGGCCTGAGGTGCTGTCACCAGCTGAGGGGCTCCTGACGCTGTGGATGTGGTCTCTGTCCCTGTGTGGTGAGCCAGGCCCGCCCCCACTCTGAGGGAAAGATGCTGTGAGCACGGTCCCCGGCGCGGCGAGGGGAGGCCGGGCCCCAGGGGCGAGGTGTCCTCTGTGTGCAGGTATGAGCAGAAGCTTGGCGCTCACCGCCTCTACCTCCGGTCAGCACGCTGCGGCAAGTGTCTTCCATGGAATTCTGCACCTGCTGCTGGTTAAGCTCCCGAGCAACACGGATCCCCACCTGGCTGCCGCGGAGGGAGCCTCCCCTGGGTCCCACCTGACACCTCCCTGGCCCCCATGCTTAGGGACTTGGGGTGTGCAGGGCTCCTCCACGCCTGATGCCCGAGTTCCCTGGCCGGTCTTCTTGTTTGGACGTGCGAGGGGAGGATCGCGGTGACTGTCCTTCCCTCTGGGTGGCGGTTTCTATTTACCTCCTGTCTGTGGGGACTGTGGTGGTCTCAAGGCGCAGAAACATATTTAAAGGGGAAAACAGCTACTGGGGAGAAGCAGCTGCAGAGGAGGAATGTGGGCTGGACGCCTGCTTGTGGAGGATGGCCTTGTCCGCCCACCCAAGTGCTTTCCCAGCACAGGAAGTGTCCAGAAGGCAAGGCGTTTGACCTTTTAGTTGTTCTGAATCATTTCCAACCTTGTATTTATCACTCTGGGGGGCTGGCAAAGAAGGCTGGGAGTCTTATCCCAGGTAACCAAGTACAGACCTATGGATCTGACTTAAATAGAATTGCCTGTATTCCACCCCTGGAGGAAATTCCACACCCGCCCTGAGACATGATCAGTGACAGGACAGGGACTGGCTTATATTGGGGTCCTTTAATTCAGTCAGAGGCCCATCAGGCCCATCGTCCCATCAGCTATTTGCAAAATCCCAAAAATGAAGGGGAGCTGCTCTGTCCCTACTTCATGGAAGGGGAAACTGAATCCCAGAAGAGTGAGGCTTCCTCATGGCCACGTGCAAGTCAGTGCAGCCCTGGGCTTGATTCCTGCACACTTATCACTGCTTCCACCTATGTCTCGTCTCACGACAAGTCCCTTAGCTTCATGTGACCAGGGATCATGCCGGAAGGAGTCCAGCCAAAAACTACTTTCAAGTTTGTTCTTTCTTGCTTTCAAAACAGCTGTAAAACCCTTGATCATCTTTCAGAAGGAATTGGTGGTCACGATCGTGTTCATTCCAAAGCATTTTCAAAAGCGGCTGTTTATTAAAATGCCAACAGCAGTGATCAAATTCCGATGCCCCGCAGTGCACTTGCCTGCTGCCTGGAGACACCCCAACTCTGGCTGGAGTCTGCGGCAGTGAGCTTGGCCTGGGGACACCCCTTGTGCTTGTTACACGAGATGCATTTATTTTATTCAAGGAAGATCTGTCTATAAGTCCCGTGTCCAAATAACATTCATGCCATTTGGCATCTTCACAGACAACTGGCACTTCTTAGAATAAAAAAAAGCCAAAGAAATCTATGGGTTCTGTTTGCATCAGGAACTGTGAAGGGGACATCTGTTAGCTGAGATTCCCAAAGTGGTGATTGACTCACGGTGCCCCAACCCATGTCTGCATGGAGACGGAGGGCAGATGGCCGTGAACTCTGGGGAAAACCATCTGCCCGCAGCCCAGTGCTGGTCCGAGTACAGAGCGAACAGTCTCTGAGTGGGTCTCGTGGTGCACGGGGTAGGATAGCACCCGGGCACTCACGTCTCAGGCAGTAAGAGCCAGCTTCTCGGCCCCATCTTTCTAAACCCCAGGGTGTTGGAAACAGGGCTCAGCAGAACCCTTTGCGTGGCCGTCCCGTGACTGGCAAAGTTAAACCAAGGAAATGAGGTTCAAAATGCAACACGTGCTGGTCCAGGGACAGCAGAAGGCAAGCGCCTCGGAAAAGAGAAGTGTGGCTGACGTTGCAGCTGAGGAGGGAGGTGGATCTTCAGACCCAAAACACTGGTCGGCAGAACTAACTTGTGGTCAGTCGGTTCACCACGTGAGTGCTTTGTGGCAGGACCAAATTCCTGAAATCAAACATAATTCAATTCACTGAGTTCAGTTTGCAAATGTATCAATTGGGTGAATTGCCTACAGTCTTAACTGTGTTTCTCATAACTGTTAATAGAATATATAGCAATTCTGGTTGTGGTTTCAACAGCCTTTGAGGATATTTCCAGGTGACTTAGGAGAACAAAGAGAATAAGAACATCTTGGGTGCTTCAAGTTTTCGGTGTGGCGCAGATTATGGATGCACACATTGTAAATCTTCTCCCAGTGGATTTTTCATCCGATTTTCTCTGAACTCGTGGATTTGGTTGTGAGAATGGAAGAGAAAGGGTTGGCTTGCGGCCTGGAAATGCAGCCTGGGAAATGTCACATGACCAGAAGGCACATGCATGTTTGGCTGGCACATCCGAGGGGTCAAGTGAGGTGGTGTGCGGAGAGCCCAGCATGTAATGAGGACTCCAAGTCTGTGCAGCCCTCCTTCAGCTGTGGGCCCAGCACCACCACCCAGGTTCTCTGGCTTCACTGCCAAGATTGTTATGAATTTCCTGGGTGACACATTTGCCCTTCACAGGGGATGCCAAGGCTGTTACTCATCACCGTCCCTTTAGAACACGGATGACTGCAGGAGTCCTGAGGGCTACCGTATGGACTGGAGAACTGGGGCCTTTTGACCCCTAAGCCTTGGCCTCCATGTCAGCATGCATTGTGGGGGGCTCCCTGGGGCTTCTGCCTGCTCCTGGACACCGGACCGACCACGGCTGGGGCGGGGCCACTGGCAGTGAGACCAGTGCTCGCCCAGGAAGGTGTCTGTCTTACCGCCGTCTCCTGGAGCTTGGGCTCAGCGCACGCCGCCACTCACCAGGGGATGAAGCAGCCCCCGTCATCCCTTTTCTTGGCACCTTTGAACCCACACCACTGTGGTCTTTACCTCTTGACAGAATCTCCCCTGCGTGGCCCCCTTGATCACCCCGCCTCCCTTGTAGCACATGCCTGTGCCAGCCGAACAGTCTGCATTCTCCCTCCTGCACCCAAGCTTCTGAGTATTTCTGGAGAAAGCTGCAGCATGCAGGTTGTTACCGCTGTGAACTCATGGCTTCTCCCTGGGCCCTCCAAATGGCCAAGGGATGTTTCTCAGTTTCTTGCATGAAAAACCTCTCCCTTTTGCCCCCAGTGACTTTCCAGCCTTGTTTTTCTGCGCTGGCCTTGCCTTTTAAACGCAAGAGAGAAAAACAGATGCGATCAGAGGCAAATCCCTCAATGCCCCTGACGCGAAGCAGGACAGACCTCATTGTCTGCCCTCCTGGGGACTGTGTTCCAGTGAAGGAGGCAGGGGGAAATAGAGATGTAGAATCAGGTTGCAGGGGGATGGAGGGGGCCAGGGTGGGTTTGGAGTTAAGGAAGGTGTGCAGAACGGGTTCCTGGGAAGGGACGGTGAAACCCCTGGGGGGATGTTTGTGTTGGGTGTGGGGACAGTCCCCAGGGGCAGGTCTGCTGTCTAACACCAGAGAGCCCAGGTGTAGCCTCAGCCAGTTCCCCTGCCATGCCTCCCACCCTGCCCCGACCCCCTGCCTTCTGCGTCACCCCCTACCCCACACGTAGGTCAAGTCCCCTCTGCTAAGTTCTCATAGGGCCCATTGACAGTCTTGCCAAGCGCTATCAAAGGCTGTTAACTGTGCAGTTCTCTGGGAGGCCAGCTAATGGACGTTTGCTGTGTGATCCACAGGGTCCAGAGCAGTGGGTGGCCCAGGGGCACCCCTCTGAGCAGACTTCAGGGAGGGGCGGCTGCTGTGGTGGGGCACCCAGTGAGGTGTCCTGTGTCGCTGGCCTTGGGCTGAGGGGGGCCAGCCACAAGAGACGGGTGTAAGCAGGGAGAGCCGTGAATCGGGCAGTTACAAAGCCCGGTGAGGGCGGGCCCTGTGGGACCTTTCCAGGCAAGCCTTTAATCGGGTCTTACAGTGAGATTTGTCAGTGGACATGAAGGGGAGCCACCCAAGGCCTGTCCTCTCCAGAGTGCATTCATTCCCGGGGGGACGTCACAGCAGCCAGGCTGTCCCTCGCAGCACCGGAGATGGGGGCCAAGAACTGGTGAGTGTGGCAGGGGAGGGTCTTGAGCTGGGGGCTGGCAGCCCACGGCCCAGGGAGGTGGGGGTATTGCTGGAGGGGCGGGAGGCACAAAATGAGAAGATGCCCCTGCCCAAGTTCAAATGCAGGGACCCTTCCTCTTCTCCAGGAGGCAGCAAGGAGAGCAGGCGCTGGGCCCTGGGAAGTCTTGTGATCTGGTTCCCTGGACTCGCTGCTGCCTTCCCCTGGGGTTCCCTTTAGACCCAGTTACGTCCTGCAGAGCCGCGTGGCGCTGACATGGAGCACTAGGCGCAGGAAACAGAAACTCCGGAAGAGGTGCCTTGTCTAAGGAAAGTCTCCTTCTAGCATCTGGCTGTCTTCACAGTTGTACATATTTTAGTGAAACTTTTTGTTTTGAAGATGAATGAGCATGCACAGCAGATTTTATAGCAGTAATCTGTGAATCTGCTCAGAAAACTAGAATAAATAGGAGTGAACCAGGCAACTAGGTAGGTAGAATTTGGAACTCGCCTTTGGAGGGAACATAATCAGACACCATTTGGGGTGGAGACCTGGCAATATGTGATAAGGCACCAATATGAATATATCACTCATCCGGACTGGGGGGGGGTTCCCCAGGAACACTTGCTTACATCTAAGCTGTTCCTTTAATATCACTGCAGGAAGGAGAGAAGGTGTCATTTACAGATGTCCTTGGGCGCTTTTACATTTTGCAGTTTTATTACCTCATTAGGAGGGTGTCCTCTGATGCCATAGGAAGATGGCATGGGCAGAGTTGAGAAATGCCAACATGCTCCCTTCCTGCCCTGACATATTTTCAATATGCAGGTTGTGCACTTCCAAGATCATGAGGCTGACTGGGTTTGGGGTCCGCCTGTACCATCCCGGTGGGGCCACGTTCATCTCAGCAGGGCTGGACCGCGGTGCAGGGGCCTCAGGCCAGGTTGGGAGACAGGAGTGGGGGGAGAACACAGACTTTGGGACCTTCATTGTTAGTTTTTGAAGGTCATGGAAAGGCTGTTCTTCTGGACTGTTCTTGGTCGGGGATTGTCCTCCACTTTCTAGAGGCCAGAAGTCCTAAATCAAGGCAGCGGGAGCGGCATGCCCACGTGGCAGGATGGCGGGGGAGTCTGGATGAAGAGGCTCAGCCTACCTGACATGTGCGAGTGAACTCCGGGCTCAGCACATGGGGGGTCCAGCTCACCCCCTGGGTCAAGGCATCCTCCATCCACACGGAATTAGGCATCTGGGAAGGTGCGGCAGCGTGGTTTTAGGCTCCCCCGTTACCTCATCTACTGTACACGGATGACCAATTTTCAAGGAATTAGAATAAACTGTGCTTAACGCTAAAGCTGTTTTAAACTTAATTTCAATTAAATCCCTTATGAATATCAATTACCACTGTATGGTGTGATTGCTAGCTAATAAGGCTTTCCAGGTGATAGAATGATGCGGGAAGCAGCTTATTGTCTCAGCGCTGGGCCACCCGAAAGGCACTTTGCTCCAGGAAACTGTACACATGAGAACGTTGACCACGAATACCGGCATGGCTTCCCGGTATGGGCGGGGTGCAGCTCTGCCTGTGGGACCCGGGCAAACATTCATCTTTTCTGAGCCTTGTGTTCCTCACCTGTAAATAGGTGTGATGGTGACAGTTCCACCGAACAGTTTGCTGTGATAATAACAAAAGATTCTGAAGTAATGTTAGCTAAGGCTTATGTAGTACTTACCATGAGCTATCTGAAGAATATGCTGTAATCACTCCCATTTTATAGACACAGCACCACCTCACAGATGGGGCTCGAAGGGGCGGGGGACTTGCCCAAAGCATTCTGCAGATGAAAGTGTTCATGTGGATCTTGCACATATTTTTTTAGAATTACACCGAAGTATTCCATTTTGGGGGGATGCTAATGTAAATGGTATTATGTTTTTAATTTCAAATTCCACTTGTTCCTTGTTGGTATATAGGAAACCGATTGACTTTTGTATATTAACGTGGTGTCCTGCAACCTTGCTATAATTGCTTATTAGCCCCAGGAGGTTCATTTTTGTAATCAGTTCTTAGGGATTTTCTTCATAGAGGATCAGGTCATCTGTGAATATAGATAGTTTTATGACTTCTTTCTCAATCTGTATACATTTTATTTCCTTTTCTTTAAAATATTTAAATTGCATTAGCAAGGATTTCCTGTATGATGTTGAAAAGCAGTGGTAGGAGAGGGGACATCCTTCCCTGGGACCTAATCTTAGTGAGAAACCTTCAAGTTTCTCATCATTAAGTATGATGTTAGCTGTGGGATTTTTGTAGATATTCTTCATCAAGTTGAGAAGGTTCCCCTCCATTCCTAATTTATTGAGAGTTTTTATCACAAATAAATGTTGGGTTTTGTCAAATGTTTTTCTGCATCGATTGACATGACCATGTGATTTTCCTTCTTTAATCTCTTGGTGTGATGAATCATATTAATTGATTCTTGAATGTTAAACCAGCCTTGCATACATGGGATAAATGCCAGTTGGTCGTGGTATATACTTCTTCTTAAACTTTTTTGGATTCAGTTTCCTAATATTTTGTGGAGCATTATTGCATCTGTGTTCCTGAGAGGTATTGGTCTTTAGTTTTATTTTCTGGTGATACTTAGTTTTGGTTATGGGGCCTGCTGGCCTCATAGGATAGGTTAGGAAGTATTCCTTCTGTTTCTTTCCTCTGAAAGAGACTGTAGAGTCTTGGTATCATTTCTTCCCTAACTGTTTGGTAGAATTCACCAGTGAACCCATCTGGGTCTATTGCCTTCTGTTTTAAAAGGTGATTAATCATTGATTCAATTTCTTTAACAGACATACACCAAATTAGATATTCTGTTTCTTCTTGTGTGAGTTTTGGCAGATTGTGCTTTTCAAGGAACTGGTCTATTTCATGTAGGCTGTCAAATCTGTGGACATACAGTTGTTGATGTCATTCTTTTGATTTCCTCGGTATCTATAGTGATGTCCTCTCTTTCTTCTCTGATATCAGTAATTTGTGCCCTCTATCTGTCCTTTTCTTAGTTAGCCCAGAAAGCAGCTTATTGATTTTAATGATCTTTTCAAAGTATCAGCTTGGTTTTTATTGATTTTCCCTACTGATCTCCTGTTTTCACCTTCACCGATTTCTGCTTTAAATCTTACGGTTTCTTTTCTTCTGTTTACTGTGGATTTAATTTTCTCCTTTTCTAGGTTCCTAAAGTAGAAAGTTTGATTATTGATTTTAGATATTCTTTTCTAATATATGCATTCAATGCTATAAATTTCCCTCTAAGCACTGCTTTCACTACATCCCACAAATTTTGATAAGTTGTGTTTATATTTTCCTTTAGTTAAAAATATTTAAATTTCTTTTAAGATTTCTTCTTTGACTCATGTGTTATTTAGCAGTGTATCGTTCAGTTTCCATGGGTGCTGGGATTTTCCAGTTATTGTTCCGTTACTGATTTCTTATTTAATTAAGCCGTGGTCTGAGAACAGACATTGTATGATTTCTATTCTTTTTAATTTGTTATAGAGTGTTTTATGTCCCAGCATGTGGTCTATCTTGGTGAATGTTCTTGGTGACTGTGAGCTGGAGAAAAATGTGTCTTCTGGTATTGGATGAAGTAGTCTACGGACATCAATTTCCAGGGAGCAATTTGAGCCTCAAGAAGCTTTTCAACTCCTCATGGTCACCCAGACAACAAGCGGTCACCTGGAGTTCACACCAGGCTCTGCAGGACTCCACAGTCTGTGCCCCAAAGGCCCCTTTCCTGCAGGAGCCACGGGCAGGGCATGGGGGCTCCCAGCAAAAAGGACCTGGGAAGAGGGACCTGGGAAGAGGGACCTGGGAAGAAGGGTCCCAGCAAAAATGACCCCACTAGTGGGGAGGCTCAGGAGAAATACTCAAGGATATTTTTACTATGCATTTCACTATCTAATGTGTGAAGGGTTCCGTATGCAAGTTTCCAGAGTAACAATTTAGATGTCTTGTTTGGAATTAATACCTTGCAGCTCTTAAAGCCCTGGAAAAATTGAATATTAGTCAGGTATTTAGTTGCTAAGGAACCAGCAGAAAAGCAGGCAGCCTGCTTAGAGCAGACTGTGGAAACGCCATGCACCATGGAGTTTGAAACGCTTGATTTGTGGAGAGCATGGCTTTCTTCCCCAACCTTCAGTTTATATTTTAAACAAAGAAGTTGTCTTCAGTTTCTATCATGGTCCCTGAAGAATGAAAAACAAGCCTAGATGTTGCTGTGTAGGCCCACGGAGAGGAAGGCTCTTGGTGGGGGGCTTTGCTTAGTGCGCACCATCAGTACCCTCAGCCCTGGCCCCAGGGTTGGACTGGCCTCCGTGTCTGCACCTCATGATCTCACACCTGGCCAAGTGGGGTGGGCTGTGACGTGGACGCATGACCAGAGTCAGCACAATCCAGTTTTGTGTCCTAGGAATTTGGACCTGGATCTGAGATTCTTGAGTGTCTCCTCAATGCAAGGGGGGCGCCCAGAGCTAAGGCATGCTGCTGTTGACAGAGAGAGCGCTGGGCTTGGGGCGTGGTGCACCGGTTGTCCCCTCTGCCCTCCCTGGGCTTCCCTGCACCTCTGACCTGGGCCTGGGGAGGTACCATACAGTGAGCTCTGTCTTTCCTGGCTTATGCTGGATAAAGCTGTTCTCTACTTCTTGCAACAAAAAATCCTAATGAACTCCCATTATTGGAGCACATTCAGAAACACATTTATGTTTCCTGCCATCGCCCTGGGGACTTTGATATCTGAATCTCTGTTTTCAACCAGTCTCTGAGTCTTAAATCCTGGACATGTAGTCCCCATGTGGCTGCCCTCCAGGGGTCTCAGATACCCAGGTCAATCCCCTTCCGTTCGGTTACCTGGCCCACTTATCTCGGCCTCCCCAGGTGGGATACACTCTCACTATCTCACCAAAGCTGGGATCACCAGCTAGTTTTCAGAGATGCAGGTTGATTATAACTTGGCGTGTTCTGGTGTCAAGGCAGAGACCAGGGATGTGTGAGGATAGGTAGGCTGGGAGCTCCCTGGGTCTGAGGTCTGCCTCCATTATTTACAGAGTATGTGGCCTTGGGCACATAATTTTTATAAGCCTCACTTTCTGTACCTGTAAGTTGGGAAAAAAATACTACTTGTTGTGAGAATTAAATGAAGACTCTCTTGAGTTGAATTGTGTCCCCTCTGACTACTATGTTGGAGTTCTAACCCCCAGTCCCACAGAAGGTGACTATCTGGAGATGGGGTCTTTATAGAGGTAATTGAGTTAACATGAGGTCACTAGGGTCAGTGTGTCCTTATCCAAAGGGGGAGTCTGGACACAGACATGCACCCAGAGAGAATGCCATGTGCAGATGGGGGCAGAGATCCAGGAGATGATCTACAGGCCAAGGAACATCTGAGGTCACCCGCAAACCACCAGCCTGGGGGTGAGGCCCAGATCGGATTCTCTGCTGTGGCCTCTGTAGGTACCAGCCCTTGACCTTGGACTTACAGCCTCCAGGTGATGAGAGGATCAGTCTCTGTGCTTTGAGCCCCAGGGTGTGGTGCTTTGCTACCATGGGCTGAGCATGACCACTGAGGCCTCCTATTTGGCTGGCAGAGGACAGACTGGGCCAGAGGCCAGAAGAATAAGAATCAGGACCTCAGGGCGGAGCACAGGTCACCTCTGGAGGGGGCAGGACTGGAGGCAGTGGGAAAGGCCCACCCTGGCTGCCTGATGACCACAGAGAAACAAACAATAAAACCCCTTCTTGGCCCAACCTCTAGACTTCGTGCCAGGCCTGATCATAGAGGCCTAAGACTTACTTTTATTTTGTCTGGCAATTGATTAGCTGTCGAGACTTTCCAGAATTTGGGCAGCTACAGGGAGGAGGGCTGTGGGAAGAACCGGTTTCCAGCCTAGGGGGGTTTGAGTCCACGGGGACAGAAGGCCCAGGAGGAGACAGCTGTGCTGGGGCAGGACATGCCCTTTGGAAGCCACGAGGCATTTTTTTGGCTGGGTGTGTCTTTCCCAGAAGCTTGGAGGCTTGATACAAGTAGAGACTTGGTCTATCTGCACTGTCCACCTCTGCTGACCCCCGAGCATCTGTGCACTGACTGCTCAGTGTCTTGACTGAGTGGCGGTGTCCTGCTAGTGAGGGCAGGGTCTCTGAGGAGAGCCAGGCTCTCAGCCATACTAGCCATACTGGGTCAGTGACTCTGTTTGCATCCAGGTCAAAAGCACCCCCACTCCCCCATGCCATGAGACCCCTGCCCCGGGACGCCAGGCCCCTGCTCACCTCTTCTCACCCCGCGTTCCCCTGTAGTCTGGGACCTGGTGCTGTTCTGGGGGGAAGGGCTTTCCTGCAGGTGCCCAGTGGAATCCGATATCCTAAACTTATTCACTAAGGGTGTTCTTTGAGGTATGCATTATCACCTCTGGTAGCAAGTGCCAGGTTCTGGGGACTCAATTACTGTGGTTAACTCGCAGGATCGCTGTGGTCCAGTGTATAGTTCAAATCATTTCAGACACTTAGAGAGAAATGGGCCTTTTGGAATTGGCTAGGGCTGTGATGTGAGGGACAGCAACCTGCTCAGGGGTAGGGACATGGCTCCACAGAACTGGCTGAAACACTGTCTTTGGGGGCAGGTTGGATTTTGCAGTGAGGGTGGCTGTCCTAAACTCCCACAGGCAAGCATCTGTGTCTGGCTGTAAAAGGGTTAGGAACTGGCAGAAGTGTGTTAATGCTCATGCGTGGGGTCTAGTGCCTGGGGCCGGACTGCGGCAGAGTCATCTGTTCTTTCCTCAGACCCTGATTCTCGGTGAGGAATGGCCCTCTCCGTATTCAGCTGGGACTGGGCCTAACTGGCCCCACCTCTATCTCAGGAGTGGCCCCCGTGTGCAGACTCCACCCCTATGGACACTAGAGTAGGAGTGCGTGTTACACGGAGTACGCATGCTGCGTGCCCAGGGCGGGGCACATCCTGAGGCATAGCCCCAATGTTTAGGGTGCACTCCCCCTGCCAGAACCCAAAGGAGCAGGTTTTTCCTCCCAAGCTTACTCTGCAAAATCAAACACCCAGCGAAACTGCTGGCCCATGTGGGTGACCCTGTGATTCCGACAGGCAGAATGGGTTTTCTGACCAGCATGTAGGAGAAGCCAGGGCCAGGGAGGGGGGGATGGGATGGGAGGTAGTGTAGATGTCTCAATGTCTCACACAAGTAATTTCTTAAGCGCATTTAGGGAGAAAAACACAGCTTTCTCAAACTCTCAGTGTTCTAGTATCCTTCCCTTTGAAAGGAGAACAATAGGAGCCCGTTCATAACAGTGGCTGGCACTCCCCGTGACAGTGGGGGGCTCTTGGGAAAGCCCCTGGCATAGACTGGGCACTGGACAAATAAGAGCTACTAATATTAACTTGTGATCGTTTCATATTTAAATATCTTTGAAAACAAGCTCTCTGGAATTTGAGCTGCAGGGGAAACAAAATTCCATGGATCAAAATTACTTTCCAAGTGCCCGTCCCTTTCGATTACCAGCCCAGCGCTGGAGCGAGGGCGCCGGCGGGCCTTGTGTGGACAGCTCGTCCATCTGCAGCGGTCGTCGATATCCCCGGGCCGAGCTGTCTGGCTCCAGGCTGCTCTTGGCTAAGCCACCCTGGCCAGAGCCACCCTCCAACAGGGAGAGATTCTGTTCTTTGGAGATCAGGGCAGTTAGGGGCCATGTGACTGGATCTGTGATAGACTTCACAAGAGAGGCCAGGGTGACAGAGAGGCCCAGGAGAGCCTGGGAAGGCAGGAATCGGAGGGTGGCATGACTGTCGAGAACAGGGTAGTGGAAGCGTGGCAGCCTGGTTGAATACTTCTGGGAAGTCGTTCCTTGGCTTGGGAAGTGTCGAGGGAATAACCTCAGCTACGTAGTGCACGGGGACCACCTACCTGCAAGCCTGCCTGCATTTTTTAAGCTCATGTTTAGTGAGCCCTGCTCTGTGCCCAGGACTCTGGTACCCAGTGAACAAGAGAAATTCATGTCCCTTGCCAGCACTTATGACAATGACCAGAGTAACTGATAAAATACAGATTTTGTTGGTTGTCACATTAAAAACAATGCTCCTGGGAACAGGAAAGCCAAAAGCCATCCCAGCGCCTTACCTGAGGTCACCCTACCTCCGCGTCTCTGTGTTCTTACCTGTGAACATGAGGTAATGAAGTGGCTGTTGTGTGGCATCTCTGGGAGGGCAGTGGGGGTGCCACATGGGCGGCTGGTGCCTGGCATGCAGTGGACACCACACTCAGCAGCTGGTTATTGTCCAGCCGCAGAAACGGCCACCTCACCTGTTTTCTGTCCCTGCCACAGGGACACATATGCACACATGCAGACATTTTACCCTGAATGCTCATAAAGTGGCGAAGCTCAGAGGTTTCTCTGCAGAAGGCACAGCCGGACCCCTCGACCAGGTATTCTTTTTCCTCTGCCCGCAGTAGCATCTGGTGGGCCATTCTCAACATATTCCGTCTTTCCTTGTTGCCTACAGACAAAGGACCTGCTTCTGTCTTTCTAACACCTTGGGGGGAGGCTGACTTGGGTCTCAGGTTCCCCTGATGTTGAGGGGAAATCAGCTCAATGTCCTGAAGATCCTGACCTGTGTCCAGTGCCGGCGGGCACTG
Source organism: Manis javanica (assembly GCF_040802235.1). Classification (NCBI taxonomy): domain Eukaryota; kingdom Metazoa; phylum Chordata; class Mammalia; order Pholidota; family Manidae; genus Manis; species Manis javanica. Next base: position 2,252,545 of record NC_133160.1, read on the forward strand.
CACACAAGGATAAACGTAAATGGTCGCTTTTAGGGATGGGAAATCAGACAGGGCTGTTTTATAAACATCCTGTTAGTGTTTCCTCACCCTGAGCAAAGTGCCCATGTAACTCCAAGATGGAAGCAGGGAGGTGAACAATGAGATACGTTACTTGGCCCGTAAGCACCCACCGCTGTATGTACATGTTTGCAAAGATTCCGCCTCACTGAGCTGTCCTGCACCCATCACCACTGCTTAAATGAGGAGAAAATTGGTTATAAATCAACTTAATTTTCAAAGATATTAGTCTAAGGACAATCCAATTTTTGTGACATGGTAACTCCATTCAGAAGTACCAGGACTCATAAGAAAAAAGGAATAAATGTGTCTCTTAAGTCAGAGTCATAGGAACATTTAAAATTATGGCAATATTACATTCTAGAAACGTTTCTCCAAGCCTTCTCCCTTCTTGGTTTTCATTTATCTCTTTGGCTGGCGTAGCAAGGAAATACTGCCCGTGGGAGGAAGAGGCCGGGGCAGTGTCTCTGGGCTGTCGAATGCTCAGAGACTCTCTGACCGCTCTGTTCCCTTCCCCTCCCCGTGGCCTGGAGACCCTCCCTCCCAGGGCGGGCCCTCTGGGCAGAGGACGCATGACGGATCATGGCCACCGAGAGCGTGCCCAGACCGTGCTCTTACCTCTGGCCTCCACTTGTGGTGGGACACCGAGTCCGCCCGGCTCCTCCTCCAGGGAGCAGCAGAGTGGACCGTGGCACCCATTCACCTGGGGGACAAGCCCTTCCTGGGGTCCAGGGGTGACTCCAGGTAGCGACCACACGCAGTGGTAAGGCAAGAATCACATTTGGGGAATGAGCAGTGGCCATAGGCTTTATTGCATTTGAAACATGTTAATTATGTACATGGATCTCAAGATGTGGTTTGGTGCCCAGGGTAGAACCAGACATCCACCTGAGCTCTTCTTGGCGATGGTAACATGGGTCCAGATCTCTCGATAGTGCAGCCTGTCATACAGAATTTCCTGGACCTGAATGTTGAAGGTGCATTTCCCCAAGATGGGTGGGCTGGCCAGAAGCCGCGGATGTCACGGGGATGGGGTGTGTTTTCAGGAGCGGCAGGAAAAAGGGTGAATTTATGATATGGACCTGAGGAGATTGGTGGAGCCTAGAACAGAAGACAGCAGTGTCTCGGGGGCCTGTAGGGCTGGGAGCGTCGTGAAGTTCTCTTTTCACCGGACATCGAATAAGCCAAGGGAGGGATGGGCTACTTCCTCTCTGACTCAATGCCGTGCTCTGCAGGGGGACCTGTGGGTGGGCTCCACTTGGAAGATGTGACCTCCTGTGCTCCCAGCGCCTTGGTCAGGGCCACACACTGGCTCCCATGCTCCTCCTGAGCTCCTCGGGCCTTTAGCTGCAGAGGCATACACGGCATGCACAGGGGAATTCCTAAGAGGACGGCTGGCCTGCCACTGGGGCACACGTCACTGTCCTCTGATGTCCACTGGCAGACAGTAGGCAGCCCCATGTGTTAAACCCAGAACTGACCTGGTGCGCCAGCAGCGACAGCCCCTGGCCTGTTAGGGCTCTCATGGAGAGACATGGCGCCGCTTTTCTTCAAACTGTGCCTAAAAATACTGCCCACTCTCCCCTTGGCCCCCTCCCCACCTTTGTCCTTCCATCTGTAATGGCCTATTTCAACATGGCCTGTATGGATGCTGGCTACACACAAGGTGTCATTAAGCGTGATTGAAAATCAAACTGCTGTTTCATTAATGGTCCCATTACCAGGAAATACAGTGGTTCGCACACACCTGCCTGCTGTTAACTGTGGATACTCTTCTCGGCGGTTGTGCTTCAAAACAAATAGTGGGCATGGCATCCCCTGGCCTTTGTGCGCCAGTGAGCGTTCTTTGATAGACGTAATTATCACAGGTATGATAGATGATCTTTATTTGAATGCTTTGAATTGATGAAAAATGCTGCAAATGCCGATTGCAGAGGCAAACAAAGAACAGTGTAATTCATATCCCACCTGGTATTGTTGTTCCTTAAAAAAATGAAAGTGAGCCAGTATATAACCCGCCCCTGACTCTCGGAGGTGGCCCAGCCTCTTCTGGAATGGGTGACACAGAGATGGACACACTAGGCACCCCTGAAAATACCAGGACTCACGGTTCCCAGAAAGGAGGCCTGACACCCTGGGACGGGGCCCTGATGATGCTGAGGGTAAAACTGGGGACAAAATGCCCCAAACCAGGAGCTGCAGCTCTCCAGAGCTGGACCGATGTACGATATTTTTGGAATCATTTACTTCTTAATGTTGCCCCTTTCCAGCTCTGCAGAGAAGAAGCCATATCATGCCCAGAAGGGTAGGTGATGGGGTGTCGCAGAAATGGGCCAGGAAGGCAGTTAGCAGCGGAGAAGGGCTGCAGGGGCCAGCCTGCTGGGCCCGCACTCCCTCCCCGGGGGCTGCTCCCCGGGCCGGGCAGGAGTGCTGGGCCACCCCAAGTGGGGAGCCGGCGGGGGGGTGTCTTCCTCTCTATTGCATTGTAAAGGCCGAGCCACGTGGTCCGTGAAGGAGCTTGCGCCTAGGCTCAGAGGCTTCCTCTCCGGCGACAGGTGGTTCTGATGGAAAGTGAGGAGGGTCCTCATCAAGCCAACGAGATGAGCGCTCAGGAGGCTGCTCCCCTGACGGCGGTCTACCTGCCGTGACTTCTGAACTGGGTGGGCGGAGCACAGGTGAAGGCGTGGTGTCCCTGTGTCCATCACTGAGCACTGGGGCAAAGCCCTGAAACCGTGTTAGACATGCTTTGACACCCCAAAGTTTAATACGAGTTGCCTGCCTCATTCCACAACAAGGATGCCAGCAACCAGCCAACCCGCTGGCCTCCCTTAGGGAACTTGAATATTTTACTTCTCATGGCATTTGAGTCCAGAAAGTCATGGGCTATGACAGTGCAGACTCTAGTCTGTTTAAACGAGGGAAAGACAGTCAGAGCCTACAAACCGCCCTCCTGGTAGAGATGGTACTGAGGGTGTGTAGGGTGGCAGCTGATGGGTGGGGGGGGGATGCCAGGAAATAGGGGCTTTATTCTCCCACAAATACCAAAACACCTGTATAATTCTTTCTGTACTGGAAATTCTCTATGTCCCTGAAATGTTAATTGTGCAGGGATGTTGGGGTGGCTGAACTCACTCATGAGAGCCTAGAATCAGCGGCTCTTCTCTGCTCTGGGCTCCCGATGGCACGATGGCAGCTTGAAACCTGCCAGGGAGGAGGACTTACACCTTGGCAGGTGACAAAACTACAAAACGGAGCTTTGTGAGGAACCCGAGGCCCAGAGGAGTCTGGCGAGCTGCTCGGGGTGCAGCCAGGGGGTGATCCAGGGCTGGCACGAAGGACCGGGTTTTTGGTGCTGTGTGTCCCCTGGGGAGGCTGAGGAGGAACCGCGGGCACTTGGGGGTGCGCGGCATCCAGGGGCCGTTCTGTGGGGCTCTGAAGAGAACGGCCCCTCCCTCTCCCCGCACCTGCTCAGAGTTGTGCGTAGGCATCTGTCTAGAAGGTAAAACACAATGGCTTTGCCTCCGAAGTTCTTCGCCTGCGGATGCTCATCTACGGCAACCTTTCCTGTGAAGGGCCACTCGGAAATACTGCCGGGCTTCCTGATTCCACCTTCTGTCCTGGTGTGAAAGCGGCCGCAGTTGTAAACAAATGCGTGTGGCTGTGTTCCGATAAAAGGCTATTATTTGCAAAAATGGGGCCGCTGAATTTTGCCTGCAGCTGTAGATCGCCCGATCCCGCTTTAGACAAAAATGTAGGTGACCACAATTTAAAAGTAGACGTTGCATCCTTGGAGTTCAGTAAAGTTTCTTTTTACTTTTCATTTTGAATAAAAACATGGGACTTGTAACCAAATCTCTTCCCCTTTCCGCCAAACGCCGAACCCAGTGCTGCTGAACATGGCGTCTCTTCTGGGTTACACAACCGACTGGGACCATCTCGATCATGTACTCAGCAAATACCTGCTTAATGCCTGTGCTGCACTAGGCCCTGAGGACATCAGGCAAACGGCATCAGGCCGAGGCCGCTCTGGAGGGGAGGTGTGGCTGCCGGCTCTGCAGAGACCCACGTAGGGTAGGTTAATTCTCTCCAGTGGTGAAAACTGAGCGTCTCCCTCAAATGGGGTGCAAGAACACAGGGACACCCATTGGTCCCAGCCCTGGATCCCTGGCTTGGTGAGGTGACTGTCCCCGGGACCAGTTGCAGCTTTTCCCTCAGCTCTCTGCAAACCCCTGGGCCTGCTGACACACTCCCCCACCTCCCCGGCAGGGTCACTGCAGGTGGCTTTCCTGCCCGAGGTCTGCATCACACCCAGACAACCCCACCTGGGACAGAGGGTCTTTCCCTCAAGCTGCGCCGAGCATGTGGAAGTGGTGCACTCAGATGGTTCGGGATACTGACGAATATTGAATAAGCGTCATCAGGAAAAGGGGGGCAGTAGAAACGACTTCCCAGACCTGTAGCTCCTTGAATGCCACATACTAGGCGATTACCCGTTGTCATAGCTCCCTCTAGACGACGAACGCCACCGCCATGTGGCTTCCCGGATCAGCGGCTGCTGGCCTCTCCCGGGGGCTGCCCACCGGGGAGGGGTGCCTGTTGCCCCCTGCCAGCCAGTTCAGGGGATCATTCCATGCAACGTGGGAACTAAGCACCCATGTCTGGGCAGAGCATTTCAAGGGAGGGCGTGGGGGTGGTTCCCTCCTGGATGCATCAAGGAGGGATGCTACAGAGTCTAGCCAGTCTTGTTTCACGGAATGGCTGCAGGCTTGAACTTCCACAGCGGAGAATGGAGGAAAGAGACGGCGTGATGTCCAGGACAGAGTTGGTGGCCAGTTTCTATTCCAACAGTCATTTGAAAAATAAAATAGGTATCTGGGAGGCGAGTGTGGCTGACACCAGTGGCCACTGCCTTTGACGGTCAGAGAACACGCAGGACAGGAGGATGCACGGCTCAACCTCAGCGTCAGACGGCGGGTTTGGGGAAGCCCCTCTGTCTCACCTCAGGGGCGAGCTGTGCCCTCCTCTTTCGGAGCAGAATGTGCTGAGGACGGGGGTCCATCTGAGTGTCCCAGCCACCCTGGCTGGCTGGCCTTGTCTCTCATCTCCCCGAAGGCTCCTGGATCCCACCTTTCAGAAGACTAAGGTAGTGTGTCTGCAGTTCTGTTCATGCCACGGACTGGATCTGACCTAGGTCCCCTCCCAGCCACCTCTCTGCAGCCCCACTGCCAATGCCTAGTTCCTCGGAGGCCCATCCGGCCTCCTTGACTCCACGCTGTGCCTCCCACCACGTGAGGGAGTGTCCTCCAAACCATGGGATCAGATCGTGGCACTCCCTTTCTCCAAACTCCTCTCTGGTGCCCACCCTGGTTATGGGAACCTCCCACCATCTCCCTTGGCAGCAGAGGTTCTAAACTCCTGTGGGTTCCTGGCCTCACCCTCTAGTATATTCCCTGTGGGTCCATCCCCCTGGCCAGCTCCTATCCACCTACCCAGGCTCAGCCTGGTTGCCCCTTCCCTCACTAGGAAGCCTGCCCTCTTCCCCGAGGCTGGGGCAGATGCCTCAGTTCTGACTCCAGGGCACTCCAATTCCTGACCTACCTTGCAGGCTGCAATGGATGCTGTCAGCTCTGCGCCCACATCTCCTCCATGCCTTGTAGCCTGTGGTGGAGCCTTCCTCTACCACACCTCCATCTCTTCTGTGGCTACATGGCCCTCTCTGCCCTGCACAGCTCCTGCCTTTGTGCCCAGCAGGTCAGAAGTACCAGAGAATTAATGCTGCCCAAGAGCAGCCCTCTGTCAATCTTAGGAGACTGTATAGAAATATTCCAGCTCCCTTTGGCCTCAAGTGGGATGGCTTCGAGGTGCGTGTTCTTGGCTGGCTCTCAGAGGTCCCCAGGGGGACTAATTCTGGTGCCCACAATGGCAGCTGGCTTACTGACTCATCTTTATTGTCTCACTTTCCTTTTCTGGCTCACTTCTCTTCCCCCCTGTGGGGCTTTTCTGGGACTCCCTCCCAAATAATCTTCATGCATGTGAATCCTTGCCTCAGGCTCTGCTTGTGGGGGAACTGACCTGCAGGCAGGAAGCCTTGCCGTGCTATTCTAGTTCCCACTCTAAGCCTCATTGGATGGGTGAGCAGGGTGATTGCTCCATGACAGACTTGCCCACCGTGTTCACTGTTGCGTGCCCAGTGGAGAGCACACTGCCTGGCGTGTGGCAAAGCGTCATAAAAGCGTAGCGTGTGAAGATAGGCAGGCACATTCAGTCATCTCATTGTTCTGCCAATCAGACGATGGAAGGATATTGGTTGGCCTCTGGGCCCTCTGGTGTGGGGGCCCAGATGTGCCCGACTGACTGGGAGAAGCCGCAGACAGTCCCTGCTGCGGGGTGCAGGAGGCTGTTATTTTCTCCGCCTTTGTGACTGGGGATGTGCTGAGCTATCACAGGACTTACAGAGGAGCGGGGCGGGTGGGGGACAGGTACGCCCTTTGCTTTAAACACATGGGGGATCTTTCTGCTTGTCTTGTTAGAGAAATTCACAGGCTCCATGACATTGGGATCTCTGCCAGAAATACAGTCCTGTAGTTACTCCTTGTGACTTTAATTAAATTGAGAATGACATTGCACTTACAAGATAAGCCGAAAAAACAAAAGTCAGGGTTGCAGGGGAGACAGCACGAGATGCCCTCTGCTTGTTTCTTTCTGCAATTGGTCTCTATTGTGTTTTTTGAACGAGAAAAAATTTAAGGCTATTAATGAACTGAAATCCCTAGCACAACTTTTTTCCTTTATTAATAATTACTCTTATTTCTATAGAAACAGTACCCAAACAAACAGAAATTACCCACCATTTTCTATTGTCAAAGTTCACTCATAGGCTTGGGCAGCTGAAGTGAATCCCCAGGAACACTTGAAAAACTGTGTAATTATCTACAAAGTGGACTAATGTAAATGGCTTTCCATGCCCCTTGCCGTCCTTGACCTCTTAGCACAAATAATTCCAGAGAGGGACAGTGAAGCCACTTCTCACTCTGGGAAGGAGCAACTGCTGTGAAGGGTGAGGTTCTTTCTGGCAATTCCAGATAATTAATTCTCTGAGATAGAGCAGAGCAGAAGGGTGGGTGGACAGACAAAAGCACAACAGAGAGGGACGTCTGCCGTGTGCGCTCAGCTCAGGGACATGGCGATGGGGGCCGAGGGGAGGGCCCCACTTCCTGTCCTCGGGAAGCTGGCTGAGGCATGGGCTGAGCAGGTGACCACCAAGACGGGCCAGCCGGGCTCTGCCCCCATGGCTGTGCGCTTGGATGGAGCCCAGAGGTACCAGCATCCAGCCAGGCACCCTGAGGGGGCGTGAGGTGAAGAAGCAGGGGTGAAGCGGGCTTCATGCATGCTGAGAAATGTAAAGCGGAGGCCAGAACTCCCCTGGGGTTCCCAGCACCTTCCTGCCCGCGGCTCTGTCTGCGGCTCAGACTGTCCTGGGTGACTGCCATGGCCGGCTGGGTGAGCACAACGGATAGTGCGGACACGTTGGAGGGCAGGTTGATTTATCCTCTCGCTGGAACATTTCTTTAGATTGGAGGTCTCCCCTTCTCTTCACCCCAGCAAGAAATTGTGGACAGCAGGAGGGGGCCGGCCTCTGTCATGAGCCACACGGTGGGCTCTTTGGTGCCAGAACGACTGGAGGAGGCGGGATGCCGGCTCTGCTTTACCTTCCACTTTGCTGGCTCAGAATTCTGGGGCCTTCGTGGGAGCGTTGGGATTCTGTGGGGTGCTTAGTGCAGGAGGGAAATGGGCTGGGGTCTGGGGGAGGCTCGGCGTGTCTGTCCCTGGGGGCAGCGGGGGAGCCCGTGGAGCTGCCGGCCTCTGGGGGGAGGGGGAGCCGCACCGGCTCGTGGGGGGGCACCGGTGCAATGTAGACCCCGAGGGATCCGGTGCCACTCAGGAAACCCTGGGCTTGAATTCCTCCTCTGGTGTTACCAGCAGTGTAGCCTTCGGGCAGCTGTTCATACCCTCTGCTTTCCCCTTATCTGATACAACATGGGAGCAGAGTTTTGAGGACGGGAAGATGCCTTGCCCTCCCCCCGGGCCCCCTCAGCCTCCCGGCTGCACTGCATGTGTCTATCACTGCTTCTTAAAGCACTGGCCAGCCTCGCTGGGGAATTTTGAACGCAAATCATCAGACCCCGCTCCAGACCTGCTGAGTCACTAACTCTGGGGAGGCGCCCACCAGCGTCTGGGTTCCCAGGGGCCTCCTGCTCAGGTGGACACTCGCTGAGGCTGGGAGCCTCTGCTCTGGGTCCCTCTGTGCCTGGGACCCTGATGAACAGGTGCCTGGGACTGTGGGTAGGTGATGGCACCAGAGGACGGGGCAACCTGCACGTCACACCCGAGGGGGCATCTTTAGCTGTGTAGGAGTGGTGTGGCCTCACGGGGTGGGGAACCGGGAGCCCCCCTCAGCCCCTCCCTGGGTTCTGTGCAATGCGAGTCAACGGCAGGCAGCTGCCTGGCTGGGGCAGGGGTGACGCGGGGAGATGGGGGGCTGAGTGCACAGTGCTGGGGGCCCGGGGGCCACGCCCTGCAGACACAGTGGTTTTCTTCTTCCCTTTCTCTCCCTTCCTTTGTGCATTTTTCTTTCTTCTTCTTTTTTTTTTTTTTTTTTTAACTCTGCTGGCCGCTTACCTTTCTTTTTGCTGGATTAAAGAACGGGAGATCATGGCAGTAATGGATTTGTTAATTTTCAGACTCGTACCTTTATAAAGTATCCCCCCATCCAACACAAAGATTAATACGTAAAACGTGTATCTGTGAAGATTATTTCATCATCCTCAGATATGCTGTTTGGGGAGCTAAAAAACAAAGCCCTCGCTAGACACATTTGTCCCACTGTCTAGTGCATGTTCCTGGGGGTGAGGAGTGGGCGGTGAGGGGCAGCAGGCGCGGGGGGCGATCTCACTAGTGCTCAGAGGTCAGTGAGCAGATGAAGGATGCTCTGCTGCACTAGGACTCGGGGAGATGCGATGTGGAGAGCCACTTCATGCCAGCCAGACCTGCAAGAGGCCAAAGAAGAGTCTGACAGCTCCCTGGGGCAGCAGGAATGGGGGGCAGCAAGAATGGGGGCGCAGGAAGTCACCCAGTGAGAAGGTTCCCTCCTGGAGAGCAATTTGCATTTGAGGCGCCTAAGCAAACAGCAAAAACGACTACACCCAGCAACCTCACACCCGGTACCGATCCTAGTTCGCCGTCCACTGTAACACTGCCAGTAAGAGGGAAATAGTGGGAGAGACCAAGTAGTCATCGATAGGGGAGGGGACAAAGTCTCGGGTACCAGGCAACAGTTGACACGAACAGACCAGACGGTGGAAAGCAGCAGGGAACAGAACTAAAAACTTAGCATCTCCTGGATACTTGAGATGCAAACAGACTCCTGCAGTACAGGACGCTCTGTGAGTCACATGCACTCACACCCAGGCTACGAAAGCAGCAGCGCTTCAACAGCATTCTGCGACAGCCTTCCCAGCTCAAGGTGATGGACTAAAAAGTCAGCATGGGAATTGGGTGGGGAATTTTTGAATATTCAACTGAGCACACCCAGGTCTTTCTGCAAGCTAGATTCTGCTGTCCAAACATCCCATCTTACAGCTTGAAATTAACCAAAGTTATGACCTCCCTCTGTGCATAAGAACCAGCTGATCATGAACAGCGGATGCAGTTGCTGAGATTGTTTATGGGACAAGGACCTCCCTGGGCTTTGTGGAGGAGCAGACAGCCCACGTGGGGTCGCCTGGAATGGATCGTGGTTTAGCTCAGGGCAGGCAGGTCCATCAGTCAGCCGTCCAGTGGTTGCTTGCTTTGACCCACAGGGAAAAGGCGCCGTGGTTGTGGGAGGGGTTCTGGAGCAGGTGGGGCTCGGTCAGCCCTTGCTGGCGCTGAGATCCAGGTGGATGCCTGCCTCCCCTGCTCCCTACAAGCAGGCCAAGAAGTCAAGGCGGGTTAGAAGGAAGCTGGTCTCTGCAGAGACTGCCATCCCTTCCCCGAGGCTCGGGCAGGGTATGGAGTTAGTGTTGGCACAAAGCCGGCTTCAAGCAGAGCGGGGAGCTGTTTGGATAATAATAAACTGCTGCCTGGCTGGGAAGGCCCATTTGTGGGTTGGTTTCTGAAATGAAAGAAGTGGCCTGCCTTCTCGGTAATTGCTGTCAGGTTTTAAGGAATCCTCTTTTCTGAACTCGCCTTTTAATGCAGCTGTGGAAATTGTTACCAAGCAACAAAGCAGGTCTTCAGTGGTGAGGGTTCAGGAGTCTGACGTGGGGCCCTTCCAGCCAGAGGCCGCCTGTGGCGCCCAGCCCGCCAAGGTGCATGGTGCTCCCTGCTCGGAGGGCGCGGCATGCAGGTGGCCGAGTGTGGGCAGCCATGGGGTCAAAACTAAATGAATAGACAGAGGAGCCCTCACACACCGCAGAGCAGCGCTTTGTCACTTCTTATGACGGTGAGAAGGGGTGGTCAGCTCTGTGTCTGGGAAGTTGTGTCCATTTCTGGGCCACCAGGAACACAAGTCCTACCATAGGGCCCCCCAGAGGCATTTGGACCCCACAGACCTAAAATTCCAGTCCAGGCCCCTCAGTGAGCCAACCATTAGGGGGCCTTGACCCATTAACCTTCCTCTGCCCGTTTCTTGGAGGGGGGTCAGCCAGGTCTGCCTGGTCACCATCGGAGGTGGGGGCCCTCTTGGATTTGGAGGAGGGGCTTTGCAGAGAGCTTGGAAATCCAGGCATCCCCCATCCCTCTCTCCCAGACGTTTCCATTCATTGTTCTTGGCCCTGGTCTCTACAACACTCAGCCTAGGAATAAACTTTCTACCAGAACAAGAGTCTTTGAATCTGTTGCCTGCATTTGGCCTTGACCTTCATGACCTTGGGAAGTCTTCCTGTTGCCAGGGACACACCCCTAGGACCTCTGAAAGACCCGGTTCACCCCAGCTTGGACAGGGCTGCCACTGGCTGTAACAGTGTCTGTGCAAAGCAGAGGAAAGCATCCATCCAGGTACCTGACGGTGCAGGGCAGATGCATAAAGAACAGCGCCCCCTTGGGGTGAGCACAGCCCAGGCACAGGGCTGAGTGAAAGGAAGACATCTCTGTGCAAAGGACGAGGGTGACCTCGAGAGGGCAGGTCCCTCACCTGCTGGTCAGGCCTCTGGACAGCGTCCTGATGCCGCCAGTTGTAGGCACTCATTTCTGGGAAATTAACAAACGAGTGAGTGGATAAGAGCTTGACCCATGGGACAGGCAAACAGGCCTTGTGGGAATGGATTTGAGGAAATACCATCTAATGGCTGTTTTCACCTTGTAGTCAATGTTTGTATAAATTGGAGGCTTTAAGTGTGGCATGATTTAGGAAGTCCCAAGAACAGCAAATCCTAAGAAATGCCATCATTTGAGGGAAGGACTAAAGCTGGCTCAGGGGCGGGGGGTTCGGGGGTGCCCCTGGCTCCATTCCTTCCGGGCTGGCTGGCGCACATGCTGCCTTGGGGCTCGGCGTCCTCTTCTGGAAAGTGGGAAGTATGCCCACTTCAGAGAGCTGCTGTGGGGTGTCAAGGACACGATTTCTACGGCACTGCTTGGCAAACTGCAATACCTGGCATGTACTTGAGGTAGGATTATGTCGTCTAATTTGTGTTTGGCAAAGATTCAAAGTGTCTTGAGCTCTCACAGAGAAAGAACACTCAGGTACACGGTGAGGAAACTGAAGGGCTGCCGTCCCTTTCAGAAGCACTCCAGGTGCCACATGGATCTGCTGGGCTTGGTGGGGACGCAAGCCACCTAAGGCACGGAGAGCAGGAGGTGACTCCTTGCAGGGAGTTCGGAGCTTGCAGGATCTCAGGACGCTGGAGACCCCAGACCTGCCAGTTTGCAGACACAGCACGACCTGCAGAAACAGCCTGCCGGGCGGCTCCTCCTTCTGCACCATCAGGAAGGTGGGAACACGGGGGCTTCCAAGCTACCAACCCAGCAACACGGGGCACCAACCTCCCGGTTGGGCACCTGGGCTCAGGAATCTCCTGCTGTCTTAACTATGAAGGTACTTGGACTGTGTTCCAGCCACTGCTGTTGCTGGCAACCTGGCACAGCGCTGGCTGAAGTCAGCCAAAGGAAGGCAGAAGACAGCGTCTGTTCTGCCCTCCACATCTCAACGGGAGCATCTGATCAACAGCGCTGAATCTCATCTCTAACCCTGGATGCAGGACGCATTCGTTACCTGTTGCTGCTTAACGGATGACAGTAAGTGTAGCACACGTTAACTATCTCAGCTTCTCTGGGCCAGGAGTCCAGGTGGGCTCAGCCTGTCTTCCCCGTGGGGCTTCTTACGAGGCTGTGGTCAGGTTGCCAGGCCAGGACCGCATCTGAAAGCTCAGTGGAGGGCCTGCTTCCACCCCGCTTGGTGGGGCTCACTCCTCCGGGGCTGCTGGGCCGAGGCCTCAGGTCCTTGCAGGCTGACGGCTGGAGACCACCCTCAAGCTATCCCTGGGGATCCCCTTAGCATCCGCTCTGTGCACAAGGGATTCTGGACTATGTCATTTTCAGCTTGTCAACATTGGCAGGACAGGAGGCACTCGAAAAGGAGGAGCAAATGGGCCCTAAGTGCCAGCTGACCACATCCAGTGGGCAAAGGAAATTTAGAACACGCAGCACAAGAAAGACCCAGGATATAACGGAGCAAGTGGCAGTCCCCGCATGCATGTCTGGTGGCAGGCAGGCCGCTGCGGGCTGGGGGCGCGGCTCGGATGCTGTCTTCACAGGCTCTAAAATGAGGATGAGCGGCTATAAAATGACAGGTTGCCAACAGCAGTCTTCCACTGGAGGGACGGAGGCAGAATATGAAGTCAACGATCTGGGGTGAGGGTCAGGCCCCTCCTGCAGGCCTGGGGTCCCCACGTCTGTGTCATGTGGCTCATCTCCCTGACCCTGTGTCCCAATCTAATAAATGGGATGAAGAGAGTCTAGACCTCTCAGTGTTGTGAAGAGTTGATAAATCGCTGGTAAATTTTAAATGTTTTAAAAATAACTAAGCACTTAGCACATTGCCCAGAATGTGATAAATACTCAAAAGTGTGGGTTATTTTTATTTTGTAGCCCAATGCCCCCTTTTCTTACATGGGGCAACCGGGCCAAATGGTCCTGCAGCTAGTTAGTGGTGAAGGTGGACCCAGAGGCCGGGGCTCTCGGCGCCCAGCCGTCTGAGCGCTTTCCAGTTAGAGGACACTCCTGCCCCTGCTGAGGCTGAGGCATGAAGCTGTTGAGTAGCACGCTGACAGGGTCACGGGGTGTAGGACCCAAACCCCCTCTTGCATGCTGACTATGGGGCACAGGCCGGGCTCTCCAGCCCGCGACCGCACAGGTGTCTGGCCCCTTGGTCAGGGACACAGCTTATACCTCTGCCTGGGCTGCAGGTGGCCCTAGATCTGATGCAAACGGCCCCAAAGCTCCGGTCGAGAGTTGGATGATTTTGTGGCATGAGCCCGCGCCCGAGATGCCCACTATTTATCGTTGACCGATTTACATGAAGTTCATTCTTCACAACAGGGTCCGGCTGGTCTCTCCACCCTGCTTGCTGGTGCTCATCTAACAGATTAAAGCTGGTGTGGTGCGCATGCTTCATTGACTAGGCTGAAAGGGACAATATTCATGATCAGCATGCTGGCAGCGGCAGATAAGCCCCCAGCTGTGGCTCCATCCAGGACTGCGAGGTCTGTGAGCTCACTCACTGAGGCTGCCAGGCGGGGCAGCTGCCCTGGTGCACGGGAGGCCATGATCCAGCCCTGGGGGTGCTCTCTGGAGCTGGGGAGATGCTGAGCCAATGCACAGCCCCCCAGGGAGAACGTCCCCCAGCTGAGAAGTGACTCAGGAAGCCCCTTCCGCAAGCCACATCTAAGAGGTTCTGACCCACTGCCACTCAAAGTCATTGCATGTGTGCACAGCTGCAGGGCAACAGCTACCCGAGCGGTCGGCAGGCATGGGGAGGGTGGGGGGTTCACTTCCACTCACAGGAAGTTTTGCTGGGGACACTACACAAAACCTCCCTGGGGACGTGACCTCACACCATGAATGTTAGAAAGGAGTTGGCTTAACTCTGTGTTCAAACTGGAATTTGGGGGGGAGATAGAGGGGCAGGAGTCAACTCTGGCTGCACATTCAGTTTTCTCAGAGAATATCAGGACAAAATCGTAGCCAGGCATTACCCAGAGCCTCTGTTCACTTGGTCCTGAGTACAGCCTGGCCGCTTGAATGATTCGAACATGCAGCCAGAGTTGAGAAGCATGGATATGTGCAAACAAGCTTGTGCTTGTGAATCTCCCTATGTGTACACTTTCTTATTCATTCATCAACAAATATTTACTTATCATATTTCTTACCACGCTCAATATAGTAACAAAGAAGAATGACAAGCTGCTGGTGCTGGCACGGCTTCCAGGCCAGCGGCACGTGGGAGAATGTGGTGGAATGGCCATCTTCATATTCAGCTAAAAGCGGCCACCTCTGCCTAGGAGGCTATTTAGAGCAAGGGTTGCTGGGTGAATTTGACCTATTAGAGGTATGTTCCCTGAATGCCACCAGGTGAGTGACTTCAGACAGGAGACTTGCAAGGGGGGGTGACAGCCAGTCTCCCTGTGGGGAATCCATAATCCTGAAAGATGAACATGGTGGATTTGGCATTTGATGGGCAGGGTGGTTTTGAGTGACACCATTACAGAAGATAAGGGGAAGGTGAGAGAGGATGATAAATACGGATGGGCAGCTACAAATGGAACTCCTAGCCGGGCACCTGTCTTTAGACACTCAAGGTACATTTTGTTCATAGAGCACTTCCCGGGGACACTTCCAGGGCATGTGCGCTGATGATCCAGAGGCATGGTCCAGGGCCTATGGCGCCAGGTGGATGGAGACAGACCAGCCTGTTTATGCTCCGAGTGCGTGCCTGGCAGTGTGCAGGCCGCTGACTTGGGGGAAGAGGAGGGCCTTGGGTGACAGACTGCTACTGCTGTGGGTTCAAACCCAGTTTCTCCTACCTGCAAATTCTCCTGTGTATGACACACACCCTTGTCTGTAAAACTAGGAGTAATGCTGACAGCACCTCAGGCAGATGGGAGCTGGGCCTGCACAGGACCAGGTGCTGTGGCCGACACACAGAGGTGCCCAGTGAATGGTGAATGTGCTCCACTTGTCTTGACTACCCCCTGCCTCCATGCTGAGTAACAAACCATCCCATCCCAGTCCCCGGTGGCCCGAGGGCGCTGCTCTGCGTTGTTTTCTGGGGAGCGTGCGGGCCCTTCTGCTGATCCGAGGCAGGCTCAGCTGGCCGCTTCTGTCTGAGATCAGCTGCAGGTGGCGGGGAGGGACGGGTCCAGGTGGATTCTGCTGGCCGATCCCCGTGCTGCCCCAGGTGGCTCTCAGGTCTCCTCTCCCGGCCGGCTGCCCCGACTGGGCGCTCAGGGAGCGAGGGAAGTGCCTGAGTGCCTCCCCCAGTTTTGGCTTGAGCGACAGTTGTGAACACCCCACTGGCCAAAGCAGGCCACCAGGCTGAGCTCAGATGCAGCTGGGGGGACATAGGGACACGGGAAGAGGGTGGGTGGGTCACAAGGAGGCCACGGAGTGGGATTTCCATGCGACTGTTCACCACAACGTTTATGGAAGAAAGAACTCTGAAGTGGCACGAATTTCATGTCCTTTGTCCTTATTCTGACCTGAGGGGCTCTGCTACCTTATTTGGTGACAGTGTGGCAAGACATTGCAAGGCTGGATATGAAATGTCTCCCTGGGCCAGCAGACCAGGAGGTGGGAGGGTTTGGGGAGGGAGGCGAGAATCTAACAGCGTGTCCAGCAGGTTGGAGAGACGAACAAAGAAACCAAATGGTAGGGCTTGGCCTTAGAAAAGGCAGCAAAGCCTCGTTTTTTCTAAGACCTTTCAGAACGTGTCTATTGAATGAACATTTTCTTTTGCAGTTTTATTAACAGTAAACATTGAAATAATTGAATGTTAGCCATTCAGAGATACCCTTTGTGTGAACTACTAAGTGTCTTGCATTTGGGGCAGAAGTTAAATAAAAATGGTCATGCAATTAGTTCTGCCCACAGCCAGGATGTTAATTGCTTCTTTTCCCTTCAGAGTCTGAACAATTGGTTGGCAGGGGCCGCCACCCCTCCCTGGGAATGCAGGCTATGGAGAGGCATTCAGAGGCCGAGCGGAGGCTCGAAGGGGTCCGAGGTCCTGCTACCAAGAACAGGTGCACCTGGGGGTGCTTCTGAGAGCTGGTCTGAACCAGAGTGCCCCTCCCTGTCTTCATCTTCCTCCCTGCCCCTCCTGGGGGCTCCTAACCCGCAGGTCATATTGGGGGACAAGGTGTGTTTGCATTTGCCCATGAATCAGTCCCATCGATCCTGTCAGGAAACTGTTCAGTTCACAGTCGCACTGCTGCCTTGAGAATAACTGCCCTGTTTGGCTGACATGAGACCTGCTCCCCCATCTTTATTTCCTCTCTGGGGATGCCCTAATTAATATTTACTTTCACTTAAAAGAGAGAAATTTCTTCTGATGAAATCAACAATTTTCTCTGCATGTCAAGCTTGTTTTATGATATTAAGCATGTAAATATTATAAACGTATTCTGAAATGCCAGTGGGAGAGATTACTTTTTATTTTGCCCGTTTTAAGGCTGTGGGGACTACTGTTTTGAAGCAGTCCCAATTATAGTTCTTGAATTCTGCACAGAGCTGACAGAATTAGTAGCCCACAGTTGCTGGGAGTGGGCGAGGATGGAAAGCCTCCTACCGTCTGGGTCCCTGTGCCCCTAGAGGGCGAGGACTGATGCTGGTTGTGGCAGGGGCTGCAGTCCTTTCTAGGACTTCTTTTCCTCGTCCCCTCTTTCCCTCAGCCAGCGAGACCTCCAGTGCGGCTCAGCTCCCACGGCGCCCAGCGGCACACCCTGCAGGCTCAGCAGAGCTCTGGCAAGGCTGGTGTACGAGGTGGGAGGCCTGTGTCTAAGCCATTACCCCACCACTGCTAGCTGAGTGACCTGGGGCTCCATGCAAACTCCTTAAGGCTCAGTTTTGACATATGTGGAACGGGTAACTGCTGGGGTTGCCTGGAAGACCAGAGGGTTCCTGAGATCCCAGAGGGGGTCTGCGGGTCCATCAGTTCTGTGCTGGTCGGCACCAGCCCACACCAACGTCCCTGCCCTGGGGCTCCCCTTGCTGGCTGCCTGAATATGCTGAGCAGATCGATCCAGAATAAAAAAATAGTAGTGTGCAATCATTCCTTTATGAGGCCAACAGTGATGCTCCACACAGTCATGGAAGTCCTTAAAGGCCTGAAGCAGAAGTTGAAAGCCAGCGGGTCGAATGCCTGAGCTCAGGCTCCTAATGCAGACGTTGACCCCACGCTGTGCCCGTGGAGCCTGGCAGCACGATGCTCTGGGCCTCTGGTTCCCTCCTCCAGTCCCCTACGCAATGCCCACCCCTGCTTTTGGAGCCTCTCCTCACTGGTGGGAGGGGTGGGGCAGGACGACCCGACCAAACTCTGTGCTGTGTGCGTGTGTCGGAGCTGAGGGGGAACATGCATGCAGAGTCCCTGGTGGTCGTTCCCAGCTTGGGTGCCCATCGTGGGCGCCTCCAGGCCATCTGGCACACAGGGCTGGGGATGGGGCCACAAGCGCGGGGGCTTCTGTCCTGGGTAAAAGATGCAAATCTGAACCCTTGGAGTCATAATCCTGCTGTGACATTGCCTCGGGTCACCACGGCAATGATCATGTCATCAGAGGATTAGCATTTCACGTGATGAGAGGGCCCAGAGACCAGGCCTCCTCGAAGAAATGGAAGACCTTGTTCATAAATAATCCTGCTGAAAAATTAAAACAAAGCACTAGAAGTAATGCATCAGCTGGCAAATGTGTGACATTTCTTTTATTTCAAAGAACATGTTTTTCAGGTTTTTAAGTTCAAAGCTTGTGTTGGGGGAAAATAAATAAGCCATTGTAACAAAGAACAAAAAAGGGAAATTTAATGAGAAACATGACAGAATTGCAAAGAAAATACAAAAGTCCAAATGTAGCAGATAACAGAGCAGAAGAACATTAAATGGCTTTTAATAAAAGGATTACCCTGAACACTTCCTGCCACTGGAAGAGCAAAAATATTTTAATTATTTTATTACAAGGAGAAAGATTAGTTGTCACCCATAAACAAAATTCAACTGCACATTAGACGTGAATTTGGGAAGGAAGCTTTCAATGGAGAACTTGATTTGAATGCCATGTTTGTAAATTGATTACAGGGACATTGAATATTCTTCATTGACCATAAATCAGAACATCGATTGATATGAATGATCTCACATCAGTTAAGCGCTAGATATAAACAGACACCTTGAAAAAGTCACATAAGAGAATAAATGCGCTTGCAGCCAACCTGGCACCATACACTGCCCAGAAGACTGTGTTTCATCCTCTTCCCATAAGCTTGACTTTCCCTTTAAATCATAGAGAGCCAGCTGGAGTATTGATTTCCAGTCTGCACGGAGCCATCTATTTGGGGTTTCACACTGTGCTTGCTGTCTGGATCGGGGAATGTTTCAGGGATGTTATTCTTGAGGTATATTCCGTATTTGCAAACCATCCTAGCTTAGTCCCATCTGTATCAGTCAGCAGCTGCTCTAATGATGCCGGGGAACAAACCTCCCTCAAAGCCACAGGCTTGAGACTAGTGTTTGTTTTCTTGCTCCTGGGTCAGTGGATCAGTAGCGTGGATCCTCTGCTGCGTGAGGCTGGGCTGTCTGCCAGCTCCCGGCTCCAGGCTCCAGGCTGCAGCTCGGGCTGAGTTCTGCTTATGGGCCTCTTGCCATTTTTGAGCTAGTGGTTCCGGGGGAAATAGCAGACATACAACAGGCGTGAGAAGGTGCCAGATGCCTCCAAGCTTGACTCAGGATGGTATCTTGTCTCCGTTCATGTTCCTTCAGCATAAACAAACCATGCGTCTGAGCCCTGCATCAGTGGGACCAGGCAACACGCTGGCCCCAGTGGGGAGGGGAGGGAATATTTGCTCAAATGTAACTTGGCGTTTGGTACCATCTGACCTGAGGCTGCTGCACCTAGAGGCAGCAGCTGGTGGTCAGCAGGGCCCGGATGGGAAGCAGTGGGACTTCAGCTTGTCTGGATGCTGGGTGGACGTCCGCGACTCTGCAGAAGCAGTTCTGGCAGGGGATGCAGGCCCGCGGCCTGGGGAGCCAGACTGGGATTTGAATTCTTCCCTCCTCACCGCCCACATGTGTTACTTGTTCAGACAAATACAACAAAAAGAACTCCTTCAAAGACGCCAAGGAGAAATGGCCTCCCGGGTTTGTCGGCATTTCTTGCCACTCCAGGAAACCAGCGGCCCGGCTGAGAGAAGAATGGGTCGCAGCCCACTGCCTGTCCCCATGTCCGCCGCTGTCAGCCGAACACGCCCCCAGGCCCCTCCCTGTCCCCAGGCCCCACAGTCCTTCCTGCAGGCCTGTGCACACAGCAGGTGCTCACTGAACACTTGCCAAGAGAATAAATCCTCGGGGAGCTTTCAGAGGAGCCCCTCATTTCATTTCAAAGGAATAGTCCTGGATTACAGGACGGAGCTGCATCCCGGGAAACACCGCACAGGACCCACGACCGAGGTGGAAATGGCTCCAGAAAATCCAGGGCCTTGACGTCCCATCTCTTGTCCTCTGCCTGCCTGGCCAGTGCCTGAGCTTCACTCCCTCCCTTCCTCAGGGCCCAGAAACTATCCCACGAATGGAGAGAAACGTGCAAAGTGCACAACCTGCTGCTATGTGACTTTTATCTGCTAAAACTAAGTGACACAAAGGATACACACATCCAGAAACCAGGCTCTGCCAGCGCCATGCGAGGGTCTCTTGTCACTATTTGAACACCTGGGGAGATGCCCCGGGGCCCCTGTTCCCTCTTGCTGTCCAAGGTGTCCGCCAGCAGAAAGCGAATCTTGCAGACCCGACCTGCTATGACGCTGCTCTGAAACAGCCCCCCGGAGGGAGGGCGCCTTGGGTGCCCTGTGAAAGTCATCTAGCTCATTGTCTAATTGACTGTAATTAATTGAGGACAAAAAAATGGGCCCAGAAAAAGGAGGAACACAGGGGACAGGAAGACAGATTGTTAAACCAGGCGTTCCGGGAGCGGATGGAAGCGTCATGTTTTCCTTTTCTAATAACCATGGTTAATATGCTGCGATCAGTCACGCCATTGCCGGCATTTTTAGCTCACCAGCTTATCAATACTAGCTGGTTTCATGCCGACGGTTCTGACGTGTTCCCAATACAGACTAGAAAGGTGGCGGACGATACTCATCTCTGAGCGCCTGGGACTGTGATGGCAGATCAATGCGTGTCAAAATATCCTTGTCCTTCTTGAAACCACACTTTGATGACAGTAATTAAGCTGTGGGAGCTGGTCTGGCTGAACCCAGCACTATTCTGCCACAGACAAATTCCTCATTGATCAAACGTATTTTATTTTTAATATTCATGGATCGGCCGCACTCTCAAACACCCCATTGCTCTGTGCATGCGAGATGAGCCCTTAGCCAAGATCCAAGGAGTGTGCTTTTTCGGATCCACCACTGGCTGGGAGCAGAAAGGACGGCTGGAGGGATGCAGGCACTGGCCAGCCTGCGGTGCAGCTCTTAGGAGCCAGAGGGCCTTGGGGTGCCCGGGGGGAGTCCCACTGGGAAGCTGGCTCCTGGCTGTGGTCCTGTGAGTGGGGCTGCTCTGCTGAGCTAGGCTGCGGGTGAAGGAAGGCTGCCTCCGTGGGAGCAGACTGGGAGGCCTCATCACTGCTGGGAGCCCTGCCTGCCCTGAGCCCATGGCAGACCAGGGGAGCAGACTGTCCAAGGGAGGATGGGGCAGTGCCCTGGGCACCCCTCCCTAACGCCTCCCCCTTGCTGTGGAACAGATTCCTCGGGATTGACGCTTCCTAGTGTCCACCAGTGGGCGGGTGGCCAGGCCTGCTGACTGGTCAGGGCGGCCACGGGACCTTGCCTGAGCCAGTAAGATGCCATTAGGGCTGCTGGGTCACGGAGGAGAGGCACTTGCTTGGTGTCCTTAGGTGGGGCTTCCCCGCAGCAGGGTGGTCTAGAGCAGCCAGGCCACCAGGTGTGCCTGAGAATGAAGCCCACCTGTGAGGAGGTGGAGACAAGGGCACTGCTGGCATCTGTGAGCTGAGGGGCAGCCTCCCCAGGTGGGCTGGGTGAGCCGTCCTCCAGCGCCTCTGTGACGCTGGCCGGCAGTGCCCACCTTCCTGCTGCTTTTTAACTTAAACCATCTGATGTAACGCTTCCTTTTGTGGACAGCCAGATGATTTCTGATGCAGCCGAGGCTACCAGGCTGTGAGCTGAGCAGAGGGACTTGGCGGTTGCCTGGGCCCCTGGGGTCCAGGTTTTCTTGGGGGCTGGCCCCGACGTCTCAGGCAAGGCCCGCGGGGCTTGATGTCAGGCACGGGCTTGGTGCAGCCGCCCCTGCTGGTCCTTGGAGCTGCACAGGGAGCCTGTGTGCACTGGGCTCAGGTCTGGCTGTGGCCCGGAGTCAGTCATTGCTTCCTGGGCTGCAGGATTCCCGGTCTGGGCAGAGATTCTGACAGACCATTACCACTGTTCCCCAGGAAGGACGCTGCCGCTTTACATGGAGTACGTTGTGCTCTGTTTCCTTAGACGTTGTGCCATCGGTTGGGAGGCGCTGGGTGACTCCGATGCCTCCGTTACCACCGGTGATGCATTCTGAGGCCGGGGTGTGGGCTCTCCAGTCAGCAAGGTCTGCAGGCCCTTGGAGAGTTGTGGTAGAGCCCCCACCCAGCCTGGACCCTGGACACCTGGGCCCCTGGGAGCCCGGGCGCTGGCATCAAGGACCAGTGCTGGTGGCCAGCGGCACCCCGGGTGACGGTCAGTCCTCCCTGCCCACCTGTGGGCCACAGCGAGCTTGCTGGGATTAGGATGCCCATTCTGCACAGGCTGGGTGGCGGGAGGTGTGGCGGCAGCCAGCAGGGCCTCCCGGTGTCGGGCTTTAGTGTCAGATCCATGAGCTGTCTTCAGGGTGCGGGTGCAGGGGCTCCATAAAGCCTGACACTTGCGCTGAGCGATCTGTGCCTGCCGCCCTGCTGGCGGAAAAGGCCCCCTGGACCAGAAAGCTCCTTGCTTCCTGCGGAGCTGACACGGGCACCCGCCCCCCTCCACTCCCCCTCCAGACCAGCGGCCAGGCTGCGGTCAGGCTCCATGATCTGAACGCGAGGAATGACACGTGCCGCTTGCTGACGCCCAAAGGGACAAGCAAAGTCTCTGCAGCCCCACGTGGTCCACATGGACAGCGGATCCAAGGCCACCAGGCCCAGGTGCTCCTGCCCCAGCCCCCTTCATCAGATCAACCGATGGTGCGAACTGAGTGCCTTACAAACATGCCTGCTTTCCTAAAATACAAATTATAATGAGAGAGCATTTTATTTCAGAGAAATGCTTCTTTCCCATTCGATCTACCTTTGAGCCCCCCCACAGCGCACCCGGCGTCATTTCTGACAGCTCTCTCCCGGCGAAGTGCGCAGATGCTGTGCTGTGCCCGCACGCGCGACAGACCATGCTGGATCAGCAAGGCTGTGGATGGATGCCGAGTAATGGTGTCCTTTCCGTTCAGAGGAGAGAATGACATTGCGGTGTGGGGTGTGTGCGTGTGCGTGTGTATATGTGCATGCACATGTTTATTTGTATGTGTGTGCATCTATGTGCGTATGTCTCAATTTGTGTGTATGTCTTGATGTGTGCATGTATGTGCAATTATATAAGTGCACATGCACACACATGTATTTGTACATGTGTGTGTGTTGGGGGTGGGCAATGAGTTAGGCTTTGTTAGAGCCTCCAGCCCCCTGGCTCCCCACCCTGAGCACCGCCTCCCCAGTCCCTGAGTACCCCTGGATTCCCAGGCCCCCAACCACTGAGCACCCATAAGCTCCTGGTTCTTCTGCCCCCCAAAGTTCCCTTCCCCTGTCCGTGTGCTCCCTAGTACCTCCATCCCTGAGGCCCCTGGGCCCTGGTCCCCTTGTCCCACTAGCACCCTGGCTGCCCATCCCTCAGTTTCCCCGTTCCCCAATCCCCAAGCCCCCAGGCACACCCTCCCGCCCCTCCATTCCCAGTGCTCCTGTTCCCCAAGCCCCTGCCCAGCCCCCGCCTCCCATCTGGGCCCCAGGACAAACAGGAGCTCTTGGTCCCCAGCTCCTTTCCCTGAACTCCTGGCCCCCTTCGCTGTCCCTGCTAGTGTCCTCCCAACACAATGAAGAGGACAGAGGACCTGGAGCCAGACCACTCGGCCTGTGTCCTGGCGCTGCCCCCTCTGGGCTCTGCGAGGGGGGCACGGGCCTATCTCCCTGCCCCTAGCCTCTCAGGTGTGACCTGGAGCCCAGGGACCTGCCAGCTTCCCAGAGGCCTGTGGGGCCACAGCAGCAGCTCTGGGGCGAGTGTCCAGTGATTGGACAAGCACTCTGCTGCCCCCGAGAAGGGGGTGTGGCCACAAAGGCCCGGATCGGGCATGGTTATTGACAGAGCTCCTTCATTCACCAGAGTCCTGGTGGGGAGAAGCTAGTGGCTCCTGGGGAAACTGGGGTGTGGGGAGGACCCAGACGTGGCTGGTGTGCAGACTTGGGGACACTGATCAAGGTGCCTCCCACCATGGAGAGGTGCCTGGGCCCCTGTTCTCTGCAGCCACCCTTTCTTTTAACACCCAGGATGCACTTCAGCCTCTACCTGCGGAGCGCCGCACCCCCCTGCCCACCTCACACCTGCTGGGAAGACCAGTGTCCCTGAGAATCCCTAAGCGAGGCTGGCCAGCAGCCCTGCATCCTCCCAGCCTCTGCCCCATCCTGGGGGCCCCTCTCCCCTGCTCTCCTGCCACCGTGGCGCCGCCGTGATCATGCTTCCCAGGTGGGAGTGCTGGCCCTGCTTGTTCTTTCTTGAACCACCATAACCAAAGCCACTTAGTCAAGGTCTGCAGGAAAATTTGGAGACTGCAGCCCATGGCCCAGAGCGTGTTATTGTCACACGGCGCATTTCCTGGCATGGACTCCCTGCGTGCCCTCGCCACCCCTCCCTCAGACCCCTCTGGCCTCTGTGTTTCTGGGGCGCCCTTTACTCTCTCCATCAAGGCCTTTCTCTTGCCTGCTTCCCATTTTCTTGAGTTCTGGGACACCTCCACCCCATTCCTTTTAGGCTGCCGACCAATCTTAGTCCCTGAATATCTGATGACGTTTTAGGCAGTGATCTGATTCCCATTTTTCTCAACCTCTCCCATTGAGAACATACTGCGTCTTTTCCTTTAACAGCTAAAAGGTCCATTTGCAATTTTTCCTAAATTAAAAAAATATATAAAGCAGAGATTAATTTATCCACTTTCCTTATGAATAAGTAGAGGTCATCAGTTTTATTATTATTTCTGTAGATTGCATTTTTTTCCCCATTACTCAGGGAATACACTCCCCTCAAGCCAAAACAGTTTGGCAAAACCATATGCAGGTTGAAAAAAAATAAAACTCAGTGACCTTTCCACAGTGGCCTCCCAGGGCAGGGTTTCCCGTCACCAGGGCAGCCTCCCCCCCGTACTCCATGGCCCGTGGGAGCTGCATGGCATGGGGGCGAGGCTGGCCTTTCCCTGCAGTTTGGGGATGCTCACTTTTGCTGGTTCACCTGTGATCTTCCTTCCTCCCTGTGGTCCCTCAGCATCTTCTCGCTGACAGCACCTGCCACAACACCGTAGGGATTTCCAGAGATCTTTTCCACTGAACCAGAGTTTATCATCGGGGATCTACATGTGTCGCCTCCAGTACCCAACCATCGAACAGATAAATGGAACATTTACAGAAATCCTGCTTGTGCATTTGGTAAAATTTCTAGGATAAAAGAAAATCCGGATCACCACCAGCGACTTCTGCTCCAGGGCATTCAAGGATGATGAGAAGGTCTAAGTTTCTGCAGGCCATTTGAACAGACACTTCAGCAGAGATCTATAGAAGGTAAAAAGCAGAGGACAAGATGATCAATGTCCTCAGCCAGTAGGGAAATGCAAATCACAGCCATGATGAGACACCATTACTAACACCTGTTAGAACGGACAAAATGAAAAATGCTGACAATGTTAAGTGTTGGCAGGGATGAAGGGCAACAGGAAGACTGACTCACTGACGGTGGGCTACACGATGGCGCAGCCACTCTGAAAAGCAGTTCTGCAGTTTCATTCAAAATGGCACATACACTTATCATATGATCCCGGACTCCTATTTCTTGGTTTTTCCCTAGACAAATAAAAATTAATGTTTGCATAAAACCTGCACATGAATGTTTATAGCAGTGTTATTCATGATTTCCCCAGACGAGAAACTGACCAAGTATCCCTCATGAGTGACCAGGTGACCATGATTCATCCACACTATGGAATACTACTCAGCAATGAAAAGGAGGGAACTACTGGTATACCCACAGTGTGCATGCAGCTCACAACTGAGGGGTGGGCAACCAGGGTGCTAGTGGGACAAGGGGTCCAGGGAACAGGGGCCTCAGAGATGGAGGTACTAGGGAGCACACAGACAGGGCAGGTGAAAGAAGCCACACACAGGCTCTGTACTTATAACACTACTTACATGGTGTCCCTGGAAGGTGAAACTATAGGAACAGAGAAGATGGGTGGTTGTCACAGAATGGGGTGGGGAGGGTCTGCAGGTAAATGGGACTGAGAGCTGAAATTGCTCTGTGTCCCAACTGTGAAGGCAGTTGTGAGAAGCCGTGCATGGGGGAAAGCTCACAGAATCATACATTGAAAAACAAATTTTACTGTACATAATTTTTTAAAAAATTTAGAACTAGAGGACACAGGGGAAGGATATATTTCTTATGGTCAGTTGGACTTCCAACCCCTTCCCTTTAATCAAAGCAACCAGCACAGACTTCAGCAGCTGGGCAGGAGGCTCCCTGTACATGGGCTGTACGTGTCATCTGGGCTGTCTTGCTGGCTCTGAGATGGTTCAGGTGTTCACAGTCAGCAAGGAGTCACCACCTTGGGATGAGAACAGAGGTCAGGGCACACAGGTGAGCTTGTACAGGATCCGGCACTTTCAGCATGCGGTTCCTAGGATGACGCAAACAGGCCAGGCACGCGTGCAGCCAGGCAGAAGCCCAGGGCAGTGTGGGAGAGTTCCTGCAGGTTAGAAACCATGGCTGTAGAACTTCCCTAGAAAATAAAATGTTAAAAATCTAAGTCCAAATTATGATTAACCAGAACCAGGCCATGTAGAATATTTAATGAACCAGATTGTGTTTTTCTCTTTTTCCCACTGTCTTCTCTGCTTGGAGACTGGGAGGGGGTAGGGGTTCTGCATGTCACTTAAGACTTCAGCTTTAAGTTGCAGAAAGCCTACTTTAATAGCCAAAACCAAGATGGAAAATTCTGGAGATTCCAGGATGGCTGATCTAGTGATCAGCGATGTACTTGGGGACAAGACTCTCATCTTTCTGTTCTGCCATCATGTTGGCTTGAGTTCCAGGCCTGCCCTTCATGGTAACAAAGTGGCTGCGATAGCACTAGAGCATCTCAGTCCTGGACAACATCACTCCAGGGCAGGAGAAGAGGACAATCTTGTGTCTCCTTTTAAGAAGTAGAAAACCTTCTCTGGGAGCCCCTCAGCAGACTGCCCGTCATACCTCAACCCCCATTTGTGGGCCACATGCCGGTCGTTTTAAGAACTCCAGAGCTGATCACATGTAAGAGGATTGCTTAACTAATCAAGATTTTTACCCTCCTGGGGCTGGGGAGTGGTTCACCAACTCCTCTAAATTACGTGACCACCTGATGCATCAACAAAATAGGTATTTTCTAGTGTAAACTTCATAGAATATTTTTTGGCATTTAATTGGGCACATCCTACTCCACATTCTCACAGAGCTTTGGGTTAAAATGGGGACCCAACTGTTGACTTCCATTTAGGTGAGGAGCCCCTGACAGCCCTCTAGTCCTTTAGAAGTTGGTAGGAGGTGGGGACAGCCTGGAGTCCCACTAGCCGCAAGAAATGCCGATCATAGAGCTGTCTGTCACCAACAGGGAGAAGCTGGGTTATGTTCATTACATCACTGTCCCTGGCACAGATGGGTGCTTCTATATTTAGAAATATGTTCAACAATGGGGATTTTCACAGCGAGCAGAATACCGACTGATTATTCTTCAGATAACTTTAATCATTCATTTGTTTGCTTAACTGGAGCATCTCACCCACATCCAGCAGTAAATGGAGACTCTCCATGGAGGTTCTTGCAAGTAAAGAAAGTGAGAAAGGAACCGGGAAGAAGGAAGCCACACGGCTCCAAAGGGCCAGACGAGGACCAGGGCTGGGTCCACGCCGGGAGCGACAGGAAGTCAGTAGCACTGGCTGGTTCTTTCAACAAGCTGTCACATTTTTCCTTGTTTAAGGCTCTGTGCTGGCACTTCTGGAGACAGAAAAATAATAAGCTAGATTCTGAATAAAGGTCTTGCAATGTAGCAGAAGAGATAATACAAGTACATACAGAATTATAATGCATGATATTTGCGATAAGTAGCTGAAGAAAATTGGGAAGAGGGGACCAGCAGATTCCAAGGACTGAGAGATCATCCCTACCTGGGGGCCAAGAAGGTTTCTGGAGGGGCTGCGATGCCAGCCAGGCTCGGCTCACATGCAGTAGTTCCGGTGAACATCCAGTGAGTGGATGTGTGAGCGTCCCTTTTCCCGGGCATTCCCTGGGCCTGAGGGGAAAGGCGGGCCAGATCCACTGCAAGCAGGAGCAAGAGGGCCTGTTGTGAGCTTCTCTAACTCAGGCTGGGTTCTGTATAGGCCATTGGCAGATTTGATCAGTGGCCGGCTACCTGCTGGTTCTCATTTAAGCACCTGTCCCCTCCTTATCCCACAAACGCACACCTGAGCTCACTGTTCCACAGGGAAGTCATTATAATGATTTGCGTGGGCTTCGCCATCACAGAGGGGGCGAGGTCTGCGGTGAAGCCTAGTGATGGAGGGGGGTCATCCCGGAGGAGGACTCCATGGGTCTGGAAAAGGCATTTGCTGTGAGGACACTGCACCCTGAATCCTCAGCTGACCCCACACCAGGCGAGCTGGTCCGGCTCAGCCAGAACCAGCAGGGCGGGAAGAGGGGCCCATTCATCGCCTCGGCCTGTTTTACATGCTTCCCGTGCCTGCTGAGTAGCCAGGCACATCAGCCTCTCACATCCTTGCATTTCACCCTGGATTTAATTAAAACCACCAAGGTCATTCCCTGACTATTCCAGCTAGTTCTGAGGTGTGTTCAATCTTTATGGAATCCCATTAAAGTTCACTGCAGATATGTTAAAAATGTTAACTGTTCTACAGGAAGTTTTAAACCACTTGAGATGACTCACTGTGTAAAGCAAAGGCATTGGGGTGCTGCTCACCCCAAAGTGAGATCAGAGGGCAGATCCCCACGGTGGAGCCCACGGACTCCCATGAGGCTGACCCTCAGGAACTGATGCTTCC
The DNA here is from genome assembly GCF_040802235.1 of Manis javanica. Classification (NCBI taxonomy): domain Eukaryota; kingdom Metazoa; phylum Chordata; class Mammalia; order Pholidota; family Manidae; genus Manis; species Manis javanica. The sequence continues at coordinate 2,281,194 of NC_133160.1, forward strand.
TGCACAGAACCAGCTCCTCAGCCTTCTGCGGCCCCGGCCCCGAGTGCAGCCTGGCCCCTTCCCCTGGTGTGCAGGTGGGCAGGGCCCTGGGTACACCTGCACTGCCCAATACGGTGGCTGGGGTGCAAGGCGGCCGTGGGAGCCTTGAGGTGCAGCTCACCTCGATCGGGATGTGCTGTGTGTAAAGCACACATCAGATTTTGAAGACAGTACAGAAAAAAGTATGTAAAATATCTCATTAATATTTTTTATAGTAATTGCATGTTGACGTGATAGCATTTCAGATATCGAGTCAGATAAAATACATTGTTAAAATTGTTTCTTTTTAGTGTGGCTGCTAGGAAGTTTATCTCCCATTGTCCTCAGTTCTGCCTGGCACTGCTCGCAGCCTCCACGAGCCCGGGGATCCTATCCTAGGAGTGAGGTGGAAGCCTGGCCCTCTCCTGGGACACTTTTGGACAACGCTGTCCCCAGAGCAGGGGTTTGGGGATGATGGATGGAAGGTCCCATCCACAACCCTGGCGGCCTGAAGAGGGGGCAGGGTCGGCCCTCCCGTGCACGGAGGGGCCATCCTGTCAGCACCGTGAATTCCACTGTGCAGATAAAGACGGGGAGACTCAGGGACGAGGCGGGTCGCCCCAAGCCCTCTGGGATGGCGTGGATCTGAGTAAGGTCTGTCTGACCCCGAGCTTGGTCTCTGTGACTTTTAGAAGTTGGTGTTTTAAGACTCATTCATGAGCCCAGCTGATCTGTAATTTCCCGCATTCTCAACTAATTCCGAGCACCCCGGGGGTGGGCCGAGCTCCGCGGTGCCCCCCTCCTCTGGCCCCACAGGGAGGCAGCAGCTGTTTTAGTGTCCCATGTGGCCTCCTCCCTTTCTTTGCTTACGGGTCTTTTTGAGGTGGCAGGGAAGCATGGCCACACCTGTTTCCTGCAGACTCTGCAGGGATTTGAGGGGCCCAGACCTCCTCAGTGTGGGGGTCAGGGGTCTCTGTCTCTCCGGGCCACTGTCCTCAGCACTCCAGGCACAGTGAGTCCTGGTGCCCCACTGCCTCCCGTGGGCAGTGTCCCTCGGAGCCCAGCTCCCTGCATGCCTCCCCTCCTGGCCAAGGAGGGAAGCCGACCTGGGCCACTGGGGGCCGTCTGCCTGGCAGGTAGAGGATGAGATGAACACTGGCTGCTGGTTAGCTGAGTACCGAGCGCTTCCTGTGTTCTAGGGCAGGACTCCCGATCTCTGCCATGTTGCAGCACATATGGACCAGGATGGTTTCTGTTTGGATTGAGAGGATGAACCAGCCCGGGACCCCCACTGCCTCCACCCTCTCTCGCCGGGTGAGGACCCTGCTGGTCACCCACTGGGAGGCTTGGCTGAGGGCTGCGCACCCCAGGCAGGGGTTCCCCACCTCGGCACAATTGGCACTGGGGTCTGGACAGTTCTGCACTGTGGGGGCTCCCCCTTGCACACTGTAGGGTGTTCACAGCAGCCCTCACCTCCACCTAGCAGCACCGTCCAGGTGTCTGGATGTCCCTGGATTGTGGCATGAGTGCCCCCGGGGAAGCTGCTCCTGGGGAGAAGCCCCGGTCTGCATGGCTTACCTGGTCGGCCTCCATCTGCCAGCGCGTTGCAAGTCCCGGCTCTGTCTGTGCGCACCGGGGCCGCAGGGCAGTCAGGGCTGCTGGTGCAGGCTGCACCTCCCTCCGGGTACATCTGGGGGCGTGAGGATAGATTTCTGCCTCCTCGTCTGCTGCAGAAGGATGCCTCGATCCCCGGCACAGGAGACAGCTCTCATCGTTTCTCAGCGTGTGAGCCATGCTACTATTCAGCACGGGTACAACCAAGCGGCGAAAGATGGCCGGCACAGGTTCCCCCTTGAGCCGTGGCCGGGGGACCAGGAACCGGGTGGGAGCGCAGGGAGACACCGGCCAGCTCCAGCCACATCGTTTGTCCCCAGTCCTTCCCGTCTGGATTTGCTTTTAATTCCACTTCAGTCCGGGGGCCAAAGTAAAACATTTGCTTCCCTAAAAATAACTAAGGCTTGGTAAGACTGAAAAGAGCCATTTGCGTGTTTACTGTTGAAACCACATGGAAATTAAAGTTCTATCAATTATAACATAGAAACTCTCCTTCAGTGTAAACACCCACATGCAATTTACTCTGTCTGGGAGTGTGTACACACGACGGTACCGGTACCAAACAGCATTAAATGATCATTAGCAACAGACCACCGAGGCTTTCCGGCTGGTGCCTCTTCAGGCTGACGGTGCGCCAAACTGTCAAAATACCTGGCCGGCTTCCCACACCCGCTTGCGCTGGGTCTGGAGCTGCAGCGCTGCGCTGGCGTTCCCTGGCTGTGAATCCGATGGAGGAAGGCGGTGATCTGCGCAGCCTGGCATGAAGGTGTCAGAGACTCTCACACTCGCCATGAGCAGCATCGGGTTCCCTCCCCACCCTTTCCTGCTGCTTCTCAAAACCTGGCTCAACATTCTGAGTCCCCCAGACCAGGCTGCCCCTGTGCCTGACCGGGACTGGAGGTACCCCTTCATCACCTACTCCATATTCACAGGTGTGTCCAGCAAGCGTTCCCAGCATGTGTTCTGCCCCTGGTGGGCCTTCCTTTGACAAAGGCTATTAATACACCTGTTATTGATCAGCCAGCTTCCTTCATTCATGACAGTTGAAATCAAGGGGGGTGATAGACAATGAATGGTGGAAAATGAACATATTTGTGAAAAGCACCCTGAAGTAGAAGAATAGAGGCCATGGTGTTTGGTTCCAGCTAAGGGCTGGGCCTGGGTCCCTTGTGAGCGTGGCAGTAAAGGCCTGTCTGAGCAGTGGACGAGACCAGGCCCTGGCGAGAGCACCATGCATCAGCATGGTCACCAACTGCCCGCACAGCCTGAGGCCCTTCGCCTACTTGATCTCAGCCCATCCTCTCACTGACCTTCCCCGCAGTCAGGAAACAGAGGCGACGCAGCTGCAGACACCCGGCTGTCGTGGGAGGAGGCAGGGTCCCAGAGCAAGATGGCGCGAATCTGAAGTCCAGGCTCCCAGCAGGCTTCCACAGGGCTCGGCACCAAAGGACTCAGTCCAGGTTTCTGCTTCGAAACCTCCCACCCCACGATGTCCTGGGGGACGTGGATCGCTGCAGGGCACCATCCCCACCAGTGAGCACCCGTGATGGGCTGGAGAGGTTTCCTGGTGGCATTTGCGGTCTCAGCTTCCTTATTCGTCAAATGGGTGTCGTGCTATCATCTCAACCAATTTCTGTGAAGATTCAATGAAGTAATGATATGAAAATTTTGGGAACATAGCCAAGGACACAGTCCTGGATGGTTGCTTAAGAAAGCGAGTGCATATTTTTGTTTTGTGTTTGCAAACTCCCAGAGGGCACCTTCCTGTTCTGCGGCATATCCACAGGTTGGCATAATGTCCCGGCCCCACGGGGCCAGTTCCCCCCGGTGCAGGTCCATCTTCCCGGTTTCCTCCTGCAGGCTGAGGGCTGGTGGAACACTTCTTTCCTGTGGGTGAGCGGCACCCACTTTCTGTGCTTCCTCAGCCCATTAGGCCATCTTCCCTGACCTGCCTTCTAGGAGGCCAGCGTGCCTTTTTTGAGCATTATTTTGATAAAAAACAAAAACAATAAAAAAAGCCATTCCAGACAAGCAATCTCCTTGTTTATTGATTTGCCCTGCCAGGTTCTTTTATGCAGACATACATTTTATGATAAAGCTTCGGTCTCGCCTTTTATGACAATAAATAATGCATCGTGGTTTTGGAGTGTTTTGAGTCTGCAGGAGGTCGGCACCAGCTCCGGCCTCACGGTTCCTGGCAGGCCCCATTCCTCCAAGTAGCAAGCTTCCAAGCTACAATCAATCAATTTTCTCTTTAGGAAAGATGATATCAGGATGGCCAGCTGGAAACCACCATCTCTAATTGCCAATTAAATGCCACCATGTGCTTTTTCAGATTATCTTTTCTCTGGGTTTAAGGATCTCTGTCGGTGGGTGAATGAATAGCTGATGCCCTGACCAGAAGTTTTCCCATTATTTCTCCCTCAAAGTCCCTCCCTTTCTCCTGTCCCTGACATCCCCCCCAAAATGAAAAGATAAATCCCGGCTGAGCGGCTGACAGACATGCGTCCCTCCCGCGGGGCTGGCTGTTGGGGAATGGAGGGCGTCCCTGGCGGGGCCCCGGCTCCTTCCGCTTTCTAAGGCATGAAATCCAACGGGTGCATCTCTTGGGAAGCAGGAAGCCGAGGTTCCCGGGGTCCGAGATGATGGTCATTGAGAGCTGGACCCACCCACCCAGAACCAGTATCCCTGCCCAGACTGAGAGGACGATGGTGGGGAAGATGGGCAGATAGGGGACGGATATTCAAAACTGAATCAGGCAGCTTTCATTCCTAAACCACCCCCCTTCCTCTGAAAATCATTCACACTTAACCACGAGGGATTACAGAGCCCAATCCATCTCCATTACGGCCAGACACCATTGCCAGTGACGCAATTAAGGCTAATTGATGACTTCCTGGAGCAGCCAGCCTCTCCCTGAGGCCAGGGAAGACCTGGCCGGGTTTTGAGCTCTCTGTGGACCCCTGGGCAGGGACTGGGGTCACTGCTGCACTACCTGGCTGTGCAGCCCCCCAACACTTCTCTTGGCTGCTGCATGTTAGGCAGGAAAAGTACAAGTTCCTTGGCAAGGATAGCAAACTTAGTGGCTCCCTGGGCGAGCCGATCGCTTCCTGTGGTAGTAAAATGAACAATTCATTGCAGATTATTTGAAGGCAAATCACTTTAAGTGTAAGGAATAAAAAGACGAATTGGCAATTGGATTTTGTGTGAGAACATAAGTGGATGATTTGCACTGGTGGGTGTGCTAAGAAGACTTAAATACACTGGGGGAGAAAATGACAGAACGGGGTCAGGCGGAGACTGTCATTTTGGGACGTCTGTACGGAGCTCCGGGAAAGTCCTGGGGCTTGGCCCCTTGCAGGGCTCTTGGTCGTGAAGTTTGCCAGAGAAAGCTAGCATTTCATAACTGGACTTGCCTGGGAGGACCTGCCCAGCCCAGTCCGCAATGTAACTGATCTTTATACCACACTTTTTAATGGGACAAATATTGATGTCCAGAATAAGTCTGTCTTGGATTGTATCCAGTTCCCCAGAGCTCCTGTGATGGAGACTGTAGCTCTGTTAGTTCCGATTTTGCAGTGTGAGCCCAAGAAGCAATTGCCTTTTAAAATTGCCGAGGTCTCCTGGGACAGAAAGCTGCATGCCAGAGCTCTGTGGGAAGCATTCCCACACAGCCAGCCCCACCCGCCATGAAGCCCCCTTCCTGGGATTCTCTGCGTGTGGCAGAGGCTCTGGGACTCTCTCTGATGGAGTTCTGTCTGGTCTCACTGATAACAAACAGTATCGTGGGGACTGGTACCAGTGTACCTTTTGAGCGCCCAGCACAGAACTATGCCCCCTCTCCTACCCTCTGATTTTTATACTCAGCTTGGTGTGGGGGGCTTACTGTGCTCACCAGCCTTGTGCAGTTCACAGTCTGGCAGGACGGAGGTGTGGTCATGGGATCTGCGGGTGGACAGAGGCCAAGGTGCTTGCGGTGCAGCAGGTGGCCTGCTGCTCTGACGGGTTCCCTTGTGCTGATTGCGCGTCGGCCGGCCACCGGCCAGAGGGCACAGGGCTCCTGGTACGCTGTGTTGTCTGCCTCTACCCAGCGCACTTGCCACGACACCTCTGAGTGATCGGGGCTGCTCCTCTCCTCCTTCAAGATGCCTAGGATTCCCAGGCTGAGTATGGAACCCCTTAGACTGGGAGGGGCTTTCTGATCACACCGTGTGATTGCAGGAGCAGAGAAGGGGGTTCAGCGTGCACAGAAGCACCTGAGAGGCTGGAGACAGCCCGGGCCTGCAGCGGGCCGGGGGACTGCTCCTGGATGCCCTGGTTTCCTTCCACCAGGCACCAGGGATTGTGACGGTTCTGGGCTCCTTGCTGCCCTCCAGGACCCCGCTTTGTCACCTGCCACTTCAGAAGCCGCCTGGGAGAAAGCTTTTTGATCAGATCCTGTGTGAGCTTCACTTAGAAGCAAGGAGGAGCCCTCTGGGGCCCCCAGACCTTGGGCAAAGCAGCAAACGCACATCTGGTGTCATCCCTGTGATCTGGGGCCAGGGAGAAAACACCGAATCTCTGTCCATCTTGGAGTGAAAGCTGCAGTGAAACCCCCAGAAGAAGTGAAGCGTCACGTCCTGGCCTCGTTCTCCTTCTGGGCAGCGACCTCCCGACAAACGTCTACGGGGCCTCGTGTATGCAGCTCCTGTCCACAGTTCCACAGGCAGGTTCAAACCCACTGGCCTCCACCCTGCACCTCATCCCCTGGAGGGGGCATGCGTTTCTCCTAGGGGTGTCTTGTGAGCCCCAGAAACTGTATGGGGGCCCCTGCTCCTGGCTCCTTAGCCCCCAGGGCCCCCGGCCTAGCACTTGCCGTGTCCCCTGTAGCTGCGCCCCTCCCTCAATCAGCAGCGAGCTCCAGGCAGCTGGCCAGCACCTGTCCTGATTCCCTCCGCATTTCTGTTGGAAGGCTGGCTGGTCGGAGTTGCTCAGTGGACGTAAGTGCAGTGAACAAGTGCAGCCAATTGATGCAGGGAATCCAGCCAGTGCACAAACAGAGCTGGCCTCTGGCGCTTCCTCCCAGCTCACATAGCCACGTGAGCCAGTCCCTGGGCCGTGGCCACTTGGCAAGACAGGTGTTCACTTCCCCCCACCCCCGGCACAACCCCGTGACCAAGGGTGTGGTGTTCATGCAATTCACACTCCCCACCCACTTCTGAAAGGCCCGGAGCAGGTGATAACTTAAACCCAGGGCAGGAAAAGGGGACACGGAGCAGAGCCACTTGAGGGGGGCAGGAGAGGATGCAGGCTGTGCTGAGCTTAACAGCCGGCTGTGCTTTCAGAACATCTTCTCTGAGTTCCCTGGCAGCTACAGGACGTGCATAGTTTTTGTTTTCAGACAAGAGAAGGCATTTGTGGAGACGAAGTATTTCTGGGAACCAAACTCGAACAAGAAAGGCTTCTCCTGTTTGTGCAGGATCAGCGCGGTGCTGGAGAGCCGGCGGCCCCGGCGGATGGACGCTCAGCTACGGGGCTGCTGTCGGAAATGATCCCGCTGGCCCCGCCCAGCGGCACAGGGTGCGTCTAGCGGACTGTGTGCATTTCGTGGGTAGTGTGTTGGTTCCTGCAGAGCGGCGGCGGTGTGGGGCCCCCAACACTGCTTGGTGCTTGTTAGGTGCTCCTGAGCGAAAAAAACAAGTGGTTCCATCACAGCCAAGGGGCATCTGTGACCCTGAGAACTAAGCCCATGACTTTGTGCATAGGGATTGGTCAGTAAATACGGACGACGCTAAATCGTTGTGGCTTGTTAAGTGAGCATTCCCCACCAGGCACTATGCCATGCTAATAAGTGCCCGCCTGAGTCAGCTGGGGCTGCCAGAGCCATGACCCAGCCCGGGCAGCATAAACAACAGACGTCTGTTTCCTCGTGGTTGGGAGCTGGGCGTCTGCAATCTAGGTGTGGGCTGGCCGGGTTCCTCCTGAGCTCCTCTCCTTGGTGTGTAGATGTCCTCGCACAGACACACATGGCCACACTTCCTGCAAACCTCTCTAGTGTCTCTCTCTCTCTTCCTATAAAGTGGATTAGGTCCCACCCTTGTGACCTTATTACCTTAATTACCTCCTTAGAGACCCCCATCTCCAAATACAGTCACAGCCTCTAGTCCTGAGGACAGGACTTTGCACATGGATTTGGGGGTGCAGAGCAGCTCAGAACTGTGCCCCGTGTGAACCATCACACTTGGTTTTCCCACCAACACTCCCAGGCCATCCTGCTATGGATGACGGGACTAAGGTGTGTGGGCATGTGAGGTGTCCCTGTCCTCGGTCACACACAGAACAGGGTCAGTCTGAGGCCCAAACTGCAGTGTGCAAACCTTGATTGCAGAAGACGAGCAATGAGCACATATCTGGACCGGCTTCCTCACCAGCAATAGGACCACCCGTCCCTCCTCCCTCTGCATCGCTGTCCGACCTTCAGGACAGGGGTCACCCAGCCAGGGGGCTGTGGGCTCCGGAGGAGGCTGCCCCTCCCCAGACTCCCTCCGACTTGCTGGACCCGCTGCCAAGCTGTGGTCTGGGCTCCTGGCAGGCCCTTCATGGGATGCTGCAGCCTGGTGTAGGGGCAGCGAGGACAGACAGACTCCTTTCAGCATGTGTGAAAGCTGCATCTGTGCCAGGCACCGCGATAGGCTGGCAGGGGGGATGTTTGAGTGCCGAGATACAGGGGCCCCAGGCGCTGCCTCTGGGGATGAGCATGGTCCACCAGGGCAGATGTCTCCTCCTCTGTGCACACATTTTCTCATTCAGGTTCTGGGTCTGCTTTATTGACCTAGAGCTTGCCGAGCAGGGAGGAATGTGTACGTACAGATGTGCGGGCTGGACGCGGTCTCTTACTGTCAGAGAATAAGTCAACTCTGACTTGGCCTTTCCCTGGCCAGGTTTAAACAAACAACCTCACAGTTCAATCCTGGTATTTTCAACACATGTCTGCAAACTGACGCTGGGTGGGTGTGTGTCCCAGCGGGTGTCGTGCTGTCCTGAGAAGTCTGGGTCGCTGTGGTGTCTTTGGATGGGGGGCACTCAGTCTGGACTTGTCCTGTCACTGCTGGGAAAGGGCACAGAAGGGGAGGTGCTCCCCTGGACGACTTGGGGTCTACATGGGAAGAGGCTGGGGTGCACCTGGCAGTCATGCTTTGCCCTTGAGGCCCAGGTCAGAAGTAGAGTCTGAAAATGGGGTTCCAGGTGAGGTAAGGGATGGAGATTTCTCCTGAGCCATCAGAGCCGCGGCTGGTGTCCATGGGCTGTAGCCCTAGTGGGCAGGGTGGATTCACCGAGGGCTCTGGGGCTCTGGGAAACGGTGGCCTGACCGCTGTGCTGATGGAGCAGCCAGTGGCCCCAGATAGACACTAGCAGCGTGTGGCCCACAAGGAGAACTGCCTGGAGAGACCCCAATGATTCAGAGACTAAACAACGCACTTCTAAATAACACATGGGTCAAAGATAGGCTCTCACGAGAAATTTTTCAAATGTTCTAAACAAATGAAAGTGAAACTATAACTTAACAAACTGTGGAATACAGAGAAAGCACCTATTTAAAGGGAAATTTGTAGCCATGAATGCATATGTTGGAAAAGAAGAAAGATTGAAAATCAATCATCTAAGCTTCTTAAATGCACACAAGGATAGATAGGTAACATGAATAAACCTGTAGCTTATAAGAGAAATTGGATCAATAATTAACAACTTTCCAAAAAACTAAGCACAGGTTCATGAGTGAACACTGCCAAATGTTTAAGGGAGAAATGATATCAGTTCTCCACCATCTCTTCTAGAAACAGAGGGAACACTTTCTAACTCATTCTCCATGGCCAGCATGATCCGAATACCAAAACCGCATGAAGGTATCACAAGAAAGGGGAACTATAGGCCGGTATCTCTGGTGAGCGCAGATGCAGCGATCCCTGACAAAATTTCAGCAAATTGAATACGACGATGTATGAAAAGAATTATACACCATGACCAAGTGGGATTTGTTCCAGGAATGCAAGGCCAGTTCAACATTCAAAACCAATGAATGTGACCCATCGTGCCAACAGGCTAAAGAAGAAAAATCATAAGATCATATCAATAGATGCAGAAAAGACATTTGGCAAAATCCAACATCCACTGATAAATACACAAAGGCTGGCCTAGAGTAATCACTCAATCACCATTTAGGATTGTGGTTAAATGGCCTCTTATAATTTAGAATTCCACTGTGCACCTACCCAGTTAATATTCCTACAGATTTAGAAGCTGAGTGTGTGATGAGTAGATTGCTGTTTAAATGGCTGTTCCTTATTGAATCCCAGACCATTCCAGAACTCCAGGGAGGGGGAGAGAGGGGTGAAGATGTACATTCCAGGGCTCACCTCTGCAGACTGATGTAGGGGGTGGGGGGCAGGTTTTAATGTGAGTTTTAAATCAGGGGAGTGTTGTAACTTCTAATGATCAGTCACACTTTGAAGCGCAAGGACATGGAAGGAATCAGAATGAAAGCACGTTATTATGGCAGTTACTACTACAGATTGCTGCGCGTCATCACAAAGGCTGTCATTGTGCATCCCTGTTGGATTCAACAGAACATGGGCTGCATGAAACGTAGAAGCTAGGCTCCAGTCTGGAATTTCCCAGGCCAGTTGTTTGGAGACACACGGATTCCTGGGTGCCTTTGATCTTCAGACCAGAGGTGGCGCTGCCTATGGGGTCAGGAAGGATGGCACTGGCCCGTGGGAATGACAGTGCCTCGGCCAGTACTGTGCATAGACCCTCCCCCTGTGTGGGCCCCGCGGTGAGCAGTCCAGGTGGCTTCTCAGCTGCTTGGGGAGCTGGCAGTTGAGATGCCAGGGAGGCTGTCCCCCAGATCACTTCTGGCTGACACAGTTGGCTTGAAATGACCCCGTCCCTCCTGTCCTCTCGCTTTCTCTTCCCTGGCATCACTACCGGCATTTTCAACAGAACCGTCTAGAGTGGGGGGTCAGCAGAGTTGCTGGTGAGGGTCACGGCTGTCTCGGCTCCACCTTCCTCTCCTGGGTGGCTGCTGCCCCTGGGTTCCTGGTATCTCAGGCTGAAGGTGGTGATGGCAGTGCAGGGCTTGGGGCTCTGTTGGGGTGGCCCAGAGAGGAGGGGAGGGGGCAAGGAGAGGAGGGCAGAAAGATGTGGGGAGAGTGACTCAGAGGGAGGGACTGATAGCCACTCGCCTTACCCGGGCCAGGGGCACAGGCCTGGGGGCTGGACCGTAGCCTGGGGGCGGCTGTGGCAGGTGGGCCTGGCATGGAGGCTTCCATCCCCTCCTGGGCCAACCCGGGACCCCTGTGTGGTAAGGAGGCAGTGGTACCTGGGATCTCATCTGCCAGCTTGGACAGAGAACACATCCGCCACAGCCGGCAGAGACTGAAGATCAAGGGGCCTCTCCAATGTCTGCTTCTAATAGGACCCTGTGTTCTTTGCAGGACCCTGAGGTTTAGAGAGAGGCCTGCACATGGCTGAGCTTTAACCCGGTCACAGTCCACGCACACCTGTGTTTGTGCTTGCAGAGTGTCCCTGCTGCCACAGGCCGTGCCTTGCAGAGCAGCCTTCCCAGGTGATGGGTCCAGTCACCCGCATGGCTGCCACCTTACAGAAGAGAAACCCTGGCTTTCTCTTGAAGAGTGAGAAAGACTGCATTCTTTTCCCAACCTGTTGAAACTGCTTTGACTCAGTCATTAAATCTCACAATTAATCCATCTCCCAAGCAAACATTTTGTAGCAGCTGAAATGTTTGCATGTAGCCAGGAGCGGGAATCCCCCATCTGCAGCCGGGCTGGCTGTGCCCCCTCTTGATGCGGAAGGAAGGCAGTCAATCCGTGTGCACCCAACAAACCTCTTTTGTTAACAGGATACCTGCCTCTTTAAAATGAGGCACACATACCCGCAAGCCAAGGTATAGCTGGCTCTCACACCCCCAAACCCTTTGAAGGCTGCAGATTCATAAGTAAAGCCCAAAATAGAATTTGAACATGAACTGCCTTCCCCAAGGTGTGAAACACTTAGCACTAAACAAATCCTCTCTCTCACAACTGTTACATAAACAATGGGATTAAATATAATAAGGGATATATAAAGAACTGGAAAACAGCCGAGGAAGGAACACACAGATTTGTTAGCACAAAGCACGTATGGTCTCTGCTCAACAATTACGTCCATGGAAAATTGTCTTCAGGATTTTCCGTGTGAGTTTTCTTCTCTTTGCTTGAGTTCAGAAAACAGTAACGGCAAACGCAGTTTGATCGGGGAGTTCCTAGGGCCCAGTCTAAGCCTACTGCCTTAATGTGAAAGTGAGAACGGGCACGAGGCCGGGTGTGTCACAGTGAGTTTGAGAGATGCCCCACACACCACCCACGGATGCAAAAGTTCACAGAGGTTTGATCATAGGTGCTCTGTAACACCAGCGGCAAATTTGATTCTTGGGAGAGTTAAACCTTATGCCTGAAAAGCACATGTGCACTTATGTTTTGGGGGAACAGGGAAGAAAGAGATAAAGAGGTGTCAGCTGAGATCCAAAGTCCTAACTCAGAATTTTTTTATTCCCCATAAATAACTTATATGTGAGTTGTTTTTTATAGCAAAGGAATAAATTTACACTTCTGCTTTTTAACACATTGGTTCTCTCTGAAAATTCATCTCCATAAAAAAGTAGGCATGTGTGTAATATTAAAACACGTCGCTAAAAGGTAATTAGAATTGCCATTTTAATTCCAAACGCTTGCCGGAATACGCTGCTCGTGCTCCGCCTCACCGATGCCCCCAAAATAAGCTTCCCTTTGCCTCCACAGGCCCTCCTGCCACTGGGTGCCAGGCCCCTTGAGAATTTTATCACATGCCAAGTTAGAAAGCATAATTTGCTAACGTTCAGTTCTTTTGTGTTGCATCCAAGTTTCACATTAAGGAGTTTGCACCTCAGAAAGCATTATTGGGTTTATGTGTCTGGAAGTATTTTTCATTATTCATATTTAAATTATCTTCCTCTGAGAACGAGACAAAGGCTGGGAATTTTTATCAAGAGACAAATGATGTAGGTAGTGAAAAATCTCAGCCTTTTATTATTGGCGGTATAAAACATTCCAACAGTAATCAAAATACTTAACATAAGGTCTGAATCTAACATATTTTATGATGGAAGTAATGGGAGGAATTATCTAAGAAACTGATTATTTTAAAACTTTCTTAGTTAGGTTGACCAGACGGCTGTCTCCGCGTCTAAAGGTGTCAGCCCAGTTTGCTCCAGGCCTTTGGAGGGCGAGGTTGCTCCGCACAGGGCTGACTCACCCGCTCAGCACACATGCGCAGCAAGGGTATGATTTTCCTCAAGGAAGGTATTTCCCTGGGGAAAAGGGAGCTAGGCACTGTTACTGAGAAGATGCTTCCAATTTGGAAAGTATTTGATTAGAAATAAGAGCAAAGAAATGAATAAGAAAGTATCTTTAAAAATTCTTATAAAAGGGTAAGTCAGGATAAATTCTTTTTAAAGAGAATTTTAAAAAGTGGTTGAGTTTGTTACCACAAAAATACGTGGAAAATTGTAGGAGAATCCATCTGGGACCTTCATGTTGGGACGGTGGACACACCCATCTTCGATTCTGTTGAGAAGCTCCAGGAAGAATCTAGAATTCTTTATGGAACCATCACAAGGGCAGAAGCTACTGATTTGAGTGCTGACTAGGTGCCAGGCGCTCTGTCCTAGCGGCCTGTAGCCCTTAGGCGTCTGGGCACCTCGCCTCGTTGAAGTGCGGTCCTGATCACACGTGCACTGCTGAGTCCTAACGAGCTCCCACGTGACCAGAACCTGCTTGTCTTCTAAGCACCTTGGAGAGCAGCGCTCTGGGGCTTTACAAATACGATGTCTTACAAACCTCCTGACTGTGTGAGGAGGGGACCACTTTTGAAATGCAGAAACTGAGGCTCTGAGCAGTAAAGGAGCCCTCTGCCTGGGGCAGCATGACGCCCCTCCCCAGAAGGGTGTGTTACCTGGAGCCTGTGAACGTGACCTTATTTAGAAGAAAGGTCTTTGGGGAGGTAGCCACATTAAGGATCTCAAGATGAGATCACTCTGGGTTAACCAGGTGGACCTTAAATTCAAACTGTGTCCTTGCAAAGTCAGAAGAGGACAGACACGCAGGGGAAGCCACAGGATGACAGAGGCAGAGACTGGAGGGATGTGGTCACGAGCCAGTGAACACCTGCAGTCACTGGAAGCTGGGAGAGGCGGAGGACCCTTCCTGGAGCCTTCGGAGTGAGCAAGCCCTGTGACAGCTTGATTTCCGACTTCTGCCCTCCATGCTGCGAGAGAATAAATTTCCGTCTCTGAAGCCAGCCGATTTGTGAGGCTTTGTTCCCAGCCCTTGGAGACTGTCACACCTGCAGAGGTGACAGGTTAGTGAATGATGCCCCAGGACTTGCCCTCCTTCCTGTGCAGATGGGGCCCACCTGACTCACCCGGGTCCTCCGGGAGTCACCCCAAGTCCTCATTGTGGCTTCTGCGGGCAGGGCTCCTGGGTCCTCCTCCGCAGAGATGCAGGGTGGCAGCCTCCTCGGCCTATCCTGTGTGTGTGGGGGGGGGTGGCCTGGGGCTGGGTGGAAGGGGAGAGAGATGGGCTTTCCAGTTTATCTTTGCATTCGTAGTGACGTTACTGCCTGCTATGATTTCTGAGATCCTGCTGTCTTCGTTCTAAAAGGCTGTGCTCCTTGGATTTGAATCTTCGGGAGACCAGGTGGAAATGGGAGCATTTCCCTAGCCCCGAGCCTTATCGCGCTGCTCCGGCAGTGGCTGCTGCAGCCTGGGGGCCTGGGGGAGGCCACAAGCCCAGCACCTGTGCCTGAAGCTCTGCCCTGCAGGCTCCTCGACCATCCGGCTCCCAGCCTGGAGCCTGCAAAGGGCCTCAGGAGAGCGCACCCGAGGTCTTCTCTCCGCCTGGTGGGGTTCCTTCCATGGGCGAATACCACCGCGCAATATAAAGATTCAGGGGCTCACAGGACCGCCTGACTGATCGCCCTTATTTCCTGTCGCCCACTGTGCTGCAGAGCCGTGAAATCAGCACCCTGAGCCGCACGGCAGTCCTGTGGGGCCAGGTGCCCAGTGACTCGTGCTCCAGCAGTGCTGCCACCCACCCGTGTCACAGCCGCAGACAGAGGCGCAGGTGGGGGAGGTCAGCCTGGGGAGTGCCTTGCAGCTGTCAAGTGGAGGCCTCAGGATTCAAGCCCACGTTGGCCCCCCACCGAGCCCACTGTCTGACCGCACACACCGAGGCCCCTGGACGCTGCGTGGGTGTGTGAGGCTTGCATGTGCTGGGCCCACGCAGCTCTCTCTGGGGCTTGGTTCTCAGCGGACCCTCCGGGAGTGCTCACCCGTGATGATGCAGTAAGCCGCAGGTGAGGAAGGAAGTCCCTTAGTGGATAAATAGGCAAGTGCCCGTCAGAGGCTTAGGGAAGAGCCCCTCAAAGGGGTCCGCTGACCACCTGCTCACCTGCCCCGCCCCGCCAGCTGCCCACCGAGCTGGCTGACGTCACTGGTTCTGGCCCCACCACAGACTCGCGGGAGCAGCACATCTCAACGGGGAATGGGGCCCAGGAGCCCCCATTTAGCAAGGCCCCCAGGGCACTAGCACCACCCCCTGCTCTTCTTCATCGCCTGGGGGTGGGGCGTGGCTCTGCTGCCGCCAGGAAAGGAATTATATCCTGTGCACTCCGAAGCTGGCGGGCAGAGGGAACGCAAAATGAGTGACCCCTCAGGAGACAAAAATGCGAGAGGCTCACGTTTTTATGGAACCGCATTTAGCTGCAGGGTGAAAGATAAAGGAAACACAAATTGGTTGGGGCTGCTGGCGGGAAGTGGGGCAGGTGGGATACAGGCAGTTCCGTCTCTTTGGGCTGTTCTTTCCTTCAAGGAGCTATGGTGGCAGATAAATAGCCCCTCTATGGTAACAGATCAAAAGCACTTAAGTGCAGATAAAAGGATGAAATACGGCTGCAATTTTTTGTTACGGGATTTTGCAGGGAGACTAAGAACACAAGGTTAAATTTAAAAAAAAATGCAAGAGGAAAAGAAAAAGAAAGAAATAGATGGTGTATGGCTCCTGAAAATAGATGCCGTCCTGGGATCTGCTGTTTTCCTGGTTTTTAAAACAAAGCCAGCACAGCATTCAGGTTAGTCAGGGAGGGTGTGACTTCACACTCGACTGAGAATACAAAGGTCCATGGAATCGTCCTGCAAAATGTCTCACTTTAGAGCATGCACCGTCAGAGAGCATGGGCTCCTGGCGAAACCTAGGACCCCCGGGTGAGGGATGTTGGGGCCTCTGGCCTCATGCATGGAAAGAGATGCCAAATGGAAATCAGGGCGCTCCTTTTTAGGTGACCAACTTCACCTTGATATCACAGTCCATCTCCACCAGCCATGTGGCTCAACGTCTGTCCGCCAGAAGCCCCTCTGTGCTCTGGGGCGAGAGTGAGAAGGGCCATCAATTAGTTACCCTGTTCCCTGTGCCAGGATGTACAGGCAAGTGTGCCATCATTTTTTTAATGTAAAGTTCATGCTAATTCTATGTTTTTTTTTCCTCCTGTATACACCTCTGCAGAGCCACCAAGTAGATATTGGAAATTGGACGAAGATGGTGCCCACTTGAGGCCCATCCATCAGAGCAGGTACCAGCCAAGGAGCGAATCAATGAAAAGTCCTGAGTCTTTGTGAGACAAACCTAATCCAGCAGCACTTGCCTTCCATCCAGGGAGGCAGCCAGACACCCCCGGGGCGCTGCCCTGCCGCGTTCCACCTACAGGCTCTTCGATCTTTGCTTCCTCAGAACACACCCTCCTTGAGAACAGGCACGTGTGAGAGACCAGCCAGCGGCACTCTCGAGGGGGGGAGGCATCTCCCGTGTCAACACACGGGGTCCATCTGTGAGGGTATCCATCACAGCACTGCTTGTAATGGAGACAAACAGAAAGCAGAGTGGGGTGGGTACGGGAAGGACGCCAGGATTCTACGATTCCAAACGGGTGTGTGCAGTGTTTTATTAAAAAAAAGTCCATCTATCTTTCTGAGAGAAGGAAAGGAAGCATGCAGGAGGCTTACAGTGATAAACTTCTGGGTGACATTTCATATTTTCATTTGACTTAATTTTGAAATAATTGTAAACTTCCATGTAGTTGTGAGAAATAATGCACAGAGATTCCACACACTCTTTACCACTTTTCGCAATGGCCACATCTTGCAAAAATCAGATCACGCCAGGATATTGACATTGATACAGACTATTGACCTTACTCAGATTTTACCGTTTTTGGATGTACTCATGTGTGTGTGAGTGTGTGTTTACTTCTATGCAGTTTTATCCTGTGTGTAAATCCCTATGATCACCTGTAGTCAAGATATAGAACAGCCCATCACAGGGCCCCTGGGGCTACCCATTTATAGCCAGGGCCTCGTCTCCCCACCCCACCCCATAAGCCCTCGCAACCATGGTCTGTTCTCCAGCTCTACAGTTTGTCATTTCGGGAATTCAGTATAAATAGAAACACACACTAGGTAACTCTGGGACTGACACGTCTCCACATGGTGCAATTCTCTTGAGATCCATCCAAACTGTTGCATGCACCGCCTTCGTTCCATCTCTGCTGAGTGGCATTCCGTGGTACACATCTGCATACTCGGTGTGTCTGACCGTTCTCTCAAGAAGGACGCCCAAGTTGTTTCCAGTTTGGGGCTGTTGTGTCTAATGCTTCTTTGAAAATTGGTGTGCAGATATTCATGTGAGCTCAAATTTTCACTTCTCTGGGACAATTGTAATTGTTGGAGGATACCGTAGGTTACATGCTTAATTTTATTAAAAAAACAAAAAGAAAAACAAACCCTATTTTCCAGAGACGTGTGCCATTTTACACTCCCACCAGCAATGGATGAGTTAGCTTCTCCACATGTACCTCAGCGTTTGATATTGTCACCTTATTAAAAAAAAATTAACCCTTCTGCATGTAGTGGTAGCTCACTGGTTTTAACATGCATTTCCTCGAGGGTCAGTAATGTCGGACATTGTTTCACGGGCTCATCTCCACCTGACTATCTCCAGGGAAATGTCCTTTCAGGCCTTGTGCCCATTTTCTAACTGGGTTGTTTTTTCTGCTCCTGAACGTTGAGAAGTACTCGTCTGGTCTAGACGTGAGCCACGTGGTCGGCGAACGTGAACTCCCCGTTTGCACTTCGTCATTTCGTCCTCTTAGCGGTGTTTTCCTCAGAGCAAAAGTTTCAAATTTTGTTGAGGTCCAGTTTATAAGTTCATCCTTTTGTGGAATGTGCTTTTGGTGACAAGTCTAAAAACGCTTCACTTAGCCCTGCGCCCTGAAGATTTTCTCCCATGTTTGTTTGTTTTTTCCCCAAAACATCATCTGATGTTTTAATGTTTTAAATTTAAGTCCACGATCCATTTGAAATTGATTTCTGTATAAGGTGTGAGGCTTAGTGGAGGTTCACTTTTGCCCGGGGAGTGCAGGTGCTGTAGCCCCATTTCATCCCCACCCCATTGCTTAGTTTTCACACCTTTCCCGAAAGCCCTTAGGAAATGTTTCTGTGGCGCTAATGGCCGGGTTCCTTTTTCTGTCCCATTGATGGTGCGGCTACCCTGCCAAACCATAGTCTCCATCACAGAACCTCTGTATGAGTCAATATTGAATAGCAGGATTCCTCCCACTTTATGAGTCTATCAAGATTGTTTTGCGCTCTTTAAGATCCTGCATTTCATGTTTTTTAAGTCACGAAAAGCTTTTGGTAACATGAAAAAGGTGTTATGAAAAAAATCGAAGAAAATTCCTCCATATCAAAACATGTCTTCAGTGTGGAGTGGTGTTAGCAGGAAAATCAAGGAAATCCTTGATGGCTAGAAAGGTTCATAGCAGATCGATTCTGAGAGGTATGGGAGCCCCCACCTGGCGTGAACTACAGGGGCCCCCAGATGGGTGGAGCCCGGGTGGGCGGGGCCAGATGGGAGGAGCCCTGGGGAAGAGAAGAGTCCCAGTAGGAGGGGCCCTGGTGGGAGGAGACCGAGTGGGAGGGGCCTGATGGGAGGAGCCCGGGTGGGAGTCCTGGTGGGACGGGCCCTAATGGGAAGAGTCCTGGTGGGAGGGGCCTGGTGGGAGGAGCCCTGGGGAGGAGTCCTGGTGGGAGGGGCTTTGAATTTACAACTATAGTTCTAGTTCCTTCTCCTGTTTAAGTCATTAATGCTAGTATCGTCAGTGATTTTGTCCTATTCCTTTTTTATCAGTCTTGCTCTGTCTTTTCATAGAACAAAGTCAAAAAATTTTTGTTTGAAATTTTAAAACATGGTAAAACTCCTAGAAGAAATATATTATTAAAAACAAGTCAAAAGAAATGCCCGGTTAGCCTGCAGTGAAATCTAACTTCCATCCTCTTCGCAGCTGCTGGCGGCAGGGCCCGATGGCCGGGCCGGGCGGGCCGGGGCTGCTTTCCTCGCCCCGTGCTGGCGGGGGTGCAGGCTGGGGCCGCCCCTGGAGACCCACCAGGGCTGCTCCGTAGAGTAGAAGCACGCCGCGTATGGCTCAGTATTTCTACTAGTGGAGGGAAGGTAGAGAACCCCTTGCTTCCGTCCAGCAGGAGCGCTCCAACCGCCTCGATGCCGCCCTGCTGGTACCAGCAGAGACCTGGGGACGCCCCAAGCGTGTGTCCACGTCAGTACGGGCAGAGGGACTGCGGTGCCTGCGGGGCAGACGCGCGCGAACCCAGTCTGTACCTGTAACACACTGGCTGTCAGAAAGAGACGCGAGTGCAAAACGTTACAGAGGAAACAACCACATGCTTTGTCAACGGAAAGTTCCACTGAGCGTCCGTCTAGAGGTGCGCAGTTACAGAGAGAAGAAAGAGCACAAATATTACACTGGGGCTCCTTCCTCCTGCTGAGGGCGGACAGGGGCACGTAGGGGGTTGCAAGCAGCCCCGGCTTCCTCAGAAGGCACCCGGGGAGGTGCCCCTGGGTGCTTCATTATTATTACTACTATGATTTATCATACATACCCTTGGACATTAGGGAGAAATAAAGCCTTCTCTCTCTCTTTGGTGGGGGCGCTGGGAGGGCGGTAGCCAGGAGCGGCTCTGGCGGGTGCTCTGCGTGTGCGTGAAGGCCCCTGGGTGTCTGCTTCAGTGGTTCCGCAGCTGGGATGGACCATCTCGGAAAAAGCCTTTGCTGTCCACCTGGAATTCAGATTCCACTGGGCGTCCTGTATTTTACCTTGCTAATCTGGTGAGCCTCGCCCGAGGTGGTTTAATGAGCCCTGGCCGTCAGATGCCAGGCCGGGGAGGCACCTCGTTGCTTCCTCCAAGGATGAGCCCCACCACAGCCTGGCATTCCCGCAGGGCACAGGGACTGCTCTCAAGACGATGGGGCTGCCTACAGATGGGTAGTAACTTCAAAGAAAATCAGGCTGATGTAGGACCGTTTGAGCCAACTTTGCGGCTGCCCAGTGGCCGACAATCCCCTGACTGAGATAGATACACAGCGAATCTGTTAGGGACAGTGTCTGCTGTAGCGAGCCCTGGGCACGGAGGTGGGCTGTCAGGATTGTAAAGTATTTAAAAGGCAGAGGTGATTCAAGCTTATCTCTCTGATAAGGAACATAGCTCATGGAAGCCACATCACTAAATCCTCATAAAAATGACAGCCAGAGGGACATCTTTGCATTCCTGCTTAGCTGACCTGCAGGAAGCATG
This sequence comes from Manis javanica, assembly GCF_040802235.1. Taxonomy (NCBI): domain Eukaryota; kingdom Metazoa; phylum Chordata; class Mammalia; order Pholidota; family Manidae; genus Manis; species Manis javanica. Next base: position 2,301,598 of record NC_133160.1, read on the forward strand.
GGGTGCCTGGCACCTTGGAGGCACCACCGGGCAGCAGAGCTGGACTGTGGAGTGCTGGGAGGTGATAATGAGCTGCAGGAAGCCACTCAGCCTGCACCAACTGGGGACAAATCCAGGGGCGAGGGCCAGGTTTGCACTGCACACGTGCAGCCTGTGTCCAAGCAATCTCTTCTTTGGAAGACTGTGCCTGCTTCCCTCACAGAGGTGTGCTAACAGGGATACTGCTTCTCTAGGAACTTGGGGGGCAGCTTCGGAGGCTGTGCCAGGTGGTGGGCAGATGGAAAGTAAGTGTGCATCATGTCACAAAGCAGGCTTCGTTACAGGACCCTTCTTCTCGCTGCCACCCTGCCCTGCGCCATCACCTGGGTTCCAGGGAAGGGGACTCACCACTGGCTGCCTGGGCCTTCCTGGGTGCCTGCATTTGCATTGCTCTCCGGGGCTGGCCTGGAGGCCTGCAAGACTGAATATTTACCCCAAAGAATATAGCTGTTGTGAGTGTGTGGGGCAGTGGGAGGGCTTAGGGGCAAGGAAATGGATTCACTGCATGGGTCATATTTTCAGAGCATACATGAAATAATTAGTTAGTTCCTGCCTCAAAGACAAATGGCAAGACTGAGAAAAGTGGCATAGTAAGGATGAGGGGATCTGTCAAAAAGAAAAGCAGGTTTGCCCTCAGAGGAGAACAGTATTGCCCTGTGGTTCTCACCAGGAGGGGCGGCGCTTCCTCCCTCAAGGGTGCTTGGAAGCACCATCACGGCTGCCTTGGGGGGCTCCTTTAAGCCGTGACTGGTGACAGCATGGTTGCCAAGCCTTCTGCAAAGCGCCCAAGGGACAGCTGTCCCCTCCACCCCCAGATGCCCACAGGGTCCTCACTGGAAAGTGTGGAGAGCCAAGGAGAAGCACGCTCAGTGGCTTTGCTGAGCTTCCTGCAGTCCCAGCAAACTCCCTAAGGAAAAGCCGTAGCCTCAATCACAGATGGCTAGTCAATTAAAACATGTTTGACTTTCTGATGTGTATTCCCCACTTATTGACTCATATTTTACAACTGGGAGGCAGGCTCTCTGGAGAGGCAGGAAATTTCATGTAAAGAGTAGCACGCAAGAAGTCCAGGTGTAAAGAGGAAGGATGTTTGTTGATCACTTTCCCACGGGGCCTCTGGGAAGGTGAAAGGACTGGAGTCCTGGGCTTTGGCCAGTCCCTGGCTTTTAGTCCAGAAGATTTGAATGTCTTCTCTCCAGTGAATCAGTTGGCCACCTGTCCTGTCAATCAAAGGACCTATTAAGGACAAATTAGACAATAAATGCAAGCCATCTTGAGCAATGCAAGGAAGTACGTAAGCATAAGGTGGGAGGAATAGGGCTTGTAGGCATCGCAAGGCAGACCACCCGCATCCCCTAGTCAAAGGGACTTCAGGAGAAGGAACAATGTGATCCTGGCAGGGGACTTCAGTGCCTACCTGGTGGTAAGTAACAATAACAACAACAGCCCAAACTACCACTCACTGAGAGCCTGATGTATTTGCCATGTGATTTTCTTTTTTAAAAGAAAGTAATGTCATTTAATCCCTACAGAAAGCCACCAAGGCAGGAGGAGATAGCCCTCACTGTGTGATAAGGAAGCTGAATCTCAGAGAAGTCCAGTAAGTTGCACAAGGTCAGCCAACCCCGAGGTGCTGCAGAGGGACTCAAACTCAGAACTTCAGGAAGGCGTGGTTCCCACTCCTGCCCCCACACTTGGCTGCCACCTTCCTGATGTGCTTCAGGAGGAGAGAGCCCAGGCCCAGCCAGCCGCTGCCTGGGCAGGACTTCCTGTGCCCACTCAACAGGGACCTCAGGGGCTTGGTGAACCCGGTACGAGCTATGCTTCAAGCAAATGAACAGAAAGAAAAGGTCTCGTGCCCAGGAATCCCCACCTGCTAAGACGAGTATCTTCCTCCACATGGTGGCAGGTGTAAAGCCATTTACCTCCACAGCAGAGGGAGGTCCTCTGAGGTTGATAATGAGACGTAGCAGAATCGGTTGCAGCATTTACAACCCTCAGCAGTAGGTCGTAGCATGGGAAAAATTCTCTGTGTCTTTTTTCAAGTGGAAAAAAAACCCAGAACCTTTGGGAATGTGTATATTTCTTTTTAATTTTTGTGTTACAGAAACACATACTATCAAAGTCCCTAGTTTATAGATTTAAAAAATCCCCAAACTTCAAACTGAGAGTTAAATCATTTGAATAGCACTCAATATTATGCTAAATTAACAATGAAAAGGGTGTTCAACATCATTAGTTATCAGAAAAAGGCAAATTAAAACCACATCGAGATAGCATTTCACATTCATCAGAATGGTTGAAGTTAAACAAAACAAAACAAACCAACACCAAACATCGGAGGGGATGCGGAGCAAACGGGACTCTCCGCACTGCCGGCAGAGGGACGGCACCTGGGAGAACAGTTTGACAGTTTCCTGTAAAGTTCAACATGTATCAACCCTATGACCCAGCAAGTCTACTTTTAGATATTTACCCCAGAGGAGGGAAAGCATAGTTCCACAAAATGACTTTAACGACAATCTCCATCGCAGCCGGGACCCGGGAAGAGCCGTGTCCATCTGTGGGAGGCGGAGCGCGTGAGCTGTGCCGCCTTCATGCAGGGGCATTCGGCTCACAAAGGTGGACAAAGAGGAGTGTCTGCCACGTGGTTCCAGTTACATAAAGTTGGAGAATAGGTAACACAGATCCGTGGTGGCGGATGAGAATACTAACTGCTTCTAGGGGAAGGGCTTGTCTGGAAAGAGCCGTGAGGAGACTTTCCGGGCAGCAAAAGCAGTCAAGGACTTGTTTGGGGTGGCGGCTTTATGGGTGAATATAATGATCAAAACTCATTGCAGGGAACACTCCAGATCTGTGCACTGCAGTGCATATAAATTATGCTCTGATTTAAAAGACAGTCACACCAGTGAATGCACACTGGTGGTGTTCTGGGGGAAAGGAATAGGGCTCTGCAGACGTCCACACAGAGGCCTATGACCCTGTGTTCCCTGAGCAGAGGCCACTGTGCTGAGATGGGGGCAGGGTGAGGCAGTCCTCCCGGGGTGCAGTGGGGGTGCGGCTGCCTCAGCAGCAGGGGTAGTGAGACCATTTTCTGTCCAGGGAAGCTTTGCATGCTTGGTGGGGGAACAGATGCCAGCCTTGGTGGAGGACTTTGCCATCCGGGGTTTTCATGAAGAGTCTGTTCTTAAGAGCAGGGGGAAGGTGTGAACGGGTCTGGCACAGGGGGGACGGGTCAGGTTTGCAGTCTTAAAAGACAGTCCTGGCTGCTGAGAGCAGACGGCATGGGGAGGCTTAGGTGGACGCAGGAGACTCATCGGCGTGTGGGGGGGTTCCTGCAGCTGCCCAGGTGAGAGGGGATGGGTGACCCCAAGCTGGAGAGGTGGAAGTGGACACATGGACACATGCGCACATGGAGAGGATGCGCGGGGTTTACCAGGATTTGCAACGGGGACTGACCGAGGGAGAGGGGGACAGATGGCCTTTGAGTTTCTGGCTTATAGGAAGGAGGACAATTTCTCAGAAAGAGGAGACAGCATATCCAGGACCAGGCTTGGGGAGAAACACCCGAAAGCTAAATCCATACAATCAAGGAAAGTGGAGAATAAAGAGCAATTTTTGAATGTGTGTTTAATTTAGTTATTTTGGTGGAAAATGTCTGCATTTCCCTGCAGTTTTTAAAAATGTTAGTTCTATCTTATTGAAGAGTTTATATTTTGCCCAAAAATGTCCACTCCTTTATGTTCTTTTTAAAAAATGTATTCACATGCTGTTGTAGGAAATGACACAGAGAGGTCCACGTCCCTCACCAGTTTCCCGCTGAAGGCACAATTTTACCTGCCGCCCGTACAAGGTCACGACCAAGATACAGATACGGATAAAATCCACCCTCTTCCCTGAACTCTCCCGGTTTGCTTGTACATGCTCATTTGTATGTATTTAATTCTGTACGATTTTATTTATATTTTTAAATGTTCTGTCTCTATTTGAATTTTACTTTTTTCTGATAATGTCACAAATTAAAGGAAAGGGAATTGACAAAGAAATTGCAAGCTCAGATAAACATTCCCATTAAATTAATGATGTGGCACCTATCCATCGATCTATTGTAAAACTTGAAATTTCTTAATTGAAATAGGGACCAGTAGAAAAAAGTATAAAAATCCACTATAAAAGCTAGTGGTATAAATGGATTTCTAACATCCAAATTATTTAGAGCTATAATTAAATGAACTGTGGAACTATGAACCTTTCATCCTGGATACAGAGCCACCAGGAAAATGGATTCCCTTCAGTGGGAGGATCAGGGCCCAAAATTGTTGTCTTAGAAAAGCCATTAAGGTCAGTGACGTCTCAGGGACCGGGAGAGGGCAGGGGCCATTCCATTCCTGTTATTTTAAGAAGAATACTTCTCCTCTGTGGGCATAATCCTGAATATACATTTTCCAAGGAGTAAACTTTAAATGATGATGTTGATGAAGGTGGTTATCCTTGTTTCCCTCTACTGAGCACTCACTATGCACTGAATTCTTTACGTAAGGAATCTCACATAATGTCAGAACCAACACCTAGGGTGGGAAACCGAGGCACCGTGTGGTTAAGGAATTTCCCAAGTGCCCTGGAGATGAGCGTTAGTGCCATGTCTCAAACTCAAGTCCATCAAACACTTGAGCCCTGCTATTAAATAATGACAGCATTTGCCTTTATTCTGTTAATGTAATGGATACACAAATTAAGGCAAGAACGTTTGACCGCTGACCGTGTGATTAATTGAGGTTACAATAATATCCTGAATTGAAGGTGGGTAAGTTCATCAACCTGAATAAAACCTCCAATGAAAATTGGGAATCTAGAGATGCTCCTTCTCTCACACAGATGTTTAATCCATAAATACATTGGTGGATATCGAGCTGGCCGCATTTCCTACCTCTGCTGCTCCCGGGCACCATCCTCTCCCTCCTGGATTGCTGGGCGAGCCTCCACTGGGCCTGGTGACGCCCGCTCACCCTGTGGTTCCCTCTCCACGGATGCCAGAGGATGCTTCCCAGAGGCAGGTCAAGTCACTCTATTCTATGAACCCTCCAGTGGCCCCCCAACTCATTCAGAGTCAGAGCTGGAGTACCCAACTGGTCCATCCCCTGCCACTCTCTGTCCCTCTGTCCCTCTCCTCTACGAGCAGCACCCAGCCTCCTGGCTGACGCTGCAGAGGCTGGAGAGATGCGGCCCACTTCAGCATCTGTCGGCCCTTCCCCACGAGGACTTGCTTTCCTGGGGTCCCTGGGCTTGCTCCTTCACTTGCAGGTCTCCACCTCAATGTCACCTCCTCAACGCCCCTCAACGCCCAGTCTACCAGCTCCGTCTCACCATTCCTGTCCCTGGTGACCCCCTCACCGTGCTGGCTGCACAGCCCTCAGCACACCTGACACCTGCATTCACGTGAAAAATCCTGCCAGGGCCACAGGCCTGTCTGCTTTGCTCTCTGCTTCATCCCAGCCCGGGACGGTGCCAGCTGCCGAGCAGGTGCTCACTGCGGGTCATGTCCAAGGTGTGGGGATTCACGGTGAACCAAACAGGCTAAACAATGTAAAACAGAAGCAAGTGATGGGGGAGGTTTTGCACCTGATTTAAATCTCTTATTTATAACTGGTCTGCTAGTTTCACAGTCTCCTAGGAACAGACTTTCTGCCACAGTTGGGTCCATAGAAACATCCCCAGGACAGCTGCCCCCACAGACACTGCTGTGACTTCCTGCGAACTCTGAGCTGACCCGTCCGTGTTTGCTTTCTGACACGAATATTAGAGCAGTGGTTCCAACACTTTGGTCTCAAGACCCGTATGCACTCTAAGAAATTATTTAAGACCCAAAGAGATTCTATGGGGGTTTTATCTTTTTTCATTTTATGTGGATTATATATTTGGATATTTATCATAAAATAAAACTGTGGCATTTAAAAGTATTTATTTATTAAAAAAAACCAGTACAATTTAACATTTTTTCATGGAAAAACAAAAGCCAATTTCCAAGATAAAATGAGGATATGTACTCAAGATCGAGGTTTAATAAAACTCACATTTGCTGCTGCATCAGGACCTTTAAAAGTGAAACTGGCCTTTCTGCTTGAACGGCAGGCATGTGCGCTTACAGCGAGGTGCTAGCGTGTCAGTAGCCGTGCCCACCATCGCTTTTGCTCTGTCCGTGCCAAGAGCACTTTTATTTGCAAGGGCATGAAAAGGCAAATAAGTGGTCTTAAGTCCTGGGCAGATAGTTTTGACTTTGGGGTTCAGGGTTCACATTTAAGAGTCGTATTTGGGAACTGCTGACCTAGAATGATGAAGTCTAAGCTGCTAGACGTCACTCAAAGCATTTCCGGCCTCACCCTGCAGGGTTCCCCGCTGTCCCTGCTCCGTGGCCAGGAACACGGCAGCCCGCCTGCCCCGCGAGTGTGTGGCCGCTGTGTCTTAGGGTCGCGGCTATTCGGCCGGGGGGCGGCTTCCGGTCCCGGCCCCCTCCGGCTGCTGCTCTGCCCCTCCCAAGGTCTGGCGCGGGCATCACCCTGCCTCCCGGCCACCCGGTGCTGTGCAACAAGCCACCCACGTCTTAGGGGCTTCAGAGGGAGTCAGTCTTTCACTTGCTCGTGAATCTTCAGTCTGGGAGGGACTTGGAGGGGCAGCTCACCTGGGCTGCACACAGCGTGGGCCGAGGGTTACTGCAGGCGGAAGGGTTCCCTTCTGAGATGACTGCCATGTCACAGGAGGGCTGGTTCTGCCACCGCTCCCTCACCACTGGGCCCCCTCGGGGTGACCGGGGCTTCCTCGCAGCATGGTGGCCGGGTCCCAAGAGAGGGGCCTCAAGAGAACTCAGTGGAAACTGTGTCATCTTCTACGGCCTGGCTCGGAAGTCGCACAGCGTCCCTTCTCTGCCATCTCCAATGTGCCCGGATCCAAAGGGAGGAACTGCAGGCTCTCCTCCCTGGGGGGAGCCTTGGGGCCACCTTATGAGAAGAGCACGTGGAGACATCCTTGCAGCTGCCACGTGCCACACTCCTGCAGGCAGCCTCACCTGCTTCCACACCCAGAGCGTTCCCAGGAGACCCAGGGCACGCCTTTGCACGACATCCACCTCACGCCCCCAAAGCCATCTCTGGGGGTCAGTCTCACCCCCGCCCTGCCCCCACTCTCGGACTGTAAGCTGCTTCATTTCAGACTCTGCAGGTAACCAAGTCATCTCCAAGCCCCCGCTTACTAGCTCTGCACCTGACAGAACAGGTTAAGCAATGTATTTTTGATCAGTGAATAAATACCTACATAAACGAGTGAAACATCTTTTACTTTTTTTAATTGCCCGACTGTAAAAAAGTCATTCAGTGGTTTTGTCTGGCTCTTTCCCTGGTGGGACGTCAACACCGCGACCTGTGGAAAAGCACAGAGCATGGACCAGGTCCTCGATGGAGGTGATCTGAATTCAAGAAGCCCTGATGGGGGCGCGGGTGGCTGGGGAACAGGTACAAAGCTCCAGATGAGCAGGAAAGGCGCTCCATGGCGCTTCCCAGAGGAGAGACCTGGGATTGCACCTTCAGGAACAGACACTCTCCAAACAGATCACTTAGAAAGAACAGGAATGACTTTATCTAAAATCTGTATGTGCTTCCCATAATTAGTTCTCCACTTAGCTCGATAAATTCCCCTGTAAGCATATACTTCATTATAAATAAATATTACCATGGAGATGTGATGATTATAATAACTTTAGAGTGTTTACTCTATAAGAATGCTTTGTGACCGTATGCATTTACCATTGTGTGCAAATCCCTAAATCTTCTAATGAGCAAATCTTTTGATGTTTATAGTCTGATTGTTATCTTCATAAGCAAAAATTTACAGAGTTGGGAAACAACGTGAGCTCTTGGGAATATCTGTGACGGTGGTCCAGCTGATCCTTATAGTCAGCCTAGGTCACAGGTTCCCAGGGGTCTGTGAGGATGGACTTCTTTTCATAGCAGCACTGAAGGTTGTCTGCTTTTTCCACTCATTTTGTGCGAGTGTGCAGCAGAGTTCCAGGGGCCATGTCACCTGCGATGATGTCATTCCCCAGGGGCCATGCTATCTGTGATGATGTCATTCCCCAGGGGCCATGTCACCTGTGATGATCTCATTCCCCAGGGGCCATGCCATCTGCGATAACGTCATTCCCCCGATGGGTAAGGGCAGGTGTGCTTACATTTTCTTGAGTTTCAAAGCTTTCTCAGCTTTAATTTTTAATACTGTAAATATGGGTAGATATAAGCAGAAAGTCTTTGGGGTTCTCACTAATTTTAAGGGTGAGACCAGACTCTGAAACCATGCGGTTTGATAAACAGGATCTCAGTTGTACTGCCCACCTGGTGCCCAGATATGGCCATTTTCTCCCCAGAGGTGCAACAGCAGATTAGGGACCCCTCAGCTGAGCCTGGGAGATCGGACAGAGATGGAGAGAGAGCAAGGCTTGTGTGGGGTCTCTACTAGCCGACTGAGGCTGTATGACAAACCCCTCTAAAACTCAGTGGCCTCAAACAGTTGCCTCAGAGGCTCAGAACCATTCACCTCTTGGCCACCTGGCCGGACTGAGCTGGGGTCCACCGTCTCAGAGGGGCTCTGTCTCCTCTCTGAGGCCCACAGCAGCACCATCCCAGGGCTTGGCCAGTTGGCTGCGCTACTCGGCTCCCTTCACATGGTTTCTCCTCCTCTAGCAGGCCAGCCAGGCTTGCTCTTTGTCAAGGGCAGCTTCCAGAAGGGCGAGCAGTCTGTCAAGGCTTTTGGTGGCTTTGGATCAGAACCGCTGTTGGCCCCGCCAACCATAGGCCCAGTCCACTTCCAAGGGCCGACGACGTCGGCTCTCCCCACTGGAGGGGCTGAAAAGCCACACTGCAGAAGCAGGGCTCTTTGTGCGAACTGTCTGCCCCGGCCTCGCCCTGGCACTGACACGCTGGCCCCTCCATTGTTCACTCAGGGTCTCAGCGGCTCTCCTCCCAAGAGGCGCACACTGATGCTTACCCCCACTGACGTCTGTTTTCTGTGTGTAGCATTTGTTTTAGGGAAGAACATCAGATTCCATCTTCAGAACGTGAACTCTGTACTTCTCGTTTAAGTGGCGTTATTTGTAAGAAGCAGATGTGTGGAATTATAACCTATTTTTCTTGGAATCAAGGACCATTCAGGTGCCTTAGATTGCGCTCCAAAATGAGCATTGTGTTGATGGAATTTGGACATCACCCAGACGTGTGCACCTGTGTGCTCCGATGCACAGCATTTGACGGGAGGGTCCACAGAATCTCATCAGCATTAAATTTGACTCACATCAGTCATTTTCAAATAATTTTTAATACTTAAATGCAGCTGTAAAAGTAGTTGGGGAGACGTAAAACCTTTGAGAAGCAAGATGGTTCTTTTCTCAGTGACAAAGTGGGAAGGTCCACGTGGCAAGTGGCATTTGATCTAAACCACACGATAAAGGGCCTGTGATACGGCAGCCAGAGAACACAGAATCTCAAGGAAAGAAAGAAAATGATTTAATCGTCATTATTTCCATGCATCCCTTTTTGAAATTGCAGTGTTTGAGTTGAAAATAACTGTGAGCGTTTGCATAAGTACAGTCCCATCAGCCTTCAGCAAATCCCCTTTTCCAGTTGCAGAATTACCGGAAGTTTAAACCCAAGAGCTGCTCTGTGTAGTTAGTCAGCCCCAATAACCACCCAATGTGCCAAGGATGGCAACCGGGGAGCCTACTGCTAGAGTATCAGCAGGAAATTCCATAAAAATGCCCTGGAAACGAAAAACACTTCTCAAATCCCTTACTCCAAGAACAGTCCCCAAAGGATTTCAGTGCACAGAACTCAGGAGCCTCTTCACGAGGGCCATCGCGCCTCTGCCTTGCAGAAGGCTCTCCTAGACGCGTGAGTTATGCTGAGATTAAGACTGATTAGGTGCATCAAGCTGTAAGTGGGATGAAATATGCTTTGCATCTTGAGAAACCATCCATTTGAGTTACCACTTGTCTGATCCGCGGCTGGGGGCGAATTCATCACGGCAGCGTGGGATCCGGAGGCGGCTGTGGCCCACCACCTGACTTGTCATCAACAACCCACTCTTGGAGATTTTTGGCTGCCTCACCTGGTTATGCCAATAAATCTGAGTGAATAGCTGCTTGATTTGCTATTGATTTCCCCACAGACAAATCTGAGGCAGTGTTTTCAGTAACGGGTCTTCAGAGTGGGAATGCGGCGCTAGGGAAACCCTTTGCTGCGCCAGGAGACGTGCACAGGGTCCCTCCTCGCACCCTCTTCGTGACAGAAAAACTTGCTACTAGAGTTGACCGGATCTTGTTGGGGCAAAGGAGGCCAGAAGGAGAGTGTGGAGTGCAGGGCAGACGGCTGGCCCTACACGGCAGCAAAGTCCTGCTTGACGTTAGGAGCCTTGGACACCGATGAAGGACAACATTCATAGAACTTTCTCTATCTCACAGTTGCATTCATTTTGCGTAAGCTTACCTTTTGCAAACCAAAGTCCCTTAGTGAAAAATTCCAACATACAAACACTCCATGGGTGTATGTGGCCTTGCTGCTGGGCAGCTGCATCTGGGGCCGGGTGGGTGTCTCTCCCTGAGCACCAGGTGAAACCTCAGCCTGAATGGGGGAGGGTTCTTGACGCTGAACGAGAAAGAGAAAGAATTCTGAGCAGGTCAGACGAGGGTAGGTGAGGAAAGAATTCATTAAAGTGAGAGTGGTAGTGAATGGCAGTAGCTGTGCGGGCTGCAGAGAGCAGGGAGGCTGAAGCAGGACAGAAAGAGAGAAGACCTCTGCTGAAGTCTAGAAAATAGAATGAAATAATGAAGTAAGGAAGACGCTTACCACTGGAAGAGCTCAGACACAAAACGCAGTAAGTTGAGCAGTGAGAATTTTTTATTTAAGGCAGAAGGTACACATTTGAAGAAAGAGGAGTGTGGGCATCCTCAGAGAGGAGACGCACTTCAGGGCTTAGGATTCTGTCTTTTAAGGCTTTCAAGAATGGGGCAAAGCGGGGGTTGCTGGGTGGAGGCTTGACCTGAGGTCTCGTGATGTCTGTCATAGTGTCTCTGTGCTATGTCCTCATCCACAGTCACCCCTCTAGATAACTCTGTAAGCCAAACTGAACACAGGGAATTCACTGACAGTGGTTTCCTTCAAGCACTGGGAACATATCAGTTAAGACTGCTTGCCCTGCCTTAAGATTGGGTGATTTATCATCTGATTACCAAGCAGTATGTAAGGAATTGTAACTCCTAACTCCCTGGTTTTTTAAATGGAATCTTAGCCTTAAGATGAGGTCCCTCCTGTTCTTACTATACTGTTAATAACTCAGCATTTTTCATCATAGGCAGGAAAAGTTAATCATGATGCTTGTCCCAGGTCCCTGCTCTACATCACTTTGAGTCCCGAGAAAAACTGGAACAGCCTCAGGGAACCTAAGGAGTTGATTCAGTGGTTCTAGGACGCTGGCCTTGAAAAACATCCCGGTTGGAATTCTTAGAGTGCTGTCTTTGGATCCCGTTTGGAAATGGGTTGTGTGAAAAGACCGGAGAAGAATGAGACAGATCTGCCACCGAGACTACAAAGTCGAAACCGTGTCTTGTCTGACCACCTGCAGGAGGATGCTTACGTCGTCAAAGTGAAGCTCCCCTTTTACAAGGAACACTCAGCCTGGCACCTCTCGCTTCTTTGCTCACCAAAGGTTTGCTTTCCACTCGCAACCATAAAAAACTTGCCATTTTCTAATTTCTAATTGTAACAGAAAACCCTATTCATTGGAAGAATTTTGCAAATTTGAACTAAGGATTGAAGAATTAAAAAAAAAAATTTCTTTCGAGCAGGGATATTGGAATTCTATGCCTGATTGCCCGGCCAGCATGGGATTCCATGTTTATGGGATCCACATGATGTGCTTCAGCTTCCCGAGGCTCCCAAGGCAGCCTCCTTCTCCTTGGTACCCACAGCTTGCACCCTGCGTTTCTGAGAGGCCCATCTGTAGATGGAGCCGAGTGGGTGATCTAGCCGGGTGCGCTTGTAAGTGGCTGCCAGATTTCAAAGGAGAAGCTCAGATATTTGGAATTTTTCCTATCTACTATTAAGTACCCATGGGAAATTCTGGGAACATATATTTAAAACATTCATTTATCAGGCATCAGGGTTTCAGATGCGAATTCCTAAGATGTGGCAGTATGGAAGAAATGGAATTTTGAAACTCAATCGCCCGCTTAGTGCGTGCAGACGAAAAGAGGCTGTAACCCAATTCTTGGAGCTATTGAGCTTTTATCATGCGGCATTCGCCTTTAGAGAAACTGCGCTACAAATCTCTCTCTGCAAAGCAGCCCTGCCTAGAAGAACTTGAAGGAAGAGCCCTTGTAAGCCTTAATTCACCTGGTGGCAATTTCCATGATTTCCCCGTTTATCAAGGCGCCTCCAGGACGTGCCCTTCGAAGGAAAGGATTGAAGAGGGGGAGGGACACACATTTATTTGCATATTCAAGGAGACCTCAGGAAGATCCATCATTTTTGCAAATCCCTCATTAGTGTTCGGTTTATAAATAGTGAAGATGGTCTGGGCCTTTGATTCTGGTTGTTCGCATAGCCTGAAAATCCCTGTACTTTTGGGAGATAAAACCCTCAGTTTTACTTATTTACAGATCGTTTCTGCCAGGCACAGAGGGGAGGTGTGAAAACATCACTCCTTGCCTCTCAGGGTAGAATTGTCGCTGTTTCCATTGGCAATCCTTTCTTCTGCAGAAATAACCAAGCTCTGTCAGAATGTGATGAAAATCAATATTAAAAGTGCTTTTTAAACTTTAAAAGAAAAAGTTTTAGTATGTTTCCTTCTCCTTTCTTCTCACAGACAAAATGGCAGGAAGAGCATGGTTTTGAGATTAAAACAAATCCCGTTTTTAATGCAATAACTCCGTGACTGTCAGCAGCTGCTTCGAGCTCGGTGAGCAAGCCGAGTGTGGCTTCCCTGGTGGGAGCAGGGGGTGCTGCGGATACATTGCGGGGCTGTGGCTCAGATTAAAATGAGGTACATCTTCCCAACAAGTCAATGGTGTGGATAAAAAGGCACGGGCTTCTCTCAATCAAAAACTCAAGTGACATAACAACCACATGTAATTTGTGCATGTCACCTGTGATTTGATTTGAACACACCGATTGTAAGAGGACATTTTGGGGGCCACTGGGAAAATTTGAATATGGATAGATGATATTAAGGAAGGACATTTACTTGGTTAAGTCTAAAAATGGTATTGTGGTTTATAAATAGATGTTTTTTCTTTAAGAGATTTGCCCTATGGAAGTGTTGAGCTGGAGATTAGGAATGCCAGCTTGTCAGTGATTCGTTTTTAAAATGCTTCAGCAAAAAGCAGATGTAGGAAATAATGCTAAATAGTAATAATCACTCAATGCAAGTGATGTATGGAGGTTTATTAGGCTATCCCCGCATCTTTAGAGTTTGTTAAAATTTTCACATTGGAAGGTTTAAAAATGCTGTTGGGGATGGGCCCGGAGACGGCAGGTGCTCCGGGCTGCAGCACAGATGTCTGACATCCCTCCTGAAGGGAGTGAGCAGGTGGGCAGGGTTAGGAGTTCGTTCCCTGAGGGAAAGCAGGGATTTGAGTTGCAGCTAAAGAGGGGAACGAAGGGACCCATCTCCTGGCTACAGTCTTGTTTCCCCAAAGGCAGAGTGTGCGTGGGCCTGCTCACACCAGACGCGGATTCTAAGTCAACGCCGGTCTGACTGTGCACCACTGTGTGTCAGAGTGGAGGACACGTGGCCCCTGACTCCTCCTCCCTCCCGTGGACAGGCGGGACCTCAGCCCCACCTGGGACAGGTCACCTTGCAGTGCCCGACCCGGACTCAGGCCTTGTGACACGCTGGCAGGTGAAGGGGACATGCTCCAAGCTGAAGCTGGCGCGCCTGCAGAGGACGGGGCATGTTTGCTGCGCCTCCCCTGCCTGAGCCGGGGGACACCGATGAGGACTCAGACGTATGGGGGACCCTCTGCTCCCCAGCCGTGCCTCTGAAGCCAGCCTCCGCCGCTGACAGCAGCCTGGCTGTGCGTGAGCCGGATTCCTGCTGGGGCGCAAGCCTCTGGTCTCCAGGCCGTTTGTCCAGGACAGATCGCAGGGTGGGAGGCCGGGGAAACGGCCGCCCGGCGCTGCCCCTCCGCAGCTCCCTGTCCGCCTGTGGCCCCGGGGGGCTGGTTCTGCCAGGGCCTCTGCCCCGCGTGCGTCCGGAACGGATTGGCGCCTCGCCACGCAGTTTCTCGCCTTCCTTGGAGCCACGTGAGTAAAGGGCCCACTCGGCTGGCCCGTGGGGGGCGACCGAGTCCACCCCAGGGGGCTGCACCCGCAGGACATGCCTCTCCTCGCTGCCCCACCCCGGCGGTGGAGTCGTGCCCGAGGCGGTGGCCCGGCTTGCCCATCCCCCTCCTGAAGGCGGGGCCTCGCTCCGGAGGCCAGGCTGCTGTAACAGGCCCCGCCGCCTGGGGGCGCCCTGGAGATGCAGCTCCTCCCGGGAGCCTGCTGCAGCGCGGCCTTTGGGTGGGCATCGGGGTGCGCTCCTTCCAGCAGCTCCCGGCCTGTCCTTCTGGTGACAGTGCCCACGTGTCCAAGCCCTGACCTCAAGGTGGTCACAGCACCGGGACGGGTTGGCATGGGGACATGGCCTTCATCAGCATGGCTGAAACTCCAGGGAGGTTTCTGCTGGCCTTTTGGAGCATGGGGCCTGGCTCTGTGGGTGCCATCTCGTGAAGCTGGGTGCTCAGGGCCTGAGAAAAGGCCCACCTGGGGCAGGTGGTGTGGGGCGGCCTCGAGGGCAGGAGGGCTGCTAGGCTCCAGGCCGTCTGCAGCACAGCCCTGCACCCTCGGGCCAGGCAACGCGCCATCCATTGCTGAGTGGTCTGCGTGTGGTCTCCGTCCCAGGCCGCAGAAAGCAGCCGACTCACACAGAGGCTTTCCTCCGCCAAGGAGGGGTCGGCTCGGCTCCCTGGGGGGCTGGCAGGGGAGCTGTTCAGACCAGGACAGCCCGTGGTGTTCCTCGGCTGAGGCCATGCAGCCAGTGGCCACCAGTGCCTACAGGCCAGTGCCCTGGCGATCACTCGGTCTGTTTAGTGGCCTCCTCCTGGGGGGAGGCAGACTCTTGTTTGCCCCTCCTGCACGCTGGTGAGACTGAGGGCACTGGGCAGTAAAAGAGGCTGAACGTCCTCTGGCCCCTGGGTGACCCAGGCAGATCTCGGGATGCCCTGGGCTTCAGTGTCCCTGCCTGTCATCATGTACCCCTCCATTTGCCTGTATTTATGGAGGGGTGACCACATCCAGGGGCTGCACGAGTGAGCAGAGTCAACCTCTCCTGGGCCCTTGTGGAATTCATAGCCCAAGAACAAGTGTAACAAGGCACTGAGCAGGCCCGCAGGGGACGGGTGGTGACAGCCATGCCGGTGCAGGGAGGTGGGGGGGTTGGAAGGTTGGGGGGCTGCTTCCCATTGGTGGGTGGGAGGAGCATGCAGGGGGTGCGGCCTGAGTGGTTGAGCGGCCTTGTGAGGCCAGCTGGGAGGCCATGGGGCAGGCAGGGGAGGCAGCAGCTTGTGCAAAGACCTGGGCCCCCAGCCTCATCGAGGAACTAGAAGGGCAGCGTGGCTGGGGCACAGGGAGCAGGCAGGGCTGAGGGCTACCTGAGGGAGGGCAGTGGGCAGGCCCAGGCCTTAGTGCCTCGCAGGTGAGGCTGGATCTAGGCTCTGCGCAGCTGGAAGCTCTGGAAGCTTATGGGAAATGAAGTGTGTGTGTGTGTGTGTGTGTGCAGGCATGTAATATTCCGAGGGCCCCTCTCAGCTCTGAATGCTGGGCTGTTCTTTCCTGTGAATGCATTTGCCATTTCGTTGATGCCGAGTGGTTCGGAGCAGTTCCCTGGATGGGTGCGAAGGAAAGCACCCCCCAGGGACGCGGACAGCTGAGCAGGGAGCCCGAGAGCTTCCGTGTGTGTGTGTGTGTGTGTGTGTGTGAGCATGGGCACATACATGTGTAAGACATATGTCTTAAGGAAATAATCATTACGTTTATCGAGTGCTACCTACACGCCAGTTCAATGCCTTACACAGATTTTCTCAGTCTCCCAAAAGTATCCCTAAAATGATCAGCACGCCCCCCCCTAAATTTGCACCTGTGGAAACAGGTTCACACACAGGAAGGATCCTCTTCCAGGCTGCCTGGAGCGTGAGCAGCAGAGCCGAACTGCACCCGGATGCTGGCAACTGCTCATCTTGTCACGCCTCCTGATTTGGGCCTCAAATCTTTAGGCATTAAAATATTTAAATTAAATGGACACAGACTTAACCATGCTTCCTTCCCGTCTTGGAGAACTTTGTGAGGGGGCTTAGTCACCACTGTATGGTGACGCGTGAGTGGCCAGGAAGTGTGTGGGGCCCGGCCGCCCATGAACCTTGCCGTCTGGGGAGTGGCCGTGAAGGTGCCCCTGCTCCCCAAGCTGACCAGAGGCCTCGGCCGGGAGGGTCACCCGGGGTGCAGTGAGTCCTGCGCGGGGCTGGCATCTCCCCTGGTGCGCTGGTTAGAGAAAGCCGCCTTCCTCCTTCCAAATCCTCCCTGAGTGACAGAAACCACAGCTTGTGGAAGAGAAGGAAAAGCCCCCAGGAGGCTCAGCTGCAGTGCCAGGACTGGTATCAGGCCAGCGCTCCTGGTCCCTTAGGAGGCATGGTCCCCCAGAGTGACGCCGCCCTCCATGTCAGTGAGAAAAAAGAAAGAGAAGGAGAAACAAATCAAATCATTCTCAAATGCCTGGACAAGGAAGACTTCTTAGGAAGCGAATTTTCTTCATGTGTCAAGGGAGGTGCACATGGACACTGAAACCCTCCCAGTACTCTGGCGGGAGCTGGGCCTGGGAGAACTGCAGGGTCTACCCGTCCTTAGGTCTTGAGCTAATAATAGCACCAAAAAAAAACCCCTTTGTATTACAAAAAATTTCAAACATATAGAGAAGTAGAGAGAATAGTATCGTGAACTGCCACATACAGGTCCCCAAATCATTGACAGGTCCCCGTATCCACGTCCCATTTTCCCCTGCAGAGTATTAGGGGGCACTGCAAACATCGTGGTATTCTGCCTTTAGATACTTTAAAACACAGGACACTTTCTCAAATAAGTGGGGCAGTGTCTCTGCAGTGTGTGCATAGGCATGGCTGGGTGATGGACGGAAACGCTGCTGCCGGGGCCTCTGCTGAACCTGAGCAGAACCCCTGGGACACAGCAGTGTCAAGACCCTGGCAGCCACTTCCTCTCAGCCCCTGGTGGGTGGAGCACAGGCCCCGTCCAGGGCGGGATGAGCCCAGCCCCACGCAGCCCACAGCTCTGAGCCGCGCATCCTTGCTGCAGCTGAGGGACCCGACATCTGTGCCCCTCCAGGAATGACCTCTTGCCTCTCTTCAGCATGTTCCCAGGACCGGGCCACTCCCCTGGGAGTGAGGCCACAGCGTGCATCTCCACAGCTCCGCCGTGTCAGCCTGGTGGTGTTGACAGAAGCTGGGCCACTCCACGGGGTGGATTTGGACAGAGCAAGCCCAGCCTGACACACATGAAAATGGCACGGGGACCGGCAGGCTTGTGGCCTCATCCCTCCTCCGGGGGCTGCCGAGCACCTCCTGGGAGCAGCTCTGTGAGGAAGACAAGCGACATGCAGAAAACTGCATCGCAGTGGCCAGCGGAGTGATGGGCTTGAGATTCAAAGCTGTCATGTTGTCGGTGGTCCGTTATTGCTGTTAATAAAGGGCGGGACTCGGGAAGACCGGGGCTTGCTGTTTACTTAGCACTTCATAATCGTTAGACTCGAAGCTTGGCTTTCATGTGCTTTATGCCATTCAGTCTTTCCAGCGGCCCTCTGCGGCAGAACATTATAAATGCTGATTTCCAGATGGAGAGACTGAGGTCTGGGAGGGTTCAGGATCCATCAGCTGGGAAGCAGGAAGGTGCTGGTAGCCTCGTCTGTACCCATCAGCATGAAACGTCTGCTGATGGGGCAAAAGGGGGCACTTTTCAGCCTGACATTATTTTTCTTTTCTAAAAATTGTACCTCATGTGCACAACACAGCCACTGACTTCAGAGAGTGCAGTGTTAGCTTCTGCAGCACACGGTAAAAAATCTACATCAGATTAGGAAGCTCAGTTGCTATGGTACCAGGGAAGTACACTTTCATGCAAAGCAATTTAATAGATGTAAAAATGTGTACCTTCTACCAGGAACACTATATTTTAGAGATAAAATCCTCTAACAAGCAGTGGGCTAACAGACAGCCTCTCATTGGAGGCTGGGTCCTCACTGCCATCCCACCCTGCCTCCTGCCAGGGTGGGACTGATGTCAGTGGGATCACCTGCCTGGGCAAACTCAGGCTGCTTCCCAACAGGAAGGAAGGCTAAGCCACGCCACCCCGCCCCTCCACTCTAGGTGCTTGGACTGGCCTCAGCCCAGCTCCCTGGAGCCCGAGGGGCACAGCATTTCATGGTGGGAGCTTGCCCAACTCCCTGCCGCCCTTTCCCACCCTGTGCAGCAGCCCTGGAAGGCCATGGGAGGGAGCCCCGTCTTTCCTCTCCCTGACACACCCAGGTGCCCAGGGATGTGGTCTTGCCAGGCATTTGGGGCACCCCCTCTTTCCTGGAGGGCCTTCATGTGCCCAGACTCAGCCATAGTCCATCTGTAGAACCCAAGTCTCACTTTCCTCATCTGTAAAATGGACTCAAAAATCAATCTTCTTTTCCCCCTAGCTTTATCGGGATGTAAATGACACATAACATTGCAATAGTTTTTGGTGTACAACATGACAGTTTGGTGTATGCATCTATTTCAAAATGATCACCACAGTTAACGTCCAAGACCTCACAGTCACAATTTTTGTTTCTAGTGATGAGAACTGTCAAGGTCTCCTTGTGTGTGTCGAACAGACAGTGCAGTGCTGGGCACTCGTCACCATGCTGCACGCTAACCTCCATCTGAGGTGGTTCGACCATGATGAAGTCTGGTCTTGGGTCCTGGGGCCCAGGAAGGATCTGGTTGCAGGTTGAGCACTGGACGTGTTTGCTGTGGAAATGCAGCCCCGTCATCCTCTCTGCCTGGCCGCAGTCCCACCAGCTGCCTGGTCACTCCACGACACACCTGCAGCTTTCTTCTGCTAGAGCGCCCTGCCCACAGGGGCACATGCCTGTCTCACACTCCTTCTCCGAATTTGTGCTCAGCTATCATTTTCTAAAAGATCCTCCTTTCCCACCCTTTAACAAAATGTCGACCCACCACCCACCTCACACCCTCCTGTGCTCTGTGCTGCGTCCACTGCATGGGCCTCCGTACGTCACAGGGATCATTGATTCTGTGCATTGCTCAGTGTCTGTCCTTCCACACGGGAATAGAAGCTCGAAGACTCTGGCATCTTTACTTTGTTCACTGATGGATCTCAAGTGACCATGGCTACTTTCTAATGGACAGATGGGAGGATGGACAGATGGACAGAGGGAAGGATGAATGGATAATGGGTGAAGATGGACAGATACATAGATGCACACATGGACAGATGGACAAATGTATGAATGGATGGATAGTTGGGCAGACAGATGGTTGGACAGATGGATGCATGGATGCACAGACATGTAGAGGGATGGACAGAAGGGAAGCCGAATGTGAGCTGAGGGCTGCATCAGTCAGGTTCTCCAGAGACGGACCGGCGGGACATAGACACCGCCACACCTATGTGTCGTCTATCTAGAGAGGTTTGTTGTGACGAACTGGCCACGGGATCATGGAAGCTGAGAAGTCCCATGGCCTGCTGCCGCGATGGGAGCCCCAGGACAGCGAGCGGTGTGACTGCAATCAGTCCGGGAGGCCCGAGACTGGAGGGCGGTGGGGTGCGTTCCAGCCTGAGGGCAGGAGGAGGCTGGCGCCCGCTCAGCCGGGCAGAGGAACCCTTCTCCCTCCCTCCGCCTCCTGTGACAGGCTCTCAGCAGATGGATGGGGCTGTCCCCACTTGGGAGGGACCTCCTGCACTGAGTCCACCAAAGGAAGTGGAAACCTTCCTGGGAAGCACCCTCCCTCCCGAGCGTGGGCAGTATCAGCGTGCACATCAGTCTGAGCGCTGACCAGTGTGTATGGAGAGCAGGTTAGTCCCTGCATGCAGGAACCCGAGGAGGCAGTCGGGGCTGGTCCTTACGGGGTTGCCCAAGGGCCATCAGCCATTCTGGCTCCATCCCTGCCCCTCACGAGCCTTTCCCACTAACCAGGCTGCAGACCCGCCTGTCTGACCACAAGCTCCAGGTGCCTGGGCA
This sequence comes from Manis javanica, assembly GCF_040802235.1. Lineage (NCBI taxonomy): Eukaryota > Metazoa > Chordata > Mammalia > Pholidota > Manidae > Manis > Manis javanica. The sequence continues at coordinate 2,322,007 of NC_133160.1, forward strand.
TGGTGGGCACCCAGGGCCTGGGCGGCCAGCTTCCTGGGGCCCCCTGGGGAGGGTGCGCACCTCCTCCGCTGTCCCCGCAGGTGGGGAGAGACCCTAGGGGAACCCTGCAGCGTGCTTTCTCTGCCGTCACCGTGGGAAGCGCCACAGCTCCAGCAGAAGCCAAGGGGCACAGTGAAAAGGGAGGCACCCCCAGTGGGGAACATTTGATGCTCAGGCCAGTGGCGCTGGGCTGGGAGGGGAGCCTGGGGGTCACCCCCTGGGAGAGTGCAGGCCCAGCTAAGGACCCTGTTCCTGGGTCTGTCGGCCTCTTTACGAGCCACATTCCCTCTCTGGACTTGCCGCCCGGGCTCCCACATGCAGAGGAGGACACTCCCCTCTGAAGGGGGCACCCCGAAGGGGCTGCACCTAAGGGACACTTGCTCCGAGTGGAGCCCCACAGGCATCGCCTCTTCGTTTCTATCCCCGCCACCCAGAGAGGCGGCTTCTGTGACCTTTTCCATGTTATAGACAAGGAGATGGGGCTTCAGAGGGGTGCTACGCCCAGCCCAAGGTCACTTTGTTGGATGTGTGACTGCCACATCCCTGGGTCCCAGGTGGGTGCTGTCAGTCACGAAGGTTTTCAGACTGGAGAGTGAGGAGCTGCCCGCAGGAGAGCAGCAGGCTGGCAGAGGGTCTGTGGCCACGGGCAGAAGGGCGGAGGGAAGAACTGGGTGTGTGGGGCGTGGAGCCCAGTTTCTCTGGGGCCAGGGTGGGCAGAGAGAGGCATGCTCCCGGGGGAACCTGCCACTCCTGTGCTGCACAGCCAGCTCGGAAATCCACTCTCACTGCTACTGAAATTGCACATTGGTTTGCGTGCTAGGAGGTCAGGGGTGGTGGCGCTGGTGTCCCTCGCTTCTCAGGACATGTGCGTATAGTGTGTACACTTGAGGGGATGGAGGGATGGACTATGGACGGACGGATGGGCACATGGACAGATGGCAAGGGTAGGGCAGCGTGTTCTGGGTCTGGAAGGCCACGGGAAGGGGCGTGGACTCCGGGGCTCATTCCAGTGTATCCTGCGACTCCAGGCTGTGAAATGAGATGGGTTTGGAAGACCAGCTGGGGGTCCAGGTGGCGGAACTAAACTTCAGCGTAACTGGGAGGCTGTTCTTTTGGCTTTTTGCAAGCCCCCAGGTCTTCCAGGTCGTTTCTCCTCCTCCCTCCTCCTCCCTCCACCACTCCCCAGCCCCGCCAAGCCTGCTCTCCACCTCTCTGGGCCTGTGCTGGGCCGCGGCTGGCCTGCTGGTCTCTGGGCGTGTGTGTCCCTCGGCAGTTCTTCTCTGGGGCTCAGGGCCCGAGTTCCCCGCCCTCTCTGGGCGCAGGGCCCCACCGCTCTCAGCACGGTCCCCTGAGAGCCGTCTGCCCCTCCTGACTGCTGAGCTTTGCCTCGTTTCTAGTACTTTGCAGGTGCTGTGCCCCTGCCTGGACAGCCCTTTGCTCCCTTCCTCCCTGAACGCCAGCGCTTGTAGGCGACTCTGCCGTGACTCCTGTCATGTGTCCTCAGATGGCCAGGGTGCCCCTCCCATGGCTGTCATCACATGGTGTCATGATGAGGTTTGAAGGACTTGTTACCCTGCTCAGCTGTGGTGTCCACGCAGCCTTGGACAGCGCCCGCGTGCCCACAAGGTGTCCCCGGAAGCATGCCCAGCTCTTTTGGGGAACTGGGGAATGGGTGCTGAGTGCATGGGTGCTGGTAAGAGGGGTGCCATGCTCCCTGGAGTGATTCGGCTGTTTAATGAGGTGACTGGGAGCCTCACCCTTGATTCGAAGCTCCTGGTTCAAACTGCTGGTTCTCCACTGACCACTGAGTTTTGATTTTCTCCTCGTGGGAGGGGGTGCACTGATTTGAGGGGACTGGCATGGGGGAGTGCACAGCACCTGGCCCGAGACTCTCCTGGTGAACATCGGTGCATGGCAGCCTGGGCAGCATAGGGGGCAGGGGCGCCGGGTTCCCGTTGGACGTGCTCTGTGCTGTGGGGCTGGTTCACGTGTGTACCACTGCATGAATGCACGTGTACAGTATAGTGACGGCATTCTGTCCAACGTGGTATTTATTTTATATGTGTACTTCTAATCAAGATTAGAGAAGAATCTAAGTGAAAAATGACTTTCTGGCAAAAGCTAACAGTTCCTGTTTGACAGGAGTGAGAACACCAGCCCATGGATTTTTGGAGTGTTTGCAGGACTCCAGTTGGTAGCAAAGTCTGTAGGCTTCTGTCTGCAGATGGGATACCTGGGAGTAGGAGCCCCGGGTGGTGTAAGGCCCGGGGGCTCCGGGCTGGCACGGCTGGTCTTTGGACCATGGTTTCACCACTCTAAAGCTGTGTGACTTTGGGTAAATTCCTTAATCTCTCTGGGCCTTGGTCTCTCTGTCTGTTAAATGGGACAAATGCTGGAAGCTCTCTCGCGGAGTCGCCGCAGCGTCAGGGTGGAAATGAACATGGTGCTTCAAGTAGCGGGTGGCACACAATCCACAGAAATAGTTTTTTCCTTGTCATCGTTATTTATCAGAGGGGCTTCAATTTATTTGAGGCTGAGGACATGTGCCCGTGTGTCTGGGGTTCATGTTTCCAGGCTCAAGGAAGCATCTTGGCGGGGCTCCCACCTTGGGTTCCTTCCTCCCACTGCCTGTCGGTCAGCGACATTGAGTGTATTTCAGATGTTAAATTTTAAGGTCTAAGTACATCAATCTCTCTATTTTTTTATGAAGTATTGTTTTTGACACTTAAATAGAGGTTGGAATTCAGTTACTTAAAGTTGAAAAAAAAAAAGGCAAAGAAAAACAGGGAGCCAGGCGCCCTGGCCACAGGCAGAGCGTCAGGGAAAGGCCGCGGAGAGAATCACACTTTCCTTTGAATGCATCCTACAGAGCGTGAGGTGGGGGTGAGCAAGGGGAGGGGGTGAATGGAGAGTGACAGCGGGGTGACAAGTGACAGAGCAGCTCCTGATGGAGGGACCCAGGAGAGCCTGGAGCCCGCAGCCGCCGATTGGAGCTGGGCTGGCGCAGCAGAGGCACGGGGCGAGGGGCGAGGGGCGTGCATTGGGCCTCCAAAGGCAGGGGCGTGAGAGGCAGGCCCCTCCCAGGCAGTGACGGGGCTCCCGCTGGAGGGCCAACAGGCCCTGGCTGGGAAGCCCGCCTCCCCCCCTGCAGTCTGCAGGTGCACCTGGGTCTCAGGCAGTGTCTTCCTTCCCTTTCCCTGTCCTTCCCACAGTCACCCTCCTACCTCCACCCCCACCCAGTAGGTTGTCCTGATGGGCACCATGTGTCAGGCGCTCCTGGGGGTCAGACAGGGGTTGGTGCACATGCTTCCTCCCACTCATTCTCCATGCTGAACCCGAGCCAAGGGCCTTTATCTCCCTGTTACAGAGGAGGACCCCGAGGTCCAGAGGGTGCACATGCCTCCCTTGAGCTGACACTTGCTTGGGTGCAGCAGAGCCAGGACACCCCTTCAGGCTTGGGCTTGGATGTGTGCACGCCGCACAGACTTCCAGGCCTCAGGTGCGGCGGCCTTGTGCTGTGTGACCAGCAGCCGCCCTCCCGGCGTCCACTCACCAGGAGGGAAAGCATGTGTCTGCAGGGCCTTGCTCACAGCTGTGTAATAACCCCATGCTGGAAACGGCTCAGATGTACCCCAGCTGGTGTGTGTGCAAACAGCCTGTGGCACATCCCCACAAATATCCCTGTTCTTCCCCAGACAGCAGGGGCGCTCGATGCCTGCTGCACTGCAGATGGGCCCTGGGAACGTCATGGTGGGGGACAGAAGCCACCAGACACCCAGACCGCACGCTGCGCGATACCAGGGTGCAGAAAGTCCAGAAGAGGCGAATGCACGAGGCCGAGCGTAGGCGAGTGGAGCGAGGTGGGGGTGGGGGTCCACGGCAAAGTGCAAGGGGTTCGCTGGGGGCTGAGAGCTCCGAAACCGGCTGTGTGAGGGCCATGCCCCTGGTGGAGCCAGTGCCATTGCTGTGTCATATGCTGAAAGGGAAAATGCCACGAAATGTAAGACCCGCCTTGATAAGTGAGGAGAATGGAAAGCAACCTGTTTTGCTGTATTGGGAGATTCGCCTTCAGAGTTGGCAGCTCACTGTAACAGGCTGAGCCCTGGGGGAGGGCCAGGTGTGTCGCTGCCCAGCTGGCAGGTGCTCTAGCCCGGGCCTCAGGTTGCCGGTAAGGGGACACAGGCACTCATTTCTGGCAGGATCTGGCTCTCGGGGCCCGATTGTGGCTGGGCTCCCACACGGTCATCCCACCCACATGGTCCACACGCGGCTCCTGCGATGCTGCAGTCTCTGGTGCAGGAGGGCATGCAGATTGCTCCTGGGCACCTCGGAGGACGGCTGCGCTGTACACACGATCCTGTCCCCATGTGAGAAGGGCCCAGACTGCTGACATCCACCTCCTCTACTCTCCCAGGAAGACAGCTGGCAGGTCACCATGCAGAGACCACTTAGCACACCTGTGGGACAGCCGGGCCAGATGTCAGCTCCTGGGGACCGAGCCACACGGGCCCTGTCAGTGCCTGTGATGGGGGTTGGGGGGTGGGGAGGAATCACAGGAGTTTGCAGGTGCAGAGAGCTGGGCTGTCTCAGTCGTCCCAGACTCCAGGGCTCTGTTTCCCATGGGGGCTTCATCTGCAGGCACATTCTCCCCACAGGGTGACAGGGATGACCCCTGGGCAACAGGCCGCCACAGTCCGCAGTGTCAGCCTGGAAAGATGCACAGCCTTCTGAGACGCCAGAAAAAGTCCCAGGAGGGCCCCTGTTGGAAGCAAGGGGCTGCCGTGCCCCAGAGGCCAGGCTGCACAGGGCCCACTGGTGGGGCCAGGGAAGGAAGTCTGAGGGGCTCCCCCAGAAGTAACAGGGACCGAGAGAGGCAGAGGGCAGCTCCCGTGGGGCCCTGCTGAAAGCCGCTGGGACACAGGGCAGTCAGATGCCGCCAGCCCCATGTGCATCCTGCAGGGAAGGACGTGGGGACTCATCTCATCTGGGCCCATCTACAGGGCACCCCAGGCTGCCGCTGCCCCCAGAGAAGGTGCAATTCTCCCCAGCACCCATGTCAAAACAGGACTCGCTTTGGCCTGGCATGGGCCCCGCCATCCTGGGAATTCACTGTGGCCTGGGGGCTGGGATCTGTGTTTGTTAGCAAGATAGGCTTACAGATTAAAAAAGCTTTGGTCCTCCGGGAAGCATAATACGTGGGGGCAGCTCAGGTCTTCTGGGAATGTCCACCGCATGGAAACGAAGCCAGCAGTCTGCGCCCTGGGACCAGAAAGCAGCCTGGAGTGGACCACATGTTGCGGCTCCCTCCCTGGCCCCGTGTCCCCATGTCATGTCTCCATCCCAGTCCGTCACTTCTTGGCCAACTCTACACCACCACCTGCATCCTGGAACCTCCGTTGTGGCTGGCAAACAGCCTCCGCCCTAGGCCCTTGCATGTCCATGCCACCGCCTGCTGCTCCGCTCCCCAGGACCCAGCCACCCCGAAGCCACAACAAAGCATCTGAGATTCGACCCTGCTCAGAGTCCTAACAGGGTCAGTGTGATCTGTGTTCCATCCCCATCCTGGGCATGAGCACACATGGGTCCCGTGGTCCATGAGCCCAGTGCACATGGAGCTCACGGCCCCTCTGGGGCTCTTTCTGTAGAAACCACACTCACCCTGGAAAAGACAGACCCATGAGCATGCTTTCCAGCCACCAGGCAGGAGGTGAGTCAAACGCCCGGGCTGGGCGACACAGAGACAGGCAAGTGGAGGGCCGGCCGGGACATCCAGGGAGTCTGAGCTCCAGCTCTGACTTGGGAAAGGCCAGAGGGACACATTTTTCGGGGTGTTTGTTTCAACGAAGTAACTTTGGGCAGCCAGCTCCTTTTCTTTTTTTAATTAAAAGTTCTGGTAATGCCGTGATTTGACTGTGACTGTAGGAGAGAAGGCGGCAGACAGTTGGACGGGCGCCCTTCTGTTTCTGGCCACTTCCACGGGCCCGGGGGCCCCCATCAGTCGGTACCTGCGCCCTTGCTGTGCACCACTGTAGGGTCAGCAGGGTCTGAGAAGTCCTCTGCCTCGTGCCCCCTTTGTCAGCTGAGGAAGTCAGATTCAAAGTGTACTTCTGTCTAGCATGATTTTAACCACTGGCAGCTCTCAGTGGGCAACCCCCTTAGGAGGGTGGGGCCACCAACCGTGTAGAGGTGGCAACCAGTGCTGCATTTGGGGGTCATAGAGGAGCTAAGAGAAATGGCCCTATGACTGTTAGTCTGCAGGATTGAAAAGGATGTCGTATGTCACGGAGAGGTATTTCATGGAGCGCCGGCCACAAACTGGGGGTGGGGATGCAAAGAGAGCTATGTTCCAGGAGCTCTCGGTGGCAGGCAGGAAACAGTTGGCGCTGGAAATGGGTCCAGCCACATGCATCAGGAAGCAAGGCTCACCGTGGCTCAGGCAGGGGTCCTTGTCCCTTGGCTCAGGGGCCCATTACCAAACTCATCAAGGACCCTAACCTGGGAGGAGTGGGTCCATCTGCAGGAAGTGGCCTCCCTTGGGGTGCCCCAAGGTCAACACCACATGTGGTCACCCAGGCCAGGCCCACCTTCACCTGGTGTGCAGCCATGCCCACCGTCTGCGTGTTATCCGCGGCTACTCTCTTGTGTCGCAAGGGCAGAGATGAGTGGCTATGACAGGCACCACATGGCCGGCAAAGACGAAAATCTTTACTTTCTGGCTTTTTGCAGAAAGTTTGCCAGTCCCCGCAAAATGATCCTGCCCTCACCCACTTCTCTGGCCTCACGTCCTGCCATTCTCCTCACTGTCAGGCATACCTAAAAGTTTACAAATGGCCCAGAGAGGTTCCGACGTGGTGGGAGGAGGTGCGCATGTCTCCAGGCAAGCGAGTTTAATCTGAAAGGAGCGTCTGCCTCTCATGGTGAACATGACCCCTGTGTACTTTTGGCTTATGAGAAGGTGGGGCCTCTGTGACACAGAGACAAAGCAAGTGCCATGCCATGTACCTCAGGGCACAGCTGGGGCGTGGCCCTTGCAGCAGTGCAGCTTGCTTAATAGCTGCAGGCTCTGACCACTATTAATGATCTAAGTCAAGTCCCCAGCTGAGACCGCTGCCACTTTTTCCCAGTGGAAATATCAAGCAATGCTAGACAATATCCTGGTGGGGAGAACACGTCCCAGCAGGAAGTCCATGCGGACTCTTTCTCCTCCTTCCTGTGTATGTGTCTCCCTAGTCGCCTCCCAATCTCCCGCGGAGCCCCCATCCTCATCGCCACCCAGACACTGGACACCCTGACCCTCATCACCTCGCAGGCATGCTGGGAGGCCACGTGGCTGGCCTCTCTTTCCTCACACGCCGAAGCTGGGGGTCTCCTAGCAATGCTGTCTGCACTGCGTGTGCCTCAAGCAGGAAAGAGCTTGCACACCACCCATCCCTGTCCCTCTCGAAGGCACGCAAGACGGTTTTAGGGAGCCCAGGCACAGAGATTTGTTGTTTTTTTAACAATCAAACAACTCTGTCAATGTATTTTAGGAAAACACTTAATTAACAAATCAAACCCTTAATTTAATTATAGCTTAGGATGAAGTTAGATGTAATTAATTTTGAAAAGCAAGTTGATTTAAAGGAAAATATTCAGTAAAATATAAAATAAATATAAAATACGTGTTCTATGGACAAGGCAAAAATGGAGAAAGTGGTCCACAAAGGGTTGCAGTTCAGAAACCTTGATGGAGTCTGACTTCCTTTGGCAGGTGGGGAGAGGGAGAGCCGCCGCTTGGAGCTCCCCTAAACCCACCCGCCCACCTGGCTGCGAGCAGAACTGAGGGTAAAGCCGCATCTCCTGCCCCAGGTTCACTGCTGTCTGCTTGGACCCCACTGATATTCTACTAGAACAGCCCCCTTACCAGAGCCGGCACGGAATGGGCCTGGAGCGGGGAGCGTGCCTGGTGCTGTCGAAAGTGCTTTGCAAGATTTAACTCTTGAATCCTTCAAGCAGCCCTCCAGGAAGAGGTGTTCTCATCACCCTGCTCTGCAGATGAGTAAACTGAGGCAGAAAAAAGTTGGGTGACAAACCCACAGTTGCTCTTCCCACAGCGTGTTATTGATGAGAGCTTTTGGCTGCAAGTACCAAAGGCTGGCGTCCTGCTCTTGATGAGCCATATTCCATGTGTCAATACCTGTTGGTGATACGTGGGTTGTTTCCAGTTTGGGCCAATGAGGAAATAAGTCCTTTTTGTGGATGTAAGTTTTCATTTCTCCTGAGTAAAATCAGAGGTGAGCTGCAGGGTGACGGGATAGTCTAAGAGACTGCCAACCTGTCTCCCAGGTGGGTCTGCCACTTTTTATTTCTATCCGCAGCATGTGGGGTTCCCGGTGCTCCACCGGCCACCACAGAGAAGACCATTCCAGTGGGTGTGAAAACGGTATTTCTTTGGGGATTTAACCCGTATTTCCCTGATCACTGATGACACTGGGCACAACTTCGTGTACTTATTGTACTGCTTACGTATTTGTATATATTCTTTTGTAAAATGCCTATTTAAGTCTTTACCTATCTTAAGAATTGAGCTGTTGGTCTTTTTATTATTGATTCAAAGAAGATTTTTTTCTGCATAGGCTTTTTGTCATGCAAGTACTGTGACTATTTCTGAACGAGTCTGTGACTTATCTTCTCATTTTCTTAATGATCTTTTTAAAAAGCAGACGTTTTTCACCTTGACGAAGTCCAATTTGTCAAGTAGTTTAATGCTTTTTGGTGCTGTTTAGGAAATATTTCTTCCAAGTTCATAAAGTTAATCTCCTCTGTTTTCTTCTAGAAGTTTTATAGTCTTAGCTTTTACGATCAGTCTGTGATCCATCTCAAATTTATTTTTGTGTGTGGGGTGAGGCAGGGTTTGAGGTGATGGTGAGATGAGTCTGAATATCTAATTATTCTGGTAGCAGTGGTGGAGAAGACAAATTTTCCCCAGTGAATTACTTTGACATCTTTGTAAAAAAAAAAGTCAGGTATCTATATATGGGTGGGTCTATTGCTGGTCTTTATTCTCTTCCATTGGTCAATTTGTCTATCTTCACGCAAATGCCACTGTCTGGATACTTGCAGGGTAGCAGACCTTGAAGCTGGATAGGCTAAGACCTCCAAATACATTTCTTCTCTTCAGTATCACTTCAGATGCTCTCGGTTCTTTGCATTTCCATGTACATTTTAGAATCTGCCCATCAGCTTCTACAGAAAGGCATGCTAGGCGTCTTGCAGGGTGCATGGGCTGTATGAATCACTTCAGAGGAAAGCTGACGTCTTAACAGTCTTGAGTTCTCTTCATGACCACCAGGCATACAGTTTCTACCGGAACTTCTGTCTGCAGTACTTTTTTTAGTTTTGGGGGCAGAAGTCTTGCACTTTCATTCAGTTTATGCCAAAGAATTTTATGTTTTCTGATGCTACTATAAATAATACTTTTTTAGTATTTTGTGATGCATGATTCGTTGTTAAGACATAAAACTACAATTGATTTCTGTACATTGACAATAGTGGACACTGAAGTGTGCCGTCTCGCGTGCTTGGAGTATCTGTGGCCATTAGCTTGCAGCTGAGTCCCTTGTCTGCACCTTCCCTGGGCAGCACGCACCCAGTGGCCAGTCCCTGCTGGGGAGCGGTGTCCTCGCCTTCACACGGGGGGCCTGGCAGGGCCTGGCTGGCCCTCGGGCACGGCTGCCTCCCAGCTTAGGTGCTAGTTCTGTCTAATCCCGCTGCCTTTCCTCTGCCACGGTGGTCAAGCCTGAGAGGACTTCCCAGTCCCTCTCCTGCAGGTCTCCTACCTGGGGACACTTGCCTGTGACAACTGCTGGCAGGAATGACCCAGCGGGCTGACTCCACAGCAGATTTTGAAGTCATTGGCCATCTGGCTGTGACAGCCTCACTGGTGATGGACAGCCTGACACTCAAGTTTGAGTGTGACACTCAAATTTAACAATTTCATCAGTGGAAGGGAAGGCAGCAGTGGGTGCCTGGGGACGGGGGACGTAAAAGTCCAGCCTGGAGTCTCTTTTGTAGGAAACTTTTTGAATAACAGATTCAATTTCTTTCAGAGATATAGGACTTTCAGGCTATGTATTTCTTCTCCAGTCGCTTTTATACCTCTTCTTGTGTGAATTTTGACAAGTTACATGTTTTAAGCATTTGTCATTTCATCTATGTTTACAATTTACTGGCATCAGCTCACTCACAGTATTCCCTTATCATTTCACCACTGCAGAATCTTAGTGATGGCCCTCCTTTTATTCCTCATACTGGTAATTTTAAATGTCTTTCTTTTCTTCATTGTAGCTGGGTGTTTGTTAATATTATTAGCCCTTTAAAAACATGTTTATATTTTTTGATTGTTTTATTGTTTGCTTTCTACTTCATTGATTTCCACTTTGTCATTCCCTTTATCCTAATTATGTTGGGTTTAATTTGTTCTTTTTCTGGTTTTTCACGGTGGACCCTTGGGCTCCGTCCCACGCTGGTGTTTTATTGTAAATGCTCGAGAGTTCTGAGCAGGGGCATGGTGCCACGTGCGTTACGTCTTAGGAGACAGAGTAAGACGCAGCCGTAAGGAGGCAGACACCACACCTGGGAGATGATGGGCCCTTGGATGCCAAACTGAGGTTTGGTCTTAGGGCAGCACATTCATGATGGTAACGCGAGCCACCTCCCACCACGGACACCGGCAGACAAGCAGCGAGGCGTGGGGAGCAGAGCGCGTGTGGCCACGTCACTCTGGCAGATGGGAGAGGCTCACTCCAGGTCGGTGTCCCGCTGCCTCCGTCACTTGGATTGTTTTGTCCATTGGCGTCTTCTCTGTGTCCTTCAAGCACAACTTGGGGGAACTATCCGTTGCCTGTCAGAGGCGCTTTCAGCCTGTGGTGGGAGCTTCACGTCCAAGAGAGACAAAAGGAGGGGTGACCGTGCCTTGGGGGAAATTCTGCTTTTCCGTCTCTGCTGGACTCTTTTGAATGTAAAGGTCTTTAAAGCTATGTTTGAATCTAATTTTGTATTAATCTTTAATACGATCCAATTTAATCATGGTCTTGATTCTCTCATACTGAATGTGTGAGTGCCCATCAAACTTTGCTCTTTGAAACATCTGTAGGAAGTTTAAAAAGGGACACTCGCTGTTGCTCTGAAAAGCTGAGCTCGCCGACCCGCTTTCTCCCTGCTCACCCACCCAGCGGCAAGTTGGGGTGCAGAGATGTGAGCTCGCCCGCACACACTGAGCCAGCGCCTGCCTGCATGGGAAGGGCACGCCGATGCCATTCTGACACCCTCACGGTGGCAAACAGGATGGCTGTCTTGGCCTGGCTCTCTGCAGAGATGCTTTTTGAAAGCCTTTCGGATGTGGAACTCAGGAGTGCCCCTGGCGGGGAACCCACGCACACCAGCTTGTCCTTCATGGCACCGGGATGGCCCACGGTCCCTATTAAATTAAAAACAAAATTGTCAGCCAGGACTGAGAGGTTTCCTGTGCTCTTTCCTTTACAACCCTTGGTCTCAGCTCAGCAGGGGCAGTTTGTCCCCAGGGCACATGTGGCTGTGTCTGGAGACATTGGTGGCCATCACAGCTATGGGGGTGGGGTTGTACCACTGGCATCTGTGAGGCCAGGGATGCTGCTAAACAGCTTGCATGTCACAGATCCACCCCGCAACTGAGAATCATCTGCTCCAAGATGTCAATAGTGCCGAGGAGGAGAAACCCTGGATTATAGTAATTCACTAATTTCTAATATAAGAGGTGTGATTTTGAGAACATCCATCCTGATAGGTAAAATCAGGCTTCAGAATCACTTTATTAAGAGACTGTTTCCTTGGCACCTTTAATCCTTAAAAAGTAAACCCCAGGAAAATTTCCTGTAAAGCCTCATTTGAGAATTATGTTCCTAGACGATGCAACAGTGGGCCTTGTTGTTAAGATGCATAGATGCTTATAAAGAGAACCTTTTCTCCCCATCTGTACCTTCTGGGACTTCAGTTATGTATGTGGTGATAATGTGATCATTAATCTTCTGTGTCAATGTGACTGGGTCGGGAAGGGCCTAGATATTTGGTCAGACATCACCATCCTGGGTGTGTCTGTGAGGGTGTCTCTGGGTGAGATTAATATCTGGCCGGTAGACTGAGTAAAGCAGATGGCCCTCCCAGGCTGGGTGGGCCTCCCCCAACCCGAGGAACACCCAAATAGAACAGGAAGGTCTACCTTACATCTGGTAGGAGGGGCCTTCTCTGCCTCGGGTCTTCAAGAGAAGTATCGGGTCTTGGGGGCCACGCCAGCCGGCTTTCAACCTGGGACCCCACCATGGGCTCTCCTGTTGGCTGCAGATCCTGGGACTTCTTGGCCCGAGGTCATGGGAGCCAATTATTTATAATAACACATCTCTTTCTATCTCTATTTACATTCTATTGGCCCTGTCTCTGGAGACCGCTGACGGATACAAATGCACTGATATTTGAGTCTATATTTATTTCTGCATATGCTTCTATTTTTTTTTCATTGCATTTTATCTCTGACCGTGTAGACATCATGTGCTATCAGGGTTTGTTTTTGACAGCCTGGATCCCTTCCGAGGAGGGTGCGAGCGCCCTCCATTCACTGTGGTTTGGGAGGGAGACTCAATCATCCCCCCACCCCGTCTGCACCATCACATGGTCATTCATAAAGGATATGTGTTGCCCCCAAATGAAATAGCAGAACTTACCTACACACATAATTTAATAAGAAATTGATTTTATGCCCTAACTGTAATATAAAGGTCAATGGAATGCAGGGCAATCTATAATAAAATACATATTTCTAAATGTAAATGTTCGGGAGTGCCCACCCTGGAAGACACAGTGAGCGGTCAGGGCTCTTCCCAGGGGTGAGTGTGGCACCTGGAAAGCAGGTCCAAGGCAGACTAGCTAGTTGGCTGCTCACTCCCACCAGCGGTATGACTGTCAGAGACGTGACTTTCCATGATGAAGCCCCCACCCCACAAACAATTGCAGTCATCCCTAGACTCACGGAGGTTATGCTTCTGGAAAGTTCTGTGTGTATCACGAATGTTTTGTGTTACTTGCAAACCAGCATTCAAACCTGAGGCTCAAATAATTGTTAGCAAGCTTCTTCCTATATAAGGTCTAAGCCTCATGGAGCCCAGGGCTTCACTGCGCAGGGCGGTTGAGCAGCCTGCACGTCGCAGGGTGTCAGGCATCCCCGCGGCCCCACTCCCCTTGTCAATGTCAGAAGCATCCTCCCCCAATCACTGTGTTGCCAAAGGTGCACAATGCCTCCTGAGTGCTTGCTGCCCTTCTGAGGACCACTGAGTGGGCACGTTCCCTCAGGTGGAAGCAGAGGTTACACTTCCTGCTGGGGCCAATACGGGGAGAAATTGTGCGGCTCAGGCTGCGGTTGCTCACTTTGTCTCCCACGTGCAGGCAGCCTGAGAGCCTGCAGCTGTAATGACAGTAGGCTGAGGGGAAAGCAGCTGAGGATGCAGAGGGGAGAGCATACTTCCGCTGCAGCCCCTGGATCCAGCTGTACCTGAAGGTAGTCCTATCCCCCTACCTAGAGCCACATGAGCCGATGAGTCCTTCAGTTTCTGTCACTGCAACCAAAGGAGTTTCGTAGTAGCAGTGTTATAACGAGGCTTCTACCAGAACAAAGACCATTAGGATGTACAGATTTAGACCTTTGAACAAAAGTTTCCTCTCTGAGATCCCTATTGTGTAAAAGCCTCCCATCCACTACACATGCACGTTTTAAATACAACTACCTGGCCACATTGAAAAAAATCTCACTTTGATTTCATTAGTGATCCATTCCTTGGACCATATTTTCATCCCCAATATCAATTAACCTTAATACTTATTTTCACAAAAACTTAAATAAATCAAGAGTTGGTATGATCCAGGATCAGTCAATTATTTTTGAACGCATAAGGAATATCCATTTCATTCCAGAGTCTAAACTTCATCACCAGTCCTTCAGGGCATGTGTGTTAATATTTTAATGCAGAGAAAATGACAAGAAGACAAAAGACCTGTTGTCACTGCCTTGGAGTGAAAACATCATCGCCACATGCAAATGGGCTCTGGAATGGGGCGGCGGCGGTTGTCAGGATAAAAAGGAGTTGGGAGAAATGCAGCAGCTCAGAGGAGGGCCTGCGGAGTGCTAATGTCCCCCGTCTCTGTTTGTACAGTATTTGTGTTTATTTCTCAGGAAGATTATTCTAAATCCCCAGTAGTCAATGCATCTCTGCTTTGGTAGAAGGTAAATTCATCTTTAAAGAAAATCAGCATTACTGGTTTAACCTTCTAGCATGATGTGTGTGCAGAAGCCACATCTCTGCCTCTCCAGAGAAGTCGGCCTGCTCCCCAGAATGCGGTCATGAGAGGGCATGCAAAGAGCTGCTGGAAGCTACGGGGGTGAACACTCCAATTTTTAATCCTTCCACAAGAACCAGGGAAAAGATTATGAGGATTTTCTCCAGGTTTCCTCTGCTGATAATTAACCACAGTGCAGAAAACTGGGGCCAAGCAAGCATTTTGTAATTTTTGTTTGAAATGAAAAGCAACTTTCAAAACTACTCATGAGGAATTGGAGGTGTTAGTGTCTACACATCATGCTGTGTGTAAAATCTGAATCCCGAAGGAATACTAGAACCAGACTGCTTGTGTGTGTGTGTTTTGAAACTGGACTGAGAAGAGCTGCATTTTCTTAGGAAATTTTCTGACATTTGAGAATCACAGCAGCAAATCTACACACAAGGGCCACGATAACGTGCCTGAAACTTACCAGCCTTTTTTCAGTAATATGAATAGTACTTAGGAATCTGTGTGCATTGCTTGGCAATAAAAATACAGTGAGTATTTTAATTCTGTAATAAATGTCTTCACATGAGAAGATTTCTCAATAAGGAGTAATTCTCTTCTGAGGACCAGACTCCAAACATCACCAGAACTAGGTAAAAAATGTTCACATTCTCAAAAAATTGAGGTGGTGGTGGGGAGAAATAAACAGATAAAACTGATTCTGGCTTTTCTGGAGAAGTTTAAACTTCTCCCGTCATAGCCTGGGCTGGCCGGGGCCTGGGGGAATGGAGGTGACTGACCCAGGAGGGCACTGCTAGCTTGGAAAAGGCACCACAGCCCCTGCTGTGACTCCACAGGTTCAGAGGCAGGAGTGCACCAGCTAGGAGGAGGCGGTGGGCAGCCCTGACAGCATGTGGTTGTGGCCAAATGCTCCTCCAGATAAGCATTTGAATTAGATGGTAACTTTTCTAATGGAAATTCTGGCTGTGCCTCTTACAGGTAGGCCTAACTCAGTATTTCTCCAGGTGTGTTCATACCTGTCTGCTTGGGGCAGAGCTCTCATTTGACTTCTTGCTTTAAAGGTGTTTTCGTCGCGTTTATCACAAACAGTTGCTTCTCTCCACGCTCCTGGTTACCCAGCGTGGTCTGGCGTCTAAGAATATGCAGGACTCTTTGTATCTGTCTTGGGTATGTTTTGATTTTTTTAATTGAGCCACTAGGTATGTTTCTGGGAAGGGGGAACCTAGGAACATCTTTTTTCCTTGTCACTGGCCTTTAGCAAATGGTTGTATCTGTAGAGAATCTGAGACCAAGAGAGGAGAACTTCTTCTCTTACCTTAAATTAGATCCTTGATCTTAACAAGTTGGCCAGAATTTGCTGATGTTTCCATTTGGGGCCTGTGTAGCGTTAATTGGCTCTGGTTCTCACACTGAAGGGGGCCTTCATTCAGTTCCTCGCCCAGATCCCCTCTGCACCCGGTCCTACAGAGAAGCCTCCTCCAAGTCTGCTTGGGAGCCTCTGTGTCATGAAAACCGGTCCCTTCATTAGGGCCCTCCCGTCATAGCCTGGGCTGGCCGGGGCCCGGGGGAATGGAGGTGACTGACCCAGGAGGGCACTGCTGGCTTGGAAAGGGCACCACAGCCCCTGCTGTGACTCCACAGGTTCAGAGGCAGGAGCGCACCAGCTAGGAGGAGGCGGTGGGCAGCCCTGACAGCATGTGGTTGTGGCCAGTGAGACAGTGTCCTCAGGACCCGTGAGCTACGGGGTCAGGCGGGTGATGGAAGAGGCTCGGCTTGCAACTGGGTGAGGGTCAGGAGACTGGGCACTCCCTCCCTGAGCTTGTAGCTCTTCATTTACATGGTGTGGGGGCTGGACCGGGGCATGTGGAAGCCCCCTCCTCCCCACACAGCCTTTGTCATTCCAGAGCACATCCTCCGTAACCAAGAGTGCCTGATTCAGGACCATCTGTAGCACGTTTGCGCCCCTGCTCGCACACCCCTCCGGGGAGTGGAGGCCCATTTCCTCATGTTTGCAGGCCGGAGTTTGCTCGTCTGAGAAGTGGGGTGATGTACGGTTAGCTGCGGAGGGATGCCGGCACTGTCTGCCCGCCTCTTTGCTGTTGCTATCCTCTCTTCTTCCTGGCTGTGGTTTCTCCCTGATGCACCCCACCTCCCTCCTCTCCGTCCACAGGGATCCTAGTAAGCATGTGACCTTGGTCTGGCCAATCAGAGTCAATGAACAGCATTGAGCTCCTGGATCCAGCTGAGCCTGAAGTCAAAAACCCTCTGCATTTTACTGTTAGTCAAGCTGATGACCTCTCTGTTTGGGTTTGGGTTTGTTTCTATCACGTGCAAGTTTAAAGAGAGGTTATCGTGCTTAAGCATGCCTCAGGGTCACCTGGAGGGCTTGCTTAAATGCACGTTGTAGGCCCAAAACCCAGGGGTCCTGATTCAGCAGCTCTGGGGGGCGGTGCTTGAGAACATGCGTTTCTCCCAAGTTCCCAGGAAATGCTGCCGGTCTGAGGACACTTCGTGACACGATCTTGATGGCTGTGGGGAGGATTAGATGAGACAGGGTCCGTCGCCCACTGCCCTGTGGTCAGAACTCCGCTGCCCTCAGGGGGCGTGGGGAAGGTCCGGGGTGTACTCTACGTCAGATGGTAACACAGGTAAATAACTGGTGCCGCTAACATGAATTCATTTGGCAATAAAATCATTCTAAGGGTTTGATGTTCTGGAAAGGTGAGCGCAGACAGCAGGGGGAGGGTCACAGGGCAGCCCCACCTTCTCGCAGGTGCACTCAGGGGCACAGCAGTGAAGGCCCTCGCCTACTATATCAGTCCAGGTTCTCCCAAGAACAGGACCAACAGGAGGGACACACACACACACACACACACACACACTCTCTCTCTCTCTCTCTCTCTCTCTCTCTCTCTCTCTCTCTCTCTCTCTCTCTCTCTCTCTCTCTCTCTGTCTCTCTTTGCAAGGCTGGAGGCCCAGGGGAGCAGGTGCTGTAACTCAGCCTGAGCCGGAAGGCCCGAGGCCTGGGGGAGCCTGAGATGTGAGGCCCAGCGCAGGACAGGAGGCTCCAACAGTGAGGCAGGAGGGGTCAGCCCTCACTTCCTCCGCCTTCCTCCGCGCTCTGCTCAGGCCATCAGTGGATCGGCAGAGGCCCACACCATCGCCTAGCGCATGTGCTGCACTCTGTCTGCAGATTCGAATGCGTCTTCCCCAACCACCCTCTGTGGACACCCTGGAAGCAGTGTCTGACCACGGACCTCGGCACTGGCGGCCCACTCGCATTGACACGTGATGTTTGCCGTTGCACTCAGGGGAGGGTCCTGGCTGCCTTGTGCCCAGAGAGAGTGGCCTTCCACAGCAGAGCCCAGGGCCGGCCCTGGGCAGCCCACCGGGTGAGCGCGGAGCCCGATGTGACAGGACCACGATGGTCCAGACACTGCAGCTGAGGGAGGACGGACAAAAGATGGATTTCTCTGATGACGCTTCACTTGAGGCAGAGTGTGGGTGCTTGATAAGAGAATGCACGATGGGGGGAAGATGGGATGAGGCACTGGTCTCTCTTCTACATGAGCAAGACCTCAGACATTACGAATCAGAGAGCAAGCCAGGGCTGCGGGCAGGTCCTGAGTGATTTCTGAGGACTTAGGAACTGGTGGGACCCTTGTCTGTCTTTCCCTCTGCCCTTTGGAGACAGCGGTTCACTAAAATGCCAGGGGGTTGTTATTTTCCCCCAGAAGAGCCGGTAGCTTAAAGGGTGCGGGCTTTAAAAGCTGGGGTGCAGCTCGAGGTTCAGATGGGTTGTGCTCTTGATGCCCCGAGACCGGGGCTGCTCCTGCAGCCGGCGGCCCCCAGCTGCACAGGCTTGGTGGTGTTCACACCTGCAGGTTAGAACACTCAACTTGGTCTCGTTCGTCTGGGTATTTCCATCCTGGTCAGGGACTACGGGGAGAGGCCAAGGGTCTTACTAATGAGCCGGCCACGACAACCCCTCCCGGTGAGGTGGCTTCAGGGCCTTAGGACAGTTTGACATGCTCAGGTTTCCTGATAGCATGGTGTCGTTCCACCTGAATGTCACTCAATTTTATGAGTGGGTGACTGTGAATGATGCTAACGTTCAATAGTCTGCAGCTATCAGTCCATCCATCGAATGCAGTCTATCACCAATACAGCTTTCAACTTGTAAAGCGTTTTGTTGGGATATAAAGATCTCCTTGGTGAGGTATCTTGTCCTCTGCCTTACCTGCTGTTGTCCAAAGCTCCCCTTCTAGGCACTGAGCTGTGCCCTCCCTTTACCCCCAGCAATGCTGTGAATCTGTTTGAAGTATTCTCTCCTGTACGGAAAGGGTCTCTGCTTCTTCGTACTGTGTATCTTTCTTCAAAATACTCAGCGCCATCCTGTCTACGTATCTGCTGGTGTAACCCAAGAAGGGCAGTGAGTAAATACAGTCTCTTTATGTAGCGTGGGATTGATGAAAGTGATAAAATTTCAGAAATAGCATGGATCCATTTCAGAGGCCTCTGGCCTAATGTCCATGCAAATGAGTCTCTCATTTTCCCCATTAACATTCTGAGGACGAGGAAGGGTGGTGACTCCAGGACCTGGGCTGGAATCTTGGCCTGTGATGGAGGATCCCTTGGTTTCTCTGGGACGTCTTCATCTGTTAGACGGATCTGAGAGACGTCCCTTCGCTCCCAGGGAGGGGGGATGTGCGCTGATCCTGGGTGCAGCTCAGGAGAGCCAGCCCGCCGAGCTAATGCTGCCCCGGGAAGTGGCCTCCTGACTAACGAAGGCCCGTATTGTTGGGCCTCCCCATGGCCCCTGCTGCCCCCTCCCCAGATCAGGAAACCCCACACTTGTTCAGGCAGCTGTGGGCTCAGGCACTCCCATTGTGATGCCATCGTTTTCCATTTGCCCCAGGCTGGGTTGGTAGTGGCATGAAATTCCGGTCAGTGGCACATAATGGGGAGACTGCTAGGGAGAATTAAAAGGAGTTTGCTGCCCGATTGAAGGAAAATGGGAGCCGACCTTTCTCCCCATCTAGAATGTGGGTGGGTCACTTGAAGCTGGTCACACAGAGCAGCAAACCCCAGAACTAACTTCTAACCTGCCAAAGATAGCAGAGAAAGAGCAGAGAAAGAGGCTGTGTCCTTAGGGGACCACTGCACCACCTCTGAGACTCTCTCCTTCCCAACTTGTTGTTAAGGGAGGCAGTTCCACGTCTTTTGTGTTTGATGGACTCTTAGCTGTGAGTCTTGTTTCCTGCAACCGCAGAAATCCTAATGGACAGAATCCCAAGCTGAGGCTTCCTTCCCTACCCAGGATGCTCCATCCCTCCATCCCCTCCATCCCCTGGAATCACTTCTGTGCTCAGAACCAGAGAGACCTGACTAAGATCCCCTCAGAGCTGGCTGCCCCCTGACCACAGCAACTGGGGTCCAGAACAGGTGAAGGTGAGAGTCAAGGGTGAGAGCAAATTAAGAAAACCCGGCCACCAGCTTCCCCTGGCCATTCCTTCTCCCCGCGGAGCTCTGCATTCTTTCAGCTTTTGTGTTGGTTCTTAACGAAGTACTTAACTAGACAAACTGCCTAGGAACTTCAGATGGACACTTGACCTGGGAAAACCCCCTAATTAGAAATAATGTGATTAGAACTAGGCTTATATAAGCAAATAAGTAAACTCTGGCTTAAATTTTTAATTTTTGAGATTAGGGGGAAAGGGTAACCTTTCTGCTTGCCTGGGAAGATTAGGTGCACCTTCTCCGCTCTAAAGAAGAAGGCGCTAGAGATAAGCAGCCCGGGGACTCACTCATGAGAAGACTGATAAAATGTTTCATGGATTAATAAATAGCAAAACAGATAAACTTTCAAAATATGGGAGCAAAGAAGAAGAAGCCAAGGGGAGGACTTGGGAACTGGAGAGTGGCACCCGGGCTCACCCAGTGTCATTTCCCATATTGACCTGTTGCTGCAGGACAGGGAGGCATCAGCATGGGGACAGCGGGCGCAGGGTCCAAGCAGTGAGAATTGGCAGGGATGGTGTGCCTACCTGCGTTAAAAACATGCTCTCAGAATAAATTGCTTCTCCTGCCACCAAAGGATGGACCCGCCAACCGCACTTCCCACGCTGACTGCCTTCTGCTGCCGCATAACCCTGGCTGTGCAGTGCAGCACAGGGGCCACCTCCGCCAGGGGCCATGGGGAGGCAGCAGGGCTCACGCGGGCACAGAGCACAGGGAAGACAGCTCTCTGCAGGGCCTGGCAATTTTGTGCATGACCCATCATGTCCCTGCTGTGGCCCCCTGATTAACTCTCATTTTGATCTATCACCTAACTGTGTAGGGTGCTGTGGACGCAAAGTCACCCCTCCTCAGACTAACCAGGAGATGCAGCCGTACATGTGTGTGCTCCCTGCACAGTTGTCTGTGTGTGGTGCTGTGTGCACAGAGGTGTGTCTGCATGTGGTGCTGTGTGTGTGCAGGTGTGTCTGTGTGGTGCTGTGTGCGTGCAGGTGTGTCTGCGTGTGGTGCTGTGTGCATGCAGGTGTGTCTGCATGTGGTGCTGTGTGCACGGAGGTGCGTCTGTGTGGTGCTGTGTGCGTGCAGGTGTGTCTGCATGTGGTGCTATGTGCACGGAGCTGTGTCTGCATGTGGGGCTGTGTGCACGGAGGTGCGTCTGCATGTGGGGCTGTGTGCACGCAGGTGTGTCTGCGTGTGGTGCTGTGTGCACAGAGGTGTGTCTGCGTGTGGTGCTGTGTGTGTGCAGGTGTGTCTGTGTGGTGCTGTGTGCATGGAGGTGTGTCTGCGTGTGGTGCTGTGTGCATGCAGGTGTATCTGCGTGTGGTGCTGTGTGCACGGAGGTGCGTCTGCATGTGGGGCTGTGTGCATGCAGGTGTGTCTGCGTGTGGTGCTATGTGCACGGAGGTGTGTCTGCATGTGGGGCTGTGTGCATGCAGGTGTGTCTGTGTGTGGTGCTATGTGCATGGAGGTGTGTCTGCGTGTGGTGCTGTGTGCATGGAGGTGTGTCTGTGTGTGGTGCTATGTGCACGGAGGTGTGTCTTGTGTGGTGCTGTGTGCACGGAGGTGTGTCTGTGTGTGGGGCTGTGTGCATGCAGGTGTGTCTGCGTGTGGTGCTGTGTGCACGGAGGTGTGTCTGTGTGTGGGGCTGTGTGCATGCAGGTGTGTCTGCATGTGGTGCTATGTGCACGGAGGTGTGTCTTGTGTGGTACTGTGTGTGTGCAGGTGTGTCTGTGTGGTGCTGTGTGCATGCAGGTGTATCTGCGTGTGGTGCTATGTGCACGGAGGTGCGTCTGCGTGTGGGGCTGTGTGCATGCAGGTGTGTCTGCGTGTGGTGCTATGTGCACGGAGGTGTGTCTGCGTGTGGGGCTGTGTGCATGCAGGTGTGTCTGTGTGTGGTGCTATGTGCATGGAGGTGTGTCTGCGTGTGATGCTGTGTGCATGCAGGTGTGTCTGTGTGTGGTGCTATGCACGGAGGTGTGTCTTGTGTGGTGCTGTGTGCACAGAGGTGTGTCTGCGTGTGGTGCTGTGTGTGTGCAGGTGTGTCTGTGTGGTGCTGTGTGCGTGCAGGTGTGTCTGCATGTGGTACTGTGTGCATGGAGGTGCATCTGTGTGGTGCTGTGTGCGTGCAGGTGTGTCTGCATGTGATGCTGTGTGCATGCAGGTGTGTCTGCGTGTGGTGCTGTGTGCACGGAGGTGTGTCTGTGTGTGGGGCTGTGTGCATGCAGGTGTGTCTGTGTGTGGTGCTGTGTGCACGGAGGTGTGTCTGCATGTGGGGCTGTGTGCACGGAGGTGTGTCTGCATGTGGGGCTGTGTGCACGGAGGTGTGTCTGTGTGTGGGGCTGTGTGCATGCAGGTGTGTCTGCGTGTGGTGCTATGTGCACGGAGGTGTGTCTGTGTGTGGGGCTGTGTGCGTGCAGGTGTGTCTGCATGTGGTGCTGTGTGCACGGAGGTGCGTCTGTGTGGAGCTGTGTGCGTGCAGGTGTGTCTGCGTGTGGTGCTATGTGCACGGAGGTGCGTCTGCATGTGGGGCTGTGTGCACACAGGTATGTCTGCGTGTGGTGCTATGTGCACGGAGGTGTGTCTGCGTGTGGTGCTGTGTGCACGCAGGTGTGTCTGCGTGTGGTGCTGTGTGCACAGAGGTGTGTCTGCATGTGGGGCTGTGTGCACACAGGTATGTCTGCGTGTGGTGCTATGTGCACGGAGGTGTGTCTGCGTGTGGGGCTGTGTGCATGGAGGTGTGTCTGTGTGTGGGGCTGTGTGCATGCAGGTGTGTCTGCGTGTGGTGCTGTGTGCACGGAGGTGTGTCTGTGTGTGGGGCTATGTGCACGGAGGTGTGTCTGCATGTGGGGCTTGTGCACGGAGGTGTGTCTGTGTGTGGGGCTGTGTGCATGCAGGTGTGTCTGCGTGTGGTGCTGTGTGCATGCAGGTGTGTCTGTGTGTGGTGCTATGTGCACAGAGGTGTGTCTGCATGTGGGGCTGTGTGCACGGAGGTGTGTCTGCATGTGGGGCTGTGTGCACGGAGGTGTGTCTGTGTGTGGGGCTTGTGCACGGAGGTGTGTCTGTGTGTGGGGCTGTGTGCATGTGGGGCTGTGTGCACGGAGGTGCGTCTGCATGTGGGGCTGTGTGCACGGAGGTGTGTCTGTGTGTGGGGCTTGTGCACGGAGGTGTGTCTGTGTGTGGGGCTGTGTGCATGCAGGTGTGTCTGCGTGTGGTGCTGTGTGCACAAAGGTGTGTCTTGTGTGGTGCTGTGTGCACGGAGGTGTGTCTGCGTGTGGTGCTGTGTGCATGCAGGTGTGTCTGCGTGTGGTGCTGTGTGCATGCAGGTGTGTCTGCATCGGGGCTGGGGGGAGTGTGGACCCCCTGTGATGTCTATGAGCTGGCACGCCTTGCCGAGGTCACAGAGATGGGGCTCAGATGTGGCCTGGAAGCAACTACTTGTGGCTGGGCATATGTGGGGAGATGACCTCATCCCCCCAGAGCCAGATTCACTCACATCTGCGCAGGCGGGGTCTCCACCTGAGGAAGGCCGCCACCTGCCCTTCCAGCTCGGCGGGGTCACGATCCCAGGCTTCCTCGTCATGTGTGTAGGTTTCCTCTCTCCAACAAGCACAAGTCTGGACTCAGGTGAGGAGAGAGTTCGTTTGGAAAGACCACTGCAGTAGGGGAGAGGGCGGCTGTGACAGACAAGTTCAGCTCATCTTTTACATGGAAAGAACGGCCATTTGGAGGGTCTGCCTCTGACCTGGTCGTAGGTATACAAAGGGGGCATCCGTGAGCCTTAACGAAGTTGTGCCGCAGCAGCTCTTCCCTGGAACACAAAGGCTAGGGGTCTCTTTTACTGTTGCTCTTTTCCCAGGTCAAATTGAATGTGGTCACCTCAAGGCCAGAGTCCGCTCTGAACTCTGTCCTGTGGGGGCCCAGAGGCCACCCACGGGTGGACCTGAGCACTGCCAGTTCCCAGGAGACTTGGATGCTAGGGCTGGCTTAAAGGTCAAAGGGACACGTCACTGTTGTACCTTCTGTTCTGGAGGGAGAATCGGGAGTTCACATTTAGGGTCGCACTCTCCTCTCAGTGATGGAAAATTCTACCGTAGTGTCTGAACCAGGTAAAGGGTTTGCTTCTCTCAAACTACCACATGTCAGAGTGGACGGTCTTGGGAAGGTGCTGGGCCAGTGATGTCCGTCTAGGACCAAGGGTCTTCCTAGCTTCCTGCTTCTCCATCAGCGTACATGACCTTCATTATCATGGTGGAAAGACAAGTTTGCAGTGTAGACACCATCTCTGTGTGCCAGGCTGGGAATGGCTTTGTCATTTTATTCAAGAAATGACATCTTTCCTACAGACCTCTGGGCAAAACTCTATGGCAAAAATTAAGTCATATGGTCACGCCGCATGGATTTCTGGAAAGGTAAAAGTAGCATAAAAGTGAATCACCTCATGGTGAAATTCCTTGAATATCAAAGCCTCACATTAAAAATCTACTGAATTTACGAGTCTGCATTTGTCTTAATATGAAAATAATATTTTTTATCTTACCAATTAAACAAGCTTCTTATTCTCCTTCCAATACTGGATTAACATGAAGGCCAGGTTTTATCCATTTGGTGACCTTGAGTTGAGCTGGGCACAGCCAAACCCCCCAGAGAGGCACTTTCCTGGACCCTCCCAAAATGTGCCACATAATGATCACTTTACAAACCATGATTCATTAGACTTTGTGGAGCTGAAAACATGGAACCTGGGAGATTTGAATTTAGCAACACTATGGATTTTCCATCCAGAGAAAATGCATGTTTAGAGAAAATAGCTTAAAATAGAGTCATAGCTAAAACTGCCCTAAAGAGAGATATTGGCTATTGTTTGATGTATCAAATAATAACAAAATTGCCAGAAATCTCAGGATTTTCAAAAACAAAAGCTGTGATTGAAACGAACCCCACTGAGCTTGTGAACCTTGCGGGCTGGGGAAGCACTTGAGCTCGGGGTGCGGCGGGAGCTGGCTGTCTCCTGTGAGCGAACCTGTCCTCCCCTTCAGCGTGAGGGTGGCACAGTAGGCCTTCCGTTTCTCAGGCGTGGGGATGGGGCCGCTCTGATCCAGCAGCCTCTTCTCCCTGGCACATTGTCACGTTGCCTCAGTACGTGATTGCTGACCCTCCGGGCATCAGACGCTCTCGTGGGAGCTGGATGGAGGGGGCCCAGAGGAAAGACGCAGCCCCTGTCCTCAGACAAACCCACACATTACTTGCACAGAGTGAGAAACACCAAGATTTAAAAACAAAAAAATAGGGAAGTTACTACATCAGAGTGATTCTGGGAGTCAGCGTCAGCTAGGGGGTCAGGGACAACTTCTCTGATAAAATGATAAACGACACAACCCCGGGAAGGGCCACACTTCATTTCAGAAAGACAAATGCAAATGTCCGGTGGTGCTAAAGACGTGGTGTTGGAGGAAGCTCTGCTCAGATAAGGGGCAGAGGGACCCAGGGGAGGGCAGGAGAGGAGGTCACTGAGGCAGTGCGGCCCTGGCGGGCAGGGCTACGCGGGCCGCACTTGTAAATCTGCATTCTCGTTTGTCCCTCTATGGAATTTGTATCAATTCATCTGAGTTCTCTTCTCTGAGATCACACAGAACTATTCTTGATCATGAAAACAGACCCTTGGCCCTGTCACGTGAGTCTAGAGTCTGTCCTTTCAGTATTTCCTGCTAGTGTTCTCAGCTCCTTCCTACCCTAAGAGGAGCTCCCTTCCAACTGGGGACCCCGAACCCTTAGGATAACTGCGGCCACCGGAGCCCAGAGCTGCTGTCTGGGTGTGTCCCCACTCCCCAGAACCTTCTCGGTCATCACCAAATCCGTGGCTTCCTCAAGCACCACTTCTGTGTGTTCACCTCACTTCCCCATAGATGCTCCTGTGGTGGTTCAAGCCTACGTGTATGATCAGGCCCTGGGGATGCCACCTGTCTTAAGGCTTTGTTCACGCTGAGCATTCAGATTTACACAGTTATTCTCAGCCTTTGTGATTCTGCTGAATTCAAAAAAGAACCAAACTCATAAAAAAAAATCATTGCAATAAAAAAGGAGTGAAGGAAGACAGTATGTGCGCGCCGAGCCGCGGAGCTCCGGTTCGGCGTGGTTGCCGTCTGGGAGAGGCTCGGGTAAGATCCCATTTTATCCAAACTAGGTCAGTCTTTGCTTTTCTCTTCTTGCTTGCTTGCCCCTGGTTTCTCCTGGTGCCTGTAGTGAGAAAGGTGCCCCGGCGTAATTACAGAGATGAAAGCTAGGTGGGCACAGGCGGCGAGAGCAGAGAGAGCAGATGTTGGGAATGACCTGGCTGCCCTGGGGCGGCTCTTGTTGTTTAGCTCCAGGTGTCCACCCAAACTGGGGGGGGACCCTGTTCCAGCAACCCGCCTGCGGGGTCTTCATATGGGATGCTAAGGACGGCCTTTCCCCCGTAACGCTGAGACCCTGTGCGTGTGACACAAAATGGACCTGTGTTCCCTGGGGTGGCTGGCAGCGCCACAGCTTTGGGGCATTTTTACCTGGAAGATAAAGGCACTAGGTGACAGCATCTGCCTCCTTCTGACCACGACATCAACCCAGCCACCCGTCTGCCCGTCAGCCTACCTGCCCAACTGTTAATCCAGGCCCCTGCCCACCCACTTGTCCCCACCCGCCTGCCCCTCACCATCCTTCCAGCTGCCACATGTGCATGCCCACTGGGCTGCTTCCATCCGCCTGTCACCTCCCCTAGGGTCCCTCGTCCCACCCATCTGGGTATCCAAGGTGCACTGCGTCCTGGGGAAGGCAGTGTGGGTGGTGGTGTGGATGGACCTGGGGCACAGACATACGGTTCATCATAACCACTACTGAGTTCTCACTGCGGGGCTGGCAGGCACCAAGTGCTGTAATCCTGTGGAATCATTTGGGCACATCAAGGGGTAGGTGCTGTGATCCACACCTTACTGAGAAGAGCTCAGTGGGGCTAAGGGCTTGCACAGTGTCCCACAGCAGCACGCAGGACACCAGGAGTCAAACTCACGCAGCCTCGCCTGGGGCTTGGGGTCGCAGGGCCGCCCAGATCTGCCGCCTCCCTCCCAGGAGCAAGTGAGGTCCTACTAACCCTGCCTCAGGGACCCAGAGCCCCTTCCAGGCTCTCCAATTAGCTGCGTGAACAACAGCCCCCGTTCCTCACCGGCCGCAGTGTGCGAGGCGCTGCCGACCTCTGTATGCTGTTACCATAGACACCGCTCCCTCCCCAGGTGGGGATGATTCTAGGTGCTGCCTGGGAAGCAGAGATGCTGCTCTATCAGTGAAGACTTTAAAGACAAAGCCATCTTTATTTGAGAGAAAAGAAAATCTTAAAAAAAACCCCACAAATTCCAAGCTGGCATACTCGTTTGGCTTTTTGTTTTGTATTTAGTATTTATTTTTATTTTAAGGCAGCTCAATCGTGGAGAAAGCCACGGGCTCTGAGCTGAACCAGGGTGACACATGAGTAATGCCATCCCTGCCTCCACCTGGGAGCTGGGGTCTCCTGGCCAAGAGGCAGCTGACGGCGGTCCCACAGGCAGCTGGGGCAGGGTGTCCCCCAAGGAGACCCGGCCAGCTGGGGAGAGACAGGTGGACACACACACTGCTGGGGACAAGTTTTGCTGATGAAAATGATGGCATTTAAGAGCAGGATTTCAGAGAATCTGCTCCGTTCACCTACTGTGAGTGTCCAGGAGACGACCGAGCATCAGAGGGCAGGAGCCCAGGCAGAGCCCTGTTCGTAGACTCCAAGCCGTGGTCGGTGGGAGCCAGTGAGCCTTCCTGGTGGTGGTTTGAACCCTCCGGAGCAGCTCAGGGACACCCGGGCAGGACCATTTCCAAACCCAACTGAAATCGGACCTGCTGGCTTAAAAACAACTTTTTAAAGACATCATTTAGATACAGTGAAGTTGGGCCTTTTCAGCATGCACTTCTGTGAGTTGGGGCACGGGCACGCAGTCCTGGGCCACCACCACAGGGACGTAGGACATTCCATCCCCGCCTCCCCCTGCCCCCAGCCCCCTGCAACCACTGACCTGTTTTCTGTCCCTGTAGTTTTGCTTTTGTGGGATGTCACATGCATCGAGTCAAACAGTGTGTGCTGTTTCGAGGCTGGCTTCTTGCAAGGAGCGTCATGCATTTGAGATTCATTTGTGTGAGCATGTGGACCGTTCTTTCCTTTTATTTAGTTATTATTATTTATTGACGGTTGGAATTTCATCAGTTTGCCTACCCCTTCCCTAGTTAGGGGACACTTGGGTTGTTTCCATTTCTTGGTGATTTTTAAAATAAATCTGCTATCGATATTCGCATGCAGGTTTTGTGACACCGATTTTCATGTTTACTCTGCTAAGTTCCTAGGGTTGGGGTTGTTTGGTAAGTTTAAATTCCTAGGAAACTCCCAGATGTCGTCCAGAGCGGCGTGCCCTGTTTCAGTCCCTGATACTGAAGGAGAGCCTCTGCCATACCACATTCTCGCCGGCATTTAGTACTGCCAGCTTGTTTGGGGGAGGGGTCTGGCCGTTCTAACAGGAGGAGGCGGCAGCTCCTTGTGATTTGCATTCACATTTCCCTCATGACGAGCGATGTGGAGCGTTTTTCAAGGGCTTCTTTGTAGATTCTCTTTGGTGAAGTGAACCATGTAAACTTCAGTTTTGCTGGCTTTTGTTTGTCCTATGTATTGAAGTGCCTCCAAAGATTTTTATTATGGGGAAAAGGAAAAATCACATAGCTTGATAAAACAGTACAATAAAAATGTGACTTTCCAATGACGCATCTGGTACTTTTTCCAAAATTCCAGATTGATGTGTACATGCTGTGCCTTAGGGTGACGGCAATGGGGTGGCAGCACCTCCCGGAACAGAGCCCTGGATGGTGGCCACTTCCTGTCCCGTTCCTTGTATTTGGAGTGAGCCATCAGGAGCTGGCCACTGCTGCTGGGGAACAAGGTGAAGGCACTTGCGTGACACCCACTGATTCCGCATGATTTACTTTACCAAGTAGTGAGTAACTCAAGTTGGTTACTTAACAAACACTGTTATACATTTAAAATTCACTCAGTGCCTTCTAGGTCCTGTGTTAGGTTTGGAAAGCTGAGATCTATGTAGTCAGAGAGAGAATGGAAACAGACTGTGATGCTAGCTATTGAAAATGGGCACAGTGACCAGCTCTACAGAAGCTGGGTTTTAGGGAGCTTGGGAGGGTCTACTCGGACAGGCGAGCACAGAATGAGGCCGGCAGAGATGAGGAAAGGGCGTCCAGGCCAGGAAGGGCAGGGGTGAGCCAGGCATGATGGCGCCGTGTGGTGCGGGAAGCCAGGCCAGCCAGAAGTTCTCCCGCCAGCACAGCTGGTGGTGGCATGGTGAGGGGTCGGGGCTGACATTACGCAGGCCAGGGAGGGAGGGCCCAGCAATGGAGGGGCCCGTCTTGTGAAGCGGGAAACTGGCCTTGTTTTGACCAGGGTCTGCATCCCCAGGTCCTGCACCCGTTCAGGTGATAGACTGGCTGAAGTCACGGGGTCAGCCTGCCAGATACACCTGCTGAGTGACATGCTTATGTGCCGTCACTCCAGCAGGAGATGTCTGACTTCTCATCAGATGAGCCAAGACTTGAGGCCTGGGTGGCAGAGGGGCTCCTTGTGGAAGTCTCTTAGTGGACATAGTCATTGTAGAGTTCTCCCTTAATTGCACGCCTCAAGAACTACATACCAGTGGGTCACCGTGAAATAATTTTTGCTCTGTATTTTAGGCCACTTCTCTAGTTCCTTAAATATCCTACTTAGTTCCTTTTATTGAACGAGAGATCTATATGCGCATTGATCAGACTGCAACCAAAAGAGTGCTTTTTTCAGCTGGGTGTGGAAACAAAATCTATTTACTCAGACTAAATCCGTGGTCTACCACCACCAGGACTCCCAGAAGGCCCCTGTGTGGGAGACAGAGACAAGTCCGCAGCTGGGTGTTCATCCCTCCATTTGTCACCTATCCATCTCAAACTGTGCACCAAGGAAGATGGAGTGACAGAGGCATGAATGAAGAACAGAATGCTTGGGCTTGCTCTCGGCCCCACTGGTAGAGCAGCTGGCACCTCATTCCCCTGCCCTGTGGGTCAGGCTGTCCCTCGGGGCTGTCACCATGTAGTCACAGCAAAATTTGCCTTCCGCCTCGATTGCCCCTGTGTGCACTGGGCTCCCAGCCTCTACGCGCTCACTGTGATGTTACCATGAAAGGTTTGCTTGCTGAGATCCATGAGGCATAAGGAAGAGACAGGCCAAGGTGGCTTTGGGGACCCTAGCTTGAAGGAGAGTCCTGTAGTTGAATATTCATTCTGTCCCCCAGAAATTAAAACCTAGGCACACAGCAGGTTCATGCACACCACGACTGCGGAGTGCAGTTTCTGGGGATCTGTCTACAGCTCTCAGAACCCCTGTAGGGGAGCTGTCAGTGTTTACACTTCCAGAGGGACCCCCATTCGCTGCCGCGTCGTGTGGCCTGCCGTGCCCGTGTAGCTGTGGAGCTGGCTGGCTGGACCCCTGAGCTAGCCCCACTGATCTGCTGGGGTCCACTTTGGAATGTCACAGGTTTTCGGTTTTTGGAGGGTCAGTGGGACCCAGCCCCGCCCTCTGTGCACACCCTGTGTGGCCTCAACAGCAGGTCTGAGTTGTATCAACAGAGACATCTGGCCAGCAAAGTCTGACATACACACTGTCTGTCCCTTTGCAGAACCAGCTTGCTGACCCTGCCTTGGATGGCAGATGCTCAACTCTTCTACCCCCAGGGGCACCGTTGGTGCTCCATAAATGCCTGTGGGGGGCTGGGGTGAATGGCTGGGGAGCCGCTCCGTGGGGGCTCTGAGAGTCAGGTGGGGTTTTCCTCCATCTCATCTCCACGATGCCTCTGGACCCTGGATCACTGGGTTCTAAATGCCCTTCCCTGATCCCTCCTGCTGCATTTGCTGGCTGGTAGAGGCGGGGGCTGAGCGCCTCCGGCAGGGAGCCTGTGGTTTACGGTAGCTTTGGAAGAACCGGAGGCCTCCTGGCCTTCTGCTGCCCTCCCCCATAACTCACCCCTTAGGCTCCTGGCTTCTCTTTATTTGCATCCTTGTGAGATTCATAATTGTGTGAAATTGCATAAAATGTGCAGTGCATTTGATTAGCTCTGCCTGCGGCTATCGGTAGGTACAGTATATATATATATACACACACAGTGGTTTTGAATTTAATGATTTTTGCAGTTAAGCCAGCTAGAGCTGGAGGGAATGTGCGATCACCAAGGTGAGGGCAGCAATTTACCGGGCAGCCTGCTTCTGCTCCATCTCATTCTGGTGATCCAGCAACCTCCTTGTAGGGATGCTTAATTGGGAAAAAAAGAGGAGGTTTGGAGGAACTCATTTCTTTTCTGAAGGCAGGCCTCATTTTTGTTCACTCTAGCTATTTCCTGTCCTCTGTCCCACTGAGCTAAGTGAAGGACACACAGATTGGGAAGACCTCTGGGCTGCCCCAATCATGGGCAGTTTCTGGGCTCAGAACCCATCTTCCAAATGGTTTTGAGCTTTCAAGAGCTAGGTCAGTGCATCCCAATCTTGCCTTATGAGGATTGTTTGCGATGCAGGTGAAGCGTATGCCCCTCAGACCCCTCTCTGGAGATCCTGATTCCGGGGCCTGGGGTGGAGTAGAGAGCTTGCATTTTATTTGGAGTTTCTGGGAATTCTTAATATTGGCAGATTGGGGGAGCACTGGATTTGCCTGAAAGCAAATGTTAATAGCAGCTGGCTTATTTCTCGTATTCGCCTCATTCAGGGGCTCCTCATTAGGGCGCAGCGTGCACATTTCAGAGAGGAGGGAAGAGGGGCTCCTGAGAGGGTCACTCATGCACGGTGGCCCTGCTGGCATGGATGGAGGGGAAGTGTGGGAGCAGGTGCATTCTCAGGAGTGTCCTCTCACCCAGCCACTTACCCCAGGATGTCCGCACCTGTGTGTGTCTGTGCCCGGATCCATGCCCAGGTCTGTATCTTCCTCCAAGGCCAGTGTCCATATCTGTGCCTGCACCCACATCAGCTCTGCTGGTCACTATTGATGTCTGCCTCCATGTCCATTCCCATATCCATCATACCCGCCTCTGTACCCACATCTGTGTCTCCCTGTTTATAAGGTGCACCTATCTGCCAGGTACTGGGGATCCCCACTTACAAGTTGCAAAGGTTCTGATTTCAGAGCCTGCAGGCTCCCAGGAAGTCAGACAGTGAACATTCAATGGTCTGGACAAGTGTCCGGTCCCGATCTTCATAGGAGCCACGGGGAGAATACGTGGGAACCGACATGGTGACAGGGCTGACCTGGCGGAGATGGCCTGAGAAGGCTTTGGGGTGAGCAGGGTTTGTGCTTCTGGGGAACTAGAGGCTGCCTCATGGGGGCCCCTGCACGGTGGGTGACCTTGGAAGACAGGGGGCTGCCTGGTGCGGATCAGGGCTCTCCGCTGAAGGGGCCTCAGCAAAGTGACAGGGATTGTTCTTCAGAGTGTCATCTTCAGAGAGAGAAAACATTTGCAATTATATTTATTTTCCCAAAACTATCCAAGCTCCTCAAACCTGCATCAGGCCCCAGTTCTTTACTCTTCCTTGTCTGCGTGAATCTGAAACCAAACCGCTATGGCCTTGTCACTCTAAGCCCTTTGGGATTTCAGGTCCCTGAAGAGCTACCGGGCTGTGCAACTTTATCTGCAGGAAGAAACCCTTCGTGCTGAGGCCCCGCCCCTGGGGTTATTAGGTGAAGCTGGTGCTGACAGCACGCCACCCGGTCAGCGTGCAGTTATGGGAAGTCTCAATCAACATCTCCAGCCTACAAAGCACATTTAATCAAGGGGCTGTGTTTTAATCAGTAAACTGAATGATGCAAAGCCTTTACGATGGGATATTAGTGCCTAACACCCTTTTCCTTTGCGTGTCCCCATGGTCCCCTGTGAGACTTGCACAAGGAGCTGCAGTCCCCGTTCGCCTGAGATGTCCTTGGGCACCCCGGACACAGGGATGGAGCCTGGGAGACGATGGGACGGAGGGCGTCCGGCTGTGGGACAGAGCCTGTTCCCCAGGCAGTGCCAGCTGAGGCCAACAGCTCACCAAGAATGAGCACTGGTTAAAAGTCAAAAATGAAGAAAATAACTGTATGAGGCTAGTTTACTGCTGTTTTGCAGTGACAGAAAAAAATAACTAATTCCTAATCCTGTTGCCCTACTTGTCTCAGTTGTAAAGCAGTAAAGGAGGCGCTGGGTGAGAACTGATA
Organism: Manis javanica; assembly: GCF_040802235.1. Lineage (NCBI taxonomy): Eukaryota > Metazoa > Chordata > Mammalia > Pholidota > Manidae > Manis > Manis javanica. The sequence goes on from NC_133160.1 coordinate 2,355,218, forward strand.
GATGCGCACAGAGGACCACGCCGAGCTAACGCCCCTCCCAGTCAAACCCCCGGAAGAGTGCTTTTTGTCTGTTTATTTGAGTGATTCCTTCTAGAAATGTATGTACGTGTATGTATCTATTTACCTATATGTACGTGTGTACGTGTATATATACACACATATATATACTTTTCCCAAAAAATCCTTGCCTGGGTCGCTTCCCATGTCAACACCTGATCCATTTGCAAGGGCTGCATGGAGGTACTGTGCCCACAGCTGCCCAACCCCTGAATGCCCAGCAAAGCAGTGTTAGCCAGAGTCTGCTCCTGTGGGAACGCTGCGGGGACCACCCCTGCGGACTGCCACCAGGATGGCGTCCTGGCACAGGGCTGGCCGAGTCAAAGGGTTTGTGTGGATCAGCGCTGTGACCACACGGGGACGCATGTGCATGTGGCGAAGACACAGGGGCTCTTGGCAGGTCTGCACAATGGCTGGAGTGGATGGTGTTCCGGCCGCTCACTGCCGTCACCAGCCTTCCTCCAGCCCGGCCGTGTTGTGAATTGTTTCCCTTTCCTGGGACCAGGCCAGGGCCACACTCTCCCCCGTCATGATGGGTGGATTCCAGCAGTTGCAAAATTATGTACTCAGCTCGGTTTGGGGACGAAGTTTGAATTTAGCCTCGTCCACGTAGTGGGTGTGCGTGACCTGCGCAGTGGATCATATGCACAATAGATACAATTAAATCAACAATACAGGATGATTGGATGACTGAGTACGGCTCCAAGTAGAAGTACAGTAACATAGGATGATGGCAACGGGGACGTGGAAGAAGGCAGTGGCGCTGCAGGGGCAGGACGGGAGGAGGGGTGCCCAGGCTTTCTCGCTCCGAAGCCCATGGCCAAGCCGCGAGTGGGCTGTCTGCCTGTGGCCTCTTTACAGTCATGCTCTGTGAACCTCATTAGGACCAGACCAGGTAGAAACCGGGACGAAGCAGCGCAAAGGCGCCCGGAGGGGGGTTCCCAGGGGCAGAGCAGTCCTGACCCACCCGCCTCGGCCCTTCTGCAAGTGAGAGGCGGCTGTGCCAGAGGGTGCCCATGGCCTCTTGGGCATCACCCACATGTGCATCTCTTTGCCTTGCGGTGGTTTTTTTCTGGGAGCTCTGAGAGCAGCAAGTGCCGACGCTGTTCCCATCGCAGGCAAGCTGGCCACGTGTTAAGCTTTCAGCAGCATTCCTCTGTGCAGGCGTGCGGAGGTTCCTCAGGGTGCGGTTGGGGGATGAGGACACTCTGGGGAGGAGAATGCAGAAAACACAGCCTGTGGCTTCCTGCTCTCTTCGTACAAGCTCGTTGTACAGTTTGTGTTTTTGCTTCCGCTCTTATTACTGCGCATTCAAAACGAGGCACTGACGCGCCCCACCAATTGTGTTTTCCTAGGTTGATGTTGGCATGTCTGGGACACTCGCAGCCGCCTCGAAGCAGGACGCACGGCCCTGGGCTCGTGGTCGGAGGGCCGCGTCAGGTCCCCAGCTCTGCAGAGGACTAGCCTGCTGTCCCTTGGCCTCTCTAGGGGGCTGTGTTTCCTGCTTCACTTACCCCATATGGCAGTAACCATGGTAAAACCAGGGAGCCAGGACTGCGAGTTCGGAATCTAGAAAATAGGCAAATGGGAAAAGATACTTGACGGTTTGGTTGAGATCACAGAGCCACAGAATGCTAGCGCTGGGCCCAGATTCCAGATCTGTCTGTCTTTGACCCTTTTCTCAGGGCACAGCAGAGGAAATGGTGGGAGTTGGAAGCCCTTGGTAGGAAGCTGCCATATGGCCAAGGCTGATTATCCAGTGAAGGGGGCGTCTGGGGCCATTAGCAGCCAGAAGCCCCCACAGCTGGCAGTGCTTAGGCAATTCTACTCCAGACCTACTGAGTCAAAGCCTCCCAAGGGGGTAGGGGGACCTCTATTTCTCAGGGCTCCTCAGAAGGCCCTGTGCTGCAGTCCTGAACGTGGAGCGATGTCCCAGGGGATGCCCAGGGAAGGTGCAGATTTGCAAGACTCCAGTCACGCACACATTTTGGGATGCTCCTTCAGAAAAGTAAGATAAGTATATGAGTACAAAACTAGGGAAAGGCCTGGGAAGGGCCATTTCCATAAAAATTCATATGTTAAATCTGCTTTGACCTTATAGAAGAGGTGCTTTCACTACCTGAAGAACCTAAAGTCTGGTTGGCCACATGTGGAAAGTATCTCCTAGATGGTGTGGGGAGGCCTTAGATCCTCTGGCCCCCATGAGGGGGGATGTAGTTATTCCTATGCAGGTTAGTGAAACCTGAGTTGGGCCTCGGGTCAGGGTGCAGAAGTGAGCACCGTGTGACAGGGATGCGCACCAGCACCTAAGGGCGTCTTGTGGCACCCGCTGCTTTCTCCTTCCTCTGACGTCTCCAGCTCGGCTGCGAGAACCTCCCTGCTTGCTGTTTTCCTGCTGTGTTTCCAGCTGAAGGATTGTCCTGTCCCATCGGGAAGCGCAGGAGTCACAGTCCTTTCAGGAATATGAGCAAGAAATACAATCTGATTAAAGACAAAACCAAAGCCACACACTGCCAGCAGTTAGCTTGCAGGTGGCCCCAGATGCAAGCAGGTACGTGGCTGAGGCCGACTGGGCCTGCTCCCCACGTCCTTGCAACACCTTGTCTGTGCAGTAAGATTTATGGGACCTAAGAGAAGAAGGGAGTTTGTGGAGAGGCACATCTGACCCTCCAGGCCTCACCCTGCCCTTGGTACCTGGGTGGACCAGAGACCCGGGAGGAGCAGAGAAAGCTGTCTGGCTGTGCTTTGTGATTAGCTCCTGACCACTTCCAGCATCCTTGGTCAGGAGGAGTGGGGTGACAGGGGCCCTGCCACTCTCCAGGGGCTCCAGTGGCGTCACCTCCCCAGCAGGCATGCCTCCCACCCAGTTGATGCTGTGCACATGTGCTGTCTGAGGAGCAGGCGTGGACCGCAGTGGGCAGGGGCTGATGTGTGGACGCATTGCTGGGCCCTTGTGCTCGTGAAAATAGTTGCAGACACTCCCACACCACCAATGATGTGTCAGACGCTACTTTAAGCTGCACTTAAGGCTCATAAAACCCTTCCAAGTAGGAATCACTGTGACCCCCAGACCGTACGGTCGGGGAGCTCAAGTGTGCACCACTCACCCCGGGTGACAGCTAATAAGAGGCAAAGCAAAACTGGGACCTAGACAGCTGGCCCTGGAGCCTGCGATCAGTGTGATACACTGCAACGGGGTGACGAGGGGGCTCCTAGCGCAGCACTCTGTTCTTAAACAGAACCAAACCACGCCAAACCAAACCACACCACACCAAACCAAACCAAACCAAACCACACCAAACCACACCAAACCACACCAAACCAAACCAAACCAAACCAAACCACACCAAACCAAACCAAACAGCATTTTCAGGCTCCTGGAAGTGGGCCAGCTCCTCATCTGCATCCAATCCTGTCCTGGGCACGCAGAGGCTGCAAGTCCTTCTGCAGAAGACCCAGTGGAGCATCAGGACAGTCGGGGAGTGGGGGGTGCCGGACCAGTGGACCCCGAGGCCCTAGGAGGGCCGGCTGTGTGCAGAGGCAGGCGGCAGGGGCGGGGGGGGGGTGCTCTGGGGCTGTGCGGAGCCACACATCCTGCTCAGGCCGAGGAGGGGTTCAGCCTGCCCCCGCCTCATCCCTCTTGCTTCACCCTAGGGCTGCCTGCACCCCTCTTCCTGCCGCTCTCCCACTGTGCCACAGTGGCCCGACCCGGCCTCTCCCTGCAGGGCCCTCCCACTGACCGCCATGGCCACATGCAGACCTCAGTCCCTTCATTCTTCCAGATCAGACACTGTCACTCCAGGCTGCCCCACCTTCTCCATCACTCTGGACCTGCTTCCCAGCCTGGCCACCCTCCCACCTCTGGGGGTCAGGCATTTCCCCTGGACCCTGAGCCCGTCAGAGTTCACTGCAAACATGCCCTTATGTCCTCGACACCTCCTCCGTCCTCACAGGGAGTACAGGGCTGTGTGTTGGCAGATGTCCCAGGACCGTCCCGTGCCAGCCCAGGGAGGGAGCTCAATACATGCTGACGGACAGGAGAGAGCGAGTGAGTGAGTGGAGCCCCAGGGTCTCCTCCCATGGGATGCCCACCCTCCAGGCCTCCACTGCCCTTGGGACTTGGGGGCTGGAGAACCAGGCGGGAGCCCAGGCCCGGGGAGGGGGCGCGCTGGCTCACTTCTGTCCATGTCCACCTGCCTCCAGGTCTTGCATGAAGCCCTCCTGCCATGTCCTCTTCTGCCGTGTCCTCCCCTGCCGTGTCCTCTGCTGCCGTATCCTCTTGGCGTTGAGGCAGCCCTGCCTCTACTTTTCCATCTTTCTTTTCCTTGTCCTTCCTAAGGATTCTGAATTAAGTGGTCTGGCGTGGACCCAGCAATGATTATTCTTATAAATCTCCTGTGGTCCTACATGCGTGGAGGCCCAGGATGCCTGCCGTGTGCTGTGAGCAGAGTGGGGCCCCAGTATTGCCAACCTGCTCCCCAACTCCCTATCTCTGTCCCAGCCCCTACTGGGAGCCCTGGAAGAAGGGGAGATGCTATCTCCTTTGCCCTTCCCTTCATCCACGCAACAGAAACATACCTGGTGCCTGACATCTGCCGGGTACTACGCTGAGCACTGGGGATGCCCCGGGGACGGAAGTGCCAACCATCGCACCCCAACTCCATAGCCCCTCCCTGGCTGGCTTGCGATGCCCCCTTTCACTCAGCAGTTTCCCAAAGACACACTCAGCCAGGGCTTGCCAAGGGGTCCCAGCTCTGCAATCCCCCATCCTGGTCAGCAACTCCCGGGAACCCTCCCCCGGCAGCTTCTGTGGAGGTCCTCCAGGCCGACTCCTGGGCTGGAACCCCTCAGCCGGGGAGCCCCCTCCCTTCCTAATAAGAGGAAGACGTCCAGTGAACATCGTTGGCAGAGACACTCCTGAGATTGTGCCTCTCTCTCCCACCCACCTGGGAACACGATGAATGGACCCGCCATGGGAAAAATGCAAAATTAAGCTGAATTTAGGAGCAACACAGTTCATTATAGAGGCAAGAGTCTTGAAGAGGCCTGAGGAAGGAGGCTAAATTCTCGTCTCCCTGACGTCATTCATTTGCATATCCTGAGGAACATGCCCCTGGCGAGAACTTGGGTCGCCACAGACCTGTTCAAGGTCAAGGCAAACCCAGAATCTGCCTCTTGAAAAACGTTCCAGCGTCCGAACCTGAGCCCGTAACACCACGACAGCATTACACGGTAGCTGAAAGGAAGAAGGGAAGGAAGAGAAAGGGCACAAATCTAGGGAGAATTCAGCCCGGCAAGCTCAGCTTTGATGCCCACTGGGTGAAACAGTTGGAGGACGTGGGTGCTGTTTTATTATTTATGCAGTGTGCTAAAAGTTATCTGTAAAGGAAATTATGCAATAGACAGTGAATCAAGCAAAGCTGCCCTATAAATTTGGGTTAAATATTACATTGATTTTAATATTTAATACACTGTCATGAACCACATTTTCACAGACCACAGGAGAAGTTCAGGAGAGGCTATAAGAATGTGTTGTATGATAGTTATTTTGATTAGTATTATTATTATTATCTTTCTCCCACTAAAATTTTCCTGTAAATAAACATGGAATCGGCCACCTTTTATTCTACTACATATATAAAAAGTCAAATGTCATTGACCGCTGATGGTGCTGGATTGAGTCTCATGCACAAAGGACAACTTCAAATCCCCATGTTACTAGAAGAGCTCAAGTCTTAGCCCCAAAGAGTCACATGCTCATTCCCTCTTGATTTACTTTGTGATTTTAAAGAAAAGTGGCTGGAAGGTTGATGCTAAAACGTGATATGGCCCCAGAGGAAGGCTTGGACAGCAGAGTGCTCAGGGACCAGGACGGAAAGGGGCGTGAAGCCCTGCACACCTGACGGCATGCCCGTCTGTGAGCACGCCTTCAGCTGATGGAGCGCGCCTAGTGGTGTTGGTTCACGAGCTCCCAAAATACGTATGAACTTGAACTTCGTAATCCAGCTTTAAGTTCAGATTAGTGAATCTAAATTTAGATTGACGAGTCAGACACCATGGAGAAAAAAATATGTACCACAGAATGGTCAACCAAGGAGCTCCTAATTTCACGAGGGGGGGTCAAGGTCAAATGGCACATGAAACAATTTGAGCAGAGTTGCAATAATACTTACCATTTAGGTGCTTCTCAGCAAGTAGCTGATCACCTAACTGATGCCAGCAAGCTCAAGGGCAACCCAGAATTTACAACATTGTTACCTCTACCGGGTCAAAGAAACACTCATGGGTTAGAAGACCACTGGGCACGAGGACCATGGGTGCGGAATCAGTTCCGTGGCTTGTGGGGAGGATGGCCAGGCTGAGGAGGCTGGAGTGGCAGGAGGGTTTGGGCGGTGGGGAGTGGGGGTGGTTTTCTGCAGGGAGGGCTGATGGGAGCAATGTCATGGGGGCAGGAGAAAGCGTACGCGGAGCTGGCAGAGGATGCCCAAGTGCATCTTGCCCTGCAACTCAGCGAGACAACCTGTGAATTTGGACCTGATAAGTGGGAGCTCAGCAGAAGGGCCACAGCACAGCAAGGAAATCAGGAGCCGCTTTTGGGTGATCGAGGGCCAAAGTGACGCCTGTGCATCATTGCTGTCACCTGCTGCGCGACCAGCGGAGAGCCAGAGACTGCGGCCCCGCCACAGCCAGGGAACCTGGTCACCTCCCTGGAGCCGTGCCCAGCCCAGCCTGCAGGGTCGGGAGCAGGACCCAGACCCAGACGTCAGCTCATTCTCGGGAATGGAAGACGGCTGGAAGCTGTCCCAGGCCTGCAGCGGTGCCGTTTTTGGGTGGCTTCCTCTGGGACCAGACCCTGGGATGAGGGTTCCGTGCAGGGTTACTTCGCGGGGATGGAGGTGATCCTTGGAAGCACCGACAGGCGAGTGGAGGTGTGAGAAGAGGAGGGAGGCCGGCGGCACAGTATGGGGCAGCCATTCCACGCATGCTGCCCAGAACTGAGTGCCCACCCAAGCGGGTCCAGGTGCTGGAGCCAGGTTGCTCAGTGCTGGGCGGGAGATAACAGGTAGGCAAGCGCGGAGACTGGCCTGATCCACATGTGACGGACCAGAGGTGGGTGCGTCAGCGTGGACTCAGGTTGGTATGGACACAGAGGGTTCCATACGGGAATCCTGGTGGCATGTGCACACAGACTCATGTACACCCAAAGCTCTGTTGGCTGTGGGGCCTGGGCACCACGACAGCCCAGTAAGTGAGCCCATGGGGTGCCTATTACTGGTTTCTATTCCCATCCCCCAAAAACAGGAACCAGAATTCCTTGGGAGAAATGCCTATAGGACCAGGATAGGGAATATTCAGGATGAGCTGGGATTGTGTAATGCTGGAAGGGAAGAAAATGCTGGCCGAACCACACTGAAGAGCACGTCAAAGGGCACAGGCGCCAGCTGAAATGCCCCTGGCCCTAGAGCTGAGCGATCTGAGCGGCAGGGTGCAGTCCGGGGAGCGCGGCCACTTGAGGGAGGGGCTCGGTGAGCTGAGACCTGCGGCCTCGGAGCAGAAATTATGAGCGAGTTTGAGAGAAGTCAGGACGACTAGAGGGGGCTAGAAAGAGGCCGTTTTGGGGGGACACTGCTTGGTGTGGCCGGACACCAGCCTTGGGCATCATTTTGCTTCATACACAGATCAGGTAGGCGCTTCGAAGGGAAAGACTCACCTACTCTGAAGGACATGGCACTTCGAACCCTAATTTCTCATTGTCCTGAGAATTCAAATCTGCTTCCATTTTCCTTTCAAAATGGTCACTTGAGATTTTCCTGAGAATGAGGCTGTTCTTCCCTTCGCAACTGTGTTCCCCGAAGAGTCAAATGCTGCCCTTTTACCCGCAGCCTTGCTGTGATTTTCTCTGAAACAAGCCAGTCCGTCCTTTCCGCCATGTCAGACAACCACAGGAATGACACTTCAGCCACTCCACACGCTGCAGGGTGCCCGCCGGGATCGGGGGCCGATGAGTCTGGGAGGCCTGGGGCTTCTCCTGCCCGAGCAGATAAATGCACCAGGTGGCCCCAGGGACGGGAGCCCAGCTCCTCTCGGGGACGCCCACATGCTGGAAGGTGCCCCTTCCCCAGCCCTGAGCTGGCGGACGTGCCAGTCATCTAAGGGGGCACTAGAGCTATTTCAAATTCCTAGGAGAAGTGAACAGTGTGGGTTTGAAATTAACATGACAATAAGGTTTCCACAAGATATAAACTAGATGTAATTTGGGTCACCTTTTCTCAGTGGATATGCTGCTCAGAGAGAAAATGTAAAAAGCAGTTATATTCAGAAAGTTCTTCCTTGGAGAGATTTCAGAAAGGGCAGGGCGTCCCCATACCTGGCAAGGGAGGAGAGGGAACTCAGAGAGCCCAGGGCCCTTCCCGGTGAGGGTGCGCTGGGCCCATCCCCCGCCGTGGCCCCCTGGGGCTCTGCTCCTGAACAGGTGGGCTGCCTGGAGGTGCCACCGGCCAGGGGCAAGAGCCAGCCTGGAGGTGACTCTCCCAGCTTCCCAGCCCTCAGGTGAGGTCAGCGGGTGCTGTTCGCTACTGCCTCCTGGAGGCCTCAGTGGAATGGAGCCCCAGATGCTCACACACTTATTTTTAAATAAACTCCATTTTAGGGCACTTTTATATTTACAGAGAAATGACAAGGACAGTAGAAAGCCCCCCCTATGTCCTACACTTGGCAAGCATTTTACATTGGTGTGTTTGTTACATTTGTCACAACTAACAGACCAATATTGATGATGATTACCTAAAATCCATATTTTATTCATATCTCCTTCCTTCTTAACCAATATCTTTCTTTCGGTCTCGAGATACCATCCTTAGATTCCTACAGATGGATCATTTCTCAGACTTAACTTTCTTTTTATTCATGTCACCATTCTGAGAAGTCCTGGTCAGGCATTTCATAGGCTGCCCCTCAGTGTGGGTCTGTCTGCGGGGTGTTTTCACAGGGCTAGACTGGGGTTATGCTCTGGGGAGGAAGACCCCATGGGGGAAGCGAGGTTCTCATCACATCCCAGCAAGTGTGCACGCCGTCCGCCTGATGCATCGCTGCCTGTGTTCCCCTGGGTCACCTGCTGAGGCCGTGTTTGTCAGGCTCCTCCATGTAAAGTCAGCTGTCCTCCAACTTCCTGTAGTCTTGGAAGGGTCGCTCTACACAGCTCCCACCTAAGCGGTGGGGGGTTATAACAGTTACAATCTGCTCATCTGAGGCTGGAACATCTACATACATATTTTTTAAACTCTTCTGCACAGGGCATTTGTCTCTTTCTTCCCTTCTTCAACCATTAATTTCTACTTTATTGTTTTGTAAAAATTGACAAGCTGATTTTGAAGATTTTATAGAAAGCAAATGACCTATATGCAAAAGAATATTGCCAACACAACACGAAGGCCAGCAAAGCTGGAGGACTGACCTACCCAGCTTCAAGACTTGCCGTGAAGCTTCAATAGTCAGGAGGGAAGAGACGGATGGGAGAATGGATGCATGGGTCAGCGGATCGGAGCAGAGAGCCCAGAGGCACACCCACAAAATGTGGTTGACTGATCCTTGGCCAAGACACAAAGGTGACTGAGTGGAGGAAGGATAGTTTTTCCAGCAAATGTTGCTGGAACAACTGGATGCCCAAATGCAAAAATGAATCAGTGAATCCAGAGACAGACCTCATGTCTTTCATAAAAATTAGCTCGAGATGGATCCTGGATCTAAACATAAAATGGATTAAAGCATAAAATGGATTACTATAAAACTTATAAAACTGGACAAAAACAGGAGAAAACCTAAGTGATGTTGGGTTTGGTGATGAGTTCTTTAACAAAGCAACAGCTTCCTTTAAACTAAAACCATGTGCTCTGTGAAAGCAACTAGTGAGATAATAAAAAGATGAGCCACATTTGGGAGCAATATCTGCAAACCACATGTCTGATAAAGGACTCGTACCCCAAATATATAACAAACTCTTAAAATAACAGGAAAATAATTCAGTTTAAAAATGGGTAGAAGATTGTAACAGACACCTCACAAATAAAGATACAGAGATGGCAAATAAGCATATAAACATCTGGCTCAACAACACGTTTCATCAGGGATCGCGGGTTAGAATGATGACTCTGTCCCAGGTGCCTCTGGTGTGACGTGTACGCAGACAGTTTCCATGGCTTTCAGCACCTGCTAGGCCCGCAAATGTGGTGAATTGTTTGGGAAATGACTGGTTTTGTACAACTCACACTATTACAAAAAGAGCTTGTTCTAAATTATTGAAGATGCTCATAGCATAGGAAGCAGAGGAGAAATCCCACAAATTAACCTTTTTCTGCTCCTCTTAGTTAATTTAAGAAAGGGCTGTAGCTGAATGCGGAGAACCATGATATTTAGAACTATGATATTTAGGGAAGTTTTATTCCTGTGTGATCTCCCCGCCCACCACTTTTCCCATTAATCAGCCCACATGTCTTAATTGTGTGATTGTCCTGTTTACCAGAAATCGTTTTGTCTTCAAGACATACTCATATACTCACTGTTTACATTTCCTCCCTTGATAAGCATTTCCTGGGGTGGCCCACGTGCCTGCCCTGCCCCAGGGACAGTGCATACGTGGGGGGTCGGGCTTGCCTCCCTTCACGGGCCACAGTCTACCGGGAAAGAAAATGAGTAAGCAAATGGAAGAATATTTTGCAAATAGGTATATATGCTAATATCAGACCTCTTCCTGTGACCACCAAGTCAGCATCTTTGACTAAGGATGGCTCCTTCTCTGTGGGTATCCCTCCCTGACGGTGATCATATGCCCCGGGCTATCCTTCCTGTTCATCTTCATCCACTCTTTTACTGCCCCCTGGAATCTAAGCCCCCAAGGCTCCTTCTACATCTTGAATGTGCCCGGCCACCCCCAGCAGCGTCTTAACTGTTGCCTGAATCACCTTCACCAGCCTGGCCCCTTCCCATTCTTTTGGTGTGCGGTTAGATGGTGCCCCTCGGGGAAGGCTTCCCTGACATTCTCCGGGGAGGCACTGATTCCTCTCCGTCTGGTGAGAAGCCCAAGCTTCTGGTCATGGAGCTGGGGACAGTAGTGGCCGTAGTGCTGAGATGTTCCCAGGGATATTAGAACTGTTGTGTGAGTTAGTTCTTTGCAGCAGCTTCTGTGGGGTTTGCATTTTGTTTGGCAAAGAATCGTGACACTGAGTTGAGGCCAGAAAAACGTGTGTGGAGAGCATGTCTCAGTCTGGACAAGAGCAGGGTAGGTGGCTGGACTCAGACTATAGTTCATACAGTCAGCCAGCCTCAGGCCAAGCAGAGGTGGGAGCAGGCGGCTGGATCTGCAGAGGTGAAGCCAGAAGGGCCGCGTGCATGGCAGCAGAAGCTCAGCAAGGGCATCGTTCTCTGACCTCCATGGAACTCCTAGCAGTGGCACCACCAAGTCCCCGGGAAGCTCCTGGGAGCCAGAGCCTGGCCATGGAGGAAAGCAGAGCTCTCTGCACTCCTAAAGGAGTTGTGCCCAGTGGCGGGGTAAAATGCCGACTCGAGGAGTAACAATCTCCAGGCCATGTTGAGCCCTTGGCTTCTGACACAGATAAAGCGATCACCCCTTCACACACAGTCCGGGAAGGATGCTAGTGGTCCAGGGCTCTCGTGCACTGTCACATGGCAGGGTTCCCCCTACCCCTGAATCTGCAGTGGGGCATGGGGCGTCCGCCGGCTGACGCAGGTGGATTCCCCTGCTTGAGGTGATGCTTCACTGTGGAGGGATGTGGGCTCGTCGGCCAATTCCGCCACTCACAAGCTGTATGGCTTCGAGGCAAAAATAAGAAAATAATTAATAGGAACACACAGTTTAACAAAAATGACTCCTCCAGTGTCAAGTGTGTCATCTATCTAAGTTGTTGGGTCATAGATGACACTCATGAAGGTTTCTACCTGTGGCACCTAGATGCCCCCCATAAGTGTCTGAGTATGAGAACCAGAGTGGGGTCATCAGCCTCAGAAACCCCCTGCCCAGCCCGTTGTGTGGAGACCATGGCACACATCACATCTGGGCACTGCACCAAAGGCAAATACTGGCTTTATTTTGTTGCACGGGTGGTGCCCATGGGATGTGTCTGCCTCCAAACACAGAAACAAAGCCCCACTGTTTCCTAACCTGCTGCATTGCACTCTGGGCAGCCCCCATGTGGGAAGCGGCTGGTCAAGCTGGCCTCCCTTATCAACACCACATAATTAATATACAAAACCCATCACAGGACATCGCCTTCCTAGGGCTCTGTCCACCTTTGTAAAGAAAAGGCCGGCAGCCTCCCTGTGGTGAGCCCCTCAGAGCTGTTCGCTGGGCAGCTATTCCGCCTTCCCTCGCTGTCAGCAGCAAGCAAGGAGCTGTCTTCCGCAGAGCCACTATTCTGTTTCCTTTCGTTTCCCTGTCACTGTTGGGTTTGCATGGGGGCCATTGTGAAGAACTCGAATTGTTTCCAGGAATGGGTGAGGTTGCCTTAGAAAGCTAAAAGCCCCACCATGTCCCCTTTGAGAACACGTGTGGCTCATTCCCCTTAAAATATGTAAATATGCCACAGCCTCTGTGCAGAATGCACAGCCTGGAGCTCTCAGGCTGATTGCTCAGATTTGAGGACTTTCTGACAGTCTGAGCCCTGGAAAGAAGGAGAGAGAGAGAGAGAGAAAGAGAGAGAGAGAGAGAGACAGAGAGAGAGAGAGAGAGAGTAAAAGGGAGAGAGGGAGAGGTGGGGGTGGGCAGGCAGCACAGAGCACCGCATTTCTCTTCCTTAAACGAGACACCAAAGTTGACAGAACCATCTTTTTATTTCTGTATTAGGATCCCCAGAGCATTCTTATTTAGGTAGCAATCTTTTAGAAAAGATACAGTTTTCAGCAAAACACACAAACACCTAATTCACTAGGGTGATATTTGCCATGGCGATTTTGTAGGTGAAGAGCTGTTTTGTAGTGTTTTAGGAACAAGCCATTTTTAATAGGTGTAGCCTGATCCTGTCTTAGTGGAAACACTCCCACGGCTCCCAGCAGATTCCCGAGCTTCTGTTTCTACTTTCTATAGAGCACGGGGACCAGGACTCATCCCTTAGCACCCAAAAGGGGAGGTCTTGGGGGGGTGGGGGTCAAATCCTTCAGGATATCTGACTCTCCTGGGATGGCGTGGGACGTCTAGTCTCAGTGGCAGGCAGGGGAGGTGCATCAGAATATAGCAAAATATAGGAAGGGAAATCTGAAGGAATCGAAGGGAGAAATAGTTCTACAATAATAGTTGGAGCTGTTAATACTACATTCTCAGTAATTAATAGAATACCAGACGGAAGATGGTAAGGAAATGGAGAGGACTTAATAAAACCCTACATCCAAGAGACATATACAGAACACTCCACCCAACAGCATATGTCTTCCCCAGTGCACATCACACATTCTCTAGGATAGATCATATGTTAGGTCACAGATTCAGTTTGAATATATTCTAAAAGATAGGCCTTGTACAAAGTATCATTTTTGACATGACGTTAGAAATTAACAAAAGTAAAACTGGAAAATAGACAAATTTCTGGATATTAAACAATACTCTTAAACACAAATCAGTCAAAGAAGAGATCACAAGATGAATTATAAAATATCTAGGAACAAATGAAAATGAAAACAATATATTGAAACTTAAGGGGTTGCAACAAAGCAGTGTTAAGTGGGAAATTTATAGCTATAAATGCTCACATTAAAAAAACACAAAAGACCTCAAATCAACAAACTAACTTTACAATTTAAGGACCTAGAGAAAGAACACACTAAACCCAGAGCTAGCAGAAGGAAGAAAATAATAAACATCAGACAAGAGATAAATGAAATACAGAATAGAAAGCAATAGAGAATGAATGAAACTGAAAGTTGATTCTGAAAAGATGAAAAGTTGAAAAACCTTTATCTGGATGGACTAATATTGAAAAGAGAAAAGATTTAATTTAGTAAAAGCAGAAATAAAAGTGGAGACATTATTATCAATTCTACAGAAATGAAAGCATTATAACAGAGTGTTATGAACAATGTTACGCCAACAATTGGTTGTTAGTGAAATGGAAAAATTCCTAGAAACATGAGACCTACCAATACTGAATCACAAAAAATTGAAAATCTAAATAGACCTATAACTAGTAAGGAGATTGAATTAGTAATAAGAATATCCCAACAGAAAATTTCTGGGCCCAGTGGCTTCACTGGCGAATTCTACAAAACATTTAAAGAATTTCCCAAACTTTTCGCAAAAATGGAAGATGAAGGAATACTGTCTAACTCACCCTGTGAGACCAACATTATCCTGTTATCAAAACCAGGCAAAGACACTATAAGAAAAAAAACTACAGATTGATGTTTCTTATGGACATTGATGCAAAAATTCTCAATGCAACACTGGCAAACCTAATTCAGCATCATATTAAAAGCATTATACATCATGACAAAATGGGATTTATTCCTACAATGCAAGGATGATTTAACATATGAAAGTCAATGTAATACAGTGCATTAAAAGAAGAATGAAAAATGGCCATCAGAACTGATGTAGAAAAGTATTTGGCAAAAATTCAACACCCTTTCATGATAAAAAGCACTCAACAAAGTAGGGCTAGAAGTCAACTACTTCAACATAATAAAAGCTATAGAGGAAAAGCCCACAGCTAACATCACATCCAAAGGTCAAAGAATGATCTCTAAGGTCAGGTACAAGGCCAGAGCTCCTACTTTTACCTCTTCTAGTCAACATTGTACAGGAAGTACTAGCCAGAATAATTAGGCGATCAAAATAAATAGAAGGCATACACATTAGAAAGGAAGAAATAAAATGATCTGTTTGTGGATATGATTTACATGTAGAAAACCCTAAAGATTCCACACCAAAAAAAAATGTTAGAACTAATAACTGAATTCAGCAAAGTAATTGGATACAAAGTGAACAAACAAAAGTCAGTTATATTTCTATACATTAACAATGAACAAGCTGAAAAGGAAATTATGAAAACAATTCCATTTACAAGAACATCAGAAAGAATACAACAGTTAGGAATTAACTAAGGAGGTGAAAGGTTTGTATAACAAAAATGACAAAACATTGCTGAAAGAAATTAAAGAATCCATAAATAAATGAAAATACACTCCACGTTCCATGGATCGGAAGACTTGATATTGTTAAAATGTCAATATTACCCAAACTGATATTCAGATTCAATGCAATTCCCATCAAAATCCCAATGATTTTTTTTTTACAGAAATAGAAAAACCCATCCTAAAATTCATATGGAATCTCAAGGGACCCTGAATGCTAAAACAATCCTGAAAAAGAACAAAACTGGAGGTCTCACACTTCCTGATTTCAAAACTTGCTACAAAGCTACAATAATCAAAACAGTGGTATTGTCATAAAGACACATGTATGGACTATGGAATAGAACACAGATCACAGAAATAAACAATTACATACATGGTCAAATGATTTATAACAAGGATGCCAATACCATGCAGTGGGGAAAGGATGGTATTCCCAGCAAATTGTGCCTGGAAAATGGGTCCCTGCAGGCAAAAGGATGGAGTTGGATCTTTACTTTGCACCATATTTACTCAAAACAGGTCCCCTAAATGTGGGCCCTAAAACTCTAAAACTCTTAGAAAAAAATATAGGATAAAATTTTGTGACATTGGATTTGGCAATAATTTCTTGGATATGACACCAAAGGCACAGATGACAAAAGAAAAAATAGACAGATATGACTTCATGAAAAAATTTTAAAAATTTTGTGCATCAAAAGACACTATCAACTGGGTAAAAGAGAATCCCACAGAATGGGAAAAAAAAGACTTGCAAATCATATATCTGATGTGATGTCAATATCTAGAATATACAGAGTGCTCTGAAAACGCAGTCAACAAAGAAATGACCTTTTCAGAAATGGGCAAAGAATGTGAGTAGACATTTCCCAAAGAATATATATGTGATCAATAAGCACATGGACAGATGTTCAACATCATTAATTATCAGGGAAATGCAAATCAAAAGTATTAACAAGGCGCCACTCATATCCATTAGGATGGCTGCTAGTAAGAAAAAGGACACAAACCGAAAAGAGCAAGTATTTGTGAGAATGTGGAGAAATTGGACTCCTGTGCACTGTTGGTAGGAATATAAAATAAAACAGCCTTGTGGAAAGTAGTATAGCTGTTCCTCAAAAAAATAAAAATAGAATCTATCAATTCCACTGCTGAGATGCCTAAAATAATTGAAAGTAGGATTTCAAAGGGTTATTTGTACACCCGTGTTGATAGCAGCGTATTCGTAACAGCTAAAAAGTGGAAGCAACCCCAGTGACCACTGAAGGATTAATGGGTAAGCAAATCTATACAATGGAATATTATCCAATCTTAAAAAGCAAGGAAATTCTGACAGGCTACAGTTTGGGTGAACTCTGAGGACATTTTGCTAAGGGAATTAAGCCGGTCACACAAAGGCACACCCTGTAAGATTCTACCTGTAGGAGTTGCAATAGGCAAAATCATGGAAACAGAAAGTAGAAGGTGGTTTCCAGAGGCTTGTGGGGATGGGGAGTTATTATTTAATGGGTATAGAATTTCATCTTCAGCAATGAAAAGAGTTATGAGGATGGATGGTGGTGATGGTTACACAACACCATGAATGAGCTTAATGCTACTGAACTGTAGACTTAAGAATGGTCAAGATGGTAAATTTTATGTTGTATATATTTTACCACAATAAAAAAATTAGAAAAAAAATAAGATATTCTCAATAAGATCATTAGATGACTTCTCATCAAAAGCCATGGAGGCCAGAACACAGTGGGTTGGCAACATCAAAGTGCTGAGAGAAAAAGATTGTCAGCCCAGAACCTTATACCCAATAAAACTATTCTTCAAAAATGCAGGATAAAATGGGACATTCCCAGATAAATTAAACTATGGAGAATTCATCCCAGAAGACCCACTGTACAAGAAATACTAATGGAAACCCTTTAGCCTGAAAGACAGGGCAGGACAGCAATGTGAATCCGTATGAAGTGACAAAGGGCAGTATAAATAACTGTAGGGGTAAATATGAAATGCAGTGTAAGTATGAAACACAATACAAATGCACTTTTTGTAACTGTTTTCTTCTCCCATCTAATTTAAAGGATAACTTAAAAAAGCAACAACTATAAAACCATACTGATGGATATACTGTTCACAAATTTAATTTGCATGACGATAATAATAGCACAAAGGAGGGGACGGGAATAAGGCTATACTGGAGCAAAGTTTCTAGGTACCATTGAAATTAACTCATATTAATCCAAAATAGATTACTTTAAGATGCTAAATATAATCCCCAAGGAAACTGCCAAGAAAATAATTCAAAAATATAGTAGAAGAAATAATAAGGAATTAAAATATCACAGTAGGAAATACATGTTTAGCTCTGAGGAAGGCAGTAATGATAGGACAGAGGAATAAAAGGGGAGAAGACATAGAAACGGAAAGCTAAATGGCAGGAGTAAATTCTACCTTACCAGTACTTAGATAAATTTAAATGGATTGAATGCTCCAACCCAATCAAATGGCCGAAAAGACAAAGATCTATAAAAAATGTGATCCGGTATATGCTGTCCACAAGAGGCACTTTAAAATCAGACAAAAAATGATGGAAAAGGAAAGGATGGCAAATTACAGAATATGCATTCACATCAAAGGAAGGTGCAGCGGCTGCGTTAATACCAGACAAAATTCACTTTAATGCACCAAATTGTTGCTAGAGACAAAGAAGTATATTTTATAATGCAGAAAGGATCAGTCCACCAGAAAGACACAGTGATTATAAACACCTATCCATGTAACAATAGAGCCTCCAAATACATGAAGGGCCGACAGCCTTGAAATAGGAAATAGACAATTTAACAATAGTTGGAGACTGTCAACAATGGACAGTACAAGTAGGCCAAAGGTCAGTGAGGAAATAGGCTTTAAACGCTACGAACCAACTAGACCTCACATAAATCCACAGAGCGCTCCATCCCAAAGACGCAGAATGCACACTCTCTACAAGCTCACACGGAATTTTCTCCAAGATAGATCACCTGCAAGGTCATAGAGCAAGATTTAATACATTTAAAAAGATTGAAATCATTCAAAGTAGTTTCTCTGACCACAGGGGAGTTAAAGAAAATTAATAACAAAAAGAACTTCGGGAAATTCACAAATATGTGGAAATTAAACCACTTACTTCTGTATAACCATCGCATCAAAAGAGAATTGTAGGAGGATCAGAAAATACTTTGAAATGAGTGAAACAAAAACACAATATGCCAAAACTACCGGATACAGTGAAAGCAGTTCCTAGACATTTTTAAAAGAGAAAGATCTTCAATCAATAAGCTAACCTTCCACCTTGAGAAACTAGAAGAACACAAAGCGAACTAACCCCAAAGCAGGCGGAAGGAAGGCCCTGACCCACATCAGAGCAGAAAGTGAATCAGAGAACAGAAAACCGACGAGCAAAACGGAATGATTCCTCTGGAAATCCTATGGTGATGGCGCAGCGTGTAATTTAGGTTGGTTTCAGGGAAATCAGTCTGAGGGTGTGGCAGGGGAGAGCGTGTGTGCACAGGGCAGCCTTCAGGGGGGCATATGCCTGGAGGGATGTCCACAAACAGGAAGCGCAGAAGGGGTCCCCGCTGCTCCTTATGCGCATGCTCAGAGAACAAGCAGGTGTTTGTGGAATTTTCTCTTGGGAAAAAAAACTCTTCAGTCACTCAGAAACTTTGGATCAAATGCCGTATGTTCTTTTGAATTGTTTTCACTCATCACTTTTATTTTTGTACCTATCCATGACTATGGACAGTGTAATTATTTCAGTAAATGCAGGTTGTAAAATTTAGATAGCATTCTACCTAATTACACTCAAGGAAGTTTGCCAGCTTATTTTCATTCATTTAAAATTTTCCCAATCCGATGAGTGAAAAGGGTTGCCTTACTTTGTTCGAAGTTACATTTCCTAGCTTGATTTTGGTGGATAGGTTATATTTATTTCCTTTCTTGTAAGACAAATGTTTGAGTCCGTTGCCCATTTTTCTGTTGGACATTATGTGGAGGATAATTTTATGCTAAGGTTTATAACCTTTTGCTATATATGATGGAAATATGTTCTAAATTCGTCTTTTAACTTTTAAAACTTCGTATGTGTATGTGTGTGATACAATGCTTTTATCTGGTCAAATCTCTCGATATTTTGCAGTTAGCATTTCTAATCTCATGCTTAGAAAAATGACCCCTTTCAGTAAGATTACAGCATCTCCAAAACCCTTCACGTCTTGCAAGACCTTTCCCAGAGCTTTTGCACTGCGTTAGAACATGCCCGATAATACACTTCTATTATTCTATTTTTCTCCATTTCTGATGTTTATTCTTCCCAGTGAAATTTTCAAAAAATGTGTTAGGTTTTTCCCTCAAAACACTTTTCTTAGAGTAGAATTTATACTTCAAAAATATTTGGTGTTCCCACTCCAAGATATGGTATCCTGAAGTTTTCAGTACCGGGTCATTCATAACATCTTGTTGTAGATACTTATTTAATGATTATTTTCTCCCTTTGCCCAAAACTCTCAGAGGATGTGGAAAACAGCCATTCTGTTCTTGGTTGTGTTCTTAGCATCCCATTCTGGCTGACACGTAAGAACGTAGTAGATGCCTAATACAGTCACGAATGATAGATGGCATATTTTTATGCAAGATTTGTGTTTATTATTTTATTTAATGGGTATTTGGTACAAGCTACTGGTATTACTATGGTGAATAGAGCCTGTTTTAATGGAGATTATATTCCATCAAACCACTTAGGACTCTGCAAGGCCATGAGTTATGGGTTGAATTAGGTCCCCTGGAATTTGTATGCTGAAATCCTAGCCTCCGGGATCTCAGAATGTGACATTATTTGGGAACAGGGCCATTGCAGGTATAATGAGGGTGAGGTCACACTGGGCTAGAGTGGGCCCCTAATCTGACATGCCTGGGGTTCTTTTAGAAAGGGGACACTTGGATGCAGCATGCACACAAGGAGAACTCTACGTGCAGGTGAAGGCACAGGCTTCTACAAGCCAGGGGACACCAAAGATAGCCAGCAAACCCCAGCAGCCAGGGAGGGGCACATGGACCGATTCTCCTGCACAGCCTCAGGAGGAGGCTGCACCTTGATCTTGGACTTCCAGCCTCCAGGACTGAGAGACAGTAAAGCCTCCCAGTCTGTGGTGCCTTGTTATGGAGCCTCAGCAGACAGCTCCGGGTTCGGCAGGTCTGGTTTCTCCCGCGGCGCTGCTCCACGGTGTGCAGGCGGCCTCCCCTCCCTGCGTCTTCACGCAGCCGTTCCTCGGTGCCCAAGCATCCTTGGTGTCTTTCTCTTTTCTTATAAGGGCATCAGTCCTGTTGGGTCAGGCCCCCACCTTTACAACCTGATGTAACCTTCATCACCTCCTTAAAGGCCTGCCTGTATCCAAACACAAGCCCTTTTGGGGCTTGGGGCTTCAACCCTGAAATTTGGGGAGGACATAGTTCAGTTCCAAACATACACCGTCCATCGAACTGTAAATATGTGTCTGAAAAGCGCCCTGGAAGGCAGTGCTATTTCAGGTAGCACTCTCAGTGACAAAGTTCTTAGAGGGCTGAAAGTGGAAGGTCCCCTTTAGAGTGAATGTGGGACAACAGCAGAGGTGGGGGCCGGGACTCAGAGTCCAGGGGCTCTGCGTGGGGCGGAGGGCACTGGGACATTTGCCCACTCTCCCTGTGTTACTCGCAGCCGCTTGTTGGCTTTCTCCTCTTCCCTGGATGGTGGTCTCTCTCTCAAGCACGTCCGGTCATCCCACTGACCGTCCCCGTGACGAAGCCACATCACACACCTGAACGGGCAAGACCCCTTCTCACCACTTGTCAGGAGGGACCAAGTCACAGGAGAGAATCGTTTTCTAAGATACTTCTTTGAGCTTCAAGTCTGGTACTTTAAAAAATTAATTACATGAGTTTGCTGTGAATAAATTACCCTGCAAATACATATATAGAGAGAGCCCTCCAAATAAAACTGAAGTGTGTGCATTTTTCTAAGCTTTAAAAAAACCTTCATATACATTTATATATTCCTACAAAACAATTCGTACTTTATTAATCTTAATCGATCTGAAAATCACCCCCTCTTTACTCTGTGTGATGTTCAGAGACCTCGCCA
Source organism: Manis javanica (assembly GCF_040802235.1). Classification (NCBI taxonomy): domain Eukaryota; kingdom Metazoa; phylum Chordata; class Mammalia; order Pholidota; family Manidae; genus Manis; species Manis javanica. The sequence continues at coordinate 2,376,558 of NC_133160.1, forward strand.
GGCTAGTAAGTAGCTGTTGTACTTCCACATTGCATAACGTGCGCTTCCTTTGAAAACAAAATAGACCAGCTTTGATTCAGCCATTTTCCTATTGATACATTGTCTCCTATATTTCGCCTCTCCCAACAATGATGTGTATGTTTCAGGCAATATTTAGCCACTAATGCGATTCCACAGCTGTAACACACACTGACCTTGCTTTGCTGTGACCCTCAGGTGAGAGGTTTTGGGGTCATGTAGTCGTTTTTGTGCTATTGCTTTAATTTTCACTTCCATACAAGAACTGCATTTCTTCTTTAATTCATTTAATTCAAAAGTGTGCTTAGCTGGAATAAAACAGAGCCGAACTCCAGAAAAACCCCCACACCCGTTAGGTAATGCCGAGATCTCTAGGAAGATCATTTCTTCAGCGTCACGAACAGCAGGAAAGCCTGACTGCTCCCCCTGAGTCAGAAGGGAGGCCTGCTGGGAGGTGACTTCGGTGACCAAGAAGAGCAAATAACCTTCCATAAATCACCTCCAAGAGCCAAACCAATAAATCAGCCTCAGCAGCGCTGGAGAGAAACCTCAGGCTCCTCCCCTCCCTGCGGGGCTCTGGCACTGGGCTTCCTTCCGCGGGGACGCAGGATGGACACTGAGCTCCAACCAGGCGCACGTGGAATGTCAGCCTTTTGTGTGCAGTCATCCAACCAGAGGGGGCAGGGGTCGCAAGGGTGTATCCTTAAGAATCACGCGCCCCAGGATTAACACCCAACACTGGCCTCTCGCACGTCTGTGCCTTTGCAGACGCTTCCCTCTGCCCCGACTGATCCCTTTGCTCCATGTCTCTGTCTGGCGTGCCCTGCGTTTCTCTCCAGGCCGACTTCTGTGGTACAGTGAGGGACTCACCCACTCCTCTCTGGTCACACACCACTTGCGACTGAATAGATACAGAATCACCATAATCACCGTATGTCCACGATCATCTTTGTGGCCATCATAACCCTCGCTGCCACCCTCCTCACCATGACCTTCCCCATCAGCGGTCATCCCGTTGGCGAGCACTTGCTGTGTGCTTGTTCTGTGCGCGACGTTCTGCTTGGTGCTTACGTGTATTACATCATTTAAACATCGTAATTATGGTAGCTGGTAAATGCTATCGTCCCCATTTTACAGATGAGGAAACTAAGGGACAGGAAAGGAAAGTAACTTGTTCAGGGTTATATGAAGATCTTCGTTTCTTGATTCTTATTACTGTACATCCGCTGGATAAGGAACAAATTTGTTTAGCTCATGACTCAGTTTGAGTATCTTCACCTCACTTGGACTGTGATTTCGTAGACAGACCAGCTGTGGTATGATCTGTGCTCTTGGCACTGGAAGTGTGGACCCCGAGGCAGCAGCAGCTGTGTCATCTGAGAGCTCAGCTTACATACGGAGGCCTGGGCCCCGTTCCGGGTGTACAGAATCAGAATCCGCATGTGACAAGCCCCCTGGGGTCTGGTGGCACTGGGTCTGAGGAGCGCTGCACGAGGACATGCTGCCTTTCCTTGTGCAGGTGCAGATCTGAAACAGGGTTGCGGTTTGGTCCCATGGGGCCTGGGATGGTCTGCAAGGCTGACCTTGCGTTGTCGCAGTCTCACAGGCCGTATCCAGAGTGTGTGGGGAGGGGTGTTGCCAATTACTTGAATCTGTAAAGCACTGGGGCCCCCCGCCATTGCCTCCAGATCAGCCTGGTGGGCCGGAGGGTGAAGGTTCTCCCTGACCTGGAATTGGGAGTAAGCGACCCTCGCACAGGTGGGAGAGTTCTTCTCAGCTGGTTCCCTTTGTGGGTGCGAGCTGGCCGGCCAGGCTCCTGCCCTGTGCTGCTGTGTCTGGGTGGGCGCGCTGGGTCTGCTACCTGTGTCTAAGGAGGTTGATCACTGGCTCTGTTTGTTGGGCTCTTTGGGGCCTTGGATTTAATGCATAAATTGGGATAGTAGGATAGAGTCTGCCTTCGTAGCAGGTGGAAGGTAAGGACTAAAACACCAGTCAGAGTTCATGTACCAATTGGCGACAACTGAACAGAACAAGGTCTGTGATACAGTGAATGACCTACTAGGGCCGATTTTGGTTTGGATGCTGTGTTACAGTCACATAAGATACCAGCATGTGGGGAAGAGTCCAAGGGGGGCTCATTGTCCTGTGTTTGCAACTTCTCATGAGCCTGAAATCACACGCAGGCAATGGTACCATGGAGAGACCTCCGCTTGTCAACACCTCGTCTCCTTCTGGCTGAGTCAAACGAGGAAGGAAAGTTTTGTGAAGACGTGGAGGAACTTCCAAGAACAAAGGAGAAAACAGAAGGGGCACGAAAGGACAGCAACCTTCTGTCCCGGAGCGTCTTGCTGGCGGAAGATGATCATCTGCTCTGTCTCGGAGACCTGCTGGCACCTTTCCTGTTACTTCATTTCTGTGCTCGTTAGCTCCGATTCTAGGCTAGGAGCATGCGACTGGCCCAGCACTGGTGTCCTGCTGGACCCGGGCCCAGAGAGGGCAGGGCATCTGGGTAATAGTCCCACTCGGCTGAACTCAGGAGGCCCTCAGAAGAATCTGGAGGTATTGTCCCCAGATCTGACAGGCAGCCATACACACGCCAGGCTCTTGTGCCCACAGAAGTCACCATCAGAACAACCACACTTCCGTGTAGGACGGGACGGTGCCTGGCACTGCCCGGCTGCTGCTAGGCTCAAGGACGTCCTGGAGGAGGCAGAGAGGGGATCCCGCCCCACTTGGTCTTCCTGAAGACATCTGTTTATATATGTGCATGTTTACACTCCCGTCATTCTTTGGAAAGTACTATGGTGAATGTTAGTATCACAGATTGTTTTCTTAGAGGGGAAAAGACAATAGCTACCTGTAATTCCCCAATGCTGACATTAACATGGTTGCATATATAATCTCCTACCTCTTTTTTCATGCATTACAGTGATATTTTCTCAAACATTTAAAGGAGATCCTAGGAGTCAGACCTGGGAAGTGTCCTCTCGGCCAATCATTTTACTGTGAGTTTTAAACTCCTGATGAAAATGTTGCTGCTCTGATCTTTCAGCCCAGCGGGTCTGGGCTGGGTGTGAACGGGTGCCTTTGTCATCTATACCCACACAGTGACAGCCTCCAGAAAACCTGGACGCTTCTCTCATAAATAAAGTCTAATGGACTGTGACACTCAGCCTTCCTGCTGTCTGGGTGTCTCATTTTTGAAGAGTGGAAGGAAAACAAAACCCCCAGACAGCAATGAGAAGTCTTGCCCCTTGCCCCTCCCAACGTCCTGATGCTAGTTGCAGATGGCAGTTGGGGTGGTGGAGGCGGGCAGTGCTGACACAGGGGTGACACAGTGCCATCATGCAGGTCATCAGAGCCGGGCAAACTGCTGCAGGCAAGTCCCTGGGTGCCCAGCTCTGGCAGCGATTCCCCTCTGCTCAGCTCCGGAGCTCAGCTGTTGAGCTTTGGGAAGAATTAATACACTTGATCAGGGCAATCCACTCTCGGGCCACTTGTATTCCAGTTCTCAAAGTAACACGCCCCTTCGAGGCTTTCTGGAGGACAGCTCCAGGCCGTGGCAGTAGGTGGAGATGGCGGAGGCTGCTGACCCCACACACGCCCTGGGGCCTGGGCTCTGGGTGGGCGATGCCGGCGACTATCACTCAGGACAGGGTCACCTGCCCAACCTCCACCTCAGAGCCCATCAAGGAGCCTGCCACCATGTCTGAGTCCTGGTGGCTGCCTAGTGACCTTGCTGTGCCCTGGATTCTTGTTTGCAGGATGCAGGGAATAAGAATCTGCCCCTTGTAGGGTCATCACAAGGACTCAAGGGCCCTGTGCACCGAAGTCCATGCACGTGCCTGACGGCGCTGCTGCCCTGGCCAGTGGGCCCCACTGGCCATGGGAGATAATGTCGAGATGCTCCCCACCCAGGGGGCTGCCATATCAGACGGACACTTCCAGCTGATCACGTGTGTGAGCAGAATGCCAAAGTGTCTCCCTGTTGTGTTCCCAGAGATCTTTAAATTCTCACCAGTTCTCAGCTCAAACGTCCCCTGGTCCCTACCCTGTCCCCAGCGCCCCCCACCCCCACCCAGTGACTCCCTGTTGCATTCATGCATTTTATTACTTTACAGTGCTTACTGTCACCCGAAACTCTCTTATTCACTTATTTCCTTGTTGACGACTTTTCTTCTCCTGCTGGGCCATGTGCCCCAGGAGGGCGCTGTTTCTGTCTCTCTCATTCATTCTTTGTGCAGGACAGAATCTGCTTACAGTCGGAGGCCAAGAAATATTTGTTAATATTTGATTGAATGAATCTTGCTGAGCCTCGGGTTCCTCATCCGCAGCAGGGGATGAATCACAGTCCTTGAGACCTGGGGTTCCCGTGAGCACGGACCCAGGCAGGGCGCACGAGGTGTCAGCACGATCACACTGAGGGCTCCGTCTGCCAGCTTCCTCGCCATGGATGTGGGTCAGGGAAGTCCACATGAAATATGATACATGGTGAAATGAGAAAAGTGGCAAAGAGGGACACAGTACAATTGGGGGCCCAAAGCAGGAGGGACAGAACAAGAGGGGGATGGGGAGAGGGACGACGGCTGGGGCAGCGGTCAGGAGGCTTTCCAGAGGCAGCATGCACGTGCACCGCCCCTTGGAGATGCAGAGAGAGGCCACGGGGACCCTGGTGGGCATGGGTGGGGACTGGCTGCGTTTCGGAAGGTGCTGGTGAGCGATGCACAGGAACTACCAGAGGATGTGCTGAGACTCAGGAAGGCCAGGGTCGGAGGCGACGTACCCAGGGAAGCCCGAGGGACCAGCCCAGCTTCTCTCTTTGGAGACATGCTTAACACAACTGCCGTGAAACGAATATTCCTCCCCTGCTCATTCTGGCAGGAGAAAGGGATGTAAGCCACAGAAATGATCCCGAGAAGGGCTTGGAATTTCCCGGCACTGAAGGGTGTCCCCTGGATGAAGAAAGCACAATAAAGTGCAGGAAAAGGTCATGAATGAGTTTCTCGCACAGTGTCTCCTCTTGGCAGCCTCTCTTCTCCAGCAGGAACCACCAGCCTACTGGGACACTATGATTTAAAGGGCTGTGTTTGGACTCTAGGATTTTGTACCTGTGGATTTTGCGTATGGAGTGAGGTGCAGGTGCATAGATAGAACTGCATGTCAGATGCTGGTGCCTGGTTGACGATCCTTCTTACTATGGATGAAAATACCTTATCATATAGCATGCCGGGGAGGGCTGCTTCCCTCCTTCCACACGTGCCTCTTTCCCACCTCCCCTCCAAATGCAGGTGCACATTTGATGACCATATTTGGAATAACTGGGGGGCGCAGTGGCATATTTCCAGCATGAAATCTGGGATGGGATCCTCTGTGAATGGGTACTGAGGACCACGTGCCTCAGGAAAGTCGGAGCCTGGTGGCGCTGAGGCTGTCAGTCAATAAGCACAGAGGGCGGACAGACAGCGGGTGCCCTCAGCCCCCCCTCAGCCTCCACCTTCTCGGTTTCCAGCTGCATCGAGATGAGAGATGCCCGATGTGCTGACAGCATCTCGTAACGCGGTCCTGGAATGGCTGCGTTGGCCACAGTCCCTTCCTGACCCCGAGTGGAACCACAGCAATCCAACTTAGATCCACCTTTCAGGACATTCCAGAACTGGGTGGGAGCAACAGCGTAGAGAGGCCAGCCAGGAGGTTCCCTTGTGCTTGCTCTGCTCAGACTGTCACAACTGGAACTCTTTGTGAGCCTCAGTGAAGCTACAGTGAACTTGCTGTAAATCGGGAGCATTTTAATGGCCTCAATGTAAAAATAGCTTGCAAGAAGGAAACTGCTTGCCAGCTGGGGGTGCTGGGGCACCTCAAGGAGGGAACACCTGTGTTTCTGGGCTGCATCCGTCTCCCTTCTCTCTCTCCATCCTTCTCTCCTTGTCCCTGGCTTCATCTAGGATTCAGAAGGGAAAATTTCTCCCCACCTTTCTAAGAAACATGACGGACTGGAGAACTCAGTTCCCTGGGTGGGGACAGAAGGGGCTTTCCCTTCCGAGTGACACTCACCCTCGGGAAAAGGAAAATGGGACTTAGAATAAAACTTGTAAACAATTAGTGGTGGAATCAGGACGGAAATGAAGGCTCACATGTTTTAAGATACCTGAAACTCTGTGTGTGTTTGTGTGTGTGTATGTTAAATAAAATTGTTCTTAAACCCATCAGGGTGCTCATGTCCTCATAGCTAAGTTTATTTGGATTATTGCTTTTTGGTTCACTTTATACCATGGACATTTTCAAACATACAAAAAATTGAGACAGTAGTTTAATGATCCCTGTGTGCCCAGCACCCAGTCTCCATGATTATGTATGGATCACATGAAAAGTTCTTAATTTTAAAGTTCTCAATTCACCTTCTAACATCAAGTCAAACAGAGCTGCTGGCGTGTGCTGCTTGCAAATCTCTGTTTTTCCTAAATGTGAGTTCATGCTACAGCCCAAAGCCCCAGTCACCACTAGTCTATAGACAGAAAACAGAAAGGAGAGCCACCGTCCCCGAGCGCCCCATGGCAGCTCCTTGTGGAATGGGGTGCAGTTTGGAGGGAACGCAGGAGATCCGGCGGCCAGGAGAGGAGCAGCCCACTGCCCCCTGCCCCAGGCTCCCGGCTGGCAGCCAGGCGTTGCCTGCTCCGCTTCACAAAGAACTCACAGGACACATCTTGGCAGGGGTGCGGGAGCTGGAAAACAAGCTTGTACCCGCTGGAGTCCAGTTTTACCTGTAAAAGGCGTGGCCTCAGGAAGCCATGTGCTCCTTCACCTGCAGAAGGGCAGGCCTGCCTGTCTGTCTGAGTTGTGGAGTGATCTTGTGTCTCAAGTGTGAGACATCTCTCCTGAAACACACAGACAGGGTCAGATGGGAGGAGGAGGCTCCCGGCACCCCCATGTGCCTTGAGTTAGAGGGGTGTGTGCTGATCACAGGGGCGAGCCAGAGGGGACAGGACGGGGCTGCTTGGGGTCCCCTCATGGTGCCAGAGCAGTGACCCCCGCTGCGGGTGTGGGGCCAGGAGGGGACACAGGTGGCTGCACTCTCCTAGCCGGTGTGTGTTTATAGGGAGAGGCCTGGGCGCAGAGTCCGAGCAGCGTGTGCCAGAGGGCTAAGATCCTGGGAACATCTTAAATGTCCCAATAAGCAATCGTGATGATAGGAATTAGCATTTGTCTATATAATATGTCATGTCACCAAACCAAAAATGAATGTGAAAGTCTATACTTGGTGATTAGAAAGTGTTTCCATGAAGTATCGTTCAGATAAAAAAGTAGTTGCTAAGGAGCACAAAGTCTAATTTTGTGATCAATGCACATCCCTATACAGGTAGTTATTTGTACATAGGAAACAGCAAAGGGGACATGGAAAGAGAGACGTTCACACAGTTGTGTCTGTGTTTCAGGGATTGGGATAATTTCCTTTCTTTCCTGTGACTTTCTGTTTTCTCTGGGTAAAGGGGCACGTGCATGCCCACACACACATACACACACACACAATAAACACATGCTAATTTTATACATAGAAACAGCATGTTTCAAGTGAAAATGTCTCTCTAAATATTATTAGAAAGAGTAGGGGCGACAAGACACTCAGACGCGCTCCTTACCAGGAGGCAGAGCGGCGGGCACTCCGGGAAGCCATTTCCCACAGGTGGCACTGGGTTTCCCTCCCAAGGACTGGCATTATTTCCCAGAAAGCTCTTTATCAAATCGAGGTATGTTTTCCCCAAGTATGGCTGCCATTTTTCAGCACCTGTTAATACTGATATAAGTAACAAAACCAATTTTTCCTGGTCTTACGCAGGTTTCACTATCCCAGCATTTATAGCCAAGTAATCCAAAAATGATCTCTCCCCTGGCCTGCGGAGTCAGTGGGAACAGAAGTCGTGAAAGCAGAGTTGGTCTAGTCTTCGTGGCCCAAACCCCTCTGTTCCAGAGAATGGCTGGGGAGCTCTGCCGAGCACCCTCCGTCTCATCTCAAATGCCCATCTGAAGCCATCGCAGGGGGCTGGCGCCAGCACCTAGCATCTGCCTCACTCCACGAACAGCTCAGATTTCAGCAGCATTATTTGGGAATCGGTAAATCTGTTTCAAGGGGAGCCTATATCTTTCTCTGGCACTGGAAGAAATTCAGATCCTAGCAGAGCAGATTCTGAAGCCAAGGAATCAGTTACCTAAATTAAGCCCTTCTAGACCATTTTTAATGGTGATAAATTGGGAACGTTGCTAAATGAGACTGAGGCCATAACTCATGTTGGATCGTATGAAGAAGAATTTAATTTAGCTTTATCTTCTTAGAAAAATCCCAGAAAAAAACCCACAAACTGAAAATAGCAGTTCTTTGAGAGAAAGAGTTTGGGAATTGGAGTATTAACTGCCCTGAGACAATAGCAAGTACTTAAGCTCTCCTCAAAATCACAGCAATAAATCACTTAAAGGCCAAGTAAAATTTTCTCCAGTGGGTCTACTTAACAACTGACAAGCTTAAAAGACTATATCCTGGTCAGAGCAAGGAGCCTGCAGATGTTTATTTGTTAAGGAGGATTGAACTGGCTTAATTTTGCTCAAATTTATGTAATGTTGAACCTTTATATTTCTCATTGGTTGAGTTTTCCAATACCTCCAGATCGAATATAATCCTCACTTTATAGACTAGAGGATTAGAGACACTTTAAGCTGTCTTAAAATAAAATGTCTGGTTTTGAAAGGCCCGTATGTGGACCCCATGAAGTGTTTACCAGTGAATTGTCCACAGACCACCTGCTCAGGATTCTAACCATAAGAAGCCCTCTAAGTGGTTCTTAAATGCACTAAATCGGGGATATCAGGGCTGGTGAGTACCTGGAGTCTGACCTTCCTTCCCCTCTAGTACAAATTTTCATAAAGAGTCAAATAGTAAATATTTTTTAAAAGGCTCTGTGGGCCATATAGGCTCTGTTGCAACTACTGAACTTTGCTGTTGTGGTGTGAAAGCAATATATAAATGAAGGGGCATGGCTGTGTGTGCTGATAAAGCTTTATTTACAGAAGAAGGGGTGGGCAGCTTTGGCCCACGTGCCACAGTTTGCCAACACCTGCTCTGTAGGCAGCCTCCCCCAGACTGTAGCCTCTCATCGTCTTCATCGCCATTGCCATCGTGGCTACAGCCGTCTCTGTAATCAAGATCACCATGCTCAGCAACAGCCGCTGGGGCGAGTGGAGTCAGCAGGGCCTCGGAGCCCCGTGCTGCTCATCCTTAAAACATACGCTAGCTCTTTCGGAATATCACCAACATTTTTTTTTAATAGTATTTAAATTTTTTTGTCCTTCATTGCTAACCCTAGTCAGCCTCTCTGAGTAAATGAGAAGATCCTCTTCTAAGATTAAGGAAGATCCTCTTCACGAGATTTAATCTAGAAACTATAGATTGGTCTGGCACAAAAATGCTTAAGGAAATTGTCATCAGGTGGAGTGAGCCCGGAGCCTGCCTGGCAAGTCCTTCTGCCTGGGTCGTTCGGAGGCGCTCCCTGCGCATGGCCAACCTGCCACTCCTTTATGAACTCCAGACCCAGCTCCCGCCCCTTGCCAGGAGTTATTCCGACCTTAGTTTTGAGTGAACAGATGAACATTTAATCCAGGCAGCCCATTTAGTGCCTCTAGGCGGGTCACTGCCTAGCCCCCGTCTGGGACAGCAGGTCAGAGTGTTCCCACGTCTCCCGGCAGCACATGGCTGACATAAAACCTCCATCAACTCAGAGGACACACAGCCTAGGTTAGAGGTTTTCAAAGGGTTTCCTCTCAGAAATAATTTTTGAGGGCTAGAGTTTTTGGTATCAACTGAAGAAATTGAAACCTCAAAGCATCACTAAAGAAGTCAACAAGTATTCAATGCAGTCTCCACTATGACATTAAATAGGATCTCCATCATTACATAACAGTGCCTCACTTGTCTGTAACACACTGACTGCCTTACAGTATTAGCACTGTATTAATAGAGTTATTAGCTTCCATGACTATGCTCTTATATGCTCACCAAAGTTTTCCAAATCCCATCTTTCTGTGGCACCTGCTATGGTTCTCCTGTGATTACTCACAGCAATCTTAACATCACTAAGCAGACAGAGCCTGACACCTCAGCTCGGTATTGTTCCAATGGATGTTGCTTAAAAAAGTGCATCTGGTTAATTTTACATATTCACCAAAGTTTGCTAGTGCATCTGTGAGAAAACATGATACTCTAGGTTGCTATGACAACTGGATAAGAATCAATGATCTAGGGATCATTGGATCTTTGTTCCCAGGAGATTTCCCCCATCACCTACACATGATTTCAGGAATCAAAGCTAGTCACTTTTTAATGGACACAGTTCCCTTAAAAATTCGATAAAAAATGTAAATGACATTCACTGGATTCCCGGGAAGTCCAGGAGAGACAAGAAACCAATACTTCTTAATGACCTGGATGTGTTTTCACCTGCTCGCTCATAAAAAGCACACCCAGGCTGGCGCACACATCACTATCCTTCCCATTCTGTCAGGGCTGATGGGAAGCGGTTTGCACAACCGAGCAGTGGGGTGGGGGTGGGAGTTGTCCCACCCGTTCCTCACCCCAAGCCCACACTTCCCTCTGACCCGTCCTACTGTTCCTTCCCTGGGGACTCTGGCTCAGCAGAGGGGACGGTGGGCCAGCGAAGCCTAGAAGGCCCCTGAATGTTTACCTGATAGTGTCCCCAGACACCCACAATATTGATGAAGCAGTTGCTGAGACTTTTTTTGGATATGACTCCTGGCCAGGCACGAAAAAGTCCAAGAGACAGAGGCATTTGATAAGAAGAGGGGGGAGAAGTTGAAAGATGTAGCCATCTCTACCCTCTTCTCCCAGGTCTGCAGGAGGCATTTCTAGAGCATTCCTGTCTCATTTGGCTCCATGTTAGCCCCTTGGACCAAGTAGGATGCACACTGGGGATGAGGGAGCCAGCCCAAGGGGTGACCTGGGTGCAGGTTCTCCTAACCCCATGCTGGAGACCCAGTAGGACCTACCACAGATACAAAGCTCTAGTGACGGGGTTACAGTGGGGGGTTTGGAGAGAGAGGCCGACTGAGACTCGAGTTCTGATGCTGCCACTTGCTATGTGATCTTGAGCAACTTGTCCAACCTTCCGGAGCTTCAGTTTCCTCAGCTGTGAAGGGGAAATGCTACTAGTCACACTGAGAAGGTTAAATGCAATCGTGTATGCAAATAGTTAGGGCCACGCTCAGCACAGCCACGAACAATGGTGGTATCGATGCATGGATTGACTGGATGATTATAGTTTTTCATCTTTTTTTTGGGAGAGGGGCTACTGTAATAAATTGTCATGAACTGGGTGGCTTGAAACCACAGACTGGGAGGCCGGGGGTCTAAATCAAGGCATCAGCCGGGCTGTGCTGCTGAAGCTCTTGGGGAGCAGCCTCCCGTCTCTTCTGCTTCCAGCGCCTGCGGGTGCTCCTCGGAGAGTCTCATCACTCTCAGTCTTTGCCTCTGTCTTCAGAGGGCTCCTCCCTGTGTGTTCATCCTATAGGGATACACTTGATCATGTTTAGAATCCAACCCTGTAACCCAGGATAACATCCTTCTCTCAACATCATGTAAGTCCGTGTTCACAGGTTCCAGGGACTAGGATGTGGACTTATCTGTAATGGGGGTTGGGCATTGGAAAATAGAGAAGAAAGAGACAGTGAAGCCATAGTTATATGCTTTGCAGAACACTTAAAATACCTTAAAACAAGAAGCTGCAGGTCTTGGACATAGGAATTCTGGAACAGGGTTCCCCTTGCACCTGATGGGCTCTGCAGAGCTGAGCTGGGACAGGCTTGAGGATGACTTAGCCCAGGAGTCCTAGGGCAGAGGCCTCAGGCGGACCTAGTCCATGAAGGCAGGATGCACGCATCACTCCCCGCAGCCCCCACCTTGCCCGCCTGTACCCAGCCCCTCACGTCCTCCCAAGGCTCCTTGCTGCCCCGGCATTTGAGTGGGTGCAAACTGCTCAGCTGTCTTCTGGGGCTTGAGTCGGAGAATGAGGAAAATGATGGATCTCCTGAAGTCTGGTTGGTTTTTGCTTATGGAAGCATATTTCCTACCTGAGGCGCACTGGGGGTCCCCCTGGGACTATCAGTTACTTCTTAAGCCAGGAGACATATTTATGGCCGGTGGAAATGGTCCCACATCGTCACATGATCTTCCCTGCTGCCTCCCTGGGTGCTCATTAGTTTGGGGTATCAGCAACTCCCCAGCCTTTTGCAGAAATGAACAGTTCAGCAAAAACCACACTCATTTAATTCAAATTTAATTAAAGTTGGAGCAATGTTTTTTACTCCGTCGTCCTTATTATAATAATGTTGCTGCATATGATAACCCTGAAAAATACAGGCTGAGTTTTAGAGGAGGGAGCCTACAGGGTGACATCAACTGGTGCAAGATGAAGCAGAGGCTCATTTCCTAAGTTTCAAAAGCCATGAATGTCATTTCTCACAGTGCAGGTGTCTGGAAGGCGCAGTGCCCTGGGTGATGCAGGAGGGCGGGATCCCTCCATGGCATGGCGGCGGACTGGGGCCTGTGCACCAAGGTGTGCTGGAACAGGGTCGCTCACACTCACTGGTGATTGTCTCTGCCTGCTTTCATGCAACACCAGCAGAGGCGAGTAGCTGCCATGGAGCTTGAATGGCCTGCAAAGTCTAAAGTGTTTACTGTTTGGCTCTTTACAGCAGGGCAACAGGGAGGACCGGTGTGGGTGGGGGTGGAGAGCGAGCATGGCCGTGGGGGCAGGGCCAGGTGCAGGGCACCGACCCAGCCTCTAGCCCTGGCCAGCTTGCGAGGGAGGGGCCGGTGGGAGGTGACTCGAGGCAGGCCTGGAGCAGAGCCCTCGGCACAGAGTGCACGACATGAATTCCAACAGTGCCCTGCTCTGCCACCAGGATGGAAGGCAGCAGGCTTTCCCTGGAGGCTCTGTGCCCAGTTTGCCCGAAGGGCCCAGGGCCTGGTGTTTCTCAGGGTCTGCCTCACACAGGACACAGACCGTGTGTGCCAGGAGCCCAGTTCAAGCCAGCTACTCACAGATGCCGGGAGGCCAGCTGAGCCTCCCTCCCTCCCTTCCAGGAGTCCTGGTGCTGTTCCCGGCTCCCTCCCTGGCGGCCTGGGCTTTCCTCATGGGGCACGGGTGCTCGGGGGTGCAGGGCCTGGGGTTACGCACATGGGTGTAGGAGTCCGGAAAGGGATTCACGTCCAGACCCCAGGCCTGGCAGCGGTGTGACCTTGGGCCAACGGGATGGTGATATGAGAATTAAATCAGAGCAGTATTAGGGGTACTGTGTCTGCACACAACAGGTGCTCCTCAAGTGTTTGAGATTTTTATTAGCCTCAGCAAAACATGCCGCAGGAGTGCCGCTCAAGCCAGAACCCGAGGCTGGGAAGTGTCAGGGGATGCCTAGGGGTTTCCCCTCTGCTGTGCTCAGGACACCACAGCTGTGCTGGAGTCTTGCTTCTTGAACATGCCAACTGGGCCTGCCTCCGGGCCTTTGCACTTGCTGTTTGCACTGCCTGAATCCACTTTCCCCCACATTTTCCCAAGTCCAGTTTCTGATTATCCTTGAGGCTCCGGTCCAAATACCTCTTGCTAAGAGAGGCCGAGCCCGACCACCTGAGCGTGTCCTCACGTCCTGCTGCACTTCTCCCTGCCCCTGTGGCACACGGCCTTCTTTACCCTCTTCGTAGCCCTTACTGCTAATGGCGTTCTCTCTTCTGTTTGCCGCGTGCTTCTCCGGGGTCTCTCACAGCTGTGAAGCACGGGTGCGCAGAGCTGCAGCCCCGCAGCTGAGGGTTGGCCCGGAGAAAGGGCCCTGTAGTCCTGAGGGGGCCAGGCCTGGGGGTGAGGCCGTCGGGAGGGGCGGCTGCAGTTCCAGGAACCACGTCCGTGAGGCTCATGGGGCACACTGCACGCGAGGGGCAGGCATGGAGGGTGAAGGTCACCACTCTGCTCCCCGTGGGAGGCTAGTGACTGCGGGCTGCACGGCGCCGGCCACGAGCCCTGCATTTTCTTTTCAAAACTGACTCAGTGGATGTTCTCATGAGTTCCGTCCTCCGCGGTCCTGAGCCGTTTGGAGCAGAAATGCTCCCATTTCTGTCAGGGCTGCATGAAGCCCGGATGATGGGCAAACTCGGAGAGGACATTCAGGAGGGACAAGACGTCAGATTTAAGAGGTCACAAGGACTCCTCAGAGGTCGCAGAATCAGAGAGAGGGCGTCATCCTTTATCATGTATAAAGGCAGCATGGATAATGGAACAGCAGATGTGTGAGGCTCAAGCCCCTTTTCTGCTGTGTGGTTTTTAAGCAGCAAGCAAACACATCTTTAGCGCTTTCTCTGAGTGATTTAAAAACCAGATGGAAGCCAGCAGACAGACTGCATCTGTCCCAGTAATGCTGTCATTTATTTCTCGGTAAGTGAGGAGAAACGGTGGCCCATGCTCCTCGCTGGGTGCGGAGCGCAGAGCCCTCGGCCTCCGGCGAAAGCGCAAATCATTTCTATGCATGATGAATCCTTCCAATAACAAGGCCCTGCAGGGGCAGGATCAAATCTCAGTCATTAGCTCGGCACTCTTCAAACGGATGTCCCCACGTCTCTGCAGCAAGCGCCCAGACAGGCACCCAGCGAGCTGCTGCGATTGACTCTGCCGCTTGTTATTCTTTTTTGTTCTTCTGGAAACATAATAGGTGAAGTCAAAACTTCAAATATGCTTGAGAAAGGCAGAAAAATGTCAGTCGGGCAGAATTCATCACCCGGGGACGCGCGATGGATTGGGACATCCCGCCCCCTCACCCAGCACATGGGCTTTGGTGGCTGCAGGCAAGGAAAGAGCCACAGATTCATATCAGGTATTTATCCCCTTCCCCATCCTCAGATGTGCAGAATGGGGTTGATTACACCGCTCAGTCAGCGACACAGTCCTGCCGTTGCAAGGACGAGTCTTTATTTATCTGTCTTCCCGAGAGGCACGTCCCCTTGCGGGGTCAGGGCCCCCACGCACAGCTGCCGTGTGATTCCTCTGTTTCTCCGGTTTGCACCCCTGGTGTCTGAGATGCACGCAGACTCACACCTCGTGCTTGTTCCTTTTAACTGGTATAGACTGACTGTTCCCACAGTCCATTGTTCTTCCAGCCTCTCCTGTTCATTAGGCAGTGAAATTCCAGGGCACGAGGCAGGGCTTGCTCGCTGTCGCCGTCCACAGCTGTTCTCCCAGGGCGCCGGGGGAGGGCTCCTCACAGCCCTTACCGTGGTTCGACTCCTTCACTTCTGCTCAGGGGCCACACGTGCATCTCATGTCACGTCCAATCGCCTGCTCAGCGCTGCGTCTGTGCGGCGCTTCGGTTCTTGGCAGCGCGGACTTACTCTCCACGGACATACCTTCTCTGAGTGTTTGTTCACTTCCCTTTCCTGCTCATTAGCTGGAGTTTCCTCTATAATGTAGATAGTAATACTTGATCGGTTATTTACATTGTAAACTTCGACGTCAAGTATTTATTCACCAGAAGGTAAGATAAAAATGACTTGTAGACAAGGCCTGACGGGCAAGTATTGTTCACTACCTTCTGAGTGTGGAACACACAGCAAATGCCCTGCACGTTTTCCTTCCGTGAACAAACCGAGTGACTCTAAGGGTAAATGGGGAGGCAGAGGATCCATGGGCAGGACAGGGTGTGGAAACCAAACGTGCCTTTTAAATAAATCGACTGCAGTGTGGCCGCTGCCAGGTCATGGGACCCGGGGCCGGCCCTCTGTGCTGACCTCAGATGTCAGGTATTGTATCTGTGTCAAGGGGGTGTGCGCTGGGGACACCCTGAAGGCAAAGGTCCCATATCCCAGGCCCTCCCAGCTTCCACATAGCAGGTGGGGTCTGTCCTCTACCTCTACAGTGAGGTGGCACAGAACCAATATTTAAATTAAAAATGCTGGAGTCTGAAATAATTTAGATGGATGATAGGTAGAGACGTGATAGATCGATGACAGATGATATATATCTGTACAGATAACTAGACAGAGCAAATGAGCCCCTCCCTAATGGCTCATATGCTTTTGTCTTTCCCTGATGAAATGGAAGGGAACTTAGCCTTTAAAGAAAAATCAACACTTAATGGCATTTTAATAGGATAAAGATGGCATATGGCTAATGATTTCATTTCGCCTATGTACCAAATGCATGCGATATGTGAGCCCATCTCTGTACCTATGGCCGTGGGTGTGCATGTATATTTGCCCCTCTTAAATGCATGCAGAAGCGATTTAAGTGCTGAGATTATAATTCAATTTTAGTTTTTCCTTTTGCTGAACATATCCCTACTTTCTCTAGTGTTAATATGCAATTACGGGCATAATAATGAAAAGATGGAATGTACTAAAATAGTATTTATGGAGAGTATAACAACTTAGAAATGCAGTATGTTAATGAAAGGGACCTGTGGCCAAGCTGTATATTCATTCTGATGACAACTGTTGTCAAACTGAACTACACAGAAAACAGACAAATAGCAGGGGAAGCGCCGCCGCCTGCGGTGCTGGGCCGCGCGCCGCCGTCGCGCTGCTCTCTTCCGTTTTTCTGCCTCTTGTTCTTCCTTCTCGTCTAGATTCCTGTCTTGCTCCTCGTCTGTTCTTCTGAAATGTGTTTATTAACCATATATTACTTTGCTTTGCTTAAAGCGCCATAAAAGCCTGGAAAACTTTCAATAGTATTTCAAACGTTTTTGAAGTGAATTCGTTACCAGAAATTGCACATCCTACCCCTCAAACGTCAGGTAAGTCAGGGATATCCAAGGAATTTTGTTGACCATTTACTGGGCCCATGTGGAAGCTCCCTGCATTGAGCCCATTTGGGAAGCTGCTCGTGTGTGTGCCTGGGCACGGTGCACGTCCACAGTGCACACATGTGCACACACACCGGTGCCTCCGCTAGTTCAGGCCACGGGCACCAGGTTGTCACCTGGAGACTCGGCCAGGCAGGCGCCCAGATGTGTTCTCTCGGCCTCGGTCAGCTCCGTGATCAGGCCAGATGCTGCTGCCATGACCCCCCTCATGTTTGCCCCGCTCTGGGACCATGCCAGAGTGTGCACTCCACCACCTCCACAGGGGTGAGCGGACTGGGGCCCCAGAGGAGCAGAGAGCGGGCAGCTGCTCGCGGGCTGCCTCTGTCCCACAGCTGGTGTGGCCACGGCCCAGGCCTTAGGCGGATGGAGCATGCGCTGGCCGGCCGGAGGCCCTGAGGGCATAACACCTGGTTTGGGCCTGTGGCCAGAGCCATGTTCGGAGGAGGAAGGGAAGCCTCCTCCCTGTCTCCCAGCCCTCCTGTCCTCCTACGTTGGGCCAAGTGCTCTTTCTAGGCTGTCATCAGACTCCAGCATCTCCGGGCCTTGCATCAATCATGGGAAAGTGCCTCTCAAGAGAAGCCATTGTTTCATCCCTTCACATGTTATCAGGGTTTTTAAAGACTGAGATATAATTGACACAGAACATTATATAAGTTTAAGATAAACAGCATGTTGATTTAATGTATTTATATATTGCAACATAATCACCACCGTGGCATTAGCTAACACCCTGTCATGTCACTGAATTACCATTCTATTTTTGTCGAGAAAATAATTAAGATCTAGGCTTTTAGCAACTTTGAGGCTTATAATACAGTATTGACGACTATGATCATCCGCTGTGCATTAGCCCTATAGAATGTACTCACTGTCTCATTCCAAGTTTGGACCCTTCAACAGTATCTCCCATTTCTCCCACCTACCAGTCCCTAGTAACCGCACTCCACTCTCTGCTTCCATGAGCTCAGCTTTTATAGATTCCACACATAAGTGATACCTACCATATTTGTCTTTCTCTATCTGATTTATCTCGCTAGTGTAAACCCCCCAAGGTCCATCCATATTGTCACAAATGGCAGGATTTTCTTCTTTCTCATGGCTGCATAGTATTCTATTGTATGTATACTGTTGACCCCTGAACAATGTGGAGATTAAGGGCACCAACCCTCATGCAGCAGAAAATCCACATAAAAATTTTGACTCTCCAAAACTAAACTACTAATAAATCACCCACTGTTGACCAGAAGGTTTACCAATAACCTAAACAGCTGTGTAAGACTTACTGTACATACTATGTACTATATACTTATTGTATTCCTACAATAAGGTAAGCTAGAGAAAATATTCTTTTCAAATTGTAGGAAATCTCTAAATAATTTTCCAATACAGCTGTTGAAAAAAAATCCAAGTGGATTGGTGTGTTTCAAACCCATGTTGTGCAAGTACCAACTGCGTGCTGCGCCTCCTCCGCCCCTGTACCCTCGGCACCCAGGCTGTTTCCCTGCCTTGGCCACTGTGAATGAAGCCGCAGTAAGCAGGGGAGTGCAGACAGCCTCTCAAAACCCCGCTTTCATTTCCTTTGGCTGTATACCCAGCATTGCTGGAACATATGATATTTCTATTTTTTGTTTTTTGAGGCACCTCTGTGCTGTTTTTCCACAGTGGCTGCACCAATGTGCATTCCCACCAGCAGTGCACAAGGGTCTCCTTTTCTCCACATCCTCGCCAGCGCTTGTTATTTCTTGCCTGTGGATGGTGGTCTCTCTGACAGGTGTGAGGTGATGTCCCATTGTGGTTCTGATTTGAGTTTCCCTGACCATCAGTGGCGGGAGCACCTTCACCAGCCATCACCACGGCCATTACACTGGCAATGGTATGGTTAGAAGTCTGGGCTTTGAACTCCGACAGAGTCTGACTTGAATTTCAGATTCACTACATAGGTTGAAATCTTAGGCGCATCACCTGATCTCTCTGACCCTCAGTTTCTGCCTTAAAATAGCATATAACACCTTTCTGATGAGGGTTGTTACGATTAAATGATACAATTAAATATTAAATGAAATATTGACTCTTATGCACCGATCATGGTACTAGGTAGACGGTATGTGCTTAATAAATAACACATATGTATATAAAGAAATACATAATCATACTAATATATTAATACATAATATACATTACTTAATATATACATATAAACGATAAATATTACTTTGTATATAATATTATTATATATTGTATCTCAGCTCAATAAGTAATATGTATCTCATATACGTGTATCTCTGTACATACAAGATGTACGCACACACATGTGCATGTGTGTGTTCCGACCAGCTCTTCCTGGTGCGCTTTCGGACTGGTAAGGCCTGTAACGATAAGCTGCTTTTTCTGTTATTACTGTGGAGACACTGTGAAAATCCACGGTCCCCTCTTCCTTTCTCACGGGCTTCGCCTCCTGCTTGCAGACAGGGCAAGCCTGTGAGCTGCTCGTCGGGGGAGGCCGGCCTCTAACAGAGGCAATACGTCCAGGCCAGCGCCTGCAGGCTGTGGCATGCGGGGCTTGCTGGCGTGGTCTGTCACCCTCAGCAAGAGCGGCACCCCCACGCCTGTTCCTGGTGCCCGGCAGCAGGGCAGTGTTCCCCCATTTTATCACGGGATAGTTATACCTGTTTCTCTTTCTTTTTCTGCTTAGACATCTGGGCATTCTTGAAAGCACAGAAAACATAACTCTCTTGAACGCTGGTTATTCTTTTCTCTCACTGCATCACCTGTGTGGGTCACTTAGCCTGTCTCCACTACAGATCTGTCTGGAAAACCTGGGCACAGGGGCAAGCTGACTGGGTGCTGCCGTGGTTCCCACCACGGGTGTGCGTGTGTTGGCTGGGCACCGACCTCACGATGGGTACCGAGCTAGCTGCTGAGGGCGGAAAGATGAGGAAGCGGTTTCTGTCCTGAGGAAGCTCGTTTTAAGGGGAAACGTCACGTAAATAGAAACATATACCTGGTAAGCAGGGAGACAGCTCAGTGGACCCCTGATAATCCGTAAGTGCATCATCTGAGCAAGAGCAGGAGTGACCCAAGCCTGTGAGATAGGAATGGGTGGGATACGGGCGACAGATGGGAAGTGCAGAGACCAACCAAACCAGCATTATGGGTGTGAGAACGGATCGGTGTCGCTGGGCCATTCATTGTGATTCATTCATTCATGCACTCATCGAGCACCTTCCTGCACACCTGCTGTGTGCGGGCAATCCGAGGACCTGGAGGCGACGCAGACGCAGAGAAGGGGAATGAACGCGGGTCACCGCCTCCACCCTGCACTCACTATGTACTTTCTTAAAATGCACAGTCGTGAATTACCTGGGGCAGGGTGAAAACTCGGATTCCCACCCACTGTCCCTGGAGATTCAGATTCAGTAGGTCTGTGTTGAGACCAAAGACTTGGAACTGTTAGTGAGCAGCCTGGGGCATTTTCATTATCCAGAAAGTCTGGAAGCGTCCTCAGCTGGTGGTGACAGGGGCTGGTACATTTTCAGCTGATGTGACACATGGTCTCCAGGGTGGGTCAGGGCGAGGAGGCATACAAGCAGCTGGGGAATGTTCCCAAAGCAGAATGGGCGGGGAGGGAGGCCGCGGGGAAGGCCGCCCGAGGAAGGGGCTGGCGCTAACTGAGCGGGAAGCGGGAGCCGCCGGGAGGGCGTCTGTGAGGGTCGCTGTGGGGCCAGCTGCTGAGACAGGGAGGTGGGGACGAGGAACGGTGTGCGGGAGCCCCGGTGGGGGGTCGCTTGTGTGTGCTGATCTTCAGGTGAGCTTTCGATCTACCCAAGTCAGAGGTGACGATCTACCCAAATCAGAGGTGACCCCCCCGTTACTCTGTAGGCCACTCTAATTATTTTAAATGCAATGACATAAAAATTTCAGGGCATCAAGGATTGAAGGTCCATAAAGACTATGTACCCTATTTGATTCCCTCCCAGATGACCATCTGGCAATCAGATTCCACCCACACTGCCTGCACCCTCTGTCCGAACGTGGGCACTTCAATCCTGTGAGGGGTCCTGAGCCCCGGCAGGTAGGAGGCCCCCATGTCAGGGGCTTTCCACAGAGATGGAGGCTCTCATCCTCGGCTGAACGCATCTCCAGCCCTCTGTGTATCCATAATCTCCAAGGGTGCGCAGAGACATGTCATCTCTCAGCTTGCGCAGCGTTCTCTGTCACGGAGACGGCTGTGGGTCTCAGCCCCTCGACCCCTGAGGGATGGAAGACAGAAATGCGCAGACCCTGCCTGGAGAGTTGCAAGCTTCATGTTCCAGAATGCGTCCTTGGCATGCATTCCTGGCGATTATATTTATTTTTTATTATTTTTAAGTTATAAGAGCCTTATTGAAGTATAATTTAGATGCCCTAAAATGCACATCGATTTTTTTAAAAGATGGTTGACATACAATATTATATTGGTTTCAAGTATACAACATGGTGATTCGACAGTTATTCACGTGATCAGATGCTCACCCCATTAGTGCAGGTACTGTCTGTCAACAGGGAAGGATGTTGCAGAGTCGCTGACTCTATTTTCTATGCTGTACTTTCACCCCTGTGACCAATTTTAACGTGCAGCCAGGCTAGAGAGCTGGCAAGTCAGACCTGCCCTGCCAGTGTCCTCCCTGTGGGCAACCCCAGGAGCCCAGGCAAGGGAACGGCGCCCTCTTGAAGTGTAAGGATGACCCCTGGACTGACCTGGAAGTGTTCCCCAACAAAAACAGGGGCCTTACCTGTGTTTCCTTTCTCCTTCCTGCGAGCATGGCCTCACGGAGGGTGCACTGACCTGCGCAGCACTTGGCTGGGAACCGAAAGGCGTATGGGTGTCTTGCATGTTTCTCACCATTAATAGGAAAGAAGTCACTGTGCTGCTGGCACCCTTAGGCCCCTGGGGGATCGTTGTGAGACTTTCCTGTAACCCACTTTCTTTGAGACATCCAAGCAGAGAAACCCAGTGGGACCTGAGACTCAGCATTATCACTAGTTCTTAATCCTTAGTTTCTGTTCAGCAGAAAAGAGATTGGCTCATCTGTTGCCTTTTGTGGGTTTACATTTTTTGAGGATTTTCTGATGCTCAAACTGCTTAATAATGGTGGCAGCTCACTGCCTCGAGAGGGGCTGAGGATGCCATCCTGCAGAGGGAGGAGGGCATCTCTGCCTGTCCACATCCACCCACCCAGCAGGTCCTCGCCAGGCCCTGCCCGAGCTGGGGGAGACATGGCTGTGGCCCTCATGGCCCTGGGCGAATGGACCCAGACTCCGTGGTAACAGCAGCCTGCATGGAGGAGACTGGTGTCTGAGAAGCGTGCTTGCAATGTGGATGTCACAGTGTCCCAGAATCACCCCTGCCTTTCCTTCTGAGCTGGGTCCACCCACTGAGCCTCCCTCCATATTGGAGCCCCTGCTGGAATCCACACCACTCTGGGAAGCCACACCACAGCCGTGGGGCTGTGTCCCTCACTATGGGAAGTGCACGGGTTCCTTAAGACACATGTCGCTGGCTTCTCTCCTCTCTGACCCCCAGCACGACAGGGTGCCACTTGTTCCTAGTGTATGCACAAAGCATACAAGCCAGTTGGTGTCCAACCCTAAAAAGCTTTGCAGGTACATGTAGGGAATAGTGGGCAAGATTGGGGAGGAAGTGACCCAGGTTGTTGCCTGTAGTCAAGGATGACCTAGTCCTGAGCCGGTATTTCATATTGTTCCTCCACAGATGGTGCTCCCCTGTGACCTGTTCACTCCCTGAGCAAGTTCTGGGTGGCCGGTGAGGCCCGATGTGATATTCACGGGACACCGCACCCCCTGCCTTGACTGGTCCTCTGTCAGTCTGTAGAGCCTGTGTGAGCCAGGTGGGGGCATTCTGACTTGGGGGGCCTCCAGTTCTGCTCCTGTGCCATGTGTCAACAGGAAAACTTCACGACAGTGTCTGCAAGTCATGCCCAAACTAGTCTCCAGGCCTCTGACCCTCGCCTGAGCTCAGTCTCATGTTTCTGTTTCTGCTGCTAATGCTTCGTGCACTTCATTTATGAAACAGAGACTCCAGATGCAATGAGAGGTCAGCGGAGAGGGAGAGCTTGCCCGCATCATCTCGCTCTTACCGGGGCTGTGGCTGGCAGTGCACCCTCGCCTCGCCTGTGTTCCGAGGGTGTCAGGGAGCCCTCAGCTGCCTGCGCAAGGCCGGGTTCAGAGCAAGCCCTGGACACTGGGGCTCAGGAAGGGTCCCCCCATCACTGAAATAAGATGCAGAATATTTAAAATCATAAGTTCTTATGAAAACATTTGGACCTCAGCCAGGCCCTGGTTCTGATGGCTTCTGCAGAGCATCCTGCTTTCGGGAAAGATGCTGCCTTCCCTGCGGCCGTCACCGGCCTCCCCTTCCGGGTGGCCTGTTCTTGAGCGGGTCTGTTGCCATGTCAGAAAGCACTTGGAGGCCACACTAGCTTGTGATCACCATTTATCCTCACGGCTACAGGCCCTTCACCGGTGTGTGCTTCCCTGGGCTGCAAAGTCAGCCCTGGACGCTGAACCCTCTGGACCAGGCTGAAGGCCAGGCGGGGCGTGGATGTGAGCTTTTCCTCTCGGGCTCTGGACTTGTGCTCTCGGGTTCCATCTGGACTCAAATTCCCACGTGTTGGGGAATCAATCATTTGAAAAGAGCACCTGTCAGCTTCAGGGTAACTCCCAGAAAAGGGAGAGTCAGCACCTCCGGCCCCCTGGTAGCGAGCTCCCTCCGAGGTGCAGCGCCGGCACCTCTTCCGCGGGGAGACTCGGTCTAAGAGAAGAGACGCTTTGATTTTCATCTCTGGGGGGACCGTCACTTCCCTGGAACCCTCACATTCAGGCACCTCGGGCCCAGGGCTCGTGAAAATGTGCCCTTTGGTGTGTGTCGTGGAGATGAATCTCACAGTCAAAAACTTTATAAATCGTGGGTGTGCAAATGGGTGACTTTATTACATTTTCCTTAACTCAATTTGAGTCTCTCACAAGCCCACATTTTCCTAATAACAGATAATTGATGAAGTCACCTGTAGGTTGGTTCTATCTGACAATGTAAAGTTTCAGTTAATTTGGGTTAAAATGTAGTCCCATCAGAGGGCAGCCATCTTCCTCACCTCCTCCGGGTTAATTTTCCCTGGGGGCCGTGGGATGTGTCTGCCCTGGCCACCTCCCATTTCAAGTGTGACTTGCCCGCTGTGGGTGTCTGGGTGCCTCTGCCCCATTGCCTGCGGCTCCCTGGCCAGGTATCCCTGCACCCTCCGCACACAAGCCTCTGTGTTCCCTGGGCTCAGGAGGCTTCCCTTTCTGGGCAGTGCAGGAGTTTTTCTCTTCCCTGGAAGCTGCATGCTAAGGAGAATAAGGGCATATTAGTTAGTTTGCTGCAGTAACAAACAGTCCCGAACAATAATCACATTCTCTCTCCCACGAGTTCCATTCCACGGGCCATGGTTTGGCTACGGCTCAGCTCTGTGTGTTTTCTCGTCCTGAGGGCAGGCTGAGGAGGCAGCTCCCGATGGGGATGCACATTCGTGTGCCGTGTACCAGGTTCTGTGCTGGGCAGTGTGTGTGGGGCAGAAAGGTGATTGGGCTCTGTTGCTGGCAGCCGGTCATATTTACTGTAGCTGATACAATACTGTACTAGTGGCCCATGCGCATGCACACACTTCCTTAGCACAAACCCGATGTGGTGCCTTTAGCTGCCATTGTCCTGCCCTGATGCAGGAAGGGTAAGATGCATGCCCTGGAATCAGCATCCTTATGCTGTGGTTAGCCAGTAATAGCACAATAGAATCAGGTTTTGGGAAAGGCTGAGAGGGTTGATGTGCACTCCTTGGAATGTTGTGATGGAGGAGAGGAGAGGGTGCCAGGGGTCAGTCACCCACACTCCAGATCCAAAGAGGGGGCTTAGGAGCAGCAGTGCAGTGGGACCTGGGACACTGTACACACGCAGGGCCCATGCTCACCCCTGGCTTCCTGGAACAGAATCTGCTTTGTTTGCAAGGTCCCTGGGGACTTGCAGGGCATTAAATTTGGAGAAGCAGCGTGGGCCACTCTACGCTGATGCTGTTCTAAGTGGGGTCTGGGCCGAAGCAATACCACCACTGGGGAGCTGGATAGAAATGCAAATTCTCAAGCTGCACCCCGAGCCTGGCAAAGCGGAATCTCCTAACTTTGGAGAGTCTTGGGCCCCAGGATCTTCAATGGGCTCTTCAGACGATTCTTCCGCACGTTGCAGCCCAGGCCTGCCCCAAGGTCACCCCAGCCAGAGGCGGCTGTGCTGAATGGAAGTGGAGGTTATCTGCAGGAGGTGAGGACGCAGACAAGGCTCTGAGTTGATGTCAGGCAACAGGGCATGGCCTTAAGGCAACTGTCTCTGTCACGTCACGTCCCGTTCCCCAGGAATGTCAGACCACCTGGAGCCAGGATGGTGGGTCACGCAGGCCTAGGGATGGGGGCCCCGTGAGAGAACAAGGTTCTCAAGAAACCGTGGGCTGTCGCTGCTCAGAGGGCCCTGGCTGGAAGGGAGGCCTGTGCGCCTGAGCAGTGCCGCCTTAGGGCCAGTCTGCCTTGGCACTGGGGCCTGAAGGCAGAGCCCACAGCGGGTGCAGGCCCAGGGCGGACGGGCCGTTTCTGATGGCCGAGAGCGAGACCACAGATGGAAAGCCCTGGCCTCTGAACGCGTCTGTTTGTTCCTCAGAAGGTGGATCAGCCATCAGGTCCTCCAGCCCCACCATTTGACCTAATTTCATTGCTGAAATATTTAAACTAGGTTTTAAAAGGTATTTCTGGGATTGGGAGACTCATTTGCAGAAACAGTGAAAAATGTGTATATGATGAAAGTGGGGGACGCTGTCAGTTCCAGAAAGTGGCTGTGAATATTAGATGCTGTCACATCTTGTTCTGCACAGATCCTACTCTACAAGTTACCTGGGGAGCTTCCTGCCAGGCTTGCTGGTGTCACGTAGCTCAGACAGCCCTCGGGATGCGCTGGAGGTAGTGGGGTCAACGCCGCTGTGCTGTCACGTCTGTAGGGCCCACACCAGGAGCCCCACCCCGCCGTGTCTAACTGTGGTTAAGTTCAAACTGGACCAGCTGGACATTAACTGCATAACAGAATTCCTACTGCTAAAACATTATTTTAAATGAATATTTTAATGAAATTATGCAAATGATGTTGGTTGATCGGAATGTGCATTGAATCAGCAATATTTTTGGCAGTATCTCACTGAAGGACGTGTAAGAATCAGTTTGCAGCAGTGTTTGCATGATTATTCTAAGAAAGGGAGTCTTTCTCTCTCCTTTCCACAGCCTGGGAATTAACGTTTGAGCTTCGGATACTGACAGACTCCTTTTGAATGATTTAAATGTGAATTCTCTGACAACATAAAGGATGGTCTTTATTTAATCCCTGGGAAACTACAACAGTGTGTTCTTAGAAAGAAAAAAGTTTTGAAAAGAACAGGGGTCAGAAGTTATTGTATTACTGTTTGCCTCAGTCCACAATGATCTCAACAGCCATTCTTACTAGAAGCATTAAAGAATATACTTAAGTATAAAAGTGATAGGCTACCCAAAACAATTATGGGAAATGAGCACAAAAGGAGTTACTTAAATCACACCAAGTGTCATAAAAATATTAAAAGAAGAAATGTTTCATTGGATCAGGGGTGAAAATTGCTGTAAGTGCCCAGGAAGTGGGGACGATGTCGTGCAAATTTATTTCCACGGTAATTGGCACAGTTTCTGGCTCTGGAAGTTACTTGCTAAGAGTTCGTGAGATGAACCCATGACTGGCGGGCCAGACGGCATGTGAGACACACTGGGCTCCTCCCCCAAGGGATGCTCCTCCCCCAAGGACTGCTCCTTCCCACTTTACTGAGGAGTAAAGGGCACGGAGGAATCCCATCCACAGGTCAGCAAACGCAGCGGTGGGCCTCCCAGAGGCCGCCATCCCCTTTCCCCAGGCTGCTCAGGTGTGGGTGCACCCTGAGCAAGTGTGGCAAAGGGCCAGGAGCCAAGGAGGATGGGCCCCTCTAAGGCTGAGAGAGATGAGGAATCGGATTCTCCCCTGGAGCCAAAAACACAGCTGGATCTGAGTCCAGAGAGGCCCGTTTCAGACTCTGCCCTCAAAGCTGTCAGAGGAAACCTGTGTGGTTTAAGCCACCACTTCCGTGGTAATTTGTTAGAGCAGCCACGGGACACTAATAGTCACCCTGGAAAGGAAGGTACTCCGGAGGCAGTTGGCCTTTAGGCGGGGCCTCGGAGGCAATGCTCTGGGGGCTGCGAGAGGCTGGGTGGGGGCCACCTCAAGGGAGCTGCTGGATCCCTGCGGGCGCATCTGGGCACTTGGCTTCATCATTCACTGCAAGAGATTTCACTGGTCTTAATGACTAACGAGGCTTCAGCCGGGGTCCTTCCATGGGACCTTGTAAGTTCATAGGGAACATTTTAGGACCACAATATCCTCAGGGCTCAAAGGACAAAGCTATCATACTGGGGTGGCAGGCATTTGGCCAAAATTTCTGCAAAGGCGATTCTGGGGCCTCGAATTGCACAGGGCCCTTGTGCTCCCTGCTGCTGGCTCTGAGCTTCTCGGATTGAGGAATGGCTGGGCTAAGGCACGGTGTTACGTTCATCTTGTCTTTCAGACCAAGCAATAGAACACCAGGTTCAACCATGGCATGACGTGGTACTTCAGAGCCATCTGTAACTCACAGTCACTTTGCAGAAATTTGAGGTTGATAAACTCTATCTTCGATGCCCCCCACTGCCTACGTCCTGTTTGCTTTCAGAGGCACATTGCGTGTCACCCTGGGCTTTCATGTCTGGAGCATCTGGCTCAAACTACCCGGGTATGACCCTGGCCGAGGCCAGGAATCTCTCTAAGCCCCCGTTTCCTTATCTAGACAATGGGGGCGAGAGTGCTGGCGTGCTGGACATGCATGGATTAGATAGTTAGCAAACGTGAGGGTCCGCACAGCACTCACTGGTAGGGAGCACGGCGTTGTGCAGGCTCATCCTGCTGGTTTTCCAGAGAGTTCTTTTCCACGGCATCCAGTGATGACTGTACAGGGCCAGGCTCCAGGTAGGCTCCCTCTGTCCAGGGCACTCCTGTCCCACACACCTGCTCCTGACAGGCTCACCTGTCCTTTGAGGCCTTGCTTGCTGTGAATGTGGCAAAAGAACTCACAGGTATTTTGCCTGAAGCTGTATTTGGCTTTAATCTGGTGCCAGCGGAAGGGACGGGCACTGGCTGCTGCCAGGGAGCGCTGGCTCTCTGACGGACCAGGGGGGGCCCCTCTCAGGCAGGTGAGCCCCCTGGAAGCCTGGTGGTCCTCTCCGTCAGGCTTCTCGCTGCGCTTCTGTCTCTGGAACCTATTCTTCCTAAGGAAACAAACCTGGGCTTTTACCCCAGCTGGAAACCCAAGAGCCTATTGTGGCCGCACGCTGTGAAAATCCTTCTGAGGTACTGTCTCCTGGGGTTTCTACGGTGACCCCTCTAGAGAAGACGAGCTCCTGACCGGGGGCTGGAGGGGGCCAAACGCAGGGCAGGGCCAGCGGAAGGGGCTGCAGGTCAACCATCCGGGCCTTCTTGTTTCTACGCAGGCGCCACACGAGGAAGACAGGGACTATTCTTAAGAACAAGGCCTGTGCAGCAGCCTGCCCCGTGCTTACCACGAGCCTCCGCCGACCTTCCTAGAGCTGGTTACCACATCGCAGGCTCGTGGCACGTACAGTGAGCTGCGAATCCCCCCAGCAGCCCCCCGGCAGCGGGCTAGTCGGCACACAATGGATCGATGGTCTTGAGGACTTCACAGCATCCTTCAGGGGTCCTGAGTCTGCTTCCACCTACCAGGGAACTTGGCCGATTTTGGGTAACAGAATCTCCTAAATGAGGATCCCAGCAGCAATGTCCAGGTCTTCACTAGGACAGATTTCACACCTGCTCTCCAAACTCGGGCGCTTGCCGATCCCAGGAGGCCTCTTAGCCGTGACAGCGGGGTGTGCGCCGGGCCTGCAGACAGGAGCACGTCACATTTGCTGGAAGCAGGCTCAGGCCGGCTGCTCTGCTCTCTGTCCTCATTGGCAATGACCTCCCGTTTTTGGACTGTGAGGAGTGTGCCCACCTGCAGAATCCAGGGGGTGGGGGAGACGGGGGAACGAGAAGTGCCAAGGGCCTGCTGCCCCAGGTTTGAGGCCTTTCCATTGAGGATCTCTGTGTACTCAGGCAGGCCAGGCCTTCTCCGGGGGGACCAGGAGGCTGAGGTGGCTCTGCGCCCTGTGATGGTCTGAGGCCCAGACCCAGCGCAACCAGGGTGCTCTCTGCCCCTCCCGCCGGCCCCCACGCCCTGCTCTGCCATCACTGGTGCCTGCAAAGTGCTTAGGCTTCAGGACAAGGTGAGATCTTCCGACTCTTCACAGCCAGCCTCGCTGGCCCGCGGGGTTTGAAGCTGGCTGGGGTGCAGGGGCCTGGGCTGCTCAGGGTCTAGCCTGCTGGGTGGTGTCAG
Source organism: Manis javanica (assembly GCF_040802235.1). Lineage (NCBI taxonomy): Eukaryota > Metazoa > Chordata > Mammalia > Pholidota > Manidae > Manis > Manis javanica. Next base: position 2,406,020 of record NC_133160.1, read on the forward strand.
CGTGTGGGGCAGGGTTTATGGACATCCTTAAAAACCACTCCAAAGCTCTTTGTATCCCAGGAAAAAAATGAATACATTTACTTCTAGCTACACAACAGTGGTCAGCTGGTCAGCGGGAGCTCGTACCCCGTCAGCAATGAATGAGGACGTGTGGGGTCAGGAGAGGCCAGAGGGAAAGCAGCGCATGGAGGAGGGAGGTGGCGGGGCGAGCTTCCGGCTGGGAGGACACCCCTTCAGGACTGGAGCTGATGACTGCTGGGGGCGCTTGCATGCCTCCCTCCCTAGGGACGCGTGGCATCTAGGGCGGATGCTGGTGTCAGTTGGGTATGATGTGGTGTAGACCATGGTGACTAGGTTTTGGGGGGTGGGAAGGAGCCGCTGATACTGGGGCACGCACTTGGCCCATCTGCTGCCCTCTGCCACTCTCCTGCACTCCCATGGGGCAGGCGAGCCAGGCAAGGGTTGCTCCTGGGGATGGCCTGAATGGGCCGCTGGTGACCGTCCTCGCCTCTCCTGCCTGCGGCACCCCGCATTTGGGGATCGTGCCTTCCACACCCCCAGTTCCACACCCCCAGCCCTGCTTGGTGTCCACTCTGGTGGATGGGATGTAGCCCTGTGTACTGAGTCCCTCGCTGTGGGCCCTGCAATGTCCCCAAAGGGAAGCTGCCTGGAGCACATGGTGTTTGGCTTCTGCGGAGGACGGGAGGCTCCCACAGCTCCACAGCACCCCACCTGACCCTTGGCAAGTATCACCGGCGATGCTCATGTCACTGTGCAGCCTTTCCATTTGTAGGGCCACCCCCCCGACTCCGTGGGACACCTGGGGTCTGCTGGCCTGCCCAGGAAGGGCTCACCTGGCCTGACACATGGAGGTGGCTCAGGACTTGTTGGCTGAATCCGAATCAAAGTGTGTTTGTCGACACAGCGCTGGGCGCTGCCTGTCCCTCCAGATTAGGGCTCTGCCAGATGGCTGTCAATCAGCCTGAGGTGGCAGCCTCGGGCGAGTGATTCTGGATGAATGCCGTGAGCTCCCGCGCAGTACGGAATCCCTGTCAGAGGCCAAGAGGAGAAATGGAATAATTCACCTCCAATTTTGTCACCTTCTGTTCTCTGTTACCAAAGGGGATGATTCCTGGGAACGTGGCATGTGGCAGGCCTCCTTTGTGACGCACACAGAGTTTCAGAACAACCAGCCTGACCTTCTGTGGCCGGGGCACCCATCCTGGCGTTTCCTGATGCCCTGCCCTGGGGCGACAGTCCCGTACAGGGAGGTGTGTGGCTTCCAGGGTCGGCCTGAATCCCCGACGATGTAATGGGAGAGAGGGCGCTGGGCCCTGCAGAGGGAGGGTGGTGGGGTTGCCCTTGCACCTGGGGGAGAGATTCGGGAAGCGACCCCTCTAGGGCCACGTCTCCCGAGGTGACCTTCACTGTGATGGGCGTGGCCATGCTGAGATGGGGCGGGGCTAGGCCTCTGAGAAGGCCCCGCCTCCACAGTGCCCGCACATCCCCAAGGCACTGACTGTGATGGGTCTGAGCTCCCGACCTCACCACTTCCCTTGGTTTCTGAACCCCAAATTGTTTCTCCTTAAAGCTATGGCACATAAGCAACTGTCCCTTTGTCAAGCCAGAGTGACACGGTCAAGCCTGGTTCACGGCTTCGGGGCACGCGTCCTGTGGGGCGGTGGGTGCCCCGATTCCCTCCTCGAGGCCCAGCGCAGACCCCTGCTCTCTGACCTGGCTCTGCGCCCACGTGTGAGCGGAGCAGCGCTCTTTCCACGCCCCCCTCTGCCGGGCGCTCTAGCCCCGGACAGCCGCCTCCCCGAGGACTGTTAGTCTTGAAATCTGGCCCTGGGTCCTCCTTCTCCTCCACCCTCGGGAGCCCCTGGTCTGGATTCCAGCAGTTCTGGAATATAGGTGATTCGACCCATTTTCCAACCCAACGCAGCCAGAAATGCAGGATGACCAGACGCAAAACGTGTTCACCGGAAAGGTGGCAGGTGCGCACAGCCATTCAAGGCTGCCTTTGTCCACTTAGGTGAGCGGCTGGATGCCTGTTATTTGTCCTTAAGAATTATTTTCTTCTCATTTGCAGCATGTATGAGAGTAGGAGTCTTATTTTTTCCTGGTGTGATTACCTGATGACGTCTGTGTTTCCCACGAGTCCGTATGATCCTCCAGGGCAGGGCCGTCTGTTTTTACTCAGCCTATATGCCTGTGCCAAAAAGTGCCAGGCACAGAATAGGTGCTAAGTAAATATTTATTGAAAGAACGTCTATTATAAAAGCCTTTATTTCTGGAATTATCTTATCCACCATAAACATCTATACTGATGTTGTGCAGATTCAGTCACCGTACGACCATGGAGAGTAATGAGAAATGGTGTTCTATCTGCAGGGTGTCTTGCCAATGGGTTTCAGCCCCGGACAAGTTCACTAGGGATTCAGTGAGACTGGGGAATGGCAATGGAACATTCTTGGGGTGAAAGGATTACACCCAAATTTATACCCACGGTGGCAGGTTGATCACTAGAATCCTGTCCACTCAGAGTGAGTCTGCATGCAGCGAGCCGGTCTCTGCCTCTGGGCCTCTCTGCCCACACAGCCATCGCAGTCTCTGTCCTCGGCACTGCCACCACTCCAGTCTTGCTATGCTCTCCTGCAGCCATGCAGCAGCCGTGCCACTGTGTCGCCCAGAGCACTGGGCAGAGCTTTTTATATAGACTCAATAACAACGTATTGCTCACACGTGTGCAGTGGGCCACCGACCAGGGCCAGGTGAGAATTGGGGCCATAGGAACCTTTACTTTATCCAAAAGGGCTGCTCAAAGTTTACTTTTAAAAACTCATTTTTCCAAAAAGAAGTTGGGATGGGTGCATTTTTCTTTCAGGTTATGAGGACAGTTTATTTCCGAAGGTAAAGCCCACAAATCATAATAATGTTTTGTTTTCTTTACCCTGATTTAGTCTCTTTAAAAATATTTTTCTTTTTCCTGATTATCAGTGCAATATTATTGTAGAAATGAGGAGAAAAAAATATAGGAGAGTTCACAAAGAAAAAATAACGGCAGATTGTTTCTAAGACTGTATGGATAAAGTGAAGGTTCTTATGGTCAGGATTCTCACCTGGCCCCTGGTTGGTTGGCCCACTGCCCATGTGTGGGCAATACGTTGTTACTGACTCTGTATAAAGAGCTCTGCCCAGGGTTCTGGGTGACACAGTGGAATGGCTGCAAGGCTGCAGGAGAGCAGAGCAGAGGCTGGAGTGGTGGCAGCACAGAGGACAGAGACTGAGATGGCTGCAGGGACAAGGGGGCCCAGGGGCAGAGACAGGCTTGCTGCACGCAGACTTGCTCTGAGTGGATGGGATTCTAGTGACTGACCTGCCTCTGTGCAATAAAATTGGGTATAAACCCTTTCACCCCAAGAACATTCCACTGTCATTTTTTTTTTGGTCTCATTGAATCCATAGTGAACTTGTCCAGAGCTGAAACCCATTGGCAAGAGTCTGTAATTCAGACATAGCCACAATTAACACTTTGGTGTTTTTATCCCACTTGTGTGCATGTGCATTTATTTCTACACTGCCTTTTTACTTAGCATCACAGTGCAAGAATTTCCCCGTATGATTAAATCTCTTTAATAATATCATCTCTAATAGAAGTACAATATCCTCTTTTATGTATATACTGCAATTTATTTAATAATACTCAAGTTTGGGGACATTTGTGTTGCTTCCAATTTTTGCTGTTTTATTTGATGTTGAAATATTACTGTTTATGTAAATCATGGTGAACACCTCTGATTGCGTTTCCATGGTGGTCGCTTGGTAACAGAACAGAGGCATCTTTCCTTTGCAATTCTTCCTGTTCTGGGCTTATGAAGCCTGCTTCTAGTACACAGACTAACAGATATACCCACAATTTCTGTGGTGAGCCTTTTAACTGAAGTTAAATATGCATGCAATAAAATATACAGACTATATATTTATCATTAACCAATTTGTACGAATGAACACGCCTGCATAGCCGCCACTCAACTCAGACCATGAGCCACTGCTGTCACCCAGAAGCCTGGGTCGTGCACCCCTGCTAAGTGATAAGCTCTCGGAGCCTCCCCTCTTCCTCCTTCTGTCACCACAGCTTCTCCTGACTGCCTTGAATTTCATGTACACGGAGTCATACACACAGGCTTTTGTGTCTGGCATCTTTCCTTCAAGGTCGTGTCTGTATGGCCCAGGAACAAATCTGGCCTACCATCTCTTTCCATACAGCCCACAAGCTAAAAGTGTTTTTATATTATTAAATGATTATCTTAATACCTATATTATCTTTTGTTTTGCTTCTCAGCTTACCAAACCTTAAATATTTACTATTTGGACATTTACTGACAGCTTGTGGCCCTGCTTTGTGGAATCCTGTGATTTGACTGTACTGCATAGTGTGAACCTCTCGCTGGGGACACGTATTTAGAGGGCTACAGTGTTTGCTGTAATGAGCAATACTGACTTGAACATCCTTTTGTGTGCATATTGTGGGGCAAACCCTTATTGATGTTGGTTAGGACCCCAGGCCGATGCCTATGTTTGGCTTTAGTAGATGCTTCCAGTTTTCAAAGTATTTATACCAATTTATACTCTTACTTGAGTGCATTTCTAGGAAGGTCAGTGCAAGGTGAATAATAATGACATTAGTGGGCATTCTTATCTTGTTCCTGATTCTGGTATCGCACCACCAAATGTGATTTTTAGATAGTTTTTAAAAAGACGCCCTTTACCAGATTAAGGAAGTTCACTTGCATTCCTAGTGTGCTGCGATTTTCATTATGAATGGGTGATGAATTGTTTTGAATACTTTTTCAACATTGATTGAGATGACAACATACCCTGCCACCCCTTCTGCTAGTAATTGATTTTTGAACGTTAAGCCAATCTTTTTATTGCTGAAATAAACCTTGGATAATAAGCTAATGATTTGTTTAGAATGTTGCTTTTATGTTCCTGAAGTTAATTAGTGTGTGATTCCGCTTTCTTGCAATGTGCTTGTTAGGTTCTGTATGAAGCCGTAATGAGCCATCAAGAATTATTATGACTCATGTGATTCCTTCCTTAAATATTTGGAAGAATTAACCCGTGAAGACACTTGCTTTTATAGTTTACTTTTTAGGGAGGGGTGTAGATTATAGGTTGTATTTATTTAACATATTAAGGCTTATTCAGATTTTCCATTTCTTCTTGTGTCAATTTGGTTAAGTTGTGGTTTCTAAGGATTTTTCATGTGAGTTTTCAAATTTATTATCAGGAAGTTGTTCAAAAATCTTACCATCTTTATGGGTGTCCATAAATGCTCTAATGATGCCCCTTTTTTCCAATTATTATTTTGTTTTTTCATGAACTGTTTTGGTAATGATATATTAGTTTTATCTATCTTTGCAATTATTCAACTTTTGGCTTTTCAAGATTTTCTCTAACTTTTGCTCTCCATTGCATTAGCAGCCACTCCTATTTTCACTTTTTCTTTCTACCTTTTTTTAAATTGGTGGGTGGGTTTTTTCCCCTAGCTTCTTCAGATAGAAAAATTCTTAATTCCCAGCCTTTCTTCTTCTAATACATATGCATTTTCCTCTATGCATGGCTTTGGTTGCATTTCAGATGTGGCACTGCCATGTTTTCATTAACATTATGGTCAAAATATTTTAAAATTTCCTCTGTGCTATCTTCTTGAACATATGACTTATTCAAACTATTTAGAGCAATTTTTCCCCAGATGTTTATTCATTGTCATTGCCTTGTTGTTGACTTAATTACCTTGATTTGTGTTGACACTGGGGTGTCACACTCTCCCTACAATGTCTCGGACCTTGTGTTGGCAGTGCCGTTTATTGGGGGGGGTGGCTGGCTCCGCTGCTGGCGCCACTGGCTAATCTCCTTTTGCCGTCCATGTAAGTAATCTGTTGCCTAAATATACAAGTGGGTCATTGTATGTTTACCAGACCCATCAGTCAGGCCTTGGTCTGCCTGTATGTACGTACACGCAAATGTCATGTATTTACATATATGTGCATCACATTTGCATCTGATGTATGAAGCCCGCCTGCTTTGGCAGGGTGTCCAATCTATGGGGCCCATGCTTCCACCTCTGAGACCATCAGAAACTCTGCCCAGCTTACAGCCTCCGAGCTGCTGATTCTGTCTGGGTTCTGGGTTTCCGGAAGGAACGGGTAAGCACCCTGAGGGCAATGGCGTGCAGAGCCCCCAGGCACACCTCTCTGGGGCTCCCTCTCCTCCCTGACCTGGGCCTGGAGCTTCAGCTGACCTGGGAGCAGCAGACCTCTGCCTCTGCTCCCCAGCCAGCGAGCTTCTGCAGCCCCAGGCCCCTGCTTGGTACTCAGCCCTGATTTGCGCAGACAGGCTTGCAGACCCTCTGAGGAGACGCAGGGGCCTGCGTGGGGCGCTGGGGGCCTTCAGGCCTGGTTTCCTCTGCTGCGTTCAAGTTTTCCCCCTCATACCCTCCCTCCCTCCCTTCCTTCCTTCCATCCATTCAAAAACTTTATCCAGTTCCCAGTTGCTCCCAGTGGGAGGGCTAGTCTGCCCGGAGGCGTTCTGTGATGGCCCAGATACATCTGTTGCTCTTTATTTCTACAGTTGCCTAACGGTTTTCTGCTTTTACTTTTAGGTCCACCTGGGATATCTTCGGTGAAAAAGAAGCTATGCCACACTTTGCCCCCGATCATTAGCCTCTTGTTCTGGACCATCCTTTTCTGTAGATTGGCAGTTGCCTATATCAAATATCTAGGGTTTATCATAAGCTAGTCACATTTCACACTGTCCTCCTTATGCTGGGATCGACTGTTACAATCACTGCAGGTTTACCGTATGTAATCTTATGTCTATTTGTTTATTAGGTACCCGCCCAGCGCCGGGCATTCTGCTGGGAGCGTTCCATGGGTCATATTTGCAATTTTTATGTCGGGCATTAAGCACTGTTTTAATTATAAAAGTGAGACAGAAAGGCTGCACAGCATGCTAAGGTCACCTGGCTGGCAGGTCTCAGAAACGGGACCCTTGTGGCCGATGCCAGCCTCAAGAATGTAACTGTCATGTCTATTCCACTCCCAGTATTGTCACTAACTGGAATTAGTGGCCACTGAGTCTGAAAAGCAGTTCATTAGTGCAGCTGCAACTTCCTCAGGCAGGTGAGTGTCACCTGTCACATCAGGCTCTGGGGCTCCTGGGCAGTAGTGACAGAGGTCCGTGCAGGTGTCGGGAACTGATCCAGAGGTCAGCTGGTGGTGGGATGAGCAGGCACGGAAGGCGCTGTTTCAGTTCTCTGACTGGTGTGCCCAGCGATCAGTGAGCTTCCAACAGGGGGCATCACTCCTAGAGACTACATTCAGGAACTCCGAGTGGGGCCTGGAAATCTGCATATTAACCCCCCGCCTGGGGGATTCTGACCCAGGAGGTCTGGTGAGGACTGTCCTCTCAGCAGCCTGTCCCTGATGCCTGAGCACCTGGGAGATCGGGCTGGGTGGTGGGGGAGCCCCAAGACCCTGGTTGGAAGGGAGTCGAAAGGAGGCATCGGCTTGCACGGCTGCCATGGCGGAACACCACGGCCTGGGGCTTCAGCCGCAGAAATGGACTTTCTCACGGTTCCAGAGGCTGGTAGCCCAAGACCACAGCACTGGGGCCTGGTGTCTTCTGGGGTCTCTCCTTGGCTAACAGACGGCTGCCTTCTCACCGTCCCTCACATGGCCTTTCCCAGCCCTGATGTGTGTCCTAATCTCCTCTCCTTATAAGGACACGAGTTGGATTGGATTAGGGCCCATGCTAAAGGGCTTGTTTTAATGTAATTACTTCACTAGAGGCCCAGCTCCAAATACTGTCACATTCTGAGGTACTGGGGGTCCAGGCATCAACACATGAATTTGGGGGGATGCAATTCAGACCATAGGAAAGGGCTGGATGGAGGCAGCAAATAGCTGGACAGCAAAACCAAAATCTCTTAGTGTCCCCAAAGATGAGCCTGGCATTGCGGTGAGGAGAGCAGTGGACCTGGGGAAACGACTGTGCAGGTGGACAGCTGAGCCCAGTGACCGGGGAAGTTGCCAGCGAGCCACGCCAGTGCACGGCAGGCCTAGCAGCTCTTCAGGTGTCACGCCTGTGGTGCTGGTCACAGGTGGAGAGGCAGCTGGAGGCAGGGTCCCCACTCACCTGATCTGCCAGGTGACCACTGCTCCCCTCGGTCAACACACAGAGGCCACCCAAATGCCCGCTGCTGGCAGCCTGCCCTGACCGTGCCCAGCTCCGCTGCTTCCTCCAGCAAAAGCGTCTGTGTTACAAGACTCATTTGTGTCTGTTCCCAAGTCAGTTTATTCACTCGTACATCTTACCATTAATTTTGTAATTTCACAAAACACCGTGAGAACCAATGGAATGAGAGAGCAAACGGAGGCTTGGTGTGGAAACTAAGCCAAATGTTTTGGACAGTGAGTTGCCGGAGAGAAAGTGCTGCCAAATCAGGCCTGAAAGCAAACGGAGTCAGACACGGGGGTTGAGGGGCAGTTGGAGAGGAGTCAGTGGGCATGCCAGGGGACTCGGCAGGGCGTGACCACTCCGCTGGAGGGAAACTGGCGTTGTGCAGCCTTAGCCATGCACTCAGATGGTGGCCGAGGCTTACAGAAGTAAAGCATCGGGAAGTGCCATCACGGTACCAGGCTTACAGAAAGGGCTTTGGTTTCAATTTCAAAAGATTGGTGAATAAGTGTGCATTTGCATGTTTCAAGCTAAAATAAATATTTTTAGATGATATACTTTCTAATGAGTTCTCATTTTTACCTGGTTTTCCAATTAACCTACCTACAACTGTTCCTTCTAGCGTCAGATAAGAGGCCGAGGTCAGATGATACATCTTTCTCTGAACTTTTGGGAGAATTAAATAAGAATGCGTGAGAAGTACTTCACCCAGCGCCTGGCAGAGGGGCCCTGAAGAACCGGCGATGACGACCGTGTGGCTGTCACCTGCAGACTCCGCGTGTCCGTGGCACGCCCCTTCGAGCCCCAGACGAGGCCGGGCTTCCGTGGAGGCGGGCTCCAGGTGGGGGTCCTGCCGCCTTGCTAAATAAGAGCATCACCCAAGGGTTGATGCTCTTCCTCACAGCTGGTACGACTGGCTTCGTGCCCGCTCTGCTTACGGTGAGACACGTGCTAGTAAAGCCAACCCAGAACACCAAGGAAAGGTAAAACCCGCCGGGAAGAGGACAGGAAGCCTGCTGACTGAGTAGAATCAAATGATCCGTTATGTGACACGCATTGTGAGCTTTCAGACAGGGGCTGATTTTTCCCCCATGAAAATTGGGTTTTGTGTACTTCTTAGAGGCAAAGAACCAGGAGCCACGCTCCTCCAGGGGGGCACTTCCATCCTAGGCGCTCTGAGTTTCCTGCTGGGACGGGCCGTGTCCAATCCCTCACCTGATGGGCGCGTGCCAGCGTCCTGGCACGAGGAGTCTGGGAAGCACCTGCGCCCCATGTCCTGTGCACTCACCCAGAGGCACGTGCCCCTCCAAGTCCATCCCAGTGTCAGCTGTCTTGACGCTGGAACTCTCTGTTTGAAAGGGGGGCAGGTCAACCTTTCTTCCTCTTGTTTCCATGGAACCGAGCTGAGATTTCAGGGCTCTGGCTTCACAGAATGAAGAAAGCATCGCTCCTCAAACCTTGATCTGTCACCTGCAGACAGCTGAGACTTTCTGATTCCCAGAAATACTTCCCGCGCCTGCACCCCCAGCCTCTCTCCTTCAGAGTGACCACTGGTTTGCAGCCCTTTGCAGATGAAAAGGTGCATCCTGAATAGCATTCACATGCGTGAAGGGTTTTAAGAAAACTGTAACACCCTTTGCAGTATTCCCCTTTCAAGCTTTACCAGAATAAATTTGAAAAAAAAAAAAAAGCACACCCAATCTCTCATAACAATATTGCAGAAACCCAAGTGTTTCATTTCATGGTTAATTTGTTTTGTAATTATAGATCTGTTGGTAAACAGTACAGTAATATTTTTTTCATTTTGCTTATTTATGCCGTTTATGCTCTAAATGTTTTCACTATGGTGTGATAGCTGTTTGTGAAAGAAGCTTCTTGACTACATTAATTCAAATAAAATTTTCTGCATTTCACATGTACACACACACTTTATGCCTAATCTGAACTCCTAGGAAGGCTTTTACTTGAAGATGGGACAAAATGCATATCATTCATTTTTACTTTTAATTAAAAATACACATGAAAGAGCAATATTGAATCTCCTATTACCAGTTTTAAAAACATTCCGTTAGCACAATTATTTTCATTTCCAATCTTGGAATTTATGTGCATGCATATTTTAAAAGATAAACAGCTTCAAAATTTTTCTCATGACAGTTATTTTTTATAATATTTTTATAATCATTGCCTTGATTCAGAGATAATTGAACAAGAAAAGAAGACACACAGGAGAAAAAGAAGCACAAGCTGGCACGTGTCAGCAGCTCTCAATCCGGAGAGGCAGAAATACAGCTCTGCGTGTGTATGCACACGTGTGCTTGTGTGCATGTGTGCACATGTGTGCATGTATTTTCTTTTCTTACAAAGAGGTATACACATCATTTTACGGCCTGTTTTTTTTTTCATTAGTGACATGTGGAAAAACTATGCCTGATCAGAACTGTCCCTGATGGACAGTTACAAGTTGTCTATTGTCTGCTTGCCCATCCAGGCCTAATTCATTGCACAGACTCTCTCCTCTTCAACACCCTCTGCTTTTAATTCTGACTGTGGCAAACTGAAAGCATGCTCTTCAGAGCCACAATCTTTCCAGGACTCCCAGCTTGCATTTTTGCTTTACGGTAGCTTTTATGATCATCATGCTATCAGATAGATTACATTCTCTCATTTTGATGGATATACTTTATGAAGGTCTTTTCTTAATAATCTCAATTATTTATAGTGGTTTTGTTTTAAAGACAGTGCTGCAGTTAATCGTTTTGTGTAAATACGCATTTTGTTTTTTCTGTGGAATCACTTATTGTGCATAATTATCCAGGAGTGGAATTTCTGCGCCAAAACCTCTGATAATCTGGAGAGGACTGGTTTGGAGAGTCTGTTCTTCTCAAAGGGCTTATTCCACGTTTACCAGGAAGAGGAGACTCATTTCATTGCAGCCTTATGGCACTGGGGAGCACCACTTCATTTTTAAAAGAATATAAGCTCTTTTTAAATGATCGGCTTTAAATTCAGTTATTTAGAACTAAAATGACTTCAGTACAGAGGCTGGCGTCAAACAATTTGCCTGGGTGGTGAGCTGGGCGGCCCTACTGGGCTCACTCCCTCTAAGGAGGCCTTCTTTGACTCTTTCCTCACCACCTGAAGGTTCTGTCTGCAAATGCTACTTTAAAAGTATTTCGAGTTTGAGGCAAGGCACTTACCTTAAGGTTAACAAGGAAGAGGGGTGTCGTCTCTGCTGGGATGGTACTTCAGGCAAGGACGCTGCCGAGTCTCTTCCGGCTGACGGTGCCCCACGTCTTGCTGGGACCCTGGGAGCTCAGAGGACAGCAGCGGGGTTGATGCGCCCCCGCGCTGGGGTGTTTGAAGGACACAGCTTGGGTCCGGAGCCCTGGGGTGCTAGGGTGCGCAAGGAGGACAAGACTGTCGCGGTCCAGGCGTGCTCTCATCCAAGACACAGACGTGAACAAGGTCATTTCTAGAAGTGGTGAAACCACGAGGGGAAGTCTGATTTTCTCCACTGCAGTGTAAACATCTGACTTTTCACCCCAGTAGACACTAAAAAACACAGGTGAACTCCGGCTGCGGCCCCGGGGCTCCCTGTGCCTGGGATTCGGATTGCCAGTGGTCCTGCGCTGGTTTTTCTTTTTGTCTTTTGGGGGAGGGGTGGCCAATGAGAAAATAATTTTTAATGGAGAGATGGAGAGTTATATATTGATGAACTATCATTTTATCTATTATGATCAAGTTCACAATTTTATGTATATCATTAACAAGACAAGGCTATTTTAAAAAACATCTTTAAATCGTAAAAATATTTCTTTTAAAAATACTCAATGTGAGGTTGATTGGAAGGAAATTTTTCACTAAATAAGAATTAGCCTGGCATGGTGGCCTGGGGAGGTGTGAAGGGGATGTGGCCACCTGGGGGAACTGTCCTGCAGCGCTCTGGTGTCCCTACGGCAGGTGGTGCCCCAGCCCATGCACTGCAGTCACCTGCTGTGTCTGCTGTTAAAGGTCAGTGCCTGGTCATGAAATCCAAGCAATGGGTAGGACTGCATGAGCACACTGCATGAGGTAGGACTGCATGAGGCTCCACTGAAGGGGCCTCTTTGAACTTGCATCTTGGACTGGAAACCATCTGGGGACCAAGTCCCCACTTGTACTTTGTCTGTACATCCCTGATGTCTGTCTTCTGCCTCACCTGGCTGCTCCCACCTGTGGTCAGCCTGCCTGCATGGCCGTGTCATGTCAGTGGCCTCCACCTGGTCTCGCTGCCGCCGAGTTCCTTTCCTGTTTCCCATCCCTGCTGCCCACCTGCGTGTCCCCTCCTCCCCGAGCCCATGAGCCCTCCCATGACCTGGGAGTTAGACTGGAACTGGGTCATCAGATGAAAGGCAGTGAAAAGGCTCCTGGGTCACCCACTCAACTCTGCCTTTGGCACCATCTGCTGGGATGGGTCCCTTTCCCACTGGAGAGGTGGGACCTTCCATCCCTGCTTCTCCCTCTCCAGCAGGATTGGGGTGAAACTGTGGAGACGTGGGTCTTCCCCTGTGAACACAGAAATGTCAGAAGGTGGGGACACCATCTAGGGGAAGGGGCCGTATTCCTCCCAAGCCTAGGGAGGGTGGGTGCTGGGGACACCAAGGGCCAGCCCTAGGAACACAAAGCCCCCATGACCGGCCCAAGGTGATGCCCAGCGCGCCGTCTTGGCTGGCCCTCCGCTCTTCATCTTTGCCCATCTCGTTCCCACCCGTAAATAGCACTTCCTCCTCCCCACGAGTTGAGGGAGGTACACTCTCCTCCCGTTCCTAATGCAGCGCTCAGGCCCTGCCCACTCACTGCTGCCCCTCCCACCTGCAGGAGCATTGCCTGCATCCTTCATTGGGTTGTTATTCATACCCTCTTTGTGCCATTTTGATGTTTTTCTATGTTTACTTGTCTTTAAAAAAAAAATCATGTGTCTATTATTTCCCAAAGCTGGAGATCACGTCATAAATATCTGTGTCGCAGAGCTCAGCACCCGGTGAGCGAGCACTTCCCCAGGGATGCGCTCACCGTGGCCGTGGGAGGGTGAGAGCACAGGCGCCGCGATCCCATTGGTCATGGTTGCATCTTCCTGGGAAGCCATGTAACCCTCACAGGGGCTGGAAGAGGAGGGTCCCACCATCATTTGTAATCTGAATGGTCTTCCAGAAAATCACCGATGTAAATAAAGGCTTTGCTGAAACTTCTCTTTTTGACCTTGGGCAAGATTTCTGATCTTCTTTACTGGCAACACAAGAGGGACGCCGTAAAGCCGCCCAACCTGCAAGAATGTGGCCATGAATGAGCAGCCGTACTGCCCAGCTCTTTGTCCCCCCCGGTTTGCACGCCTCCTTCCTTCTGCTGTCTGAGCCCAGGGCGACTGCATCCCAGGTGGACCCCCAGAAGTCAGCTTCCCTCCCACCCAGGGACCCCTCTTCTGGGCTGGTACAAGTCAAGGGAACAGTGCCATCTGCTGGGACTCTGGCTGAATACCAGCGGAAGTTTGCCCTGTGACTTGGGAATGTTCTGGAAGCTTACTTGGGGGACAGGAGTGCCTCCAGGGCACAAGGGAAGATATGCCACAGGGCAGCGGGCCAAGGGTCGGGTTCCCTGCCAGAGGAACCACCTGAACCTCCTCCCTTAGAAGCCTAGTTCTCAAGGGCTCGTCCGAGAATGGGATGGAACACACTCTTTTAAAGGAACACATGCCCTCTTGCTCAGCCAGCATTCAAGCACCCCTCCCCCACCTGATGGAAACCTCTTTATCAAGAAAGAATGGAAGATGCGGGATTCTTTTAGAGCACCTGTTTAAGGGAAGTGGGAGCTTGCCTCCGGCCTCACAACACATTCTAGTCTTCATGAGTCATTTGTTTGTTACATGTTTTATTAACGGTGTGTTCACAATTTACATATGACAAGAATGACATGGAGTCGAGATGTGGGCTCAGTCCTTCTATTAAAATACCTAAAGCATTTCACCAATGTTCATCTCTTGTATTGCCCAAGGAAAATGTAATAAACATTTATAATGACGAACTTGGGAGCTTCTCATTAAGCAGTCTGACTTCTTCCTCTTGACATGATATCATTGTCAGGGAACAACAGCCCTGGACCTTCTGACGCAGACATGGGCTCTGATCGTCCAGTCATTTTCAGGAAAAGGAAAGTGAAATTGAAACTCCTTTTCCCCCGGTTTGGCGCTGGGGTAAGGCTGCCTGAACCCAGGGAGCCGAGTGCCTGCAGGATCTTGAGCAGTTTCTGAACTGAAAGGAGCAGATACCTGACAAGAGGTGACCCGCCCCCGGGGGTGCAGGCGCACTGCAGGCGGACCATGATCGCTTCTGTCCTGCGCAGCGTCATGATGCTAAGAAGGCGGCTCTGCTCTGGCCACTGGAATGACCTCCTGGTTTTGCCTCCACGGATAGAAGAAAACGCCACACCTGTGCTTTTTGTTAACAAACCAGCCTTACTAGGGCGTCACTTTTCTGCAAAGTAAGCACTCCGGGAGGCCGGGCTGACCCACATTCAGTGCACAGAGCTTTCAGGTTGGGCTGCTCTGCGAGTGTACCCCATGCAGGCTGGTCTCTGGGTCGCCTGCCTCACCTTCCTTTCCCGTGTGGGGACTGGGTTTTGGGCCACAGGAATGGGGCAGCCTGACTTCTGATTTCCTGCATTTGACAGGGTCCTGCCTACTGAAAAATCTTAGCCTGACTTTCCTGCCCATGTCAGGGACTCGGGAATTCCTGTCCTGACTCTACCCGCTCAGTTAATTCTCTGCATCTTACTGAGTTTCTCTTTCAAAGCCTTTCGTAATGATGATGGTCAGCAGCAGCTACTGGACACCCACCTTATGCTGGGCACTGCGCTCAGCTCTGTGTCTAAGACTCAGCAGCCCTACAGAACGGGCCTCTCAGCTAAGGCAGTGGCGCTCCTCTGCTGCGCGTGAGTCTTCGGATCAGCTGTGTCACGGGGTCACCACACCCGCATCACTAGCAGCGAAGGGCAGGGGCTTCAGCCAGCAACTGACTTGAGTCCTGCCTCTAGTCTGATCTTGGACCCCGATTTCCTCACCTGGATACAGGGGATTTTAATACCTAATGCCCAGAGTTAATGGGGGGTTGAAATAACTTTATGCATCAAAGTCCAGAGCAGGACCTTTGCTCAATAGATTGAGTGCCCAGGATCGTATTGCTCCCATTACGCAGATTCAAAAAAAAGTGTTTTTGGCTCAGAAAGGGGGAGGAACCTTTCCAAGGTCATATTAAAAACATCAGTATAGAGGGCTAGGATTTAAGCCAGGGGTGGTTTAGCTCCAACTTCCTAAGCATGCAAGCCTCTGTAGCACCTCTCAGGATGCCCCTCGTGGCCAGAGGGCATGTCCGAGGCCTGGACCAACGTCTCCATCATGCCTTCTCTTGTGCATTCAGTATCCCTCCACATGCCAAGGGCTCTCATTTTACCACCAGCCCCATATATTCTTCTGTTTAAAGGCTAAAATGTCTCAGATTCAGTGCTTCTAACCGAGCTGGGGCCTCTGGCCCCCTCCTTTCCTCCCCTCACCAGAAACCAAGTCGTCTGGAAGGTAGCATAGTGCCTGGCACTGAGCAAGTGCTCAAGAGATACTAGCTGTGGATGGAGGCGAGGAGGCTGGGGACGGCTGCTCTCACCGCGGCCATCTCTGCTGGGCCAGCTCTGGGTCGGCTGTTCTCCGTCGCTCCGTCACCATACCACCTCCCTGGGCCAACGTCCTAACCACCTGACATCTCATGCACCGGTTTTCATGCATTCATTCTCATTTCTCACAGCCTTTTCTTCATATTTCACCAAAATCATTTTTGAAATAAATACATGATCATGTTGCTTTTTTGCCCACACTCTTTGTGGGCCCCAGTGACGTCAGGATAGACCCCAGCGTCTTTCTATGGCCCTGGGGCCCTGTGGACTCTGGTCCTTGCCTGCGGGCCCAGGGGCATCTCCTGAAAGGAGACCCTCCCGTCTTCTCGCTTGTGGATTTCAGTTCCTCCAAGGTCTTCACTTCCTCACTCACCAAACCATTTTCCTGGAACATTTCTTTCGCTGTGAACTGTCCCCATACCCCCACTTGGTCATTCTGGAGCCCGAGTTGGGGATGGCCCCACAGGCTGCCCCGTGGGTTCCCAGCGTTGGCCCCCACGCACTAGAGGATGCTCCGGGGATGGAGCAGAGAGATAATAAGATCACACTCGCTGCTATGTAAACAGAAAGCACCTGGGTAAACAATGAGCTATAAAATCATGAGATTGAACTCTCCACTCCCGTGTGAAGGAGGAGCCTGGGAGGATTTTCAGGCTGAAGACTTAACAGGTTTCAGCAGGTGGAATGAAAAAGGCTCAGAGTGGCCTCACACGAGGACTTGGAGGGATGCCAGGCCGTGGCTGGAGGCAGACATATCCGATGCAGTTTCAACTCCTTTGGTGGTTCCTGTTTGTAAATTAGTATGTTTTCCTAAGTACCTGTAGGCTATCTTTGGATGAGAAAACATCTTTTTTTCTTCTCTTTATTATGTGCCCACTGTCTCTTCAAATGGTGACCTGTTGTTTATATAGCTCATTCTTGGTGGATTTCAAGTCATTTTGAACATGCATTTGGGCCAACAACAGAATTTCAGCAGAAGTCCAATAAAGTGTTTGTGATCATCTGGATTCCTGTGAGGCTGTTTCACCAGCGGGGGAGCGGCAGAGGCCAGCGTAAGGTGCGTGCACTGAGGACTCTTCGTGAATGCCTTCAGCACGTACCAGGCCTGCCCCGGGCCGGACCACCCAGCTTTGAACAGCGGACACTGCAGCTGGCCTTGTGGAGCTGCCACTGCAGAGGGCGGATGCGGTGTAAGGGTCCTGTGGAGGGCCTCCAGGTGCTGAGGACGTGGATGTTAAGTGCTTCAGAGAAGACCTGCCTCGCTGGGGAGCGGTGGCTGCTCTGGGACCTGAGGAATGAGTAGGAATGACGGGAGACTCAGGCCGTGGGGTGCCCAGCAGGAGGGACTGCATGCATGGCTCGCTGGAGGGGCTGGAAGAAGCGTCACGTGAGTCCAGAACACAGGCGGATCAGCAGGGTTTCAAGGTCTGAGCAATCATTAAGGGGACTCACAGGGCAATGTCTTTATCAGACTGCCACTTGTAAAGGATGATTGAGGTATTCAGGGCGGATAAAGAACGGGCTGGAGGAGCCGAGGCCGGCCTAAGGAGGGGGCTGGAGAGGAATGGCGTGGCGGCGGGATGCCCAGGAAGGAGACTGTCTGAAAGGTTCTTGGTGGTGGGAGGTCAAGGGTCAGGAGGCATGAATGGTGAGAGGCAGCTATTTGACATGTTCTCAGGTAAACACTGAAAGCCGTCGGATTATGCTGGTGATTTCCTTGCCTGGATAATTGCCAAGAGGAGAGCAGACTTGGAACTTGGCATTGTGTCCTGTGCGTAGGGCTGGCCAGTGAGCTAAATAATACCGTGCACTCAAAAGGGCCCAACGACACTAACCAGGCCTCCCCCCATTCCATGCAGAAGGGCAAGTCCAAAGCTGTACACGCACGGGTCAGGAGCTACTGTCCATGCCGGGCTCCCAGGGAAGTACACAGGGCTGGGGGGTGCCCCAAGAATCCGGGGAGGCGTGTCTGCAGAGAGCAGCTGGCAGAGGAGCAGTGACTGCAGGGCCTCGGGTGGCATTTCAGTCCTTTTACTAGAGATTTGCTCTCTACGAAGTGAAAACCCAGAGTGCGGGAGAAAGAGCGTCAGAGTTCTCTGGAGAGGAAAATAACAAAATCCAAGCACAGCCACCTACTGCGTTTTGGAGAGCTGGGGGAGCTTTGGTTTGAAGTAAAAGAAAAACCCGCTGAATTTGGGTTTCTGAAGGAACTTCATGAAATGAAAGCCACGCTAACAGTGTCTTCTTGGGAGGGTCTGCATTTTGCTCTGACCAGGATCAGCCCACCCCGGGCCCCAGTGCCACTCAGCTGAGGGGGCTTACGTCTCCCACTGTATCTCTGTCTCCATTATCTCTGACTTTAAAAGACAAAAAGTACTACTAATAAACATCCACCACAATTGGCAATCCTAAAAATCTTTTAAAAAATAGGTTCTTAATCATCCAGACCCAAAGAATGTACATAGTATCCATTCAGGGATTTAAGGTTGTGTCTGTCCCACTCTCAGCTCTGATAAATGAGACTCTGGGCTGGATAGGTAAATAAGACTGGGTGCAGGATATGGGCTTGCGATATATAATTCATTATTGGTACCACCAAATACTGCTGCTGAGAGGAGACAGATCACTGACCCCCTCCTGCTGGAGCTCAGAAAATGATCAATATTTCACTATATGGTGCTCTTTGGACATCTGAGTAGCTCATCTGTCCTATTTATGCCGGTAAAAATGAATTCAACCCATCAGGGCCAAATGCATTTTTAATGTTTCTCGTTACCTTGCAGGGAAGTGGCAGCAGAAAGTCCATCTCCCTCTCGGCTGTATCTTTCATTCCATTATACGCTGTACATAAAGTGTTTATGTGCAAGTGGCCTTTCCTTATTGGAAACAAACTTGCCTATGTTAAAGAATAAACACATGAGAGGGCAGAGGTGTCCCTTGGGCAGGGGGGAAATGGCTGTTTTGAGGGTTGTTCTGGAGTAGAAGGCAGTGCCTCCTAGAGAAGCAAGGCCTCCCAAAGGGCCCTAGGGCATGGGGAGGGACAAAGGGCATGGGTGGTGGCAGCCAGCCCAGAGCACCTACTGCGTGCCAAGACACGGGCTGAGGGATTGTGTGTATCTGCTCATTCAGCCCCATGGTGACACAACTACTAAGCTTGACTTTGGGCTTGACTATCCCAGCAAGGCCGCAGAGCGTCCCACTTTCCCTAACAGGCACCGCAGACGGACTAGACAGAGGCAGCATTTTCCAGGCAAGGACTCACCTGATTCGCCATTAGCCTCAGTGAACGGTGATTATTAGCAGAGAGCTTGCGAGCTCTGATTAATTCCTACAGGAATGGCGAGTCCTGGACGATGAGCTTCTTCACAGAGAGGATTTTGTCTTCATCGGAATGATCGAAAGGCAGGGAAAGGTGGAGATCAGCAGCCGGGGGGCTGCTCCCAGGCCCAGCCTTCATTCTAGCTCGAAGCTAAGGACAGGCAGCTGCTTCCCTGAAACTCCCCCCTCCTCCCACCACACTTGTTCCTCTGCCCCGCAAACCTGTGTCTGTTCCTGCATTTCCAGCTCATAGCGTGGATGCCACTGCATCACATCCCATGCCCAAGTCTCTCTGAGTCTCACTGTAGGCGAATTTTGAAGACTTCAGAACTTTGTGTAAAGATGGCAGAAACACAGTTACTTACTAAGGTTATTCTTCCCTGTGAATGGAAAAGAGACTCATAAATGCAGGCGGGAAGAGGAGAAGGGGGGCTACCTTACATGGGGATTTGTCTACTTTCCTCCGAGCTATAAATACAGACGTAAATGTCCCCGCTGCTTTACCTACTCATACCTGGGAGAGGGTTTGCTCCCCGCTAGCTGTGGGAAATCAAGACTTGGCATCTCCCTTCATGGTCAAGGTGTGCCCTTATTTATTTGGAAGGCTGTTTATAGTTTGTCAACAGAAAGACATGATTTGGTAGATGAGACTTAGAATTGCTGCACATCACCCTCCAGAGAAATCTCAGATCACTCACCTTTTCAGCAAACATGTGAAAAGCAGCTCCTCTGAAGACTGAGGAGCAGTCCGTGAGAGCGCGTCCATGACAGCGTGAGCATGACTGCATCACTTGGAGCAGAGCGCCTGCCGGCACCTTGGGACACGCAGCCCGCGGCCCCAGAAGAGGGACTAGACAGAGGCAGCGTTCACAAGTGCTGGCCATCGCCGTGGGCACTCTCGCCACGAGGGCCGCGCTGGATCCGAGGCTGCCGCCCTCCTGCCGCACACACGTGCGCGGGGCTCTGCTTCAGGCTCAGTGGAAGGGGCAGGGCCACTGAGTCATGACCTAGAGAAGGAACCGGCCTCAGCCCACCTGGGCTGTGTTCAGGACTAAACCCCACTGTGTGGAGGCACATAGTCTGCGGGGGGTGTCGGGCATCTTCTGACACAGCACAGGTGGGATGCTCGGCCTCATGCTGACCCTTTGGGGCAAGCCCAGGACCATCAGAGGTGACGCTGGCCCTGAGCTTCCTGCCTGCGCTAACCAGGACCGCCACCCCACTGCTGCTTGGCTACCTGCCTGTGTAAAAACCACACATTTAAATTCCCCATTTTAACCAGGTTTAAGTGTATATTTGAGGGTGTTGACTAGATTCCCAGAACTGTTCGTCTTGCAGTACTGAGACCCTGCCCCTGCGGAATGCTGACCCCCACACCCCTCCCCAGGCCTGGGCAGCCATGGCCCGACTTCCCGTCCCTATGAACGTGACTGTTCTGGATACTTCACGTAAAGGGAACCATACAGTGTTTGACCTTGCTAAGCATCATGTCCTTGAGGTTCATCCACGCTGCAGCACGTGACAGGATTTCCTTCTTTATAAGGGCTGAATAGTATTCCACCCTATGGATGGGCCACGTCTCCTTTATCCATTCATCTATCTCTGGACGTTTGGGTCATTCCCACCCCTTGGCTGTTATCATAATGCTCTGTGAACATGGGTGCACAGGTACCTTCTCAAATCTCTGCTTTCACTCCTTTGGGTATATACCCAGAAGAGGGATCACATAGTAATTCTATTTTTATTATTTGAGGGACCTGCATACTGTTTCCATGATGGCTGCACTATGTGACATTCCCACCTTAGTTAGGGCTCCAGCTCCTCTGCCTCCCCACCAAAACGTGTTTTCCCCTTGTCTGGTAGAGGCCATCCCTAATGGGTATGAGGTGTGCAATACACCTTTTAAGTGAATTTTTGTTTATTGCATTTGGCCACAACTCAAATCAGGCTGAGGTACAGAGAGGCAGCTACTCCCAGCACAGCTCAGCATCCAGAGAAACCCCAGCTTCTGATCATGTGTGCGGTGTCCTGGAGCGGGGCTCAGGTGAAAGCTGTGCCTTCAGATGAGAGCCCGGCTCCGGCCGCCAGCACTTCGGAGGGTGGGTGGGGACAGGGTCGCCTGCTGGGCTCGGCAATGGGTGGGCTCGCTGCCCTTCCACCCCTGTCTCTACCAGTTGGGGCTCATTGTTTTTGTCAGTGTTAGGGATATTCCTATAAGGGTTCTTTTTTCTCAGCTAAACATCCTTTTTTTTTTTTTGGCCAGAGAATATAATGACTGCAATGCTGTTGTCCTATCTCTTTAGTGCTCTAAGGACACAACAATCATAAGAGCAGAGAGGGAGAGAGTGGACAGATGGCCACACCACACAGAGGAGCAAAGCCAGTTCCTGAGATTCTAAAGAAATTATTTTCTAAGTCACAATATATAGCCTGTGTTGGGGACACTGTGAAGCACATTCCCTGACATGGACACAGAGGAACCGTG
Organism: Manis javanica; assembly: GCF_040802235.1. NCBI lineage: Eukaryota > Metazoa > Chordata > Mammalia > Pholidota > Manidae > Manis > Manis javanica. Next base: position 2,427,768 of record NC_133160.1, read on the forward strand.
AACAGGATTCTGCCACAATTACCTTTAGTTTCTTCTCATAAACCAAAACATGGAAAATAATGGAGAGAACTTGGACCATTTTCATGTTTAATCAATGCTTCAGAAACACATTCATCTCGGGAACTGGAGACAACCAGAAAAATAAAATCAAGGCATAGGCCAAGGAAAGGGGTATCACTGTGTGTGTCCTCTTTTTCTCCCCTCTTCAAACTTCTCTTTAGTTTTGTTCTTTATTTCTTTTTGAAACTTGAGGCTTTGAGGGGGCCCAACACAGAATATAGTCATAGTACACACCAGCTCAGGGAATTTCCTCTCCTAACCACAACCCATGCTGATTTATTTTCTTTGCATATTAAAGTTGTGTGTTATGAATAATTAATTGATAATTTTATTTGGAGCTGAAACTTTCAAATGGTTCAAGCCAAATGTGACTTTACTGGGCAAGTTGAGTTTGCAAACCAAAGGAGGCTCGCTGAACACCTGTTCTCAAATGCTCCCTGGCACAAAAGGCTGTGGCCCTGGGTGCCACCGCTTTAGTGGGTGCTATCAATTGCTGTTCATTTGGTTACACAAAATTGCCAAATGCAATGACTGGGGAATAACTGGAGGGGGGAAATTCTGGGGGAGCAGATTTAGGCGTGTTTTGTTATAAGACCTCTTTTCCAAGCACATACTTCCTTTTATGTCTTATTTTCATATTTTATAGCCAGGGCATTGATGTTCCTTATAAAAAAGGAAAACTGCTGCTCTTATGCTTACGCCAGCTCACGCTGTCACTAGTCCTATTCTTTGCGCGGGTGGCTGGTTTTAAGCCAGGTAAGAAAACACAAAATCACTGGGACACATTTTCCCCTCTGCCAGCACCACGGCCATCAGCACAGAGGCACAGCCAATGAGGACTGGCTGGGGGTGTGCCGACGGTCAGCGACCCTGACGCCGGCCGTTCTCCGGCCTACAACCCTCCAGCGGCCCTCACACAGTGGAGAGGAGCAGTTCCCCTCTCACTGGCAGTTTCTCGCTGTCTTCTCTGTACAAATAATAGGAGAGCCCCTCTCCCCCGCCGCCCCCCCAGAACCACCAAGGTCTATTCTTGTCCTTCTGAACGATGACGACGCCTCCACACTCAGGGCCAGGCCAAGGGCATCGTGTTTGTTTTACTTACTAAGATGCTTTGCCAGAGACGAGTCTCTGCCTCCTTACTTGTTTTCCCATCACGGTATTCAAGGTCAGCCAGCCCTGGTGGTTACCCCGTCCTTGGTCTTTGGGGTTTGCAGATGACGTGACCCTCTGGCTGTGCTGTTCAGAGAGATGCGCCTGCCTTCCCAGTGGAGCCGTCACTGCTTCGTGCGCCCTTATTTCACATTCATATCAAAGCCACAAGCAAATGTGGGGTGAGCCTAAAGGTCACCCATGGGCTTTCCCGGGAGAAAGTGAGTCTGAACTAATTGCCAGACAAACCCAGGTCAGGCAGCAGATAGGAAGAGAGCAAGTATGTCCCTGGGTCCAAGGAGAGGGGACTCCAGAGATGGGGCCTGCGGGGAAGGTCGCACCGTTCCTCCCAGGACACACCCTGACCTCCGCCCTCCTTCCTCTGACTCAGACCATCCATCCTGACCCATCCTTCCCCTGCCTCTCCCCTGCCTGTTTGCTTTGGCCTCTGCCTTTGGTATTTCACCTTCCCAGTGGCTGAAAATAAAGATGTGCACAGGGCCACTGTTTGCTCTGTGGGAGGACTGTGGCCACCGTCACACCTCAGAGCACAGAGCCCGGTCTGCATTCAAATCCTCCTAGAAACTCCAGACCTGCCCTTTTCAAACTGCAGTGTGCACACCAACACCACGGGGAGCCGGTCAAAATGCAGATTCTGACGCAGCAGGTCCGGGTTTCTGCGTTCCTCACCAGGCGATGCCAAGTCGCTGGGCCTCAGCTGTGCCTTGAGGCCACTGACTCAGCTGCACTGACACCAAATCGGAACAGATTGGGCCTCCTCGTGGAAAGCGCCTCCGATCCCCACATTTATTACTTTCCTGCTCAGCACCACTCTGGGAAACAACTTACTCAGCAGGGAGAAGATGCTTCCTGTATTTGAGAGTGTGTCGGTCATGATGAATCATGGCCCACACCGTGGACCTAATTCTTGGTACCAGGTCCATTGTCCCTACAAATGATTCCAAGAGGGAGGTTCGATGACCATCCCCATTTACAGAGGCTGAAACTGAGGTTCACAGCAGTTGAGCATCTTGCAAACTCAGTGCAGAGCTTGTCGTGTTTTGGGCGTATCTCACTGCATCGCTTCACTGAGTGCGATGAGCATAACCACACTCCTGCTTCTGGAGAGAAGGGATGGAGGTACTGCTCCCCATTCTTTTGGCTGTTATATATAATATAGATAATATAATTCCAAACATAAGAAAACTGAAGGGTAGAAGGTGGAGGCAGACTACCTAGGGACGTCCAAGAACAACACAGTTGTGATTCTTTTTTGGGCCTCCTATACCCCAAATCGAGTGCTTGAGGAAACAGCATCTGAAAATGCTAATAAGTGCAAACAAAAATCCCCCCCAAAGCCTGTTCTTTCTGGATAGAGGATTGGGAAAGCAGAAGCCTAACAAGCCAAGAGACCTTTTAGAAAACAACTGCTTGACTATAGGCCATTTTTCTTACAATCATTTCCTTTGCAAATGTAAGCAATTTAATTCATGTTTCATATCTGTGTGTGTTTTATTTTATTTTATTGCCTTATTGCAAGGAAAGCATTTGATGGCACTTGTACCCACACCTGGGAAGGCTGGATGAGGCCTAGGCTTCGCCCTCAGGGGGCTGGAATGGGGCACCTTAAGACTGGGTTGACCTTTGAGAACCACTCACTGTAATCTAGCAGACAGTAGGCTGAAGGAGAAAAACCACATGGTGATAACAATTGGTCCTGAAAAAGCATTTGGCAAAAGTCAACACCTAATCATCATTTCTAAAAAAACTAAACTAAATATAGGAATAGAGGAAAACTTTTTCAACATGAAAAAGGTGATCTACAAAAAAAATCCTACAGCAAACATACTTGAGGGTGAAAGACTGAATGTTTTCCCCTAATATCTGGAATAAGGCAAATATATCTGCTCTTACCACTCTTACTCAACTATTGCTGGAAACTGTACCCCATGCAATAAGGCAATAAAATAAAATAAAATATACACAGATATGAAAAATGAATTAAATTGCTTGCATTTGCAGAGAAAATGCTTGTTTACTTAGAAAACTCCAAAGAATCTAAAAAAGACTCCTAAAAATAATAAGGGAGTTCACTGTGGTTACAGGATACTTGGGAAAGATACAAAACCCAATAATATTTCTATATATGATATAGAATAGAATATTAGCAATGCACACATGGACATAAAAATTAAAACACAATATCATTGGCAATTGCTAAATAAATAGGTATAAATGTAACAATATACATACAGGACTTGTATGCTGAAAACTGTAAACACGTGAAGTAAATCCAGGAGATCTAAGTCACGGAAAGACGTGTCATGTTTGTGGGCAGGAAGACTCACATTGCCAATAGGTGATTTCTCCTCTAACTGACGCGCAGGTCTAACACAATTCCTATTGAAATCATAGCAAGGTTTTTGTAGATATAGGCAATATTATTCAAAAATGCATATGGAGTGGTAAAGGGAATAGAATAACTAAAACAATTTTGGAAACGAAGTGGGAGGAGTCAGTTGACCTGCTTTCAAGATATATTATAAAGCTGCAATAGATCAATAGAACAGAAGAGGAAACTGGGAAATAGATCTGCATAAATATGCCTGATTTTTTACATAGATGGAGAAGCATGAGAAACCATTAGGAAAATGCAAATCAAAAACCACAGCAATATCCCTGCAATGAGATACCAGTATTTACCTATCAGAATCATTATACTGAAATACAGTGATGACACCAAATACAAAGAAACTGGATTCCTCACACACTGCTGGTGGGAATACGAAATGTTAGTCACACTCTGAAGAGCAGTTTGGCAGTTATTAAATCAAAACTAAGTATACAATTACCATTTGACCCAGAAGTTGCACTTGGGCATTTATCCCAGAAAATAAAAATGTTCACACAAATCCTTTAGGTGAATGCTCATAACAGCTTTACTCACAATAGCCCCAAACTAGAAAAACCCACATGTGCTTTAATGGGTGAAGAGTTTAACTGTGGTGCATCCATACCACGGAATATCATTCAGCAATAAAAATAATGAACCATTGAACACTTAATAATAGAGAAGAATCTCCAGAGAATCTGCTGAATGAAAAATAAAACCCAGAAGTTTACGTACTAAATTATTCCATTTATATAAGCTTCTTGAAATGGCAACAATTATAGAAATGGAGAACAGATTAGTAGTCTACAGGGGCTGAGGAGAGGTGAGTGGTAGGCAGGAAGATGGTGGCTGGAAGGGGGCAACAGGAGAGATTCTTGTGGTCACCCACATGCTGTATATCTTGTCTGTATCAGTGTCAGTGTCCTAGATGTGCGACTGTCCTCAAATTTTACAAGATGTTACCATTATAAGAAAGCAGGCAAAAAGTCCAGGGCATCTCTCTTGGTTATTTTATGCAACTCCATGCAGATCTACAATTATTGAAATAAAACGTTCATTTAAAAAAAATTCAGTGATATAATGCATTTTTACATAGCTGATATCAACATCCCTTCTGAACCCCACCCATCCTTACTTGGATTGAGTTGTAGGCAGAGGGTTTTCAGTAACAAAACCCAAGAAAAAATCATATTTGGTTTTTATATGTGACCAACCGATATTTTAAAGGGACACAAGGTCAGGCTAAAATAAATTAAATGTGTCTTCAGTGAACTGGAGAATGTAAATTCTCTTTTCCAAATTGTTTTGGGATTTTGAAAAAAAAAAAAAATGGAAGAGCAGCACAGTGGAAAAAGCTATATACCAAATGGGGTATAAAAGTGAAAGAAAAAATACCTTACGGAGAGAGTGCTTTCGGAATGTGTTAACCCAGATGCATGTGATGGAAATAAGAAAACCTAATTTGCTTTGCTTATGGTAAGAAAGTTTGACCTTAAACAGTTCATATCACCTGGATTGACATTCTCTCATTTATTATGAAAATGGTGAAATGTTTTGAGTCAAAACCTCTCTATTTTATTAACTAAGACATCTCGGTGTGTAAGTATTTGTGTGGCGGGGAGGGAGAATCAATTTTCTCCCATGAGCCAAGGAGGAGATTTTGTAATCACCACATTAAAGGATTCACTGTATGCCTGCAGGCTTCTCCTCAGTCTAGTCCCCCCAGGAGCAGCAGTGCGTGGGTGGGCTCCCCTCCTGGGCTGCCTGTCCAGGGGGCAGCTGGCCTCATTCATTTCCTTACCAAGGAGCTACCCTGGTGATTCACAAATCAGTGGCTCTCCACCACAAGTGACTGGGGCCTCTGGGGTGCATGTGGCTGCGCCTGCAGACATTTTTGGTTGTCTTGACTGTAGGGCTGCTGCTGGCACCTAGTGGGTAGAGTCCAGGGTGATGGGAAGCAGCCCCACGCAGAGGACAGCCCCTAGCAGGGCATGATCCAGTCCAGCGTTGACTGTGCCAGGACTGAGAAGCCCTGTGACAGTGGAGGAAACAGCTGCTGAGCCGTTGTCACTTGCTGGCAGGGAGCCAGTCCCCTGTGCGGTGTAGCAGAAATCCGCAGCCAGGTCTGCCTGCCGTGTCTCACCGTTTTCTGCCCCGTGGGGCTGCGGTACCCACCCAAGACTCCGACCCGCCGGCCCCCGGCAGAGCACCTGCCTCTCAGGAGGGGCCTCCAGTTTCTACGGAGCTGCCAGAACCTGGGGCTTGGAGCTGAATGCCCGAGGGAGGAGGCGCCTGGTACTCAGCACCCTAACATTCGTGCAGACCTGTCCCGACGCCTGACATGGACCCTCACCGGGATCTTCCGGTCTGGCTTTGGGAGACCTCAAGGGACGCACATGGGGGTGACCTCACTCTGGCCCCAAAAAGGCAGTGGCTCACTCACAATGTAAGGTATTTCCCTCCCCTCTCAACCTGCCTCCATCATTTCATATTTTTTTCTCTGAGTGTGAGCAAAAAGATGAGACTTAGGGAACAAATTTAAAACTAATGTCATCATAAAAAACAGAGGTCACCACCTCTCAGCAAACAGCATGTTATCACTTCTGTCTGCGTCCGCCGTTGAGCCTGAGATTAGTTCCGAGGACACACGGGGCGCGTGCCCGTCTTCCTCTCTTGTGTAAACAAACAGTGGCGCTCTCAGAGGAGAACGCGCACTACGGCGAAGCTGTATTATTTCCAATCAGTTCCAGCAATGCTGCTATAGTAACTGTCTGAGCCGTGATTAATGGAGGAAACATCAGGAAAGCATGTTATTATTATTCTGAATTAGGTTTTGCTTGAGTTAATTTTTATGCATGGTTACTAAGATGTAAAAGAGTTTCTGAATCACTAATTGTAACATTCCTCCTTTGGAGATGAGATTGGGAGCACAAGGGCACCCCACCGAAGGATTTTTAGTTTGGGTATTTGCCTAAGGGCCAGCCTGTTACTCGGTCAGCAGCCCGCCAAGGAACTGTAGCTTGACACTGGCAAAGCCTAGTTCAGATCTCCCTTAGCCTCGCCCGCCTGAATCCAGGTGGGAAATGCACAGAGGTTATAAATAGCATATTGCTTCCCCGGTGTGTGGGGGGACGAAGGGAGGGAGGCAGCCCCACAGAGCTGATGGCATCCTCTCCTTTCTCTTCTCAAGTCTCCTCCTTACCAATGGTGAGGGAATAATAAAAATAATAATATCAAGAAACGTTGATGGAGTGCTCGGCACGAGCCAGGCGCATGCCAGTGCACGTTCATCGTTCATCATCTCACGAAGGCTGACCGAGTGTCCACCATGCTCAGAGCATGGCCGCTGCTGCTGAGGGGACTGCGAATACTGGCTTCCATCCTCATGAACCTTACATTTTGGGGAGACAGTGTCTGGGATGAACTGGGCCAGGGGGATGTGACTGGAGGTAAGTCAGGGCTAGTAGGTGCATGGCCAGACATTGCAGGGCCCTGGGGGAACTGGAGGCTTCAGACAGAGGAGAGACTGATTGGACTTGTCTTTACAGGGAAGTGGGAGACCTTTCTGGGGCAGCTGTCATGTGAGTGGATTACGGAGCTGTGGACCTCAGTTCAGCAGAGACTGAGATAATTGCCTGGATGCTGGGTGGATTTTAAAGAGTTGGCAAGATTTGCTGATGGGCAGTAAAGAGAGATGGCAAGGGGACACAAAGTTCTGGGCCTTTGCATCTGAAAGAGGTGATTTCTTTGTCCCAAGGTGGGAAAGGGTACAGAATTAATAGGTTCGGGGGGAAAAGGTCAGGAATCTGATCTGGGTGTGGTGAATTCTGCATGCCGACTGGTCTAGGGAAGAGGGGACTCAGATACTTGGACACGGCACCATGGAGAGGGGCAACCCAGGCTGCAAACGGAATCTTAGGAGTCACCGCAGTAGGGTGGTATTTAAAGACAGGTGGTCAGCCTTTTTCTGGGGAGCCGGTGTAACCGTCTCTAGTGGGAAGGGAGATTTGTGCCTTTGAGCCCCATGCTGAGTGGTTTAGAGCCTTGGAGATGGAGGAGAAAACTAATGGGAGGGGCGGGTCCCAGAGGGAGAGCGGTGCCTGCTCACCATCTGCGCGGTGCACTGATCACCGAGTGCAGACCACCACGTCGGCTGTGTGTGGGCAGTGCTGGGCAGGGCAGGGTCTCCACGAATCTGAAAGTGAGTGCCAAGGTCCCTCACCGCATGGGCTTCTTCCATGGTTCTAGAAAGGACCCCAGTGACGCGTTCACACATTTTAATGAAATTTGCAAAAGGGAAGGTATTTTAGCCATACTTACGCCCCCAGTTTCTTCCCATTTTGACTTTGCTCTGTCATACTTCCCGTCCTTTTGGTGATACTTGAGCAGGCGCATGGGCCATTGTGGTCACAGGCCACCTAGCCTTAGGGAGGGCGACTTGAGAAAGCATCTAGCTGGAGCTCAGTGGGGTGTAGTTACTCAGCCCAGCCACTGCCACAGGGAGTTGTTATTTCTGGCCCTCGGGGGTAGGAATGGCTTCCACAAACACCTCCTCCCGCCACGCACCCCCTTTCCCCCCAACCGTGACTGTCTGAGCAGCAGGACCAAAGAACCTACATAAATAGAACCCGTCCATGGGGCCCACACCCAGCGTGGGGGCTGCACAACAGCTGAGCTTCTGGAGAGGGAAGCCACACAGAATGTACTAGAATATTCCAGAGTGGGCACAGAGCTTAGGGACAAGCCCGGGTGTGCATGGAAACTTGATGTATAATGAAGGTGACTGTATGAATCAGTGGGAATGGATGCTTTACTTCGTGGATGGTGTTGAGAAAAGTAGCTCACATTATGGAGAATCCAAAAAAAAAAAAAAAAAGGACCCCTACCTAACGTCACATTAGAAGGTTGATGCCAGATGGGTTGAAGCCCTGAGTCTGAAAAGTAAACTATAAAGCTCTACAAGCAATGTTGGATAATATCTTTGTGACTTTGGGAAAGAAAAGTACTTTGTAAAGTCAAGTCAAGTCCACAAATGGTAAGAGAAAACAAACAGAGATGAGTTTACCATATAAAATAGGGGAAAGAGGGATCGCCTGTTGAGTGAAGACACCCCAGATAAAGTTAGCAGGAAAAAGTGATGCAAGATGCCTGCAGTGTCTACGAACAACAAAAGCTTCACACGCAGAATAAAAAGACCCTCCTGAGAATAAACCTGAAATGTAAAGCAACTCTTAGGAAAACGGGCAAAGGTTTGGAAAGATGATTTACAAGAGACGAGCACCAGTCACCCAAGGATGGGAAGAGGTCTCATTATTTAGTAACTAGAGATGTGAAAAATAATCGAGATGACTGTATTAGAGGGGGAAAAATTAAACACTGGTGATACCAAGTGTTGGTAAGGATGTGGGGAGGGCAGGCGCCGTCAGGAAGTGCTGAGGCCCAGGGAACCATCCCTTAGCCCAACTGATCACACGAACGTGCTCCGAGCCGGCCCTTCTGTCCAGTCACACTGCCAGCGGACCCTCACCTGGGCGGGTGGTGGGGCCCAGCAGTGGACAGGCGGAGTGTGGCGGTCACACAGCACGGCTTCCAGACCGCGGTTACAGATCAGATGCACATTTTGCTACACGGATGTGTCTGTAAATACAGGTGCTGAGTAGATAATGCCAGAAAGGGACAAGTGGCACCATAACAATGCACTTTCTGCAGGAACACGGGAGGGAGCTGGGGGTGGGGGGCAGGGACGGTCTGAGTGATCATGCGCCAAACACCGTGACTGACTCCCTACTCTTTGCATGAATGTTTCAAAGCATCTTCTTGTAAGATTCTACCTGGCCAAGAAATCTACTGGCCTAGACTTTGTCACTGGAAAGCTTGAAACCAGGATGTGGGTTCCACAGGGCTGTCTGTGGCCTGCTGAGGCATAGGATCCACAACAGCACCTGGAAAATAGAAGTTAATCAACATTTGGAAAAATAATTCACAAAATGAATGGAAGAGCAAATCCTTCTCTTAATGATGTGTTCTGAAAGTCCAAGATGGTCCCCCCGGCCTTTCCGGCCTGTGGCCCTGTTAGGAGCATACGCGTGGGGCTCCCCGCGGCGGGGCCGCGTTCTGGCTTTGGAATGCCCTCCGCCTCCCCCAGCCCTGGGCTGATGTCCACGCACCCGTTAGTTCTCTGCTCACCTGCCACTTCTCTGCCCTCTGAAGTGGGCTAAGTTCCCTGCACAGCACCTTCGTTTCCCATGATATATTCTCTTCTGGTGACCTCTCCCTACGATAATCAGTTAACTATTATCTAATCATTTTTTAATATCTGTGTCTCCTGTTAGACCCTTGAGCCCAGAGATTCATTCTGATGTTATTGAATCCCTTGTACCAGACACCTAATCAGCAATTTAGAAATTTTATTGGTGGAATAATGAGCTACTTGAATAAAGGAAAAAAAGGGGATTAGATAATTTTTCTTCTTTGAGCAGCTTAAAGTAAAGCCTTTAAAAGGGCAGAGAGTTGAAACCGACTCTGTGGACTTCAGCTGGCAGGCCAGCCCTTAACCTGATTAACACACCCAAGGGGAAGCTTATTAGTGCACCCCTTGGAGTTAATACTGAAGCACCTTCTCCCCCAAAGAATTCCATCATCTAGATGAAGAAGCCAGGTAAGTCTCACTCTTAGATATTAGGGTCTGTTTTCTTAAAACTCATATCTGATATTTTTGATCATATACCTTATCCAAAATAAAACAATTTGGTAAACATAAGTTTAAAATCAGACAGAAGAAAATGAGATATTTATTTCTTATTAATTGGCAGCTTATTTTTAATATTTGCTGTGGAATGATGATTTTAACTGTGTGTGGTATATGTGCTGTGTCTGTGTTTTTCTTGAATCCCAAGTAAATATTTTTTCATTCGTCATTTGGTCTTCAGAGCACAGCCATTTGCATGCTTTCTGTGGGGTCAGGGGTCAATCCCTAGGGGGTGGGAGAGTCCACAGGGGCAGGAGAAACATAAACCATCCGGTTTTAGGTTTGTTGAGTTCTGTTGTGATTGTCCATTCTCTTTCCAGGCTTCACTTTGAGACAGGGGACAGAAGAAAGATCTTTTGTTCATTATTGCCTTTTTTGTCTGTTGGTTAATTGCTTTTTATTGAATGGAATAATTATGTTCACAATCTACAAATACTGCTATTTATTAATATTTTATTTAAAAATGTTTTCTGTTGAAGAAGTTTTATGAGTGACTGTGTGTGTGTGTGTCTAGCAGTCACTGATCCATTGTGAGCAATTAAGAATCATAAATTTGGGGATTGAGAACATCCATTTTTCCAGTCCAAAACCCAATGACCTTCTTCACCCTTCCAGTCTTACAATGTTTCCTTATAACATTAGCTTTTACATGTCCTCAGGGAAATTCTGTCATGTTGAAAAGATATTTTAAATTGAGCGATATTTTGGCAGTATGCAAACTATGTCTCACATACTCAGTATATCTCCTCGATTTCACATTGTTATGTTCAGAACTGGGTGGAAGGTCTAGTGACCAAAAGATCTTCCTGGAGGACACATTGAGGAATGGATATTTTTCTCTGCTTTTCTAAGCAGACATGATCTGGATGTTAGCCTTCCTCAGAAAAGACAGATCCAGCTAGTGTTTTTTCAAAAAAATCTTCTTTCAATAAAAAAATACAGTTCTCACTTAATTGCATTTATCAAACTTTCTTTATATCTTTTCACCCTGGAAGCATATCGATCATGTAGATCCTAGGGTATTAAAATAACTCTGTAGTTTATTTTTTTAAGACCGAAGTTAGAAAGCAAGTTTCACAAAGGATGTCTATTCCCACCAGTATGATTCAACATTGTACTGGAAAACCTGGCTAGTGCAATAAAAGGAGAAAAGGAAATAAAATATGTACAGATGAATAAAGACATAAAACTGTTTGTTCACAGATGCCATGATTGTCTTTGTGGAACTCCTTAATAAACGGACCAAAACCCTCAAACCCGGCCACTAGCAAGTGTACATGAAAGGTCACAGGACATAAAATGAAAATACTAAAGTCCATACATATATATACATATATCATATATACATACACAATATATACATATATCAATAATTTCAAATTTGGAATTTGAAATTTAAAAGCAGTAACATTTATATATACCACTGCGCGCACACACACACACACACACACACACACACAAAGTATATTATCATAAATACAAGAAAATAGGGACAGAATTTATACATGAAAAACCTACCAATCTCTAAATGAATCAAAGAAGATGTAAATGAATGAAGAATATAATTAACTGATTGCTGACAAAGAAAAAAGGCAATTCAATAGAGAAAGTATAGTCTTTTCAACAAAAAGTGCTGGAATAATTAATTGAGCATCCACTGCAAAATAGTGAACCACATGCAAAATAATGGATACAGATGAACACCTTTCAAAAAAATTAACTGAAAATGAATTATAGACCTAAATGCCCAACACAAAGCTATAAAACTTTGAGAGAAAAAAGCATAGGAGAAAATAGAGGTTGCCTTTGGTTTGGTGATTAAGTTTTTGTTTTTAGACATTCTACCAAAAGAACAATGCATGAAAGAAATATTTGATAGGAAGGACTTTACTGAATTTCAGAGTTTCTGTTCTGTGAATGACATTGTTAAGAAAATGGAAAGACAACCAACAGCCTGGGAGAAAACTATCTGCAAAACACATATCTGATGAAGGATTTGCATCTAAAATAGAGAGTATCCTACATTAATGTAAACATGTATGTACACTCATGCATATGCATGTACATATGCATACGCACATATATACGTATGTATGCAGATGCATACATTATATTTATTTCCTATCTCTGCAGAGCAGTTAAATCCCAGAAGTGATGAGCACACTCAGCATCTAGCTCTTGGTTTCTAAATACCATTTTTCAAGTACAAGGACCAGGGTAAATGGCTGATTCTAAGGGTTGAATCAGGGAAAACACAGGATGAGCCTGGAGTATTTTATAGTGCCAGAAATTAAGATAATGCCCCTCCCCAAAATACAGGGCATGCTAAAGGTCACAGGAGAGTCTGAAAGAGCTCTCAATAGCCAAAGATGGAACAATTTAAGCCACAAAATAAATAACAACACTATAGGATTCTAACCTCAAAAATAAAATTCTTATTCATCAATCCATACTGATATAAATACATGATTAAGTTAATCAGTAAATGGGGAAAATAGGACAAGATCTCTGTACTACAGAATTAAAAATAATAAATGGAGATGGGATGCAAGAAACAGAAAATCACCATTAGAACACCACAGTAATAATTGTTGCAGGGAATGTCCATTCATGAATGCCAGGGTTAGTGGAAGAATTTTAAAGAAGAAACAGGGTATTTGCATAGCTTCAAAGCTTTCCCCACAAAATATTTACTGGTTTCCTCAGTGGTTTTAACTCATTCTTTGTTAGTTATCCTCCCAGAAGAAGGATGTACATTCTACCTATCTTGAGTCCTGGCTGCATTTAGCGACCTCACCGCTTCTGTAGAGAGCGTGGGATTGCCGAGCTATGGTGCCTGGGTCAAAACCAGTCAGCCTGTATTTTTACTGACTGTGAGCTAAGACCTAATTATTTATTTAAGTAAATATTTTCAAATGGTTACATTTTAAATGCTATAGAAGTACTTACATAATCTCAGTTTGGCTCTCGATTTGGAAAGCCTGAAATATTTACTGTCTGGCCCTTTAAGAAAATGTCTGCATGCCCTGATATAGTTTGGAAAGCAGGGAAATGGGAACCCACATGTAAGGTAGCATCTCTAGTTGTGCCCTCACATACAGTAAAGTAGAGGGTTCTTCATCTCTAGGGTCTCCCTGCCCCTAATTTTTTTTTTGAGAGGGCATCTCTCATATTTATTGATCAAAGGTTGTTAACAACAATAAAATTCTGTATAGGGGACTCAATGCATAATCATTAATCCACCCCAAGCCTAATTCTCAACAGTCTCCAATCTTCTGAAGCATAATGAACAAGTTCTTACATAGTGAATAAGTTTTTACATGGTGAACAGTACAAGGGCAGTCATCACGGAAACTTTCAGTTTTGATCACGCATTATGAACTATAAACAATCTGGTCAAATATGAATATTCGTTTGATTTTTATACTTGATTTATATGTGAATCCCACATTTCTCCCTTATTATTATTATTATTATTATTATTATTATTTTAAATAAAATGCTGAAGTGGTAGGTAGATGCAAGATAAAGGTAGAAAACATAGTTTAGTGTTGTAAGAGAGCGATTGTAGATGATCAGGTGTGTGCCTGTAGACTATGTGCTAATCCGAGCTAGACAAGGGCAATAAAACATCCACGGATGCAGAAGATTTCTCTCAAAACGGGGGGGGTGAGGTTCTAAGCCTCACCTCTGTTGATCCCCAATTCCTCACCTGATGGCACCCCTGCGACTGTGCCTGTCTTAGGTTGTTCCTCCCTTGAGGAATCTTACCCGTCTCTGGCTAACCAGTCATCTTCCGGGGCCATACAGGGAGATGTAAAGTTGGTAAGTGAGAGAGAAGCCTTATTGTTTGAAAAGGTTATCTTTTTACTTCTTTGCAGATTTATGCCCTGTGGCTTCTATGCCCAGCATTTGTCTTGAGGTATCTTTACCACTTGGAAGAATTATGATACTCGGTAATTTCGATATGATCCCTGCCCCTAATTTTTAACTCCAGTCTCATCATGAGAAAGCATCGGGTAAACCTAACTGGAGAGACACAGAAAACACAGGAAGTCTGAGAAGCACCCACTGACTAGAGATGACTTAGAAGTATGTGGTCATCCAACTACTAGAGGTAAAGTCTTATCTCGAGTGGGATTCTGGAACAGAAAGAGGGAATTAGTGGAAAAACTGGTGAAAGTGAATAACACTTGTAGTTTAGTTAACAGTGTTGTGTCAGTGGTAATTCCCCCGTTTTGATAAATGTGCAGTGGTTATGTAAGATGCCCCCACTGTAAGAGCTGGGCTAAGAGGGTAATGTAAAGGAATGCTCTACACTGTCACTGCGACACTTTGGTGAATCTAAAATGATTTCAAACTAAAATGTTAGAACAACAACAAAAGAACTGAAATCCCTTCAAAGGCAGCACCCAGGAGCAAAGGGTAGGGTGTGGGGTCACTGGATCTCTCATCATGGTTACCATTTATCTCCTAGGTACTCCAAAAAAAAATTAATAATAATAGTCTTTGATTGTACAATGGTATTTTTCGATCTTATGTAAGTGCAAATAGAAGCACTTTTAGAACACAATGCCATCCTAGCACGTTCAGTATAAATCTTACAAAGTCATGCATTTGCACTACAGTTGCCACTTTTCACGCAAATCCTCTTTCACACCCTCCCCCCCACCCCCAATTCCTAACCCTAAATTCCTTTGAAATTCCAGAGCCTCTGGCAAGATCTTTGTGGCTTCATCTCATTGAATTCTCAGCCCATGAGGTAGCCGTCATTGTCACCATTACACAGATGAAGAAGCCAAGACCACTTTTTAGAAAATGTTTTATGTTGTTGTGGTGAGAACACTTAACATGTGATTTCCTCTCTGACCGAAAGTTAAAATGGACTGTACGGTACTGTGAACTATAAGCACAATATCATATAGCGGATCTCTAGAATTTATTCATTTTACGTGGTTGAAACTTTACACTCATTGATTAGCAATTTTCCATTCCTCCCCCGCAGGCCCCTGGTCGCCAGGATTCTCCTCCCTGAGCCTGTGAGTTTGACTGTTGCGGATACTCACATGGGTGGGATCATGCAGTGCTTGCTCTTTGGTCACTGGCTTATTTCACTTAGCACGATGTCTTCAAGGATCATCTCCAGCTCTCACATATCGCAGGATTTCCCATTTTTTAAGGTTGAGTATTATTCCACTGAATATATATACACATATATACCACATTTCCTTTGTCCATTCACCTGCTGACAGACATTCAGGTTGTTCCCACATGTTGGCTATTGTGAGTAGAGCTTCAGTGAGCGCTGGTGTGCTCATATCCCTTTGAGATCCTGATCGCAACCTTTTTGGATAAAGAATTAGAAGGAGGGTTGCTGGACGATACAGTAGTTCTATTTCTAATCCTCTGAGGAACCCCCATACTGGTTTCCGTAGCATCTGTTCCCTTGCGTTTCCACCAGCAGGGCCCAAGGGCTCCAGTTTCTCCACATCCTCACCAACACTTGCTGCCTGTTGGGCTTTTAGGAAGAGCCATCCTCGCAGATGTGTGGTGGCATCTCACGTGGCTTTGATTTGCATTTTCCTCATGAATAGGGATGTTGAGCATCTTTTCACATACATTTTGGCCATTGGAATGTCTTCTTTGCAGAAATGTCTCCTCAGAATTTAGGTTGTTATTATTGTTATTACTATTTTGTTTTTGCAACTGAGTTGTAGAAATTTTTTGCATATTTTGGAAATTAGGCCCGTCTCTGATTTGTGACTTACAAATATGTCTCCCGTTCTGTGGGCCGCCTTTCACTCTCCTGATGGTGTCCTTTGTGGTGGGTGCGAAACCCTTTGAGTTTTATGGGGTCCCACTGACTGTTTTTGATTTTGCTGTTTATGGACAATATGACTGGTGTCATATCCATGAAATTTTCACTGAAATCAGTGTCCTGAAGCTCCCCCTCCCTGCCCCACTTTTTAAACAACCCAGTTATCAAAAGGACTTGGCAAACCACAAAATGTGGGGAAGGGGTGATGTGGAATCAGCAAGCCTTGTATGGAAAAAGTGGGAGGTAGTGTCCAAACAATCCACAGGAGCCGTGGGGGCCACAGGGGCTCACAGTCCCCTGCCTGCGTTTGCTCTTGAGCAGCCCCTGTGCAGGCGAGCAGGCCCATCTGCTCAGTGTGCCGCGGAGGGTGGCCCTGGTCAGGGGCAAGGGCAAGGGGCTGGCGTTTACAGTACCTGCCTGACTGATGCCAACGCAGAGGCCATCAGTGAAAATAAATACTGGAATACAGCCTGAATCTCAACCCTCCCAAGTGGTCCATGAATTTAAAAAAATGAAAAGCTTGCTGTTGCAAGCGATCAGAAGTCAGCTCACTCACTTTTATCATACCACGGGGGGGCGGGAGGGGCGGATCAGATCTGGTGATGTCCCTGGCATGTAGTGCGTTTAAAAGTGGGCCTCTAAGGCCAACATGTTTGAATGTTTAATAATCTTTTTTTCTCCCACTGCGGGCCAGGGAGCTGGGCTTGAGTCCAGAAACAAATGGGGTATTTCTGTCCAAGCAGAGCCCGGAGCAGGTCACCTGCTCGGCCTGGACCACACCCCGCAAACATTCTTCATGCTTCGCAGAGAAGAGCCCTTCTCCGTGGACCCAGGCAGGCCGCAGTCTAGAAGGAGCGAGCAAGTGCACTTCCGTCCAGCACAAAGGCGGGAGGAAGGCAGAGGAGAGGCCGTGAAATCCTTGGGACAGGATTTCTCTTCAAAGTCCTGTGGCTTCAGCTCCATTTCCCTAAATTAATTGCTGCCAGTCGGTGATCGCTGTTTCCAAGGAAACCTTAGTGAAACAAAACGCCACTTCGCTTGAGCTCACCTGGCTTTTATCCTTTCCAGAGAGTGACTTTTATCTAGAAAATGCTAATGGGAGCCACCAATACCTGGAATGCCAGGCAGGCAGGGATGAGCTTCGCATCAGGGCGTGCGGATCGAAGCTCACCGAGAAGTTCAGTCCAAGTCTCTATGTGGCCAATATCTGCTATGCCTGTAATTGCTGCTAAAAGGTCAGGATGGAATTTTGCTGATGTGCCTATTTTGCTGAAATAATCTTTGTGGGGCTGTTGGTTGTGATTTGACAGTAGTTAAGGTGTGAGGGTCAATGATCCAGATGAAATCGTGTCGAAGCCATTTTGGTAAGTGAACCGCCTTGCTCCTAATTGCTCCCACACTTCAATTGTTCCATTTATCTGGGTCCTTTAAAAGGCCATTAATCAATCACTAAAGATGTGAAGGTTTTATATTTTTGCTTAACAAAACACGGCCCTGACAGAGTATCTCCTATTTAATTTCAGATTAGCTGATACCAGGGTGCCCTCTGCTAATAGGCAGCCAAGCTCTGTAATTGTGCATTAGAGAATGAACCTGTTCAGCTCAGGGTTGATGCACAGGGGCCCTGAAGTTTAGGGGCTGGGAAGGAAGGAGGTCTTTTGCCAGGGCCTTGGAAGAGTCATTGAGTATCTAGACTTCAAAGTATGAAGGTACAAGCAGCCTATTCACTCCTTTCCCCTCAAGTTTGATGAGGGAAAAACTCAATGCAAAACTGGAAAGGCCAACCGCGGATACGGGCCTATACACAGCAGGCAGGGAGGGACATGAGCCACTTATTTCTGCCACATTGTGACAATATCCAACGAGGTCCATCCCGAAATAAATGAACAACTGATTCCTGTCGGGTTTATGAGTATCTAACTCTCAGACTCATAAACTCACAACTCATGGTTTCTCACCCTCAGCACTACTGGCGTGCGGACCTCTGTGCTGTGCGGGGCCTGCTCCAGTCGCGGGTCGTTCAGCCACATCCCTGTGTCTCCCCAGCCCAGTCATGACGGCTGTTGAGGGTCTGCAGACTTTGGCGAACACCTCCTGGGAGGCAAGGCTGCCCCACTGACTGAGGACCATGAGTCTAGATCACGGAATTAAGCTTTATCTACATGTTACTGGAAGCAGTTACTTTATCAAGATAAAAATATATGTTCTTCCCTTCAGAGCCATCACAGGCATATTGAGGTGTGGGCACCTTTACTTCACAGCAGCCTGTCTCTGGACAGGCTCTTCATATAGTAAAATACAGCCTCAACAAGAAAAAAACAGCAGGGTAGTCGTATGACTAACAGACAAGAAAACTTACTGGGGTGACTCTGCCTCCCGGGTGCCCCCCCGACAGCACAGTACCCGGGGAAGAAAGCTCAGGGGAAGCTCCGGTGCTCGGTCACCGGCAGATGTGACTCCAGGAACGGGCTTTCCCACCGTGTCCGGGGGACCAGGGAGAGCCTCCTTGGCTCCCTGCGCTCGGCATCCTCTTCTCTGCAAGAGCAGATGCCCTGCCTCCGAGGCGGAGATGCCCTGACACGCGGTCGCCACGTTACAGTCACCCCCACTGCCACCCCACCAAGGCGCCGTGTGTTCAGTCACTCATCTGTCCCCGAGTCCCTCTGTGCGTCTCCGGAGAGCAAGGCCTCCAGGTTACCTCGCTGGTATGTCCGGGGCCTCGCTCCATGCCTGGCACACAGGGGGCGCTCCACAGATGCTTGTGGAGTGAATGCCCACCAAACAGAAGGAGGAGGACGAACAGCAGGGGGAGAGGAAGTCGCAGATGCGCAGGACGCGGTTTCTGGCTGAACTCAGTACCTGCGTGAGCGTTTGAGCCCAGCGACACCCCTCAGGCTCCAAACCAGGCCCTTGTAGGTCACCCACACAGCTGCCGAACCTCCCCCTTCCTGGACCAGAACCACCTCCACAAGAAAATCTTAATCAGCCACCTAGGGTGCCCACCTGCTTATGTGCACACTTTCCCTTGGAGAGCAACAATTCTTGGAAACATATGGGGAACTTTCACGACTTGCTCTAAAAATAACAAATAGTAGGTTGATATTCCAGGGGGACCTTCAAAAAGTGATTTCCTTTCAGATTAACAAGCAGATAGGGAGCAAAGTAAATATTTTTCTGTAATGGTGTTCATAAAAAAAATAAAGGTAGAGATAGGCCTGAGTGAGATTTTGTAGTTCATTTTTTGTTCCTCACAAGTGGAAATTACCGTTATGGGGATTTTGCATGCACTAGTTTGTATCTTGTAGAATTGCAAAGAACATGGGAAAGCCAGTGAGATACTGCAGGTTTTGCTCTGTTCTCTGAATCAAACACAAAACGGAATTTTCGATGTGAAGGCTTCAGCCAGGAGCGAAGCAGGAGGGAGGCAGGGGGGATGCACGGCAGCCCTGACCCGGGGAGCCGGCTGATCGTGGCCCCTGCCCTCCCACGTGTGTCCGACTGCCTTCCTCTCCTGCAGAGGGGACGGAACGTGGGCCACGTCCTGGGGCGTCCACAGCTCGAGGTCATCTCTGACAATATACACACTCCAGCAAGCTCGTTTCCCTGGCTCTCTCTGCACGCAGCCCATGCCACGGAAAGCCAACACCCAGCGGTGGGCATCGCGGGGTTCTCGCCACTCTTGAAAACAAGTGATTGCCGGGGAGCGAGACCCTTTCCTGATGTTTGATCATGAATAAATGAACAGTCTCAGGCTCACAGAAGGATAAGACGGTGGTTTCTGTTTGGAAAATGGGAGAGAGTTTGAATCCTTTATCTGCCTGTGTGTGTACGTGGGGGATGGGGGTGCAAGAACTGCACATTAATAATTTTTAAGACTTCTCTGCTTTCAATTTCAGATCCATTATTATCCAGCAATTAAAGTGAAGTTGACAAGCATTATTGAGAGTAAAAGACTTTCTAAAACCTAACAATAGAACAGGCAGTCACGTTCCCAAACAGACCTATACACGATACATCAGAGACACATAAAATTAAAGCAGGAGGGGTTTTAGTCATCAGCATCAGCTCTTGGGCCCCATGGCACAGGTGGCCCCCGACCTACATCGGGGCCCAAAATCCGCTTTCAGGAATAAATACCAGAAATCTTTTTGTGTAGTTACCTAAGGTGGACTAGATATTAACACTTAAGGGTATAAAGTGTAGTATTGTTTTTCTTTTTAATATATATTTTCATATAAAGGTAGTTAATCTGAGAATGTAATAGAACAATTCTTTCCTATGAATCAATAAACATATTTTCATTCTAAGTTAAATAGTAACACTCTGTTTTGGTGCATATACAGGAAATTGTTCTGTACTTCGCTGACAAGAATTCAGAACAATTAAGCGACCTGCTTCCGGACAGCCAGCTATTTATAGATAGACGCAGGCTTGGGCTTCAGGTCTCCTGAGACCTTGTCTAATTTTTTTTCTCTTGATCAAAAGAAGAGTTTTATATCAAAGAGGATAAAAGGAAAACAGAAATGACTCCACTATTTTCTTTTTGTTTGTCATTTTCCAGATTACATGCCTGTCACACGGTAATGGCTTAACACACAAAGGGCAACTGTGCGCGCTGCAACAACACACACACACACACACACGTTTAAAGCAAATACGTATCTTCTTTTGAAAGAAAATCTCTATGTTTCACGGGCTACAGTGGATTTCTTTGTTTTCCAGCGTATTCATCCTCACTCCACCGTCCTCCAGAGCAAAATAAGCTGATGGAAGAGAAGAACATTTAAATACAGCCGAAGAGCCCAAGACCAGATAATTTGATCACTGGGGGCCACCATGCTTCTTCCCAGCAAACTTTAAGGAAAAATGACATGAATGAGCTGGAATTTGATTTTATTAATCATGCCCTGAAGGATGAACCTGGGTGTTTCAGTACTTTATTGCACACCCTGAGGTGGATTAAAAATGAGTTTATCGTTCTCTCATTGGAGCCGTGATGTATGGACGGAAGTGTCCGTGTCTCTCTCCCCGAGCTCTGTGTGCTGTCTCGCGTGCCAGCAGCGCCTGTCTGCTGGGAGCTCATGCGACTCCTGAAATGAGATCTAGTCTGCATGGTACCGGGGGACCCAGTAAACAGCGGGAGGGTGTGGACTGCTCCTCAGAAATCAGACTGGGCAGCTTAGGGCGTCCCATGTACTGAGTGCAGCAATTAATCTATGAGCATCGATCCGTGTGCTTGGGCCTGGCCATTCCCCTCTCCTGGTCTTACACTTCTCTGGGAAGGAAAAGCACGAGGATCGTCTTTGTTAGCTTCTCTCCCAGACGCAAGGCCTATATCCACTTGCCATACATATGCCTAAATGATGGTGACTTCACTGTTACTCATTTATTTAGCATGTCTGTACTGAGCATCTGCTCTGAGCCTGCTTTTGGGTTAAGCCCTGGAATTGGCTACGGTCAAGGCGTGGAGACTCACCCAGACAATGGATAGAAAACCAGAACTCAGGTGGAGTGGTAGGGAAGAGGATGTCAGGCAGGAGGTGTCAGGACCAGGGAACTCCTGGGATGAGCGGATGTGGGCACCGAGGCAGGACATGGGGTCCCGGCCAGCTGCTGCATAGGGCCAGGGGCCAGGGTGGATGGTGGGGGACAGGAAGCCAGCCCCTTCTTGAACACTCCCGTGACTTCCTGCGGATCTCCTGTGAGACAGACCGGGGGCAGCAGGCTTGGGGTTCCACTGGCTGTAGCATCAAGTGAGATTGTAAGAACACTGCTTTGTTTTCATTGTTTTTATTTGTAGAGTTAACTTCCTATTATAAGGGAAAATGATTTAACTTAGAGTTGATAAATATTTGTCTTTAAAACAAGTTTTATAGGCTGTCCCCTGGGGTTTTGGTTTTGTTTCGAACCCTATGTAGGGAGGCCCCAGACAATGCTGGAGACAGCACCCTGGCTTCGCCCCAGTGGACAGGATGTGGGGAGGCAAGGCGACCCTGTCCACATGTGACACGGGGGCAGGCAGGGATGCCACATCGGTGCCATCTCCTGCGCGAGGGCAGAGCAGCTGCAGGAAGAAGTGCCCACTGCCGAGGGAAGGCCTTGCGGTTCCTGGGAGAGTTCACCTGGGGCACATGTCCAAGACACAGCAGCCACCTAGTTCTCAGTGGCGTTTAAACTACACGGCAACCCCTGTGAAATGCCTCATTAGTAATATAAATATCGGCTCACATTTCTTTTAATTTGAATGACAAATATCAGAGTATCAAACACTGCATTGTTTTTCCTGTGTGTTTTACACATAGCTCTCTCTAGGGGTAGAAAGGAAGGCAGGAGAAATTGAGAGGAAGAGAGAGACAGGGAGAAGGAGGGAGAGGGAGAGAAGTCGGTGTGAGGGACGGGCAGGGGGCAGAAAGAGGGAGAGAGACAGTGGGACGGGAGGGCCTCTGGGGGAGGTCTGGGTGGGGGACACAGCCTCCAGCATCCTGCCCACTTCTCCCTGCACAGAGCTGTCAGATTTGTGCACTTCCTTGGTCAGGGACCTTCTAGGGATGCCAAAGGACATGCCCTCCTCTGCGCCAGGCTCGGGAGCGGCACAGGGCGGGTCGGCACAGCTCCGGCTTCAGGGACAGTTTTTGGCATTGTCAATCAACAGCTCTTAAACCATTCAAACCATTTGACACATTTCCATTTATGGCAATTTTCCCCTTGGACAGTAATCAACTAAGCACAGAAAAGCTTATGTAGGGAGGTGTTCCTCACAGTGTTTTTATAACAAAAAGAAAAAGGAAACAATCCGAAACCTGCTGAGAGGTAAATGGTTAAGTAAATTTTATTTCTCTATTTTAAACTTTGATCATTTGAGGTGCTGTTTTTTAAAGTCATTTTGTGGAATCTGAAAATCTCCCAAGTTCTTATTTACTTAGGACTTTTTCTTTATATCTTAAATAGGCTTAGATCTAATCCTAAACAAATAAAATTCTGTGAAATCATTGGCTTGCTAAGCTATTTATATAATCTTTTCAAGTACAAATTAAAATACATAAAGATTAAGATAAAGACATTTTTATCCATGCACTACCTAAGATTCCCTTGGAAACCGCCAGTGGTAACATGTCACATTTAAGGAAATACTGAATTGGCGCCCCCCCAGTAAGACACTCCCCAACCGCTGACACATGCTGCTAGCAGCTTATTAGTAGGGACAAGTTTATTCCACAGACACTACTGAAGCATGGCTACATGTTTTGTTTTGCAAACATAGGAAAAAATTTCTGAAAGGTTCCTGATGGAATAAAAATAACAGATTACAAAATAATGTGTAACTTATTATTTGATAATTATAAAAATATATGCTTTCCCTCTCTCTCCACCCTCCCCATGCCCCTGACATGCGAGCACATGCCCAGGCATGCATATGCACACATGTATGCATAAACACAGAAAAAGGCCCAAGTGTTTAACCGTGGTTATATGTGCACGTTAGGATTGCACGTGATTTTTTTTGCATATCTAAATATTCCACTTTACCTAAAATAAAGATGGATGACTGGTGCTAATAAAATGTAAAACTGTTGAACATAATAAAATAGCCCCATGCATCTCTTCCCCTGAGGGGAAGTAGGTGCAGCCCCCACTTCTGAGTATCTAATATGTTGGTTGATGGCATACAGAGGACTCTCCGTGATGGGTTTAGAAACACTAGTGTGTCTGCAGTCCCCAGTCACCAGAATTTTCCTACCTGTGGGATACAGCTGGAGAAACATTTTAATTGAGGATTTTTTAGGTTGTATTCTTGGTTGCCACAAATTTTAGTGTCTACACAGTGAGTAAGAGAAAGCTCTGGCATGGAGGGCTCTGAGGTTTGGGGCGCTGCTGGGTTGTAACTGGGCTCTGCTTTTCATTGCCTGACAGCCTCCTGAAAATGCCCAGGGTACCCTTATGCTGCTTTCTTTGCTTAATAGCACAAAGAGGGGGAAATCAACTCTTTTAGGCCTCCTTCAAGTCTCACCAGGACATCTGAAAACTGCCAAGAGCCTCTAATATGCATTTCATGTTTTATAAAGAAATTACAAAGGGGACTCCAGGAGCTAAAGGACTTGGGGAGAATGTGACAGTGACTTTCCTCTTGGCCCTAGAGAGCCATCCTCATCTTCCCACGTCACTCACAGCCCATTAGCAACTGGGGATTTTTAGGTGGAAATGGGCAGGCCTGTGATTTTGCTGCGCCCCTGAATGCGTCTCTGCAGCTCTGGTCCTCGGGGACACCTGTGCTGGGTGCTGCTTCTCAGGAGGGGCATTTTTATGCCTTAGCAAGGACCTCAGGTGCTGGTCGTGCTTAGGCAGCTGTGGTGGACAGACTCCTGAGATGCCTGAAGGGCTCCACCCCTGGGGCCTGTACCTTGTCTAGTCCCTTCCTTCTGAGAGGGCACGGGACCTATTGGTATGAAAGGATGTCACTCTCAGGATTGGGTTAAGTCAACCTGGTAAAGCTGAAGGATTTTGCAGATGATGAAATCAGTTTGTAATCAAGTGACTTTGAGTTAATCAAAACAGCTTATCCTGGTGGACTGGATATGATCAGAGAAGGCTTTTGAGGGTCTAGAGGTCTGAGATGGAAATACCAAAGAGATTCGAAGCAGCAGAGACGATTTCCTGCCGTCCTGGAAGAAGCCAGCCGCCAAGATGTCTGCAGCCGGCAGGAAGGGAATTCTGCCAGCCCTCACCTGGGTCTGGAAGTGAACCTTGAGCCTCAGGTGAGAACCCAGGCCCAGCAGACGAGACCCTGAGTGTGAGGTCTAGACAAACAGCGCTTCATATTCTGGGCCACAGAAACTAGGAATGACTGAGAGTTGCTTCAAGCCACCAGATGTGGGGCAGTTTGTTATACGTCGCAGACAGCTAACGGTGGGGTGCTCACGTTCTCGGCAGGAGAGCAATGTGGCTGTGGAGGCCTTCTCGTCCCAGCTGGACAGAAATGTATCCCCAGCTCAGCCGGCTCTGGGTTCCAGTCTCTGGGAAACCTGGCATTGTCAGCAATGTCTCCGCTTTCGGCTGTCAGGATTAGAGGCCTGTGGGCCAGCCCACCAGGAAACCCACGTGGCAAGGGCTCAGCGTGCAGACGATCCAGGGGCCTTCCTGCTCAGGCTCTCCCTGTTGACCAACCGTCCGTTCCGTCATCTTTCTCCCTGCACATCTGGAGAGACTGACACCCAAAAATCCAGTATTACTATGTATCAGAGGTTTCCCTGTTTCTGGAGTGGTCTTCCAATTTTTGAGGTTTTCAAATCATGGTTGACTCTTCACACCTTCAGGCTTATGCAGTTGCCACATTTATTTACATCAAGAATGTGTGGTATTTTTTATGTAGTTCATCTCTCTCTTTACTTTTGGTTACATCTTCTTTCTTTTGTTTTCTGCTCGTCTTCCTCAGTTCTAAACTTCTGCTTCAATATGAACAAACAGCAGAAAAACAAAAATGAACTGCTTTTTATTGTCTTCAAAATCCCAAATGGTACATGTGTCACAGAGAAGTTATTTACACAAATGAGGAGCTCCTACAGCTCGCTCGGCACTTCCCCGAGCAAATTCAGGGGCCGCCTTTTCCTTTCCTTCAAGGGAAGCAAAGAAGAAAGAAATGGCTCCATTTCACAATGAAGTAGGGGACGCCCCCACCGCCGCAGTGCACGTTTATGACAAAGAACCTGACATAGCCACTTCTAAGTGAGCGGAGACACCGGGGCCCCGGCACTGAGTCTGGGGGGATGGGGGTGCGTAGCGTTGTATTCCAAGTCATGCAAAGCGGGGGCCTAAATATACATTGCAGGGGTTATTTTTAAACTATTCTTTTTTAAGTTGACACAACTACTCCCATTCAAAGTTGTTATCAGAATGTCTTCAAATTGAAAGGCTAAGGAAGATATGGACTTATTTTTAGGCCACTGCACCTCACCTTGCTCATAAATCACACTCTGGGTTCAGAGCATAGTAGTGTTTAGGGATGTGAGTTGAAGGACCTTTACAGCCTCATTTAGGGCTAATGGGAATGATTCTAATGCAACCTCCCTGGAGTACAAGGGCCGGGCCCCTGTGATCAGCTGAGTTAATGTAGCTGAACATGGGGAAGAGGTCTGAATCCAGGTGTGGGCCTTGTGCCGGAGCCAGGCTACCAGTGGCTGGGGAGGTTTGCAGGGCCTGGGCAGCTCTTGCCGTGACGGAGTGTCCTCAAGGGACGCTCTGAGTGTGGGAGGCATGCCACCATATCAGGGTTACGGTGACCCTGTCAACTAGGGCAGGACAGCGTGTAGATGGCCCCACCCAGCAGTACAGACGGCCGCATGGAACTGGATGCTCGGATGCAGTTTCCAGTCCTAACGTCTGATCCCCAGAGGCTGCATGTGAAATAATAAAGTAGAGGGACCACAGGAACATCCGAATTGCCTGGGGGGACCGGGAGGCACCCTGAGGAGCATGGGCTTTGATGGAAACTGGATCTCATTCCTGCCTCCACCAGATCTTAACCAGACCACGCAACACATTTTACCCCTAACCTCAGTTAAAGAAAGTGCCTACTTCCTCCTAAACTTTTAGTGAGAATTCAGCAACATACCACGTGGCTAGGAATTGTGAGGCTCCCCAGAGTCAAACCACTTGGATTCCAACCCCATTCTCCAGCCACTCTTACTGTCAGTCCGCAGGGCTCTGGGGCAGCGGCCGATCCTGAGACTGCGGCAAGAAATACACAAGATGAGCCGGGAAGTGAAGAGGTACTAATCCGCACCCCCTAAACCAACCAAATGAGAAACAACCCTTCACTGATGGGGTGTGTCTGAGGGACACGGGAGCCAACGGAAAGGTCCCCTGGGCGCCAAGGCGGGGAACACAAAACAAAGTCATATGGTCTCGTGGGATCATGACCCCAAATATAAAAGAAATAGCATGATCCCATACTGGCATAAATAGATGTCCAATGAATAATGCAGTTGGAAGGATGCGCACATCCCGTGTGCAGAGGAATTCCAGGTACAGTACTGGGATCACCCACTCTCAGGAGGTGGAACCTGACTCCCAACTCCTGACGTGTAAGCAGAGAGCATAGTACGGAGACGGGGAAAGTGAGTAACTTCACTGGAGGGCCCTGACAGACAGGACCTCAGCAGGTGGCCACGGTCAGCACCAGCAGTGATAGCATGCACCCTGATACGGGCATGCCTCCTCTGGGATTCCCCAAATGCACGGCCTCACCCTAGCTCTGACGGAGACATCAGACAACCCCATTGGAGGGGCGTTTCACAAAACACCTCACCAGTACTGCTCAGAACTGTCAAGGTCATCAAAAACATGGGAAACCTCCAGAGGTGAGAGGTGCCTGTGGAGACATGACAGCTGAATATAATGCAGTATCCTGGGTCTGATGCCGAACAGAAAAGACATTAGGTAAACACTAAGGAAATCTGAATAAAGTATGCGCTTCGGGTAATGATGAGGTGCTGGCATCAGTTCGTTGACTTATGTGCCCTGCTAATGTAGGATGTTAGTAACAGAGGAAGCTGGGTGTGTGGTGGATGGCAATTCTTTGAGCTATCTTCCCAATATATGCACTAAAACCACCCTAAAATAAAAAGCTTATTTTTAAAAAAACCCAGTTCTGAGAAGTTCTGGACAGTGTCATTAGACTGTCCTCATGGAAATACATGCAAATTCAATGAGTGCCTTCTCTTCTGAGATCAGGCCCACCTTGTGGGGGAGGGAGGGCTGGGCGAGTGTGTTGACTGGCTGTCAGGGCTGGCCCTTGGCATCCTCCCTGGGAGTTCTTACCATGATCTCCACACATCAGAGGCCAAGGCCGCCCACATGCTCTGTGAAGAAACAGGGGTTGAGTCTACTTGTACTGCCGGCGACGAGATCTTTTGGATTAAAATAAATAATCCTCTCTTTTAATGAAGATGGTGAAGAAGCTTATCTTAAAGAGGAAGTAAAGACGCTTCCTCCTGTTCAGACATATCTTTGCCTTCGCAGTGAAGCGCATCTCAGCCCCTTCACCCGCAGCAGGTGAGATGGGAAAATTATGCCGGGTTGTGTGACCATAAATCAATTACAGGGCCTAATGTCATACAATTATCAAACCCAATTGTATGACTGTGATGTGGAGAGTTGTTTTTTATGTCCCATCTTGCTGCGCTACTAAAAAATAGATTAAATGCCTGGGAATGATAGCCTTGCACAATTATAGAAATTACTGTGGACAAGGTCAGCCCAAACCGTGTGCGTGAGAGAAGCTGTTAGCGGCACATCTGACCTCATTGCGCAGGCCTGATAGGAGGACTGTTCACCGTGGTGGAGGCTGGTGGCCACGTGGGGCAGGGGCAGGCGGCCCTGCCGTCTCTCCAGCATGGAGACCAGCAGCAGGCCCCACTGATTTTTCAGCCCAGAGACATCCTGTGGCGTCTGCAGCTTCTCCCACTGAGAAATGAGCCAGCGGGCTTGATGTTATCCGACTCTAGCAGTTCCAAGTGCCGTGGGGAATTTCAATGCCCAGTGATGTATAGTGGGTGACTCAACCTGGGATAAGTTTTGGAATGTTAACTTAGGATCCCCCCAGAGACGGTTTATTAATGCATGCTCCAGTCTGTAGAATCAGGATTATACATCAGATCCTATTTAACTCAGTTTAAATTGTGCTACTGTGTCTGATCCTATCTTTGCACAGTTTCTAAATCTGTTGAGAAACTTCTTGAAAAATATATAGAAAATGAAGTTTCTATGGCAATGTAATTTGTTTTACCCCTAGAAAACTACAAAAGCGACAGATAGCATCTAGACCAAGCTTTTCTGGTGCGTCTCCCCTCCCAGCGAGGATTTTGACTCAGCTCAGCACATGAGGGCGGGAGGTGTGGGCTGGACTGATCGTCAGCTCAAGAAAGGAATCCAGGTGGGACTTAGTAGAGAGAATAGACATGTTTTGACTTTCTAAAATAAATGACGACTCACCCCGGAGTCATACAGAGCCAGATGTCAGTTACTTAAGTCAGGGCACTGCTGCCCCCACTGCGACACCATGTTTTCCAAAGCTGGAGAAGCACCGAGGCCGCACCTGGAGGCTGAGTGCAGCTGAAGTTGAGCAGTTCTCGGGCTTCCGGCTGGACCCTGACCATCCATCTCGCACCCCAGGCCATGACCCCAGCAGGAGACGATGGCTAAACCTGTGTGAACCCGTTTTCAAGTCACAAGATCCATACTCATCTCAGAGGGAGACGAAAATGCCAATGAGAGGCGGCTGGTGCTGTTCCCTATTAATCCCACTGACATTCAAGACTTCGGGGGAAGGATTTGCAGTGTGGCAGTGGGGTCCAATTTTCAAGTACAAAACAAAGTTTTAGGTCCAAGGGTGCAAAACGATAAATTCCATCAGACAGGGCTGTCTGTCCCACTCAGCCCGGAGGGAGAGTCATAGCTTCGCGTTTTACCTTCTCTGCGCCTGTTTCTCCTCCAGGCGCCATATAAATCAGCCCGAGGAACGTGCTCCTTTCCCCGGGAATCATTTGTCTTCAGCAGTTTGTCTGGACTTGGGTGGGATGGATTTATCTCTGCCTGGCACCTCTGACATGCTGCCGAGAAGAGAAACCCCAGCCATGGCTTAGGGACAGCAGAGTAAAAGTCCCAGCATAGCAGGTTTTCCATCCTGTGCCTTCCACTGACAAGCAAACAATATTTGGGGGCATTGCTGCTGAGGAACATGATCCCTCTTCCTTCTTGGCCGACAGGGCGGCCCTGCGGAAGCCACGGAGGGTGGGATCAGGGATAACCCAAAGTCAGCTGGGAAAATCCCTTCCTGCCCTTGGGGATTTGGGATGTAGGGTGGGAGATACAGAGCTGGTCTGAGCCTGGAAGGAAGTAATGACAGAGCAGCCAGAACCAGGGTCCAGGAGAAGAAAGAGCCCACTGCATAGAGAGCAAGGTTCCAGACCTTTCCACAGGCCTCACTCCGCTGTTCAGGCCGTTGGGGTTCAGGAGACATGCTGAGTGAGCCCTTGCCATGCCCCATGTGCTGCCCCCATCAGCCTCTCGTGTGCGTCTCAAAGCAGCTGACTCTGTTTGGGGCTGGGAGCCGACGGGAGTCAGGAGGCTGACTCCGGAAGCAAGCTCACTGACTGTCACCCAGAAGAGGGGGGCATGGAATGAAGGTGGTGCCGCCCATGGTGGGTCTGAAGGGGCTTGGAGCCCGGGAGGACACCCAGGGGCTCTCCCACCAGCTGGCCGTGGCCCAGGGTCTTGCCTGTGCTTCAGACAGGCAGCAGTGTGACCAGGGACAGTGCATCTGCCTGCCGTCCACACCGTCCCTTGGAGCCACCCCAGCCACCAGTGCTGCCACCATCCACGCCCTGTGCTCTGCAGAACCTGTCCTTCATGCACAGATGTCCTCTCACTCAACACGGTGATGGAGCGCTGGGGCATCAACCGCTTTGTGCACTTGCTAGGTGTTAGCCACATTCCACGTCTTTACGTGTGTTAGATCATGTAATGCTCGAGAAAACCTGCATGGTCATTACCATCCTCATGTTACAAATGGGAAAACTGAGGGCTGGAGACACGCAGCTACTGGCCCAAGGCCTGGCAGAAAACGAAGGGCCATGAAAAGAACAAGAACACTGGGCAAAGACCAAAACAGCCCCAAACCACAGGAACTTCCCTGACCGAGGCCCAGGTCTCGTCCTGAGCTTGGAGCTGCCTGACCCCACATCCCCACCCACGCAAAGCCCCACCGTCACTAAGCCACAGTCAGATCCCAAATACAGAGCAGTCAGAATAGCCGCATGACACGTGGGCTCAGTGCGAACTATAGATCAGCTGTGTCTTCAGCCACACTGAAAAGATCGTCTTCCTTCCCCTGCCAACCAGGCTGACGATCGCCTCTGAAGCAGGGGAAGGGGGAAGAAGTAAGAAGCTGTTTCTAAT
This sequence comes from Manis javanica, assembly GCF_040802235.1. Classification (NCBI taxonomy): domain Eukaryota; kingdom Metazoa; phylum Chordata; class Mammalia; order Pholidota; family Manidae; genus Manis; species Manis javanica. Next base: position 2,458,887 of record NC_133160.1, read on the forward strand.
TCTCATCCTTACAGGGCCAATTGAGTTCATTAGTCTGCACTCCAAACATCTGTCCTTTTGTTCATTTATTCACTCCTCATCCATCAGGCATTTACTGAAGTTCTATGGTAAACAAGGCAGTATTTCAGATTTTTCTGAGAATAGAAAGACACAGGATTGCATAGAAACCCTCTCCCCAAGACAGTCACAGTCCGACAGGGAGGAAGAAACCTCAGCCATGGCCAAACACCACCCGGGGGGGGGGAGGGGTGCTGTGGCACGGGGGCGGAACACTTCTGGAATGGGGGCCACCACTGCCCTTGGGGGTGAGCCTGGTGTGGGCCACACCGGAGCAGGTGGCACAGCCCAGTTGAACCAGGGGATGGCAGGAGCTAATGGCTAACAGATAAGGGAGAACAGGCCATGTTTGGGTAAATGATATATATTTCTATTTCTGGGGGGTCATAAGAAAGGAGAAGGTTTAATTGGCCTTAAGGAGAAGCCTTAATTATCAGGCTAAGAAGGTTATATTTTATTCAGTAGCTTTAAAAGTTCTCTGATTTTTTGTGACAGTAATCCAAGTGTTTGTTTAGATTCATTAATTATATAATTATTTGGTAGCTTAATATAGTAACATCTGCCAGCCGGAGGCCCTTTCTATAGACCAGGAGGTCGGGCCCAGGCTTTGCTCTGTTGCAATGGCTTAAGCAAAGAAGGTAGTTCATTGACTCATCTGGCTGTGAATGCAATTACACAAGGCCACTTCAGGTGTGGCTGGATCTGGGCGCTCAAGTGCTGTCAGGCATTGGTCTCTCCTCTCTCGGTCCTGCTTCCATCCCTGCCCCAGCTGCTCCATCCCCCTGGTAGACTGTTTCCAAACGGAAGTGCAGATGGGCTTGGCTGCTCTGGGCTTCCACGCAGCTCACCACCAACAGTCCTGGGAAAAACGATGGGGCTCTTCCCAGAACTGATATGACCTCCCCAACGGGACTTGACCTGTGTGGACAGGGTTGACCCTGCTTGTCACGTGTCCATCCCTGGACCAAGGGTGAGGATGCTCAGATTGGCTGGTGTGGAGGCTGTGACCCCACGGTGTTGGGAGCAGAGTCTCAGAGGACTCACATGAAGGCAGCAGGAAGCCCTTCCCCAGGGCTGCAGTTGAGGCCAGGGCACAGCCCCGAAGCTCCTGCTCCGCAAGGCCGGTCTCTCCGTTCTCCATTTCCCGGCGGCACTTTGGGAAATCCTGGGCTTTGTATGTACCAGGTCTCGTGATGGCTAATTGTGCGTCCATGTGCTTTCCCAAGCGGACTGTGAGGCCCTCAAGGGCGGCGCATGAAGAAGACAGGCCGTGTCCGGATAAACAGCTACTTCCATTTCCAGAAATAACTGAGTGGGGCATCTGCAGCATTGTAGGTAAAATGTGTATTTTTATTGAAAGTCAGAGGGCTGGGAAAGGAATACTGAAATACAATACAAAGGAAGGATACAAAAGACAAAAACGGTGTGTTCTAGAAAATTCTAGTCTGAGATTCTAATATTTGAAAAGGTCCCCCAAGGCATAAACAACAGTATTTGTAGAAAGCTGGAAATCACATCACCAAGCAGCCGGGCACCGTGGCAGGAAGTGGGGAGCACTGGGACCTTTGTTCAGATGAGCACCAGAGCGGTGGAAAGGGAGCGGTGAGGCGGTTTCCACCAAAGGCAGCATCAGCCAACCCCACGAGCCATGGGGGCCCACCCAGGGAGACACCCTCCCCACGGGCCACAGGGACGGCCCAGGGAGAAACCCTCCCCATGGGCCACGGGGGCCCACCCAGGGAGACACCCTCCCCACGGGCCACGGGGATGGCCCAGGGAGACACCCTCCCCACGGGCCACGGGGACGGCCCAGGGAGACACCCTCCCCACGGGCCACGGGGACGGCCCAGGGAGAAACCCTCCCCACGGGCCACGGGGACGGCCCAGGGAGACACCCTCCCCACGGGCCACGGGGATGGCCCAGGTTGAAACCCTCCCCACGGGCCACGGGGACGGCCCAGGGAGAAACCCTCCCCATGGGCCACGGGGACGGCCCAGGGAGAAACCCTCCCCACGGGTCATGGGGACAGCCAGGGGCAGTTCCCGTGTGTGGATGCCCAAGACATCCTGAGATGAGGGCTCTTAAGTCATGGCCTCAGTCCCATTAGCGGGTGAGGGTCTGGATTTACCAAGAGGGAAGGACTTAGTACTTTACAGGGAGTTATCTAAGTTTTAGCTCTATTTAACCTATTTAGGATTTTTTTAATACATCTTTATTTATATCTCAGCAGCAAATCTATATTTCAATGAACTTTTTAATTTTAGGACAGCTTTAAATCTGCAGAAAATTTAGGAAGATGGAAAGGAGGGCCCTCACACATTCCAAAGCAGTTTCCTCCACTATTGATATCCCATATTAAATATGGTGCTTTGGCCATAATCATGAATTACTGTTGAGAGGTTAGTATTGACTGAAGTGCACACTTATTCACATTTCCTTAGTTCTTACTTAATGTTTTGTTTTCTGTCTCAGGATAATGTCCAGAATAGACATTAGATGTTTTATTTGTCCAGTCGGGCTACAGATGGGTGGCTTAAACAACAAACACGCATTTCTCACTGTTCTGGAGGCTGGAGGTCCGATGGGGCTGGTTTCTGGGGAAGGTCCTCTTCCTGGCTAGTGGCCCTCTCCCAGTGTCCCCACATGTTGGAGAGGGAGTGAGCTCCCCAGTGTCTCTCCGTACAAGGACACTAACCCTATCAGCCAGGACCCCACACCAACAAGCTCATTTAAGCTGCGTTACTTCCATCAAGGCCTCGTCTCCAGCTTCAGTCACACTGGCTGTTGGGACTTCAACCTGTAGTTCCGGGGAAACAGGAGCCCATCCACAGCAGAAGCCATGTCTCTTAGGCTCCTCCTGGCTGTGACAATGTCTGACTTCCCGTTTTTGGTGACCTTGACAGTTTTGAGGAGTACTGGTCAGGTCCTTTGTAGAATGCTTCTCAATTGGGATTTTTCTGATATTTTTTTCACATTAGACTGAGATTCGGGGGGGTTTGGGGAGGAAGCTCACATAAGCAATGCACCATTTTCATCATCCCTTATTAAGAGTGGGTACCATCAGCACAACTTATCGCTGGTGATGTTGACCTTGATCCCTGGCTGAGGTCAACTGGTCAGGTCGGTTAGGTTTCTGTGTTGTACGACATCCTTTTTCCTCTTTACATTCTGCCTTCTTTGCGAGGAAGTGACTGCGTGCAGCCCACACTTCAGGAGCAGGAAGTGACGCTCCCCTTCCCTAAGGGCGGAGCGCCTGCCTGAACTATTTGGGACCCTTTGTCCGGCAGGTCCGACTACAGTCACTCAGCCTTTCTACTGGAGAAGGGATCAGAAACCCAGGCCCCACCCTGGCTCTACCCCTTGCTACGGCGCCACTGCTTCAGGGCCTTCTCACCTGGTGGGGCGAGGACACGTGTGCACACCACCTCCATGTGTGCGTACGGCGGGAAGTATTTTTGCAGGGAACCGTCTCTGTGTTTTCTATACCTGAGTTCACACTGTCGTCTCCAGCGGGCATCCCTCACCACTTGGGCCTGCCCCTTGCTCTTCTGTAAGCTCCCCTCCCAACACTGAGAGACCAGGCGGCTCCCGCCATCCACCGCCGCTCAATCATTCACCTCCACTCCACAGGTAGGGCAGCATCAGGGTCATGAATTTTGAGGGGACACAGTTCAGCCCATAGTAAGCAGCATCCTTGGCCTCCACCAGAGGCGACTGGCTTGGCTGAGGAGACGGGGCAGGACAAGCTGCCATACTTATGGGACTCACTGAGAAGTGAAAACTTGGGGCCCTTGTCAGAAACTCATCAGGAACTTCACGATGGTGAGAGCGATGCAGTAAGCCAGGCACAGGGCCCGCCTGAAACGAGCCCGTGTGACTGCCGCGCGTGCACACCTACGATTTGGCCCAGGTCTACAGGAGAGGTAGGGAGATGTACCCTGTAAAGACAAACCTGTGAGAGGAGGAAAACGAATGCCAAATGTTCCATCTACTCAGTGCCCACGTCACTTGTTCACCGTTGCCTGTTCCGGCCGCACGGTAGAGCTCCGCACATAGTTTCTGCCGTCAGTTGGGAGCACGGACGTTTGCTGCCACTCTGCACGCTGTATGCATCACGGCCAGTGCCGCCCTGTGGCTCTGGCCATGTGCCCGTGCCTTGCCCAGGGCACACCTGCCATTCACACCCCCGCCAACTGGGGGTTCCCTCATAGACGCGGTTTCTGGTTGTTCCAACCTGGGCCTTGGAAGTTTCCACTTCAAAGTGTGTGTGTCCGGCCTCTTTTTCATCTCAGCCATGTGTTTCTCAGTTATCTTAAATAAACAAATCATGCTCATCTCTCTTGCCCGCCCAGAGGATGCCCCTCCCCCCACCCCTGGGGAGCTTTGCGGTTCTGCTGTCTGGGGGTTAATTTTCAGCATTCGGGACATTTCTTTACTTGAATAAGTAACAAGATTAGATGGCCATTCTCTGAGCTGGGCTACGGTGCCGAGAGAAACTGAGAACTCTAGCTCCCAAGAAACTTACTGAGACCAGGGATGCAAACGCATGTGTGCTCTAGGCTCCAGGGAGGCAGGCATGTTTTTCTTCGTAGCTGATCATTAGTGCCAACCCCCCAGCAACTGTCAGGAGATGGTAGTGGGAAAACTGGAGGAACATTTGGGCTATGTATGGTGTTTAAATTAATTCTATCACACATCAATGCATGCAAGTGGCCTCTCTTCTCTAATTGAAAATTGTGCACCAATTAACTTACTTCTGAGGGTCACTCTCAAATTCTAACCGTGTTCCCGTCACACCTCTAGGAATCAAATTCACTGCAGATTTGCCAAATCACACTCTGCTGGAACATTCAGGCCTTTATTGTACAGAGGATCAACTGGCTGCACATGTCCTCAGCAGCTTCAATAGTCGCTAAATGCTGGTGACTCTGAAATGTGTCCTCCCCATCCAGGGCTCTCCCCAGAGCTCCCCAAGGGTACCTCCTGCCATTGCTGGATTTCCCAGGGCCAGGTCACGCTAGCCGTCTGCAGCCGGACACACCCTCTCCCCAGGCACTCACCCTGCTCTGTCCCTCCCCAGGCTAAGCAGTCAGACACGCCCCTCACCACCTCCCACTGATCACGTCCCCTCAACTCCGGCTTCCCTTCCCTTTGCCATGTCCACACCATTCCTCCACGATGACATGTTAGAATTTCCTAACTGCACCATCTGACTCCATATTCTCCCCTCACCAATCCTTTCTCCACGCTTCAGCCAGAAAACTTCTGAAATATCTTATCATGTCCCTGCCTAAATGCCTCTAGACAGGACGTTAGTTTCTTGTGAAGTTAAATGTGCATCTACCAAATGGTCGGTCCACTCCGCTCCTCGGGGCTCACCCAACAGAAATAAAAACATGTCCACACAAAGACGTGCACAGCTCGTTCCCAGCAGTCCTATTCACTGTAGCCCCAAAGAGAAAGGACCCGTATGCCCGCAAATGGGGGCAGGTGAGGAGGTGAGAGCGGCGTCACATCCACACAAGGAGGTGCTCGGCAATGAAAAGGACAGATGAGCATCACATGCGATGGCCGTGAACGAGTCTGCTGGGGGAGAGCAACCCATCACAAAAGTGTGCAAGTTCCGTGCCTAAAGTTCTGGAGAAAGCAAATCGGACCCGCAGAGACAGCCGATCAGTGGTTGCCAGGGACACGGGGAAACGGGTGGAACTGCTGGGATGGGACACAGGGAACATTTGGGGCTGTGGAAATGCCTTGTATGTTGACTGTGGTGGTGGTTACATGGGTGTATACATTTGTCAAAATTTAATGAAATGCCCATTAAAATGGATATTTTTATTGTACATGAAAAAAGTACCTCTAGGGCTCCCTATTCACCTTGGAATAGAACCAGATTCTTTAAGAAGTCTATGCAGCACCACTGCCTGGTGTCCGCCCGGACATCCAGCTGGCCTCCCACCCTCCCCATGTGCAGGAAGCTCTGGACCCCCAGGCTGGCTCCCCCATGGCCTCTGCCTGGGACAGTGGTCCATCTGCTCCATGTCTGGCCATCTCCCATCTGTGCTCAGGCTTCTCCCCCGGGAAGCCGCCTCTCAGCAAGCCCCCAGACTGAGTGAGATGGTTCTGCAGCACTGAATCCTGCCACTGCTCGGCAGCAGGGTTCTGAGCTGCTGCCTGGTGAATGGGCGCCTTGAGATTGAGGGGCCGTGTCCCTGTGGCTGTGTCCCTAGAGCCCAGCCCGGAACATGACCCAGAGTGATGGCCAGTGTTATTCCTTCAGTGACTGAGTCAGTGCCGTGGCACAACACCTGAGTCCACTGGGTAACAGCGAGCTAGCCTTCCACTGCCATGGCCTGGGCCTGCTCCAGGCCCTGCGGCCACTGTCATTCCGCAGGCCTTCACTGGGTTTCCTCACCACAAGCACGGACTTTGAGACAGCAGTGTGCCGAGCTCTCTTCTCCACGAACGCGTCTCAAACGCCATCCTGCAAAAACCCTACTGGCTTGTGGCCAGTCCAGCCTCTTCGTGTGGAGCCTGCATGGGGACTGGCCTTGTGACTCACACAGGCCACGGCTCCCGGGGGAGGCCCGACCAGGGAGTGGGATTCTGCCAGCCCCAGAACTTAGGGCACGTGGGGCTCTCTGGGGAGTAAAGTCAGAAATCATTCCACCCAGCAAGATCCGTGAAGGGCCCGTGCAGAGCAGCCCACCCTCTCCAGTTCATAGCTGGGCCTGGGCCGGGCACCCTACAGGGCTCTCCAGGGAGGGGACGCTGTGCCCCCTGACACTCTCCTGCAGAGACAGTGGGGGTTGACAGGCCTGGGTTCTCTAGAACTTGTTCTTTCACCAGCATTTCTCTAATGTGACTCCTAATACGAAGGATTTTTTTCTCAATTTTTATGAAGAAAAACAAAAAATGTAAATTAAAACCATTAGGAGTGACCTGATGCACAGAGGCCTGGGCCGGCGGTCCCTGTGGGGGGATGGAGCTGCCCCAAGGCCCCTGGGCTCGCTGGCCAGAAGCCGTCTTGGCCGCACCTGGGCTGGTGGAGCTCTGGGTGGGGGCACAGGGAGCAAGGGTTAGCTTTGAGAGGCAGATCTCGGGGCCTGCTGGCAGCCTGTGTGCACTTCGGGTTGTATTAGTTTGAATCTTTTATGTTTGCCCTCATGAAAAATTAAACCAGAACATTCGTACCCGTTAGCAATGCCCTTTATCATCAGGAACGATGAAGACATTGAGTTCCAGGGAGTCGAGAGGTGCTCATAATGTGCTCATCAAGTGTGAGGTGCTGACGGCAGGAAGAAGCTGGTCCCCTTGTGCTTGTGGTGCCCTTCTCTGCGCCAGCCGAAGATTCAGTGAGTGGTGTCAGGGCAAGGACAGAGGAGCCTGGAGGGAGGCTGTCCACCAGCGGGCACAACCGGGACAATGATTCCATCCGTGACCCCTGGCATTCTTTGAGTGCAGCAAGGAAGGGCGGGGTGCCTTCCCAATGTGGGGCTTCAGTGACGCACTCCCACTACGTCTGAGTAATGGTGCCAAGTCAGCGTCCCAACACAATAACGGGACAGCCACTCCCCTTTACGGGAGCCGAAGAGTCGCCGCTCACGGTGGTAGACAGAACAGTGGCCCTAACGAAACACGCACGTGATTTGCCACCTTACAGGGCAAGGGAACTTGCAGGTTGGTTAAGTCAGGGAGCTGGAGATGGGGGGTGGTTCTGCATGATGCACACGGGCCCAGGCGGGTCCTCAGCAGGGGCAGGAGGGTCAGAGGCAGCCTCACCGGGCCCGCGCTGGCTCTGGGAGGGAAGAGCCCTGGGCAGGAACGGGGGCAGCCTGCAGAAGCCGCCTCGCATGCTAGTCGGGGTCCCCAGGGGAACAGAACCGATGGGAGACACATGTACAGACACAGATGAAGAACTTTATCATAGGAATCGGCTCCCGGGGTTGTGGAGCCTGAGAAGTCCAGCGATCTGCCGTCTGCAAGGTGGAGACCCAGGGGGACATGGGGGGGATTCCACCTGAGTGCAATGGCTCAGGAACCAGCGGGCTGGTGGCGTGAGTCCCAGGCGAGTCCAGGGGCCTGAGAACTGAGGGCTCTGATGGCCGAGGGCAGGAGAAGGCAGATGGCCCAGCTCCAGTGGGGAGCGCGAATCCGCCCCGCTCCGTTTTGTTCTATTTAGGGCTTCCGGGATCGGATGGCCGCCCCGCCGGGAGGGCATCTCCTGTATTCAGTCTACGAGTCAGATGCTGACCGCTTCCACAGACACCCTCACAGAGCCAGAATTCATGTTCCACCAGCTCTGTCTGGGCTTCCCTCCACCTGGTCAACTGGACACATAAAATTAACCGCCACACACAGAAGGGATGCAGCCCTGCCAACATCTTCCAGCTTGGGGAGGCCCCTGCAGGCTGAGGCCACGTACCTTACAGGACCGTGGTGCTGGGCACATGCTTCCTTTCATCTAAAATGTTGGTGATCGAGGCTTTGGGAATGTCATCAATGCATCACGTATTAGAAGCTCATTGGACAAAATGAGTGACAGCTGCCACTTCCCCATGACCCGCATGTGTATAGTGTCTGTGGGGCTGGAGCTGTGCCATGTCACATGGGAGTCGTGTCTCATCTCTGTGCCAAGGAAAGGAGGCGACTCCGGAGAAGTTAAGCAAAGTTACAAAATGAAGAGAGGAGGCTGCACCAGAGCAGGGGGTTCTCAGCGCGGAGAGGCCCAGGCACAGTGTCCCAGCCACACCCAGCAGAGCTTTGAAAGGTCAGTGTGACTCAGAAGCCGGTGTCGCGTGCCTCCCCGGGGATCAGAGCATCATTAGCTCATCAGTCCCTGAGCACCCACGGGTCTCAAGCAGCGTCCCAGGGCCCGGCGGCAGTGATCCATCCAGGGAGCTCTTACAGATAGCATCTCTGTTCCATGCAACATCTCTGAAGGACCAAATTCCCACTACATGTACAGAAGGGAGCTGATGCCCAGGGAGCTGGATGGAACTCAGGGAGACACACAGAGACCGGGGAGGACCTGGGCCTGCCCGCGCACAGTGCAGGCCCCCCACTGCAGAAGCTGCCCCCTCAGCCACTCACCCCCTGAAGATCTGCTCTGACGTCGTGACAGGGTCACTTGTAATGCACATGTGACTCATTCCCCAATCTGTAAAGTGGGCATAAAAATGGCACCCACCTCACAGGACCAGTGAGGCTCTGCTGCTGGCACAGTCTATGGAGGTTGCCTAGAGTTTTTTTGGCACAGGGTAGGCGCTCAGTCAACTCCACTCTATGTCTTTACGTGCCCACTGGACCAGAGATCATGACACACCTGCTTCTTTATTTCCCGCTGACCCAGACGGATGCCGACTCAGGAAGACTCCATATTCATTTAAATGACACATGCCATCATAAGGGATGTAACTTGTATTTGCCCCACTAAAATGAATGGACAGAAGAGATGAGTTAGGACAGTGCTGCGGAGCAGGTTATGTGCCAGGCTGCTCCGTGAGGGATGGTCGGGGTCTGCCACCGTACTGGGATCCGAGCTCCTTCCCGGAACAGGCACCTCCCCGGGGACTGTCTGTGCTCCTGGGAATACGTAGGCTTTCCCCCCAGGCATCGGGTGATACTCTGAAGTTGAGGTGTTTGAACACGAACTCAAGGCATATGTTGGATCTGATGGTGTTGAACTTACCACATTCAGGTGTACTGTCACTAAAATAGCTCAGGTCGGTACAAGGTTCCTTCTTTTCCCAGAATGACTGGGGATCTCCAGGGCTTTGAGATGAAATGACAGTTGGACATATCACCAAATGCGTCTTATTATTATTATTTTTTTATGTGGAGGAAAGAAGGAGCTGAAAGTAAGAGAAAAACAGCAAATGAAGGAGAACCGGTAAAAGCTCGTTAATTCCAAGCCTGACAAACTGAAAGTTGTGAACGTTGAGACACAGGTCAGAAGGAAGGTTCCTTTTTCTTTGTTAAGAACTGCTCAGCAAATGAATCGTGAATCAGGGATGATTGCAGAAGGTACGTGTTGGCTTCTGTGGGAGAACAAATTGCTTTCAAGGTCATTGTGGTCACAAACAGACGGATCGGAAGAGAACAAGAAAGAATTCTGTTTTGAGTTCTTCTCCTTAGTTGCTAATTTCTTGACATATTTATTCAAAAGAATGAAATAACATACATTTAAAAGCATTTTGTAATGTGGAGTTTTCACTAATTAATTTCTTGTATTTAGTGAAACTGTATTGTATGAGCACTTCAAAGAACTCTGTGAAGTTTATTTAGGCTTGTAGTGACAGTGCAGTTCTGGCAAAGACTGTAATCCTAGCGAGCACGGTGGACATGGGGATGAACTTCTATGTCCTCGGGAGATTCAGGGAGGGGGCCCGAGGCAGTGAAGATGCCGGCGGGCCCCGGGAGCCAGGCGAGTGCGCATGGGTCTCAGCCTCGCTACTGGCTTCCTCACCATGGTCAGGGGGAGCCTTTGGGAGGTCAAGAGGGCGGAGTCCCCATGAATGGGTCAGTGCCCTGGTGGGAAGAGGCCGGACAGCTAGCTTTCTCTCTCCGCCATTGGAGGATAACAGAAAGCGAGCCTGCCAGAGGGGAGACCTCAGCAGAACCCGCACCCGGATCTCAGACCTCCAGCCTCCACAGCCGCGAGGGAAAAATGTCTGGTGTTCAAAAACCATTGTGAGTGTGGTATTTGGATATAGTAGCCTGATCAGACAGTGAATGCTAATGAATGTGCACAGAACAATAATAATTATTCTTTACTGTTGCTAATAGCTATAATAACTGTATTACTATTGTAGTTATTATAGAGAGCTTTATAATTGACAAAGCACACGCAATGCCACGAATGACAGCAGCTCAGTGAATTAGCTGTTACGCCCCTGTTACTGGCAAGGGTCTCATGTTTACAGAGGGTGAGCAAGTGGCAGTGACCGTGGAGACCCTTGGAGCTGAGAGGATCCCCAGTCTGTTTGTGACTGAGCTCTCTTGCAGGCACTGTCTGAGATGGCATCAAGTGACTTCCTTATTGACACTGCTGGTTCCCGTCCTGCTGGGAGGGTGAGCGCCTGTCTGTGACGTTAAGGCAGGTGGTGTGACCACAGCGTCTGCGAGTTGCCTCGCCACCAGCGGGAGTGCCGCACACTGCTGCCCAGTGTGGACTGTGCCACAGCTCATGATGGCTAGAAACGAAATGTCCCCCCCTCCACATGGTGAGAAGAACATTTCAGCAGATGCTTTTCACCCTCACGGCCCCAGCATGAGAAGCACATGCATAATTTAAAAACTACATATTTTCAATTCCAGTGAGTTTCCCAAACAAGAGACTTCTTTGTATGTGATTGTTAAGTGCAACCAGGTGATCATTAACATCTTGCTTGTGTTGACATTTCCCTCAGCTCTGAAATGAAGTTAAATTTTCTTAGGAGTAAATGAGACCTCTTGGGAAAAGTGTTTCAGGAGAAGATTTAAGCAGTTTTCCAGCAAAGAAAAAAGAAATGAAGAATGGGGAGGAAAAAAAAAAGAGAAATAGGTCTCAATTTTACTACTTGTTTTGGAATCAAAGTCATAGCCAATACCCCATTGAGATGAAAATTATTTCCACCTAGAAGAGCAGGGCTGAGAATGCGTGTTTCTGTGAAATGTACTGACACTGTGATCTTACTAATGCATGTTAATCGCTAGCCAAGATTGACTGTATCATCAAAAGCATTGGGCAGTGTTATCTAAAATATCAGATACATATTCTGATATGATCTCATTATTACAAAATTAATTCAGACCCTTGTAGGATGTTTTGAAATGCCTTCCAGAAATAACAAAACTGACAGCCTGATACATCATATTTCAGTGGCACCTTAGTGGGACGTCAGAAGAAATCAGTTTGGTCTTCCTAGATGAGTCATTGTTCCAATGCTCAAGCTCTTTCCAGCTCTTAGACTAAAGTCTGTAAAAATATCGCGTAACAATCAGCGATGCTGGGACATGTCAGGCCTCACAGTCCCCTGATCAGAATAACTGATTTCTCATTAGACTCCAGTGCATACAAGTTTAATTTCTTTCCAGTCACATTTCAACCCCCAAATCTGACTTCCCAAAAGTCTTTGCAAAATGTCTGTAAAACTGAGAAAGTTTAATTCATATTCAGCTTAGGAACCTAGGAACTACCTTAAATGTCACCAATGCCGCCTCACAGCATCCGGAGCTGATCCTGCTAACTGTTCTCATGCCCGCGGTGGGCCTGGTTTGCTGTTACTCCGGGCTCTTCTGGGTCCTGGTGGGCGAAGGGCGCTCCTGAATCCCCCTTTTCGGGAGCACCTGAGAGGGCTGCACCTCGGCATGAAGTGCAGGTGTGCAGATGAGCGTCAGGGTCACAGCCACCTGACTTTTCCATTTCTCCTTTTCATCCGGGTGTTTTGGCGATAAAGAAATAGCTGCCTAGCTGTTTCCAAGCAACTTTTCTGCTCTTGAAATACTCCCCGTGGCTTTCTTTGTCCGCTCCAGTCTGGAGGCCCTGGTGCGATTCACTGCCTCACAGCAGAGATGGACGGCTCTGAGGCCAGGTCCGTGCTGTACTGACTGAGGGACCTGGGAAGAGGCATGTGACATTTCCTCATTGGTGAAGTGCAATTATTAACAGAATTGATCTGTGGGATTATTATCAAGATTGAATGAATTAATACCTACAAATGGCTTAGAACCATGTGGGGCTCAGGGTGTGCTAGGCATGTGGCTGCTTTTTATCATTCCTGCTGTGATTAGTAGAGCAGAGCTTTGATTTATTCCTCACAAGATTCTACAACTCTCCACAGGGCAAAGGTCAAGTGACATAAGAAACTTTTCTCACCTAACCGTTTATATAATGATTACTTTTTATCACATTTTTGGCTGTTTGTGCCAAGAATCACACCTTACTATGTCTTAATCACCAGAATTTGATTCCAAGTTCCTTGCCTATATGGAAGGAAGCGGTGGTGGACAGCAGGTGCACACCACGTGCCTGCACGCTTCTCCCTTTATGCAGGGGGCCTCCGGGGGTTTCTGGTGGCAGAGAGGAACCATGGAGAAAGGTGGCTTTAACATTAGGTTTTGGACTTCAGTTGAAGGCTGGGTTTTGCATTTATACCTGTATGGATTTCTAGTAACACCTTCTAAAGAACTTTCTAGTTTGTTCCATATGTCCCTTAAATTTCCCAGCACAATGCTGAATAGGATTGGTGCATTTATTAATGTGTCTATCCTATGCATTCATTCAGCCAAACCTCACGGGCCACCTGGGTGTGCCAACTCTGTCCTTGGTGCTGCAGATAAAGCTGCACCTCTTAGAATGGCTGAGCTGTGCTGCAGGCTGAGGTGGAGCAGTCAGGAATTGGGCGGGGGGGCCTACATCAGATGCTGCCACGTCCATGGGGGTCCAGTCCACAGAAGACATGAGAGGGCGGGGACGGTCTGGTAGTGGTGGCGGAAGGCAGACTGCTAGGAAAGGCAGGAGGAGATGTTACTGATTTAAACCGAAATGTAAATGGTAATAAGGAGACCTTCCTCTGGGGATCTGAGGAAGTGGGTTCCAGGCTGTGCAGCAGCCGGTGTGGGAGGCTGGTGTGTGTGCCTGTGGGTATGTGCATGTGTGAGTGTGAAAGGCAGGTATGAAGAGAATCAAGCCATGTGGATGGACTGCAGGCTGGCAAGGGCCTCCCTCTTGCTTTCCGCCCAGGCTGTATAGGCTTCCCAGCAGCCCTGGACCCGCCCGCTGGGGACCCAGGCTGTATAGGCTTCCCTGGCCACGCAGGCCCTGGCACTTGAGGGGAGCTGGAGTCGCACTCTTCCCATCACCCGTGGCGTGGGCTCCCAGAGCCTGCACAGAACTGACATGGAGTTGAACACCACCTCTGTCCTCCCGGAGACCTGGGGCAAGAGAGGCCCCTGCTAGGGGACAGCTGAGAGCAGACTTGGCTCCTGTCTAGGTAGCCAGTCCATCAAGACCTGGGTGGTCCAGACGCCCCAGGGCAGCCAGACAGCCGGGTGCACACGCACAGGCACGCACGTACACACACACACACACACACACACACACACACACACTGACCTTACATGGACCCACCTTCCCAAACTGCTACTTAATAATGATATCAGTTTTAAAGTTGGTTTTCTAATAAAGTAAATTAGGAAAAGGTGACATAATAATATTGACTTAGGGACTGTGTGCTTTCCTGGCGTTAATCACCCCGACTGGAATAGACAGGCATGATTCTAGGTGGTGTTTTGAGATAGTTGTTTCTGACACATTCAGAAGTTTACTTTTGTTGCTGTGTCACTAAAACAGCATCAGGAATAGATATCTAATTCCCCCTAATCTCATCGAGTCCTTTGTGACATCCGTCAGATTGGTGACAGCTCTGTGCTTCAGTCTGTCGACACGATTCGCATCTGTGGGATTCTGGTAGATGTTTGCAGATATGATTTCATTTCTGGAATGAAGTCTGTTGGTCAGTATGTATTTTGCACATTTTAATACTTAATGGAACTAAGGGATATTTTATGAATGCATTCTGCGTCTTCATTTGTAAGTGAGATTGAACTAAACTTTTCTTTTCTGGCTCTATCGTTCTCCTGTTTTGGTTTCAGGGTAGTTCTAACCTTGTAAAATGAACTGGAAATATGCTCCTTTGTTTTACCTCCTTGAGAACAAAGAAATAATTTGCTTCTGGGGAGTTTGCTGGCCCTCACGTGCAGCTCCACAGGGGCCTGGTGAAATGTTTGGGGGTTGGGAATGGGATGACATCAGGGCTTTGTGGGGAGCAGGCATCAACGGACTTGGGGGCCTTTCCATTTGTCCTTGTCTGCAGATGGTCTCGGGTTCTGTCTGTGCCCAGGCCCATGTGGTCCTGGACCCGGGGCCCAGCAGTCCACTGCTCTTCTCCTGTCCTTGTCACCTCAGCTGCTGTGACAAAATGGCACAGAGCGAGAGACTTAGACACACTGATTCCTCCCTGTTCTGGAGGCTTGAAGTTTGAGATCATGGCACTGGAAGGTTCCTTCTAGATGAGGGCTTGTCTCCTGGCCTGCAGTGGCCATGTGGCTGCGTCTTCACATAGGGAATGAGGGGAACCCTGGTGTCTCTCTTCTTGTAAGGACATTAAATCCCAACACAGGCTCTCAGGCCTGCCTCTAACCCTAATCGTCCCCCAAAGACCCCACTCCTGATGCCATCCCACTGGGTTAGAGCTCCGCATGAGAATTTTGAGCGCCTGTCGTGAAGCATTATCTGAGGACGCGTGGTGACCAATGAGACCCAGGTCTGCCCTGGAGGAGTCAATGGTCTACTGAGAAGTTAAGTTCCAAGGGACAGAGCATGCACGCCTAGCCTGGCACCACGGAATCGGTGTCAGCTGCCGACTCTGGGCTGCAGGCCCTAAAGGAGACCAGCACAGGGGAAGAGGGGCGGCCGGAGGCGGTGGCTCCCGCGTGCTGCCGGTTCCCGGTTGCTGTGGGTGAGCGCGGATGCCCCACTGGTCCTGTTCCCTCCGGGACCTCAAACCTGATCACCCAGTCCTGCAGGGCGGGACAGTGGCCCGTGAAGACTCGGACAGGCCTTTCCTAAATTACACCGACACCAGGCTGGGTTGGGGCATTAGTCGCCCTGGGATGCTGACTCAGGCAGTATCAAGGCTCCAGGGAGGTCCCCGAGGAGACCCCAAGTGACAGCCTCCTCACCTGGAACCAGAAGCCCAGAGGGAGAGGGAGGCACAGCCCGTTAGATGCAGAGCCCACCCGCAGCTCTGTCCCGGTCCGAATCTCCAGCCTTTCCACTTGGAATTTATGACGGATAAATTAAAATAATGCCCTGTCGTTTGCTTTCATTGTTGTGTTTTGCACTGAAGGACCATTTAACTTGAGAGCTCAAACAAACCCATTTGGAAAACACCAGAATCTTTTTCCCAAAGCCATTTCCTGTCCTGTTTTCCTAATTTATGTATTTGCTGATATCTTTACTCCCTAACCTCTTGGTGGCCCTCCTGGCACGCAGGCCGGCCCTCAGTCTGGCCCGGCTTCCCTCCCTCCCCTCTCAGGGACACCAAAGACATTTTATCATGTTTCCTGTCTTTGTTACCATTACCTGTACAGCCATTTGTGACATGAAGTGATGATAAACAGCATGGGCCGTGAGAGCAGTACACATTTGTGCTTCGGTAACTACACAATCAATACATGTAAACACCCTCATTAGGAAATTTTAAACATTGCCGGAGGACACTGGATAAAAGAGTAAAAGTCTCCTTTGAACATCTTCCCACGTGGCCCTCTCTTCCCCACGATAACCTTTAACCTTGAAGACTTCACTGCCTCTCCTCACAGCGTAGCCATAGGTATAGGCGCACACACATCTACTGTTTTGCTTATACACACAGTTAGGAATTATGATAATGTCTGCTTTTGGACCGTTAATAATACTTGGTCCTGAAGCTCAGTGGTTCTCAGCGGTGGGCAATTTTGTTTCCTCCCCCCAAGAACAGGGAACATTTAGCCAAGTCCGGGGACATGTTTGGTTGTCACAGTGCTGGGGGAGTTACTGGCATCTAGTGGGTGGAGGTCAAAGAGGCAGCTCAACACCCCACAGTGCCCAGGGTGGCACCCAGCATGCGTCAGCCAAGAGATTCCTTGGGGGCTACGGTGTCCCACATACGGGTGCATATTAGCCAGACTCCAGTGGGTACTCAGGTGGTGTATGAGTGTTCCCTGAGCTGGTAATGCTGTGGTGGGCATCTAGGGATGCCCTCCTCTGAGAGATGGGCAAAGTGCAGGCAAGGACCAGCTCCCTGCTGAACGGCATACCTGTGGCACTGTCACCTGTCCCCATGTAGGTCTCTTTCTGCTCCTTGGAATTTCTCCCTGCTTCTTATCTGCCCAGGACTCGCCTGCCTTTATTCATGCCATGCATCCTGCTTTCTCCAGCGCTCCTGGGACCAGGCCAGCAGATGTCCTCTGTGCCACCCCATGTGTGCATCGCCTTCCAGTCGGATGCAGGCCCCACAGGGCAGCCCTGCATCAGGCTGCCCAGCTTGAGCACAGCTGGGCACGGTGGCGGGCACTCAGAAAACACGTGTTGAATGAGTGAACATGGGTCAGCGTTTATCTCAATGGATACAATTATTTAAATAAGTCCGTGTCATCTTCTTCAGACTACATCTTCGTTAGGGACGGGCGGTTACTTGTGTCTGTATCCTAAAGGGTCTGGCACAATTCCTGACACAGAGCGGCGTGAATGAGCGTGTCACCCTCTCTGCTCTGTGCTCATCCAAGATCATTTTCCTCCTTAATAAACATTTTGGTATTCAGAGCCCTGGCCAGCCCCACAGTGTTTGGTTATCTATTGCTGAGTAACTAATTGTCCCCAAATTGAAAACATTGGATATATATTATCTTGCAGTTCCTGTGGACTGGAAACGAGGCACCACTGAGCCGGGTGGTTCTGGCCAGGGCTTCTCACAAGGCTGCATCCAGGTGTAGATGGGTCTGTGTCACCTCAAGGCTGCCCTGGGATCTGTCTGCAAGCTGGCTCACATGGCTGTGGGCTGGCCACTGTTCCTGGCCACGTGAGCCAGCCACAAGGTTGTCTCAACAAGCAGCATCCCCCGAGAGAGCATTAAAGTGCCCAGGACAAAAGGCACAGGCTCTTGTCACCCAGCTCAGATGCAGTGTCCCCTCACTTCTGCCATATTCTATTATTAGGAACGAGTCATGAGGTCCAACCCATGTTTGGGGGAAAGAACCAGGAAGGGGGAGGGATCACCAGGACCCTCAAAGATGCCCGCCAATCTAATTCAGTGTGGACTGATCTTAATTCGATCACATCTGCAAAGAGCCTGCTTCCAAATTAGGATTTGCAGGCAGAAGGGCTTAGGACTGAACACACATTTTTTTGGGGGGCCAGGGCTGGGGGGATGCAGTCCAACTCACCCCAGAGAGGTTCACCCAGGAGGTAGCACTTGCGCTGGAGGCGTTCTGCAAACAGGTTTTCAGTGTCATGTGCTTTCCAAGCCCAGGACAGGTCCTGCCTCTTCTCTGAGCTTCGTTGCAACTCCTCCAGCCCGTCTGGCTGCACAGCTGACCCACAGCCTCTGTGAGCTCCCAGGGCCCCCAGCTGTCCTCCCCATCTCTGCACCCAACCTCTGCCTCACTCAGACACTTGGCGAGTCCCCCGCTGGGTCATGATGACCGTCCCTTGGCCTGTTTGGCTCCTCCACATGATGTTGGCCTCCGCGCAAAGCCCCCTGCCTGCTGGCCCCCTGACCCGCCTGTGTGACCTGCCCTCCCCACACCTCATCCCAGGTGCTCTCTCTTCTGTGAGTTCTCATCACCTTCACACAAAGTGCTGCTAAACTGCCCCTTGTCTGTCTCGCCGTCGGGGTGGGATGAGTCTAGGCACTCCCCGTGTCTGGAACGCGGTCCATCCTGTGTTGGTGTGACCCAGAAGGCCTGATAAGACCTTTACGCCAAGAGGTTAAGGTCACCAGAAGGCTCTGGGTAAGTGTCAGAGTCTGGGTAAATGGGTGGGTTTTCTCAGGAGGGGTTAGATTCATAGTAGGTGCTCAATGCAGGAGTCAGGTCTGGGAAACTTTCCATCTGATGGGATAATTTCAGTGTTTCCCTAAATTCAATTATGTAGCATTCACTTTCATCAGCTTCTGTATCCGCAGAACCCGAGCACTATCTTTTATGTAACATATTCTTTAAAATCACTCAATTGTAAGCCTAAATCAATTTATTTAGTAATAAAACTTTTATCATTATTGTAAATGGAAAACCAGTTATCATTTGTTAAATAGGATGTAACCCTTGAAAATAAATGTACTAAAGTAAAACGCTTAAAACCCTAGCTACACAGTGGCGGCTTGAGTTTGAGCCTGGTGCCCTCAGTCGTGAGCGGAGGCGAGCCTGCGGACGGCCCTGCGAGGTGCCCCCACTGGGGAACAGCAGGTGAGGAGTACATGGGTCTTTCTGTTATTTCTTACAACTGCATGTGGTTCTATACCTCAGTGCAAGTTAAACTTTTAAAAAGGAGATTAGCAAGCGTTACAGTGATGCAGGTGAGCAGGGTTCTCCTTGGCTGAGTGAGGGGCATTCACAAAGAACCAAATGGGTGTCACTTCCCCACAGTGTGGTCCCACCATACTTAGGGCCCTTTCTGTGCACCAATAAGACCATTTTGGCAAACAGCGATTGTGCGTGGCTCACACTTTGAGAAACACCAGTGTAGGAGGACTCCCAGGCACTAACGTAGCAGGGTAAGTCCAAATTCTAAGGGCATCTCAGACCTGATGCTTTGGCCAACAGCCCCCAGGGCACCCAGACCGTGGCAAGCATGGGGTCCCTGAAACTCTCACTGCGGCCGGAGGCATGAGGTGGTACAGCATTTAGGAAAACTGGTTGGCAGTTTCTTAAATTAAACAACCTACCCTTGGTGCCAGCAATTCCGTTCCTAGACGTTTGCCAAGAAACATACAAATACATAACCATACGAAGACTTGTATGCAAATATTTAAAGTTTTATTCATAGTAGTAAAAAAACTGAATAAAAAGGTCCAACAACAGGTGTTAGATAAACAGTGGCATATTCACCCAATGCAAGTCTCAGCTAAGAATGGCCTATACGCCAGAGGACAGGCGACCAGCAAAAACATCAGCCATGGAGGTGTGCACTGGACAACGCCACACATGAAGTTCTAGAACAGGAAGAGCCGATCTGTGCCAATGAAAGTGGATCCATGGCCACCGCGGCTGTGCGGGGCAGGAGGGACCACGCCATACTGATGAGAGAGCTGATTACACTGGTGCACATGTACACTTGTTGAAACTAAACTGTGATCTTAAGATCCATGAATTTTATTTAATGTGAAGATATCCCAATAACGTTGGTTCTGAGTAATTCAAACCATGTCACACTTTGGCCTCAAACTCTATGATGGCTTCTTTTCCCACTCAAAATGGAACCTGTCAACCCCATGGGAGTCACAGGAAAATTCTGGATTCTAGCAGGCTTTCTCTCCTGACTGAACACCAGACAATGTTGGTCATCTCCTGCCTCCAACTGCTGCAAAAGAGGTGATTAATAAAAGTAAGTTCTTTTCTAAACAGCTCCTAAAGTGGGGCAGCTCTGTTTAAACTTGTAGCTGTTGGAAAAAAAGTATCTCTGTGGGCACTTGGAGGTGGTATCTGTGCAGAGAGAAGGCTGTGTGCCTGAACAGTGAGCAGCCCAGTGCAAGGAGTGACTTAGGATCTGCAGGAGAAGAGGGGAGGATGCTCTGTCCTCATCCAGGCCTCTGTTAGCCCTGGGCTAGGTGACGTGAAGGGTGCCAGGACACAATGTAAGACTCCTGCCTGCAAATGAGATGCTCACCAGGCAGCAGCTGTAGGCAGCTGTGGTGGCACAGGTGGCCCAGGGGCTGTGAGTGGGCGATCACAGGTCCCGAAGGACAGAGGAGGGCACAGTGTGGGTTGTGGTCAAGGTTCTGTGCCCACCCTGAATGTCAAGGGGCAGGAGGTGCCTGGGCAGCCCCAGGCAACTGAGTCACTGCCCTTGCTGCATGGTATCAAGTGTCATGCCCTGGCCTCCCGCGAAGGCCACCTGAGGTCCTATGATAAATTCCTTTCTATTCAAACTGGCCCCCTGGTGCTCCATTGCCCACAGCGACGAGCCCTGGCGGGCTTGCCCACCACTCTGGTCTTCCTCGCGGGCCTTTGGAAACCCTAGAAGCGGCAACCGCCTGAGCTGCATGGAGGCGGCTCCTCAAGAAAAGCCAAGAGCCCTCCACCCAGCTGCCTGCGCGGTCATTGGCCTCATTGTTGGTCTGGTTTCTGCGGGCGCTTGAGCTTGCGTCTGGCCCTGAGCGCCCCCTGCCCACAGGATCCTCAGCAGGACAGGCCCCAGACACTCTCGACACCCGGCACCTCTGTGCTGCGTCTGTTTTTCCTTAGTGGTCTCTCAATGACATAATGAATTATCTTTAAAAACAAGCAATGTTTCCTTATGTTTGAAATACATAAATGTAAGCCAGAAAATTAAATAAGTGAAGTAAAAGATTGATCAGAAATTTTGAAAGAGAGAGAA
The DNA here is from genome assembly GCF_040802235.1 of Manis javanica. Classification (NCBI taxonomy): domain Eukaryota; kingdom Metazoa; phylum Chordata; class Mammalia; order Pholidota; family Manidae; genus Manis; species Manis javanica. The sequence goes on from NC_133160.1 coordinate 2,480,066, forward strand.
ATATATCTTTTTCCCCTGATAGGAAATGCCTTCATCTGGTTGTGGACTATTAATATGCCATTTGTACATTAGAAGAATATCATGTTAGTGGAAATTGATCTATCAGCCTTCCACATGCTGACCAACACGGTCAGCTTAACAGCCACCAAAACAACCTGGTGCTGTGGAGCAGGACTCATCAGCAGCGCAAATAGACACTGGGATTCTCCGGATGCTTAAGCAGATTAACCTGATCATTGATTAGCTGGCTTGTAAATTAATGAGTGATCCCCACTGATTATGTGTGTGTCTTCCTAAACCTCCTCCAGTGATAAGCAAGCTATGGAAAGATACAATGAGGACAATGCGACGCGTGGCATCTTGGGACGCACGTGCTGATTTCTGTGGGTATCTCCTCCCTCCTCCCAGGCGATGTGACCACTTGTCTGTTTTTCCCCAGGAATGGCTGGGTTGGCCATTTCCTCTGGACTGTCACTGCACTGTTGAGAAAGCAGCCATCCCCCAGGCCCGGGAAATGCAGTGGGTGCTCCGACTGCGCTCTCCTGAGGTGGCCTGTCTTGGCAGCCAAAGTGGCGCTGAAATTCCCATCTCGTTAACCAGGTCACAGCACTTAGAGAGTAGAACCTGTGCTGATTATTAGCTGCCTCCTCAGCGCCTGGACAGGGCTGGATGTGTGGTGCCACCTCACGGAGCGTTTGTTGAGTTGACAGGCCGTGTTTCTGTCACCACAGTCCTCGGGACGGGATGAGCACGGGACCGGCCTTGGTGAGCGGGCCGCTGCTAGGCCGGTGATCCCGGCAGCAGGGACTCCTCTCCCAGACAGCTGCTTCTCTGGGAGCGGCTGGGTCCCAGGATCCCTGCTGGCAGCAGCCTGCTTCCTGACCTGCGTCCTTGGGCCCAGCCACAGCCTTGAGGGCCGCGGCCTGTGCGGAGCTTCTGCTCCTACGGGGTCCTGCCTGTGGGCTGCCCCGAAGGTCCCCATCAGGGCTTCCCTTTGCCGTCTCCTTCGGTGACGCACCGGCTGGCCTGGCTTCCCTTGCCCTGTATCTTTACATAACATCTTTGACGTTTCAGATGAGTAGATAAAAATAAATATTTCCCTACTTCTAAAAGATACTTTTCAATACTGTGATAAAAAATTGGGAAATGAAGAAAGATAAAAGTGGGTGATGAGCGCTCCATCCTGAAGCCAGATTCTGGGCCGTTAAGCATCTTGTAAATCCAGCTGCCCAGGTCCCGCCCCGGGAACCACAGGTGCTGGGAAGACTGCCGTCGGGGGGCACGCCATCTCACTGCCCGCAAACCGAGTTTTGTGGCCGATTCAGGGAGCTGCGTCTGCCTTTTCTCTGTGTTATTTGAACTGGATGGTGTGGTTAAAACCTGCCCGAAGCGCGACCCTTAGCATTCGGGTTCTCTTCATACTGGACTGGAAAGGGTGTGGAGAGAAAGATGGTGCCATCTTGCCCTGCCTCAGCTCTGCCACCTGCCAGGGTGTGACCTGAAGGGTCTCTGCCCCTCTCTGAGATTCAGCTGCTTTTCCCTTGGTAGTGGCAGAGCAAGTGCAATGGCACTGGGGTCCCTGCCAGCTGTGAAACTATAACATATTCTATGGGGCTCTAATAACGGGCAATGGGCGTGAATTTCAAGATATATAATTTCTTCCGGTATATGCAAGGGTAGAAGAAATGCTTTAGTTCTCCATTGGCAACATCAGGTTCCAGCAAAGCAGGCCCTGAGAATAAAGTGCTTGGGGCTTCGTATATGGGAGGAAGTGCTGCGTACCAGGCGGCCTCTTCGGTGTTGCCTGGGGGCCGCTACTCCTCTGCGGAGGACCGTCCATCTTTTATCTTGCCCCCAGGAACAGGCAGTGACATCCAAAGGCAGCATCGCTTGCTGGATGAAAACTCAGCAGGTATCACCAAAGAAAACAGGGGAACAGGTTCCTGACATTTTTTACTATATGTATTTGAAAAATCCCGTTTGACTTGAAATTGAACTGGCTTTGTTTTTCTGCTATGGATATGGAGGCTGCAGGTAGGGAGAGTCAAAAGTTAATAATTCACTCATTTTTAGGCAAGACAAATTCTCTGAAAATGAAAGAAGGGAGCAGATTTTGACGCATAGGAGGGGCGCATCGGAAGTTCCAAGAATGAAAGAGCGGCCGAGCGAACCGATGCGCAGGGCAAACAAGGCCGGGCGCGCCCAGCGTGTTCAAGCTGCAGCGAGAGCTAGTGTTTCTGCTCAGCGAGCCCGGAGGAGACAGCGGTGCAGCCAGGACAGGGGTGCCCCAGGCTCGGCGTGGCATCCGACAGGCCTGTGGAAAGCCATCCCCAGAGCCCTCCGCTGGAGGTTTTAAGTCCAGGATGGGACCTAGGACGCTGTATGCCTCTGCTTCTCAGACTTCCAGGTTTCCCCTGGAAAGTTTTAAAAAACACTGATACAGAAGCCCCACTAGCTGGGATTCTAATTGAACTGATAGTGGCTGTGAACTATAGAGGATTAAAGTTCTCTGGCGATTCTCACACACAGAGCTGTTTCAGAGCCACCGTTGTGGGCTTATCCAGGGTCCTTGGTGGTTTTATGATCTATTTAGAAGACAGCAACCTAAAGTATTACCCGTCGTGGGCTGAGTAAACATAAAGGTTTGTGAAGGGATTTTTGACTTGGTACTTTTGATGGCTTAGATACTCTTATACCCTTCTACAAAATCAAGAAATGGCAAATGAAATAATGACAAATGTGCTTTCAAATGTGTAGCTGATCTTGTAAGAAAGAAAATAAAATCGCAAGGTGCCATAGAAACAGAGAGAACTGAAACACAGGTGCTTAACCTACGTGCTGTGACTTCTGGGTACGGGGAAGGAAGGAGGGTGACAGTCTCAATAGTCTAAGGCAGATGTTTTTAATTCTATTTGCTAATTAGAATTACCTGGGGAGAATTTTAAACCACATTAATGCCCATCTTACTCCAAAATCTATTAATTAAATATCTCTGTGGATGGGGTTCAGCCATTAGCATTTTTAAAATAAATTCCCCCAGGTGATTCTAATATGCAGCCAGGTTGATTTAGAATCTTGAATTTTAATTCCCATATTAAAGTCAGAAGCAAATGATGGATGCTGACTGTCATACTGTTCAGTACTCCACTGGATGCCCTAGACAATGCAGAAAGACAAGGAAAGGAAATAAAAACTAAAGGAGTTAGAAAGGAAGAAATCAATAGTCATTAATTGCAGGTGGTATGACTGTCTACAGTCAACATAAAACTATGGGAACTAAATAAAACAGTTAAGCAAGGTAGGCAGATATAAGAACAATTAAGGAAAAGGAAAAGTCATATTCCTAAGCAATATAAATAAAATACAATTAGGTCATGTCATATTTTAAAATGGGATTCACAACACCAAAAACCTTAAAAGGTAGTTAACACTGAAGCCATCAAAAAATGAACAACTCCTTCAGAGAGATGATAATAAAATTCCAGAGAAGAAATAAAAGAAGATCCAAGATACTGTCAAGTGTACTATGTTCATGAACAAATGAATCAGAATTTTTATTCATTCAATAAATATGTATGAAGCAACGTTCAGGAGCCAGGTGCTACCCTGAGAACAAAATTCTTACTTAACAGAGCTCACGATGTAAAGTGTGCTATGTCAGAGTCCAATAAATCCTGGGGAGAAAAAATGGAGCAAAGTCAAGGATGTTGGAAATGTGAGAATGGAGGGGACTATTGTGTAGACGACTCACACAACATCATGCTGATAATGTGACATCTGGTGTGAAGGAAGAGAGGAAGTGTGCTAGGAGGTTGTCAGGGGGACCTGCTCTAGGCAGAGGATGAAGTGACACTAATGCCCCAAGGAGGAGCAGACTTGGTGTGCTGAAGATAACAGGCCACTGTCTCATTATGCAGGGGGTTGGGGGGTTCCAGACAGGCAGACAGGGCAGGTGCAGCTCAGGCAGGGTCCTGGCAGCTACCAGAAGGGGCTCCCATTTATTGCTAGTGAGAGGGGCACCCGCTGGCTTTTTACACAGGGAGTGTCATGATCTAACATAAGTTTTAAACGGCTCATCTGGCTTCTGTGCATCAACAAGTGGAAAGGTGGTAATGGTGACACTGCGTACAGATTTGAGGCTATTGCCACAGTTCAGAACAGGTAAGCTTCCAGGGTATTGTGATGGGTGGAGGTGAGAACCCAACACATTCTGGCTATATTTGGAAGGTGAAACCAACAGGGTTTGCTGATGAATTGCATATGGACTGTTTGAGAAAGGTATAGTCAAGGGTGGCTTCTGGTTTGGGCCAGAACCACAGACAGAAAGTGTGTGCATCGCCTGAAATGGACAAGGTCATGGAAGAGACACATCAGTAGGGGGGACGGGCAACGGGGGTCAGCACAATCTGATGTTTCAGGGAACGATCAGAGTTACCATACTGTTGTTGCATTTGAGAATCTGGGGTTGAGCAGGAGGTGGGGGAAGCCTAAGCTTGAACACAAACATTGGGGGATTTATCAGTACACGGATGATATGTCAAAAATATGCTCCATAAGATACAGGTTCTCAAAGAGTGGGCACAGCACTGGCAGGACCCCCATCACCTGGCAGCTTGTCACAGATGCAAGTTCTTGGGTCCAACCCCAGACCTACTGAATCAGGAAGGCCATGGGTGGGGTCCTGGGTGCGTGTCTGACAAACCCTCCAGGCGATCGGAGAGCATGCTGGTCACTGCTCTGTGGGCTCTGCATGGACAGAGAAGACAGCCGTGTCAAGCTCTGAGCCCTGAGACCCGCCGGAGCCCGGCAGGCAGGGCACGGAGATGAGGAAGGCCCGGCCGGGACAGTGGGCGGGCTGAACTGAGGGAGATGGGGGTTCTCCAGGTAAGCGCCCAGACTCAGTGTGACCCCAGACAGGGTCTCAGGAGCTAGCAGAGCCTGGCAGCTGATTCTAAAGTCCTGTAACAGAGTGGGGAGCTGACGATGGATAAGACACCTGTGAGAAAGATGTAAGAGGGTCAACCTCTCCAGAAATCACAGCCTCTGAGGGGGATTCGTGTAGGAGAAAAGTGGCATCTCTGTCAATAGGAAAGATGGGCCCTTTAATAACTGGTGTGGAGACAACTGGCTGGACATATGGAAAAAGATATAATTAGATCCCTACATAGCACCATATACAAAAGCACATTCCAGATGGATTAAAGGCCTAAATGTGAAAAGCAAATGCTCAGGAAGAAAATATAGGATAGTATCTTGGTCCCACTGGTATAGTAAAAAAAAGTTCTTAAGAATAAAGATTGGTATATTTGCCTACAAGAAAATGTAAGATTTTTGAATGAAGCAAGCCAAATTCACAAACTGGGAGAAGTATTTACCTGTAACATGCACCAGAGCAAAGTTAGACATCCAGAATATTCAGAATAAGAGAATAATAATTTTAATAAATGATAGGGGGAAAAAAAGACCTGGTAAATATTTTAACAAGGAATTCATACGGGAGGAAACCTAAATGTCCAGTACATGCGTGACACCAAAATGCTGGGCCTGCCTGCTGGTGAGTGAGAAGGGACATGCAAAATAAAACCATTTCCCAAGCTTAGACTTCCCCCACCTCCTGCTCAACCCCAGAATCTCAAATGCAACTGGCCGGAAGGGCGACTGAACACCAAGCTGCTTGGGTCCCCCGGCTGCCGTGACGGCTCCTGAGAGCTTGTCACTGCACCAGCTTCCCATCTGGCAGTTCTGGAGGCCCGCAGTGGGAGGCCACGCTCACTGGTGACATCGAGGTGTCAGCAGGGCTGATCCCTTCCAGGGGTGCCGGGGTCCCGTCCCTGCCTTTCCCAGCAGCTGGGGCCCCTCTCCTTTCACTGCCAGGGTGTGGCCCCCACCCCCACCTCCACCCCTCAAGGCCGGCAGGGCTGCGCCTTCCCTCTCTCTGCTTCCACGATGAGGCTCCTGCCTCTGATCTCCTGCTCCTGCCTGAGGGACCGGCATGGTCACGTCAGACCCACGGGCATCCAGGGTCCCCTCCCGCCCCAGGATCCTTAACTTAGTCACATCTGCAAAGCTCTGCTGGCTGGAAAGATAAGGCTCACAGATCCCAGAATGCGTGTGTGGACGGCAATCGAGAGGCAGAGGGAGGGAGCGCGAGAGATCGCTTCCTGTAAAAACACCATCTCACATGCGGTCCCACCCGCAGGACCCCATCTAGACCTGACCACCTCCCAAAGGCCCCCCCTGACGTCACGTTGGGGGTTAAGGTTTTGACGTAAGAAGTCAGGGAGGGCACAAACATTCAGTCTGCAACAGTTCACAAATTTAAAAATAAAATATGAGAACTAGAGTGCCTCAGATCAGGAGTCACTCCCCCACTGGCGCTTCCGAAGGGAACCAGAGGAAGGGCCTGGACTCCCAAGACACCAAGAGTTTGTGAGCTTCGTTCTCATTTTGAATTATCATTCACTTCCCTACCACATTTGCTGTGCACAGAAGGCCTTCAGCAGTGCTCTAGGGTCGGGTTTGGGCCCCACAAAACCCGGACCTGCCCAACTAACAAGGTAGGTGGGTCGGAGATGCGTTGGTGCCTGTTGGGGCAGGTGTGAGTGTGTGTGTGTGTTTGTGTACTCGTGGGTGTGGGTGTGAGTCCATGCATGCATGTATATATATGAGTGTGAATGTGTCTCAGAGTGTACTGTGTGCATGTGTGTGTGTGACAGAGAGAGAGGGAGGGGGAATCCGCATGAAGCATGGTGGCCCCGGGGCCTGGGTGGGCAGGGGACTGCAGAAGCCCACAGGGTGTGGGCAGGGTGGGCCCTCTGCAGAGCAGGATGGGGTGGTGGGGCGGGGAGGAGGGGCTCTTGCATCCGTGGTCCCCAGTTACTGCCCAGGCCACCCCTACATGCTGCAAGCTGACTTTCAGATGAGAATCTGGATTCAGGAAGGCGGAGCCCGGCTGGGCTGGCCAGCTGGCACAGGGTGCTGGCACTGCAGCCAGCTTGGCCTGTGCCCATGGGCCCCCTGCAGCCTCCGATGCTCCCCCATCAGAGGGAGGGCGAGGGGAGGAAAAGCCCAGAGGGCGGGGCACTGCTTTCTCATGGGGCTTTCTATCATATCCCACATGATCCCCGCAAGTCTGCAGTTAATCCAAACAGCTTCCCTTGCAGGTTTTAAATGAGGTCGTGTGAAATACCAATGCGTACCCACCATTACGGGTGTAATTTGCTTCTGAACATATTGATGTGCGCACATATCCTCAGAAACAGCCTCTTCATTAATCGCCGTTTGTGGTTTGGTTATTTAGAGCAAACTGGCTTCCCGGGGATTGTCATGTTTCGGCAGGGAATTTGAGATAACGGGGATGGTACAAAATGCACCGTCAGAACTCGTCTCTAATGGGTTCTTCAGAGGGGTCTGTATCCGAAATGTCACTGTAAACAAACAGGGGCTTCGGGGGAAAACGAGGCTGGCCTCCCTGCCCACCTGGTGGCTGCTCACGGGGCAAAGAAGTGTGGAAACGCAGCTGAGTGTTTCTGTGTCCGGTGTGCACACAGGGCCTACACTCTCAGGCTTTGAGCTAACGGGATGGGGGCCACGGAGATCCACACGGTAACGGGCCATGGATGTTGTTCAAGCAAGCTCGGCGCAATTCAAACCAGCCCCAGGAACATTAACGAGCATCTGTTTGGGGCTGGACACGGGAGAAAACATGGTAAACTGAGGGCAGCCCATGTTCTCACACTCCCTGTCCACAGGTGCCAGGAGGAAGCCAGCATTTAAGATCAGCTCAGCACAGTTCGTTCACCCACTGGGCTTCTGCTGCCATTTTCCAGGGACTGTGCGGGGGTGTCGGGACCGCAGGTGGCCTGGGCACAGGTGCTGCAGGCTCTCGTCTCTGCCTGGTCTTGCCCTAATTTGCCCCAATTTCTGCTCTCAGGCTTGGACTCCAGCCATGCTGCCTTCAGGTCCTTGGAAATTACCCTGTTTTCCTTTGTCCCTACATGTTGTCCCCTCGCCTGGGGCAGAGGGACTCTCTCCACACATCCTGGAATGCATGAGTGAATGAAAATGTGAATGGATGAATGGCATTGCTGTGTCCTCAGAATTTCAGTGTAAAAAACTTGCAAAACATGGCAAAAGAGGCAATGTGAATTAATAAGTTGGCCAGTATAATAGAAAAAGCCTGTTGGCCAATGAAACTTCTCCATCCCTTTTCTCTCCTGATGCCATAAAGGCTTGAAAATTAAATATTTATCTTCTTAACCCATGACATCAGGACTGACCATGAAACAAATTTCTGACAAAAAAGTAAGCAGAAGTATGTTTCCAGAAGAGTGTTCTACTTTCCTGTCAAAGCAGCAGGGTATTGCTGAGGGTGCCCTCTTTCCCACTGAATGTTGACTTGATGGGTGGAGTGATGGCAGCCACATTGTGATGATGTCCAACAGACATGACAAAAACCACTGCACAAGGAGGGAAATAACAGGATGACAGAAGGAGTCCGCATGTTTGATGGCATTGGCAAGCCAGCGAACTTGACGACTTATAATGTGAGACAATAAGCTTCTGATTGTTTCAGCCATTATTTATTGGGATTTCTGTTACAGCTAAACATGCTTCCAACTGATATTGGCACCTGACATTTTATGCTTTAACTCGGGACCATATTGTGGCTACTTCATACTCAAAGGTGGAGCAGGGATGGACATGTGAAGAAACGGAGAGCAAAGGCACGGGTCCGGACAGGCCAGCACAGACGTGACAGCGTCCCGGGACTTCCCAGGGAAGGCCACCTCTGCCGTGGTGACGGCACTGATGCCTCACTCTCTGGCTCTGAGCCGACTCTTGGGCAGGCCCCTGGGAGGAGGCTGTAGCCTTACTGGTCTCTAGTGGGACACAGAGAGCCTCGGCCATGCCGCCAGGCTCTGTGCATGCCTGGGAGTCTTGTGGCAAGGACTCGTCTCAGCTTCCAAGTGCCCAGACATTTGGGACCATCCTGGGGACCCTGTTATCCCTGAGGACTCCTGACCTTGTGTTCTGTACAACAGCCCTGCTTTGGTCAAATGACCTACTCACTTTGGAGCCTTACAAGGTACTATTTGTACTGACTCTGGACTCTGCCATCATTCTGTGCAGCCGTAAAGTTCAATTTGGTGGAAACCACATCTCGTAATCCCCAGCTTTTAGTGGCAGCACCGGCTCCCACAGACGTCTGCAGAACCTACTGTCCTGTTGCTGAACTCCTAGTGTCAGCAAATAGCTGCTGAGCCTGCACTGCAGGGCCGGGCACTGTGCACACAGTGGGGAAAGAGTGCCACGCCTGCCCTTGTGGGACGGTGCTGGCGAGGCAGACGCCCATCACACTCATGCACACGAACGGACACTTTTGCCTCAGATATTTTCAAGGAAACGGGATGGTACAGAGACCGGGTTCTCTTTTGAAGACATCGCAGAATCTCTCCCCTCCTACTTTCCATCTCCTGAATTTGGGCCATATTTTCATATTTTTACTATGTATGTACATGACCAACAGCAAATATATGTGTTTGTGTATATTTTTATATACTATTCATATAATCTATATGGTAGCTAAAATTAATAAACTGGAGTTAACCTAAGTTAATGAATATCAAAAACATAGTGTTGAGTGAAAGAATCAAGTTTTGAAAGGCTATATAAAGCATGATATAATTTGTTTAAAGATAATTTTATATATATTAATTATATAATATATCATTATATCTATACATATAGTTACAATACATAGGATATAATACATATATTACAATATTATATATTATATATATAAATATTATATGTAAATTACTGTAACTATATATAATTCTATATTACAGATCTATATTACATATATTACAATATTATATATTATATATATAAATATTATATGTAAATTACTGTAACTATATATAATTCTATATTACAGATCTATATAAGATATATAGAATATATTGTAGAATTATATATAAATATATACATAATATATTTATATAAATTTATACACTCATATTTATATTAAATATCTTATATATTTATATAATATATGATACATATATAATTTCAATTTATATATGATTGTATTTATGTGTAGGTACATACATTATAAATTTAGACTTACATAAATAAATATAACTCTAACATTATACAATATGTAGAGAATTATATATGTATTTGTTTAAGAAAAAATTGTAAGTTGTATAATGCTCTATATAGCCTTTCAGACCCTGTTTCTTTCCACCATGTTTTTGAGATTAATCAACTTAGACTGATAGCTCCAGTTGATTCATTTTAGCTGATATGTATCGTTCCATCAACAGCGAAGTACAATTCATGCATGTGCAGTCATACTGGTGCACACTCCCTATTTCTAATCTTCTCTCTCCCCAGAGCGTGGCACTGACCGTCCTGGCGGGAACCCTTATCTCTCAGCGAGCACACACACTCTCCAGCTACAGCTGCACGTCGATCACTCTGTGTGCACCAGCCGGTCAGGCTAACGTTTGCCTTCATGCTGCTGTAACTAAACGCCGCAGGCCAGCGGGGGCCTTATAACGGCAGATGTGTACTGCTCGCGGGCCTGGAGGCTGGAAGGCCAAGATCAGGGGACCCGGATGGTCTGGTGAGGGCCCTCCTCCGGGTTGCTGACGGCTTGCTACGTCCTCACGAGGCGGAAGGGGCCACGGAGCCCTCTGGGGTGTCCTGGAAGGGCCCTGACCCTGTTCATGAGGCTTCCCTCCAGCACCTAACCACCTCCCAGAGGCCCCACCTCCCAACACCACCACCTTCAGGGGTCAGATTTCAACATGAATTTTGGGGGGACACCAGAGCAATGTCCAAAGTTGGCACAAAACCACTGATACAACCTCACCTCAGGCTGCCCAGCAGACAAGGGAAGAGCCAGCCGAGGATGCAAGCCGCCCAGGACCAGCACGTCAGCTTCTCCATTTTCTAGAAGCTGATCTGTTCGTTATTTGAAGAATTATCAAAAACATAACATCAACCGAAACAATACAAAAGAAGAAGAAAAGCCAGTGGACACTCTTTCTAGAAGCTGAAGAAACTTACAATCTCACCAGGTGGATCTGACATTTGTCGACCTTCCCCAAGTGTTGGACTCTTTGGGGGTGTCCCCAGCTGCCTTCTACTTCCCTCTCCTTTGCCCCCCACCAGGTAACGCTCGAATATCAGAACAGTAAGCTAAGAGGTGACTGGAACAAAGTTCGGGGATCAGAGCCCTGTAGCTGAACGCCACGATTCGTTTCCTTAATTACCCTGAAAACTGTGCGCTCTGCATGGTAACGCGCTCCTGGACAGCGGGGAGTGCAGACAGCCTGAGGAGTTTAAGGAATTGCGTAGCATTCTGTTCACCGGGATTAGTGTTTATTGACTAGTGTCCTAAACAAAAGGCATTATTTTTAGAATTGGGTGGGGATAGCGGGAAAGCTGTGCTCATCTATGAGAATGACTTCCTTATTTCATTATCTTTCATCAAGATGTTGAAAATTAATTTGAATGTGATGAGCTTAGTAGATGACATTTGAACTTGCCCTGTCCAAAGTAGGACTGTCTGAGGGCGCTGGCTTCAGGGATTTGGTAGCTCTGAAATGATGCCAAGGAGACAGAAAATGAAAAACCACAGCCTCTGTGGCCATTTGTGGGTGGGGAGGCCAACATGCAGGAACACTTAGGAGAAAGGGGCACCAGAGGCCAGGGTGTGTGGCTCCCAGCCAGGCAGGGAGATGACCACCTGGACGTGATGGGAAAGGCCAAGCTCATGCTATAGACTTGGGAGGATGCAAAATACATCTGACAATGAGAAAAAGGGCAGAGTCCTGGCAGTAACGCGTCCCTGGTTGGTATGTGGCTGCAGCTGTGACCCGCTTTCCTCTCTGCTTGGGGTGGTGTCCGCCTGCATCTTCACTGTTCCACTCCTCACTCTCCTCAAATCTGTAAGATTTCACAATGTTTTCAAGCAAAACCTATAGACCTTTTAGCCTGCCTGGCATTTCTGGATTGCTAGTAAGAAGAGGCTTCCCAGAGAGGGACCCCCCAAGCCATGTTCGTCCTCATGGGCATCAAAGAAAAAAGCAAGTCAGGGTCTGGCTCCAGAGCCCGCCTCCCACAGGTGGGGGGCCCTCGCGGCAGTGCCATGGGGACGTGCTGTGGATTGCCACGGCCTTCCTGTCCATCTCTCTGTCTCCACAGCCCACTTAGCTCACAAGGGCACCGCCTGCACCTGCCCCCCCAGGCGACGATGATGGAGAGGACCCCAGGTGAGTGGCACGCGGGTCTCAGGAGTGCCTGAACATGGGCCGGCACGTGCAGACCTCCCTCACTAGCTCACTGCTGCTGCCGGGGCGTCCGGGTGATTTCCTGTGCAGAATCCTCTCAACTGGAGAAGGCGGCACTTCAGAGACAGAATTCCAGGTCCAAGGCCAAAGGTACATGGGCATGAGGCACAGCAGTGTCCCCAGGAAGGGGGCGGGACAATCTCTCCCGGAAGGGAGGGTAGGGGAGGTGGAGTCCTCAGCCCACCACTCCCACGTAACTCAGTGGCCAAGTCCTGGGACCACTGTGCTAGGCAACCTCGCTCTCCATGGTAACGGCCACAGACCCGCCCCAATCTCCGCCTTCATCTCGGGTCTGTCTGGCTCCAGCCTGCTGTGCTTGCGGCCGTAACACAGCCCAAGGAGTCCAAAGTCCTCATCCAAGTGGGATTCATGTTCCTAGGAGTCTGGAGGGAGGCGTGTCCCCCTGAAGCTCCAGCGGTTCTGACGGCCTTTCCATCAAGGGGGGGACACACTCACAGGAGGAGGAAGGTCCCCCCTTTATCAGGAAAGAAACAGGATCTCCCACCAGCCCCGAGCAGACTCCTGCTCATGCACCATGGGCTGGCAGGGCACCACATGGGCCCGAGGCTGCTGGGGGCCTAGGAGAGCAGCCCCGGCTTCCCCTGAGCTAAGGCAGGGCCAGGCCTGCGGTGGGGCGAGCTGGGCAGGAAGCGTGAGCCAGTCTGGGCTCCCCTCGCAGCCTCCCCTGGGCTCCAGGGTAGCTCACTGCACTGAACGGGGTGAGCTCACAGCATTACACCTGCCTCTACTGCAGAATGGGGCTGAGCAAATGGAGCCTCACATGGGAGGAAATGGAGAGGAAAGAGAGCTGGCAAGGGGCCGGGGACAGGTGTGAGGGAACGTGCACCCAGCAGGCTCGCGTCTCTGCCTCTAGCTGGATGGTAGCCTCATTTATCCTCGCAGCTTCTGCTGTAAAACTGGCCAGTTGGATGGCCGGTCATCACCACGGCGAGCTGTGGCCTTGGCCGGCACACCGCTGTGTTTCCAATTCAGTAACTGAATTTGCAGGTCCGGGAGATGTGCCGGGGGAGCGGCATCTCCACCTCCTCCCTGGCACTCCCTCAACCTTTCCTTCCAAAATGCTCGCGTCAATACAATCCCATTAACACAAAGATCTTGCATTAAGCTTGACAGTTTACAAATTACTTGGGTTTTCATTTTCGATATCATTGGGTTGCGAGGGGCCAGAGCTATAGCCGTCCAGGCTACTGTGACTTTGAATAATGTCAGTGCAGTGGCTTTGAATCGCTTCTTCCTCCTCATTAAATGAGAAGATAAGCTGGAGGGAAGCGCTCAGGAAATCTCATAAAGCCTCAAGCCCTGCCAGCCTGCGCCCCCAGGAGGAGGCAGAGCCCCGCGTGCGCGGGTTTCAGCTCAGACTCCGGCCTGGGATTGTGCAAACGATGCTCTCGTTTGGCGAGAAGGGCAGACGGTGCTGAAGGCCCAAGGCCTCTCTGTGCTCCTAGCTCCAGGCGAGAGGTGGAGGGGTTAAGGGTGGCGGAAAGCCCTCCCAGCCATGGGTGTCCGCAAGGCCCGTGTGCACCCCAATGTCTGGAGGGAGAAGGCATGCCCGGGGAGGCCTTGCAGCGTCACAGCGAGAATCAGATCCATCACGCTGGAGAATCGGCCTCTGACTAGCTGGAGAAGAAGGTTCCAGCTTGGGTCTGTAGGATGTCAGTGCCTTTCTGGCATCCAAAGCCCTGCCTTTTAGCTGGGAGCATGGAGGCCCCGGGAGGCAGGAGGCTGCCTCCCCCGAGCCTCACAGCGCTGCGCTGCGTCCACATGCACGCGGCTTCCCAGGCCCCTCATGCAGCTCCTGTTTGTTTTCTCCTCCTGGCTGGGGGCTGCCTTCCCGCCAGGGTGGTGGCAGAAAGTGCCTATTCAAAACATTTTTTTTAGCTGTTGAAGGTGATTTATTTAAAGAAAATGTTATTAGTTAAGTGACTGAATTTGGGGAAATTCTGTGTGGGGGTTGTTTTCACGTTCATTTTCTGGCCTCAAAACTGAACCGAACACAAAACGTATGGGAAGAACCCACATTTTATTGTGGAAACAGTTCGTTTAAAGAGGCACCCTTCTCACGTGGCCTGGAGGTCGGGGGGAAAGACCTCCTGACAGGAGGGGATGGCCTGACGGAGGCCCAGGGGTGTGTCCGCGTGGATCCAGGGGAATAAATGGTACCTCGTGTGAGGAAAGGGGAGTCATAGAACGCCACTCAAAAGTGGAACAGAAGCCAAAAGAGGAAAATGGCCCAAAGAGAAGAACCGTGAGAAATTTCGAAGGACAGTGGAAGCGGTGGGCGGTCTGCAGGTGCCCCAGTGGGGCCGGGAGGCGCGCCCCTTAAAGATACTGCCAGGGCTTCCTGTCCTCAGATGTTGCCAAACACACAAACCCCCTGCTCAGCCCGGGAGACACTGGGGGGCCTTTAAGCAAAGGGAGGGCGCCCAGAATTCGAGCGAAGTAGTGGATGGTTTTACTGTGGTGAGGCCTCCCTCTTCCCTTCTGTTAGATATTATTTTAAAAATATTTTGTTGCATTTAATACTAACCAGCCATCTGCTCTTGCCAATAACCACCAGCCCTGAGAAACGGTCGCACGCGCAGCCCCTGGGTGGGAGACGGCGCTGGCCGCGCAGCGGGGGCACCCACCCCTGAGCTCTGCAAACCCGGCATGCAGCTGCGTCTGGCCACATCGTCTGTTCTTCCTCTTGGTGCCCCGCGGTTTGGGAACAGGAGAGAGAATGTGTCTGACAGGCTGCAAACGGGAAGGGTGGGAATGCATCTGCCACCACAGCAATGCTCCCGTCGAGGTTGTCGCTTCTGGCACAGACACGGGGAAGCTTCCCCGCAGAGCAGCGCAGAGAGAACCCGCGACCCAGAACTGCGTCCCTTGCTTCGCGCCCTGTGCCTGCAGCGTCAGTCCAGCATGGGCCTTGTGCCCTGCACAAAGCCCTCCATCTGCAAGCACTCTTCCCACTGCAGACACTGGGTTGCCCTGAAATCCTACCGGGATGACACCGTCCATCCCGATGGCAATGCTGATGGGAACAGGGTGGATGACCGCGCCTCGCTGGTCGGGTCAGGCGGGAATTAGCGGCTGCAGAGAGCTTGCCCTGGACAGGAAGGAGGCCTGAGGTCAGCCACATGGACGGACAAGAACTGGGAGCTTGGGGGAGGTGGAAGGAGGCACAGGGACACACAGAACAGGAAGGAAGACATGCAGACACCATGGACATGTGGGCAGGCACGCGCTCCCACACACTGACGGCAGAGACAGAGTGCATCAGAGGGCAGGGCTGGGCAGCGCCGGGCAGAGACTCGGGGCCTGGAAAGGCGTCAGGGCTGCAGGCGTGGTCGCGCGCCTCCACTCCAGCCCCAACCCGCCGTGCTCCAGTCCTGGGAAGGGGCTACACGGTTTCTTTTCAGTAAACCCACCCTTTTGCCCCTCAGCCCCTCTGGGGGAGCTCCTCCTCCTTTTGTCTGAAATGTCTTTGCCTCTGACAACAGACTCTGATTGTGGTTGCAGACATGACTGAATTAAGCTAAGTCCTGCCCTTGGCCTCTCGGTGGTGGCTACATGTGACCCTTCACATCCAAGTCCCCACTTCGGTTCCAGAGCAGGGCAGTCTTCACGGCCCGTGGCGCGCCCTACGGGCCTTGCTCCAGACACATCTGTCCCCAGAGCTGCAGCCTGTTGAAGGTGAGTCACTGGCGACCACACGAGCTTCCCTGGGGCCAGGCCCAGGGGGCACAGGCCACCCGGGTCTCACCAGGGAGAGAGCTGACAAGGGTCCAGAGAGAGACCCGAAGAGAGCTGGGCCCTGTGCAGGAAGCAGGTCAGGGTTGAAACGACCCCAGCATAAGGAACGTGTGATAAGGGGTCAGATACAACTGCTGACGTGCCGTGCTTTGAACCGCACGACCAGCCTCCCGCCTCTGTCTCTCCTGGAGCAGCTTCCAGGCCTTCTGTCGCACCCACTCCTTGAACCAGCAGGACCTGCTGACCGACCTCCTGTCCACTCCTGATCACGGTGGGAGGCAGGAACTGGTGCCTCCCTCAGCCCTCTCACCTCCACATCCGGCCCCTGCCCGTGCTCTGGCTCTATTCCCAGCCTTCCCACATCTGTTCACTTCTCTCCGTCTCACAGGTATCATCCTGGGCCCTGAGGCCATCACCGCCCCCTGGCACTTCTGCAGCCTCCCTCCCATCTCTCTGTCTCCTGGTCTTATAATCCCTTTTATATGTTGTCTCCAGGGAGACCTTTAAAGCATAAACCTCCTGCTTAAAACCCAACTCCTCAGCAAGGCCACCCACCACACGTGCATGACTGGGCTTCTGCCCACCCATGGCCTGCCTAGCACCCTCCGGCCGCAACAGGTCTTCCTTCCTTCAGTTCCCGGACACCCGTGGTCCCTGCCCAGGCTTCTGGCATCACCTGTCATCATTAGGTGTGATTCTGCCCGCCACGTGTACCAGGTGCCTCCTCAATATCACCTCCCATGAGAAGCCCTCTTTGACCATTCCACTCACTCTGTCACTCTTTATAACACCCTGACTTAATGCCTTTAATTGACCTAAAATGATCCCATTCAGGTACCTACTCAATCTGTCTATGCCCCACTGAGTGTACAGACCAGCAGAGCAGGCCTGGTGTGTGACCTCCTTACCATGCTCTACCGGCCCAGTGCCTGGCAGAGACGACCTGCTCAACAGGCAGTTTCTGAATTAACAACCGCCCACCCTCCTCGTCTGTCTCTCTCATTTCCTTAGTCCAGCTACAGGCTTATCAGTTTTACTGATATTTTCAAAGAACCAGCTTTTGTTTTCATTGATTACCTGTTTTTAATTTCACTGATTTCTGCTCTAATTAGTATCCCTTTTCATCTGCTCACTTGGGATTCAATTTGCTCTGCTTTTCCTGGTTTCCTAAGGTGGAAACTTGAATTATTGATTTTAGATCTTTCTTCTTTCTAATATACACATTCAATGCTATACATTTGCCTCTAAGCACTGTTTTCCCTGCATCCCCCAATTTTTCGTAAGTTGGGCTTCCATTTGCATTCAGTTCAAAATATTTTAAATTTTCACTTGAGATAGTTTTCTTCGGTCCACGTGTTATTGAGAAGTGTGTCGTTTTCCTCCACATATTTTGGGATTTGTCCGTGATCTTTCTCCTATGATTTCCAGTTTCATTTCACTGCGGTCGAGAGCACACGCTGCATGATCTGTATTCTTTTAACTTCTTAAGGTGTGTTTTATGGCATAGAATATGTCACCTTGACGAACACTCCATGTAAGCATGAGAAGTGTGGATATTCTGCTGTCTTTGGTTCAAGTTGTCAACAGGTATCTGCTATTCAGTCAGTTGACTGGCTTTGGATCCGGCTACATTCCCACCGATTTTCTCTCCCATAGCTCTGTTCATTTGTGACAGAGGGAGGCTGAAGTCTCCAGCCACGGGAGTGCATTCAGCTATTTCTCCTTGTTGTTCTACCAGTCGGTGCTCCAGGTAGTTTGGGGCTCTGTTTTGGGCACGTGTTATGGGATTTATGTGCTCTTTGAGAACTGATCCTTTATTATTATGTAATACCTGTCATTATTGCTGATACATTTTCTTACATTGAAGTCACTGTGGCTGAAATTAATAGAGCTACTCCTGCTTTCTTCTGATTAGTGTTAGCCTAGTATATTTTTCCCCAACCATTTACTCATCATCGATATGTGTCTTTATATTTAAAGTGAGTTTCTTACAGACAATATATAGCTGGGTTGTGTTTTCTGATCCACTCTGAGAATCTCTGTCTTTTAATTGGTGCACTTAGAACATTGACATTCCAAGTGATTACTGATGTAATTTGATTAATATATACCATTTTTATTACTGTTTTCTATTTGCCCTGGTCTTCTGGTCTTTTTTCTGCCTTTTGTGGTTTTAATGGAGCATTTTATGTGATCTTACTTTCAAATAACATTACGCCACTTCACAGGCAGTGAGAGGGCCTTGTAATAACAGAACAACCCTTATTCCTCCTTCCTAATCCTGTTATCATTGCTGTCACTCATTTCACTGATAAATAAGCACATATCAGTATATATGCACACTGAACAAATGACAATAGACATATTGACCTCAGTGTTTATCCCATACTTGGGCTGCCACTGCTATTTTATAGGCTTACTGCTGCTGCTGGCGTGCTCGGGAAATGCCTAGTTGTGGAAATGCTACCTCTGGCCCTGCAGTCTGAGGATGTGGGGTCTCATCCATATTCTGGTGGAGAACACACAACTGGTGGTTATAAAGACACAGCAGGGGGTTCCCTCTGACAGTTTTGATGTTCCCCTACCCATCTGTGTTTTCTCTGTCCTCAGAGGATGTTGCTTATTATTTTTATAAATACATTCCCAGTGAATGTAAAATTATATATGCATGCATTTTAAAATTAAGCATGCATAACAGAGTTCTAAAAACATGATTTAATGGAATGGGTCAGCCAATCTTTCATGAATATTATAATTTTTGAGTGGCCCAGTTTAAGGTAGCCTATATAATTGTACTTGTGTCCTTAAATTGAAAAAAGGTTAAAGGTTGGGATGGAGACAGATATTGTTTACATATACTGCCCTGTAATATATATAAAAGAGAGACATCTAAATATTTAAATGCTCAAGTAGCTTCTACCTGTCATTCAATCCAGTCCTCTGGTGAAAATCACAAGATCGTAAGTGACCTCGGTCCATTTGAACATTTAGGAAAGCTATCCTCTTCTTTTCAAATTCCCCTCAGTGAACTTCCTCCTAAAGCCAAGCCGCAGCCAGTGGCTCTCAGTTCTGGGTGTGCATTAGAATCATTCAGGGGAATTTTCAGACACACTAATGCCTGGACCTCACTCTCAGAGGTCCTGACTGCATTGCTCTCAGGTAGATCCTGGACATCGTGTTTTTGAAAACCCTGCTGAGTGGTTATGATGGAGAATGAGCACACGTGCACAGGGCTCTGTGCCAGCAATGCCACCCCAGGAGGAAAGGCGACCGCGTCTGTGTGCCTACACCTATGGAGGTCTCGTGATAGGACAGCTTCACTAATGCATTTTTCCCTGTAATAGCACCTTAGAAAATTGGCTGATTTTTGCTATCAATAAGTGATTTTTTGTATTGATGTGGAGGAGGCCAAACCCTCACAAAACACGCACTGAATTAGGAGATACAGAACTTTGTTCTGTGTCAGCCACTGGCAGCAGTGTGCTTCTAATACTATTGTTCTATGAAATCTCACAGGGACCTTGGTGCAATGCGGCATCTGAGCCAGGAGCCTGGGGTGCAGCCTGGGAACGTGCCCTTTGCAGTTGGGAGGCGCCGCAGGCCACACTGGCGTAGAACGCACAGCCCTTCCCTCCCATCCGTGTTTGGGGAGGGATGGATTAAGGAGACTCTTCCGGTGCCCTCGCCAAATGTGCCCCGAGCTCCAGCACAAGTAGCCCTCATTCTCCGAACCGTCATGCAGCAGGCTTCCCTGGAGGAGAGCTCAGGGCCCAGGAAGGATCATTCAGAGACGTTTCCAGCTTCACCTCTTTCCTGTGGGTTCACCTTTCTCTTCCCCCTTTCACTCCCTGAACATTCCAGGGTCATAGTGAGTATGCGCAGCAAGTGACCTGCTTTGAGTTTTGGTAGCGGGCAGGGCCACAACAGGAAGACACAGCCTGGCCGTGCTCTTGGCCGGAGTTGGGGCTGTGGCTTCCTGGCAGGGCAGCACCAGACTTTCATAGTCAAAGGTCTCAATAGCCAAGTAGTTAGAAAGATGAGGAAGAGAGAGACAGGGACCCGGTAATTTTCCTCTGTATGTTCTTGACTTGCATAAACTTTCATTTTCATCAAACTAAATGACTATATTTAATATATTACATTTAATAAATAACCACTGTTTTATAAGATATACACTCTGATATTTCCTTTACCCACAGTATATGCTTCTTTTACATACTTTTAAAAACCTCTGAAAAATGAATGTGACTTTTGGAGGTCTTAACAAATTAAAATGTTTCTCACTGAAATAAATGATCCCAGCTTCATTGATCCTTTTTCTCTATTAACTAGAGCCCATTAGCTGGAGGTGGGTGCATGTGTTTGCATAATGTTTTGCCAAGTAATGAAGTTGCTTGAAGACAGGGCAGTGAGTTACGGTCCTTGCTCATTACCCATGCGTGCTGTGCTTGTGCATTCGCCTGCTCACGAACAGCAGTTCCCAAGCCCCAAATCAGTGTTTTATAAGTCATGGGCTGATGGGTGCAGAGCGGTGAAAACCTGAGTCATCCGTGGGCATGTTCCCAGCTGAGGCGGAACAAGAGACGCCCTCGGAGGTGACAGAAGATGGAGACAGGACCTGAAGGTGCAAGGGAGTGCGAGGCACTGCGGCTCTGGGGCCAGGTGGTCAGGGTTCCAGTGCCAAGCCTGGCATCTCTTAGTGTCTCGGCCTCCCAGGCAAGTCACTTAACACTTCTGAGCCTTGCTATTGTTCTTAATTTACCTGGGTGGAGGAAGGGGCTCATTGCTTTGTGCTGCTACAGGCTTCTAAGGCTAATTTGCATATTTCAGTGATTGACAACAAGGCGTGGCAAACCGGTGGAGGGGAAGGGATGGCCTCCAGCCAGCTGGTCGAGCGCACCTGAGAGCCAGGAGGTTCCCCCAGCACCCGCGGAGGCAGACAACCCTCCTTAGCAGCAGAACCAAAGGGCACAGCCCTTATCACGGGACAACATGAACAAGCGCTCAGTGAAAACGAATAAAGGAATTAATATGCATACTGGCCGCAAGGGGAGGCGCCGGCTACACCACCCGAATTAGACTGAATGGAGAAGAGAGTTGACGATGTATTTCACTCTTGTCCTTCAGGAAGCAAATTAGTCTTCCAGCTTCAGTATCTGGAACAAACTCCCACCTTGCTCAGTCACGGAGCATAAAATAAAAGTATAATATGCCAGCATGGCACCAGGAAAACAAGAGGAAATGGACATTCATCGCATTGATGGTGTTCTGTTGGCAGAACTCCATTAACCCCAGATAGATGGTCACCGGCTAAGCTGCTCATTCTGTCTGACGAGACGAGGCAGACATACAGAGACCGAGGTGCAGGACAGTAGGTGAGGACGCAGCCCCCCGTCCATCTCCTGTGGCCCTAAGTTCCAGCCTACAGGGAAACATCTCCCAAATTGCTGACACGATCTTCTCCCACACAACAGGAAACTTGTGGATTGAATGTTTTCATACCCCTCGGAGCGGTGGGAACTGGAATCCGGGGATCAGCATTAGGTACTGGCTCTGTCTGTATGGTACCTCCATGCATAAGGAGATGCAATGCTGGACATGGAAACCGCTTCAGAAAATCCCAAGGGCAACACAGGGCCCTATGCAGCAGACATTTATCCGACAGCCTTAAAAATTGTATGAAGTCATCCTTCAAATCACAGCTGAGAATGTTTTTACTCTTCTGGTTAACATGCTTTTAAAAATTCTGCTTCCAATTTAGGACAGGAAGAGAAAGAGGTGTGTTTTCAGAGCTGTTTGGGGACCAATTCCAGCCCAGCAGAAAGCTCATAAGCTCACAGGTCTAATTTAGAAGAGGTGGGAGTGGTTTCCAGGGTCCCCAGACAGACGCCCGTCCTCGGCTGAGCACTCCTGTAGTCAGTCCAGCCATCAGTCAGCCTGCCTTCCAGGCAGTGTCCACAGTGGCGGGAGAAGCCCTTCTGAAGACTGGCTGGGCTGGGAGGGTGGGATAAAATCCCCAGGAGCCCATGGGAGCCCAGAAACCGTTTCTCAAGAACTCCAGTCAGTGGGAAGCCCTTCTCTTTCCCCAACTTTCAGTCTCTGGGAAGCATGGACGGGATGAGGTTGGTCTTGGAAAAGTGAGTCATGAGTTCTTGCCCTGTGTCCACACGGAGCCAGCCTCATTTCCCCACCCACACGGGGAGAGTGCAGGACTAAGCTTCCCTCCCCACCATCCAGCAATCTCTAGACAAGGCAACTCTGGCTGCTGTCAGTAATTCAAACTCCCACCCAGCTCGAGTACGGGTGGGCCTGTGGTTACAGATCCAGTGTCTTCTAACTTAATGCATTCATCCAAGCATCAAACAGCCTCCACAGTTGTGTGAACCAATTTCTGTAATAAATCTCCTCCTATCTATCTATCTATCTATCTATCTATCTATCTATCTATCTATCTATCTATCTATCTATCTATCATCTACCTATCATCTCTTATTGGTGCTGTTTCTCTAAAGAACCGTAATTTCCCAGCATATTGGCGATCATGACCATCCCATGTCCACTCATGCTCGTATTATAGAGTCAAGCGAAATGACAAGTGAAAAGATGCCGTGTGGTAGCTTCCGTTGCACACCTCTATGATCTGGCACTTACGTGGAGCAAATGCACTTGTTTGCACATGGCACCATTTAGAAATTAGATGGCAGTTTTGTAATTAGACTGTGTATCTCCTTTTAGAGAAAAATATAAAGCTATTTTCCTAATTGTTTGTCCACATGGGCTCCTCCTCAGATCTACTGCTGTAACTGGCTCACCAGGGAATTCAGAAACTATTTGGCTGGAACCCAGAGTTGCCTGGGCTGATGTGCTCCACTCAGTTATTTTCTGTATAAAAGTATGAGCCTCTCCTTGGATAACAGACGTTCCTCAGGCCACGGCCCTCACACAGCCCTTCCCTTCCCAGGAGTGGGCCCTCCCTGGATGAGCTCCCATCTCATGATGCAGGAGGGCTGGAAAAGTGCTGGCCCAGGGCTGGCACCTCCAGAAATGGATCGGTTTTGAGTGACAGAGCCCTGTGCCACCTCTGCCCACACACAGATGCCCATTCCCTTCACTTAGATTTGGGAGGGACTCATTTATGCATGCTGATGAACAAGCACCCTAGGAGGGACAGAAGTGCAAGGAGCCCAATGTGATCTGCATGGTCCATTGTCCGTAAGCACCATGACTAACCACAAAACCACCCTGAGCCTGGTCCCTCCACTGTCCCACGGATTAGTGACACTCACACACACACAGTGCTATGGGGAGGCCAGGTGAGATAGTGGGAGCAACTCCCACATAGAGCGTGGCATGGAGTAAGAACTCAATAAAGAGCATTTAAAAAGTAAAATTTTGCTCCTCATTTGAAAGCTGGCCATGCAAACATGGCTAAACGAAAAATTTCAGGTGTATGTTTGGCATAATCTGGATTGAAATATAAGCCATGTGGTAGATAAAAGCACAAAGGGGCCCCTGAGACATCACTTAATGGAGGGAGGTAACAATCCTATGCAGCAGAGATCTGAGAGCTGCAGCCTGAGGACTGAGCCTGGTCTAATGTGTTTTGTAAATAGTTTTATTGGAACACAGCCACACATTCATTTGCACATCGTTTACAGATGCTTTTGTGCCACACTGCACAGTTGAGCGCTTATGACAGTGCAGCCATGTGGTACCCATAGCCGTTTCCAGACAGTTTGCTGACCCCATGCCAGGGCACAACTGACTGCATGGGAGGGAAGGAGGGGTCACTGCTTACTGGGGAAATCCCCCACGGAGGCATTGCCATGGACAGAGGTGTAAATGTGGGTGATAAAAGGATAAAAGTGGAGCCCCCTACCTCCTGTCTGTAGGTGGTAGCTTGTGCTTGAGCTGCTTCTCAGCTGGCCAATCCCACACGGTGTGTTTAAGGCTGAGAAGCAGAAGGGATTTATACATTTAACAATGGTTAATGCATCTTTTCACCACTTCTGTTGTCCTTGACATATTGAGCACCTGGGAAGTGCCAGGTTCTTGGAATAGCAGAGAGTGAAACTAAATTTATCCTCCCATGAACTCATGCCTTACAAGGGGGAAGTGACGAATACACGCCTTAAGTGCCTGAAGCACACACGAGCATCTGTCAGTGAGGGGAAGAATTCACCAGGGATAGTGTGTGAAGTCCCAGAGGTTCTGCTTAAGGAAGACCTCTCTGCAGAAGCGACGTTTGTAAGGAGAGGAAATGAGTCTTGCAAGCGGGGCAGGAAGAGTCATTCCAGACAGAAGGAGCAGCGGGCTCCCAATCATGGAATGGGAAACTATTTGTTTTATTTGAGAAATAAGATCGGTGTCATTAACAATGCATTGAGCAAGGGTGAAAATAGTCGGGGGTCCAGATTTATAATGGCCAAGAAATAAACAATGGGACTCATGCTTTGTTTTGAGAGCAATGGAATCCTTCAGAGTATTTGTGTTTCAAAAGGATTACTTTGGCTGGGTTTGGAGAATAAGACCACCTGATTCAATTTATAAGCCCACATTCAGGAATAATGTGAGATTCCTAAATCCTAAATTGAATTCACAAGCTTTCTTTGGGCATTAAATATGTGCACAGCACACTTCTTGCTTAATAGACTATATGGCTATGTAGACAGAGGGTACTTAGAATAGGTCATAGTAGGTAGAAAAAACCTAATCTCCCTTAAGATACAAACGTGGGAACCAGCGGTCTGGAGGTTTCTGTTACAGCTGTAAGATGAGAGGAGGTAACCCATGGACAGATGGGCAGGAAGGAGGAAAGAATTGCATTTGCTTGTTTGTATTTTTCCCTAACCTGGAAATTACTGGATTTCTTACTCTCCTCCAGCCTGTGACGTTTAATGTGTCTTTCCTTGCTTTTTAAATAAGCGTGTGACAAGGAAAATATGCAAATACATCCACATTAAATGAAGTATTTCCCAAAGAAAGGTGAGTTGCTTTTTTATATCAATAACTCCTTTTCTGCAGGTGGCTCTGGTTGACTCTTTCTTTCAAATATTGTTCGTGTGTGTCTAGGGCAGCGTGTGTTCCTGGGTGGGCGCTCGGCAATGTTAGATGGTGTTTACATGCATCACCGAAGCAGCACTTGCTGTACAACCAGGAGCGATTTAATTTCATAATGTCAAAGTTTTCGAATAAAAAAAAATAACTTGTTCTTCCTGTATCTTATAGCACTGGATCAGAATCACAGGTTCCAAACTGAGTAATAGAAGTAATTTCCTATGATGAAGGTAGGGAGGAAAATAGCCTTTACTGACACCTCCTATAGGCCTTGCATTGTGTTGGTACAGATAATAGATAAATATCCTGACATCATACAAAGATATAAAACATACACCCCATCATCAGGTGACCATCTAAACAGTGGGACTACAAGTGTTTATCCCTTTCATTTGATAAACTGTGTTTCCTTTAAATAATTTTTTATCAAATGTGCCCTGCTTCTAAAATACATTTAAAGTCTCTCTCTCTCTTTCTCATTATAAGAGAATCTAATCAGATTCAGCATCAGCATATTCCAGCACATTCCACACCCTGAGTTTGTTCTGGAAACATAATGGGAACTATCCTGAGATACTTGGGCTCTGTGCTGCCATTGTGATACACATTCTGTGACCTTCTTGGGCTATCGAAGACTTTGTCTTGAGGGGGCTATCTGCCTGAAAGTATATTTAACTCAAATCCTAGGTTTTTAAAAAAAATTTCTTTCATTTTTTAAAACATTTTTGCTACTACAAATATGGCACATGTAGATCACAGTAAAAACTGTAAATGTACATATTAATGACTGGCCACAAAATGTGCACCCAGGATACCACCATCTAGACCAAAAAAAACAAAACAAAATAGAATAGTGCTGCCCCCCAGAAGTCCCTGAGCCCCACCAGGTCACATTCTCCCCACTCTCAGGGTAATATGTCTCCCATCTTTATGGTAACCTCTTTCTTCCTTTTCTTTGTAGTTTCAGCATATAGTTACACAACTGTATCCATTATAGTTTAGTTTTTAAAATATTAGATAATATTTGCATTCTTTTGAGTGTGAGCACTTGTGGTATTTCATTTAGTGTTGGCTTGGGGTGATGATGGGATTGCCTGGTTTATATTTGTCTGAAAAAGGATTTATTGCCTCTTTATTGTTGAAGGTTATTATTTTTCTGGGTATAGAATTCCAGGCTGTCACTTACTTTTAGTCCCTTAACTATTCCCACTGTTGAGAAGAAACTTGTCAGTTTCAGTTATTATTGTGCTTTTGGAGGAAGCTTGCCTCTTCCCTCCGGATATTTTTAAGAATTTAAAAAATCCCCTTTGCTTTTTGTACTATGATGTACCCTGATTTTTTAATTTACTATATTTGGGTTTGTAAAGCTTAGACCTGTGACTTTTGTCTTTAATTGGCTTTGGAAAGTTCTCAGCCAGTGTAATCCTGCTTCTGTCCAGTGTTTCTCCTCAGCCCTTCTGGGATTCCAATTACACGTGTGCTGGTCCTTCTCTCAGGAGCTGCAATCTCACTTGCACCTTTTTCTGTACTTTCCATAATTTGTCACTCTATGATTTACCCTTGCCTTTGACATCTGACTTATCTTCCACTTCACTAATTATTTTTGCATCCAATCCATATTAAGTACACCAGCTTAATTCTAATGTAAATTATTTTTCTTTTATACAATTTCTAATGAATAATTTTTTAATGGTTTTCAGTTTCTTTGCAGAAATTCTCAATGACTTCTACTTCCTTGAACACAACAATCGTATCTCGAAACTCTAATTTCTGAATTCTCTGTGAATCTGTTTCTATTATCTGCATTTTTCTAGTAGGTTTTCACACATGTTGCCTTTTGCCATCTCAGTGCGTCTGGTCATTTTATACAGTGTGCCAGATGTTGCACTTGGACAATTGTTTGTAGAAAAGACTCAGGACTGGATGCTACTTCTGTTTGCTACAGCAATCTGGGATCACCTAAGTCCAATTGCAATGACAGATAATTAGCAGCTGATCTGAAGAGACTATAACCGCCTACTGACTTCAAGTTTACCCCCGTAACCTTAGAGGAGAAGCCTCTCTTACCGTGTGAGCTTGTGTTCCCTGCATCATATTCTAGTGCCTTCACTCTCTCACTAGCTTTCTGTTTTTCCCTTGCAGAGACTTTAATTTGCTGTATGATTTTTCTAGCTGTCCTCATTTTGAGGGTTGGTCAATTTAAAAAAGTTTCTTTATTCATTAAATAAATATTTGTTGAGTTCTACTATGTGCTAGGCACTACATCAGAAGCAGGATACTCAGTGGTCAGGCAGGGAGAGAAAGAGAAATTCTGTCTGAGCGGCATTACTAGTCTAGTGCTCCAAGTCCTGATTACAGCCAACCCTTGAACACCACAGGGTTGACCTTCATGGCTCCACTTACACATGGATTTTTTTTCAATAAATACCATACAACCGTTGATGTATTTTTTTTCTTTTCCTTACGATTTTATTAACATTTTATTTTCTCTATCTCTCTCTATTGTAAGAGCACAGCATGTAATATATATAACATGCAAAATATGTGTTAACTGACTGTTTCTGTTACAGATAGGTAAGGCTTCTAGTCCATAGTAGGCTATTAAGTTTTGGAGGAGTCAACAGGTATATGTGGATTTTGGACTGTGTGTGTGTTGTATGTGTGTGGGGGTGTCAGTGTCCCAACCCGTACATTGTTCAATTGTTAACTATACTTGACCTTTGTCCCTATAGCACCTTAAAGGCAGGTTTGAAATGAACCCAGAAAACACCATCATGGCCCATAGAACTGACTGGCCTGACACCAGGAGCTGAGTCTTGGGAGGGGGTGGAGGCATCTTGTGGCAAATGCAGAGGTGAGAGACCTGTTCATATGCCCAGAACGTCTGTCATGGCCAAGTGTGTCTTCTTGCCCTTCATCTGGCCACAATCCGGGGCTTTGTACCGCCCTGCATAGCCGTGCTAATGTCCAAACGGCAGTAAGAGGACAGAAGGGAAGATGTCAAAAGAACTCATTTAAAAGCCATTTAAAATTTAAACACTGTCCATGTCATAAAAGCCTCACAGTGTTCTAAAGCAGCCTTGCTCCCTCAGAGCCCTGTTCCCACAGGTTCACACCGACTCTTCAAAGGCCTATTAGATCTAAACTCTTTGATGTATGACCGGCCTCTTCAGTGGCGACTTGTTGTTAGCTCAAATCTAAATCCAGTGGGGAAAGGACAAATTGGCTTTTTTATCAAACAGTTTCAGTGTCAACTCACAATGAACCAAGACATTTTCCCCTACTTAAAAGCTACAAGATGAGTTTATGAGCAGGACAAAGTGAATAAATATTCAGCCCAGGAGCTTTATTAGAAAACAAAGTCAGATCTACAGGAGCTGTGGCACAATTCCCTCCACGCTGAGCCTTTCTGAGTTGACTCTCCCTGGGGACGGCAGGCACAGTGTGATGGGGACGCCCTGGTCACGGGGACCCCACCGCTTCTCGCCAGTGGTGAGAAGGGTCTGGGAGATGCCCGCGGCCCTGGGATGCTCCAGATGCAGCTCAGAGGAGTGTGGTTCTGCTGTAATGTCCAGAGATGGTAGTTCCTGACCCATTTCTCTGAGGCATGAACATATCTCCAATCCACGTGGCGTGCTCACTGCACGTGCTGCCCATACTTGTCGTCAGGGGTCAGGGCTCCCATGGAGGGGGGTGCAGATGAGTGAGAAAGTGTGCGCTGGGCACATTTGGTGCCCCACTGAGCCCTGGGGTTACCCCTTCGGGCCTCTGAGAAGAAGTAACATGGCCCCAGGACTGAGTTTATCCGCTGAAGAAGCAATGGATGGGAAGAAACACATAGAAAATGCTAATAGTAAAGTAATCTGCATGTCTAGGAGACACAGGGCACTTAGCTTTTTAAAAAGTCCTGTTGGGAGAAACCCTTTTGTCTGAGCTCAGGCTACAGTAACAATTCTGGAAGCTGGAGGCCCAAACTGAAGTGCTGGCAGGGTGGCTTTCTTCTGAGAGCCATGAGGGGGGTTCGGCGCAGGCAGCGCTCCCCGTTTGGCTGATGGCCACCTGCTTGCTGCACCCCCCCTGGTCTTCGTCTCTGTGCATCTGTCTGATCTCCCCTTCCTGCAAGGACACCAGTAATTTTGAATAAGGACTCATCCATATGACCTCATTTTATCTTAATTAACTCTTTAAAGACTCCATCTCCAAACACCGTCACATTCTGAGGTCCTGGGGGTTAGGACTTCAACATATCAATTTAAAGAGGACGCAATTCATCCCATATCACCTTTCTAAAGATGGCACAAAATCCCTAAAATAGATTGATAAACTTGACTACATGAAAACAAATTGTAAAGAATTCTGCATGATGAAAACCACAACAAAACGTAAAAAGGCAAATTAAAAACTGTGAAGCACATTTGCTATTTATGTCACAAAGGTCAAACTTAAGAAATAAGACAGATAGACAGATAGATAAATAGATGATAGACAGACAGACAGTTTGGGCCAGTTGAAAAAAACAGAAGTCCAGTAGGAAATGGGCAGAAAATAAAGGGTGTTCACAGAAAATGAAACACAGTAGTTCTTAAATATGTAAAATGATGTTCAAGATGAAATGTAACTTTAAACACCCTTGAAATAACATTTTTCAGTGATCACATTGGCAAATGTTTGAAAACCCAAATGTGACCAGAATTTGTGGATTAGATTCTTGTATATACGAGCAGTGGGAGTATAATTTGATATGACCTCTATGTTGGGCATTTGGCAAAATTTATCAAAATTACAATTATACAAAACTTTTGACTTAGATTTCCCACTCTTAGAAACATACACTAAAATAGACCTACGTGTATGTGAAATGCCCTGTGAACAAGGCCATCTGTTGCAGCATGTACATGATAGCAAAATACTGAACACAATCTCAGCATAAACCAACAGGCCTGCTTCCATGAAGCACGTTGTGTCAAGGGAATAAGACCACACTATATGCCAACGTGGAAGTGGAAAAGCAAAGGATGCTTGTGGATGCTGTCATCTAAGATAAAATATATACCCAGTGTGCGCACTCAAAGATTTCTGAGAACATCCACTGGTAACTGGTAGCCTGGGTGCCTCCAGGGAAAAGAACCAAGTGCCTGGGACATAGAATAGATAGGACACCACAGACCCTTTCCTTTCTCACATTTTAAACCACACAAATGCTTCAGTAAATGACTCTAAAGCAAATAGGACAAAATGTTAATATCTGTTCAGAGGTGGGTGTGTACATGATCTGTTCTATTACTTGCTGTACTTTCATGCTTAGTTGAAATGTTTCATAATTAACATTTAAAAATAAAAAAATCACATTTTTTTGCCTATTATATTAAAAAAAGGATTCCCACACATATTCTCCTACATGCATCCATATTTCTGATTGCTCCAACTATTTTATTCAGCACTTTCCTAGTTGCAAGGGAAAGAAACACAATTCAATTGGCTTTCACCAAATAGGGCATTTACTGGTTCCTATTTCTGGAAAGTTCTGGGGGTTGCCTTCAGGCATGATTGGATCCAGCGGCCCAAATGATGTCGCTCTCCTGTCTCCCTCCTTCTCTGGCTCTATGTTAATTAATTTCAGGCAGGCCCCCTCTTGTTGTGGCACAGATGGACACAGCAGCTCCAGGCTGACAGCCTACTGGTTTCCTAACTTTTTTCTATTAAGTATCATTGATATACAATCTTATGAAGGTTTCACATGAGCAATACTGTAGTTTCAATGTTCACCCATATTATCAAATTCTCCGCAACCCACTGCAGTCACTGTCCATCAGCGTAGTAAGATGCTTTAGAGTCAATACTTGTCTTCTCCGTGCTGTGCTGTCTTCCCCATGACCTACATATATTGTGTATGCTAATCATAATGCCCATTAATCCCCATCTCTCTCCCGCTAGTCCCTTCTTGAGGTCTGTGAGTCTGCTGCTGTTTTGTTCTTTCAGTTTCGCTTTGTTGTTATACTCCACAAATGAGGGAAATCATTTGGTACTTGTCTTTCTCCGCCTGGCTTATTTCACTGAGCATAATACCCTCTAGCTCCATCCATGTTGTTGCAAATGGTAAAATTTCTTTTCTTCTTATGGCTGAATAGTATTCCATTGTGTATATGTACCACATCTTCTTTATCCATTCATCTACTGATGGACCCTTAGGTTGCTTCCATTTCTTGGCTATTGTAAATAGTGCTGCGATAAACATAGGGGTGCATATGGGTTTTGAATCAGGGATCTTGTTTTCTTTGGGTTAATTCCTAGGAGTGAAATTCCTGGGGCAAATGGTATTTCTATTTTTAGTTTTGGGAACCTCCATATTGCTTTCCACAATGGTTGAACTAATTTACATTTCCACCAACAGTGTATGAGGGTTCTATACATCCTTGCCAGCATTTGTTTTTCCTTCTCTTTTGGATGTTGGCCATCCTAACTGGTGTGAGGTGATATCTCATTGTGGTTTTTATTTGCATTTCCCAGATAATTAGTGATGTGGAGCATCTTTTCATGTGCCTGTTGGCCATATGAATTTCTTCTTTGGAGAAATGTCTGTTCAGATCCTCTGCCCATTTTTTAATTGGGTTATTTGCTTTTTGGGTGTTGAGGCATGTGACCTTTTTATATATTTTGGATGCTAACCCCTTATCAGATATGTCATTTATAAATATATTCTCCCATACTGTAGGATGATTTTTGTTCTCCAAATGGTGTCCTTTGCTGTACAGAAGCTTTTTAGTTTGATATAGTCCCTTTTGTTCATTTTGCTTCTGTTTTCCTTGACCAAGGAGATGTGTTCAGGAAAAAGTTGCTCATGTTTATATTCAAGAGATTATGGACTGTTTTCTTCTGTGAGTTTTATGGTTTCATGATCTATATTCAGGACTTTAATCCATTTTGAGTTTACTTTTCTGTATAGAGTTAGACAATAATCCAGTTTCATTCTCTTGCATGTAGCTGTCCAGTTTTGCCAACACCAGTTGTTGAACAGGCTGTTGTTTCCCTGTTGTATATTCATGGCTCATTTATTGTATATTGATTGACAATATATGTTTAGGTTTATATCTGGGCTCCCTATTCTGTTCCATTGATCTATGGGTCTGTTCTTGTGCCAACTTGTTTTGATTACTGTGGCTTTGTAGTAGAGCTTGAAGTTGGGGGGTGTAATCCCCCCAGTTTTGTTCTTCCTTCTCAGGATTGCTTTGGCTACTTGGGGTCTTTTGTGGTTCTATATGAATTTTAAAACTATTTGTTCTAGTTCATCAAAGAATGCTGTTGGTATTTTGATAGGAATTGCATTGAATCTGTAGATTGCTTTAGGCAGGATGGCCATTTTAACAATATTAATTCTTTTCCATAAGCATGGGATGTATTTCCATTTACTGGTATCTTTAATTTCTTTCATGAGTATCTTGTAGCTTTCAGGGTATAGGCCTTTCACCTCCTTGGCTAGGTTTATTCCTAGGTATTTTATTCTTTTTGATGCAATTGTAAATGGAATTGTTTTCCTGATTTCTCTTTCTGTTAGTTCATCATTAGTATATAGGAATGCAACAGACTTCTGTGTATTAATTCTGTATCCTGCGACTTTGCTAAATTCAGTTATTAGTTCTAGTCATTTTTGGATGGATTCTTCAGGGTTTTTTATGTACAATATCATGTCACCTGCAAACAGGGACAGTTTAACTTCTTCCTTGCCAATCTGGATGCTTTTTATTTCTTTGTGTTTTCTGATTGCCGTGGCCAGGACCTCCAGAACTATGTTGAATAAAAGTCAGGAGAGTGGGCATCCCTGTTCTGTTCCTCATCTTAGAGGAAAAGTTTTCAACATTTTGCTGTTATGTATGATGTTGGTGTGGGTTTGTCATATATGCCCTTTATTATGTTGAGGTACTTGTTCTCTATACCATTTTGTTGAGCGATCTTATCATGAGTGGATATTGAATTTTGTCATATGCTTTTTTCATCATCTATTGAGATGATCATGTGATTTCCTAATTCTATTACTCCTGCCTCATTACCTGCTACTTTTCTGTAAAGAAGAGTTTTCCTTATTGATGGAGGATAAACTAATTCTGGGTAAATGCATGAATTTTTCTTATCAATGACCAACATTCAGGTTGCCGCTGTTTCTTTGACTGATGACAATTTTCCCCCGTTTTTCTCTGTTACAGTTTGGGATCTCCACTATCTAATGCTGATAAGGAGAATGGGGTGCAGGATGTACATTAGCAGTCTACACCCCAAGGGCGGGGGCCTGAGGGATACATGGGACTGCAGGGCGGGGTGGGGAAGGCTGTGCCACTGGAGGAGGCTCTGAAGCCAATCCTGCCCCGAGCTGGGTTCAAGTGGCTGGACCCTTACACCCTGCCTCACTCAGCGCCCCCACCCAAAGAAGAGAGCCTTCAGCCAGGCAGTTCCCTGGACTTGGGGCTGGTCCGGGAGGAGCCCATTTGCCAACGGCACTCACTGCAGCTTCAGTATTTCAAACCCTTTTCAGAAAGAGATTCTGGTGGGAGCACCATCTCACCTACCAGTCTCTCTATTTGGGATTTTTATTTTGTGTTTGTTCTGCTTTGTTTTTATTTAACAATATTATGGGCTTATGTATTTTATAGTCTATACTTACAATAAAATTGTGGGTTTTTTTTTTTTTTGATGCTCACACTTAACCAACGGAATTGCCTTTGACACACCACTATATGTCTTTGAGCCTTACTTCCTTCTAATGGGAGATGGTGTTTATAAAACAAGATCTGAGCTTGTGTTATTGCCTGCAAGAAGTTATTGCTTCTAAATGCTCTCAGTGGAGAGAGCTAGGATGTGTATGTCTTAGATCATGAGTTGTTAGTACTATTTCCTATTCAAATTTAGTGTGACAGTTTATTTTCTTGTCTTTTCTGACTCTTTATGTATGTATATTTGCATATATTTTCACTAATAATAGTAACACTGTTAATTATTTATTCTAAAAGATACATTAAATGGTGTCAAAATTATGATACCAAAATTACTACTAACAATAAAACCACTGAGCAAATTTTAAGATTTCTCTGTACTTCTATTTATCCTTAGAATATAATCACCAAGGATTTAGAGTCAGGTTGCTGTTTGCAGAGATCACTTGGAATAATTTTTCTCTGTGTTATTATAGTACCACTTTGATGTGACTTTAGGTCCATTTGTTTCAGCTTGTTTTCAGCTTGGGGGTTTGATAAATTTTTTCCCTTTTTGATTTACTTTTTGAATATGTAAAGCACCTATATTCTTCAAATCATTCTGAATTTTTACTTTGACACTTTCTCCCACTGAGATTCCTTTCTTCTTCCTTAGTCTTTTGACTTCTAAAATCGGCATATTTACACATTTCTTCTCTGGGTACATTGGTATTTCTTATGTGCATAGGGCATAGAAAAATGTTTCCCCAAATATGAATTACGATATGCGACAGTCATGAGATGCTTCCTGAAAAATGAGTTTGGGAGACTCTGTAGACATGCCCCACACCCACCCCAACACACACTCCCAGACTAACACGGTAAGATAGGAAACATGACAAGAGAACCTTCAGGAAGAAAGAGTGCTTGCTTGTCTTACACACAAAGTACGATGACCTGTCTGATCCGTCTGCATTTTACGTTGCCACATTAACAGTCTATGGAATTTGTGCTTCATGGTATAGACCTGGTTTTTCTTAACCTCGATGCAACTTGTACTAGGCAAAGATTTGAATGCCACGCCTCGCATGACATCCTTGTAGTGACTCAGGCCTTGTAGCGCGGGCACAGCGAATCTCAGGTTCTGCGTGTCCCTCAGGGTAGGGCTAGTGCCTCGTAGGCTCATACTTGGAGTACAGGGTCCATGAGAGGAGGGATTCTCTCTATTTTTTGTGTGCTTTCTTCAGGGGCTTGAGCTTTCATGTATGCTGCTGGGCAGTATATGCTATACTTTTATTTTGCCACCTAAGTTTTTAAAATATGTAATAAAACTATACAAATAAGAGTCTTAACAAACATTTAAGATCTCCTGGACAATTACATAATGAATATCAAAGCAAATATTTTTTACCTTATGTGCAAGATAAATATGTGTGTGTGTATGTGTATCTAACAAAATCTAGAAAAGAATAATGTAAATAAGGAGATAAACACATTTTAGATGACAGTGTTGTTTACTGAAGCATATTTCAGGGAATGGGTGATTCAGGTAATGTTAGCAAGTATCCATAAATGGCTTTAAAAGCAAATGCATTTAGGTCTTTTGTTGAATAAATTTGAACTAGTTATGGCGGGACTCCAAAATCAATTCAACATTCAGCAAGTCCTATATATATATGTGTGTGTGTATTTATTGTGGATCTCTAATAAGGGGATGGGTATTTTGTGTCATTTCTGAATGTTTTATATATCCAGGTAAATCATTCCACAGGACCGATGTTACATAAGGTTCACTTTAGAAATGTTGGTCAAGCTGAACTGCAGGGCCCAAAACCGCTGATAAAACCTCAGGCAACTATCATGACTCAGATGTGACACACATGTTGGAATTGTCACACTGGGGACTTAAAATAACTGATTAATATGTTAGAGGCTTTCGTGAGAAAAGTAGACAACATGCAAGAACAGGTAGGGGATGCAAGCAGAGAGATGAAAACTCCCTGAGAGGCTCAAAAGGAATTGAACCAACTCAAAAATACCAAAACAGGAGTAAACAACACCTCCGACGGGCTCACAGGTCGCTGAGAGTAGTGGAGTAAAGAGCCAGGGATGTAAGAGAAATGAAACTCCCCAAACTGAAATGGAGGGAAACAAATGACATAAACAGCAAGCACGGAACACCTAAGATCCTGCAGCAGTTTCACAAGATGAAACATGAACGTTTGGAATGCCAGGCGAAGAGAGAGAACTGATCAGAAGAAATTTTGATATAATCGTTAAGAAAGTTCCAAAATTAATGACATGTACCAAAATACAGACCCAGGGAGCTCAGCCAGCATCAGGCATGATAATGATCAAATCTACTCCCATGCATGACATCCGCAACCTGCCGCAAGCCAAGGCAGAGACGATCAAAAGAAGCTGAGAGAAAGGTTGTGCCCCCTAGAGGAACAGGATGTGCATTGCAGTGACCTTGTCGTCAGAAAACACCCGCCCGCCTAGAATTCTATATCCAGCAAAATTATCCTTCAAAAGCGAAGTAGAAATTAAAACTCTCAAACAAAAACGATGGGAATCCATTGCCAGCAGGTCTTCCATATGTGAAATGGTAAAAGTTAATCAAGACAAAGAAAACAATACAGCTTCAAAGCTCAGGTCTACATACAAAAAGGAAGAGCTTCAGAGAAAATATAAATGAAAACATTTTATGTATCCTATTGTCAACTGACCTAACAAATAACTATGCTTAAATTAGATGTTAAATTAATACTAGAAACAAAAAAACTGGGCGATCACAACATATGGATAAATATGGATATCACAGCATCTGGAACAAATAACAAAAGTGTTTCAGGGGAGGACGAGGGACTGCTGTGCTGTAAGACCCCTGCAGGACAGTGTGATTCGACAGCAGGTGTGGACTAGTTAAATATGCATATTACATGTGTGTATGTGTACATTGAAAATCCTTCAAGTATTTTTTTTAATTTCAAAAGAAGTACAACGAAAATTCTGAGAGGAGATAAGCTGTAATAGTATGAAATTCTCAATTCAACCAGAGAAAAAGGAAAATGGAGGGGGGTGTAAAGAAATAAAGAACAATGGCAACAGAAAGAAAGCACATAGCAATATGATAAATATTAATCTATGTCAATCATTTTAAATATAAATGATCTAAATACACTAATTAAAAGGAAATGGTTGTGCCTACTGAGATAAAAGTCAACAAGCTTGACTATATTGTCATCTGTAAGAAGCCCACTTCAAATATAAACACTCAGAGAGAAAAACACTCATATAGGTTCAAAGTACAGAGATGGAAAAGATATACATGTTAATACTAATAGAAGACACCTGGAATAGTTGTATCGATCTCAGACAGGGCATATTCAGAGCGAGGAAGATTATCAGAAATAAAGAGAAACATTATATAATCATAAAGCCATCAGTTCTCCAAGAAGAGACACAGATGACTCTTAAAAACATGCTAAATGAAAGAAGAGAGTTATACAACCATATATGCATGCTTCTACGTGTATGAAACGTCCAAAATAGGCAAATCTATAGTGACAGAAAACAGATTGGTGGTTGCCTAAGTCTGGGAGATTTGGAGACAAAAGAGAGGGACTGGTATCAGGTGCAGGGCTTTCTTCTGGGATAGTAGAAACGTTTAATATTGATTCCAGTAATGGTTGCACAATGCTGAATATGCTAAAGACCAGTGAATTGTTTGTTTTCTATGGGTGAACTCTATGGTATATAATTACATCTCAATCAAGTTGTTAAAAATAATAGAGGAATCTGGGTGGGAGATATATGGGAACTCTGTATACCATCTTCTCACTCTGTCTATAATTCTAAAAATCTAAGAATAAAATTAAAAATGTATTTAAAGAAACACATCGTGCCAGCTCTGATTCCCTGCTTGGAGTTCTCTTTTGCCTGCTAAGTAAACGGCAGTGCCCGTAAGGAAGCTCCACACCCCTCACCAGAGGAAACTGCCTTGCATTTTCTCCTACAATTTTTTCCCTGGGGAAAAAAAATGCTTCTTCATCAGCATTAACAACTGTGCACTCACATGGCAGAATGTCACTTAGTGTCATACTGCTTTGGGTCTCTGAGAAGGAGAAGAGACCCGAGGGCAGTCTCTAGAAGTTGGTAGTTAAGTGAATACGTCTCTCTATTAATTATGCATCTGCATGAGGTTAAAGAAGAGCAGACTGTGCAAAAATACATCTTTTGAAAATATATTTTATTTGCACCTAATTTTCCAATTATGCATGTGCATAGAATCACATAACATTTGCTATTGGAAAATTATTCCTCTTGCTAATAGCCCTACAGAGTATCAATGAAACTGTGCCAAAATATAAATCCACTGTATTTAAGCTAAAACACCAAACATAAGTGCCAATGTATATTTTTTAGCTCATAATTTTAGTTTGACTTCTCCAAATTGAGCAATGATGCACAAATACGTGTCCAGATTCAACGTTCAAATTCTTCAATAGAAAGAGGGGGTAGGCGTGGAGACTGTTCCAAATGAGTCCTACCAAAATCGAAGAATTACAGGCTCTGTCTAATACTGCCATGGATTTTCTCCCACTATATCAAACTGCTAACCCTTATCAAACGGCTGGGTGGTTAAGCCAGCCTAAGGAAATCAGAAGCACGTTGCTGGGAACACCCATCCAAAGTTCAGATACAGCTGTCAGCAATCTTGGGTCTTGGACTGCTACGCTCGCCTTCCTCGGCGCTCTAATCAATGAACCAGCCACAGTGGATCGAAAGCCACTGCAATGAAATGCCACCTTATGAAGTAATTGGCTTCACAGATCTGCCCAAATGAGTCATAAAACTATTCATCAATATCCTTGGTTGTGCAGCCCTGAGCTGTTACTAGTTAGCTCAAGGGATACTCTGATCAGAAAAGCTTACTGCACAATTCTTTTGGCACCCCATTAATCATCTTCTCCTTAGACCGGAGCACATAGGGAAAGACACACATGCCGTGGTCGCTGTTGAGTCAGGGCTCACAAGGTGCTGACCCCTCTGTGGATGTAGAAGCAAAGCCCAAGCACACTGACAATGCCACCCTATCAAGGGGAGAATCGCCAGTGTTTTCTGTTGTGTAATTTGTATTTGTCCAAGCTTCCATTTATTGTTGCCATAAAACCTCACGTGCATATTGGAAAAAGTGGTCATATATGTGCTTTTGTTCTGCTGATGCTGTTTTTCTGTACGGTAATGTTATCTCTGAAAGAAATTCACTTGCACAAGTTTCTGAGCTATAAAATATTAAGTATATTCCTTTAAATTTTTTTTAAAGTCTTCATTCAAGTATAGTTGACACATTAGTTTCAGGTTATAACACAGAAGATCCTGAACTAAGTGGGACATAACTGTGCTAGCAAACAAGTAGGTGTCCCTGGAAATCCTGCTGATGATTGAGACAAGTGTCCAAAGGCCAGAGAAACAGTTTCTTCCCTTTTGCTACTAGAGACTCGACTCTAAAGGGTAGACAAATGCACGTCATTTTTGAGGATTTTAAAGTGAGAACTAGTTGTCAATACATTTTGCTTTAGAGGAAGATGACGTGAGATGGCACATTGTTGATAGTTTAAAACTTTTGTAAATTCCACAGTCCAAAACTTGTACAGACAAATTAAATTAAGCTTCGGAGTTCAAGCACGTTGAGGAGCTGTCTGGACACTGCAAGGAGACTGCTACATTCATTTTTTAAGTAATTCACTCACTCAGTCATGCCATGAAGCCGAAGAGAATGGAAAACATACTTCTCGGTGCAGGCCAGTGGGTGATGTCTGGGGAAATGTTATGGAAAATTAGTATTTGATTTGGGCCCTGAAGGATTTGACTTGGGCACCGCTGGTAACTGGTGATGGAGAGGGGGGACTACCAGGAGTGAGGGAGATGTGGGGACAAACATATTTAGGGAAGAACATACTGGGAGAGATCAGAATGGGAAACGATACCTTGTCAAGGGCCTTGGGTGTGAGCAAAGGATGGAGCCCAGGTGAGGGAGTCCTGCCCCACGTGGGGGGTGGACCATGGTCAGGCTGTGGAGGGAACTCTGCACATCTAGGGGGCACCCTGTGGTGACTGGGGGTCTTCCCATTTTCCCAGCTTGACTAAACTGAGACAAGCTTCTTGCAGACCTTCCCTGAAGCATTAGGTTTAGAAAACCACAGTTGTAAATTCTTTCTGTGCCCCTTTGAGATGTATATCATCTTTTGTTGGATAAATTTGTTGGATAAACTCTTGCTAGTTTTATGACCCAGGAACATCTTTCTCAAGAACCTAGAAGCCTTCCCTCTGGAACAGAATCATCCAGACAGACAGAGCCCCACATCCCTGTCTCCGTGGGAAGGCAGGCCCTAATCTCAGGCATCAGTAGGCCAGTGCAGATGGTTAACCCCACTGGACGCCCCCTGCGGACATCCTCGTCCACTAGCTCCCCCAGCCCTCAAACACTCACCCACTAACTGTTTCAAAGGAGTTGAGTCCAATCTCTCACTCCCTCATTGCAATAGTCTGGCATCAAGTCTCCCTTGCTTGTACAGCCAGTGCTGTTTCTTTGGCAATGATTTCAGGGGATTAACCTAATGCCACAGGAAATGGCAGGAAACGGAAGATCCTGAAGGCAAAACCAGGCAGGTGCTTCTAATCACAATCCAGCCCACAGTCCCTGACCCTAAACAGTGTAGCCGGTCTCCTGGCAGTGGGAAAAGGAGACCTGCAGACAGAGGTCATCAGGAAATCTCAGGGAGGCCAGGAGAGAGACAGGCATCGCTGGCAGCAGCAGCCAAGTGGACAGAGGCCAGTGGATAAACGGTTCTGGGGAAATGTAATTATGCAATTATTGTGGATTTGGACATCTGGGTTGGTGGGCCTGTCCACAAACTAGGTGGGCGTGCTTTCCGTGGGTAGTTAGGAGGAGGTATCGGGGTTAAACACCGGCATTCAGGAATTATTTTCAAAGAGATGATCTCTGAAGCTAAGAAATGGATGGCGTCCCCGGAAAAGACATAGGAGAGAGGAGAGAGGCTCATTTGTGAATGTGGAGAAGGGCGACATTTAGGAGCAGCGATCAGAAGGAAAGTGGGATATGGGGACAGGAGGAAGTGGCTCCTGGTCAGACCAGGGCCCCCTGGCGAACTTCAAGGAGAGGAGCCTGGGGGAGGAAGGGACGGGGCGGCCCCAAAGGCTGCAGGGAAGGGTGGGCACAAGAAACGGTGGGAGACCACTGGGCACAGGAAGAGGGAGGGTCCCAGTGGGGGCACAAGAATGGTGCCAGGTGCCACCTCCTGGGAGCAAAGCAGTCCCGGGCAGGGTAACCAGGGTGACCAGTGAGTGAGTGCCAGTGAAGGGGAAGAGCCAGGGGACAAAATGCTTCCCGTCTGGACTGGAACGCAGGGCGCCGGGCTCCGCATCTCCCCGTCCCCTTTGCACTCATGAGTGTGGTGGGTGACGTGGCCATTTCGGGGCTGAGCCTCCCACCTTTCCCCCTTCTCCTGTCCTAGGGCAGTGACTTCACGGGCCTTGGGTCTTGTGGTCCAGCTACAAAAAGGATAAGGGCTGTTGGGTCCAAAGTGGGATTTGCAGTAGCAAAGAAGAACCTTCACTCAGTTGACCCTGTGAGGTTTCTAGTGGGAGCACCCCACGGAGGCGCTCTATCTTTTAGGGATTCTTGTTACACACAACAAAATGGTTGCATGTAACTTGAGTAAAATGGAGTTTTGGGAAGAAATGGAAGGAAAGTTAGAGAACCCGGTGTGAGAAAGCACAGGAATCAGAGCGGCACCTGGACCCTGAGCACCGTGAAGGCAGGGAGAGGCGGCCAGAGCTTAGGGAGGGCACGGCTGCTGGGATCAGTCAGCCCCAGGGTTGATTCCTGCCTTCCCTCCCCCGGCTCAGGATTCGCATCCTGGAGGAAGCATCTGACTGGCCTCAGTAGGCCTGGGGACCCTGCAAGCAGGCCTGTGATGAATTCCATCCAGGCCTT
This sequence comes from Manis javanica, assembly GCF_040802235.1. NCBI lineage: Eukaryota > Metazoa > Chordata > Mammalia > Pholidota > Manidae > Manis > Manis javanica. Next base: position 2,521,951 of record NC_133160.1, read on the forward strand.
GCACAAGGATGCTCTTATTAGGACCAACCCCGACACTCCTGCCCCAGAGGGCCTGGAGCCTCCCGGTGGGGTGGGAGCCCGCCCGGAGGTCTGAGAGGGGGCGAGGGTGTCCGCATGTAGTTAATTAAGGAAAAGCCCAAGGATTGTGTCCTGTAAAACAGGAAGGTGAGTTTCACAACCCCAAACCTCATTGTTTTTAATAAACAGGTGGGCGGGTTCTCCTGAGAGAGAGGACCTGCAGGGGGTGCTTGGGAAGAAAGGGGGTGAGGGCGGACGGCGGAGGGGAGGGAGGCTGCAGACCCACTGGGTTCCCTTCGCCTCCCTCTCAGCTGTGCCTCCAGCTACTGCTAGTCTAGTGAGTGTGGTGCAGCGCGGCCTTGGACCAGGCTTCCTGGAAGTAGGGCCTGGACGTGGATCCCTGTTCCCCGGGCATCCTGGGGAAGTGCGCTTAGGAGAAGGGAGGGCAGGACAGGGAAAACCCCGGCAGCTCTGGAGGGCTCCCAGACAGAGTTCTCGCCCTGGGCAAGGAGCGCCCGTCCAAGGGACCTTTGTCTGCCAGGCGGGTGTGGCAGTGGGCAGCAGCGGAGGGAAGGCCCGTTAGGCTGCGGGGTGTTGTCCTGAGACAGCAGGCGGTAGCCACAGGCAGGCAGCTGCGCAATAAGCTCGTGTGTGGGGAGGGGACGTGCGCGGGCACCACAGCGCCTTCCACAGTAGCCCTTCCCAAACCCGAGCGAACACCGGAGTCACGGGGAAGGCCCCCCAACACAGAGTGCCAGGCCCCCCTCCAGACGTCCCAGGTAGCAGCTCTGCGGTGGTGCCCAAGAACGTGCATTCCTAACTGGTTTGCAGACACTGCTGCTGCTGGTTCTGAGACTGCTGGTCTACAACATAGACCCCATGAGCAAACCCTGGGCCTTGTGAAGACCTGGCTACACGTGTGTATGTGGCTGCCTCTGGCCGGAAACATCCCCAGGCCCTCTTAGCCAAATCAGCAAACCCCTCCCTCTGTGACGCATCTCTAGCACCTGGGGCTCACTCTCAAGCGCTAATTGCCAGCATAATTGTGTATGTATCATGTATTACTTGGTTAAAATCTCTCTGGGCCACCAGGCCTCGGTGACACAGGATGGGCTTGTGACGCCTTGCTTGTCACTAAGCATCGAGTGGAGTCTGGCTAGGGGCCTGGACTGCTGTGGCCAGACAGTGTGGGCTGGTCCCCCAGACCTTCCCTTCAGTATTTGGGGCAATTACTTCGATTTCCATTGTTCCATTTTATTTCAAATTATTTTTCTACAAATACATTCTAAGTATGTCAACTCATTTCATTATTTCAAGGCTTCCATTTTCTGACCTGCAAAATGTAAATGAGGACCTGCCTCGCAGGGCCGTTGCAAGCATCACGTGAGTTGACGGGCGCAAAGTGCTTGGATTGCGGCTGATCTAGGAGAAGCAGGGGGGGGAGCCTGCCCCCGTGATGAGCTGGTGCTATGCCTGGAGTGCAGTGAGCAATTACAGATTTGCTGATAAATGAGTGCGTAATATCCATACAAATGTCACATTTCTAGTGAAATAATTGTCAAATTAAAAAAAATCATTCCAATTAAACAAAATTTTCCAACTGTGGCTCTGAGTCCAATCCCTGGGACTCATGTACTCCCTGGGGCCAAAAAATATCAGTTTCTTCTGGGTATCCTTAAAAGATGACATGGATGGAAAACTAACATTCAACCACAGAAAAGACCCAAGTTAACAAACATGGAGTGAGTATTCCAAGTGGTTTGTCATCAATAAGCCAAGGAAACGGGGTTTCTGCCCCAAGACTGGAATGAATTTCGTGCCAGTGGCTCCCCAGCCCTGGGCCCCTCCCCGACAGCCCCCTCTGTTGCTGGGGGAATCCAGACTTGTGCTCTCCTTTCCAAGGCTCACTCAGATCCCAAGGTGCCCTCCGGCCTCCCTCTGCATGGGGCTATCCTCTTCTGAAAAGCCAGCTTTGGAATTATGTGGCTCCACCCGGATGCCCCATGCTTGGACCTGAGCACTTGCTGGTCTCAGAACCTCCCCCCACAGCTCACAGGCAGGACGGATGTGCTCGGTAGCTTCTGGGCCTGGGCAGGATGTCCTCGTAGTCTGCTGACATCTTTTAGCAGAGTTTGAGCCGTTTCCATCCCAATGACCCTCCCCCTTCTCCCACTGTGTCCACCTTGGAGTGGCCCTGAGGGCTGAAGGGTCCCATGTGGGGTCAGAGCAGGTTCCCCTCATTCTAGAAGCTGTGCTTGTAGGAAAGTCCCTCAGGACACACTGGCCCCTTTCACAAGATCGACCACCTCTGCTTCAAACTTCCCCTCAAGCGTTTTTCATGCTTGCTTGTCCTGTGCTCATGTTAGCTTGGGTTACGCTTCTACCCGCCCCCACTCATTCAGCTTGCTAAGGTCACCCCGGCAATTTAGGCTGTAGGCTTTGGGGTCTGCTATCATTGCTGTTTAGGGATCGTGATCTATCAACAAAAGTCATCACTGCTCTTCCTGGCTTTGGGCACCACGGAAAACAACAGGGAATAAGGTAGGAGGGAGGCGTGTGAGGGTCCTGGGGCTGCTGGACCAGTGGCCACAAACTGTGGGGCTTAAAACCACAGAAACAGATTCTGTCACAGCTGCGGAGGCAGAACCCAGAATCCAGGTATCAGCAGGGCTGCATCCCTCCTCTGGAGGCTCTGGCGGGGGGTGCCCTTCCTGCCTTCAGTTCCTCGGTTTGGGGCTGTGTCCCTTCAGTTTCTTTCTTGGCCTTCACATGGCCTCCTCCCCCTCTCTCTGTGTCCATGTCTTCTCTTTATACAGACACCTACCCTTGGGTTTCAGGCGCACCCAAATCACCCCAGATCGCACATTTCCTCTTGCGATCTTTAATTCTGTCTGCAGAGACCCCTTTTCCAAATAAGGTGACATCCACAGGTTCCAGGCATTACATGGTGGATACGTCCTTTCGGAGCCACCACCCAGCCAACCGCAGAGCCCTGGGCCAGCCTGGCATCCCAACCAAAGGAGAGGCTGGTATAGTTAGATGCTACATCTAGGATTGCAATGAAATTTAATTTTTCCTAGAAGTGCTTTAATTTTCCACTGATCACATTCTCAGTTGGCTCACAGTCACAGGATGTGATTAGAAGGAAACAGAATACATGTTTTTAAAGAAAGGCCCTGCCGAAGTGCACAGGCGAGTGAGTGAGCAATGCTGGCGGAAAGACGTTTGCTTGGAATGTTTTGCAACTGTTCCAAATCACATTTATCCTTAGAACCACTTTATAAATTACAGTAGACAAATCAGAGCTCTTGCTTCAGAACCACACCTTTTATTCAAATTAGTCAGGCGCCGTGCTTCCTTCTGCATATCTGACATCACTGTGTCTTTTATGTGTATCCTAGAATTGGACTTGAAGTAAAGTTAATGAACTGTTTGCACCATGTTGCCACGAGAAGCCTCCCTCAACCAGATGATCAAGGCTAAGAAGCCAGTAAGAACTTTCACAATCTCTGCAAAGCTATCCAGTCTTGAGACAAGAGTTGCTGAGACCATCTTTTTGTTTAAGTCTTTTGACTTGATGTTAGCTGTTTTCTAAGGATATTTTAATAGGTTTTGCCAGTGATTTGTTTTTTCCTCGTATGGCATTTGAAAATCCTGCCTGAAGATCTAAGTCTGCCATATATTTACCATTTTCTTGACTGGGATTGTGTGAGTTTGACCTTGAGCTTCAGCAAGGACACCTGTCTCCTTCAGGCCCTGGTCAGCTCCAGCGTTTGGTGGACCTTTGCTGAAATCCATGAGAATGTTCTTGTCAGAAGCAGCCCTGGGCACAGGCTGGCTCCTACATAGAGAGGAGCCTGCCCCCCGGGACTGTAGTGGCATCACCTGCAGTGGCACACCTCAGCTCAACAACGGAGTGAGTGCTGGGGTGCCTGCTGAAGGAAAACCAACAACCGAAGCAAGAGGGTAGAATTCAGCCCCAGGAAACCTCACTGTACTCCTGCCAAACATCCCAACCTCTTGGAAAAGACAGACATTTTCCGATTGGATAAATCACTACCTCTATCTCCCTCACACACAACCAACTTCACAACATAAAAGGATTCAAAGTAAAGGATGGAATCATTTACAGCATTGGCCAGAGACACATTCTCCCACTTTCGAGCATAGACATGTGTGTGTGCATGCACACTCACATATGCACACACAGGTCATATGACAGGTGATGCTCATTTATTTTAATATCAATAAATTTATTAATGTAATCCAATTTACTAACAAATTAAAGAATAGTCACATCAACAGATGCACAAAATTATGTCATAAAATTCAACATCCAAATATGATTTATTAAAACACTCACAGCAAATTAGGAATAAAAGGGAATGTTCTTAACACAATCAAGCCCCAAGCAACTATCAGAGTTTTGAGATGGTTATAATCAACATCCAGGTAAAATGTCCTGCTTCTTATCTATTATGTAAATATAAAATTCCACAGAATTAGCTCAGGGACAAACTGGGAGTGGATAGGGAGCCCAGAAAGAGTCCTGGCATGTGGCTCTTTCTGAGGTGTGGCTCACTGGGGTGGGGGGGCGTCATATAAGTAGGGTGAGAAGTGATGGACATCCTACAAATGTGCCCATATATGGTGTTGAAATGGGCACCATTATATTCTTACTTTTCAAGATACCCCAACTAAATAAAGAGTCGGCTATAAACCTAAATATGAAAATGTGAAAGTTTCAAACAAATCAAAAAAAACTTCTTAAATTGTGAGACTGTCTTCTGATGTTAAATGGGGACAAGTTTCATGAATTAGACAGAAGAGGCACAAACCACAAAGCAAACACCTACCCCGCAGATGATCACATTTCAATTTAAAACATCTGAAAACGGGAGAAACCTTAAAGCCACGTTGTGACACATGACACCACACGTCCCCAGTGATGGAGGGGCCCCTGGGGTGTATAGACCAAGGTCTTACAAAGTAATAAAAGAACAAAACAAATCACTGATAGAAAAACAAACGTTTGATATGAAAAGACAGTTCATGGAAGAGAAGACCCAGATGAGCCTTAAGCACAGAACAAGGGGCTCACACTGGTAATGAAGAAAGTGCCAATTAAATCCACAAAGAGATGCCCTTTCTCTCTGGTCCATTGGAAGAGCAAAAGCATTGAGATGTCTGATGCTAAGCATGGCTGGAAATGTGGACACGTAGCTTCTGTACCCTGCTGGGGGCCGTGGCTGGAGGCGGAGAACCACCTGGCAACACCTGGTAGCGGATGAAGTATGTTTTGGTCCATAAATTCAACTCCTAGGTGTCAATCTAGAAGAGTGCTTGTTCCAGAACCTAAGACATATGTGCCCCCAGCATTGTGTGTAGTGACAATAAAGTGGGAACAATTTAACCGTCCATGAGTAGGGAGATAAATAAATGATGATTTATTCACACAGGAGAGGAGGACATATTAGTTAATATGAACTAGAGCTACATATGCCAATATGAATAAATCTCAGATTTTATGTTGAGTGAAAAACAGAGATTTGCTGGATCAGATAAGCACTGCGAGAGTGTCTGTGTAATAATTTAGAATCATATCTAAGGTGATGCTATATATTGTTATGAACATTTACATTTATGGAAAATATATGTAATAACCATGAATGGATGTGATAATACAATCCATGATATCCATGACCTTGGGAAAGAGGGAAATAGGCAGGATAGATCCACAGGTGGAGCACACCGAGTGAGGCTCTGGGTGCCGTGGGGGGTGTGGGGTGCTGTGCAGGGTGTGGGGTGCCGTGAGGGGGATGGGGTGCCATGCAGGGGTGTGTGGGGTGCTGCACCAGGGGGGCTGTGGGGTGCCATGTGGGGGTGTGGGGTGCTGTGCAGGGTGTGGGGCACCGTGAGGGGGGTGGGGTGCCATGCGGTGGGGTGTGGGGTGCCGTGTGGGGTGTGTGGGTGCCGTGCATGGGGGGTGCCATGTGGGGGATTGTGGGGTGCCATGTGGGGATGTGGGTGCTGTGTGGGGTATGTGGGGTGCTGTGCATGGGGCTGCAGTACAGGGGTTGTGGGGTGCCATGCAGGGGTGTGTGGGGTGCCCAGTGGGGGTTGATGGGTACTGTACAAGGGACGTGGGGTGCCGTACGGGGTCTGTGGGGTGGGACCTTCCTCAGACCTGGGGCTGTCCACGCGGTCTGACAGAGAAGCGGAGCGGAGCTGAGTCACAATTTCCTCCCTCGCATGGGCCTAAGTAGAGTGGGTACTGGAGTGTGGGAGAATCCGAAGGACCCCCCCACTCCTCAGTTTGGAGTGTCCCTTTGCACTCTGGTTGCTAACAGGAGGCCACTCAAGGAGAAGGGCTGCTGACCCCAGAGCCACTCCCAACGCCTTCCTTGCACACCGTCCGTTATGGAGACCGAAAGAGGAAAGGCCTCCCGGCCTTTTCTGCAGCTAGAGAAGGCTTGAGGGTTCAGAGCTGGCTGAGCAAGAAAGCTGCTGGGTGCTTCTAGAAAGGTGGGAAGAGGGGCAAGAGGCAGGGAGCGGAGTATCAGGGCGCGTCAGCAGCCACGTTGTGACGCTGAAGGGAGGGGTGAGAGAATCAGAGCCTGCGTTGAGGTCCTCCACTGACCCTGGCCCCTCCTTCCACGCACCTGACGTGGGGGAATTAAACCCCTCTATGGTTTCTCTTATGATAGACATCTTAATGAATGCACTCATTTTAGGTAAAAGGTAATTTGCTAGAAAGTCACCAAGATGCCGGTACACGCCAAGTAGTGATGAGCGGCTGGGGACCTGCACTGCACTGCGAAGGGCACGACATTGATAATGAGCTGGGTTTCCGTGGCGCAGGCTCCTTCCCTCGGCATGCATTCTGGGGATGGGGCCCCCAGCTTGCGCCTTTCCCAACATGCTCCAGACAGTCGATGAGTCTGGGTGGCACAGCACAGTCCTGACTGGAGGCTTTGACTCATGGGGGTCAGTTCAAGAGGAGGCCGCTTGGACGGGCACGTCAAGAAATGTCTGCCCCGGGTTGGGCTGAGGTTTTCATTTTGAGTACTGTGCAAGGCTTCACGTGCCCCCTGTGCCCCCGCTCCTCCCAACCTCTCCTGGGACTGCTTCTGCGATCTTCCACAGGAGAGGTAGAGACGGGATCATCGGCCTGGAGTCGGGGGACAGACTGTTATTAATTATGAACAAAACAATGATAAAAATGTCCACCATATACCAGGTTATGTTTTACACCGACATACTGAAAGGGTACTCCTAAAATCCACTTTAAACAGCAATATTTTTTGCTTTACTTTCAATGTTAAGTACTTTTCCCCCTTATCTTTAACCTCCACATTATTAAAACTGCACCAGGAATCTATTTTAAAAATCTCACTGTGACATTTCAGCAGAAAAATGACCTTAGCATTTTATAGGTGCTGCAATCATGCCGTGGAATACAACAATTCTTTTCCTCTCCAATAAATCAACATCCAGAAAATGCTTGTTTAAAACCCTTTATTCGATTGTCATTTGTAAGTGGACTAGCAATCCAGTCACACAAAATGAAGAACGGCTAAATTGCAAACAATTTCCATGTCCATGCTTCTTGCAAACTGTCTCTCATCCTGATCGAGCTGCACGTTCGTCTGCAAGGTGCACTGAGGCCCTCACGGGGGCTCAGAGCTGTGTCCTGGGGGCCGAGGAATTGCCATAAGCTAATGAACACAGCTTAAAAGTTGGCTGGCTGTCGCTGCAAGCGTAAATCAAACCTTTCTCCAAGTGATTTGTTTTTCACCTGTCCTTAACTCACATTGACTCTCAGATAAGAGAAACAGAGCTTGTGGGGTCCTTTGGTCTAAAACCGGGACTGATGGCTCTGCGTTAATCTTTCTGACCCCCCAGGCGGGGGTGACGGTGGTGATGTCCACGCTGGTGATACTGTTTGCAGAACATGTATTCAGGGCTGAGTTGTGTCCCGGGCACCATGCTGGCTGCTTTGCTCACATCGCTTCCTAGAATCCTGACAAGAGCCTTATGAAGTGCTTTCTTCCTCTCCTATTTTATTATTATTATTATTAGCATTACACCCCCCTGAACAGATAAGGGAAGTAGGCTCAGAGAAGGGACACCCACCCGTGCCCTCCACCCCAGGATGTGGGATCACAAATGCCATCCCTTCCCTGTGATGTTTAGAAAATCATTGCTCTTCGGCCCTAATTTACATTCCTCTGAGTATAAAGTGGGGATACCCGGCTGGAGTCAGTTACTTTGGGAAAATATGGAGGAGAAAGGAGAAGCATGCCCAGTAGAGGCAGGTCGGTGTCAAACGGGCCATTGTCACCGAGGCAAAAGCAGACCTTCAGTGTCTCCCAGAGCCGCGTGGCCGTAGAGCACATGCTAATCGGTGCCTCTCCCACATTCAGCGTTAAATCAGCATTTCAGTGCTATGGATGGGGAGGCTTGTCTCTCCTCTGGACCCTGTGGGAGGCGCTCTGGGTGCCAGCAGTCCTGCCATCACGGGACTTACAAGCAGGAGAGAAGGTGGGAAATCAGAGCTGAAGGGCAAACCTGGGCACTGGAGATGCCACCCATGCCCACAGCTGAAAGCCCAGGGCAGACCCTAGACCCAGCAGGAGCCAATGGAAGTCTGTCTCCTGGCATGGAAACCCGGAGAGGGGAGACACGGAGGCCTGAAGAGGCTGGTCCCAGAGCTCCGCGGCCTGCACTGCCACCCCAGCCAGCCAATGCCGTGTGCATGCTGGGCATCAGAGCAGAGGGGCGCCGACCCTGCAGAGAGTGAGTGCTGCCCGGCTTCCCGGCTCGCCACTTGCAGAGCCTCTGGGGCCTGGCTGTGGACCCTCTGATCTTTGGACCATCCTCCTTTCTCCTGCACTAGTCAGGGTGGATTTCTGTCTTAATTATATCAGCAATGTGGCAAGAAACTGCTCCTGCAGATATGCTGGTCACTACATGAATTTTTAAAGCCAAACCCGTTTATCTTTTTATTCCCCCAGAGCTCTCTTAGCTTTTGTAGCACAAGGGTCTGCTCTGAAGTAAGCGTGGCACTAGACACCAGAGGGGAGGGATGGGTGGGGATAGGGTGCCGCCCTCCGGGGGACGGACAGGCAGGCAGGTGCGAGCAGTGAGGTCCAGGGAGGTCTGTGGCCAGCGGGGACAGAAGCGCTGGAGACACAGAGGCCCCGGGCCCTCGGCCACAGCCAGGGGCGCCGGACACGTGTGTGCTGGGGGTGGGTCTGGTGCCTCCTGGAGACAGGAGGCAAGCCACGTGGGGCTCCCCAGAACGGGACAGAAACCCTTTGCAGACGGTCTTTCGGGCCCTCCTTCCCCGGCAGGAATAATCAGGATGGTCATGAGCACCAGAACGCGGACACTGGCAGGTACCGAGGCGTGTGTCTGTCCGGTCACATCACAGCCCCCCCCAAGCCCTGAACTTTGCTTTGTGTGGTCGGTTTGAACCCTGCTTAGGTGTCACGTTACCCCAGCGGTACATCCTGACACCCCTGTGCGCGCGCCACACCGCCGCCCCCAGGCTCCCTGTCCCGTGGCCCGGCGTCGCTTCCCTTCCCGGCCTCTCTCGCCCCAGCACCCCCTCCCCAGCTCCCTGGGGGCCTGGCTCCTCTGTGCAGCGCCAAGGACCGCGCCTGGGACCCGGTGGGCTTTCAACAGACACCTGTCCAATCCATGAACCATCCTTGAAGGACAGGAACTGCGAGCCCACCCCAGTGAGCAAATCTCCGCGAGGAGAGGGGGCGGCCGGCGCACCAGCAGCCAATGCCGACGGCCGCGTCCCCGGGCGGGACTGTGCGGGTCCCCGGGGTGGCCCGGCTTCTGGGGGCGCCTCCGAAGCTCACCCAGTGTGTCACGTGCTCTAGCCCCCCACGGCCACACGAGCGTAGCAGCCACGAGATCTCAGTGCAGTCTGTGTCATTCCTGAGCAGGAGCCCCTCACTTACCTCCCCACCGCAGGCAAGATTCGGGGCAGGTGGAACCGATTCACACCTTCTGGGACGGCTCCCAAGTGCTTGAGTTGTTTCCGGGCCTCCATCCCTTCCAGTAAGAAGGCCCCAGGTTCCAGCCGTCCTGCTGGTTTTGGGGGCACGTGTCCCAGAGGCCTCCAAGGGGGCCCCATGAGTCTCCTGCTGGCACGTCCAGGGAAAGGCACGTCCAGGATTCAGAACCACTGTCCCCCATGAATACCAGACCCGAAGTGCTGTTTGTTCTCGTGGGAAACGGATTCCACTAGAGGCACTGTTCCATATTTGTTACTTTTAAAATAAAATAATAAAAACAAAAAGGCCTGAAGTCTGTGCTACGATTTGATGTGATTGACGTGATGCAGTTCAGCGCATCTGCCGGGCTGCCTGTGTCCCACCCAGCAGATGCTCCGAAGGCCCTGAAGACAGAAGAACTGCTACTAAAATCTTCCCCCCTTGCTCCTAGTTTTTAGGTTATGCATTTCCCTTAAAAGAATAAACTCATATATTATTATTTCATAGTTTAAAAAAAAATGTAATTTCTGAGAAACGTTTTTGCTTTGGTTTAGTTTCTGCCTTCAGGGATGCAGAGGTGCTAATTCTCAGCAGGCTGGTCCTCCTGAGACCGGGGAGCGGAGGGGTGAAGCTCTCCCTGCCCCATGCCCCACCCCCTCCCACCTGTCTGCCTGCAGGCGCCTCGGACCGCAGAGGCCTCCCAGCAACCCTCAGCCCAGGTGGCCAGTCTGAGAAGCTTTTCAGGCTTCAGCAGCTTCCCGCTTCTCGCCACCCACTTAACCTTTCGTCGGCTAAGGTTTTCTCACCCAATACTCTAGAGTAATTTTTCTCCCTAGTGAGCAAACATGTACACAGTGGTATTAGTGATACGACCATATGTTCAAAACAAAAAGCTTATTAGAAGCATTGTTGCCTGAGAAACAGGCCCGTGTGTTTTTCCACTCAATTATACTTTTCCATAAATAGACTTTTATCTTGGTTTTCTCCTGGGCTTAAATATAAAATAACCACCTACCTTGCCCTATGCATTTCTAGAGTCCAAACAATAGACGGTATTAAAAAATGGTGTTTTTTTTGAGTTTCCTTATTTGCAAGCCTCCACCTGAGGATAAATTCCCAAGGCTAAAGGGCATAAAGATTTAAAAATTCTTTAAAATACAGTGACATGCGAATATTGTCTGTGGGACTATGGTACAGGTACTTTACATTGAGTGACTCGTTATAAAACTGACCATGCGGCTGCCACCTGACACCCAGTGATCTACCCGAGGACATCGTCCCTGAAAAATGGAACGTGGATTCACACAAAACCCTGTGCACGAATGCTCATAACAGCTTTATGCATAATAGCCAAAAAGTAGAAACAATCTCAATGTGTTTCAACTGATGAATAAACGAACCCTGGCACATCTGCACCACTGTTGTGTCAACAGTGCAGATGCAGCTCAAAGCGATTATGTTGAGTGAAAAAGCCACCCCCAAATGATGGCAGACTCCACCTTCCCATTCATATCACATTCTTGAAATGAAATGACAGCATTCGGCCTGGAGGCCAGGTCAGCGGTTCCCAGGGACAGGGCCTGGGGAGGCGGCGGCGTGGCTGTGAAAGGACAGGATGGTCTGTACCCTGACTATGGTAGTGCCGACATGCTGATCATGAAATCATATTATAGTTTTACAAAATGTTCCTAAAGGGCAGCAGGATATGCCACCCCAAAATATTCCCCTTTGGCATGAGGATTATCTTGAACTGAAGGCAACAGAAAAGAAGCAGACAGAACTACAGCTCTCCATCCCAGTTGCCTAAAAGCAGGACATAAATTGGTAAAGGTGCCCCCCCACCCCAGCCCCCCAACACCAGGAAGGACCAAAGATGATCACCAGGGACAACTCTGGAGGCTGATCAGCCCAGAGAGGGCACCCGAGGGGCCCCCAACAACCTTTATCTTCCATTAGTTCCCTCATATATTCACATTCCCACAATTTCTGCCCCTAGGAACTCCCCCATTTCTTTTCCTTGGTCTTGTCACCGCTTAACAAAACATGTTATTGTTTTGTTAAGAAGCTATGGAAGCCCAAGTTACAGCTACCCTTTTGAATTACTCACCGCTCAGGGCTCCTGCTTTTAGGGGCAAAGCACACGTTAATAAACTAGGTGTGTTTTTCTCCTGTTAATCTGTCTTTTGTTAGTCCAATTTGCAGGGCTCCAGCCAGTGAGTGGAGAACGGGTAGAGGAAAAGATATTTTTCCTCCCTTACATTACCATTGGTGACTAGATGGAGTATGTAGGGTCTCTGTATTTCTTAACAACTGTGTGTGGGTCCAGAATTATCTCAAAATAAAAGTCAGTTAAAAATATGCCAACACATTGTTTTCTAAGGAGAAATAGCAAATTTTCCCACCAGATAACTGAGAAGACAAACTCGAAGACTAAGTCAAAGAGCTTAGTTCACAAGGGGTTTACACACAGTTCACCTACAGTGGAGACTCTACAACACGTCCTTCAAAGAAATAACAAGTTTTAACCGGAGATATAAAATTCGTTCTTGATAGTCCCACTGCTTCTCTGCTCTGGGCCAAGGACCTGATAAAATGAATTCAAATTAGGTGTTAATGTTTGATCTAAAATAAAGTGTTACGTCTCCCAGGTGCTATTTGCCTTTAATTATAGAGCTTGAAGTTAACCCAAAGGAGAGTTTTAGGGAACCACAAGCAGGTAGAAACATCTCCCTCTTCAATGCCTCCCGACCCTACTTAGGTGACTGTCATGGCTGCTGACCCACATCCACTGTCGGCCTGTCTGAACCCAGGACTGGCTGCAAGCACCTGGTCCAACTAGAGAATTGCGTAGCCCAGGGCCCTGCGGAGATGCAGAGGGGTTGTCCGCTCTGTGACCCATGCTGAGGTCTGTAACGTGGCTCTTCTGAGGCTGTCCTCCATCCCAGCCCGCACACTGGGTATCTGATACTGAGATTCAGGTTGCAAGTTGGTTCTTTGATTGTCTTTGATGTTTGCAAAGGCAGGAAAAGTTGTCATCTTCTCAAGGGGCACTCAGCTCTGGGTAAAGAATATTTCTGATTTTTAGTGTCATTCAGAGGCAATTATACCCTGAATGACCTGCTTGCCATGAAAGTTATCTCCTAAAACACTTGTTCCCATATTGGGATGTGAAGATCTTATTTCTATTCTCTACTCAAGCTGTCTGCTTTGAGGGTTCACCAGAGTCCTAATCTTTGGGGATGAAAAGTACCAGATGGTTGGTATATGTTTTTTTCTGCACAGCTAATATTTTCCAAATCAGTATTTTAAGCCCCACACAGAGAACACCCAATCTTGCCTTTATTTCAGCACAGGTATGATAGCCAGTTTGTCCTAGCCCCGTGACAAGTGCTTGAGACCCAGAGAAAAAGACATGTGCCTTGCCGTGGAGTTTATAGCATGAGGTGTGCAGTGCCTGGGGAACTGCGACCGTAAAGACAAAAGTCATGAGGCACGTGCAGCACAGGAAACACTGTGTGCTCATAGCCCCACGTCCTCAGCATGTGAAGGTGCCATCTTGAAAGGCGATGCATGCAGGAAACCTGTGCTTGTCCTGAAAATGACTTCCCCTTTGGCTATTACGTCAGATGTACTTGTCTCCCATGTCTGTACAGTTCTGCTCACGTCCCTAGACTGCTTTTTTGCTGGGGAACTTCCCTTTTAGTTACTGTTTTAGTTTACAATTTTTCAAATTCTTAATTATGGAGTAGCTGGAAGGTACAAAGACACAGAGTGTTAACGAATTTCCATTTAGATTTGGGAGGACCATAAATGTTGATAAAACGGTACCTGTGTTTCTGGCCTCACCTATCCTTCCTCCCGTCTCTCCAGAAAGAATCAGTTCCTCCCCGTTAGGCCTCTTTTTCTATTTTTTATATGTGTACATATGCATGGCATTTAGTATGGTTCTTTTATGTTTTCTATGTAATTAAATACAGTGTATCAGAGTGCACATATCCTTTTGAACCTTACTTCTCCCATGCCACATTATAATGTTGGAATTTTTCAGATATATTTGCACTGATGCATTTTAAGTGCTCTAAAGGAATCATTGGTAAACTTCCTTTTAAAGGGACAGAGGGTAAGTACTTAAAGTCTTATGGGCCATAGAGAGTTTGCTGACCTCTGCTCTGTACTTATTCACTGTATGCTATAATTTGTATCCATTCCTCTATGGATGTTTTAAAAAATATTTTTATAATTTTTATATTTTATATTATATTCAATTTTTATATTATAAAAAATGCAACCATAAACATACATGTACACCATCTCCTCCAGCATGGGAATTTTTAGGGTATATATTTAGAAATTACTCATTTGAGTTCCTCTTACAGGAACTGACACAGCAGCCCTACCTGCAGGAGACTATATATGAACAGAAAAATGAATATTGTTGGTTGTCTTCTAGCTAGTGCAATCAAGGATGAGGAAAAGAAACTTATTTAAAAAAAATCCATTGAGATGTCAGAGGTAATTTGTAACCATAACAACACAGAAATTATTCTGAAGAATTGAATCCCTTAATCATTCATTCAATGATATCCTATAAATGTAAAACTCTTAGTTTTTTCATGTCTGAAAAGTTCTTTATATCCACCCTTACCCACGACTGTCCTATGTCTGGGTATAGGTTGCTAGACACCCGTTAGCAATATGGAGCTTTCATTATCTTTTCCTCTGCCATCTCTTGGTCTTGATGGAAAAAAAAATCTGATAACTGTTATTTCTTTTTAAATAATCTTTTTTTCCCCCATGATTGCTTTTCCAATTTCCTCAGTTTTCTTGGTATCCTGCTGTTTCAGCACAGGAAGATTAATTGGAATTTATACTATTTATGCTGCTCAGGGCTCAGTGTGTAGATTCTTGTTCTTCAACTCTGGAAATTTCTGAAATTACCTCTCTGAGTAGTGCTTATCCATTCTCTTTATGGTCATACTTGAAAATCGTACTAAATATGTTTTTGAATCTGTTCATCTTACCCTCTTGGCCCCATAACTTTGGGTTCTTATTTTTCATCACTGTAAATTCCTGTGATACATCCTGGAAATTGTGTCATTTGGGTAGCTAATAAAGAAGGTGTGGATGCCATTAATAAGAACATGGGTGATTAAGGAGTTAAAGAGGATTAGGTATGATCAAGGCACCACTGGAGTTAGGGAGTTCTAAATTTGTGGAAGTTTATGCAACTAGCAAGAAGTAAAATTCAACGAAAGATGTAAGTAAAATGTAGGGCACGGTGCCTGGGGTGCGCCGTCAGACGGTTATTGTTGTGGTATAACTCTCATTTGTAAATTGCCCCTCCTGACTGATCTTTATTTCTCCTGTGTTTTCAGCTGATTTTCTTGGGTCTTCAGAATAAGCAAATCAATCCATCGATGGATTACTGCATGAACTGGAATTTCCAAAGCAGTGTTAAATGAATAGTGCTCTGTCTTCAACACGGTTAGAAACTCAGGCACACATCATTCCTTCTGTGTATGAAGATGTCCCCAAATGGGTGGTGTTCTCTTTAGATCTGGGATGCTTTGCCCTCATCAGAGTTGAGGAGTTGGATTTCTCCATTTTTTCCCTGTCATCCTGGACTCTGTGGGAGTTCTCCTTCCTCGTCTCGCGCCAGAGTGGCCTAGAAGGCTCAGAGGCAGCACGTGAAGAAAACTGTCCGGGTGCAGTTGTTCTCTGGGTTTACCAACGATGTTCTTTCAGAGACAGCTTTTCTCGTCCCGTCTTGGGTCTGGAAGGGCTTCGCTGCTGGTCCTGGAGCACACGGTTCAGCCCCCCTCCGGGTGCACCACCTGTGAGTTAGGCAAGGACCCTGCTCTTCTCTCCTTTGAACATGGAGGCTGACCTCCAACCACCCAGGCGGTTCATCCTCAATTTCTGTGGCTGCCACAGAGCCTCCCCTTGGAGTGGCCTGTCTTTCTTGGCAGTCCGGTGCTTTGGTCCATGCACCACCACGCTGCTGATGCCCACCAGGGACCCCGCAATGGCTCTGTGTCACCCGTCTTGATAGCCGGCTGGGGTCTGGTCCTTTGTCTGCTTCCCTTGAGGTCGTCGCACACACACTGGATCCGGCAGGGAGCCCGCGGTGTCACGGGCGTGGACATGCTTCCCATTTTCACTGCTTCTATTGGTTTCTCTGCTTTTAGGTTTCTTTGCCCCTTTCAGTAGGAATTTAGCCAGTGGGACAAGATAACTATGATCGATTCTCTATTTTATCAAGATGCCTCTCTTTCATTTTATGATTAGTCGTGAAACTGGATTGCGAAGCCAGACAAAGAAATGAACCCAAGATGATCCTCACACCCGTCACTTCGGTATTTTGGGTTTGAATAATGTAAACATCATGTAGCTAAAAAGTAATCAACCAAGTCTCTGAATACCATGGAGATTGTTTCTGGCAGCAGAAAATACATTAGTTTTCCATTTCTATAAACTGAATGTTCATTTAGAAGAAAAATGAAGTGTTTACTCTGAAACTACATATCATTAGGCAGATATTTTTGGACATTTTAATCTAAAATATATTTGTGAAAATCCTGTACTCAGACATAAGCCCATATGGCACAGTGGTTATTTGCTCCTGGTCGGCTAGCTCTGCTAATATTTTGTGTTTTTCTTTTGCCTTGAAATTTGGAGTGAAGACTTAAGGGACTGCAAGAAGTTCTCAATTTTCCAGTAAACAATAAAACAAATAATTAAACAGTAAAAATAGTAATGTGTAATTATTAGTTGTATTATGAATACAGAGGAGGCAATGGTTTTAAACTAGGTACGATTTTGCCACAGAGGATCACACAGTGATGTCCGGAGGCATTGTGGGTGGTCACAGCAGGGTGGGGGTCATCCAGGCACCTCATATGTCAAGACCAGGGCTTCTGCTCTACTTCCTGTGACGTGTAGAACAGCTCTCCACAACAAGGAGTTCTCCAGCCCCAGTAGGGCCAAGGCTGGGGAACCTAGAGATACCCAGAATTCTAGAGAAACCATGTTCTGCCTTCCCCAAGGAGAAGTATATGCGTTTTTATCCTTACATGTCTCTGAAAGGCCCTCAATGTGCCACATGTCTTCAGCCCTGACAAGGAAGAATGACTGGCCTGGCACCTGGAAAGCGGCCCTGGGCTCGGAAAGGACACGGGATCCAGGTGAGAATGTCTGAATTCCAGCCGGCACAGTCACCTGGCTGTGCAGAAAATCATTTCATCTCTTTGAGTTTCAGGCTTGCCACCTGGGGGAGTTAGTGCCCCGGTGCAGGCACTTGGGGGACGAGCAAGAGCCCAATGGGAGGGCTGAGCGCACAGGGGATGGAGGTTGCATTCACGGGATAGCATTTAGTTTATACTGTTTCCTACACTTCCTATTTAACTGCAGGTGTTGGAGCCCTCAAACCCATTTTTTTCAAAGTAGAGCCTTTTTTCCTTACGTTGCATTGAAATAAAAAACAATATAAATAACCTATATTCTCTCTTGGGTACTTTCATTCTTTTATTTACCTGTATTTGTGTCTCCTTGTCCTTCCCCCAACTCACCTGTTGCTACCGCAAAGCAATTGAAACCAGAGCAAAGAATTGCCCACCGACCTGCCCACGGCTGTAACCAGCCCCACGACCGGGCCCGTCGCTCATACCAGAGCCAGGCAAGCACGCGGCTGTCAGGCAAGCACGTGAGTTAAAGAGGGAGTCGGCATGTAGATCACCGAAACCGCAGTAGCGTGTCCTTTCTTCTTGGCAAGTACGTGCTAGAATTGACATTTTAAATGGTGAATGGACACAGGGGTGGGGGCAGGACAGTGAGAACACACATCTGCCATCTGGCGGGGGAAAGTTCATCTCAAAGCCTAAGCCAGAAAAGGAAATTGGAGGTTGAGGAGCCCCAGCCAACCGGTTCAATATTTAGATTCATTGGTGCCTCTGTCCCGTTTCACTGTCCCCAGACAGCAAAGGGACATCTTCCTTGAAATAAGAGGGAGAGACATGCCTTGGGCAGGCAGGGGTGGGGCCGCTCACCCAGGCAAGTGCCCGGCTCAAGGCCCCCAGCGCGAGGGGCTGGTGAGGCCAGAGCCCATGTCTGTCTGACTGACTTGACGACAGATGACCCAGAACCGTGCAGGGGCGTCCAGCCAGGAACTGAAGGGTCCCTATACACGGGGCGAATAGTTATGGAAACAATGTGTGGTGCTGTTTTCCAGCTCAACATGCCTTTTTATTTATTGCCTGTTGCTCCACTATGCTATCAGGAGTGACTGTGCCACCGACTTTGGGGTCATTACACGGAAAACTCTGTGTGGTCCCAAACTCCCCCAAAACACTTTTAGACGATATGACTCTGGCTGCATTTTTGTCCATAGAGTCAGCATCTGACTACCCCCTTGAAGACAGCTTCCACAAAGAAGCCTTGAAGACAGTTTTGATCGTCATGACATGAGCTAGAATGATGACTGCTTGCCGGCCTGCCAGGCACGGGCAGACACCATTGTGTCAGCACCAAGGCGGGAGGCCTCACTCTCTCTGCTTCTCCTTTTGGCCTGCGCCAGGGGGAGGCCCAGAGCCGTGGGGTCAACAGTTGTCCCACGTGGGCGGCCTGACCCAGGGTCTACATGCTCCTCGGATCTCTCATAAGACTTTGGCCTCAGAGAGCTGTCCATATGGGGTGTCACACAAAGAACCCCCCGGCATGTGGAAGGTGCCCTGTGGTGGCCCAGAGAAGCTCAAGCCCCAGCTCTCATCTCCCGTCATCCCAGCTCCCAGACTCCTGCCGCCAAGGCCCTCATGGGGTCCAAACCACCAAGTGTTTGTGGTATAGCAACCACCCTGCACCCCAGCAGAGGCCATGCCTGGCACACACAGGAAGTGGCTTTGAGGGCATCGCTCATCGGCAGAGCCAGCAGAGATGTGGTTCTTCCTTCACGAAGCAGAACACCCACTTGGCCTTACTGACGATTACTCTCTTGGGGAACTCATGCTCCCGGGGTAAAATCATTGGAGATACCTTGGTACTGAACCTACAGTCTTCATCTAATTTGTGGGAGGGAACTATGAATCTCAGAGTGAAAAATTGCCCAAAACTCCCTAAAGAGAAGTGCATTCACATAGCCACTCAGGCTTGACTTATCTGCATATTTTTGGAACTGCAACGTACCCAAACGGTCACAGGCTGTTTCAAGAAAGGAAAAGTAAGAGCTTGTGGTTTTCCAATCAGCTTTCTGAGACCTCAGTAGAGTCAACTGCTTACTGTATCTGTCTTCACTGTATTTTTTCCTGGGGCATTTAGATAAAACCCTATATGCTAGTTAATTACAATGATTAAGGAAATCAGGCTGTTTCGGGGCCTTTCGGGGCCTTCTGCTATTATCACGGATAGGAATCCACTATGGGTGGGGAAGGATTTTTTTTTTTTGGTGGCCAAATAACATGTCCCAATTTTCACAACTGTGGTTGAGCTAAAGGCTGAAGAATTATACTTCAAGTGTGAAATAGAGGTTTGTTATTGAGCACCATCCATGGGAAAACCACATAAATGCATTAGGGCAGGCAATCTGGGATGTGCTGGTACAAATCCGTGGAAGTGGGGTGACATTTAGAGGAGGAGGCCCGAGCAGGCATCCCAGAGTCCCCTCTAACTCTGCACTCTGCGTGGAACAGCCGCACTGTTGCGCTGGGCTGGGCGTGCCCACCTCCATGCAGAGCTGGACTTGACTGGGTGGATGACCTGTCCTCTGCACCGCCAACACGGGAGGGCACCCGGCCCAGAAACTGCGGTGATAGGGGTGCTCGGCCTGAGGGCTGCACACAGAGTGCCACATGGGATCCTCCCATGGTACTGTTATCTTCAATCTGCAGAGGGGGACGCTGGGCTTGCAGACACAGGCTGCCCTCCCAACGTGGCGCGGGGGGCCAGCGGTGAGGTGTTGGCTTCCGGCCAGCGCAGTGGCTCCAGGGCAGCACTGACCTGGGGCTGAGGGTTGGGGCTCTGCTGTCAGACAGTCCAGGACAAATCCTGCTTTCTCTGCTCTCCCGTTAGAGGACCTCAGACACCTGGCTGACCCCTCTGCACCTCAGCTTCTTGCCTGCAGGAGGATCACAGCCCTGACCCCGTGGGGTGCTAGGCCAAGGGCTGGTGTGAGTGTGCAGACCCCAAGGGCTCTTTTTCTCTTCCTGCATCCCTCCTTCCTGGGTGTCTTGGCCCCTTAAGGAGGGCAGGCAGAAACAGGGAGCTCTCGCCATGGGATGTGACTGCTTGAGAGGGATTCAGGGACTCCAGGGAGCCGGAACCACGCTTCACAGCCGGGCAGGCGAAGACCCTGAGGCTGGCCACGGGAGGGCACGGGCTGCAGACCACTTCCCACGGTGCTGCCTCTCCACCTGCACGCATCACCCTGCAGCGCTCAGAAAGCCAAGGGCGAGCAGAGTCATCAGGAGCTTTGAAATAAGGTCTTTGAAGATGTTTCTCAGAATGAACCCCATCCCCTTCTCCACAGTCTTTGGGGTCTTGTGTCAGAAACGGAGCTTGCCCCCAGGTGAGCTTGATCTACCTGGGTGTCTCCCACCTGGATGTTCAAGTGGCACTACCACCCAGCTTGGAGGCACCGCCACAGCCGTGCTGCCTGAATGGTCCCGCCTCTGCCTGCTTTCTGGATTCCAGAGGGCCCACGAGAGACGGGCTGAACCACACGAGGCTGACTGAGCTTTCCTCGTGGATGGGACCGAGGAGATGAGAGGTACAGCTCGAGCATCCGCCTGCGGCTGACCGGCGGGGTAACCTCAGGGCGTCCATCGCGCTGCTGGGCAGTTTCCGGGCCGAGAAACAGGCAGCTTTGCGGTAAGAGCACCCGAGAGCACTGGGTGTTTATGGGGCCTTCACTGCTTGCCTGCCCTGTCCACTGCCTGGGCATTCGCTGCGCCCAGCACAGCACACACATCCCACCATAAGTTCCTGCTACAAAGCTGACCGCCCCACTTTATAGGAAAGAATAACTGCTCAATAAATATTTATTCTTTACATTTATAATAACGATCATTACATTTATGACCCAAAATGAGGATCTAGGACTGCTTTATTGCATAAGAAAAACATTCTGTGATTTTTAGTCAGGTGGGTGGTCCCTTAAGTACCTATGATGGGCTGTCACGACGTTAAATGTTCCTCTTCGAGTTCTGTCTGCGTCAGGAGTCAGCCTAGCATGCGATGTTCTCATGGTGTGTAAAGACATCATCCCTCATCACATGGTCTTCTGAGCCAGTGCAGGGGTGGCATTTGGGGCGCGACAGTTCTCTGTGGCGGGGCTGTCCTGGCGCTGTGGATGTTCAGCGGCTCCCTGGCCTCCACCCATGAAACGGCAACAGCAGCCAACCAAAATGCTTCCAGAAATTGTCCAGTGTCCCCGGGTGGGTGGGGGTGGGGTAAGCTCCTTGCGGATGGAAAACCGCTGTCCGGCATCAACTGGCGCAGACTTACAGACTCGGAAGGCAGAAGCTCTGAATGCTACGACGGATGCTCCGTAGTTTTAGTTGTTAATTAAAAATTGTTATCACAACAAATATATCAAAATGTCTAAAAACGACCTCTTAAAATGTTTGCTTTCCTCCCATTCAGTTTGTTACCTTGGAATGTAATTTCCCTGCGTTCACAGCCATCTGGTTAGGATGGGGGGTGGGGGATGAGTAAGTAGGTCCTCAAATCCTTCGGGAACCGGAGGACACCTTTGCTTAAAGGGGGTGCTGAGCGAGTGTGCCTCATCTTGGCTGGACAGATGCTGCCCTTGATTAAATTTGAAAAAGAAAGAAAACACGGTAATCTGATTATCTGCCCAGAGTGGGTGTAGCCCAGATAATCTCATTCTCCCTTGTGGCAATAAGTAAAAAGAGCACGGGTTGGCTGAAGGCGCTGTGGTGCGACAGAAATTAATGGCCCTGCCTGAAGAGGCAGCTGCCTCCATCTTTTGTTGCTGTCATGTTTTCTTAGGTGCAACTGTGGTGACCCACGTGACCCCAACTGCACAGTAGCGCCCTCGGATTTATCACAATCGTTGAGGCAAGAATGCAGGCGTTCCCTCCTTGTGTCAGGCATTGGCCACCGAAAACGTACCTGCGCTCAGGAGGCACTTAAATAAGGTGCAGAACAAACCAATAATACCCTGAATCTGTTGCTCGTCTACTGCACAAAACCCAGGAACTGCCAGGACTGTGAAGCATGGAGAAAGCTGGGCGGACCAGAAGATGCCCGCCGAAGACACGTTCTCTGTGGATGCTTCCAGAGCCCATAAACGACACTCACAGGGAGGCCACGGGAGAAGGCTCTGCGTTGGCAGGAATCAGTCAGCTCAGCCCGAGGAGGGAGCCTGTGCTGTGCCCACTGCTCAGACGTGTGCAGACCATGTGTGTCTCACCCCAGCGGCACCTGGCACTGCCCTGGGGGCGCAGAGGGAACACACAGGCCCAGACGAACGGATGAGTGACACGGGGGGCGGGTGAGCTGATCAGTGACTTGCCTATGGTGTTCATTTCTGTGGCATCCACCGTATAAAAATAAGGACAATGATAATAACAACAACAGCACAGGCATGTAACATTTATCATGGACTCAATACCATTCCAAGTACTTGAATACAGTAACTCCTGTAATGCAGTAATGTGAGCAGAACACTATTATTACCCCATTCAGAAGGCGGGCACACTGAGGTGCGGGGCGGGGCGCGGTGGTCCTCCACGGCTGCAGAGCTAGTAAACGGGGCTGGCTAGAGCCCAGGGCACCTGACTCGAGGCTGTGCTCCTAAGCACTGTGCCGCGTTGTCTCTGTGGTAAGAGTGGGCGATCTGACCGTTGGCATTATTTACACAGCCTGCCTGTCATGTAAACACTGACTGACCCGTTGTTTGAACAGAGAGCTCCCCTCTCGCTGGTTTATCACAATCAGCTAGAAAGTCTCTGGTGGCCAGGAAGTGGAGCATTCATCCAACGCACGCTGGGGTAAGGCATTTGGAAAACAAAACGTAAGGGAGCAGAGAAACCCGAGTCCAATTTGCTAAAATCCTGCCTGTGGGCATTTGCAAATCCCTGCTGACGTGACTAGCACATCCCCAGAGAGCGCACCCCCTGCATCCAGAAGGCTTGTTTGGACCACCGAACACACTGGCTCAGGAACAAACAGGGGCTTCTCCGGCGGCTTCTGCCTGGCCTCTTGCTCCACGGGGTCCTCGCTGTAGAAATGCCCAGGCAGATATCCTCGTGAACACAAGGAGCCGTGGATGAGGCATGACTCTTATTACCACGTTCAGGGCTTCAGTCAAACTCAAGTCTCCAGAAAAAGGAAATCAACCATCTCCGTAAAAGTTAATCCGTGATTAAGAAAAAAAAAGTCAGTATATTTATAATTATCTCAGAATTAAGAGTGAAAAATAGAAGTCTTCTTTCTTTAGCTCTTTCTACTTAAATAATGCAGCAATGGGAGAGATTTTTGTGGGAATGCATAATTTAATACAATTGAATAAGGGAATTAGAACGTTCCATCTATCCCGCTATGTAATGACACAGTTCTTGAGACAACTGAGGACTTGGTTAGAGCGAGGCTGGGGGGTCCCGGAGAGCCTGTGGGAAAACAGAGACAGGAGGCGATGCCAGAACAAAGGGCATGAAGAGGAAATGTTTAATAAATCTGAGTCAAAGACGCGTGGCTGAACAGCACAGGGGTAAAGGGCCTCACAATGCTCAGGGCAGGGGTTAGAGGCACGGGCAGACGTGTTAAAGACCATCCAGCTGCTCGGTGATCTCCCTGGAAAGGGCAGCAGGGGGCAAGCCCATTCTCTGACCTTCTCCCAGCCCCAGAATGAGGCTTGGGAGGGTGTCCTCTGCGCAGGGTTTCCCAGGGCTGCCGCCCAGGGGCCAGGGGGCTGCCCAGCTCCTGAGGTGATCAGCATCCCCTTCCGAGTGTGCTCAGACCCTTGTGGCCGTCACTGGGGCCCAGCTCCTCACAGCCAGCAACAGGGTGTCTCTCCAGTGGGACCCTCTCATGTCAGAGAAGGCTAGGACCCTCTTTCAAAGGGCTTGCTATTGCCTGGTTAGGTCAGGCCCACCCAAATCCATGTCTGATTAATTCATTGATAGTCAACAAAACAGACTTTACCTGCATCCTAAGTCCCTTCACCTTTGTCATATGATGCAATGTGATACTGAAAGTGCCCCTGCGTCCCCTTTGCCATACTCCACTGGTCAGGAGCAAGTCATCGCTGTGTCTGCTCTGGAGGGGTTGGACTGTACCCTCCCTAGACCGTTTCCTGGGGAAGGCAGGGACACTGGAGCCCCAGAAGGTAGAAGTGTATGCCTTTTGCTCAGAGCTGGGGATTGCCGGCACCCAGGCCCTGGGGCTCCAGACGGTCCTTTTAAGATTCCCCTGCTCTGCCTCATTGCTGAGTTGTTCTGAGGGAGTAGGGATGCATGCTAAGTAGGGTGTCCAGGGCAAAATGATGCCTCCCTCCCACGAGAGGGAGCCCTGGACACCTCTCCCTACACATTCATTTGTCTGTTTATCTCTCAAGGTTGTGTGCCTGAGAAGCGTCAGTCTCTATACTGGTCCTGGGACACAAAGGTGGAGAACTCAGGGCATCAGCCCTCAGTGGCCTATAGATTAGACTCTCTGGTTGGTGGGGTTTCTGCATCAGAAGTCCTTTAGTTTCAGTGAACATTACCCATCATGAACTGGCTCATGAAAACAGGCAATTTAGTAGTTCCTGTAACTCAGACATCAAGGAATGAGCCATCTTCAGGCACAGCTGGATCCAGAGCTTTCTATCTTGAAAAATGACCAATAACTAAATGTCTCTCTGTTCGCATCTGGCTCTCAGTAGGCGGCTGAGTCTCCTCTGTCGCAGTTCTTGCCAAACACCACACAAAGTCTACAAACTCTTCAACAGCCTGTCTCCCAAAACACCACGTCTAACATCCTCACATGCTGTTTCCTGACAAAGTTGACACACTTCCCAGGAGAGGATATGTGGTTCTCACTGCCCTCCTCACCACCCACGTCAGCCAAGTCTGCATTTTATACTCCGTTGGTTGCAACCCTTTACTTCAAACTACCAATTTATGTTGAACCCAAGACACTTTTGGGAAAAGAAAGCCAAGTGAACATACTAGTTCTGTGACTAGAAATCCTAGCTGCAGGCATGGCTGCATCTAGGAGCTGTCATGGTGTCACTGGGCCTCCATGTCTGTGTCTCTGCTGTTTCCCTCTGCCCAGACTCTTCTCTTCCTCCAAGTAGGTTTTGTCTGTCTGGCAAGGAGAGACGGCTGTGAGGCACGGGATCATGGGCAGGACCAGGGTGAGGACTGCGAGGGGCCGCGGCACGAATTTAAGGAGGTGCTCACTTTCAGGCTTGTGTAAGACCGAGTGCCCCTCACACCCTGTGCCCAGCTGCTCTGACTTCCTCCAGAGACCCCATGTGTACATGATCCCTCGGCTTGGCAGGCCCTGCAGAAAGGCGCTTCATTCCTGCAGTTTCCACAGATTGCAAATCAACTCTGGCAACAAGTTCGGTTGGCCTTGCTTGGGCACACGATCCCACCCGAGCCAGTCCTTGCTGCCCCAGGGACAGAGCACCACTGACCAGATGGGATGCTCAGGATCTGGGGGAGCCATGTGCTCAGATGCCTGGTCCCCTGAAGAGCAAATGGAACGGGAGAGGAGCAGCAGCCCCAAACGCAAGCTGCGGAGGCAAACGCATGCGCGGGCTCTCTACTTCCGCCTGAGGCCTGGCTGCCTTCTTCCACTCGGTACTGTCCTCTGTTTACAAATCTTATCTCTTCAGCCATACTCTGAGCTCTGTGAGGATGAATCCACCCTGCTAAACACAGAGCCCTACACGAAGTCCTCCCTGAAATCCTCAATACTTATTTGCGGATCAGTGAGCATATTTATGACTTTTACTTTGAAATATTTATCAAAAAGATTGGTGATGTCTGTTGCATGCAGGCCTCTTCCTGGTGTCTTATCCTGTAGTTCTGTGTGGAACATATTCCTCTGCCTCCTCATTTTGTGAGGGTTTCTGTGTTTCTTCATTTATATTAGATGGATCTGCGGTGCTTCCTGGTCTAGAGAGTAATGACTTTATGAAGAAGGCACCCTGTGGTGCCTGGAAGCCCCGGGCTCTTTACTCACCGCTGCCTGGATCTCCTTTGCAGTGGCATCCCGGCGGCTGTCGGTGGGCATCGGACAGGGCCAGCTTTCTGTCTGTCTGCCAGCAGCGGGCTCAGTCGGCTCTCAGCAGTTTGCCCTCACTGGGCCCTTGTGATCAGAGCAGTACTTTCTTCTGGGATTGTTGTGGGTGGGGCTGCCCTGTGCCTACCCTGCCAAGTTGGCAGGGCTGCAGGGTCAACAGGGTGGGCAGGGTGATTGCTAGGCTCTCGGGCAGGTCTGGGTATGGCAAATCATGTGGTGGCAGATCATGCGGTGGTGGCAGTGGCAAGGCAGGTCCACAGGCTTGGCTGCCAGCAGGGCAGGAGCTTTCAGAGCTGGCTCCTGCAGATGCCTCCTGTGTTGGGCTGAGACAGGGCGGAGGAAGCTGGGAGAGCCTCCTTCTGCCTGGCTGGTTGGAGGTGTGCAGGGAAGTGCCTCGGGGCTGAGCCACTGGTTAGGGGGATGGAGCACCTGGGGCTCCTGAGGGGGCCCGAACTGTTGGGCTGAGGAGGGGCTGGGAGCTATCATCCACTGGTCCTTTCTCCTGTGGAGAGAGCTCCACCCAACCCTCACCCCTCTGGCACTTCTCTCCCTGCTGGCAGATCCTTCAAACTGCCACCTCTGCTTTGGGTCTTAGCCGGACTGGCAAAGCGTGCCCGTCCTCCACAAGCAGCTGGAGTCTCAGCCTCCCAGACTGTCCCACCTGTCCCTGCTGTCCAGCTCCGCTGACCACCAGGACCCAGTGCAATGTGGACTTGGGCTCCCAGATCTGCAGGGTTCCTGAGCACCTGTCCCTCTCTGTCCCTCTTCCTCCCACCGGTGGGCTGGGATGGGGGAAGGTCTAGGGCCCCCCTCGATCACGGTTCTGCCACTTCACCCTTCTCTGTGTGGTCCTCTCTTCTTCCCGGGTGTAGGTGGTCTGTTCTGCCGTCGTCAGGCTCGGTTGTATTTGCTGTAGTCGCTTCCTCTGTGTGTTCGCGGGAGGAGGTTTCCACCTTGTCTTCCTCCTCTGCCATTTTTTTCCATCCCCAGGTTGTCTTTTGTAAGTTCTTCTTTGGAAAATGCTGGAGCCAGAAAGGTGAGAGCTCCTCTTCCCAGGCACCAAAGGGCGTGAGCTCCTGCTGGGTAGGGCTCCCCGCAATGCGCAGGCAGGCTCGCTGAGGTGCTGCTGTTAACAGTGCCAAACGGCTGCACAGAGGTGTGCTTCTGGCAGCTTCTCGGTACATATGGGGGGTAGTTTGGATGCGAGATGATCAGACGTGGTGGACTTTGCTCCCCGTTTAGCAGAACTGGAGTTAAAGGGCCACCCTCTAACACTTAGGGGCTTATTAGAGGAAGCGGTGGGTGAGCACCCCAAAGTAGGGAGAGTGCAAAGCCCCCGCAGGAGGCCTGAGGCCGATGGAGGATTTCACACCCTGCATTCCTGAGGGGGGCCACATGGAGTGGTGCCTTCCCGTCGCCAGTATCTCACGCGTCTCCCCATCTCAGAAACTCAGCTCAGTGTTCATCTGCTCTAACTCTCTCATCTGCGGTTTCCGCACACAGTGGAGTATCTCTGGATGATGGAGCAGAACGAGGGCCTCTCCTGCAGGACTTATCAGGTTCTTTAACATGTCGCTGTGTGTGGTGAACCTCTGAGAAGCAAGTGAGGGGCCCTCCGGTGTCAGCTTTCCACAGATGTGTTTAACTACAGAACACTTCCTTCGTGGGACATCCCAGGAGACTTAGCAAGATGCTATTTTTAGACATTTCAAACTGGATGGCTCAGAAGCCACCCATGAGACCTCGGAGCACAAGGACAGGCCTAAGTACTGGATTAAGATGGATCTGAATGGTGGAATCCCAGATTTGCTTTTTCCCTGAGGATTTAGCATCATCTAACATCCAACTGACAGTAGAGTTTCCATAGAAAATCCACCATTTGGTCAAATACAGTTACATAACATTGCCCAAGTATTTTTGACCCACTCCAAAGTTCAAGGACTGGAAAGTTGCATTGCTTTCTGCTTCTAAGTAAAGAAAGAGTAGCCCTGGAACGGTTATTTCAGGAAGGATGTTCCCCTCTTGATGGGGCACCCTCTACATCTTTCTTAAAATTGCTTCTTTTACTAATTTAAAGCAAATTATGAATGTGTTCCCATAATCAAGATCTACCTGAACTAGAGCAAATCTCCATTTTGAAGAGAAGGAGCGTGGGCGTTTCCGCTCTTACTTTCCAGACTGAAACTCAGGCTTGCTGCGGCGGGTCTGGTGCAGAGGCCCTGGAGAGGGGAGTGGGTTGCACCCACCGTGCCCTGCGCCACTCACGACCCAAACCCATCCACAGTCCCCCCCAGGGCCTGGCCCGCCTGCGGCTTTCTGTGTGACATGGATGTGGCCATGAGAGGCTGCTACCAGCTGAGGGCAGACAGTGCAGCCCACTGTAGGTCCTGTTGAGACAGGGCTCAGATTTTATGAAGTTGCTCCCACCCAGTGCCCTGGGCTGGGGGCTGCCTGGGGGCTGCCTGTCTCTGGCGGAGTCTCCAATTCATTCATTTAACTAAGAGGCCTTCACTGTCTGGCTTGGTCCAGGCTCTGGGTCCAACCCTGTGGACAGACAAGCAGCCTAGGT
Organism: Manis javanica; assembly: GCF_040802235.1. Lineage (NCBI taxonomy): Eukaryota > Metazoa > Chordata > Mammalia > Pholidota > Manidae > Manis > Manis javanica. The sequence goes on from NC_133160.1 coordinate 2,550,799, forward strand.
CTCCTGGGGCTCCAGGGTCAGCAGGGAAGACATACCATCCAATGACCCACAGTGGTGTGTGTTTACCGTCTTCTTAGGGGCACACAGGTGTGCTTAGAGGCAGAGAGCAGGGCACTTCTAACAAACCCCGGGGGAATGTCCAGGGACATCCATGTTTTAACAGGGGCAGGATTGCTAGGCCCGTGACAGCTCAGTGAAGGCACTGCCCTGAGCTGTGGACTAGAGTCCTGCCCTGGGCCCCACCCCCGGTGCCCTCCCCACCGGCAGCTGCTGGGGGCAGGGCTGGACTGTCCACCCTGAGAGACATGCCACCACTGAGCGGCCCCCACCAGCTCCTCTACTGCTGCTCCTCAGGCAGGAGGGCTGGCCCTCACTCTTCCAGAAGCTCAGATGAGGAAAACCACCCATGTGCACTGTTGGCAATCCCTTTTCTTTCCTGTTGGTTAGAGCATTTCAGAGCCACAGGTCAGAAAATGGAGCAGTTGATGCTGACCAGTCATGCCCTCTGTTTTGGGGCAGGCTTCTGTCTGTGCTGCCTCATCCGGCCCTTGCACCAGCTCGAGCACAGATCCTACCACACACTGCTACATCCGGGGACACTGAGGTGTCCCAAGGATGGCCTTGCCAGTTGCATGGAGCAGCGCCAGCCCAGCTCTGTGCCCACGTGCTCAGCCACCTTGCAGCACTGCTGTCCACCAGCGCACCTGTACCAGGTCCTGACTGTCCAAAGCTTGGCACGTGGGACCCAGCTCAATGCACTTCCCACCCGCAGCCTCCCGCTTCCGCGAGATGCAGAGAGCATTTCTTCTGCCCCATGGACAGCTCTGCCCTCTGCCTCCTCCAAGACATGCCACCCCGGGCCCTCTCCATGGAAGGGTCACAGGCGAATGCTCACAGGGGCCCAGCCCAGCAGGAAGCAGAGGGACAGCGCCGACCTATAAGATGACAAGTGCTGACCAACCCCGCAAGGGCCAGGAAAGCCAGTGTGAGGAGAGTGGACGAGGACGTGCCGACCTGTATGGGCTATCTGCCCCCAGGTGGGAGCGGGGGTGTAGTGGAGTGCCATCTTCCCATTTCCCCAATAAACTGGAAATTCAGATTTTCATGTGAAGTATCTTATTCTTAAAAAGTATTACAAATAAACTAAAAACGCAGTCGACCTTATATGGGCCACAAAACCCAGATGTGTGGGCTCAGTGCGGCCCCGACCACTCCCTGGTGACACCTGGTTTCACCTTCTTGTATCAAGTGCAGCTAAAGGCCCGTCCCTCAAAACCCAGGGCCAGGGGCGGCTGCAGTGTTAGGAGGAGTGTGTGGGCTTGGACGTCCACCAGAAGGCCCGTGCGAGCAGCCTGTGTCAGGGTTGCTGAGAGCTGGCAATGCAGATGTGAATAGAAAAGAACTGTGGTCTGCAGGCTGAAGGGAAATCAACCCTGCAGGTTGGGTGGACCCGGGTCCATCTGCCTCTGCAGCGGGGTCGGGGGAGATTGTATTTTATCCCTGCAGCTCTCCTGTCCATAACGTAGCATCTGCGCTTCCTGCTGCCCCAGCAGGCCTGACAGGGACCCTGCTGCAAATCCCTGGGCTCAGAGCTGCTGCCCAGAGACCCCACCGCACCCGCCGCCTTCCTTTCCTTCCACCCAGGCCCTGTTTCCTCGGTGGTCCCGCCCCTCCCCTCTGTGATGGAAAAGCAAGAGGGTAGGCTGCCTGTAAGAGAGGCTTGTTTTGTTTCCAGGCTTTTTATTATTTAACCTGTGCCCACAGGGAGGCAAGCCGATACCCTATCACGGAAGACACAGACAAACCTGCCGAAAAGGCAGGGGAATTGTGCAGAAACTCCAGGTCAAGATTTGCTTGGCCTGGAAGATTTAATTTGCCAGACTGCTGGGCCTGTCAAAAGTTTCCCCAGTAACCACTTGGGTCCTCATAAAGCCGAAACAGCAGAGAAGGAAAATGAAATCCTGGATCAATGTCTCCGTTTGGAGACCTTAACTTATGTTCAGAAGACAGAAATGCAACCAAGCAACTGTAACTGTCACGGCAGATGAGCCAGGGAAGCAGGCGCAGGCTTGTGACCCTGATGAGGATGCGCAGGGGCCTGTGAATGACGGCTATGGGCCTGGAAGGAAGCCCAGTGCGGGGCTCTCTGCACCTCGGTGACCCCACCTGCAAACCCATGCCTCCTCCCCACAGGTGTGGTGCCAGGGCACGGGCCTTGGGCAGGTGAGCTGCAGGGCCAAGGGCCAGAGCTGCCCTGCTGGCACAGGACCACATGGGCCTGGGGGTCAGGAGATGAGCCTGGTGGGTCTGCCCTGACCGCCCTGGGGGCTGCTGCCCCTCGGTGGGCACGCGGGCTTCTCTGCCGGAGGACTGAGTCCTTTGCTGCCCGGGCATGGCCCACTGGTCTCTGCAGGGTGGGCCCCTGGTGACGCTCTGGGGGGCGAAGGGGAAGGGCTGGCATGACACAGGTGCAGGGCAGGCTGGATAGAATGGGAGACAAGCAGAGGCAGAGAGGCACAGGCTCCCTGGCTCATGAAGACAGGGACTGGAGTTCCAGACCGGCACAAAGGGTGTTCATTTAGTATCATTCATTGCGGGCACAATTAAAAGTTTAATCAGAAAAATAATACTTGTACTGCCCTGGCCCCACAGTATTTAATAATCACAAAGGGAAAATAGTAAGTTTATGGGGGAATCCTGGCCCACTTGTCAGCCTCTGGCCGAGGTGGGCATCACAAGTCATGCATGCAAACGTCCGACAAGGACATGCTGGGAGAGGCGCCCTCCTTCCGGGCACCAACCTCAATCCAACCATGAGCGCATGTCGGACGAATGCAAACAGGCCTGTGCTGCTAAGTAACTGAGCAGTATCCCCTCAGGTGTCAAGGTCACAAGAGACAAGGAAAGACAGAGGAATTGGCCCAGACTGGAAGGAGCCAGAGGCACACGCAGCAGTGTGGGGTCCTGGGATGGGGAGCACACGAGCAGAAGAGGGGGAGACTCGGCGAGTCCTGTACTCTAAGGGCAGTACTGCCGCCAGGAAACTTCCAGACTTTGTTAAAAACCGTGTAAGATGTTGACATCAGGGAAAGCTGAGTCAGGGTGTATGGGAACTCTGTATTATTTTTGCAGCTTTCCCCATGTCTCACATTCTCTCAGAATAAAAATAGTAACTCTTAGGAAAACGAAACGCTGCTCAGAGGCTTCCCCTACTTCATGTCCAGAAATGTGTAGTAACTTCCACCCACAAAGACTCCTGGCCTTTCTGTTTGGTTCCTTATTCGTGTTTTAATCATACGCGATGAAGTCGCTGGTGTGTCCCAGGACATACGGCATCAGGCGTGGCTGAAATCTCATAAATGAATGACTGAGTGGGTGCCGGGGGAGGCCTTTCTGCCTCCTGTGGTTCAACTCTCTGCATCTCGTTCTGTAAATGCTGAACTGTGTCCTTGGTGAAGGTGAGCATTAGGTGGCTGGGGAAGGGGGAAGGCCCAGGCAGGTCACTGAGCTGGCCCCTCGAGGCAGCTGGGGGCGCGGATGCGCGCCATCTTGGAGACTGTCGCAAAGGATGGAAGTCTGTCAGAGGAGCTCTGCAGCCTGTTGTGTGGATATGAAAGGCCATCTTTAAAATGCACAAACTGAAAGGCTGGATTCTAAAAGCTGAGGAGACGTGGCTGCATTAACAGCTGGAGATCAGGGCTCTTCCAGGTACTTCACGGTCTCAAGGATGACATGCCACGTTCCACTGTGCGGAGCTTGCTGGTTGACCCAAAATCCTGATTCTTTGCTCTACGAACAAAGGGAGTATGCTGGTCAGCCACTGCCACGGTGGGGCAGCGTGATAAACTGCCCCGTAATCTACGGGCCACAACAGGCAGCCTGTAGTTCCCCCTCGTGTGCCTGCCGGTCAGCTGCAGTACGGCCCATCTAGACTGGGTTCCGGTCCAGGCTGCGCGTTTAGTCCAAGTCCGATGCCTGTGTGGACCGGTCTTCTGGGACCGGCAGACTCTGGCAGGGGGTGACCCAGCGGATCCCCAGGCAGCTCTTCGCCTTGCTGTCTGCCCGTGGGGAACACACGTCCCTTGCTCCCCACTTGGGGAAGTGCCTCCTGCCCACTCTGCGTTCCGCTGGGAGCTGCATTAGCCAGGGGCTCGCTTCAGCCTGGCCACAGAGGGGGATCTTCTGAGTGGGCACAGGCACCCAGGCTGTGTGGTGGGTTCAGAGGGGGCAGAGAGAGGACGCTGGGCAAACCGACTGCCTCTCAGGGTCAGTGGAGACACTGGCTCTCTATGGTCGCTGGGAAGCCAGAGCATTGAAATGAGGCTCTGTTTCCCTGGCCTCCTGTAACAGGCAGGATGAGGCCAATGTAGACGGAAGTCAGGTGCACAAAGCGGGGTGAGCAGGCCTCTGACGTCGCTGAGCCCCGGACGCGCTGGGCCTGGTTCCAGGTTCTAAGCTAATGGAATCCCTTCCGGTAAAAATCGCGTTGCTCTTCCTTCTCTCTCTCTGCTCTCTTCCCTCCTGCCTTTTCTTCTTCTTCTTCTTCTTTTTGAGACATTCAACACAAATTTAACCAGCGCACAACCATTATCGGGGGAGAATGAAGTGGCCTCCTCAGTAATGCATCTTTTTAAAACGTACCTACTGAGATAGAGCTACATACAATGCCATTTACCCATTTTAAGTGTGCAACCAAATGGCCTTTAGCAAATCCCAGAGCTATGTGACCAGCACTGCAATGCCAGCCGAGACCCTCTGAGTGGCCGTCTCGCCCTTCAGGTGGGCAGACGTCACGTGTCACTTGTCGCAGTTCCCACACCGGTTCCCTCCTGGAAACACAGTTGTCCTCACCAAGGCTGAGCCTGGGCTGTCTCTGGGTGCCAGACAGACCCTCCTTCTAGACTGGATTATGTTGTCCGGAAGATGGCTGTTTATCAATCAGAAAAGGACAAAAAGAGGAAAGCATTGGAATCTTTATTTGAGAGGGAGAAGCAGTTTCATTTTTGGTCTAAAATTTCTCCATGGGAGTCAGACCACGGGAGGTGTGGCCCTGCTGGGACCTGAGGCCATGGTCCATTGACTACTGGGGCTCATTGCATAACCTCTGGCAAGCTATTCCGGGGAACTTGGCTGAACGTGATTCGAAATGAATCTCAAACTTCTGGTGGTTTCGGACTGGGGTACACTTGGTCAGTGAGAAGATAGACATGGACCTTGTGCTCTACATCTGCCCAGTGCTGCTGGTCATGCGGCGGACGACTGGATCGGTACCCGGTGACTCGGGGGGAGGAGCGTGGACCCCTACAGGGATCAAAGCCCCTCCTCCTGTTTCCCAGGGGCCGCGACAGCTGTGTCTCCTTGGTTCATGCCGTGTTCTTGTTTGCTCCTCTGCTCACACACAAGCCCACGTGGCCAGGACACCTTGGTTCACATGCACAGAGCCCAGTGCCACGGCCACAAAGCAGTGCTTGCCCTGTCTGCTAGGTGCTAACTGCTGGTCAGTGTGGGTCAGCTCTCCCTGTGGCCCAAGCTCCAGCATGGTGAGCTGCCAGCCTCCAGCAGGACTGGCTGGCCCTTCCTCCCTGGGGGACTTTCTTCCAGACCCAACAGTTAGTGAGACCTGCCTCCCTGCCCCCAGCCTGGGCCCTTTCTCAGGGAAGGGGCTTGTTGATGGTCAGTACCCCAAAATAGACAGCCCCCTGACCTCACTGAGCCAGGCAGTGTGGCAAGGCTGCCATCCCAATCAGATGATAGAAAGAGAAGCAAGGAGAGAAGGACATCGCCAGAACGTGACTTAAGTCAGACATCCCCTGTCTTGGGAAAGCTGGGAGACTTCCCTGTGAGATGCCCAGTTCTAGAGATTCCTTCCCACCAGCTCCCTCGAGATTCAAACTGAGCGCTTTTTTCATGAGCTTTGGAAGACTTCTCAAGATGCACAGTATTTCCTCCCCATTGCCAAGCCCTAAACATTCTTGACCATCCTAAAGCCCCACCTCAACCCTTTCTAACCCAGGGGCCAGGCGTCTGAGCTTCAGTAGTGGGGCTGAGTTGAGCCTGCTCCCCCTGGCTGGCAAGAGCGGGGGTTGTGAAATATTCGGGAATTCAGTCGGCCAGATGCGAAACCATGGGTGGCTTTAAGTGATGGGATTATTTGCACTATGGAAATCGGCAAGTGCTAAAAATTTCACCACTCCCTTATCTTTTTCCTCAAGAGCTGGTTTAGCAGCACACGGTCAGCAGCAATCCCATGCCAGCCGCTTCCTAGTCGTCTGCCTTTGGGTTAGCTACTTGGCACCCCTGTGCCTTCCTCATCCGTACAATGCGGACAACAGCATCTCTCATACGGAGGCACTATGAGCCCTTCGTAAGGTGCAGCACATACGAAGCTCCTAGAACCTGCGCAAGCAACACTGGCTCTGGAACTAAAACAGCCGTGCCCAGAGATGCCCACCCCAGCTGCTCAGAGATGCAGCCCAGGAAAGTGCCTTCTGCAGAGACAGCTGCAGCCATCCGCGCACAGCCATCTCCCCAGGAAAGGCCAGTCAGGTTGGCCTTAGGGCCGAAGAAACAATGGCCTAATTTAGAAGGAAGAGCTTTCAGAAAAATAGATTTTCTGCTTCTGTGCTTCCAGAAAACTCTCCCCAAAGCCATAGAGGCGTTGATAATTATAGTAACAAGAAATGAGCAAGGACAGAAACTGAAGTCTTTTACATTAAGGAATCACTGGGCAGGAATCTGTGCCCAAGGATGCCAAAGGGTCTCTTTTTTGTTCACCAGGGTCTTTAAAAGTACCCTTCCCTGCTTGTGGCTGGGGTGTGCAGCGGGCAGCACCCACACACAGAGCCCCTTGGCCACCTGGGAGCCGAGCTGGGCGTCGGTGGGAGGGGCGTCTGGGGACCCCAGTGTGCTCTGGGCTTCCTTCTCTTCTCTCCTGCCTTTGGGGACGTGGCGTACAGGTGTCCAGGCTGAGGGGTGCTCAGGGTGCCACGTCTGGTGGTGACACGTGGATGACATTACCCTGTTGTTCCTTCCTTTGGTGGGGTGCCTTCCTTTGGGGGAGTCAGAGGAGAATATAATAGGGAAACGACAGATCCTGGAAAGAGCTATGAAGGAAGCACGTGAGATGCTGAGAATTCTGGGACTAAGGTGGTGCAAGGCTGGCACTTCCTTCCCAGCAGGTAACGGATAGGGAAGGCATCCGGGCTGGGCCACGAGCAGGACAGGTGTGGGAGAGCAGAGATCCATGGGAAACTCACGGGTGAACACATGTACGTACACACACACAGAGAAGCAAAGACACACACACACTCAGGCACGTGCAGATGTAAGCACAGACATGTCCATACACACACAGATACACACATGTGCACAGAGACGTGCAAGCTGAAACACACAGACACACACACACCAGGCCAAGAGCCCAGTGAGAGCCAAAACCCTATGGAACCCTAAACAAATATGGAAAAACATGACTCCCCATTTTTGACTCTTGATGGTGGTCACAGAAACATCTGGTATAGCATTCCCCGCCCTCCCTTTATTTTTGAAATTCTTCCTAAATAAAGCTACAAAGACAAGGGACCTGAAAGAGGACCAGACTTGGCATACTGGAGGGGCAGATAGGCTGGTCAAGCTAGCAGGCCAGTGTGGGGATAGAGACCAGGGAGCAGGCATGGGCCAGGTCAGGGGGAGCCCACACACTGGGTCAGGGAGCTTGGATGTCATTCTGGGAGTTGTCTTAGCATCTGTGGGCAGCAGAATAATGCCCCTGCCCCACTGATGCCCCAGCCCTCCCAAAGGCCTTGTCTATATGCTGGGTGGGGTGGCAGGGGCATTAGGCCTGCAGATGGGGTGAAGGTGGCTCTGTGGGAGACTGGCTACAGTATCCACGTGGGTCCACCACAACCTCAGGTCCTGAAGGCTGGGCATGGAGGCAGGAGAGAGGTGGGAGGGTCTGGGTAAGGAGGGCCCACGGCTCCTGCTGGCTCTGAAATGGCGGGAGAGGCCCTGGGCCAAGGAGTGCAGGTGCCTCTAGAAGCTGAGGAAGGCCAAGAAACAGATGTGCCCCTGCAGGAAACAGCCCTGCCCACACCTTGATTTCAGCCTGAGACCCGGGTAGGACCTTCGGTCCCCAGGAATGTAGGGTAACGGACTGTGTTGTCTATGTCCCTGAGTCTGTGGTGATTTTTGCAGGGCTGGGTGACATGCAGCCTCCGAGGTCCAGGTGGGAACAGGTTTGGCTGGTGATCCCCTGACCAGTCACCCAAGCTCAAGCGAGGCCTCTAACCCCAAGCACTGGGGCCCTAACTGGGGTGGCTCTGACCCCAGGGGACATGGGGGTGTCCTGGCTGCCAGCCCAGTGGGCGGGGAGGGTATGCTGCACAACTCCCTGCAGGGCCCGGGGCAGCCCCCTCCCCTCCCCTCCCCAGAGAAGGACCCGGCCCGAAATGCCCAGGCTGAGGCTGGGAGACCCTGCCCAGCAAGCGGAATCCCTCATCCCAGTTAAATACACACGTTTCCAAAAGGCTTTTCAAGGGTGGGAGCAGAGTCCACGGTGAGCAGGGCTTTTCTGGCACCCAAGGGGCCTCCAGCCTGCCCTGACCCCTGCAGGCTCCCCACAGCCCCCGGCCGTGTGGGAAGGTGGACCCCTCAGAACAAGGGCCTCTTCTCGCCTCACTGTCTGCGGCCGCCTGAGATTCTGCTTTTCTCTTATCACCTACAAAGTCTCTCTATCGTATCACCCTCCACTAAAGGATATTGGCTAATTCCAGTGCCCTAGTGAGAAATTAGTATCTGGCCCATGTGACTTTCAATCTTTGGCGTAGATGAAGGGGAGCGCGTCTTCGCTGATCCCCAGTCACCACTGGCCTGGGCAGAAACCCGCCGATCCGAGAAAGCACGCGGAGCCCTTTGCAAACTGTGAAGCCTGTGCTCTGCTGCCCGTTGCAGACTTGCTGGGGCACCACTGCCAGGCAGAAACTACATCCTCAAAGGTGCAGCTATACCTAGGCTGATGAGCTTAATGTGTTTGCTGAAGTCTAGAAACAGCAGCCACCCCTTCGTCTGCACGGGGCCTCCTGGGGTAGCGTTATGGAGAGCTGGCTCTGAACCCCCAGAATTCTGTAAGACCACGTGGGATCACAGGTAGAAGAAGATGAACCCTCCACAGGTCTGGTGGAAGCCTCACTCAGGCTGGGGGTCTCAGAGCACACGTGTGCACATGCATGCACACACACACGCCAGCATGGAGATACCTGTGCGTTCTCTGTGTGCGTGTGACATCACTGGATACACGAACACTCAGCAGGGGAGCAACCATCGCACACGCTATTTATTGAGCAGCTCCCTGCTCACCACACGCTGAGCCTCGTCTGCTCTAGGCAACAGTCCCAGAAGCTGGGGACCCATCACTGCTTCCCCTTTACAGAGAAGGACCGAGGCTCAGGGCGCGCTCTTCCTTCCTAACTCGGCACAAGGCAGAGCAGAGACGCAAACCCAGGAGAGGATCCCAGCACTGCTCTCACTGACAGTCTGTGTTGCAGAGAACCCAGAAGTCTCAACAAATAATGGAAAACCTATACATGAAGTCTAAGTATTCTGGTTACAGCCAAGGATTTCTGAGGATCTTGGTTCTCCTGAATTTTCACTTTTTCTGTTTTTGTCTTAGCTTGGTTACGCTCTAACTCAACTTGGTTATGGCCTGGAGCTCTTACACCACATCCCTCGCAGCTGTGAGTGTGTGATCACCTGCATACCCCCAGTCTCCAAGTCACTCTAGAATGAGTTGACAATTCACCCTGGGTGATGGCCGACTAGAGATCATTTTATCAGTGCATCCAAAACTACATTCCATAGACCTTGATGTAGTAAAAGGTGGCTTGTTTGGGAATTCTTCCTTACTATGGAAATACGTCCTAACGCCCGCTCTGCATTCAGGGTCCCTGTGACAGTAGGTAATGGATCCGGTCAGATATAAACGTGCAGAGCCCAGACAGTAGGCTTACGGTGGAAGGGAACGGCCTGTGTATCCAGGATGCTGTGCCATGCTTCAGTCCCCGGCTGCCTAACACCTTTGGTAATTTGTCTGCTGTACCCTCCCTCGTGTGGAAAGTCCCCTGAGAAGACGTGTGGTGCTCAGACGGCCCCCGCATGCTGTCCAGCTCTGATAACTGTGCTTGCAGAGACCAGATTCCATGGATCGCTTGCAGTCTGCAGAGCTTGTTAAAAGGGACAAACTGCTTCAAACTAGCAAACGACAAATCTTCACTTGCACGGGTGCTGGAGGGCCAAGTCAATGTGGGTTGCAACTGTTTAGATTAATCACAGTAAACTCACACTCTTGTGTTGACCCGTCACTTATCAACAACAGCTAAACTAGGCGTTATTTAATCATTTCACTCTGAACACGGCCACCCGCTCTGCCCACAGAAACATGACCATCTGCTTCCTTAACAAATATCTGAAGGTCTCAGCTGCCAACAGATATTGATTGATTTCAGAGCTCCTTCCCAGAATCAATAGCAGCTTGCAGCCAGGACTGTAGGCTCTGGGCCGGAGAGAGCTGAGGGTCTGAGCCTCCCCCATGACAGTCAGTCCCAGGGAAGGGGTGCGCCCACTCCGGCTGCTTCACAGCTCATCTTACGAGGTGCTGTTTGCTGGGGGAAGTCGGAAATGCTCCTAGGAGAGGCACATTTATGAACAAAAGGAAAACTTCTGTGGGGTGGATCTTCATCTTTATCACCTAAGCTATTTTAAGTTGATGATGTTTAATGAGATCCACATCGTTCAGAAAGACTTCAAGCTGTGACCCAGCAAGTCGACACCAATTTAGCCTTACTAAACATCCCTCCCAATTTTTTTTTAAGTACTTCACGCCACATAAATTAGACTGCCATTGAGATAATTGGATCCTTGTGGCTCTTAATTTTTCACAGATACACTATTTTGAAAATAAATCATGAGCCATCATCTTTGAATGTTAAAGTTAATTTACATTGAATATGCTTTTCTGTTTCAAAGCATGCATCTGTCTATATCTGTAGCAGGTGATTGACAGCTGTGGAAGGAACCTCCCTTCACTGCCATCAGAACGGTGGGTTAAATCCAGAACACCCATGTCAATTCAAAGTCCTTTTGACTTTTGGCCATATTTTCAGAATGAATATGTTCAAATATTCAGAAACTTGATAATCGGTTAAAACTGTTATTCCAAAAAGCATCATGTTTTCCTGGGCACTGCAAGAGCCTGTTTTGCATTTGTACTGAAAGTGTGTGGGGTCTGACTAGACAGAACATCTCCGTGACCATTCAGCACAAATGAACAGGCTTCTCTGATAATATAAAGAGCTCGATTACATGTTTCAATAAAGAAGAAAAATGTGCTTTTCTTTTTCAAAAAGATCTCATATTTTTTTGCCTGTAGGTAACATAAATAGCACAAAGGGAGCAGCCGAAATGCACTCCTTTCATGCCTTGGATTCAAAAATGCTAATATCCACCCCCTCCCTAAGTTGCCCCACTCCCTGAAGCATCAGATAGAAAATAGCAAAGTCACTGGTAATTGGAAGCGGCCTGCCAGCCAAGTGTATACCAGGCAGTAAAATAAAACAACGTGTTACTGGACTCAAGTGAAGACACACCACCTCATCCCCTCTGCTTCCCTCAGACCACTTCCATGGTTGCTCAGCAGGCCGGTAGTATGGAAGGAGGGACATGCAGTAAATTGAGTGCAAATGTATTCTGCAATCACAAAATGTTAAAAAAAACACTATTTACTGTAAGGCTGTGGTGGGGAGGCATCACGAGAGTAAAGTGAAACTAGACTCAGTTTCCCCAAACCTTCCCAACATCCTCCTTGAAATTACACTCTTTCAGAGGGGCTCTTCATGGAGCATTCCGATGTGTGGGGTACAAACCAAGTAAAAATGTTCCAACATGAGCCCCAAATTACCAACTGGAGGCAAAGCTTTGCCCCTGTTTGCCATCCATTAAACCACTGGCTTCTGGGGGCTCCAGACTCACTGGCTCATGGGCATCGAGCTTAGGTTTCTAGCTGCTGGAGCAGCAGCTATTTGATTGGGAGTGACAGAAAGTGGTCCGGAAGCCACGCTGGCCCATCATGGCTTCTCTCAGCCTGCACCATCGTGAGCTTCTCAAGCCTTAAGGAGCACACCAGTCACCCAGGATCTTGATACAATGCGAATGAGGTTTCTCAGGTCTGGGTGGGGCCCAGGGTTCCTCATCCCCAGCAGGCTCTTTGTTGATGTTGACACTGCTGGGACCCCCTGTCCAGTAGTGAATCTCTGGACAGTACAAGATGTTTCTGGGTCTATAGAAAAGTGGGGTCTTGTAGAGAAGCATTTTATCTTAGACCACAAGTTTCTGTGCATCTGTCACATGTTTCATGAAAGTTGTACTGAAAAGTTGGCACCACTAATATAGTAGAAAAAATGCAAATGATCCTTTTAAGGGTATAAGTTAGAGGTAAACAATACCATCACCTGCATTTGATTTACTGATTGTAAAAGAAGAGGGTGATTTACAGCCAAAAGAATATACTTTACGGACAGCTCTCGTTCATTGAGACTTTCTCACGAAGCACCTACTATGAGCCAGATGAGCTAATTAATTCTGCAGCCCTACCAGGGCAGCTATTACTCATGTCCCATTAATCACTATGGTGCTGTCAAACTATGGAGTATTTATATCCTTGCAGAAGTCTCTGGCACTTTGCCCAAATCCAGTCATACCCAAGGGAGTCACCTGTTCCCACACAGCGGATCTCAGTAGTGAGAGGAATGAGGCCCTTACACTATTGTTATGGCTCTGGCCCGGCCTCCTTAATTAAATAACTAATTAATTAATTACTTGTAGTGTGTTTCTCTTTTCTTTCCTTTTGACTATCTTAGCCACATTAACCCTCAACGTACCAACAATGCCAAGGAACAGGGGCAGGAATGAGTTGGGCACTCCTGGGAAGGACATGGAGCCTGGCCTGCCCCATTCTGTCTCGCCCACTGTGGGGCAGGATGAAGTGGAAGAAACTGACCAGACTCCACGCCAGGCCCCAGAAGCATGTCCTCAGTCTCTGTTCTCTTTCTCGGCTCCCTGTCACAGCCACTTGGCCAAGCCTCAGGACCCTGTCGAGGGTCACCATGGACATCTGGGATGTCTGGACTGGCATTTGCCCCACTGACCGAGAGGCAGGACGCACCCACTGTTCCCTGCGGCTGCTAACTGGCCTGCGCGTCCAGAGCTCAGTGTCAGAGTGCAGATGACCCCTTTCCCCTGAGGCTCTCCCTTCTCCAGACTCCCCCATGCCTGACCTTCTGGTGACCTTTAGGACGAGGGGGATCTGTTCCCAGCGATAGGGACTTTCTGACACTCTTCTGCTACAGGGATCAAAGTTGCTCTTCAAATGCTGTGTTTTCCTATTGCCTGTGTCACTCAGTGGTGTACAGTTCAACCTGGACACATTTCCTTTGACTCTGTGATGCTTTCAAGGGTAGGAACAAACCCCATACTTGATGTTTTTGCCTCGAGCACAGTGGCAAGATAAGCTGCAACTGGTGATGGGAGCAAATGAGAAGCAGAGATGGTCCTCCGACCTATGCGAACTCACCCAGAGAGCACATGAGACGGTCTGTAGCCCTGAGCCGATCCTCATTTAGGGCGTGGCCATGACACGTCGGGCTGAGGTGTTACGGTCATCAGAGGAAGGGAATCGCCCTCAGAGGGGAGCTGCGCTGAGCGCCCTGGCAGTGCGGTTCGTTCGTCTGCTTGATGGCCTTGCCCATCCCCCCTCCCCACACGGATGGCAGTGCTGCCTGCCACCCGGGCATCCACAGCATCCTTGATGTCAGCGTACGGAACACTCTTGGGCATCCTGGCAGGTCGGCAAGTGGAGTTTCAGTGTGTCCCCCACTCCCGGGAAGCAGGGACCTGATGCAGGCAAGAGGCCACCTGCAGCACCGAGACCAGAAGGATGACCCAGAGGGCCTGGGGCTGGCAACGTGGGTCCTGAGCAGCCAGGGTGAGGTCCGCTCAGTGAGGCAGGAAGGGGGCTGCAGGTCAGCTGGGGAGAAAGCAGCACCTGCACCTACAGAAATGTCCTGCATGCCCACATGCTGCCAGTCACTGTGTGGCCAAATGCCTGCTTCTTAGTTCACATGCATCCCTGTGGGGGGGCGGGAAGCACACCCAGCTCCTTTCACTGGGAATTCTCTTAAAGTTCCAGATGGCAGTGGATTTCCACATTGAAAGTAGCCACGGGGTAGAGAGGATATTTCTGGCACATGCAGCATTAGTGAGGCTGAGTTCTGGCACCAGCCTCTGCTACGCGGTCCGTGTTGAGCTCAGAGCCGGCTTCTGCTGCTTCCGTCCTGAAGGTGCTCTGGGAGGAGCAGCTTTCACGGCCCTGGTCTCTTCGTGGATGATTCCTTTGCTGAACACTTCCTGCCAGGCATCGTCCTCAGCACTTCACAAATGGCCTTGATGTAATTCCCACTTTGCACGTGGGGAGCCTGGGGTGCAGGGAAGTGCGGACCTTCACCGCTGAGACCGCACAGCCGGGCACTGTGGCGGAACCCCACCGTCTCGGTCAGACTCTGTGCGCGGCCACTGGAAGCTGTCCAGCTCTTCCTTCGAAGGAACGGCTGCACAGAGGGGGCACTAAGCTAGCAGGTGGGAGGCCAGTCCTGGAGAGAGGCCTCAGTGGGACCAACACAATTCTCACTAGAGAAAAATGGAAAATCCTCAAGTCGTACTGAATCTACACACGATGAGTTATTGACCTTGTGATTGGAGTAAACGCTCATAGAAATTGTAATTAGGTCTCTGATCTCTCTGAACCCCAAGGACAGAGAATAATGTGAAAGCTGAGAGCAAGTTCTCAGCATCCGACTTGACTCCTGCTGACCATGTCCAGGTGGGGATCATAGGGTCTCTGTTCCCACCTTTCCTGCGGGCACCCGCCTTCACTGCCGCCTGCATGGAACTAGGTCGAGCCCTCAGCAGATATAATGAGAGTATGAGAGGCAGTAAATGAACATCTTGTCCAGTGGGTGCTGACGAATGTGTTCCTGTGACGGGATGTGTGCAGCAAGGCAGGAGAATCAGTCGCAGGCCGCCGCTGACCAGGCGCTAGGTGGCCACACAGGAAGAATCCTGGGCTGCAGTAAGATCTAGGAGCCAGCGTGCCATGGCATCAGCGGGATGCCCCTTGTCCCTCTCTGGCTTGTTGATCCCATCCAGCCATTCCCGATCTGCCTCATCGCTGCCACAAGCTCTTGCGGCCTGGAGAGCGGTGGGCACATCATGGGCACGCAGTACCTGAGGGCCGCCTGAACTGCACTCATTTCCCTGTCCGAAGGGACGCCTTCCTGTCTGCACCCCCTGCAAGAAGCAGCGAGGGTGGGCAGCCTCCTCACGGCAGCGCGGTGTCTGGGTAACTCCTTGAGGCCTGGTGTTCAGCTCTCACTGCGGCCACGGGCCCATTTGAACAACAGCAAGTGTGAGGCACGCTTCCTCTGCCAGCTCATTTGCGGGCACTGTATGGGTTCTCCGGCTGTTTCTAGGTCCATGGCATGTTTCTAAGTTAGATCTTGAACAAACAGCATAAAAAAGAGGAGGAAATCGTGTAGTTCTTAGTTCCCACCTAAGCTTCCTGGGTCCAGAATCCTCCTCTGGCGCCCGAGTTGACTGTCCACTGTTCCTGCTGCCTGCACGACCCCCAACATGCGTCTGCCGCTCACGGGCCACACGTGTGAGCTCTGCTCCTGGCTTGTCTGTGGGTACGTGATGTATTACAGGTCAGGCTGGACTCACTGCCTGGTATTGTATGACCTATGAGCAGAGAATACTTCTAACACTTTTTTTAGACTGCATTTTTTCATCTAGTTTTATGTGTACAGAATAACAGAGCAGTTAATATGTAGAATTCTATATGCCTCCCCCTGCCCGCTTGGCTCAGACACACACTTTTCTCTTTTAACATCTCACAGTAGTGTGGTACATTTTCTACACCTGGGAACCCTTATTGATACATTATTATTGGCCACAGTATATAGTTACACTAAGGTTCACTTTCGTGTTGGACAGTTCTATAAGTTTTGACAAATACATCATGTATTCTGGCCTTGCCTATGAAAAGACTTGCCTGCCCAGTTCCTGGTGGGGGGAATGCTGAGCCTCATGAGAGTGACTGTCCACCCAGGCCTAGGGCTGGACAAGAAAGTCTATGCTGACAAGGGGGTTTAGGGCAGGGCGTTGGGCCATGTGTCAGGCCCGTTATCAGCTCAGCCTCTGAGGGGACTGGAGACTGAAGGTGAGCCACAAGGGTGGTCAGTGTCACCTTTGTAACTGACCCCAAGTAAATACCCTGGATGCCAGGGCTTCAGGGAGGCCCCCAGCCAGCGATGCTCCATGCATATTGTCACATATCACTGTGGGAAAGTAAGTGGGACCCACGAGTCCACGGGGGGGAGTCACTGGACATTCCATGGGGTCTCTCCTGGACCTTCCCATTCACTTCTCCTTTGGCTGATTTTAATCTCTATCCTTTCACTGGGATAAACCATAACTATGAGTACACCGGCTTTTCTGAATTCTTTGAGTCCTTCAAAAGAATCATGGGCCCTGAGGGTTGTCTAGGGATCTTCGGATGCACAAGATTGTTGTTTTGTTGAAATGTGCGTTAATACAATGTGAATCGTCCTGGTTAGTGGCAGAACTGTTTCAGAATGGTCTGCACCAGAGATGCCAGGAGTAAGGCCGGAGCTCCCTCAGTGATCAGCGTGGCTGCCTCCACCTGCTTGCTGTCTGCGCTGAAAGGGAGAGTCTCTGAGCTGTCCTCATTTACTGTGTCCCTCTCTTTGCTGTTCTGGAGTCGATCTAACCATCTCCACTGCAGAGATGAGGAAACTGGGGCTGAGAGCGTCAAGCAGCCTACCCTCTATTCCCAGGTCGGAGCGATTCCATCAGAGACACTGAAGCAGATGTAAACCTGGCTGGTTCATTTGCTTTTCTCAACTACAAATTAGCTGCCAAAGTTTTCAAGAGTCTCTTGGATAAAAAGTCATTTTCAGTCTTTTTATTAAAGGTTATTTCGACCAAGGGTGACACCAAAGAGAAGTTTCAGAGAAGACCTGGACGTTCACGTTTGAAGAGCAAGATGAAAACACGGGGCTTTCGGTTCCAAGAAGAACTGAAAGTTAGAATGAGCTGGTACCAGGTCACTGTGCCCGTGAAACTGGGCTGTACCGGGTCACTGTGCCCGTGAAACTGGGCTGTACCGGGTCACTGTGCCCGTGAAACTGGGCTCTTTGCATCATGTGAGGCTTTGTTGTTGTTTTCACCAAAAATACTTTTTCTTTTAAAACCTGGAAAATGAAAAAGAGGAGAGAGAATGGAGAGTGCTCACGCAGCTTCCTGGAGGCAGGAGACGTTGATTCCACATTTTGGTGCCCACTCTGGCTGAGAGAGTATAGTTTATGATTCAATCATCTGATTCTAGAGATAGTTCCTGGCTGTCGGAGCTGTTCCCTGGCCTAGCTGCGGGACAGAGTCAGCATCTTGGGGTGGATGAGCTCCCCAGCTGACCTCAGCATAGAGAACCACCCCAGCAGACCCAGCAATGCGTCCGCTTGGGGGCTGGGGGCTGACAAACGGAGCTCTTCAAGTCTCTGATGATATGTTGAATTGTTAAGTTTATCTCCTATGGAGGCTGAAACAGACATTTCTGTAACTCTTTCAAGAACGCATATCTTGGTGTGTACTTCACGAGCATGTGGATGTCAGAGACTATCTGAGTGTCACCCCCCGTGTAAGGGAAGCTCTTGGTAGGGTGGATTTTCCCTTTTTCTTCATAAACTGCAGCTGCTGGTCTATTTCCTTCTGGCAGGACTGCAACAAGGGAACAATCTGAGGCCATAGAAATTTGTGTTTGTTTTCATGCAACCATATTTTCTCCTTCTAAAAATGGTCTTTGCATTTATCTTTATTTTACCATTTTAAATGCTTGCCAAATGTGTCTAAATTTGGCCCATTTTGACTGATTTTCCCTGGAATCTGGTGAGCACTGGCTGCCTGTATTCTGAGATCGTTACTATGTTTCCAGCACTTTTCCTGTAATTTTGTCATTGATGACTAATTCTATTTCGGTAGTTCTGGTATTTTCCATAAAAGTAGCTGTAATTCTCAGCCTTGGTTTCCTTATCTATAATTATCCATTTTACAATATCTCTTCAACTTTTTCATCAGTATTGTGTGAGAGCATCCCAAATTCTTAATTTTTCTCTGTGCTTTTATAAATATCTTTGTGGGAATTTGAGAGAGCCTGGCTATGGAAGGATGTCGACCAGCCCCCACATCACCCCCTCACTGTGTGGCCTGACTCGGGGGCTTGGGAGAACCTTGAAGCATCCTGACATGACTCACACTTTTAAAAAATATTTTCCTCCAAACAGCAATAAAAACTTGGGCTTAATATTGTAACGGAGAGATTACTTCCCTTCTGTGAGATAAATACAGCATACCAATCATATGACAGGAATCACTCATGAATTCTATAAATATTTATCAACTTGCCTTGAGCTATCAGGTACTTCTTGAGTTCTTGGGATGGTGAAAAACCCCACAAAATCCCTGATCTCAGAGAGGAGACAGATAATAAATAGCTACATAAACTGCAGAGGGTTGTAGAAGGTGCTAAGTACTTCAGAACAAAATGAAAAGGAGGGGAATTAAGGGGTGCAGACCAGTGTGTGCAGAGGAGGCGGATGGTGAGGCCTAAGCCTGTGCCCTTTGTTACATGTCACGCTACTATCTCTCGGGACCCAACACTGACTCCCTGTTCAACTTCCATGTGCAATCACACATGTCGTGCTAACTAGTCCCTTCAGACATACGCCAGCTTGAGGCTCCATCACACTGACACCTTAAAGATGTCCTCCCCACTGGTCGGCAGCATCGCCTGCAAGGAGAGCCCCTTTGCACACCATCGTTCAGTAACTCACGCCCAATTCACCTTTGCGTGGTCTCCGTGGTGCCACCGCCGACAGCTCTCTGCCACCCCGACCCCCTCCCCAGGGGCAGGTGGGCTTCCCACCACAGTCCTGGCTCCAGATGGCCTGACAGCAGGGCAGAGGCCCAAGTGAACAGTGACCACCATGTATTTTTAAAGCCGCCCAGCAGAAGCACGTGTGTCTCCCAGGATCTGAGACCTGGAGGAACAGCAGTCCTTCACCCAGTGGGGAGCGCAGTGGGAAGGATAACGCTTCAGCGAGTCCCAGTCCCTGGGGCCAGCTCCCCTGGCATGGCAAAAGGGGTCTGCAGGTGGGCTGAATGAAGGGCCTGGAGGTGGGCAGTGTCCTGAGTCACCTGCATGAGCCCAGCGTCCTCACCCCCAAGTGAAGGAGGGGGGTGGGTGGGTCAGAGGGGGAGAGGTGAGGACAGAGGCGGAGGTGGGTGCGGAGCCCCTACTGGCCTTGAGGGTGGAGGAGGGGCACAAGCCAGGAATGCAGGCGGCTCTGGAAGCCGGAGACTTGGGAACTGACTCTTCCCTGGAGCCCCCAGGGGACCCAAGGCTGCTGACACATGATCTCACCCCATGAGACCCATGTCACACTTCTCACCTGCGAAGCTGGGGTTCACATGCTATGTGGTTTCGGCTGACAAATTGGTGGCAAGCTGTTAGAGCAGCCGCAGGAGGCTGACCCGGAGCCCTTTGGGGACCTCCTTTACCTGCAGCAGGGCCAGCAGAGCGGCCTCAGCAGATGGCTCTTGAGATGTGCCCTGGGCCGCATTCCCAGCGGCCTGTGGTCTCAGCCGAAGGCCATGAGCTCCTTGGGCAGGTCTGTCTTGCCCCCTGCTGTACGTCCAGGACCCATTACAGTGTCGGGACATACCCCCAACATATGTGGAACGATTTGAATAAATACGATCCCACGGAAGCACCGTGCCAAGGACAAGGCGTAGAGAGCACCTTCCACAGCTGACTTCACGCCACGCTTGGGCACAGTGCCCAAGAAAAGCCCTGAGGTTTAAGCTGCTTCAGCTCCAGGGAGAGCCACCTCTGCCCAGGAACCCCAGGTCGGGCAAGCTGTCCACAGCCCTGCGGATTCGGATGCCTCCGGGGGCCCAGGTCTGCGTGACCTGGGGTCCATCTGCCCTCACAGGGAGAAGGTAGTTCAGACATCGTAAGGGGCCACCACTCCACATTCCGCCTTTTCCTTTCTTTCTTTCTAAGCAGCTGAGAAAAGCAAAATCATCCCATGTGCATCCCTGCAAGAACCAGGAAGCAGCTGAGAGCCCCACAGACCCTCCGGCTAATGCAGTCGGAATAAGGCGCCGGCTCCTGATGAAGCTGTCGGGAAAGGTACGCAGCTGTGTGTCCACTGCAGAGAAGCGACGTTACATGGAAGGACGCCATGCTACCTGCTCCTAGCTGACAGGCCCCCTCAGCATCTGAGCCATAAACTTCACTGTTAAACAATGACAAATCTGGGGATTAATTCTGGGTGAAAGTGGTGAAATTTTGGGTAGAAGTGGTGAGCACATCACCAGACTCAGGTCCTTCCGCAGATGCTGTGGCAGAACCCAGGGTGCTATCGTCCTGACCTACTGCAACCAGATGCCCTTTCTTTAAAGAGATAACCTACACGGGGGGATTAAATCTCTGTGCTAGGAGAGTGATTTATGCTCCAATAAAGCTACACAAAACCTAACTGGGTGGGACGAGACCACCAAAAACGATGTCCACAATGAGAAACAGACGAGAACCAATTACCCGGGTGCAGTGTTCCATTTAGCCATAATTCTACAGTCAGTTAGTATTCTGTTTAATTGTTCAATTAATGAACATATAAATTAAATTCATAGTTTATTTCTACCACTAAATTACTTATTTGAATTGCCTCTCTTTGGAAAAAAATAAGCGACTCAGTGCACACATTATTAAAGTGACTCAGTAATGAACATTCTGGGCACCCCTTAATTGTAAAACAATTACTCCCCTATTATGGCTGGGATGCTGCTTGTGTTATTGGGAGTTGAATAATTTAATTTTCTCTTATCAAATGAACAGGTAATAGTTTCACTGACTGACACACAAGTCTCCTGGCAGATTCCAACTTCCATCAATAGACCCCAAAGCACCCACTGCCTAGAAAGATGGCATGTGAAAGGCATGGCTTTAATTTAACCTGCGGGAGGCACAGCGGAGTTCATGTGGACCATCCCCTCTTGGTGGGTGGGGGCGGAGCTGCTGATAAAGAGACCCCAGAGCTGCTTCCCCAGCCCTCACTGGCCAGTGAGTACAGAAGGATAGAGAGTACCACCAAAAAAGAAACCCCGAAACAAAACAAAAACCATTTCAGTGGCCCCTATGCTCTCGGCAGCTCCCTAGAATGTCCCTCTGCCAGACCACCTGGAAGTCCAGCGGTGGGTGGGTGCTCACATATGCTCACTAGCACATTGCCTCCCATCACACACTGCTGCTGCCCCATCGAGCCTGCACCAGGCACCGCCCACTTTGGGGGGCACTGGTTCTCCCCCAATCCCTACCGTGCTGAAACCTTTGACACTTCAAGGTCAATTGCTGTCCTGTTGTGGGAATGGGTGGCTCTGTCCCCTTCGTGTTGCACAAGTATACAGGGTCCTGAAGGCTCACAGAATCCCGTCAGGTAGCTGAGTTCATGTGTCCTGCTGTAAAGGATGCCCTTATATTCCCCAGGCAACGCGATGCCTTCCCCGGACACTCCCAGTGCGGGGCCCCTGCCTGCAGTGCTTCTGCCAGAAGGGCTCCCCTAGCAGCCGCCCCCTGTTGAGCCCTCAGGACATCAGTTTCTGACCCAGCCGCTTGGTCAGCTATCTAGATACTCCCCCTGTGTTTGGTTCACTCTGATTCTTGCTTCACAAAACTAAGTCCTTGCTACATTCTACTGTGAAATTGTGCGAACTAGGGGACCCGACCTGACGGTTTGGCTTCAAATCCCAGCTCTGGCGCTGTCTGCGCATGTGACCTTGGGCAAGATGCTGTGTCTTTTTGAGCCTGGCTTCCTCAGCAGAGAAATGGACCTGACGGTGTCTCCCCAGGGGCTCCAGTAAGATTGATGGCACAAGGGCATGAGAGGATTGGGAGACGTGCTCAGACGGCCCTGTTCCTACGATGCAATTAGCTCTGCCGATGTTATGCCTAAATGGGATGGACAAGCAAAACTACTATCAAGCCAAATGACTAAGGTGACTAAGACCAACCAGATGTCAGGGAGTTGGAATTAAACAGTCAGGGAGAATCAAACCAGTTCTTTTCAGACTTGCTGGGGCCAGTTGGGTGCTGACTTGGCCTGTTTTCATGTTTAGACAGTCAGAAGAACCATCTGGTCCAAGCAGGAGCAACGGGCCTGGATTGCCTGGTCAGTGCTTCTGGAGTGGTCATGCAGGTTTTGAGCAAATGGCTTTGCCAGTGTCTCCACACATGTCAGAGTAAAAACTCAGCAGACAAGCTAAAGAGGCAGCGAGACCTTACTGAAGACCTGCAGCAGAGGCTGCACACAGCTGTCCTGAAACACAAGCTGGGGGGTCTTAAGCACTCGGTGAGCTCATGGGAAAGTCCTGGAAGACATTGGGGAGGTGACCCATGGGACGGACAGAGCACATGCGGTCATCCCTGCACCTGCAGAGGCTTTGCTCCGGGACTCACCGTGTCTGCTAATTGCACCTGTGAACATCAGGCTCTCTTCTTCAGAGACTGGAAGACAAGGGTGCTCTCTCCTCACCATTTGCATTGCAGAGGTGGCCCAGGCCTGTGGGAAAGGCATTCTCTGGGTTGTGAAATGGGAAAGAGACTGGGGAAAACGTGCATGCATTTCAAAGGAGTACAGAAAGGATCTACAATTGCAAGTTTTCTAGAGCACGTGCTCTAGGAGCAGGAAGCCCAGAAATGTGCAGCCAGGAGCAAACTCGGCTAAAGCTTCACCAGGCTGAGGGCAGTGTTCAGGCCGCGCTGCTCATGTGGGGAGTCTGGGCTGCAGGCTGGCCATCTGGGGACACTGCTAGCTGCCTCTTTCCCCACCATCTACTCTGTGGCACCAGGGATGGAATTTCTCTCTCAAGCAATCAATCCCCAGCCCTAAATGCCCAAGTCCTAAATTCTCACCAATAATGTACAACATGCACCAGTTCGGTTCTGGTTATTAGCTGTCTCTAAATAACCTTTGGGTCAGGGGTGTTATTGATGCTTGAATTTAATTCAGATTATAATGGGGTAAATCATCTGCCGTCTACAATCCTTGTTTATTGAATTTCGTATGATCCATTTAATTTAGGCCCTCCCAGCTCTGAAGGTTGAAGCCTATTGAAAATCCGTCTCTTTATCCTCCCGTGACCTAATTTATGATTTCCCCTTTAACTTCTCCACCTGCTTTATTGCTGTCACAGCCTCAGAGGCTACATGAGGCAGAAGGCGGGGCTGCGAAGATTAACGTTTTTATTGCTTTATTTGGTAGCCTATCAAAGCCAACCAGATGAAAACAGACATTTTTCTGCATAGGGGTCCTACACAGCCTTCCTCCCCAGGACGTTTGGTTCTGTCCCCCATTATGTACTCAGTTTGACCCAGTAAATATTTCCTGAGCATCCTCTCTGTTCCAAAAATTTTTTGAAAATACAGAGTGCTTTAAAAACGAAAACAAAAAACATGGCAGCTGCAGAGAGGAACGAAGCACAGACGGTTGCCTTCAGCTGGACTCCAGTCGTCTCAGGGCAGAGCAGAGACGTGCTGGAGCACAGAGCGAATGAGCGGAGAGAGCCCCGCAGGCGGGAGGCCGAGGGCCTCAGGCAGCCCCCCTGCAAAGCCTGGGCTGGGTTAGAAACAGAGGAGGTCCGTGGAGATGACGGTGGTGGTGGTGGGTTTCTTGGTAAGTTATAGCCACAGTCTCGGAATGGAAAGCCCATGCGGGGAGAACTCAGGCAGGCCCCCCACAGCTGGGGACTCCAGGGGGCCTGCCCTGTCGAGAGTCAGGACGTGGAACAGCCGCCACAGGAATGGGGGGCTTTTAGCATTAGAAGGTGGCTGGCTGCTCACAGTCGATCCCTGGAGCTCTGCTTATTAATGACTGAACCCCTTAGTACCTTGGCAACGTGGACACCAGGTGTGGGCTATTTGGAAGCTTCTTCCGGTGCATGACCTCACCACGATGGTAAAACAAAGAGCCTGTTGTTTGGAGAAAGTAGGCAATTCATGCAGGTGTTGATGGCAAGGATCTGGGAATGGCCGTCAAGAGCCACTCGCCCACAGGGTGATCCCAGATTCTGATTCACCACCGATGGGCCAGGCCTGTCCCTGGGCTGACACAAAGCCCTGCTGACTCAGGCCATTTAATCGCAGGCAATTAGTGTAACTGACAGCCCTGATTGAGCCCTTACCCGGGCATCGCCGCAGCGCAGAGAGCAGCCTGCCCCACCTCTGATCTCTCTGATTCAGCACTGTCTCGTCGGGGCTGCTGTAGATCTCATCTGAATTTCCTCATCACCTGTAATGAACATTTTTATCCCATTTCTCCTAAGGATTTTAAGATGCTGGTACAAGGAGTTCACTTAAAAATTTTTTTTTACTATATTGTCAGTCAAAAGGCCTCATCAGTACAGAAAAGGGATTTTGCATCAAAATTGCTAGATGCTTGGAACAGCCTTTGATACATTGAATTTTTCAGATACGATAATATTGGTGGTAGGCTGCAGAAGCTTCTGAGGCAATCCTTCCCTTTCTACAGTTTTTAAAAGTAAGACCTATCTTTTTTTTGAGACTTCGAAATATTTATACAAACTACACTTTTTGGAAGGGATTAATGAAAGAAAATTGAAGAAGAAATTACTTAGCCTTTTTAAGACATTTGAAGTTTTACTGACTTCGAAGATCAAACACATCTAGAAAACGAATGGAAGATCAGGTCTTGCAAAACGTCGTGCTGACTGTGATGTGATTCACTCCAGTTCAGTGGTGGGAGGGCCTGAGCATCTAGAGGGTTCTCCCACAATCATTTCTTCAGTCAAATGTGTATTTTCTTTAATGACAAGCTGTTCTGTGGCTGCACGGTGCTTCTGACTGTGTCTGCTTTTGGGACAAAGCAAGTGCATCAGACACACTTTCCTGGGTCCCTGCCTTTGCCCAGAGGTTCTCACCGGGCTCACCCTTGGTTGTGCCCTCTCCTTCTCCTCTCCCACCTCGCTGTCCTGGACCAGACCCAGGGCCTCTGGTTGTGACTCTTTTAACCTCCTAACCAGTCTGACTATTGCCTGGCCACATTCCCTGGGCTGAAAGATCAAGGCAGACTTTATCCTACACTCAAAGCTTCCGCAAACCGCCTCATTCTGCCCATCCCGCTGCCCTCCCCTCCTCTCCGTGCCCCTCCCCTCCGGTGTCTTAGGGAGGCTGCCCCCCCACTGCCCCCACTTCGCCTGTCTCACTCTGGAGTCCAGAAATCAGCCCTGTGTTCTGACCCCCACCCACCCACAAGGTTCTCCTGCTATGCCACCTGCATCCTTCAAGGCCTGCCGAAGCCCATCAGATCCGCAGCCCACTGTGACCTTCCTCACTGTCTTCAAGCAGCTGCCAACAGAAATGCACCAATAGTACCAGCCTCCCCGCTGGGCTGACCTTGATGGGGGCCATCCGTCTAATCTGTGTTTGATCCAAGTGAAGAACTGCAAGCACCTTACAAAGGAGGATGCCACACTGGGGCCAGACAGGACCCACGTGCCACAGGTGAAGCAGCCCTTCCAGAAGAGGAGGCCTCCTCACGGCGGCGACCGTGGGCAGGGGGCACACCCTCCCCGCTGGGCCAACCTGCCCATCAGGTCTCGCACGTTGACATTACCCACACTCCGTGTTGACTTACTCTGTAACATTTCCACAGGAACAGTGGTCTGATCTACTCATTTTGGCTGAGAAATCCAGGAGGCATGGGGAGTGATTTGTGTCCCTTCCTGGCCTTAATGAGGGCTTTCCAGATAGAGAACTATGACTGAGTGGTTATAGAAAGAATCAATTAAGAGGCCATCAGCAAGGTGGTGCAATCAGAGAAACTGTACATAGAAGAGAGAAGGAAGGACAGCGTCATGCTACTCAAGTCACCACTCCCCAGGTCACACAGCACAGGCCAGCAGAGAGCCCATCCACCCCAGGGTCCTCCCCAGGGACACAGAGTGGCCATCTGACTTCACTGCAGACCAGCCCCCACTCGCCCTGCTGAATCATGGGTAAAGGACCTGAACGGACATTTCTTCAAAGAGACATCCAAATGGTCAAAGGGCCCGTGAGAAAGTGCTCTGTGTCACCAATCAGGGAGATGCCAATCAGAACCACAGGGAGGTGTCTCTTCAGGCCCGTCAGGGAGGCTATTTTTAAGGAAAACAGAAGATGACAAGTGTTGGTGAGGATGTGGAGGAAGGGGAACCCTGGGGTCCTGCCGGTGGGATGTAAGTTGGCACAACCACATGCACAAGGAGATGGCGGGGGCTCACAAAATTAGAAACAGAATTACCACATGGTCCAGCCATTCCACCCATGGATATTTGTCCAAAAGGACTGAAATCAAGATCTCAAGGAGACACAGGCACTCCTGTACTCACTGCGTGGTTTGTGTTCCTCCATAATGGCCACGATACGGAAACTACCTGAATATCCATCATTGGATGAATGGACAAATATATACATGTATACACACACACATACACACACAATGGAATATTACTCGGCCTCCAAAATGAAGGAAATTTCACCATTTGCAACAACATGGTTGGACCTAGAGGACATTATGCCAAGTGAAATAAGGACAGACACTGCATGGTCTCCCTCAGATGTGAAATCGAATACACCGACACTCACAGAAGCAGAGAGAGGAATGGTGGCTGCCAGGGGGATGGGGAGGGAAACGGGGACATGCTGGCCAAGGGGTCCGATGGTTCAGCTGTGCGAGGAGTACGCTCTGGAGACGTACTGCAGAGCTTGGTGCCTGTAGCCAGCGATACTTGAGATTTTCCAAGAGGGCAGATCTTATATGAAGTGTTCTCATCACCACAAAACATAAAATTAATGATGATGATGATAAAGGGGTGGGGAAGGCTTTGGGAGGTAAAGGTATGTCTCTGGCAATGTCATCACACCTCTTATGAACTCGTTTAAAAAACAGCTAGCTGATGAGTGTGTAGTCGAGATCAGTCGGCCACACATGCTGCCGTCTCCCCTCGCTGCTTGGGTTTCAAATGGAAAATAATGAGGTGGTCGTGCTCGGACAGCATCTGCAAATGGGACGGGTCTGATTCGTTTCCTCAAATGCGGCTTCTGCCTCGGACTGTGCATGGCTCACACCTGGGCGAGGGGGAGGTGGTGAGAGGAGGCTGGGCTGTGGGTTCCGTGGTGCTAAAGCCTGTGTCTCCCTGGGGCAGAGCCCCCCAGGACGCCCCGCAGCCAGGCTTGCCTTGCCAGTACAACGGCTGTCACTGTGGTCTCTGTGCCAGGGTCAGGGCTGGCACTGCTAAGGGTCCTTTTGCTAGGTTTAATTGGTACATTGGGGGATGGGAGGGGAGCTGCTGTGGCCTTTTTCTCTAAAGGTGAGAAAATTAAGGGGTTTTATTCCCCAGCTGCCCAGGCCAATGGGGAGGCTGTGCCCCAACCCACAGCCCAGAGCTGGTGGCAAGAAGATACACCACCATCCCAGTGGCCCCAAGGTCGAATTAAAGCCACCTTCACCGAGCATAGGCCCAGGACCCTTGAGGAAGGATTTTCAGAAATTTTCAGAAGTGAACAAGCTCAGGGCCCAGCCAGGAAATGCATTCTTTATGGAAGAACACACTACCATCCTGAAGCCCGTACTGGCCACACAGCGCCTTAACCTAGAGTTAATGTGAATTACAATGCACACTTGTGGGGCACTTACTATGAGTCACGCACCCTGCAAAGGGCCGACATGTTATTTCATCAGCTTGCCACAATAACCTGCTGAAGAGCTTGTGATCCCCTAGTTAAGGATGAGGAGCTGAAGCTCTGAGAATGGAAATAAGTTGCCTACAGCACTTAGCTCTAAGCGGCAGAGCCAGCCACAGTTTGTGCCATGGTCTCGTGGACTCCAGAGCCTGCATGCCCGGGGGCATCACGTGGCCTCCCCGTCAGCTCTGAAAACTTCATGCCAAGAGGCTGTGGAATCTTCCGTGGTCCTTTTTCTTGGACTAGGATGTGTGCGTCTGCACAGTTCTGCAACCAAGGTCCCAGCTCCTGGGGAGTCACACAAAGCCACACAGCAGGCCGCGTCCTTCTTACCTTTCAAGACGAAAATGGCTTATTTCTATAAATGTTCATTCTAAACAAACACTCATTTCTAAATACATGTTCTAAAAATTCTGAACAACAAAGGACAACCTAAACTAAGCCATCCTCTAGAAGCCCACTGTCAATTGTTAACTGTTTTAGCATTTTGGTAAGGTGAGCTCAGTTACTGCAAGCACCGTGGCACGCAGATGTGTACACATGCTCACTCGGGAACCCATCCAATATGAAGCACCTGGGACTGCAGGGCAGGCATGCAGTTTGGAGTCTGAATTTTTGCACAAGTCTCCGAGAGGGATTAGTCCATGCTGACTGTCCCAGAGCTACACATCATTGTGGGAGGCTCAGAGCATTCAAATACACAGTTGTGCCAAATATGATCTCTCTGGCCTCTTATTTACATTGAACATGTGCACTGTTTCTGATTCTCCACTATTATCAGATTTGATGAGCAACGTTATGCCTTTAGCACTTTCCCACTTGTCTCTTACAATGAGTTCCCTGTACTGACATTTCTGAGCAAGGATATGTTCTCTGTCAGAAGGACAGAGTGATGCTGGCTTCAGCCTGGACTTGTGGAGAGCTGGGACTACTGTCACTCTCAGCCTTACAAGAAAAAAGCTGGAAAACTGCAAGTGCACGACTTTCTTGAACCCATCAGAGAACTGAGGTTGCAGAGCAAATAACCACCCCAAAATCTGGAGACAGGCACCTGCCCAAAGAAACAGGACCTGAGCATTTGTTTGCTGGGCAGATGCCACATGTGCAAATAGGAAGATTAAACAAGAACTTTTAGAACAAACCGCTGCAGACCAACAGTGGGTTGGCCAGGCTCTGCAGACAGGGGGATTCCTGCCTTCTAGCTGGTCTGTCCTCCGGGAGCCCACCACACCCACAGAGCAGGTGGCGGGGGGCAGAGATGCGAGAGACATGACCCTAGGAGGCGGGACCCTGGAGCAGCAGAGGGCATGGCTAGACAGAGCAGGGAAGAAGGACTACAGCCTGCAGTTCACGAATAGTAATGCACCAAGTGCCCTCTTTGGTTCTGCGTGAGACACCATGGCTATGTAAGGTGGAAGCATGGGGGGCTGGTGGAAGGGCACACAAGGAACTCTCAGTCTTTGCAATTTTTCTGTAATTCTAAAATTATTTCAAAATAAAAAAATTAAAGAAGGATAGAGCTCTTTTTACTGGGAAGAAAAATGCTATTATGAACTAGTGGGTTACTAAAGGAAAAACACCTAGGTGTAATTTACATACAGTGTGGGCCACCTACATCCGTTGGACTTTATTTTGAAATCCAGTGTTGTCATAGGTGAGGTCTGAGAGCTGCAAGGAGCCCACGCGATTTCCCACCCTTTATCTTTTCCTTTGCAGTTTATTCTGCTGTCCAGTGTGGTGTAGACTCTGAAATGATTCCCAAATCCAGTGCCAGGCTTTGCTGGATTCCGATTCCTTCCCTTGTTGGGGTGGCTTCACAACTCCAGTGAGGTGTGAAGATTCTCAAGGGATCCAGGGGGATGGCAGTTGTTCCAGGAGCTGTCCCATCATCCTGCTTCTGCAGCCAGGCCGGTGGTCGGGAGCGTGGACGGCACCGCCAGCTGCCTGCTTCATGCTGATGGTGCCCTCCCTCACTGACTGGTTACTCAGGGTGAGGCACTTGACCTCTCTGGGCTCTGGTCACGCCGTTCTGAGGATTGAACAAGAAGCATGCTTGGAGCAACAGCTGACTCAGCAGAAACGGATTTTATTCCCGTGTTCGTTCTCTTCCGGCCGGGCTGTGGTGGCAGACATGCCCCAAAGCTCGTGGGTGAGCAGGGGTAAGACCGCCATCTCGCCCACATTCCCAGGGGCCGTCTGCTTTACCCTGTGGGCTCCCTGTCTGGGGCTGGGAGGGGAGGGCAGACTGCACAAGGGGCCCCAGAGCCTAGCGCTGCATTTGGGCGTCACTGCGGACTCTACACCAGGATCAGGAGGATGACATTCACCATTTTCACTCACGTTTTATTGGCCAGAGCAAGTCTGGTGAACAAGCTGGTGTTAATGGGGACCCAGAAGTGTAGTCCTGTCACAGGGAGTGCAGGGCACGATTGGGAGCAATAACGGGAATGGACCACAGCTGCTAGGATGACATTACTGTGTTCTCAGTGCAAATGCCTGGACTGGAGCTTTGCAATAAATGCATGTAATAATCTCTTTTCACTTTCCTCCAAAGAGGCCCTCCTTCCCCAAGTATTATCAGTAGGGTTTACAATGTGCATAAAACATTTCTCTTCTGGAGGCGGAGCCAAGATGGCGGCATGAGCAGAACAGTAGAAATCTCCTCCCAAAACCACATATATCTATGAAAATATAACAAAGACAACTCTTCCTAAAATAGAGATCAGAGGACATAGGACAACATCCAGACCACATCCACACCTGTGAGAACCCAGCACCTCACAAAGGGGGTGAGATACAAGCCCCGGCCTGGCGGGACCCGAGCGCCCCTCCCCCACCTCCCTGCGGAAGGAGAGGAGTCAGCAGGGAGGGAGAAGGAGCCCAGGACTGCTGAACACCCAGCCCCAGCCATCCACACCAGAGCGCAGACACAGTGCATGCACAGGGTCCTGGATACTAGGGAAACAAGGTGGCAGGACCGGTGAGCGGGTGCCTAAGGCCGACGCCGGAGAACAAAGAAACGGGAGTGGCCATTATTTTTTTTTTTGGGCGAGTGCTTTTTTGGAAGTCTTAAAGGGACAGGGTCCCCAATACTAGGGAAAAAGGGCAGCAAGACTGGGGAGCGGGTGCCTCAGACCAGCACCTGAGGACAAAGAAAATTGTGTGTTTTTCTTTTTTCTTTTTTAAATTATTTATTTAATTTTTTGTTGTTGTTTTGGTTTGGAGAGTGCTTTTTGGAAGTCTTAAAGGGGCAGGGCAGGACACTTAGTCCAGAGGCAGGGAATCTGGGGATCTCTGGGCACTCTAACCCCCTGGGCAGCAGGGAGCACAGAGGCCCCTTACAGAGATAAACAGCCTCCCGGCTGCTCCCCCTCCAACCGGGCTCCACCATTTTGGAGCAGCAGCCCGAGCCAGGCCACACCCACATCAACAGCGGAGATAAACTCCATAGCAGCGGGGCAGGAAGCAGAAGCCCTGTCTGCGCACAGCTGCCCAGCACAAGCCACTAGAGGTCGCTGTTCTCCCAGGTGAGGAAGGCCACAAACCAACAAGAAGGGAAGCTCTTCCAGCGGTCACTTGTACCAGCTCTGCACACTATCTCTATCACCATGAAAAGGCAAAACTACAGGCAGACAAAGATCACAGAGACAACACCTGAGAAGGAGACAGACCTAACCGGTCCTCCTGAAAAAGAATTCAAAATAAAAATCATGAACATGCTGACGGAGATGCAGAGAAAAATGCAAGAGCAATGGGATGAGATGCAGAGAAAAATGCAAGAGCAGTGGGATGAAGTCCGGAGGGAGATAACAGATGTCAGGAAGGAGATCACAGAAGTGAAACAAATGCTGGAAGGATTCATAAGCAGAATGGATAAGATGCAAGAGGCCATTGAAGGAATAGAAACCCGAGAACAGGAACGTATAGAAGCTGACATAGAGAGAGATAAAAGGATCTCCAGGAACAAAACAATACTAAGAGAACTATGTGACCAATCCGAAAGGAATAACATCTGTATTTTAGGGGTACCAGAAGAAGAAGAGAGAGGAAAAGGGATGGAAAGTGTCTTTAAATAAATAATTGCTGAAAACTTCCCCAAACTGGGGGAGGAAATAATCGAACAGACAACGGAAATACACAGAACCCCCAACAGAAAGGATCCAAGGAGGACAACACCAAGACACATGATAATTAAAATGGCAAGGATCAAGGACAAGGAAAGAGTTTTAAAGGCAGCTAGAGAGAAAAAGGTCACCTATAAAGGAAAACCCATCAGGTTATCATCAGACTTCTCGACAGAAACCCTACAGGCCAGAAGAGAATGGCATGATATATTTAATATGATGAAACAGAAGGGCCTTGAACCAAGGATACTGTATCCAGCACGACTATCATTTAAATATGATGGCGGGATTAAACAATTCCCAGACAAGCAAAAGCTGAGGGAATTTGCTTCCCACAAACCACCTCTACAGGGCATCTTACAGGGACTGCTCAAGATGGGAGCACCCCTAAAAAGAGCACAGAACAAAACACACAACATATGAAGAATGGAGGAGGAGGAATAAGAAGGGAGAGAAGAAAAGAATCTCCAGACAGTGTCTATAACAGCTCAATAAGCGAGCTAAGTTAGGCAGTAAGATACTAAAGAGGCTAACCTTGAACCTTTGGTAACCACGAATCTAAAGCCTGCAATGGCAATAAGTACATATCTCTCAATAGTCACCCTAAATGTAAATGGACTCAATGCACCAATCAAAAGACACAGAGTAATAGAATGGATAAAAAAGCAAGACTCATCTATATGCTGCTTACAAGAAACTCACCTCAAACCCAAAGACATGACAGACTAAAAGTCAAGTGATGGGAAAACATATTTCAGGCAAACAACAGCGAGAATAAAGCAGGGGTTTCAGTACTAATATCAGACAAAATAGACTTCAAAACAAAGAAAGTAACAAGAGATAAAGAAGGACACTACATAATGACAAAGGGCTCCGTCCAACAAGAGGATATAACCATTCTAAGTATATATGCACCCAACACAGGAGCACCAGCATATGTGAAACAAATACTAACAGTACTAAAGAGGGAAATAGACTGCAATGCATTCATTTTAGGAGACTTCAACACACCACTCACCCCAAAGGATAGATCCACCGGGCAGAAAATAAGTAAGGACACAGAAGCACTGAACAACACACTAGAACAGATGGACCTAATGGACATCTATAGAACTCTACATCCAAAAGCAACAGGATACACATTCTTCTCAAGTGCACATGGAACATTCTCCAGAATAGACCACATACTAGCTCACAAAAAGAGCCTCAGTCAATTCCAAAATATTGAAATTCTACCAACCAACTTTTCAGACCACAAAGGTATAAAACTAGAAATAAATTCTACAAAGAAAACAAAAAGGCTCACAAGCACATGGAGGCTTAACAACAGGCTTCTAAATATTCAATGGATCAATGAAGAAATCAAAATAGAGATCAAGGAATATGCAGAAACAAATGACAACAACAACACAAAGCCCCAACTTCTGTGGGACGCAGCAAAAGCAGTCCTAAGAGGAAAGTATATAGCGATCCAGGCACACTTGAAGAAGGAAGAACAATCCCAAATGAATAGTCTAACATCACAATTATCGAAATTGGAAAAAGAAGAACAAATGAGGCCTAAAGTCAGCAGAAGGAGGGACATAATAAAGATCAGAGAAGAAATAAACAAAATTGAGAAGAATAAAACAACGAAACCAAGAGTTGGTTCTTTGAGAAAATAAACAAAATAGATAAGCCTCTAGCCAAACCTATTAAGAGAAAAAGAGAATCAACACAAATGAACAGAATCAGAAATGAGAATGGAAAAATCACGACAGACTCCATAGAAATACAAAGAATTATTAAAGACTACTATGAAAACCTATATGCCAACAAGCTGAAAAACCTAGAAGAAATGGACAACTTCCTAGAAAAATACAACCTCCCAAGACTGACCAAGGAAGAAACACAAAAGTTAAACAAACCAATTACGAGCAAAGAAATTGAAACGGTAATCAAAAAACTACCCAAGAACAAAACCCCGGGGCCGGATGGATTTACCTCGAAATTTTATCAGACACACAGGGAAGACATTATACCCATTCTCCTTAAAGTGTTCCAAAAAATAGAAGAGGAGGGAATACTCCCAAACTCAGTCTATGAAGCCAACATCACCCTAATACCAAAACCAGGCAAAGACCCCACCAAAAAAGAAAATTACAGACCAATATCCCTGATGAACGTAGATGCAAAAATACTCAATAAAATATTAGCAAACAGAATTCAACAGCATATCAAAAGGATCATACACCATGACCAAGTGGGATTCATCCCAGGGATGCAAGGATGGTACAACATTCGAAAATCCATCAACATCATCCACCACATCAACAAAAAGAAAGACAAAAACCACGTGATCATCTCCATAGATGCTGAAAAAGCATTTGACAAAATTCAGCATCCGTTCATGATAAAAACTTTCAGCAAAATGGGAATAGAGGGCAAGTACCTCAACATAATAAAGGCCATATATCATAAACCCACAGCCAACATTATACTGAACAGCGAGAAGCTGAAAGCTTTTCCTCTGAGATCGGCAACTAGACAGGGATGCCCACTCTCCCCACTGTTATTTAACATAGTACTGGAGGTCCTAGCCACGGCAATCAGACAAAACAAAGAAGTACAAGGAATCCAGATTGGTAAAGAAGAAGTTAAACTGTCACTATTTGCAGATGATATGATACTGTACATAAAAAACCCTAAAGACTCCACTCCAAAACTACTAGAACTGATATCGGAATACAGAAAAGTTGCAGGATACAAAATTAACACACAGAAATCTGTGGCTTTCCTATACACTAACAATAAACTAATAGAAAGAGAAATCAGGAAGACAATTCCATTCACAATTGCATCAAAAAGAATAAAATACCTAAGAATAAACCTAACCAAAGAAGTGAAAGACCTATACCCTGAAAACTACAAGTCACTCTTAAGAGAAATTAAAGGGGACACTAATAATTGGAAACTCATCCCATGCTCATGGCTAGGAAGAATTAATATCGTCAAAATGGCCATCCTGCCCAAAGCAATATACAGATTTGATGCAATCTCTATCAAATTACCAGCAACATTCTTCAATGAATTGGAACAAATAATTCAAAAATTCATATGGAAACACCAAAGACCCCAAATAGCCAAAGCAATCCTGAGAAAGAAGAATAAAGTAGGGGGGATCTCACTCCCCAACTTCAAGCTCTACTACAAAGCCATAGTAATCAAGACAGTTTGGTACTGGCACAAGAACAGAGCCACAGACCAGTGGAACAGAATAGAGACTCCAGAAATTAACCGAAACATACACGGTCATTTAATATTTGATAAAGAAGCCATGGACATACAATGGCGAAATGACAGTCTCTTCAGCAGATGGTGCTGGCAAAACTGGACAGCTACATGTAGGAGAATGAAACTGGACCATTGTCTAACCCCATATACAAAAGTAAATTCAAAATGGATCAAAGACCTGAATGTAAGTCATTAAACCATAAAACTCGTGGAAAGAAACATAGGCAAAAACCTCTTAGACATAAACATGAGTGACCTCTTCTTGAACATTTCTCCCCGAGCAAGGAAAACAACAGCAAAAATGAACAAGTAGGACTATATTAAGCTGAAAAGCTTCTGTACAGCAAAAGACACCATCAATAGAACAAAAAGGAACCCTACAGTATAGCAGAATATATTTGTAAATGACAGATCCGATAAAGGCTTGATGTCCAAAATAGATAAAGAGCTCACATGCCTCAACAAACAAAAAACAAATAATCCAATTAAAAAATGGGCAGAGGAACTGAACAGACAGTTCTCTAAAAAAGAAATATAGATGGCCAACAGACACATGAAAAGATGCTCTACATCACTAATTATCAGAGAAATGCAAATTAAAACTACAATGAGATATCACCTCACACCAGTAAGGATGGCTGCCATCCAAAAGACAAACAACAACAAATGTTGGTGAGGTTGTGGAGAAAGGGGAACCCTCCTACACTGCTGGTGGGAATGTAAATTAGTTCAACCATTGTGGAAAGCAGTATGGAGGTTCCTCAAAATGCTCAAAATAGACTTACCATTTGACCCCGGAATTCCACTCCTAGGAATTTACCCTAAGAATGCAGCAATCAAGTTTGAGAAAGACAGATGCACCCCTGTGTTTATCGCAGCACTATTTACAATAGCCAAGAATTGGAAGCAACCTAAATGTCCATCGGTAGATGAATGGATAAAGAAGATGTGGTACATATACACAATGGAATACTACTCAGCCATAAGAAGAGGGCAAATCCTACCATTTGCAGCAACATGGATGGAGCTGGAGGGTATTATGCTCAGTGAAATAAGCCAAGCAGAGAAAGAGAAATACCAAATGATTTCACTCATCTGTGGAGGATAAGAACAAAGAAAAAACTGAAGGAACAAAACAGCAGTGGAATTACAGAACCCAAAAATGGACTAACAGGTACCAAAGGGAAAGGGAATGGGGAGGATGGGTGGGTAGGGAGGGATAAGGGGGGGGAAGAAGAAAGGGGGTATTAAGATTAGCATGCATGGGGGGGAGGGAGAAAGGGGAGGGTGGGCTGTACAACACAGAGAAGACAAGTAGTGATTCTATAACATTTTGCTATACTGATGGACAAGGACTGTAAAGTGGTTTATAGGGGGGACCTGGTATAGGGGAGAGCCTAGTAAACATAATATTCTTCATGTAAATGTAGATTAAAGATAACAAAAAAAGAAGAAGAAAGAAAGAGAAGGGGGATTACTCCCTGATAGGATAAAACTAGTTGTAAATCAACGATTAATGCAAGCTTTAAATATCCGTAATTTTGATCACTTAAAGGGTGTCAGATGATCAGCAATGGATGTACACTTTTCTGATAATATTCCTTTCTCTTAAAAAAAAAAAAAGCAGTTCCTGTGTGGTGACCTCCAATGAGTTCTACACAATGGTATAAAGGGCATATCAAAGTGTGGGCAAAGGGTCTGTTTGTGTTTATACAGAGGATCAAAGCCTAATTTGGCTACCCAGAAAATGAACTAAGATATGATATGAAGAACTTCCAACATCAGCACTCTCTGGAAGAGTCATACCAGAAGATGATCATCAAAAAACCTCAACAAAGATCCAGGCGCTGCTGCAGTTGTAGCTGCATCCATCCCACCGGTTCCTGGACTTGCCATTGGAATGAAGAAGGAGATATCTAAGCTGGCCTGTGCTTTCAGTAAAACAACAAATTTGACTGGATCTATACTGTTGGAACTCAACCAAGAATTAGGAGAAGTGCAAGTTGTAGTGCTCCAAAATCTTATAACTACAGACTATCTACTGTTAAAAGAACATATGGGATGTGAACAGTTCCCAGGAATGGATTGTTTTAATTTGTCTGATTTCTCACAGACTGTTCAAGTACAGTTGGACAATATCCATCATATCATAGACAAATTTTCACAAATGCCTAGGGTGCCTAACTGGTTTTCCTGCCTTCTCTGGAGATGGCTGGTATTTATAGATCTGTTTTGGTTGTATAACTGTATTCCTATTATGTTAATGTGTGTGTGCAATTTAATTAGTAGTTTAAAACCTATACATGCTTAAGTTACTCTACAAGAAGATATGTCAAAGAAATAATCAATCTTCCCATGTTGTCTTCCATCTGCTACTCCTATAGCTTTTCTTCTTCCTTCCTAATTACAACCCTTAAATAGAATTCATGCCTCATATCGAATTTACCGAGTATCCTAATTCCTCCAAGTGGTAAAGATACCTCAAGACAAATGCTGGGCATAGAAACCACAGGGCATAAATCTACAAAGAAGTAAAAAGCTCACCTTTTCGAACAATATGGCTTCTCTCTCACTTACCAACTTTACGTCTCCCTGTATGGCCCCGGAAGATGACTGGTTAGCCAGAGACGGGTAAGATTCCTCAAGGGAGGAACAACCTAAGACAGGCACAGTCGCAGGGGGGCCATCAGGTGAGAAATTGGGGATCAACAGAGGTGAGGCTTAGAACCGCAGCCCCCCTGTTTTGAGAGAAATCTTCTGCATCCGTGGATGTTTTATTGCCCTTGTCTAGCTTGGATTAACACACAGTCTACAGGCACACACCTGATCATCTAAATTTGCTCTCTTACAGCACTAAACTATGTTTTCTACCTTTATCTTGCATCTACCTACCACTTCAGCATTTTATTAAAAATAATAATAATAATAATAAAGGGAGAAATGTGAGATCCACATATAAATCAAGTATAAAAATCAAACAAATATTCATATTTGACCTGATTGTTTATAGTTCATAATGCGTGATCAAAACCAAAAGTTTCTGTGATGTACTATTCACCATGTAAGAACTTACTCAGTATGTAAGAATGTAAGAATTTGTTCATCATGTAAGAACTTATTCACTGTGTAAGAACTTGTTCACCATGTAAGAACTTGTTCGTTATGCTTCAGAAGATTGGAGACTGAGGTGAATTAGGCTGGGGGTGGATTAGTGATTGTGCATTGAGCATTGACTCTCCTATACAGAATTTTATTGTTGTTAACAACCATTTGATCAGTAAATATGAGAGATGCCCTCTCAAAAAAAAAATTCAAAGTTAAAATTGTACTTAACAGTAAATATTGAGTGCTTTCCCACTAACATTGGAGCAGAGATGATGTCTGCCCTTAACACTTTTGTCCAAAATATTAGTGGATGTCCTAGACAAAATAGCAAGAAAAAGAAATTAAGGGTAAACAAAGAAAGCTAAATTGTCCTTATTTACCAAGAACATACTGTGTACTTAAAAATTCTAAGGGATCTTGAAAAACAACTTGATTAGAATTGTTGTGGGATAGAAAACTTGTATTAAAAAAATCAACCGTTTTTTTCCAGAGAGAAATTAAAGAAGATATAAATATGTGGAAAGGTGTGCCCATTTCATAGATTGAAAAACTCAATTTTTAAAAATTTCAGTGAGCCCCAAATGGGTCTATAGAATCAGTATAATAATATTCAAAATTCTGCAGGCTCTCTTTTTGGATAGAAATTGATGAGCTGATTTCAAAATATATGTGGAAAGGCAAGGAAACAATCTTAAAGAAGAAAAGAGACAGGGTTGAGAATTACTGAGTTAGAAATTTACGATGATTTAAAAAGGTTTGAATCTAGTTTGATGTGCTTAATATAGATTTGCTTTCTGAAAAATTACATATTAAGGTAATTAGCACAATGCAAAAATGGGAGAATGAGAAAAATGTAAATATAAGTTCATATTTAAGTTATGTAACATTACCAACATTTTTCATTATGTAAGTCCTTATAATAAATCAATGGAAACACACACACAAAAAAAACAAAAAACATTTCTGCGTGCACTTCTCCATCCAATCGCTAGAGAAAATGCACATCTTAGAACTGATTTCTCAAAGGACACATGTCACTGAGACAAAATGTTAGAAAAGGCCGTTGTGAGTTCCATGACAAGGTGTGTTGGCATTTGCCTGAGACGGGAAGAAGCTGCAGCAGAGCCAAAGATGCTCATGGCCCAGCAATTGTTTTCTGGACCTGTTTCGTTCAGTTAGGGAAACATCAAATGGAATAGTTCCGCAGTATCTCTTGGAGCTTCTGATCACCTTTTTTGCACAGAAAGAATCGCAAGCTCTCTCAAATCCTAACTCCCAGCCGTGTTCCCAATGTGCCAGAACCTTCTTCAATACAAACTGTGAGCTCACTGCACTTCTGTCTTTAAGAGGAAAAAATCCCCAGGTAATTGCCGAGGTTTCCATAAGTATTTAAAGTTTGAACATTGCAGATCCAGGAACCAAAGCCGTCAAGAAGTGACCTCAGCAGAAATAATTTCAGTGTAAATTCAAAGCAACAAATAATCAAGAATTGGTTCTCCAGTGGATAAAATATGTCATCAGAGGATTTTATGTCTTGATGCACTGACATGAATGTAATAGTAGTCTCTGATTCTCAAGTTAGCCATTAGGAGTGTTTGAAGTACCAATTTTTCTCAAAGTGTGATAAAGAAGAAGCCATTCGGTGGTGATAATCACACTCCATGTAAGAGCTCTAGAAGGCATTGATATTCATTCTTAGTGGTTATCAGTTTGACCTCTGCTGAATAGCCCAGATTTATGGAAAACTCATTAAGGAGGCAGTAGATGACTCCTCACTCCATCCTATCCGATAATAATTAACTGCGTTACACTGGGCAGGAGCTCGAGGCTCCGAAACGGAACTCACTCAACGGCTCTTTATTTACCAGAGACTGCGTGTTTGGGGTAGAAGCCAATAGCCATTTTTTCATACCAAAGCTGGAAGGATGCTGTGACCATTAGCAATCTAGACACCATTTATTGGTTTTATATATACATATGTAAATGAAAAATACATACATATGTGTATATACACATACAACATATATGTAAATTATAAAGTACACATATACTTTTTTAATCTCAGAAATTCCTCTTTTCTTCTCCAGCTGCCATTTTGTTGGGAGCCTTCCTTGGCTTCTTAGGTAAGAGGAGATGGGCTCTGGGGGCCACTCTTCGACATTTACCACCTTCTGATATGACTGGGAAAGAGCATCAGGACCCCATGGATGATAAGACGCAGAATGGTGTGAGGTGATCAGAGTGTGTGCTTGCACCCTGACTTCCCAGCCCTCAGCTACGCGCTCCTGCGGGCAAGAGCTGACAACTTGACATTTGGGTCACTGCCATCCTCTGAAGGAGACATCATTATCTGCACTTTATTGGAGGAGAAAATGAAGCACACAGAGGGAAACATGAGGTCCGATGTGGTTCTCCGTGACTTTTCATACTATGAGAAACTGACAACATGCATGTATCCACGCAGACGTGCAATCTTTACATAGCTGAGAAAGTCACATACAATCTGGTGACCCCAAGACACTGCTACTGGCTGAGGCTGGCATGGCTTCCTTTTATCAGGTAGTCCCTGCGGCTGTGAAATCATGATGCTCATACACAGATCGATGCATATTCCTTACCCGGCCCTGTTCAGCAAAGTTCCTTCAGTGGTGAGGTATCTTAAAGCAGGTTCCTAAAGGCTCTTTGGGGCAGAGGAAGTTTGTTTATTCTTGTGCTCACCTGGCCAGAGCCGACTCTGTACTTACACCTGCACGTTTACAGCTGAGCGGAGCTGGAGGAAGCTGTGACCACTCTACCCGGGGTCAGCCAGACGTTGTGCGCTCACCCCAAGAATGCTCTGCTCGGCCTGGCAGGTTTCTACAGCCCCCTTTTCCTGGGGGCCACCAAGCACAGTCCAGCCAGAGGCACTCATACCACCTTCTGGACCAGAAGCCCTGGGTGGAGACCCGGCAGTCTCCGTTTTAAACCAATGTGTGCCCATGTCCGGCTCTCAGCCCCTCCTCTCTCACCCCAGAGGGCTGCCTACAGCCTTCTCCCTGCCTTTGCACCAGTGACACCTCCTTCCCCACCCACACTCAATGGCCCACCTGGCCTGTGTGCAGCTATGCCGGGTCTCCTGCCCTCCCTGATGCTACTTTGGGGGACTGTGCATGCCCTCAGCCACCGCACCCCCTCCACGCTGGAATGCCCCCCGGATGCAGCTACGCAGCCATTGTCCGCCCTCCCTGGGACATACTCATCATGCTCAAACCGTATAACATGGCTCTTGTCTAAACCCTAGAAACAGACCAACATGCAAACCCTCTGCGTCCTCTATCCTCCTGCCCCCTTCACTTTGTTCCCCTTTAGGCGAATGTTCTTCAAAGAGAGCTGTCTGCTGCAGCCATTCCTGCCTGTCTGCCCTCTGCCAAGCCTGTCTGCAGCTTGTATCCCTCCACTCAGTGACTCAGTGCCTGTGAAGGACTCTCACGGTCCCCCGCTAAGCCCTGCCTGTCATTTATTCGCGGCATGGGACACGGCTGGCAGCGTTCTCTTTTCCTCACTTGGCTTCTGGGACGAGAGACTTTCTTGATTCTCCGCCACCCCACTGACGGCCCCAGGAAGTCTCCTTGCTGGTTTCTCCTCATTTCTCTAACCTCAAGATGCTGCACCACCCAGGGCTTGGGGCTCAGTTGTGTTTGCTTCTTTATATCCATTAGGCCCCGAGGGGTTGGTTCTCAACCTTGGCTGCCCACCAGAATCACTGGGGAGCTCTGAAAGCTCTCAGTGCATCCCAGATCCATTCAATCAGAATCTCTTGGGTGGAAAAGAAGCCTCAGATGTTTTCAAAGCCTCCCAGGTGATTGCTGTGTGCAGTCAAGTTTGAAGAACACTTTCCTAAGGGATCCCATCCAGTTTATTGGCAAATCATCTATATGCTAATGGTCAATCTGAGAGTTCTGTGAGTCCCTCTCCTGTGCAACCCAGATTTCTACTGAGCATCTGCAATGAGATGGCTAAGATGCAACTCAAACTTAAAATATTCCAGCTGAACTTTCCATCCATCACCCTACGATTCAACCACGGCCTTCTTCATCTTAGCAAATAGAAAACCCATCTTTCCAGATTCTCAGAATCAAGATCTCAGGTGTCCCCAGCTCCTTCTTCCTCTCACACCTTTGCTGCACCTGCAGCTCACCCTAGGCTCCAAAGCGTGTTCGGAGTCTGACCTCTTCTCACCGCCTCCCTGCCGCCGTGCTGAGCAGCGCCGCCCTCTCCCGCCTGCTGCGGCCCAGCCTCCCTCCTGCCTCCATCTGCTCCCAACTTTGTCTTTCAGCGCGGCTGCCTGGGATGATCCCTCCAATCCTAAGTCAGTTCTTGTCTGTCCTGCGGCAACTCTTCAGCGCCTTCTGATTTCACCAAGGGTAAAACCCAAGGGCAACATTTTCTTTCTAGGGACCTTCTCTTAATCACCTTTATATCTATAGCCCATTTCATGCCATTGTTAGTCAGAGAATATCAAAACTGATGGTGGAGTTGTTCCCAGCCTCAAGAATTTTACCTCTTTCCTACATGGCAAGGAAATATTTTTAGATAGTTCTAGATCAGCATTTTCTGAGCTTACTTGACCATGAAACATTTTTAAATTATTATATATTGATGGGACACCAGGAAGAGTCCATGAAATATAAATGGATGCTTAGATTAAAGTAGAGAGTACCAAAAAAGCTCTCAAAGGTGAATTAATTGCCTAAAGAAATAATAAAAATTTGACTCATATTCACTTTGCTTTAATACAAAAACACATATTAGAGAAATCTGCTTATGCATAAGGTAATGACAATAAAACATATCAACACAAAGTGATTTTTTTTTTTTACATTGTGCATTTTTGTCCTAAGACATGCTCAACAAAATGTTCTACTGATAAGTGCTTTTCAGGGTCTTGTCTGAAACACACAGCTGCTCAAAATTAGGAATGGTGTTGCTGTCATCCCCACATGTGGTACAAGATCAAACCTGCCCCTACATTTTGTTTACCTGGGGCTGGATGTGAACATTCTGCCCCTCCATGCGGGATGCGGCAAAGGGACAAAGAGCGTAAACTACAGTTCTCATGGCATTTGGGAGCAGCTGACGTAGGCTGCTCCGAAAGCCATTCACCTTCGTTATGGGTGATTCATGGGCCTGCCTGATATTTTAGAAACTGAATCTGTGTGCTTCTCTTTACTAGGAGT
This sequence comes from Manis javanica, assembly GCF_040802235.1. Lineage (NCBI taxonomy): Eukaryota > Metazoa > Chordata > Mammalia > Pholidota > Manidae > Manis > Manis javanica. Next base: position 2,594,499 of record NC_133160.1, read on the forward strand.
TTCACTGTGGAAGTTCCAGATGGTTTGAGAACCTTAAGAATTTTTATGACTGTTATTCTTGCTGTTGTTTTGCTAAAGCTGCGTCCCTCCAGCCATGGGTCTGTGGGGAACCAATTTGTGCAGCATAAATATTTCAGACACCATAAATGTTAATGCTGCAAATAAATGCTGAAATATTCAGGCAAAGTACACAGCACAGAGCAATGGTCAATTCGTGTGCAGCAGCGACTTGAAGGGCGGCTGGTAAGGCTGCCTGGGCTCCGTGAGGTTGGAGCTGGAGGGGCTGGATTTTAGTCAGAGTGTCTGGATCCCACTGGCTGCTGCTACTTAGCAGCTGTGTGCCAGGGCAAATGCTTTAACATCTCTGCATCTCAGCTATTTTCTCTGTAAAATGGGAGCAGTAATAGTCCTAAAGCATTAAAGATGAAATATCTGAAGTACTGGGGTAGCACCTGGCATGCAGTTAGTCCTATACGAGCATTAGATTATTTTTTTCTAAGCTAGATTATCATGCAGTAACAGGACAACGATGTTTGGTGTCTTTTTACAAATATCTATAAAATCCGTTTTAAAAAGGGAAGGTCAGAAGGCTCATCTTCCCACCGCCTCAAAGCAGCAGTCCTGAATATGTTCCCTGGATCACATCTCGGGAAACACTATTCTCAGACAGTTGACCAGTCAGACTATTTTTCAAGCCTTGCATGCCACAGCGAGCTGGCCACTGGTCATCTAGTGGAAGTGGTGATTGTAAGTGCCACTTATCAGTTTTGGTCCAACCGGAAACACTGTGCTAGTGGGTTGATGTGTTTCCCGTCCGGTTCCTGAGCCAGTCCTGCAAAGCAGCCATCGCACCCCCTTTCCACGGTGAGGACAGCGCAGCAGAGACCTGACTGGCTCGGCTCCTCAGGTGGTGAGGCTGTGTCCTGAAGCCCCAGCTTCACCTCAGCCTGTGCCCCCGGGTCGCCAGAGGACAGTAACCACCACAGCACAGGGGATTTGGGAAGATGACCTCGGATGCTGTCAGGCCAAGGTCACAGAGGAGCGCCTGGGGTCTCCTGCTTGGCATGAGCCAGTACAGGTCTGAGACCAGGACTCAGGCTGGACCCAGCGAAGGAACAGCACCACCTGTGGACGGGAAGCGGGGAAAACTCCTGGGCTGGAGGGACCTCGGTCCCAATGCCTGAGCCCTTCCGGGGGACTTGGCTGACCCTGAGTCCCTTGAAAGGCCCTTTGTCCTCACTCGCTCCTCCAAACTCCACTTATCTTTATTTCTTTGCATCCCTGAAACTCTAGGGAATGTGAATCTTGACCCTCTTCACCTCCAGTCCCTGACTCATTCATTGGCCTACTTTTAATACATCAGACTTGGGAAGCACATCAGACCTCACAAGAGCCTCTGGCCCCCACTCTCAGCACTCATGTCTGCTCCACAGAGGAGGCGACTCCAGGCGACTCGGGTGGTCAGTCACTGCCTCATGGTGCCTCTCTGAGCCTGTGCCTCCTCCCCGCCCCACCCCCAGTTCAACTCCCTGGGGTGGACAGGCAAAGGAGGCCACAGGTCCCCTTCCGTGGAGACGCCTGGCAGGGAGAAGTGGCCTCCTGCGTGGCATGAATGCCTCCATGTTTGTTTTGAACTTTTTCCCCTCAGGAATACAAATACTTGGATATTCATAGACACCGTAAAGTCACTGAGAAACCGCCCATAATCTCATCACCTGTAAATTGCTGTGGACCCTTAGGCCGGAATGGATCGTCCTATAAATACAGTCCCATAGTCCATTTTTTAAAGGCAGTATGATGTGCATTGTCAATGTAATATATGTTCTTATACTATTTCTCATTTATAAAGTATGTTTTATAAGAGGATGCCATAATGTACTTAACCAACTTCTTAGTAAAGAGCATTCATGCCGTTTCCATTTTTTATACTATAAATAACAATGCAGTGAACATCTTTAAATGCTCTGCTAAGCATGTACATGTGCCACATAGCTGACCCTTGAACAACATGGGATTGAACTGCATGGGTCCACTTAAACACAGATTTTTTTCCAATAAATATATTGGAAAAATTTTTGGAGGCTTGTGACAATTTAAAAACAAATACCCTTTTCTCTAGCTTTATTGTAAGAATACAGTATGTAATACAATTGACATACAAAATATGTGTTGATCAACTGTTATCTGAAAGGCTTCTGGTCAACAGGAGGCTATTAGTAGTTCAATTTTTGGGGAGCCAAACATGCTATGTGGATTTTTGACGTCACGGGGTGTCGGTGTCCCTAAACCCCATTGTTCAATGGTCAACTGTGCTTCTAAAATTATTTCTTAGGCTCTAATCTTAGTATTCAAATTTCCAGGTGAAAGGGTATGGATATTTAATTTTTTTTAATTTGTATTTATCAGCAGCCCTGCAGGAATATTGTGCCAATTTAAAGTTTTGCATATAATTAAGTGCGCTCCTCCCTATGACAACTGCCCCCAACTTACTCCTTATTTTTAAATCTTAGACAATAATATTTTTAAGTGTGTTAACTCATAATATTTTATATATTTTGCTCATGGGGTGTTCAAGGTTATTTTTGTATGTTTTAAGAAAGGCCCTTGCATTTCTCTCCTGAACTATTAGTCACAGCCCCCTGACCGGCTCACTGCAAACATGATGATACACAGATGCTTAGCGTGGCAAATGCAAACTACGTGAAGTATTGAGAAGAAAATGTCACCCTCTTTCCTCACCTGCTGCCCACCCACCCCTCCCTGGTGTTCGGGGAGCTGACCCTGTGGCCCAGAGGTGCCTCTGTGCTCCTTTGTGTCTCTCTGAGCAGAGACAAGCCAGCACGCTGAGCAGACTTACCTCCTGGCTGTCTTTACCTGCACACTCTGCGTGGGCCTGGGGACAGCCAGGGCTGAGGCCAGTGTCCAGCGACACCAGGACAGGACAGGAAAGAACAAGTGGTTGACCCAGTGGTTCTCAAATGGGGAAGATTCTGTCCCCTGGGGGCATTTGGCAATGACTGGGGACTACTGCCCGGGGATAGCTGCTGGCATCTAGTGGGTAGTGGCCAGAGTGCTGCCAAGCAACATCCAGTGCTAAGGACGGCTCCCTACAGGCTCGTCACACCCTAACTGTCAACAGTGAGGGACTGAGGAAGCCTGGGCTCAACCAAGAGGAGCTGCCATGCTGGGGGCTCAGGGGTCGTGTAAGCTGCCGTGGCCCAGAGCAGAACCCCTCTTCACTCCTGGAACACTGTCAGGACACCCCACGCACTAAGCCTGTGCAGGAAGGATGACGCAGTTGCACTTTCCAGGTGTTTCACTTAGAACCCTCTAACCACATATTTTGTTCTACAACAGAGGGCACATTAGTTCACACAGATAAGGCAAAATAGTGCCACTGGCTTCACCCAATTCTTTCTCAAAATATTTACAGTTGCAAATCTGATGGTAACTGAATTTCTATACAAATCCAGCTCAGCCTGACTGATATCATTAGAGTACTGAGATGATGTCCTGGACCTTTAATCGGCAAGAAGTCCCATGATCCCACCAGGTAGGAAGAACTACTCACATGACAATCAACAATGCCAGCAATCTACAAACACCACGCTTCTCTTCATGCTCAAGGTCTAGCAGCCAATTCATAAAGCAATGATAATGCTTGTGCGATGGAATTCATATTTCCTGAAGTATCCTTAGTATTGATTTCAGTGAGATACACATTTTCTTTGCTTTTATTCCCCTCCTAGGCTGTAATGAATTAATATTTAATATTCACATTGAGTAGAGAGATTCGTTTTGCTTCAAAGAAACATGTACATTTCTTTATAAGCTATCAGCATATGCCACTTCTGTGAAGACAGTCGCTTAAAACATAATGAAGACCTTTCAGTGGATTTGAAAAGATATACGTGAGAATCTTGGTGTATGAGGAGAAAGAAGATAAGGGAGCTGAGTAAGAAAATTCAAGGCATCCATGTCTTCTTTTGTTCATTCAGCACATATATTAAGCACTTTCCAAGTGGGTTTATGAGATTGCATTTTATATATTTTAAGGTGGGCATTTTTATAACAGTTACATTTATCACTTTCCAAAATTATCACTGTGGGGATTATTTACACATAATTTCCTGGAACAGTATAGCTTGATTTATATACCTTTTAGCTTGGATTCAATTCACAAACATTTGCAGGGCTGCAGGGGCAGAGCCAAAGGGTACATAGGCAGATCTCAGACTGGCCTCAGGGTGCCAGGGGTAGGCTGGCTCTGAGTAGCCACAGAACAGAGGAGTTTCCCAGCACTCAGATGGGAAAGAGAAGGAACACGGAGCAAGTGAGGATCTCAGGCTGTGAGTTTGTGCATGAACAACAACCCTGCTTGTTTAGTCTTTACTTCAGCTTGAGCCCCACCGCGCTGCCCCTCACTCCTGGCAGGTGCACTCAACCGCGGTCACCATGGGGGTGTCCGCTGGCTCCCCACCCTCCCAGCGCCAAGGCACGGAAGCACCCTCCCTGCTCACCCCCAAAAGGCTCCTTGTCTAGGACACGAAGTCCTTGGCTGCAGAACAGAGTGGATAAGACAGTTGCTTGAGTTGCATGTCAAGGTTCAAATCCTACCTCAGCCAATTACTAGTTATGTGATCTATAAAACCGAGATAAAAAATAGTAACCTCCCTTTAAAACTGCTGTCAGGATTAAATGCAGTGCCATGTAGGAACTATACTGCGACGTTGCCAGGGATCACAAATGAATAGTGGGCCCAAGATTTCAGCCCAAAGTCGGGGGCTTTTGTGGCATGTCTGGGCCAGAGCTGGGAGATGCTATATCCAGATCCCAACTCCCTGGAGCCTGGGGAAAGCCCTGCCCTCCGGTCCTCGCCTGCTTCCCAGAGGGCTGCCCCAGGCTGCTCACAGTGCCCATCAGCTTCCTTCCTGCCCCTAGGGGATCGCCACCACTGCCCGCTTCTGCCTGCTGCACCCATTCCCTCTTGGGCACCCCCACGCCTGCACAGCTGGTACAGCTCTCTCAAGGGTTTATTCTTCCGCAAGAGAAGTGAGGAGCTGGAATCTCCTAGCACCTTCTGTTTCGAGGTCTACAGGCATTTCCAAGCCTAGGAGATGGCAAGGGTCTGCCTTCAGGTCCGGCTGGCCCTAGAGACTCCAGTACTTAACCAGGATTTGGCCCTATTCTCTTTGCTTCCAGGCTGCGCCACCCTATGGGCTGGTCAACCTCAGACAGGCCGCACACTCACGGTGGGGAGAGGAGCGCCAGAAGCTGCAGACTTGTACACAGCTTCCAGGCAGCCCTCAGGGAGTGAGATGAACCATGCCCACCACCTCTTAGATTGGCTGTTGGCCAGGAAGTGAGTGGCCTGAGTCTGTGCATTTTTCCCGACACATGCAGAGAGGGTGTGGAAAGGAGGGTCCGAGTTTTGCAGGGGGTGTAGGGTCAGGCAGAATGTGCTAGAACAGTGGTTAGCCTCACCAAAACCCTCATAGCAGAACCGTGCTATCGCTTACAAGAATGATACCGTTGGGGGCAGGGGCCAGGGCAGCAGGTGGAAGGCCTGGATGTCGGCCCAGTCTCCACTGCTTATGACAGCAGTCACCTGTGATGGCATCTGAGTGACCTGGGCACTTGGCATCCACCGTCTCTGAGCACTGCAACTATCCTGCTGTAGTGTCAGGGAAACAGGCGTGGGGGAGGGGGAAGCTAGTAGCTTGCCTAAAGTTATCCAGCTAGTAGGTGATTGATGTATTAGCCCAAATCATGCAAAGAGATATAGGTTGAGTGCCATTGGATAGTATCAGTGAGACTTACGTATGGCTTTCTGGGCCTAGAGCCTTGTGACGCCTCTCAGAATGGCCACAGCTCAAACTTCCATGGCCCCGCCACGTGCATCACCAGGTGGCTGCAGCGGCGGTCCTGTTTAGCCTGCTGCTCCTGAGACTGGCGGCTTCGGGTCTGGTGCCCGTCAGCAGGTACGGCTCCTTTGCTCCTGAGCTCTGCGGTCTCTCTCTTCCCAGCCCTCCTTGCTGCCCCTCACCCAGCATCCAGTGGCCAGCTGCCCGGCACAGGGGAGTGGATGCTGCCCGAGGAGCCCGTGTGCACTCCCCCCTCCATCTCCCCAGAAGCCACTTCTCCTGAGACCTGGTCCCCACAGACCGCTCCCCACTCAAGCCCCTGTGTCCTTCCCACCCATGGCCGCAGGCGACTGGTCTGGAAGTGGGTGTTGGACATCAGCTGGGACCAGCAGAGTCCTCCCTGTGGTCCTTGGGCCTGAAAAGAGGCCATCCCTCTCCTATGACCGACTGTCAAGTACACTGTGACTGAGATCGGCGGGTGGCCATGTGGCTTCCATTGGAAGCAGCTGGTCTGGGGTGAGGCCTGAATCTGGAGGCAGAGAGAAAGCCCGGAGGGGAGGGCATCCAGGTGGCCTCTGGATCTTCAGCTCTTATTCCTGAGATGCCATTTCTTCCCGTTCTTCCCTGGTTCAACTGTTCCCTCATGCATGTGAGCCACATCACTTTTTTTCTCTGTCACCTAGTTGGAGCTGAGTCACTGCCACTTGCAACTAAAAAGTCCACCCGACAGCACATTTCCCACCGCTAGCAATCTCCTGGACCGTCAGGCCCTGCCCATGGCATCTGCTTAGGAGTCTAACCTTTACACGCCTCGTTCCAGAAGCAGGCACACTGCGCACCTGGCTGCACCAGAAGGGAGCACGAGCCCACACCCCGAGGACAGAGCGGCAGCAGGCACCCCTGCACGCACACCGTCCGGAACCAGGTTAGCGCGTTCACCTCCTCGTTTACACGTGCACTGGAGAAGTTCCTGCTCAGCGTTTCCCATTCTCTCTCCTACTACAGAGAACACAGAGAAGGGCCAGGCAGGACTGCCGCTGGATGAGCACGAGGGAAGACATGAATGAGTGGCCCTTCTACCAGGAGAAGAGTGTCCACCCAGCAGAGGCACAGAGGGGTTCTCTTGAGACCGGAAGGAAGTGGGTCTCACCCCCGACTCACGGTGGGAGGACGCATGCCTTCGGCCAGGCTTCGTGGATAAGATTTAATTTTGTCTGAATAAGGGGCAGGATAAGAGGGGGATAGGGGACATTCCAGGGGGGTAGGAATGTTCAGCATCCGCTTCCTACCTGAGTCACCGTCCGCAGAGAGCTAGACAGAGCCCCAGCAGCTGGAGAAAAGCCAGGGAAAGGTCACCTTTCTTACACAAGTCTTATTACTGCCCATGGCTGAACTCAGTTGGCCACAGGCACGGCTGGACTGCTGCCGGTTCCTGCACAGGGAAAGGCACTCTGAGCACCTGGCAAGGGCCCTGCTGAGGGTGAGTCCCAAGCGGGACACACTGAGAATAAAAGGTGCAATCAGTGATCACCGGAACACTGAAGACGGAGACTGCTCTGAGCAGAGTTTGGGCCAGAACCTTCTTGCTCAGGGGGGAAGGCAAACCCCAAAGGGAGAAGGGACTCAGCTGATTGAGCCAGCACCTGTCCTGACACCGTTAGAACCCCTGTCCCCCCAAGGATGGGGTGGAGAGAGAATCTGGGGGTCTTGGGAAGGTCTTCCCTATGCTGGCATCACAGCTACAGAACACATGTTCTCCTAAGCTTGGAAAGGAGGCGAGGGGACGTTTACAGCCATTTTATAGTACAGAGAGTTACAGTAGGAGACGAATCTAGAAACAGCTGGGGAGGTGCCCACCATGCAGAAATAAGGAAGCAGCCCCACTGAGTGCCTGCCTCCTGGGTGGCAGATGCCACATGACTTCATTAATTCACGTAATTCTGTGAACCCTGCAAATTGGGGTCACTGTCATTGCCATTTGATGGAGAAGGAAACAGGCTCAGAGGTACTTGGTGACTCTCTCAGGATGACTGAGCTGTTGAAAGGCCAAGCTGCCCCTGAATCCCAGTTTCAGCCTCCCGAGCCTCTTGTGCTTTGTGCCTCCTCGGCTGACCAGGCATGTCGTGGACACTGTTCCAGGCAGGATGGAAACGCACGTGAGAAGAGGAACTAGTGCACTTGGCCGAGTCCCTGGAAAGGAGCTGCCTGCCCCTCTCTCGCTCAGGAGGCAGCCTGGCTTCATCTTGGCTTTGAGCAGAACACAAGCTTGCACGTCGAGCGGCGGCAGTGCACACCAGCTTAATTACGGGCAGTCAGCATGGGTTCACCAAAGAGAGAGCCATGCTCAGTCTAACTGATGGAATCGTTCAAGGAAACGGCACAGCGGCAACAGGAGAAAACCTGGCTATAATTTCCTTGGACTTCAAGAAAACATTTGATATAGTAGCACACAAAAGACTAATATTCTAGGTCAGCAAGTATGCAGTGGCGAGGCAGCTGCTTGAATGGGTAAGGAGCTTGTCCATATCTTCAAGATAGAGAGGATAAGAGTCGTGCAAACAGCTCACAGAAGCAAAGATGTGACAATGGGAATTCTGCCGACTCCAGCACTCCGGCAGACTTTGTTCATTTCCTGACTATTCTGTCAGCAATGTTGGAGTTAAGAGAAGGCCAGCTGGCATTTTCCAAGGGCCTCAAGTCTTAAGTTTAAGTTTTTTAGCCCAAGAGATAGTCCAGAGGTAGTGCGGGTCAGGGAGGAGTTTCATCTGGCAGCTGGAGCTGCAGCAGCAGTTTTCTGAGGTTGCTGGAGTGGACTTAGATTCCTGTGGGGATTTAGGATTGTCTAAGAACGAGGTTGTTTGAGCTTTGCTCTCTGCTCTCAGCATTTCTCTCCCCCTGACACTGCCTCGCATGTTCTCTGGGGGGCCATGCCCCACCACACCTCGGGTCACAGGCCACAGGAGGTTTGGTCCCTACCCAAGGGTGGGCTGCAGGACCCCGACCGGATGTGATCATCACCCGGTACTCCCAAGGCCACGTGGTTGGCTCAGGTGGACACGTGACACCTACTGGCCCAGAGTGGACCTTGGGAATCACTCAGATGTGGCTGTGACAAGACCCCCCTCTTCCAGGGAGCCTTCCAAGAAGACACTGTGCCTCCAGCTGGGAAGGGGTCCAAGCCCGGGATGTCGGTGAGCCCCTCAGCCATTCCTGGGAGACACAGGCCAGGGTGAAGTCGCTCACAGGAAAGGTGAGCTCAGGGCCAGGCATGGACCTGAGACTGGGCATGATCACAGTGGCCAAGTCGTCTTCCAGTTGAGGCTGGCTGGAGTGGATCTCCTGTTTGCAACACCAAGAATCAGGAGGAGACAAGCATCACAGTCAGGTTTTTATACACAGACTCTGTCCCAGAGCTTCATGTGGCAGCCATAACAAGAGCAGCTCTGACTCAGTGGGCAGCAACGGTCCAGCTCTCCCCAGCCTCCAGCCCATGGCCAAACCCCACGGGGCTCAGTGCCCACACCCGAGTCTTTGGGGAAGAAGGAGGGGACCTTTCCAGACCCATACATGCATTTCAAATTAGAGAAAATGGAGGCCCATGGAGGGTCCTGTCCACAGCCCCTGTAAGATCCTGCTTCCAGGCAATGAGCTTAACTCATCTAGCATAAGCTGGGCTTTGTCCTAGGCACACTATGTACTGGATCAATCATCAATGTTCAGTGCCCGGCTGATGTGCCAGACAGTGTGCTGAGCGTCTCACCAGCGTTAGCACGTGGCATCTCCATGAAGTCATCCTAATGTCAGCTACCATCTGCAGCCCTGGTTAACATGCTGGCAGACAGAGGCCTAGGGCATTCGATATTCATTTGGTCAGCAGGTAGCTTGCCAGGGCCTACGACACAGCCACAGCTGTGCTAAGCACTGAAGCCAGTGTCAGGAAGCAGAGCGCTGCCACTCCCTCCCTCCATGGAGGGGAAAGGCCAGGGTGGCTGGGGAGCAGCGAGCAGGGGACAGGGTCCTGGCGGGTGCTGGGGGACAGGCAGGGCAGGCGAGACCACCCAGGTCTCAAACCAGGCTACTGGGAATTTTGTTCTTTTACCCGCGAGCCATGGATGTTCTTGATGCATTTTCTTTAGGAAAAAGAAGTGGTGAGTCGTGCATTTTTAAACTATTTAGAATAATGTGAGGTTGTAGAGATTAAGAGTGCCAAAGAGATCTGAGATGTACTTGGAAGTAAAGCCTTTAAGATGTGGGGAACCTTGATGGAGGATGATGGCCCGGGGGGAAGGGGGTGCCCAGGGGTGGCGGCCAGCACCAGAGGGAGCCTGGTGCCAGTGCCAAGGCAGGGAGCACAGACAGAGGGGTGCTCGGGGAGGGCAGGGCAGTGGGCTCAGTCCAGGTTCTACTGAACTTAAGAAGCATTTGCAATGCAGTGCTGTGAAGCCTTAGACTGGGCTGAGCCATCATCTGGGAGACGGGTTTATAGACGCAATCTGAAGCGCTGAAGTGGGTGAGAACCTCTGGGGCAGAATAAAGAGTAAGAGTTAAACAAATAAAAGTGAAGACAAATAAAGAGTAAAGAATAAGGACAGAGCCTGGAGAATGCCCAAACTGGAAAGCCAGGCCAGCACGGATGAGGAGGGCAGGTCAGAGCGGTGGTGTCCACGCGTGTTGACGTGGAAGACTCAGGCCAGTGGCACGTTAGCTAAGTATTGTCAGCAGCCAGTGAGGACTCAAGCGTGAATGCAAAAGAGAGGCAGGTCTAGGGCAGAGGCAGCCGCTGGGGGGCGGGACACCCATGGGGAGAGGGCTGGGGGCTTTACCTGTTTGCTACGATCGGAGGGGAGCATGCTTACAAGCTGGACCAGAGGATGGCAACTGAGAGATGGAGCTTTGGGGAGGAAGAAAGTGTCAGTGCGAACCTGTTTCTCCTGAACGCGTGGGATCCAGAATAAATACGGGAGAGTGGACTTCCCCTGCCTCCACCTCGCTGGGAAGACAGAGCACGGGGCAATGCCACAGCTGGCCAGCCGCAGGGAGCCCGAGCCAGCCTCACTCTGCCTTTAATTATAGTAACTGTCATTCATTTTTAACAGCTTTGTGACTTTGAGTGCAGTTTCCCAACAGTGTAACTCATGTGCCACTTCTGCGAATATTTGCTGTTCTGTGTGGGAACGAGGTGCCTGATTTTAACACGATGCAGTCATGTAGCAGCCCTGGGAGGGTCTGCTCAGGGGTCTCTCACACTCCATGGAGCAGCTCTTCAAGCTTCATATTTCCAGGTCCCCACTCTGGGGCTGGTGATTCAGCACGTTGGCTGGGGAGCCGAAGGAAGCGGACTTCCACGACGTCTCCTTGATTTGTAAGATGTCTGGTCAGGTTTGGGAACAATGCAGTTAAGGCATTATTGACAAATCGTGCCATTTGATGTGGGCTCCTGGGTAGCAGGTCCATACAAATAGAATAATCAATGGCCACCACGGCAGGCCCAGGATTCCAGGTGTCTCCAGGAACTGGCCTGTCACAGAGCCCCGGACTGATCGTAAACTGGGGGCCCTTAATCTTGGCTGCACATTGCAGTCACCTGGGGAGATTTTACCACCTGAATCTCTGTTGAGCTCAATTCCACCAGTTGAATTTGAATCTCTGAGTGTGAATTCACTGTTTTTTAATAGCTTCATGAGATATAATTTACATGCAATAAAGCTCACCTGCTTTAAATACAATTTGGAGGTTTTTAGTATATTTGTAGAGTTTTGCAACCATCACCATAATTACCCTTCTGATCATTTCAAGTTTCCCGGGTGATTCTATTGTGTAACCAGGATTGAGGCCTGCAGTGAAAAGCCATTCAGGAGGTAAGGTTAAACCAAGCATTGGGTGTGTGGTGGCCTCTAATTAAGGTACAAAAGATCAAATGCCTGCGCTCAGAAACTCATGGTGGTTGAAAAGACCAATACAAGATTGCATATAAATTAGTAACATACAAAGTCTATCTCAGAGCCCCCATATCACTACCTCCTTTCATTCATTCAGATCATATTTAAGTAACATACTGTACCCACCATGTACCAACCACTGCCACAAGGGATTCAGCAAGGAGCAGAGACAGAGCAAGGGATTCCAGGACCTCGTGGAATTTGCAGTGACAGGAATTGTGAAGCCAAGTATCATCTGACAGAACTCACAACATACACAGGAAATCAAAATGTACTGGCCCATATGACTGTAGCTTAAAATGTTACAATAGGATTTTGATTCATTAGTTGCTGTTGCCAAATGCATCAGATGATTTGCTTATCGCCCCAATGATACACATACTATCATTTATACCTGGGAAAAATTGGCATGGGATTAAGGTGTTGAAAAACTAGAGAACTGCTGGCTTAAAATAAGATACCACCTGTCTAGGATGGAAATATATATGCATACAACTCAGCAAATGGCTCAATAGGATAGAACCTGAGTCAAGGGCAAACAGTGGTGCTTCGTGGCTTGTGGCTTTCTTCACAAATGTAAATGTTTTTGATGATAAAATAGGAGTGTGTGCTCCAATTGTGAGTGACTGCATGGAAGCCTTGGCTGGACTGGGTCTCTCGTGGCTCTGGAGATGAGGACTCGGGGGTTCAGGTGGGCAGCCTAACACACACTTCTTCTCTAATGGCCATCAACTGCAGGGACGCACACTGAGACACAGGGAGAAGTACGACTGCCCGGGAACACCTGGCTTGGCCCACTCTTGCCCAGAAGCTGCAGCCAGGCTGGGGTTTCCACGGGGTGCGGTCCCACTGTGCTGGCCGCTTCTGACACCTGGGGAGGCAGCCTTCACGGGCCAAGACGAAGACCCAGTTTATGTGTTTAGGAAGACGGGCGGACTTGAGCCAGGAACAAAGAAGTCAGTTCTGTCCTCCAGACAGGATGGTCTTGTAAAACCACCTCCTCCCCCCAGCAGAGTCCTGGAACCCAGCTGAGAATGTTCGGCACCAAAAAGACCAAGTGGCTCCCTCCAGCCCTCAGCCTGCACTGGGCCGCCACCTGCCCTCGCCTCTGGAGCCTGTCATGTTGGCGCGGACAGCAGGGCAGAGGGGCCAGGGGTAGGGGGACAGAGCTGGGTGGAGAGCCACAGGCTTGCTCTATTTCCCTGACTATCTTCTGGATGAAATGACCAGCAGCCTGGCAGTTTGTGTGGTTACAACTCCAGAATGATTCACATGCTGATGTGTTAATTCGGTGCAATCGCCTTTTTGCGGAGCAACCCAGCCGTCATGATGACCGAATCCATCTGTGCTTAAGCGCCAGCAGCAGCGCTTAATCTGCAGAGGCAGAGCTGGGCGCAAGGCCTCCCCGGGGACAGGTGGGCTCTGACCTCAGGGGAGGGGGCACGGTTCCTTCTGTGGCCTGAGCCCGGGAGAGGCCCTGAGGGGGAGGCTCTGGGTTTCTGGATGGTTCTCTGGCTATGGTGCTAGAATCAACTAGGGACAGTCAAACACCACTAATAGTAGTAATAGTATCAGATACTACGGAGTCCTCATTTCCTAGGCACCAGGCACTGAGAGTAGGACTGTTACATGCACTATCTCATGAAAGACTCACAGATTTTGTTAGATGCATCACTGATTTCCAGCACAGGTAGGTGTTGAGGCCCAGAGGGGTTAAGTGACTTACCCCAAGACTCTCAGTAAGTGGCAGGACTGAAAAGCAAATGAATGTCAGGCACCAAATTGAAGCTCTTTAATCGGGGATTCCAGACCGACGACCAGGAGTCCCAGTGAAGGCCTGAGATTCGTCCATCCACACATTTTCTCCCTGCCAAGCTTCAGCTTATTAAGAAGGCAGATGATGGGAGCTGTTTCACTTAAGAACTTCTGTCCTCCTTGCAGAAACCTCTCCACCCCACACCCCAGACAAGGGTGTGCTGGGCTGCAGCAGGGTGATGAGTCCTGGGGAATCCCAGCCCATGGCTGAGGGCCACAGTGAGCTGGGGGCGGCCAAGGCTGGGTCCCTGGGTGGGGACAGGTGGCAGGGGCGTGGGGGTCGGGCCTGGAAGGAACAGGCCCACAAGCAGGCAGGGTAAGGGAAGGAGGCCTCGCGGCCATCACGCAGAGCCCACGTGTGCCGCCGATGGGACCCAGACCCGCAGGAGGAGACCACGTCCTCTTCCCCAGTTTGGAGAAGGTTCGCTATGGCCTCCAAGAGTACGGGCTTCTTTCCAAACCTGATTTCCACTGTATCCTTACAACACTAGTGTTGAGTGAACGCCCCCCACATATACACACAAAGAATGTCTATTACAAACATTTGAGAAATGCTGAGATTCTACCCTCCTTGAATAATCCATTGCCATTGTTATGCTAAAGACTCTAGACAATCCTGCTATAAAAATTATTTAACTTCACGTAATGCATAATTTACCAAATACATTTGTTCATGATTTTTTTTTTATGAACCACAAACACCATCCTAGGGGTTCCACACCCAGAGTGGCTTTCCCATCCCAGGAGGGAAAACTGGGGTGCACCTGCGGGTGGGGGCAGGAAGGTGTTCCACTGGAGTGGGGGGCCAGTTCCAGCACCTGGCCCCAGGTGGGCTGTCTGAAAGTTACAGCTTGACCTGGCTCGTATTTCTCTGCTTTTGTTCATCAGTGTCTAGACCGTCACAATCTTCTGATGCCCCAAGTTTCCTTGTATATGAAGCAATGGCAGTGCCTTTGGCCTTAGACCATTTTTCTCTTAAATAATTACTTCTTAAATATGCAAACTGCATATGACATGGAAACATTTCTTGTTTCTGATGCTGAACACTGGGGGCATCACACAGGCTGCTCTTGGAGGTAAGAGCTCAAGAACCATCCTTGGTTCTAGGCGTCAGGCAAGGCCAGGTTCTGAGCAGCTCCTGTGACACCCACAATAACCTGGTACTCAAGCGAGGGTGCGGCGGCTCCAGCGAGCCGAGAACCCACAGGAGAACAGGTTTGCCGCCGGAGAGGGACGGCTGCTTCTACGTCCTTCTCGTATAGGAAACGTGCCTTCTCTGCTCTGAGCTGCACTGGGCCCAGCCAGTCCAAGGGAAGCCGAGGCCTCAATGTGGGGGAAGAAGCCAGCTTCCCCTACACAAGAAAACAAGGCACATTCCTGCACTCTGATTCCTCGGTTCCTCCAAATACTGGTCAAAGTGTACTGGACACACACAGGGCCTCAGATCAGGCCTGGTGGGTGGGAGGGCGGGGAATGAAGGGGGCCTGGTTTTGGCCCCCGGGTCAGTGCGTATTTTAAGGAAACACTACGTGCAGACTGGGAAGACAACGTGTGCCCGAGGACGCAGGGCTCCCGATGCAGAGTGACTGTGGGAATGCGAGCCCACAGGGCTTTCCGACTGGGCAGGGCTTACACGTCCCGGGCGGGCACGGTGGGAGCGGGGAGCCGAGTGTCTGGGCTGCAGGGCAGGGCGGCAGGCGGCATGGACGCCCAACTGCCCCTGGGGTCGCTCTTCGCGGGCTCCTTTCCCGTCCCCTCCCTCGGTGCTCAGGCTGGAAGGGCACTGTTAGGACTGTGAGAAGGGGCTGTGAAAGTGCCGCAATGGAAAGGCTTTAAAAAAGAAAACCTTATCAAAAAATCCTGTTTATGTTCTTGGCTCAAAATGACGTACTGCCCAGCCTGAGGTGGTGCTAAGAAATCTCCTAAGCACCCATCAGCAGCCATCACATTACCCAACTGCCTCCACCGCAGGGGAAGGCACTGCTGCTGGTGTGACCATTTGGGGGCCCAAGTTCCATGGTGCTGCGTGCCTGTGACACAAGAACGAGGGTACCTGGCCCTTTGCTTTAGCAATGTAAACGCACTGCTCCTGCATTTAAGGTCAAAACTGGCGGAATCCAACCGCGTCATGCTGAAGGCTCCAGGAGCATCACAGATGCAGAGAACACGCTGCATCTGGGGAAAGCGCAGGCGCCCTGAGCGGCCAAAGGGCACTTGGAGGCAACTAGCACATCAGAGGCGGGAAGCCCAGCCCGACTCGGCTAAGCCCCGCTCTCCACCACACTCCTTTCTGGGGAGGCTCCAGGGAGAGCCACCAGGACTCAAAGCATACTTAATATTTTGAATTCCTACTTTATTATACACAAAACTATGCTATGTAGATAACTTCAGATGGATCCAAATTCCAAGTTGAAAACCCAGCATAAAATGCACTCCCAAGAATACATGATTAGACAATGTTTATCACAGCAGCCGGGGTGCTTGGAGGGCTGAATATGGGTTAATCTTGGATAGATTTAAAACACCACCTGTTCACTTCTGTTAAAAAATATATTATAATTGTAATTTCTGTTTCACTGAAGTACTTAATCTTCACGTATTTGGTTTCATCTTTTGAATATGTAGCTGAGTGCAGAACACCTCCCATCCGTCAGCCAGCCAGCCAGCGGCCCCTTTACTGAAAGCCCCCGGGTGTCTCTGGGGCGTGATCGCTGGCACAGGCCGCTGCTCACAGGCCTTCTGCCCAGGCAGCCATCTGTGGGTGGAGCCGCCAAGTCCTGTTCGGGACCTGGGGTCCCTGAAGCCCTGCCAGGGAAGGCTGCCCCGGGGGCTTTGGGTTGGAGCTGGCTAAGACCCTTTACCCCTGTACTCATAAAGGCCAGAGGTAGTGACCCCTTAAAAATGTGTACTTGATTCTCCAGGGCAGAGAAGCTCCATGAAAGCCGCACCTTCAACTTCTCAGTTTCTCAGAGAGGAAAAAAATGAAAACAAAGCACAGAGATGCTTATGGCTGATTTTGCATTTGCCCTGCCTTTTCTACAATGTTTTAAGCTTCATGAGCAAAGGCTATGGATGTTAGAGCTAGAGGCCCATTTAAAGATACTTAGGTCAATCCTGTCACTAACCAGTCGTGAGGTCATTTCCAGGGTGGATGGTTCTGCAGCTCAGAGCCCAAGCTTTGGAGGCAGTTAGCCCAGTGACGCTCAAGCGGGGACAATCCTGCCTTCTCGAGGGAATCTGTCAACACCTGGAGACATCTGGACTGCCACCGCCATGGGGATGCTGCTGGAATCCCCAGGGAAGCTGCCTAGGGTGCTCAATACCCTACAGAGCACAGGCGCTCCCAGCAGGCGGCTACGCGGCCCCAAACGCTGGCCCAGCAGGGCCGGGACCAGGGAGGAAACCCTGTGTTAGGGGCTGTGCCCGGCCTGGAGTCCTGACTCCCAGCGGGAGTCAGGGGATGTTAGGGGGCGCAGCCGAGGAGAGAGACTGGGCCTAGACAAGGTCACGCGAGTGGGACGTGGACGGGATGAGGGGCCTTGAAAGAGGAGGCACTGGACAGCTTGCCCTCCCCTCGCTCGCTCCGGGGCAGGACGCAGGGGTGAGGCGGCCTGCAAGCCAGGAGGACCGCCCTCACCGGCTCCGAACTGGCTGATACCTTTCCTTGGACTCCCAACCTGACCTCTGGAATGGTGAGAAATTTCTGTTGTTTTCTCCCCCCCGTCTATGGCATTTTGTTATGGAGTCCCAGAACGGTGGATACACCCTTGTAGCCATTTAATTGGCATAGTTGATTTATTTGAGCCTGTGTTTCTTTGTATGTAAAAGAGAGTAACAATGATACCACCATATCATCCAGAAGTTGGCAGAATTCAATGAGATGATAAACAGGAAATACCCAAGAGTAGCTGATGTCCCTCTCTCCTACCTTTCCCCTTCAAATAGCCACCTTCCTAACACCACTCAAATCGCTTGCATCTTTGACCTCAGCTGTTTAGAAGGACCTGTTTAGACCACAGTTGGACTGGGGCAACTGTCAGACTAAGGAGCCTCAGGGTCCTTCTCCCTGTGTTCCTGGAGCAAGCCCCAAAAGGAGCAAGTCTGGCCACACATGCCCTTCCTCGTCCGGCACCAGGACGAAGCGCTGCTGGCAGGAGGCATAGACACCTGCTCTGTCTGACTCTGGCCCTGCAGCCAGCAGCGGGAAGTCGTCCAGATCCCCAAGCCTGACCTGCCTCCCTCTGTACGCAGGCACCCCACAGTGCCTGCCCCAGAGGGCTGTTTCATGGTGCGGTCAGGGAGATCATCTTTCGGTAGTACTGGCCCAGACTTAGTCCCCTTGTTGTTAAAGAATGCCCACTGGTGTCTCAGAGACAACAAGAGAGAAAAATGTGGCCAGAATCAGACCAAGAAGGACAGGGGACAGGAGCTTTGCAGAAGCGACCGCAGAGGAGTCGGGTCCCTGGTGACCCCACCTGCCTCGCCTCCCAGCGACCCCTGATGCACCCCTGAAAAGGGGAGCTGGGTGGGAAGATGACAGACACCCTCAGCCCAACTCAGCATTTTTAAACCTGAATAAACTCTTCCTTCCTCAAGACTGAAAATGCTGTGTTGCAGGAAAAGGAGTCAGAATTAAACAGAAATGGCAGAAGTTTAAGGTAGATTTAGGATATTATCTTATTATCCTTGCAGGTCAGCCTGGTAGTCGCAGGATTAAGGAGAGTTCTGCGGGAAAGCAAGATCATAATTTAAGGTTCCTCAAATAGACCAATTTATCTATAAATGGAAAAAGCCCTGAAAGTGGAGTTTTCTATAATAATGCATTTAAACTATTTCTAAAGGTAGCCATTTTATACGGAGTTTATCTTGACTTTGAGTTAAGCATGTATATTCCAAGGTTAATTCATACATTTTAAGAGGTTAGATGATGGATCAAAATGTGGAAGGAGGGAAGGAATTGAGGGGAGAGGCTGTCCCTGGATACACAATGGAGGCCGGCGTGAGGGGAGAATCGGATTGCAGCGCCAGGAGAACAATCCGAAATGATGAGTTCTGGTCCCCAATCTGCCTGCAATAACATGGGGGGAAAATGCTCCCTTTTGTAAAAGGTCTGAGTGTAGTGTTGAAATTCCACTTTGTAACCTAAAATATAAAATGGATTCGGTTCACAGTGTAACTGAGCAGCCTTTAGGTTTGGGTGGGAGTTTGTTTGTGAAAGTGTTAGTAGCAGTATTCCCGAGACAGACAGGCTGCTCCCCCAGGGGCGGGGAATGTGGACACAGATCACTCCAACCAAATATGAAGCTTCCAAACTTTTATTCTCAGCACAGAAATGTCTGTAAGACACTCGAGCAGTCCAGGGGAAGAAACATCATAGAAGGTGGATATTTTTAGCCAACTGGCCAGGTGCTTGGATGAATTGGAAAGTAAAGACCTCCGTGGATTGCTGGTATTAACTGAGTGCCAACAAGAGAAGGCTGATCTTAGTGGTTAGGGGTGCAGGGGTGACCAACACTTATGCGCATGAGGAGCTTCCCTGCCAGTAGGAGAAGACAGCCCATCAATGATAACATGATGAAGGGAAGTACATTATACAGCATGTCAGGAAGTGAGTGATAAAGGCCATGATCAAATGTATAGCAGGGCAAGCAGGGTCAGCAGGTCAGGGAGGGGTTTGGGGGAGGATGTCACCATTTGAAACAGCATGATGTCCGCAGAACACACCGACCAGGTGAGAACCTGTGCGTACCTGGGGATGGGGCAGGGAGTCACGTGGCTATGGGGCACAGTGTCCCCAGCAGGGACACACCCAGTGACCACAGAAGTGGAGGAAGGAAGAAAAGGAGAAAGGCAGCTTTCAAGATGATTTTACTATTCGTATTGAGTGGTCAGCTGTAAATAATTAATTTTTGCAGATACTTTCAGGGAAATCAGGTTTGGGTCAATCTTAAGAAGACAAGTGGCTTACAGATACTGATCTCTCTACAATGTTTAATTTCAGAAAACCCAGATCCAATGGCTATCAAAAATAAAATTAAATACCCAGAACTTTAAGTTTACTGTTCTTCAATTATTTGGGTTGTTAATTTAGCTAATTGGTATTTTAAATTTGAAGCTCTGCAAATCTGTAAAATATTTATAAGAGAGTGAAGAAATGCCACACACAGTGTTGAATAATAAATCTTTTAAATGAGGAGATGGAAATGTCACTTGGCATTTCTGTTCTCTGCTTTCATTTGAGCATGTCAAATATTGTCGACCAGCAAGATGGCAGACTTAATTAAGTGCACATAGAAGGGACAGGAGGGGTTTTTACCAGAAGCTATGTAAATGCGAAAATATGCACAGATAATTATGTGGGCTCCCACATTTCATTTCACATTGGGTTTCCAAATTTGTTTTAATGTAGAATAAGCATGTGAGGTATCCTTGATGTAAAGTCTTTGCTGTAAGGTTTAAATGCTTCTACCCTTTTAGTCAAACAGATTCCTGAAATACGACCGACGAATCATTTGATGTCTAATACCTTTCAGCAGAAATTGTGATAAGCACTCATCAGTCACCCTTGGAGGATGCATTATGACTGTGTAATATTTTCCACTAGCACCCGATGATTCATACCTGTTTCACAGAGGACAGAATATTTATATTCTAAAAAGCAATCACAGATTTGAGATATTTGAACTAAATTTTGTATTTTACTAAGGCAAATAAGTTTATAGGAAATATAATTACTTTTAACCTGGTTATATACCACAGTAAATATTAGAATTGAGCCTGCTGGGGAGGGACTGCCAATTGTCCAAATGAATTTCTGTGGTGTATATATTTTTTAGAGGCAACCAAGTGCACCATATTTGTAAGACTGAACAATTTAAAAACCAATCATGGATGATGATGAAGCATTTTAAGAAGCCATGTGGGTCTGTTGTCTAATAGGGGATCCAGATGCCTCCTCAGGCTTTAGCAAAGCTCAGTTATGGCTCACACCCCCAGCTGCTGACGAGTCACTGACGCCTGCCCTCTGCTCTATGATCCTTTCCAGAGGACCCTACCCTGCCCTCTGTGTGGGGTCTTCCACCCAGGTGTGCTCTAAGCAGAGTCAGCATACTGTTCCAGATCCCTAGGTCCTTCTGAGAGAGGACACAGCTCAGAGGGCTGGGGTTTGCAAGCAGATGCATGCACCCATACGCATACACTCCAAAATATGTGCCCATGTGCACGCAGCCACTCATGGTGCTTAATGTTTAGATGGGGTAGCAGTGCCAACCACAGTGTATTTCAAGGGAAATCCCCACAATTCTGGCAGAGACCACAGTGTACTTGCTGAGATTTCCACACACCTGGTGTGGCAGGCTTGTGGGGCAAACATGTTGAACTGAACTGAAAACGCCAGGCTACTTGTCAATTTGCCAACAAAATGGCACCTGCACGTGGCTCCAGCACATGGGTGCCTACTTCCATGTTGAGAGGCTAAGATTCTCTCTTTTCAACTGCACATCTGGGCCCTAAGCAGGGAATATCAGGTTAGAAAAGTGGTCTCAATGTCCATGTGCTCACAGACGTGTGGCTAAGCCCGTGTGTGCAATGTGCCATGGCTATGGCCCTCCACCTTTGGCCATTTAGTTTCTCAATGAGGTGCCCTGACCGTGGAGCCCAGCTGGGGCCGGCTGCACAGCCCGCCTCTGTGCTGTTGAGGCATCTCGAATCTGTACTCCACATTGCTCACACTCACTCACATGTGGGCTGTTCACTGCACTAAAGGTCATCCATCACACGAGAACAGACCCATAGATCAGTGGAACAGAGAGCCCAGATATAAACCCACACATATATAGTCAATTAATATATGATAAAGGAGCCATGGACATACAATGGGGAAATGACAGCCTCTTTGACAGTTGGTGTTGGCAAAACTGGACAGCTACATGTAAGAGAATGAAGTTGGATTATTGTCTAACTCCATACACAAATGTAAACTCTAAATGGGTCAAAGACCTAAATGTAAGTCATGAAACCATAAAACTCTTAGAAGATAACATAGGCAAAAATCTCCTGAATGTAAGTATGAGCAGTTATTTCCTGGACACATCTCCTTGGGCAAGGGAAACAAAATAGAAAATGAACAAGTGGGACTACATCAAACTAAAAAGCTTCTGTACAGCAAAGGACACCCTCAGCAGAACAAAAAGGCATCCTACAGTATGGGAGAATATATTCATAAATGACTCATCTGATAAGGGGTTAACATCCAAAATTTATAAAGAACACCCAAAAACCAAATAACTTTATTAAAAAATGGGAAGAGGACCTGAACAGACACTTCTCCAAAGAAGAAATACAAATGGCCAGCAGGCACATGAAAAGATGCTCCACATGGCTAGTCATCAGAGAAATGCAAATTAAAACCATGATGAGATATCATCTCATACCAGTCAGAACTGCCACCATCCAAAAGACAAGAAATAACAAATGTCAGCAAGGATGCAGAGAAATGGGAGCCCTCCCAGACTGCCGGTGGGAATGTAAACTGGTGCAAAGCAGTACGGAGGTTCCTCCAACAACTAAAAATAGAAATACCTTTTGACCCAGCAATTCCACTTCTAGGAATTTACCTGAAGAAAACAAAAGCCCTGATTCAAAAAGACATATGGACCCTTATGTTTATCGCAGCACTATTTACAATAGCCAAGGTATGGAAGCAACCTAAGTGTCCATCAGTAGATGAATGGATAAAGAAGATGTGGTACATATACACAATGGAATATTATCCAGCCATAAAAAGAAAAGAAATCCTGGCATTTGCAACAACATGGCTGGATCTAGAGGGTATTAAGCTCAGTGAAATAAGCCAGGTGGAGAAAGACAAGTACCATATGACTTCACTTATTTGTGTAGTATGAAAACAAAACAAAATAGGATAAACAAAACAGCAGTAGACTCATAGACACTGAGAAATGACTGGTGGGTAACATGGGGGAGGGGTTGGGGTGGGTAAGTGGGAGAGGCTGAGGGGGATAAAGGAGCAAAATAATTTGAAATCACAATGTAAGATGGTCACGGGGACAGCAGTATAGTACGGGGAATACAGTCAGTGGCTCTGTAACACCTTCCTGTGCTGACAGATAGTGACTGCACAAGTAGGGGTGAGGATTTAATAATATGGGTGACGGCTGACCCACTGTGCTGTCCATCCAAAACCAACATAAGATTGTATATCAACAATGCCCCAATAAAAAAAAAAAGGCCTCTGTCACGTGGCCGCTTTGCCCCACGCTGCATTTGTGTGGAGCTCGCTGCAGCAAGCACAGAGCGCGGGGCGCTGACGGCTGCTCTCAGCTGTCACGGCGATGGCTTTCCTGCTGCGCTGCTGAGAACCCCAGTTCTCCTCTGGGGTTCAGCTAACCTGCTTGCCCACGAGTCAGCCCTGAATGCTAACCCATGCTGAACTGTATTATCTTTCAGCTACATGATCTGGGAAATGCAGGTGAAGCTGACAAGGTCTGCACAGACTTGGTCCTTTCCCTGTCTTCTTGTCTGCAGTCTGAGTAAATGCCTGAACACACACACACACTCTCTCTCTGTCTCTCTCTCTCTCTGTTTTGGTTGTGTCTGGCACCACTGACACCTGGGCGATTCTCCCTCTTCAGAGGTTCTGCCTTCTGCAAGGCTGACATGCAGTCCTGTGCACCTCAGGAGACATCCGCAGGCGTGGCCATGGATTCATTCTGTATGCATTCACTAGACTGTTATTTATTGAGCAATTACTATGTACTAAAGCCAGTTTTAGGTGCTTAGTACACATTTGGAACAAAGCCACCATCATAGCTCTTAAGGTTTACAAGTGGATGGAAAATACCCAAATAAGGGTACAAATAAGCATATAATTACTCAGTATGCTAAGTTCTATCCAAAAAACTGAAACCCAGTTGTAACCTACAAAGTAACAGATGACAGGAACCTGCTGGATGTGGTCTGGGCAGGGTCTCTGAGGCGGCAGCACTCATGCCCAGGTTGTGGGTGAGGAGACAGTCCCATCAGGAGCAGGGCAGTGCCCCTGATGTAGTGACCAGAGGCATGGGCAGAGATGCTCGAAGGGAGCCCAGAGCCACAGTGCCACACACTCAGGGAAAACCCTTCAAAGAGGCCTCAGGAAATAATGAATTCAGTCTACCTGGATTTGCCGGGAGCCGCGGAAGCGGGTTGCTATTGCTGAGGGATCACTGGCTTTCCTAACTGAATGCCCCCCAGCGATAAACTGTAGCTCTGAATGTCTTCCGCCATATCGAAACGTGAAGGCTGCGTGCGGGTCACTGGAGAGGCGGGTAAAGCCCGGTGCCCCCACCACAGCGCCTACCTGGGCAGCTGGGGGCACCCTGTGCACGTGCCCGCACACAGCCCGAGGGGGCGTGCAGAGCTGCAGTGGGAGCCCGGCTGTGCCAGCCGTAGAGGAGCATTGGTGGGGGCACTGGTGTTTCATAAGCCCTCCCCATCCTTCGATGATCCCCTTGAAAACGTGGGGCCTCACTCTCTTCCCTCCCTGCTGACCGACTGACTCACTTCCAGGGATCAGAATGAGGCCGGAGTGACAGGGTCCGAATCTGGGGGACTAGGTTATAAGCTTCTTGCTCAGTCTCCCCCAGATCGCTCCCGAGGGCACACAGCTGCCATGCCCAGAGACACCGGGGCAGGCCCGTGGGGGGTCCAGGTGGCCAGGACTGGTGACCCCAGGCTCACACCCAGCTGAGGTGCCATCTGGGCAGTGGGTGGGTGCCCAGCCCTGGCCAAGCAGGTAACGTAGCCCAGTGACAGCCGGAACGTGACACCCTCAGTCAGATCCCCTTGACCTGCTCCTGGGCTCCTGACCTTCAGGAGTCCTGTGCTATCGTAAATGTTTATTGCTGAGCCTCCTCAGATGCGGAGTGACCTGTTACACAGCAAGACAGAACTAACACAGACCCACATAACATCTCCCTTTTAAGATGGCAGGGTGAACTGTGTTATTTCTTAAAAATACAACCATATTTTAAAAACCCCATCTGTATTCCACACACCAGTCTGATCAACTTGAGCATCTATCTGTGCATGCATATATTCAGTAAGTAAATACACACTTGTGCATTGACCAGTTACAACTTCATTTGAAAATATTAAGTCAAACCACAAATGAACTAAAATAGATTTCTTTTTCTAGAGCAGGTAACATGATTTCTTTGGTCTAGCTTTTCCCTAGCTGTAAAATGGGGCTAGATCAGAATCGGTCTCAAGGCCTCATGATTTGCTCATCACCGTCCCCGCACACAGCAACAGCCATGTGTTAACCAGGAGCAGAGGTGGGGGTACTTTTGGAGTATCTTCCGAATCAGACTGACGCAACAAAATCAAGAACATACTTTCTCCCTCTATAGATGCAAGGTTATGTGAACAACAATGGCCAGTAGTGTCTGACGCTTAACTACCTGGTAGTCTCTGTTTTAAACAATTCGAGGCTGTCACCACAAGAAGTTGAGGCTCCTGTTTTCACCATACATGGTTCCCAGGTGAGGAAACTGGGGCACTGGAAATGTAACGCACTGGGCCAAGTTCTCATGGGTCCTAAGTGACTCGGATTCCAATACAGGCAATTAGGAGTCTAGATCCAAGATCTTTTCTGCCAAACCAGGTGCTCAGGCTCAGTTTAGGGAATGGGAGGCCCCCTCAGTGTCCCCCACTTTGCAGGGGTCCTCGCCCCACCGAGGTGACCACATCCAAGATAAATCACAGAGTGGCAGGGTGAGCAGAGGGAGAGCAAGGTTCCCCACGGGATCTCCACTGGCCCCAGGAGGGGTTCAGAAGTGACCCCATGACAGAGGCATGAAAGGAGAACTACCATGCCATGGACTCACCAGGACCCACAGCTGGAGCCAGAGGGCCAGCGAGGACCAGGGGAGTGGAGGGCGGGTTTCTGGGTCTGTGTGAGGTAGGGGCAAGCAGACCATGAGCTCCTGCCACACAGCCTGCATCCCCAAGGCCAGCGGGGACTGGAGAGTGGCCTGGCCAAGCACCAGGGGCAGCACCTGCACAGAGGCCAGCAGAGACCCAGGGGCGGCCTGGGCCAAGTGAACTTAGAAACCTCCTCTACCACGTCCACAAGCTCCCCTGCCACCCTGGGGGCAGCAGTGGGGCAGCTGAGCATCCACATGGGAGCGGCTGGCCAGAGCCACGGCAGAGCCAGCCACACTGTGGAAGGCCTGCTTCCTGCTCAGTGGGGCGCTGGTGGCTCTGGGGTACCATCCGGTGGTTCACATACCCAGATTTAAAACCACATTTCTTTCACATGTATGGGTCTCCTGTTGAGTGCACTGCTGACCCTGCCTCTTGAGAAGGTCCTGCCCTGGCATTCATGACACGTCACACACAGCATGAGGACTGAAGCCCTGCGTGGACAGAAGGGCCCAGAGCTGGTGGTCAGACAACCCACGTTTCCTCGCTCAGTGGGGCCAGTGACCAGGCATGACATGAGGCAGCTTCTTCTCCAGGCCAAAGAAGCGAGGGCCCTCCTGGTGCCGGTCGGCAGCCCCCACCCACGCCTCCGCCCGCTCCAGCCACTCCTTTCCGTCTGTGGGTAAAACACTTCCAGTCCCAGACACTGACCACCTCGGCGAGCTTCTCACGTGCTCACACCCTGCAACACTGCGGAAGCCACTGTGCAGCACTCAACTCCAACTTTCTGTCAAGTTTTTATGCCCAGAACTGTTCCTCCTAAAGCCACAGTCTTAGTAAAAATCAAGTTCTGTCATCTTACCTGAAATTGTGTGATCTCGACGGGATTCAGGAAATCAGGAAATCTTCTGGAACTGTGACTTCTGTTAAAGAGCAGCTATGAATGCTCTTCGTGCAACCCAAGCACCACTTATTTTTCAGACATACTTTGAAGTGTGTTAGGCTGATTTTAAAAATGTTTTCCCAGAATTGTAAGCATACTATATGATGTATGCACTCTTTACCACAGACAGTGAATTTTAAGGTAAATCTGTTAAATATGCACTGAAGTAAATGATACACTTTTTTTTTTGTCCCTGATTTGAGTTAAAATAGTAAAAACTGATGACTTTTTCATGCATTAATGCAAGACATTCCCAGAGCTGGGATTATATTGGAGCAGCATGACCCAATAAGCAGAGTGGAGAGATTTTGAGACATAACAAAAATGGACTGTAATGTACGAGTCTAAGAGAATGTGCTCTTACCAAGTGGAAATTAAAACCAGGCTGGCCAGCAGAGTGCCACGCTGCTGTGTTTGAACCTGGAAGTTGGTATGTGCCTGACTTTACCTTTGTTTTGCACTCAGTCACTAAAACAAAATACCACATCTGGCCGAGTGAAATGCACACTCACGGTTTGTCGCTGGCAGCTGCCTTCAGGTCTCCAGTGATGAGGGTCCACATTCGAATGTCCCACTGTGCATGTGAACTCACACTGCCCACGTTAAGCTTTGCCTTCAGTTAGGAGAGTGACTTCTTCCTGGAAACAGGTGCAAGTCCTCCTTGTGAATAAAACTTAGAGGGCTGCATCCGTTCCTTATACCCATCTGCCACCTTTACCCAATCGATAATAAGCAGAGCCATCTTTTTCCTTGTTGCCTAAATTGGTGCTTTTGTAAAAGCTAAGTGAACATTCTAACACGTACTGTTGGTATCCTTCTATACTGTATCATTTTTGAATTGAAAAGTAGTATGTGTCATCGCCGTTACGTGGTGCATGTCCACCTGGCCTATATGCTCATAACACCTGAATGCTGCAATCAGATACAGAGCTTCTGGTGTCACTGGAAGGATCTCGGTGCATTTTTATTGTTTAAATGAAAAGCTGTCTGCGAGCCTGGCTTTCAAGCCAATGTTTTCATTTGGGAACAGAAGGTGTAAAAGTGAAAATACGTCTCACTCTTTCTTTAAAATGGGGCCTAAAAATGTTTTCTAAGAAGGCATCGTGCACATCTGCCTGTGATTTGTCTTGGATTTCTAAGGAGGCATACACCAGAAAGCAAAATAATATCTGGAGAAACACCAGTGGGCACGGCATGGTGGGGCTATGCTGACAAGCTCTCAGGGAGCTTGTGTTTTCAGAGATTTTTTTGTGTGTCCTTTTTCCCCAGAGAAACAAATCTGAATCTCTTTGGTCACATCAGAAGCAAAAGCAGCCATCAATTTAGAAAGTGTTGAGACTTTAAAAGTGGAAATAACCCAGCACTGTGTCAAGACTTCTAAACACAGATTTTTAAAAATTTGTTTGAGTGATAAACATCCTAGTTCAACACGTAAAGAGTCAATAAAACCTGTTTCTCTGCAAGCAGCACTGTGTTCAGACTTCCCTCTGACATGGGGCACCTACGGGGTGAGGCGGCATCTGACCCACGGTTGCATTTCTACCAGCAGAAAGCACCGCAACAGCAACGGAGGCAGATAAGCTTCCTCTCAGACCCGGGGGGCAGCGTCCGTGTGCATAGACTTGTGCACCTTTAGAATTCCCCCCTGTGCGGTAATTAAGAAATTTGCAGCAATTTTTAGCAGCTCTTCGACCTGACATTTTGGGGAATTTTAAAAATGGGAATGGATCAAAACATGGCAGTAAAGCTCAGTTCCCCACCGACTCCTGGGTCTCCAGGACTTCCGGAGGGGCGCGTCCCTGCAAACAGCTCCCTCGGGCACCCACAGTTCAAACCCTTTCACCTCTGCCTTGGAATTTAAAGTGAAGCATCAGTGGAATTAGCGTGAGTCATTCCACAGCTCCTCACAAAGTCTCTCTGCTGCAGAGAGCGGAGTTTTAGTTCGCTGGGGCTGCTGTGTCGAAGGATCACAGGCTGGGAGGCGTAAAGGACAGAAATGTATTTACTCACAGTTCTGGAGGCAGGGAGTCCAAGCTCAAGGTGTGGACAGGCCGCTTCCTCTGAGGCCTCCGTCCTCCGCTTGCAGGCGGCCGTCTTCACCCCACGGCTTCCCTCCACGTCCATCTGCATCCTCATCCCCTCCTCCTACTAGGACACCAGTCAGGTGGGATCAGGGCCCACCCTTGTGACCTCATTTTACCTTAATCACCTGTTTAAAGTTCCCACCTCCAAACACAGCTGCATTCTGGCGCCCTGGAGGTGAGGGCTTCAACATACGAATTTTGGGGGGGGACACAACTTGCAACATTCTCTGTACTCTGATTCACGGACGTGAAAGGACAAGATGGTTGTTCAGCCAGTTAATAAAGACTCAGTGGGCACCTGTGGAGACCTGAGCCTGCACAGGTGCTGAGGCCGGGAAGCCCTGAGACAGGCCTGCCAGCAGAAGTTGCCTGTGAAGGAAGCTGACGGAATGGAATTGGGGTGAGGACCACCTTGAAATAATGTCTCTAATTTTCATGGAACTTTTCCCCTCGTATATTTTCTCCTCTGCCCATCAGAAAGCTGGCACCTTTTCTTCCTTTCAGAGGCAACATCCAAGACAAAGCAAGAATAAAATCTAACCCTGACGTGAGCCAGCTCGCCTTTGTGTGTCTGAGTTTGAAGTGCTGTTGTTTCTGGTTGAAATATTCAAAGTGGGTGAAAATGTATAACCCAGGCCATGAATAACATGGTCGAGATGGTGAGAATTCAACAGCCTCCGTCTGTGCGAATGGGATCGGGTCGCCAGTGTTACGAGAAATGAGTTTCTATTAAAGGCCAGGTTTTGATGCTTTCTCGTTCCCGGTGTTCGGCTTTCTACCACATAATGGGTGATTGGTAGAAACGCATTGAAAACATCATTGTGAACAGGTGCGTGATTCAAGCAGCCGCTGTTTAAGCGACAGCTGAAGCACCAAAGCGAACACTAGCAGATAAATGTGTGTGTAATTTTAGAGTTAATAATTATGTTGCATAATTTCCTTTGGAAGAGGAGTTTATAATAACATTTTCTAAAAGTGCCAAGCAAAGTAATTACACACTTGGCAAGGCATAAAAACTAAACAACTTGGCAAATGCCTCATTAACCAAGTTCTCAGGTCAATGCAAGGTTTTATTTTACTTAAAGAAGGAGATTATTTTTTTTTAAATAGGGCTTACTTGGTATCTTATGGTTTCATCGGTTTTCTTGTAATTACAATTTTGCTTACTAATATGATGTTTTAAAATGTGATTCTTTCTTGTAAGACAACATGGTCAAAGAGAGGGGGCCACCTCATTCACAGACATAGGGTGGGACTGACTCTAGCAAATACAGGGACCCACCCCTTCGGTTCCTAGTCCCAAAGGGCTTGAGCCATTCTTTCCACCTCCATGGAAGCCGGACGTCCACATTTCAGTTTGATAAGTTTTTGGTGGGCGTTTAACTAGCAGCTTCAGAAATCATTTTGGCGACGATGACATGATTTTGTGAGCTTGTTCTGAGAAGTCCTGAGGGTGGCTCCACTTTTAGAGCTCAGAGTTACATCACGGGAAGGTCCTAACGGTGTCGAGGTTTAAGTAAATGATTCTTCATGTAAGTTATATGAATCTACCGATCCTCTCATGACGTCCCCCTTTATACTGGGGCACTTGCTAATCAATTCCAGCTGGTAGCCAATGAAGTAAAGAGCCTGCGAACGCGGCCCAAATGGACAAAGGGGATGTGACTCAGATGGGTCTCAGCTACTCTTCATGTGTTGATCCGGTTGGTAGCTGACCAGGAGAGTTCTCACACATTTAAAACGATTTTTAAATAAATCTGATGCATTTGTTTCAACTTTCTTACAAATAAAAGATAAAATACACATAATGCCACCACTTAAAATATGTGAGATGATAAGTAAAAGTCACAGCCACACCCATTCAATCCCCCTTCCCCAAGAGGTAGCAATTCTTTATGTTTGATCCACAACTGACTTTCCAGGTTTCTTCTTAGGTTTTATGCAATCTAGTCTATTCTTTAAAAAAAAAAAAAACATAGGCACATTATGCACATTGGATTGTAACTTGTTTATATCACTTACCACTACAGCTTAGAAAATTTTATATCTCAATAATAAAGATTCTTCTTCTTAATGGATACATAGGATTTTGTTCTATGATACACCATAACTCATTTTTATATGCCCTATTGATGAGCATTTATGGCATATCCGTTTTATACACAATACTGCAAAATAAAAATCCTTTGGGTATACATATCTTTGTCTATTTAATTTTTATTTCTGTAACTTAGACATCTAAAGAGGAATTCCTCAGTCAAAAAGTTGTGTACATTTAAATTTCTCATCCTCAGTGAATCACTTGCAATCAGGAGGGTTGGGCTAACTTATATTCCTGCAGCAGTGTGGGGCAGCACCCATGTGTCCCTGCCCCATCGTCTCTGTATGCCATGTGTTTTTCTTTTCCATAAGCAATAAAGGCATTCCACCAATGTCTTATTTTGCATTTATTTAATTACTATTGATGTGCAGAATTTTTTCATAGGTTTATAGTTTGGCTCTGTTTCCTGGCCAGAGGAAGTGAAATCAATAAATTTTTCTCAGATTCAAATCATCATTATTAATACTATATCAATTATTGGTGACTAGCAACAAAAATAATATTTGCTAACAGCTGATGAGGACTTGCACATCTTATCACTGAATTTTCATGGCAACGCTTACTCCTCTGCTCATTCAGTTAAGTATCTACAAAGCACCTACTCTGCGCCAGGCTGTGCTGTAAAGATGAAATGGTCGGTGATGAAAATGGGCGCCTGGCCTCACGGGAGGAGCACGGCGTCACCTTCGGCTCCAGACAAACGGACTGCAGCCTGCAGGCGCGGGGTGGTTTACTCAAGGGCACGCGGCTGGAAAGCTGGAAAGTCCAATACAGGAGCCAAGCTTGTAGCGCCCACAGTCTAAGACAGGCACAGGACTACCAAGTACACCTGTCCACTGTGCAAACATTTTTATTTGCTGCCTGTAGAACCCCAGCCAGAAATAAAACTAATTAAGCCCAAAATTCACATGTGGGAGCGGGTGGTCTTTTGTTAAAATAACTTTTGCTATTATATTTTAATGCATCTCATCACTACCTTATCCGTGCCTCAGTTATTAGATGTCCAATATGAATTATCTTCCTATTATAATAGCAAAAAACAGCAACAGGTGACCTCGGAAAATCATGTTTGAAAACAGGTAAGTGCATTTAAGTATAATTGATGGCACAAGTAATAATGCCACAGTCTAGTACTTACAGAAGTAATTACACTTCAGAAGATCAAAATTAATTTGTACACTTCTGATGCACTTTTAAGGCTGTTGACATTTTATTGTAGTGCTTCTAATGAAATGAAAATCATTAATAATTGTTCCTACTTGAGTGTGACAAATGTCATTTGGCTGGAAGGGCAGAAGTACCACTGAGCACAGCCAAATTCTGATGTTCAAAGTCGGGGGTGGATATTAATATTCAAATGGTCTCAGGCATCTGTGTGGCCACCAGCAGCTGATGGGCGTACATCCTGAAATGGGTGTGTGTGAACCCCGACACGATTTCCTCCTCCTCTTTACTGGCCGGGCCATCACACTGGCGGAGGGGCACATGGAGGGCGAGCACAAACCGTGCAGACGCACCTGCAGCACGGGGGCCGTTGGGGCGCCAGGTGGGCGTGGCATGGGAGGCCTCCGCGTGCACCCATCATCGGCCATCCCACCCGCTCTTTTGCAAGATGTATTTGGGGGATCATTGTTAAAACCACGGGCACATAATGACAGATGAAGACTCATCAGCATTTATTGTGCACTTACAAATCTCAAATTATTCATTTTCAAAGAGAGATAAGCCAGGGGTTCACAGATGGGTTTTTAATGTAAACAAATGAAAGAAAAATTAAACTGAGCACACTACCCAGTTTAGAGGGACATACAAAACAGCCTTGGATAGCCAGGGTTGCCCTGGGCCTTAGGCCAATTCTTTGTTTTTGTCATTGTGGTAAAGAGCTCATAACATAAAATGTACCAAGAGTGACATTTAGTACATTCCCGTTGCTGTGCAGCCATCACCTCCCCCCAGTTCCAGAACACTTCCGTCACCCTACAGGGAAACCCTGCATCCAGTCGCAGTCACGCCTCAAAGCCTGCCCACCCAGGCCTAAGCAAACAGCAGTCTATTTTCTGTCTTTAAGGATTTTTCCATTTTGGACATTTCCTATAGAAAAGAATCACACAAGAAGTGGCCTTTTGTGCCTGGATTATTTCACTTGGCACAGCGTTTCTGAGGCTTACCCATGCTGGAGCATGAATCAGTACATCATTCCTTCTAGGGTAAGAGTATTCTGTCATATGGATTGACCACAGTTCGTTAATCTTTTCAGCAACTCATGAACATCAGAGTTGTTCCCATCTTTTGGCTGCTGTGAATAGTGTTGCTGTGAACATTTGTGCACGGGTTTATGTCTGAACATGTACATTCAAATTTAACTTAGGTAAAAGTTGTCATGTAGACAAAGGGGGTACAGAAAGTATGTGTGTTCTTTCCCTCCCTACCTTCGCCCTTGATAGGAAGCTGGAAGTCAGCCTTCTACAGGGAAGCTGTGTGTCTCTGCCCCAGTCAGCAGGGTTTCCATGGTGGCCACTTCCAGCCCCATCACACGGGGATGGTCTGCTCCAGTTAGCTCTGCAGCCTTCAGACAGATGCAAAAATGCCTATTGTGGGAGGGGAGAAACAGATGGATGGGTAGGAAGGTGAGGCAAGGGACAGAACACCCGCTGCCCTGCAGGCCGTATCCAGGATTCAGGCTTTCATCACAGGAAGTGGGCAGACAAGGAGGGCCTCTCAGTGCCGTGAACGGGGCTGTTTCCAGGGCTGCCATTGCCCCTTGCCCTCAGCTTCAGTGTCCAGGCTTGGAACAGCCCCTCCCTGTCTCATACACAAACTGCTTCCCATCCTTAGCACTCCTGGCAAATGTGGCCTCCTTTGTCGGACGTCACTGACTTCCCCATGTAAGTTGGTAACGATGATGTGACTGGCTCCCTCCTTCTCACGCCTCCCATGTGACCCAGCTCTAACACACCCCCTTCCTAGCACAGAAAATGCATCTGTAAACTGCTCTGCCCTCTGGCCGTGTGCTCCAGGACAGTGCACGTCCCCCGCACATCCACTGCCACACGCACTGCACCCACTGAATGCCTGGAGGTCAGGGCAGGTGCAGGAATGCCCAGATGGCGGCAGTGGGGCTACGTGGTCTGCACTGCACTCAGTCGATACCCACATACCACCTTACCAGCACACCTGCAAGGTGTGCATCCCATTCTGTATTAGACTTCTCCAGGGAAACAGAATCAATACAATATGGGTGCATATAAACGGTCATAGGGAGAGAGAAAGACTGATTTTAAGGAATTGGCTCATGTGATTGTGGGGGCTTGATGAGTCCAGATCAGCAGGGTAGACCAGCAGGCTGGAGACCCAGGGGAGAGCTGTAGGATAGTCTCAAAGGCCATCTGCTGGCAGAATTCACTCTTGCTCTGGGGAGGCTGAGCTTTGTTCTGTTACCGTCTCCAAGTGACTGGATGAGGGCCACCCACATTACAAAGTGTAATGTGCTTTACTCAAAGTCCACCAATTTAAATATTAATCTGATCCAAAACACCCTCATGGAAATATCCAGAATAATGTTTGACCAAATGCCAGGGCACTGTGGCCCATCCAAGTTGACCCATAAAAACTGACCATTACACATTCTGTTTCCAAATTAACATCTCCTTACATTT
Organism: Manis javanica; assembly: GCF_040802235.1. Classification (NCBI taxonomy): domain Eukaryota; kingdom Metazoa; phylum Chordata; class Mammalia; order Pholidota; family Manidae; genus Manis; species Manis javanica. The sequence goes on from NC_133160.1 coordinate 2,628,823, forward strand.
TTGGGTCAGGAGCTCAACAGAAAGCGGCAGGCAACTTTGAGTCTATGATCTGGAATCTAGAAACAGAAGTGGCCACATCAGTGATCCTGTGGGCATCATGCACATGAGTAACACATAACAGGGAACATTCCAGAGGTATGCGTGACGTTTTGCAGACTCATCTGAAGAAACACTCCCTAGGAAACACGTGAAGTCTCCTGGCAGCTTCTCAGGGATGCATAAGGATTGTTCTTAGTTATACAAGAAATTCATCAAGAGTTCTTTTTATGGCTACCCGGGATTTCCTTGAGAAGTGTTTTAATCAGCCCTTTTCCTATTGTTTAGCAGTAGTCATGGTAATAAATAATTACCTAGAGAAAAATCAATGTAGGTCGGTGTTGACATCATCAGATAAGAACACCCAGAACATGTGTAACATCTCTCAAAGGAGGTGTTCTCGTGTCAGCTACATAAAGCCACGCTTTATTGGCATTTTAATTGTGCAATGTTAAAATAATGCAATATTAAAAATTCATTTAAGTCTCAGTTTAGGCACAGAATTCAAAAGTTGGCAATTAATCCTAGTTAAAAAATAGACAAGAGTAACATAATTTCGAAGCTGCAGGATCTGGTGAATACCAACCCAACACACCCTCCTCTAGCTGGGAAACAGAAGGCCCTGACACCTCTAGGCAAGATGAGGCTTGAATTAGGCAGTTCAGGTTAAGAGCAGGAAGCCCAGCATTGTTGGGAGGCCAGCCATGAACTCTGATACGTGGACTCAAAGACAGGGCCAGGGAGGCCCCCTGCTGCTGACCCTCATTTCACGTGTCCTGTGTTAAGGGCCTTTCTCACAGGAGGCTCCAGCCTGACAGCTTCTAGAACACCCTTTAATGTACTCGGTGCCCTACTGATAGGTCATTAGGTAAACCACCCTCCTGCTGAGACAGATTGCACACACACACACACACACACACACACACACACACACAAATTTACTGGCTACCGATGGTTGAAGCCAGTTGACTTCATCTTGACACACAGATACACGACCTTCCGAATTCCACCTGCAGGACTTTTCTGTCTTCACTGAGACCCAACTTGCCGCATCCACAATATCCAGAAGCAGGATGGTCTAACGCTTTACGTAATCCAAAATTAAATCTGTCAAATGGGGTGAAGACAACGTCCATCAAAAATTGATCATCTCACCTCGAGACAAGTGCTGGGCATAGAAGCCACAGGGCATAAATCTGCAAAGAAGTAAAAAGCTAACCTTTTCAAACAATATGGCTTCTCTCTCACTTACCAACTTTACATTTCCCTGTATGGCCCCGGAAGATGACTGGTTAGCCAGAGACGGGTAAGATTCCTCAAGGGAGGAACAACCTAAGACAGGCACAGTCGCAGGGGGGCCATCAGGTGAGAATTTGGGGATCAACAGAGGTGAGGCTTAGAACCTCACCCCCCCTGCTTTGAGAGAAATCTTCTGCATCCGTGGATGTCTTGCTGCCCTTGTCTAGCCTGGATTAATACTCAGTCCATAGGCACACACCTGATCATCTACATTTGCCCTCTTACAGCACTAAACTATGTTTTCTACCTTTATCTTGCATCTACCTACCACTTCAGCATTTTATTAAAAATAAAAATAATAATAATAATAGGAGAAATGTGGGATCAACATATAAATCAAGTACAAAAATCAAACGAATATTCATATTTGACCTGATTGTTTATAGGTCATAATGCGTGATCAGAACCGAAAGTTTCTGTGATGACTGCCCTTGTACTGTTCACCATGTAAGAATTTATTCACTCTGTAAGAATTTGTTCACCATGTAAGAACTTGTTCGTTATGCTTTAGAAGATTGGAGACTGACGAGAATTAGGCTTGAGATGGATTAATGATTGTGCATTGAGCGTTGACCCCACTATACTGAATTTTATTGTGGTTAACAACCATTTGATCAATAAATATGAGAGATGCCCTCTCAAAAAAAAAAAAATTTGATCATCTCATAAGTACAACTTTATGCTTGTGTGAAATAGGAACAGCTTTTCAAGCATCTTGCCCAGTTTCTCCACCTGGCTGGTGGCCTAGGCAGCCGAAGGCTGTGCTTGTTGAGCCCCATCTAGACTTCCAGGCCAGGACTTGGTGAGAAGCAGTTCAGCACCGATTTGCCACCTTTAGCTGATTTGTTGTGCCCTGCGAATCCCTTTCTGAGCCTCAACTTCCCCACACGTAAATGTGGGTATCATAGTTGGGGGGCTGTGCATGCTCTCCTCTAACACTTTTGAGAGGGGAAGGGCTGACACAGAGTCCTGCCAAGCAGCTGGCAGCTGGGACTGTCCCAGGAAAACCAGGTGACGCGAGCACAAACCTGTTCCCCAGAGGGTCCCTGCAGGCACGCCCCGGCGAGCAGGGCCAGGCATCTAAAGAGCATCGATAAGTGTCGTCATCCTCCGTGGTGGTGTCACATCGTTCATCATCCAGTTGGCGTCATGCTTGTTTTTGTTGTACTTCTGCCGCAGGTAGAACATACTGTGGGGTAAGTGAGGAAACCGACGCGTTTGTCTGACCACCGGTTCCAAGGCTGCGTTTGACTCAACGGGGCGGCTGAGCAGAGAAACAGCACATCCTGCCTTCAGGAGGAGGGCACTCAGGTTCCAGGGTCCACCGGCCGCCCCCTGACCCAATGGCCTCCATCCTCGGTGGCCTCACCGTGACAGGACAGAGCAGGAGGCGTGCTCCTCTGGGCTCGGAGGGGCCGATGGGGAGCAGGACGCTGGAAGCCGTGTTCCTCAGCTTATGTCGCGTTTACCACTCGCTCCCACTGGGAATAACAAGGGACACAGCAACCTTGCGGCTCAGCTGAGACACTGAATTTCCATAATAAGCACATTCTGCATGTTTGCTTGATGCTGAACGTCCAGCTTTCTCTCAAGAACTTGTTCTCCTATGAGTGTATCTCTAACTAAACCTGTTCCTGAGGCTGCTCTTTATTTTGAGCTGTATGACCAAACGCAATCACGTACAACATTATAACCGGATACAGCTACGTGACAGACATGTGCCTTTCGTGCCAATGGTGGCTTAGTCCTCGGCCCGCTGATGTTCTGTGTGACCGTGAGGTGCACTGCCATCGTGGGTGGCTTTGACCAGGGCTGCACACACCAGGTCTCCATCCCATCGTTGGGAAGGGGAGCGCTGACAGCCGCTGACTCAGTATGAAACTCCTTTGCCTTCCTCCTTGCTGAGAGACAGACCCCAGGTTGGTCTGGGGCAGTAAGGTGCCAAGTGTCTGATGCCCAGAAGGAAAAGGAAGTCACATATGTGCTTCCCCTAATGTGGAGGAGCTGCTGATACAATAAAAGCAGTTCCCTGGAACACATGCGGACAGACGGCGTTTATTCGGGCCGCTGCCGTCGGTCTCTGTTACTGGAATCCAGGGAGCCCTTGGCCAAAACCAGTAGTGATTAAAATGCACCCTGTGACTTTGGACTCAGAAAAGTGAGGTCTTCTGGGGTTTCCTTTATGATCCCAGGAAAACAGAACTCCATAAGCCTCGGTTTCTTCTTCCGCCACAGAGGCAGTGCACTGCTCAGTGAGGTAACTGCTCACTCAGTAGGGCGACCTGTGTGGAAGCATTATGCACTCGTGACTGCCAACGGCCCTTGTCAGGGTTTGCTGGTGCACAGTCAGCCTAAAGCCGCAGACCCAGGCAAGGCTAAGAATGTGGCTCTCCAAGCAGAAAGGCGGGGTCTCCCTGGCTCTTAGATCTCCCTCTCTCCTTCTCTCTGCCTCCCCCTCCTGTAAAATCAAATACTGGGCTGTCCATAGCTGTGTGTTTCCCCCGGAGGAAATCCATGATTGGTGTACGTCTTGCTTGGCTCACGTTCCTAGAGACACATCCCCACCCGCTCTCCGGCCTGGTGATTCCTGGTTCTAAGAGCTGGCCCATTAATTAGGAAGGGGACAGGTTATCATTAGACAGACACAGAGACTATCACCTGCATCTGATTTTGATTGTGGTTTTGCAGTCATTCCTCTTTATGCATGTAATCTAAGAGGTTAATGATGCTGGCTTTGAGGCATGAATAATAATCCATCATTAGCACAACAAAAGAGAGATTTGGTTTTCTGTTGTAACACTTGTTCTGAATTTCTTTTTCCCTAAGTTAGGAATACAAGTGGTATATTTTTTGTAAGTTCAGAACCCTAACATTCCCATCAGGTCCCATTCAGGTGACAGGATTAACAAGACGGGCAGTTTTGTCCTTGTTATTTAATTAACTTTGCCATTTATTGAATTCCAGGGTTCCCTAGTCAAAATGAAAGACCTTTCCCCAGTTATTACTAAACCATAAGGCTAATCTCAACTACAGCACTATTACATCTTACTCACATTGTTTAAAAAGTTTTTTAAATAAAAATAAAAGTCAGTGACTAAATGAACTTAAAACGAATAACTGTTCTTAGATATGAAGGTGTCGGTCGCAAAATACAATCAATGTTATTTCCCAGCTAACCTGTGATCCCAAAGGGAGAGTCATTTAAGTGAGACGAACAAGAGCCTCTATACAAGAAGGGTCAACTCCCACAGCGTTTCCTGAGTTAGCTCCTGAGAGCTGAGCTACCCCAAAAATATACGGTTGGAATAGATCAACAGGGGGTAAACGTTCCTTTGATAACGAGACAGGAAAACAGCCTCTTTGGAGATGGGCAAATAAGGGGCTTTTCCTGGCTTCTAAGGCCCAGCCCTGTGCTATTTTTAAATTAACTTTTATTGAAATGCAGCCATAACATGGGTGTACATGTGGTCTGTTCCCTTTGGCACAAAAACCACAACAGATGAGCAGTTTCGACAGAGACCACGTGGCCCAGGGACCACGGCAGAGCTGAACAGAAACTCCAGGCCTCACCGCACTTACTTCTAAAGCCTCCATTCATATTCATCCACTCTTCTCAGCCTTAGAAAAGTAGATCTGCCCCATAACACCACCCACACGCACGACCCAAACTGATCCGGGGTGTCCATTTAATGATAGAAGCACAATACCGTGACTCTTTTTCCTTAGTAATGTATCTCTGTGACAACACAAATGTGCATGAACCATGCGTGGCTCCGTACAACCCATGCCCGTGCGTATTGCTGCTTATTGACTCATTTTATCATACGAGACTGACACAAGCTTCTTATCAACCTGTCTCCAAAGGATCAAACACTTTAATAAATATGTCAGTTCCTTTAGGGTCTGGGAAGAAACGGAACTGTTAGTCAAGTGTGCTGTGACGCTGAAGGAAGCCTCTCATCCCGTTTAACTCGAGAGCCAGCCAGCTAACTCAGGGGACCCATAAAGCCAACAACTCCACACTTTCCTAATGGCCAATTAGGACCCACTTTCCTAAAGCAAATAAATAAGAAATATTTGAGTGGAATTTGGGGGTTTCATTAGTTGGCTAACTTCCCAATGGGGATATGTACCTTGTATATGGATTATAGCAAAAATCCATTGCTAGAGAAAAATGTAACAGGGGGAGCAGAGAAACAGGAGCAAAGCAATCTCATTTTTCCTGGAAGACAGTGAAAACTCACAAATGGGAAAGGACCTTTCCTCTGGCACCAGAATCATACAGAAGCCGCCTAAATGCATCTTCCTGGACTGGATCCCAGAGAGTCGCAGCCCCTCTGATGCTGACTCGGCACTCTCCGCAGCTACCCCCTCCCCTGCAGAGGCCTCCATGGTACAGGTAGTCTGGCAGGCACGTTGCTGGTTCCTCTTGTCAATTGCCACAGTGTCCAGCCTCAGACTAACTGCTGTCAGGGACTATGGGCCTTCTGAGACCGAGGCAGCCCAAGCCCCAGCCTTCCCAACGACACCTCGAGGGCGCCTTCCTTTGCACAAAGTCACCAGGTTCCGCGTCTGCCTGCTGCCCCTTAGAGGAAGGAGGTGGTGGGAAATTAACCTGCTCTCTGGCAGGAGCCATCATCTGGGAGGGCGAGGTGGGTGCTCAGAGCGCGCCTGCTCTACCTGCAGACCTGTGGTTCCCCTGATTCTTTCCCTGTCCAGTGCCACCACCTCCTGTCACTGGCTTGTGCTCAGTCTGCCTGTCACCCTGTCCCCTCTCCTGTCATTGAAGATCACATCTCCATGAGCACACCCTTCTTCCTGCCCTCCGTGGAGTCCATGGGGACATTCACCCCCTGGGAGCAGACGCCCGTCTGGGTGTGCATCTCCCTTGATACGCACAGTCGGCCAGGGGACGGAGCTGGCTCGCAGAGCCTCACAGGCCCCCCAACAGGACTAAAAGATTGTTCTACCCCGAATCTCCAATGAGATCGCACTGCTCACACTGTTTGGTAACCAAAGGCATGCTTTTATTTAATTACTTTTGTCGATCTCTGGAGACACCTACAGAAGGAACAAAGGAAGGTCCAGCAGCGGTGATGAAGGAGAGGTGTCATGACCCAGAACTCCAGACTTGGGGACAGCTCTGCTGCACGCGCTCTGTCCGTCTGCCCTTTGGCCGTGCGCTGTGAAGTCCTTCCCTGTGTCTGCAGTTGCAATGCAAAACTCGGCCTCAGGAGCTTCTTGGTCATTCAGGCTGTGAGGCGCTTTCCTTCTCCTTCGGGCCTCCCACCTGGAATGTTCTGCCGAGGGGTATCACCCAGCCAGCCTCCCCATGCCTTCTAGCCCCTGAAAAGCTAATCACCATCCAAAGTCGAGGTCTCTGGGTAACAGCTGCAAGGCAGAGACTGGCCTTGGCAGGCTCCCTGGGAGGTGCTCCCAGCACGGCTCGGGGGAAGAGGATGGGCAAGAGAGAAGGCAAGCTGGGGTGCAGCTGCAGGGCCTCGCTGCCCCCCACCAGACTACCCTTCCGAGGCCAGAAAGCGTCCCTTCCTGTCCCTGAGCAGCAGCCGATCTGCCCCACAAATGGGACGAGGGTCCTGGTCCTCACGGGAGGGTCTGGGTCATGTCTGAATGGTTCCCTCTTAAGTCTCAGATGCACTGCTTTCCTTTTTATCTCGAAATGAAGTGAAGAATTGTATTTCCTCCTCTTGAAGTGAGATTTATTCCCCCAAGTCAGCCGCATCCAACACTTCTTCCCACCTTGGTCTGAGCCACCAGCATCTCCCCAACCTGTCCCTGCATTGTCTCCATGCTCTGACGTTCACCCTAGTACAGCCCACTGCCACTCACAGTGCTGACATTACACCAACGTCACTGCCACGCCCAGGACACCACACGGGCTGCTACTCTCGCCCACGCAGACCCGGCTGTCCGCCTCTCAGACTCCTGGCCCCTCACCCCTCTGTCCCACCGTGATGGCCTCCTCCCGGCCTTTGCACACACCACCCCCTTCCTGGGGAGCTCTGCCCTAGGCCTGTGGCCGCACCACCTCCAGAGCTCTGCTCAGAGCTCCCCTGTGGCGGATACCCTATAAAACGGGAGCCCCGTCCCTCGGGGGCACTGTGCTTTATCTCTCTTTGCAGGACTCACCACTGGCATGACCCAGCCTGCAGATCCAGGGAAGCTCCAGCCTGGGTGTGCGTCCATGCTGACTGCAGAGGTCAGGGGGCTGTCTCCCAGCAGAGTGGCCCACTTCCTGCTGGGCACGGGCAGCTCCCGGGCGGGAAAAGGTTGGTGACTCAGTAAGTCGGTGAGGAGAGGACACTGTTCAGAGTGACACAGAATAAATATCTACAAACGTTTCCAGCCACATCCCTCCTGTCACCACACATCTCCAGGGCCCTGGGACAAGTTCAGCACACTAACTGGTCAGTGGCAGCGGTTCCTCTGCTCAGGTAAATGAGCAGGTGGGGGGCTGTCCATCAAGGTCCCGGATGCAGGTGTGGTAAGGGCTTCAGGGTCCCACATGGCCTCGGGGTGTCACGCTGGGTTTCCCCCTTTGCTATTTACTCCTAAATGCTGTCACAGGTTCCCAGCGGCTCATATGCCCAGCCGCCAATTTTGAATCCATAGGAGCATTTCTGAATTCTAGTGTCATCCTGATTGTTTGAATAGCAAATACCTATTATTAACACTACATTCCTTTCATTTCTCACTTATGTCATAGGGCTTTAAACAGACTTTTAAAAAAATTATCTATGGTAAGTAGCATGTGCTACCTATGGATTTCATTTCAAGATAGAGAGGGGATATTACAAAGGGTTCCTTATAAAAAGACTTACCACCAAGCACTGCAGCTCAGAGCTGTGGCAGGGCCACCACCAATCAGAGCAGAACGGGAGCCACTCGCTTCCCAAGAGCAGAAAGCCGGCCAGTTCTGGGTGACGCCTCACTCCCCTCTCCACCTGCACCCACTAAACTCGAGCCTTCCTGTGGGGCCTGAAGTGGGGCTGGAGTACTGAGTGCCTTTCCTTCTCCACAGCCACCACCCTGGTCCAGGCTGCTACCCAGCCCCTCAATTTAGCCCGGGCTAAAACCCCACAGAGATGGCGGCTCCACACTAGAACATATCCCGCAGGCCCTGCGATGGGGCGTCCCTGACCTGGCCCCCGCCTGCTCCCAGCTCTCTGCCAAGACACTGCCCTCCCACCCAGCTCCGTGTTCTCGCCTGCAGGGGCATGGCAGGCTCCTGCCTCAGGGCCTTTGCCTGCTTATTCCCTCCACCTGGAGTTTCTCCTGATTTGCAAACAGTCGGCCTTTCTTCTGCATTCAGGTCTCAGCGCCAAAGGCCCTCTGACTGCGCCCTGTGCCAGCACGTCACTCCACAGACGGTCCCGCCGGCACCCTCACATGCTCTCGAAAGATCGATTCATGTGCCCTCTCGCTTATCACTGCCCTCAAGGCTCTGGCTGAAGACTCCACATAGGAGCTGGTCTGGTTCACACAAGGATCCCCGGTCCTGGGAACCAGCTCTGTTAAACACGTGCCCTCAAAACGGGGATAGAAATACTCCCTCCTTCGTGGCTCCGGCAGGGCTCTAAAACCAGGACGATAAAAACCATGGCTGTTTTGTGCACCTGCTCTTTCTTGTGCTTGTGGGCTCGGTGCTGTCTATCCCAGCAGAGCAGCCCAGTGAAGCCCGTGCTGTTATGATGTCCGTCTTGCAGGTGAGGACACCGATGCATGGAGAGGGCAAGCAGCTTGCCTGGGGCCACACAGCCAGCAGGGGACGAAGGCAGGGCTTGGACCAGGAGTTGGACTTTGGAGTTTTGCTCAGCACTGGGGCGCCTGATGCAGAGAGGCTGGCACACGTGGCAGCTCCGTGGGTGCTGGTGGTGCGGCGACAGTGACGGTCACTGGCACAGCGAGGCCCTGGCTCCTCCTGTCCCGGCAGAGGGGGTGCTCCGAGCTCAGCTCCCGGGCAAGAATGAGCCACCTGCCCTCCGCAGGTGATGGGACTCTTCCAAAACCCAGAAGCTCCAAGTCCACTAAGAAGGGGCGGGATCCTGAGTCTGCCTCCAGCGCAGAGCGGCTTCCTGGGAGGACAGCCAGGCGGTTGACTCTCTGTCACCGTCCTAGTTTGCGTCGGGATGAGCTCAGGAGGTGCAGATACCTGCAACAGTGAGAGATGCGGGCTCCTCCCCAGAGGAAGACGTGCATGTTATGTGGGAGGAAGATGCCCATGGGTGTCCGTGCGCCCCGAGGGCGTGGACTGTCGGGGGTCAGTGGGAGAACCCAGCTGCCCTGCAGTCCCCCTGAACCAAGCCAGCACTGCCTGTGGAATGCCAGATACAGGTTTCGGCTAAGACTCCCCCCCGCCAGGCACATGCTGGGGTGCGAGAGCTCAGGGTGGTCGTCTTCTTTAAGGAATGGGGAGCTGCTCAAAGGTATAAAATTTCAGTTACGCAGGAGGAGTAAGTTCCAGAGATCTGCCGTATGACATTGGTCTTACACTCAGATGTGCCCAAAGGGTGAATCTCATGCTAAGTGTTGTTACCACCCACACAAAAAGACTCTGGAGGTTGCCGGTGTGTTTTTCTCTCAGTTGTGATGAGAGCATCACATACGCCCAAACTCAAGCAACTGTGCACTAAACATGTGGGTTTGTATATTAATTATACCTGAGCAAAGCTGTTGGAAAAAGTATCAAAGGCACAGACTCTTCCAATGGGACGTACCAGCTTCAGGCAGTCTGAGGTGGGTCTGGAGGCCCGAGTGTGCAGAAGGCCACCACCTCATGCGCTGTAAGTAAAACGAAGCCTGACTCTGAGATGCCACCCACATGCCACCCACAGCGATCTGTACTGTTGTGCCTGCAAAGCTCAACCATTTGGAAGGTCGGCAAGAATCACCGACTTAACCCACAGCACGAGCTCTGGAGGAACTCCCCCTTGTCAGGCGCCACCGGGAAGTCACACAGCTGAGTTCCAGGGAAAGAGGGAACCAGGCTTCATGAAGCACTGGTGTGTGTGTGACAGAGCGTCACCCAAGTCCCCTCTGCACCTGAGCACGTAACTGTTGCGTCACTCAGACGGGAACACCGAGGCTGACGGCACCGAGGGATTGTCTGAGGTCCACGCCACTGACTATGACCCAGACTTGTGGGACCCCAAAGCCCCTCCTCAGCACCTCCTGGCAAACTGTCCACCTCCACTCGTCTTCCCTGCCCAGGGACCAGCTCTTCCGACAGGGCCAGTCATTTGTCAAATTGTCAAAAATCTCTGGGGTCCCAGCACGGCAGGGATTGTGCCCTACAAACAGTGCTGTTTCAAATGTTTAGAAGCTGTGATTTTCCCTATAGCCTCAAACTGACAGCTTCTCCATTGGCTGGGAGAGCTGCTCACGGCAGGATAATTTATTGAGGTATTCATTTGTTTTGTTCTCCGTATCTCCCAGTCCCCCTTTCAAGATGCTGCCTGACCTTTGTGCTGTATCCTCATGGGCGTCTCATGATTTAAGGCCAGAAGCCACGTTACCCCCATGCCCTCTTGTACTGCCCACCATGAAAGGCCCAGCGTTCTTTATAAACCCTACAGCCTTCACCAGAGATAAAGGCCAGCTTTTTCTGAAGGGCCACTTCTCGTTTTACAGCATCACTGACAAATTATTGATCAGATCTAGCCTGTGCTGGTTTTACTGATTTAAGTCTCATGGTTCATTCATTTACTCCTTCATCAAATATTTATCAAATGTCTCCTATTAGACAACCGCTATTTTCAAGAATAGGGTATGGGCAGCTGTCTCTGAACCAGTATATCACCTTCTAAAATTTCAATGACCTGAACTCTGTGTGAAGCATTCATTCAATGCCACACACACACTTTGCTTAATTAAGACCGTGATGGTTTTTGATTATGTAAAAATCAGACATACGCACAAACAATATTGTTGAATGGGGAAGACAAATTTAGAAAAACAAATTCATAAAAGATTAAAACTAGTTATCTTTGAATGTTGGAACAGTAAGTGACTTCTTCGTATTTATTTTTTGCACTATGAATTTTCTTCAGTAAAAATGCTTCTCTTTACCATGGGAAGAACTAAGTACGTCAGGAGCCTAGCACTACATGTGCTGACTGGGTGTTGCAATCAGTAGTAACTCATCTTTCACAACCTCTCAATCATAAAGTGCAATGATGGTGCATTTCTGATGCATCCATCACACCTCTTCCTTTTTATTTTCAAAACAGCTGTATCTGAGGGAAGGTGAATAAATATTGAATATGTGTTAATTTACTGAGTATATCCATGTAGGACACAGAGTTCTGCAAAACTGAAAAATAAATGCAATGCAGAATTGCGACTACTCAAACAGAAAGAGAAAACTGATTGTACGTCAGGTATTGTAGGGTTGATAAATAGCCACTGGAAATATGAAAATAAGGCAGAATGGCTTCCAGAAGATAAACCTTCTTAAAATTCTTTACAGGAAGAAAAATAGAGAAGAAGACAAAGGATAAAAACAACAGTCCTCTCAAAAGAGCCTAGAGATTCCATCACAAATAAAACATTAACCAAGCCACAGCTGTGGTGCATTGCCCCATAAAGGGAGCCTGGGGTCAAGGCGAGCTGGACCTCCGCCTGTGCATCCCCACGCTCAGCCTGGGGCACTGCATTCGGCATCGGGGCCTTCATAGCACCACATGCAGCCCTGCTGTCTCCTGGGGTCTCACTGGCTGCTGGAGCCCCCCTTCTGGGAGCCCCCAGGGCCTGCAGGGTAGAGTAGGTCAGGCTGGGGAGCCTGTGGCCAGGGCGCACACACTGGCTGAAGCAGTCCGAGTGTCCTATGGACAGATCGTCGGCCCTGTGACCACCCATTTTATGCGTCAGGGCCATGGGTGCCAGATGGAACATTGTTTCTGCACGTGTCTGTGGGGGTGTTCCTGCAGCAGGTTTGTTTCTGAATTGGTCAGCTCAGCAGCTTGCCCTCCCCAGCAGGGGTGCTGTCGCCCTATCTGCGGAGGGTCCCAGCAGAACAGAAGGTATCGCTCCCCGTGCTTCCTGCCCGCTCCAGCGGGGGCACCTCGCCTCATCCGGCTCTGAGGCTGGCAGGTGCACCCCGGCTCTGCTGGGGGTCGGGCCTCTGCGTGTGGACTGATCGCACAGCCAGCCTTCCTGGGGCTCCAGCTTGTAGATGGCAGGTTGTGGGGCGTCTCAGCCTCCACGTCTGGGCAAGCCAATTGCTCATAACAATCTATCTATCCACCTATCTGTCTGTTTATATGTATATGTATGTATGTATGTAAATGCGTGTCTCCATCCTACTGCTCCTAGCTCTGCGGAGAACGTGGACTAAGGTGCGGGCTTTCCACAGGTCACACTGTCCCTCACCAGCCCCTGGACTCAAACCATTTCATCCTTCTCCCAAGTCCTGCCCATATTAGAGTCTTAACTCAACAGAATTATCTGCCCTTGCTTTCATTCATTTATTTTTCTGATTATATTAAAAACACATGCCTGTATTGTGGAAAATACTGAAGAAAAGCATTGAAATTCCTGAATTGGTGCCCTGAATTCCATCAACAAGAAATAAGTGCTATTAACAAGTCATTGTGTTTCATGTCACAGACGTGAAGTGTGCTAGGTTGGAGGGTCATAATGGTATTGACTAATGTTTATTAAGCGCCTATCACATGTCAAGAACAACAGGACAGAGCAGTTCATGGCTGTGAGAACCACATTACCAAGCGGGAAAATGGAGCCACAGAGTGAAGGCGACTTCTCTGCTCACACGCTCGCTGAGGGGGTCTCGCCAGCCAGAGCGAGTACCCAGGGGTCTTAGCTCCGAGCTCACCTCTATGTGAGCTGACACCACAGCTAACCTCATACACTTAGAAATCTTCTCTGTACCAAGACATGTTCTTTGAAAGTAGTACTTTTAGTGACTACAGAAGGGTTCATTTTATGGCTACATAGCAATTTAATTTAACAAACTCTTATCATTTGATATTTAGATTATTATTATTTTGTTGTTGTTGTGGACAGGGCATCTCTCATATTTATTGATCAGATGGTTGGTAACAACAATAAAATTCTGTATAGGGGACTCAATGCTCAATGCACAATCATTAATCCACCCCAAGCCTAATTCTCGTCAGTCTCCAATCTTCTGAAGCATAACGAACAAGTTCTTACATGGTGAACGAATTCTTACATAGTGGATGAATTCTTACATGGTGAACAGTACAAGGGCAGTCATCACAGAAACTTTCGGTTTTGATCACGCATTATGAACTATAAACAATCAGGTCAAATATGAATATTTGTTTGATTTTTATACTTGATTTATATGTGAATCCCACATTTCTCCCTTATTATTATTATTATTTTTTTTTTTTAATAAAATGCTGAAGTGGTAGGTAGATGCAAGATAAAGGTAGAAAACATAGTTTAGTGTTGTAAGAGAGCAAATGTAGATGATCAGGTGTGTGCCTATGGACTAAGTATTAATCCAGGCTAGACAAGGGCAATAAAACATCCACAGATGCAGAAGATTTCTCTCAAAACAGGGGGGGTGAGGTTCTGAGCCTCACCTCTGTTGATCCCCAATTTCTCACCTGATGGCCCCCCTGCGACTGTGCCTGTCTTAGGTTGTTCCTCCCTTGAGGAATCTTACCCGTCTCTGGCTAACCAGTCATCTTCCGGGGCCATACAGGGAGATGTAAAGTTGGTAAGTGAGAGAGAAGCCATATTGTTTGAAAATTAGCTTTTTACTTCTTTGAAGATTTATGCCCTGTGGCTTTTATGCCCAGCATTTGTCTTGAGGTATCTTTACCACTTGGAAGAATTATGATACTCCGTAAATTCGATTTGAGGCATGGATATTTAGATTATTTTTTATATTGAGTTTTCATAAATAAAATTGAAAAAATATCTGTATACTTAAGTCTTAATGCACAGCTAGTTGAGGCCCTCCTATAACTCTAAACTTCAGGTTGATTTGTACCATAGGTAAGGAATTAGAATGAGAATTAGAGATGAAAGGAAAAGATGCAGATTCCCATTATCACCACTACTACATTGCATCACTCAGAAATTTAGCCCATGCAATAAAATAAGAAAAAAATCAATATGGTCAAATCATTAGAAAATGTAAGATTGAACTTTTTTGGCTGGCAACGTTGTCCATCTTGAAAGGCTGATAAAATCAACCAAAAGTACAAAAATAATGAATGTTAACTAATGTGTTAAATTACCAAAAGATAAACAAAGATCAACAGTTTTAGTATATATTAGCCAAACAAGTTAGATAATTCGCCTGATGGAATCACATTCACATCTGACATGGAAATGTAAAATGTTTAAAATCAATCTAATAAGAAACTTACAGGATGAATATGAAGGTAATTATGAAATTAATTTTAGGCCAAATAATTAGATGAATAATGTCATATCCTCTATTGCTGGGAAGAAAGTCCCAATACTCTAAAGATGCCAATTTTAGCCTGATAATTTATGAATGTAACGAAATGTAGTAAAAAGTAAACAAGATTTTTCCTTTTGCAATAGGACAAAGTATTTCAAACTTTATGTTGAAGAATGAGCAGATGTTAATGCCTAAGAAAAATTTTTAAAGAATTTTTTGTTTGCAAGAATATATTGTTTGCAAAACTATAAAATTTAAGATGTTAAAGAAGCAGTGTGGTAAGTTAGTAAATGATGAGGATGGCAAATTAATTTCGAGGGCAAAGTGAAGATTGTCCATTTTAACAAGGCTATTGAGTACCATTTGTAATATTAAGAAATGTTCTGACCTCGCAGCTTACATATATGAATAAAGCAAAGCAAAACAATACCGATGCAAAGACAAGAGAAAATAACAGTTTCTAACTTGACTAGTTATTGTTAAAAATTAAAGTGGAAAGAATCACATGTCCACATACATTCACAGTTCAAGAAAATCCTAAGTATAAAAGTAAAGAAAAATATCACTAACCTCATGTCACAGGGACAGCCATTTAGTTTTATTCGCAATGCCTTTACGTCAAGAATTTCAGGTCTGTACGTGTCCCACTTGAACTGACTCGCCTAACACCTGTAAGCACTGCTGCCGTGATCCCTTGGCACGAGGGTGGGGCACTCACGTGGACTGATCAGAGGCCACCTGCACCTGCATCCCAGAGGGGTTCTCAAATCCAGGCCTGGGTGGGCTGAGGATGGTCTGCGGAGGAGTCAGCACCTGTTTCTACAAATAAAGTTTTATTGGAACAGAGACACGTGCATGCATCATATGTGTACTGCCTTTGGCCGCTTTCCTACCACAGTGGGGTTGAGTCGCTGCAGCAGAGAACATGCAGCAAGCAAAGCCCAAAGCATTTGCTATCAGACCTTTCCAGAAAATGTTTACTGGAGCCCCATCTAGGCTACCACGCCAGGACCTGGTAAGGAAGCAGTTCAGCACTATTTGCCACCTTTAGCTGACTCTCAGACACATACAAGAAGCTGGGGGTTGGGGCAGCCATTAGTCCCAACACCTGGGAAGAAGAGCCCGCAAAGGGAGGGCCTCCCCCTGATTCAAGTGAAACAGGCTGCAGAGCTGAGTCCCGGAGCCTGGAGGTCTCAGCGAACTGGAGCCTGAAGAAGCCAGAGGGAAAGGGGCTGGAGGAGAGGGGACACGGCTGAGGTGGAGAAGGGCTTTCCCACGGCCCGCAGTCAGACAGAGAAAGCGAGCAAGCCCCCAGGCAGGGCCTACATTGCCCTCATAATGCCACCTGGGAAGAGGGCACGGGAGCAGAAAGCAGCTGGGCACGCCCCGCTGGAAGCTGGGGCTGGCGGAGGGGTTCGATCCACCTGCCAGGCGGACACTTTCCGCTTAGCCAAGGTGCAAGTGGGGGGTGGGGCCTCGGCGGTGGGCGAGCGCATCTCTGAACAACGCCCACCACCTCTCGGCACCAATGCCAGTTAGGAGTGAGTTTTCTGCCCCCTTCCTCAGGTCCGCATGATCCTCTCCAAGCCAGGTCAGGGGTCACGCCTGGAAGGAGGGTAGGGGTTGGTGTCGGGCACTGCGGGCAGAGGTAACGGAAGACATGCCCGCCCGTCCCACGTTCCCACGCCTGCTCATGTGGGTCTGAGCAGAGGAGGGGAGCGGCCCCGGCTTTCAGGGCTGCTCAGGGCTCTGAGTCCTGGCTGCCTGGGGACGTCTAAGGGCTGAAGAGGGCCCTTCTCTGGCTTGAAGGGCATGGAGGACTTGCACTACCTGGGCTTGTGAGAAAAGCCACAGAACTTGCCCTAGATTTTGTTCAACAGGTGGAAGAAAACCAGCCCCATTGAACCTATTTGAACCAAAAGACGGGAAAAGAACAATGGGGAAAATGTCAGTGCAGGGAGAGGAGCAGCAGAGGCTGGCAGGAGGGCTCCGCACGCACAGGCGAGTGACAGGGAGCGGCAGGGGCTGCGGGGGGTCGGGGTGGGAAGGCTCCTTAAAGCAGCAGCCGCCACCCACCGCCAGCTCGCTGATGCTTCGCGGAAAGTCAAGCACGATTCTGCCAAATGTACTAATTCTTAAGAAGAATACAGAAATCTGAATTTTTATGCAAAATATATACTCTTAGTTTCAATACTCCTTCCTTTTTTCTCTCAAAACAGCTCACAGCCAACAGTAGGAGGGCCAAGAAATAATCCTTCATTTGGATGTTGCTGTACTTCTTTGAAATGAAATTTAATAAGCACCAATATGCCACGTTTCATGTGTGTTCCTTTCCTTCTACATCATCTTTTTTTATATTAACATTTTATGTAACACAGATACTCTGCTTCAAATTTCAGCATGATCTCCATTGAGAAACCTTAAATTTATGTTAACAAATAATAAATAAAAGGAAAATGTATGATAGAACCAACACTGTGTGTGCACACATGTAGTTCTTCTTGCCCATGACTGTTTAATTCTCTTGCTTTTCCAAATCTAAGAAACAGGTATTTTGATGGCATCAGCTTTAAGGGCCTAGCAAACTTCCCCTGTGCTTCAAGAAGAAGTAAGCATAAAAATATTCCGCCTGAGATCTATTTGGAAACAAACTCAGTGAGTACACTAGAATATTATATTATTCAAATAACATTATTCTTCCCTTGAACTGTAGACTCTATTAACAGTTGTACTATAAACAATAAAACCTAGTCACCCATGAAATTCATTTCTGTGAACGTGCTCATTATAGAGACATTACAATAAAGGAAACGTATGCTGGAATTTGAGGGATGCAACACTGCATGTTGTAAGGAAATATTCCTTATCAAAAGAACAAATATTAGCAGAAAATAAAGCTCAGTTTGAATGCAAAGCTGAGATAGGTGCTAAGTATATAAACTGAACTTGATTTCCTCTGGGTCTGTTCATTTCCGAGTGATGGAAGCAAATACACTGACTTCACACTTGCTTGCTCCCCACCGCTCTGTCCTGCAGACCCCCAGTAGCCTGTTTCTGGAGCGGCCTGCGATGAGACGGCATGGGGACGCCGGTTCCCTTCCTGTTGGATGACGCAAACAGGTCCTCTTTTCATTGCGATATATGGAAATAAAAATATGACCGTCGACAACTCTTTTATTTCACACATTCCACTTTATTTCTGGCTGGAATCAAAGTTTGCTATGTTCCTCAGAAGGCCTAGCTTACAGAGCTCTGACCATTTGAAGTGAAGCCCCTATCTCAGCAGCGCACAAAATGCTCAGCTGTCAGTCCTCAGATAGTCCAGCGACTTCCACTAGGGATGGGAGCTCACAAGCTGGCCGACCTTCCTTTTTAAAAAGGAATGGAAGGGGCCTAGGGCAGCCTGTTTGCGCTCCAGGGTCTCTTTGCTGAGTACCTGCAGTGCCCCTTGTCTGAGCAGCGTGGCTGCTCCACACGGTGGTGAAGACCCCCCTTCCCCAACACCAGACCCGCAGGCAGGGCCCGCAGAGGCGCAGCCTCTTGAAGGGTGGAAGACAAAGTATGGGGAGGAAGGCGTGCCATCAAAACAGGAAAAAACTTGCAGCATGTAAATTGTTTTTCGTCTTTTGCAATACAAAATTGACTCATTTGAGGGACTTGAATTTAACCTAATTCATTGTGGCAGTCTCAGAACAAAGCAAAGAGAGCATCTTTGTAAAGTGAACTATGCAGTTTATAAAACACAAAAAGACAATTTATAAAATATATATGGCCATATTAAAGAATGTCAATAAGACAGACTCTGGTGTACCCACCATCCAGGGGTGATGGGTCATTGCCCATCCCCTGTTTCCCTCTCCTACCTCATGGTCATGGGCGGGTTAAATTGCGGCTTCCCAAAATATATGTCTTTCAGAGTCACAGAATGTGACCTTATTTGGACTAAGGATGGAATAGCAGTAAGGGTCTTGAGATGAGGTCATCTGGGACTAGGGTGGGCCCTAAAGCCAATGATAAGTGTCCTTACAAGAGACAGATGGGGAGGAGACACACAGAGACACAGAGAAGACAGTGATGTGCAGAACTGAGGCAGAGATTGCAAACGATGAGTGTTCCTAGACGTAGCCGTCTGGGTCTGTGCTGAGCTGAACTTGAGTTCCGACAGACTCTCCGCGTCTACCTCATTCCCGTGTGGATCATTCCACCAGCCTCCTCCCAA
Source organism: Manis javanica (assembly GCF_040802235.1). Classification (NCBI taxonomy): domain Eukaryota; kingdom Metazoa; phylum Chordata; class Mammalia; order Pholidota; family Manidae; genus Manis; species Manis javanica. The sequence goes on from NC_133160.1 coordinate 2,647,803, forward strand.
CACTCACCAGTATAGAGCTGCTGCAGAACTGGGAAAACGGCTCCCGTCACACGACGTCCGTTGGCTTCCCAGCTCAGCTCCAGCGATCAGCTAGAGCCGTGTCAGGACCCCACCCTTCCTGGGAAACCACCCGATCAACCACAGCGCAGTGCAATTTCCTTTATCTTTGGTCTTACAGACACCACTGACTTTCAAAGTTGCTTAGATAAGTGCCTTTCCCCCTAGGAAAGTGAGGTGTTTTTTATTTTTTTTTAATACAGCGAGACTCTCTTTCACCGTCTGCTTTCCTCCTGTGGATCTCCCAAACTCCTAAAAAAACATTTTTTGTATACATTAAATTTCATTATTTGTGCTAGACATTTATATGCTAGACATATATATATATATATGGTATGACAAATACATACCATCTTGTATCCACCATTATGGAATCATACAGAGTAGTTTTATCACCTTAGAAACGCCCAGCATGTTTCCCACTCATCCCTCTTTCCCTGGATTTGCGGTGACTCGCCCTAAACGTCCCTGCAGAAGCTCTAGGGGAGGGCCCTTCCTGCCTCTTCCAGCTTCTGGTGACCCCACGTGTGCCCGGCCTGTGGCTGTATCCCTGGGGTCTGTCTCCACCCTCACATCGTCTTCTCCCCTGGGTGTGCCATACTCCCCTCTGCCTGTCTCTTGTAAGGACACCCTTGTCACTGGACTTAGGGCCCACCCATATAATCCAGGATGAGCTCATCTCAAGAGCCTTATCTCAACTACATCTGCAAAGACCCTTTTTCCAAATGAGGTCACGTGCACAGGCTCCACAGTGACCACAGCTCTCAAGTCACCACAGTGACCCATCTGGTCGTGGGTAGAGTGGCATCTTCAGACCTTGGCTGGTCCAATTCCACCAACACAGAAGGCACAATAGCAGAAGGAAATAATAGTTTCCGGAAAATTGGGGCCGCCTATCAGAGGAGATGATGGGCGTCAGCTCTGTGCGTCACGTTCACAGGGTTCTGGCCGAGTCGGGCCCAGAGCTGGGCCACCCTGACACATGAACCTGCACACCTGGTGTCACATCACACTTCCCGTCAGATCAGATCCCCACAGGGCTGAGATTGGGGTTTCAGCTTGTGCTACTCAAAATTACTACCGTTCAGCCGCAAGTGCTTTTCTGACCGTTCAGTAAGGAGAGCGGAATATGACATTTGTTCGACCAGGTTCTGTCATTTGGACATTCCACTAACGCACTGAGCCACAGGATGTTTAGTTGCATTGCATTTGGTTTTCTTTCTTGTGAAACTTCTTCACTGTAACCCAAAGACACATTTCTCCTTTAGGCACACTAAAGGGACCGAGCATCATCAGAGACTCTGAGACTGAAAACCACAGACTGAGGTCCAGGGTGAGGAATCTGTCTTGTCCGAGGAGTGTATTTGTGGGCTCCACCCCTCAAGCCCTGAGAACACTGTGTTCTCTTCATCCCCCTTGACATGTCTGATTGGTGTGAGGTGAAACAAAGCCCAAGCCAACCACACCAGAACTCTGGGGTCAACATCTTGTCTTTTCTTTAAAAAGAGAAAGTCCCAAGTAATCCGTTCTGCTACCCGCCATACAGCCGAAGTGACATTCTCAAAGGGGATGTATTGTCAGCTGTTTTGTCTTGCTCATTCATTTCAGTTTTGCTAGGTCCTTTGTTTTTTTGATGCTCCGAATATTGCACCATTTGGCTCTAAAATCTACATTAGAAGAGCATTAATTAAAGGCAGACACATTGCAATGGAGACAGTGTTAAAATTATGCTTGAAGGTACAATGTAATTAATTTTGTACAAGAGAAACATAAAAGAGGGAGAATGAAACTGGAGGAAATAGCACCACAACCCACAAAATGATAATGAGAAATATGATTGTAGATCGGACAAAACATGGAAAGACATATGGAGTAATTAGACTTCAAGGGGGAGACATCAAAACAAAGGGTCACCCTCTCAGTGCTCGTGAAAATCAGACGGGAGCACACGTCCCATGTCTTGGGTGCATGTGCTCCCGCGGGCAGGGGACCCACGTCAAGTGTCCGCCCAGCAGATGAGGTGATCATGGTGCAAACTTGCTGAGAGTGGACACTGGAGTCTGGAAAATGAGCTGGCTTAGAAGAGGTCCTGTTCTAGGAAAAGCACAAAAAGCAGACGAGGAAGCGGGACGTGGTTCATCCACCTTCTGAGATGGGGTCCCCGCCAGCAACGCGCGGGAGGCTCACGGCTCCAGAGAAGCCGGCACCTCGAGGCTGGTCACTGGGGCGAACTCCACGTGCAAGGCCTAGCGTCAGTGCCCTTGAATTCACTGCACCCGTATTTCAGTAATGCCTTAGGGTGCACTGCTGCAAGGTCCTGAAACAAAGCAACTTCCTGAAACTGAGTCTAGCAAAAAAAGAAAATGAATTTATAGAGAACATTCTTCATGTGGGCAGCCAGCCTGTGGTCTAAGCACCATGCCGATGACAGTGACCACCTGGAAGAGGAGACCACTGACACGGGCCCCTCACAACGAGCAAGGCGCCTGGCTGGGCGCAGGCCGCACCGTCTGACCTGGCAGGCACCTGCATTAGCCTCACGGTCAGCCTTCCAAGGGGGGGCAGAGACACAGTGATGGGGCGCCCTGGTGCCTGGCGGCTCACACGCACCACGGCTCCACCTGTCCTGCCATCCGGCGCTCCACAAAACACCTCATTAAGCCCTCACAACCCCAGGCAGCAGCTAATGTCTCGTTTCTGCGCAGCCCCACAGGGTGGGGACGAACGCAGGCTGGGCTCCCCTGGAGGCCAGGAAAGGCCGCCTCCCAGGCAGGTGGCCTGTTGCCAGCATCCAGTTCTCGCAGGGGCTCTCCATGCGGTCCCTGCATTTGCCAGCTGGAAAGGGCACTTTACACTCGCGCCTTCACATCTCTCTCATGTCCTTTCCTGGCATCGTCTGCCTCCACTTCCCAGAGACACGCTCCTCTTTCTCTGAGCCCTCAGCAGCCCCTCTTGTATCTGTACTCGCAAACAAATATTCGCAATGACTTAAGCATATTTAAGTGATGTAGGATTTCTCTACCGTGTTCCTCAAAACTCTTACTTCTGTATATCCAAATGCAGAAAGATAAAACTTATTTCTATCAAACAAACCTTCCAGCCAAATGCAGGTTCTTTGGGCCTGATGGGGCCAATATTCTTCCATTCCCTGAGCTCTGAGCTGGTGCTGAAGACCCCCGACGGAAGGATGCATGGCCCCCGGCCTCAGGAACAGGCACTCCGGTGGGTGATGCAGAGAGGCAAGCAGGCGGTGCAGATGCACCAGGGCAGGATGCTTGGAAGGGCAGATTCAGGGGTCTGAGGCAACTCGAAAGCAGGTGCCTGCCCCAGTCAGGTGGGTGGAGGGGTGGGCCAGGAAAGCTTTCTGTCGGAAGCAACATATAAACCAAGACCTGAAAGCCAGGACAGCCAGGTGAAGGGAAGGGATGGAAAGAGAGGCTGAACACTAGAGGCAGCCAGATGGGCACGTGCAAAGGCCCAGAGGCAGTGGCGGGGGAAGGCAGTCAGCCAGATAGAATCTGGAGGATGGGGGATGGGTGAGAGAGGCTGGCAGGGTCCCCACTGTCCAGGGCCATGTGGGCCACACTGAAGACAGTGGCCTGGATTCTGACATCAATGGAAAACTGCTGAAATACTGGATGACCAGCCCTGTGTGGAAACCCAACCTAAGCTGCAAATCCTCGGGGCCACCTTGGCCCGCTGGCGACCCTCTGTCAAAGTTCCAACCAATCAAAGACATGCCCTGGCTCGAGGAAGGCTCAGGAGACTGATGGGCTGCTTACCTGTCTCTCCACCCAGGGGTCACCTCTGGCAGTCCCTCCAAGTCTGCAGCTGAGGGTGTCAGGGGGGCAATCTTGGCCCCCTTTCTGGTGGCATCACCAGAGTTTGCAGCCAGACTAACTGATGTCCCTGTGGAGTCTGTCCTGCAGCACTTCTCTGGCGTGGCATTTCCTGCCAGGCTTCGGGCCTGGGCAGTAGGGCGGGTGGTGGGCTGACCCCTGGGATCTTAGTGAGTGTACCTTGCCAGAGTCAATGCAAGCCAGTCTAGGATTCCTCAACAGGCACACTCACTTGAAATGCAAGCAATGCCCTTCTTTGATGTTAATCTTTGTGGGAGCAGAAGATTTGTGATGAAAATTGATGAAAGAGGCTCTATAATAGATGATGTGTGTGAACATGGGGTTCACTCACCTTTTTCCACGGCTGGCATCGCTCAGATTCTTCTTTGAGTTAAAACCTCCTTTTGGATGCTTCTCCTGTCATTTCTGCATATGGAACAGGTGCTGAGTTGAAGAATCAATTCAGAAATTAAGATCTGGGCACTTGATGTCATGGTGCTGGCCGCAAATCAAAGTTCTCCGTCTTCTGCAATGAATTTCTAAAGCCGAGCCAGAAGTTGCTGAAGGTCTGCAAATGGCATTCTTTAGCTTTTAACTCTCACATAAAACAGAATAAAAGATTATCACAAGTCCAAAAAAAGTCTGGCTACTGCTGGTAATAAATTCTTGCACATGTTCCAGATGCAGAATTGGATAACATGCTGTCAGCTCGTTCATTCTTCATGGAGCTTATTTTTATTTGGGTGGCAGGCATTAAAAAATGATGTCAGAAATGTATATAGTAATATCTCTCTCTAGTTATACATATGCACGCTTCCAGATACATCTAAATACATACCCACAAACACACACATATACACACAGATATATTTTCTCCATCCCAACCATCATCATCTGTCGGTGGTACCTCTTCTACCAGAGATGTTTCTGATCAAATATTCCCACAGAGAACCTGAAAGGAATCTTTGGGGTCATCTCCTCTCTTGCATCTGATCCTGAATAATTTCTTTAGCAGGGAATTGACTGTCTCCTGAGACAGACCATGCCATTGTTAGACAGCTCTATTAGAAATTCCTTCCTTCCTTTGAGAAAGTGTCTGTTTTCCTATAATTTCCACTCTTTGGGATGCATTAGAGAAGTGTGCCTATCTAACTAGCAATTATATATAGGAGGCTGAATGACAGAATTTTGAAATGAAGATAAACATTTGAAATTCATCTGCATATCCACAATAATTCTAACTTTAGGAAAGAGTCAACAGCCATATCCTACGGAGTAAAAGAGACAAAATGAAACATCAGGAGAAGTCAGCCGTACGGTCTCCCGACTGGAACGGAGTCAGCCAAGCAGACTGTAGCGGCCAAGACCCCAGCTGAAACTAGACAGCACATCAGATGGAGATGTTGGGGACAGCGGATGAAGGGATTAATCACAAAGGTGGGGACATGTTGAGGGAGGTCAAGGGGTGGTGACACACCAGCAGGGAAGCTTTTCCGCCAGGAATCCTGAGGTTGGCACATGGAAGGAGCATGTCCTGCCACCCAGAGGGAGAGATGGAGACAGGGACACCCCTGGGAGCCTCCCTCTTGGCAGACAGTGCTGGGCCTGGACTCAAGGGCAGCGGAAGGACACATGCCTACCCCCTTCACTCTGACCTGCCAGGGCCTCCCCTCAGCTCACCCAGCAGGGAACCAGCAGGCAGGGAAGCAGGCTGCAGTGCACGGGGGTCAGCACTGAAGCCAGACGCAGGGTGGGGAGAGATGAGGCACAAGCCTGAGGGAAGAGGACGAACACAGACAGAAGCATGGCCATAAAGAGCCTGATGGGGTAAAAGAGTGTAAGGCAGATTTCCACCTAGGACATTCTCAGTTACTGAGCTCTCCGGGATTCAGATTTGAGAAGGAGCTAGTGGGGGTGCTCACCAGAGAGGGAATGCACGGAGCAGGCGCCAGTGGGACGCAGGTGTGCACGTGCCTCTCGGCCTAGGGGCATCTTCCTCGGTGGCAAAGAGGCACCGTAGAAAAATATTCCTGATGGAAATATTCAAATTACAAAAACACAAAAAGAGGGATTAATATTTTTCAGAAAACACAATGTCATATTTTTTCCACTTTCTGTGACTTATTAAATTCCGTGCTACAGTAATTATAGCCATGTATTGTTAGAAAGGTATAAACACTGGAAAACTTATTACCATCAGAAATGATTATTAAAACCAGAAAATTTTGCCTACAGACACACATAAGCAAAAAGGGAAGTTATTAAAACTCATTTTTAGGAGTCTGCTAGTATTCTTGGGCTGAGTTCCAAAGCAGAGTAGGAAATTGATACTCTGATAATTTTCATTTACAGTACTTTTATTAACAGCATATCTTGTCTCCACCAACTAATCTTTGCAAATTTTTACACCTCTTTCTGAATATGAATTGGATTTTGATAGCCTTTTCCTTGTGTTACCTGCATGCATGAAAATATTTCTACATTTGTTCTGCATTGTGTGTGTCTCTAAAGAAGCTGACTAAAGTTCAAAGAGGTTAAAATACCCCACTGCTAAAAAGTAAAGTTTGGGAGAGAAAATGCCTTATTGCCATAGTGGTAAAGCACCCCCCTCCCCATCTCCCTCTCCTTCTCTCAATGAGGACATTCCCAGGGTCCAGGGACCTCTTGCAGGCCCTTTGCAACCAACTCTCATTTTTTGGCTCTGCTTATCCCACAAGAACAGGGACAGACTGCTACGGAGGTGCGGATTTGCGCTGGCACTGGGTCAGCCAGGGAGAATGAGGTACTTTTAGGGAGTCAAAGTGTCTTCAAGCTGAACGACTCACCAGCACACTCATGCAGGACAAGACTGAACATAAAAATAGTTTTGCCCAATAAATGCACTCTTTGGTAGAGGGAAAAATATCTTCTAATCCAGAAAAATCCCTCAGCCAAGAGTTGAGATTTCACTGACGGCTGCTGAATGGCAGACTCTTTCTCTGGGTTACTCACTAGTACATTTCGGGATGCAGGAAGAATCTTGATGAGGTTCCTGCCCACATAAGAGTGAGTGTCAAAAACAGTGATCTCCAAAATGCTCAGGGGGATATCTTGGGATATCTGTTAAATGTTCAGGTTGTCTGGCCCAACCACGGCCCTACTGAAACAGAAGTGGTGGGGGGTCAGGAAGGGTCGCCCTGTTCCTGTTATCACAGACTTGAAGAATATCTGGGAAGGTCACAACTTCTAATATTACTCAAAGCTGATGAGACTATTTCCAGCCAGGAGAGGTCTTGGTTATTTTAATGACAATTTTTGCATTCCTCAATGCAAAATCAGGCTCTGTAGATAAGTTCTCTAAGGAAGACGCAACACACATGCATTTGAAAATATGCTAATCGCTACTTTTAACGTGCAGTGCCAGTCAGAACCAGGAACCACTGGGACGTGATAGTTGCTTCCAGGGCAGAGAGTTGGCTGGCACAGCTCCATTTATTCTGTGGATTTACAATGCCAGATAAGGGCTGCCTACTTAAATGGAGAGACTTTAATGTAAGTGGCTCGTCCTTCCACTTGGACTATTTACAGAAAGCAGATTTTGAGTAACGTTTCCTCACTTTCCTGGGGAATTGCTTTTGCCCTGAGAATTATATTTCCAAATTAAACATTCATTTTTTTCACCACAGCTTATTTCTGGATAACTGCAGTAAACGGAAAAGTTAGAGACTATCATGTTCTATTAGTTTAACAGTCAAAGTTCTAGTTTACTTCTTTGGCTATGGCATTACCCTTTTAAATGTTATGGCACGTCTAATAAAAATGAACAATAATGTGTTCACTTTAGTACTGTTGATCAGTTTACTTTTTAGTTAATGACTAGGAGATTGGTAGGAGAAAAAAAATGTTTGGAATCTGGAAATCTGACATGTTCCATGGGTAAAAAAGGCATAGTTAAGTGTAAAATTTAGCCATGGAAATTTGCAACCTATCTCTGTAACTCTTATTCTAGAAAAAAAAAGAATATTGAAAAGAAAGAGTTTATATCATCCATATAAATAATTGTGCTTTAGAGCCTGAGAAAATAGAATGTTTTTTAAAAACAGTTCCTTTTTATTTAGAAATTGAAAAGTACCTTTTTCCTTAGGTAATTTCATTTTAGTATTGTAATAACTTATTGTGTGATTTAGGGATAATTTAATCTGTATGCATCCAAACGGATTTGCACATGTTAATAAGTTTTTTAAGTACCACCTAGTAAACTAGAAATACATGGATGTATAAACATGCATATATATATATATATATATATATATATATATATATATATCAACAAATTCATAGAAACACAACTGATTTTCCATACAAGAAATCCTTCTTGGATTGAAAGTTTCAAAAAAGGACAAATAAAAGAAAAAAAAGATTATTATTGAAACCAAAAGATACAGCTGGAAACCTGATTCTCTAATTTGCCAATCATTGTTCTCCCAGTGAATATATCACACTCGGCTATTAGCCAAAACAACACCTTCTTTCTGGACAATCAAGGCAAAAGTAGGTGGTGACTGGCCAAAGAGATACAAGAAATTTCCTAATTTTAAGAACCAAAGGGGGAAGAAGGACTCCCCCTTATGGATGGAATACCAGGGGCTGGGTCGAGTGTCCCTTCTCAGAAAACCCGCAAACAAGGTAAGATACAGGAGCCAACCGTCATCAGACAGCACACACCAGGAGGTGCAGGACAGCGACTCCTAGGACAGGGAGACAGGTAAGGAGAGAGCCAATGGACAGAGAAAGAGAACTCTGGGGATTTCCAGAGGGGTCCCCTCAAGACAGCTACGTAGTGCATATGTGTACGGAAACCACTCATGTTGGGGAAAGAACCCCTAGAAAGCAACAGGTGGGATCATACCTGGAGCTCATTCATGACCCAAAATACTTTGCGCTCTCATCTGGGAGAAGCCTGCAAGGGCATAAGACGTCAGCTGTGCATTTAGAAGGTGTCACCCCTAGACTTCGGGCTGCTCTGGACTCACCTTGACAACGCCTGAAACAGGCCGCAAAGGATTAATTAACTGTAATTTTTAAAGAAATAAAAAATACCATACCCCAATAAAAGTACAAGTCACAAAGTCTGGCATTCAATCAAAAATTACCAAGCATATGAAGAATCAGGAAAATAAGCCCCAGGCCACAAAAAGAAAAAAGGAAAACAGGAGACAAAATAATAGAAACAGTCTCAGGAAGGACAGAGATGATGAAATTAGTGGATAAGAATGTTAAAGAATGACTGTAAACATAATTCTTATATTCAGTAAAGGAAAAAATTATTTCTAAAAATTTAGACTTTTAGCATTGAAGAAAACAAAAAAAACTAGGAATTACAGCTGATAAGAAAGTCCAGAAGTAAAGATTAGTGAATTTGAAATGATAGCAACAGATGCTATCCAAAATTAAACACCAATAGTTAAAAGAGTAAAAGGCAGATGGGAAATACCGCCCAGGGAGCTGGGGGAGCCCGAAGCAGCCCAACACACGCATAACTGGAACCCAGGAAGGCAGGAATGGAGAGGTGCTTATATATTTGAGGAAACAGAGGCCAAAAATGTCATCCAATTTGAGAAAACTATAAAGTCAGAGACCCCAGAAGCTAAATGACCCCAAGCAAAGACACGTGAAGGAGAACACACCAGGAGAACAAGCCAGAGGCGCGGAAAAAGAACACGCACAGAGAAGGATGAAACCGAGAGCAGATGGCCCATCAGAAACCACGTGGTCCAGGAGACAGAAGAATACCACTGTAGAATCATTAAAAAGGGGCCGGGGGACCTCTCACCCCAAAATTCTGTATCATTAAAAATATTCAAAGACGAAGGCAAAACAGACTTTTTCAGAGAAAAGCTAGGAGAATCCAATAGCAAGTCAGCAGCACGGAAAGAACAGTAAAGAACTCCCCAGGCAGAGGTGAAGTTAGAATAGAGGGAGGTCTGGGTCACGTGAAGACAGAGCAGAGCCGCAGGTGGTAAACGTGCGTAAACGTGAAATAGTTTTATTGTCATTTAATCTTTTTACTAGGTAAGTGTTTAACTTAAAAACAACAATACAACCTAGGACTTAAAACATGTAAAAGAATAGAGGACAACAATGGCAGAAAGGCTAGGGTTCTTTGGGGTAGGAGGTACTCCACGTATGGCATTACAATACATGTGAAATGGGCTAACATCATTCAAACATAGAGTATGGTAAATTACTAAATATGTACTATAACCTTACAGAAAGCATTGCTAAAAAGGAATACAGTGATTAGCTAATTAGGGTAATAAAATTGAATTATAAAATAGTCAAGTAATATAAAACAAGGCAGGAAAGAAGGAAAATGGAATGTAAAATTGATCTAATTGTTCAATATATGGTGCTGGAAGAACTGAATATCTGTAAGTTAAAAAAAAATCCTTAAACTTGACCTCACACTATACACAAAAATAAACTCAAAATAGAGTGCAGGCTGAAACATAAGCTAAAGCTATAAAACTCATAGATAAAAAAGAAACACAGAAGAAAATAAATACTTTGGCTTATTAAATATTTCTTCAATTGGACAAAAAGCACAAATTATAAAAGAAATATTTAATAATTTGTACCTCAAGAAAAATGTTTAACTGTTGTTCTTTAAAACCATTGTGATAAGTAAAAATGCAAGCCAGAGACCAGAAGATAAGTCAGTTTTTTTTAATGAGCAAAAATCCTAACCATTCAGTTCAACAAAGACAATATGTGGATGGCAAATGAGCCTATGAGAAAACCCACAACATCACTAGTTATCAGGGAAACACAAATAAAAGCACAGCTATCACCACACACTCACCAGCACGGCTGAAATGAAAAGCACCCACCCGGACGCGTAGAGACGGGACCTATCACAGGCTACTGGGGGCAAAGAAACCCGTGCGGTTGCTCTGAAAACATTTTGGCTGTTTCTTACAAACCACCTACCGCAGACCAGCAATTCTATTTGCAGCTATTTATTCAAGAGAAATGAACCCACATGTGCACACAAAGGCTTATATGAAATGTTCTCAGCAACTTTTTGTACAATAGTCAAAAATTGGAAATAGCCTAAATATCCGACAACCAATGGATGGATTAACAGTGGGACATCCATACAGCTGAACACTACTTAGCAACAGCGAAGAAACCGAACTACTAAGATCTCAGCACCATGGACAAATCTGAAAAACATTATGTTAAATCAAAGTAGCCAGCCATAGAAGATTATATACCATTTGATGCTATTTGTATGAAATTCTTGAAAAAGACAACACACACAGTACTGACAAGAGCAGATCTGTGGTTGCCAGGGGCCCGGGGGCTGAGGGAGGGGATGACTGCACAAGGCTCTGGGGAATCTTCTCAGGTGAGGGAAACATCCTATGTTGTGATTGTAGGGATGGCTACTCAGCTGTGTTCACTTGCCAAAACTTAGCAAAGCGCAGCTGAAACTTGGTGCATTTTACAGTATGTAAATAATGCTATCACCGATTAAAAGAAAAATGGAAAGCAGAGGGCAATAAAGGTGATGACAAAAAGAAACAAAACCCATGACTGTCTTAGTTGTGATGGTGCCAAGGACCCGGAAGTGCCATTATGTCCCAAGCTCAGCCCATTAACCCACATCCCCCGTGAGCTGCAATGGCCAAGGTGAGGTAAGCGAGCTCCCCTAGAAGAGATGAGCACTGTGCCTGTTCAGGAGCTGTGGGATGATGGGAGGGAGAGAGGACAGAGGACAAGGCTGGCCCCCCACGATTGTCAGCTCTCCTCTGGGCTGCCCGCAGTGCGGCTTTGCAGATGTGGCGGAGAAGAAGACCCACGCTAATGAGGATGAGTCTGGTGCAGAAAACTATTCACACATAATCCCCAAACAATTTTTAGAATCTCAACTGTGTTAAATGTCATGAAAAAGGGAGCAACATTGTACAGGCTTCCTGAGTGTGGGTCATTTGCAATGAGACTCAACAGGCCATTTGAAGTTGGTCAGGTAAAAACTGGAGGGAGAATTATCCAAAGCTGAGACGACAGCATGTGCAAAGGCCCTGAGACAGAAAAGACCACAAGGTACTTGAGAATCCCAAGAGGCCAGGGTGTCTGGAGCAGAGAAAACAGTGGAGAAGATGGTGAGAAATAGGAGACCTCTGCAGTTCTCAACTTCAACTGCATGTTGCAATCATACAAGTATGTAATCATACAAATGCAATCAAACAGTATTTAAGCCTGGGTGATTTCAGCTAACTAAATCAGAATCTTACTTAAAAAAGGGAGAAAAAAGCCCCCTCCATTGTTTCTAATCAGCAAACAGGGTTGAGAATATCTAATTCTGGTGAAAGGTCTGCAGTTGAGTGAATGATTGTGCGCAGACACACCTGAGCCGGTTCGTGCCTTGAGTCAAACAGCACGTGAGCAAGGGTCCTGAGATGCACTGCCAAGGGTCCCTCTTCTTTAAGCCCAAACATTTCCCCAAAGGTCGGGAGGGATATGCCATAGAAATGGAAGCCAGGAGCGTATATCCTTCGAGAAGGGACAGGAAGGAAGGATCCGGCTGGGCGAAGTGCGTTGCCTTGGGAATTTGTCATTTCCGTTTCATCACAGATAATCTTTCTCCACCCCCGGAGGCTTCCTTCTGGCCTTACTCCCTGGTGAACTTCTGTGCTGAGGGCAAAGACAGCAACAAGGAGGCTGCCCGGGTTGGCAGCACAGAGCCGGCAGGAGTGGGCAATGACACAGTCTTCTTTAGCATGAGGGAAAGCAGTGTAGGGACCATGTCCCCATCAGGTGCCCGCCTCTGAAACAAGCTTCTGTCCTGAACCCTGCTGAGACTGCTTACTTATTAACAGATGCTGTTAATCCCAACCGAGTAACATCTGCCCCAGCACACACACATGCATGCACGCACATGCACACACACACACATACACAGAATGCAACAGAGAGCTGTCTTGCCTGACCTGAACTTGCTCAAGTAGCTGCAGCTTCACTCCAAGGACCGGCCTTGCCATGCTGTCCTTGTGTGCAAGCCTTAGGTCACATTTCCCAGCCAAGACCAGTGATCACGCTTCAAAGGAGATCAGAAGGTGAGTGTCATTAACAAAGTGTGCAGCATATTTGAAATCACGAAGACAGTCAGGCCACCTGTCTTTATCCTGACAGCTTCTATTAAACCATCAAAGACTTATTTGTGTTCCTTTGATGTGGGCTGCAAATATATTTTATGTAAATGATGGCAGATTAAATGTTATGAATGGACCCAAAAGGCATAGCTGGAAACATACCAATTTCCCATCTTGGGATCAACCTGTATTTCCATTTAAATACCAGCTTCTTACAATTTTTTCTAAGGTGCATATATACTGCACGAACTGGGCACCTGTTTGAGGGGCAATTTGCAACACGGTTATATTATCGAAATTTAGACCATCCATATCTGGGTCTCTGCTTGGGGCTACCGAGGAGCAGCTTACAGCAGGCAGCAATGCCACGGCGAGCAAGGGAGGAGAATGGACATAACGACCCAGGAAGCACTAAGAACTGCCACTGCAGCCAGTGCGGCCAGACCCACTGCTCTGGGCATTTGTCTGCACCTTCAGTTTTCTGCTGTGCCAATGGGAGTGAGTGCAGGGCAGGGCTGGGCTGCAGGACCCGCCAGGAGGCAGAGGACACCATCCTGCCGTCTCACTGAACTGAGGAGATGAAAATGATGTGTGTGGTTGCCAGGAGATGAGGGACCAAGATCCTTTGGACAAGGGGGAGTATTAAAAGGGGAGCCCAATTCTCTGTACTTTCATCTCTGAACTGTGTGGGGCAGCAGGCTAAGAAGCCATGAGGGGAGCAGAAAAGTAGGGCTGAGTTTTCAGCCATTTCTAGGGCTAAGAGGAGTAAAATTATGTGAGTTCAGATTCTGCCCAGGAGGAGGAACTCTGGCAAGCCCCCGGACTGCCGTTTGGGACCCCCGTGGGAGCAGGGCCCCCTGAAGCCCAGGGGAACAGCGGGGCCACCAGGACAGAAGCCAGCCTGCACACACAGACCCGCTGGGGTCGCGCTGATGGGGACCACGGTGCAGAGAAGCAAGGGCGGTCTTGTCTGCAAAGGGCCCCAGGTCATTCAAGTCTGCACAGGGGAAGGACAGTGTGTCTTGACGCCTAATATACACTAAACACATCAAGCAAAAGCAGACAAGTGGCAGACTCAAATGTGAAACGCAAAGCTTAGAGGGTTTAAAAGAAAGTGTGGAATATCTTCATTACCTTGGGGTAGGCGGCACTTTGTAGCACCAAGCACACAGCAAAGTGATTAATTAGTTTCCCTTAAATGTGGAGAGCACAGGCCAGCCTCCGTGCAGGAGGGGCGCGCCGCAGAACAGGCTGCCGACAGAGGCCTTTGGCCCAGGTTATGATGAAGGACTCTTGTAAATCACTAAGAACAGACAGACGCACCAGCAAGGGAAAGAAAACAGAAGACGTGAACAGTGTTTTTCTCCCCAAGAAGAACTAAATGGCTACTACACTTACGAAAAGGTAATCAGCCACATTAATTACTATGGAAATGCAAATTAAAAACCCAAAACATGATGTTACTGTGTATTTAACCAAAATGGCTAAAATTAAAAAGACAGAAAGTACCAGATATTGATGAGGGTGTGGAGCAAACTTGAAGCCACATGCACTCCTGGTGGGGGTTTGAACATCTCTTTGGGAGGGTCTCCTAACACTGAACCTGCAGGTGCTCTCCGACCAGACAGTCCGCCTCCTCGGGATAGGCTCAACAGAAATGCACACTTCCAAGCACTGAAAATATGTGAATGTTTATAGCAGTGTTATTTGCAACAGACAAAATATGGAAGCAACCCAAATATCCCTCAATGAACAAACTATAGAATGCTTTGTACTTTAAGGCACTATACAGCAGTGAGAATGTACAAATTATTGTGACACCAACACACAGTGAAATGGATGGATGTCACAAACATATGTATAAAAATCACCTACTGTGTGCTTTCATTACACCAAGTTTCACAGGCCAGGAAAACTAAGCGGTGGTGACAGAGGACAGCACGGAGGGCGCCCCTGGGATTGTGTCTGGTGCGGAACCGGAGACCTCTCCCATTTAATCATCTCTTCTTGGGACAGTTCCAGCGTGTGCTCTGTTTGTGAAAAGCCACCGATAGATACACTTCTGATTTACACATTGTCTGTATGATTGTTATACTTCAATAAAAATCTTGCTTTAAAAATGTACATATCCTATGGCCCAGAATTCCACCTTCTCAAATGTACCCTGGAGATACACTTACATGAAATGAAGATGCACACATAAGCTGGTGGGTTTTTTTTTTTTACAGTGGTGTTTACTATAGTCACCCATCGAGAGCAGCATGCTGTGGTTCTGTTTAAATAAATCAAGGTGCATCTGTACAATGCTGTATCTTACAGCTGTGAAAAAAATGAGGTAGCTCTGTGTGCGCTGGTGTAAAATAATCTCTAAATATGGGTTAACTGCAAAAAGCAAGTTGCAAAACAGTGAGCAGTGTATTCTCCCATTATTGCTAAATACAAAAGAGAGAAATCTACACAGACCTGAAGAATTACAGCAAGCTGGTAATGATGGTTTATTCTAGACTGAGAGACAAGGCATTCGGATCTGCACTAATGGAGAGACAGATCTCTTAGACCGTATGTTCTCTTCGACTTTTAAAAACATCATAGGCATACCTTGTTTTTTAGCCCCACCCCCCAGATACACACACTCACTCTCTCTCTCTCTCTCTCTCTCTCTCTCTCTCTCTCTCGACTTAAAGCAAAGAAAACATGGTTGTCAGTAATTTATGATTATACAGCTCTTTTTCCCTTTTGCATTGATGAATTCAAGGCATTTCTCATGTTTAAAATTAATCCATGGACACTGAATATGGTGACGTCCTGCTGTTTGCTCTTAGCAGCTGCATAGTTACGAGGCCTCCACGTAGCACCAAGTGTGCCCACGGGGCCGCAGACGGAGACAAAGTGAGGAGGAGGGCGGGCGCTGCAGCGAGTAAGCTCGGAAGGAGCGAGTCACCTATAGATTAGCGATCCAGGCAGTTCTTGAAAGCAGGCAGGGATCGATGCAGGCCTGCTCTTAGTATTGTATGTGTAGGAAGGCGCGTGTGACCTGCCCCCGATCCCGGCCTGCGGGGGCTCGCGCATTGGTGTTTGTGTATGTGTGGGTGCTCAATCTCAGGGTCTTTTTAAAACAGACCCCGCTCTTCAACGTGATAGGAAATGAAGTCAATTGCTTGAGAGAAGAGGAGAGGCGCTGGCAAAGGAGAGTTTTGCCTGTAGCCAGTTTAGTAATTCGGTTGAAAAACTTGAAGCAAGCACAATACATATGTAGATTATAGTGTTTTTAATCTATTTTCACAAAATGAAACTAAGCTGGAAGGAAACAGGGAAAAAATCGAAGCATAATGTGAACGGAGAGTCTCACTACAGGACTTGAAAGGGCAGCGAGAAAGCAGTGGGTGGGGCAAGGCCCAAGGAAGACGTCTGCGCATGAGTAGAAATGGATACGCTGCTTCTGCCCCCGGGGGGAGGCTGGTAATATGCAGGGGCTGGTGCGCTCTAAGATCTATTTTAAACAGCATAGCAGGGGTAAGAGCCACCAGCACATAAGTGTCATGCAGTAAGTGCTCAGTAAAGGTCTACAGAATCGGAACCCGTGCAAAATGCTCAGAAGTGGAGCTACTCTGTAATTCAAGGGCTGCTTTTGGGAGACAGGAAGATTAAAAGCACTTACAAAACAATTAAAAATGAGATCTAGTCACAGATACAAAGAAAGTGTGTATGCATGTATGCTTTATATATGATGTATAATTTATATGATGTGTGTGTGTATATATATATATATATATTGTACATAATGTATATTAACAATGCATATACTGTGTGATTTATATAATGACCCATGTATTTTGTGAATATGCCCCATTAGAGAGAACCAAGCTGGACAGACGTTAAAGTGGTAAAGAGAAATTTTACTCAAAAACTCATTGCAATAGGGGAAGAGAGACTCTGGCAAAGAATTGTGGTTGTTTCTCAAAACAACTGGGGCACGTGGGGATCTACAGCCAAGTAGCAGGTGGCAGAGGTGGCAGAGGGCAAACATCAGTGGCTGAAACATCGGGTACAAGACAGCGTCAGGGTGGGGGTGGATTCCAGCTGAACCAACTGAATGGGACTCCTGCTGATGGCAGGGTGGTCAGCCACCACCTGGGGCAGCGTGCAGACAAGGGGTGTAATGGGACGACAAGCGTGCGGGATTCTCCTACACTGACTTAGGACTCTTGCTGAAACTGGATTCTACAAGGAGCCACATGGATGGGCCTTGCTGGCAGAAGGTTCAGGGAGCCTGATTAAAGTCTAGTCAAGCAAAGAATGTCAGTTCCAAGGGTTTTCTCTGCAGCATTGTTTATAATAAAACTGTATCCCAGCAGCCTAATGGGACTGACGGAGGAGATAGCTGGACGTGGGACTGTATTTCCACATTATGCAACACAGAGCGGCTGTTACCAAGAATAAGCCAGTCCTACATACTCACAGGGCAAGGTTTCCAAGGCGCAATCACTGGGCTGCGGAACTGTGTCAATGGCACAACCCCATCAACGTTTAATGCACACACAGACTCTGTACTTCCAAGGACACATCTACTGTATGAATATGTAGAGATTGTTCTGAAAAGACACCACTAAATCAGTAGAAATGATGGAATGGGGACCAGGTTTGCCTGTGAGTCAAGGGGAACTTTATTCTTTTGTGTGATATTTAATATTTTTAACAAAGGGAATCTACTCATGTAATACATATATATATGTAGTTTAGTAAAATGATTGATATGAGACCATCTTGAAAATATACAGTTAGATTTAAATATGATGGTATCATTAAGTGCCTAGACTGGACACTGCTATTAGGGAAAGCAGTGGGTCCAGAGGGCATGATCCTCGGTGATCTACCGCTACCTGAAATGAAGCTCATTCATTCATTCATTTATTCATTCTGTAAAGATTCGCTGTGCCAGGCAATATGGTGGCTGGTTGGGAAACAAAATTTACACGATGTTTGTGGAGAAAAGAAAAACACAGAAAACAAAAATAATAGTTGGGCTGTCTGGTTGTGTGTGAGCCCTGTGCCTAGTGCTCTACGGGTGTCACTAACCCTCTAGAGCCCCATGAGCGTGCTGGAATGATTCGCACAGGGCAGGTGAGGACACAGACGTGGGGAGACTAAGGTTGCACATCCAGGTAAGAGACAGAGCCAAGAAATGAAACCAGGCAGGCTGACTTTAGACTCTGTTCACCTCTGAAATGATCGGTAACAAAGGTGGAAGGGCTCCCTGTGCAGTGTGGTTAGACTTGGGAAGGAAAGGCGGCCACGGTGGGCGGAGCTCGTGGAGGCTGTGTGTCAGTTTCACAGACTGGCAGAAAAACAAAGCAAAAATCCCATATTGGAGGTTGGGGGAGGGGGTGATGACTATTGGGGGCGTAGGAAATGGACCAGTCCAGCTGGGATGGGATGTGCCCCTACAGAAATGGTGGAGGTTTCATGCCTTCACTTTTCATTTATTTATTCATACTACAGATATTTGTTGAGTGACTGCTATGTTCCCCTCTCCGTGTTGGAGCTGAATATCCATCCAGTCAGCAGCAAAACAGGCACTGTCCCTGCCTTCACAGAGCTGCCAGTGTGTGGTTAGGTATGGTAATAAACAAACTCACAAATAAAAAGTATTATTGTGGACTTCTGGTTCCAGCAATGGAGCAGGGAAGAAAACCCAGAACACTCCTGCTATTATTATTTAGAAATGCTGACAAAATTAGTAAACACTCTTGTATAGGCAGAGCCAGGAGAGCCGGAAGGAAAGAAGAATGCTTAGGTGCAATAAAGAAAGAAAAAAGCTTGAACTGAAGGAAGCAACCAGGTGAGCAATAGCTGCCCAGGTGTGTGCACGGAGGAAGTCAGCCCGGCCCACCCCAGCCAGGGCTCTCCAAGAAGGCCTGCGGAAGCTCTGATTCGGCTGGTCTTGTGTCAGATATAGAAGGCTGCATTTCTAAAGCTCCCAAGCGATGCTGAACAGGCTGGTCTAGGGAACACACTTCGAGAGCGCTGACTCAGACAATTAGGTCCCAGCGAGAACAGAGCAAGGAGCGCAGGTGGGGCTGAGACCCCCCAGGAAACCAGGACCCCCAACAAGCTGCACCCTCGGTGAAAGGACAATACAGATCGTCCGCCACAATAGCCCGCCTGTTTCTGCCTGGCCTTACGGAGGGAGGGAAAATGAAAAGGCCTCCTGAGAACTGGTCGCCAGGCCTGAATCCCACATTGGTTTGCAATTCAAAATTCAACTCTCAGATGATCCTGAAACCTCCAAGCCACAGATTTCACATAAAAAAAAAGTGGTCTAAAACTAGCAACAACCCTAGACACCTGGCAGAAACAAGCACAAAATCTCTACAGGGGAATTCGCCCTTGATTAAGACACATAAGGTTCCCACAGATAAACCCCACCAAACATGGATTCACAATGCAAATTACAAAATGTGTGAAGCAACACCCCACCACAAGCGAGCATTAGTTGGCAGGACAAAGAGGCCAGACTGATAGTAATGGAAGCATTCTATTTTAAATGGAGTATGTTAAATATGACCTAAGAACATTAAAAAGAAGCAAGACCAGGAGTGAGAATAAGACATGGCCTACGTAGAATGAGAAGATTTCAAGAAAGACTGAATGAACCTGCAGCCACAGAGATTAGGAACTCCGTGAATGAGCTAAAGAGCAGATAACAGCTGAAGGAACTGTAGCCTGGGGGTTGATACAGAGAAATTACCCAGAAAGCAACACAGACAGAAAGGGAGCCGGACAGTGGGTTAAGATTCAGCGACATGGAAAACAGAATGAATCAGTCCAACATATGTCTAATAGGAACTCCTGAAGGGGAGAACAGAGCTAAAGGTGCAAAGCGATATTTAAAAACAATGCATTATTTTCCATTATGGATGAAAGATTAAAAATAGGTACCCCAAAGGATACATTTTGAAAAGGCCCTACGTACTTGCATTAAATGTGACTCAAGAACACAGATGGATTTCCTATAAGGGGAGGATGGTGCAGCTAACAGCAGAATTCCCAGCAGTAGCAATTGAAGCCAGGGTGCTGAGGGGGTGACCTCCAGGTGTCTTTCTCTTCCCGGATGAAAAGAAAGAGAAAATCCGGGAATTTTTCATCAGGACCTGCAGGCTGCATGGCTTAAGAACAGACAGAGTTACGAGGCAGAGAGGCCAGAGCAGAACAGCAATGGAGAGGCCCAAAGGTACAACCTGATCATTTAGAGACATCAGACAGAGACACTGCTAAGTGGGAAGAATGACCAATGGTTGAGACCTAGAATATCGGGATAAGGTTGTCACTTTACCTTCATTTGAAAATGAGAATGACAGTAAAAATACTGTTGACACCACAAGAACACTTGAGGGCTTCCTTCTGTGAGGTACCAAGCCTTCCACACACACTATGCATTCAATGTTGGGATCACCATGGTTACAGATGAGGCAACTGAGCTAAAAAATGATAAAGCACTTACTCGAGGAACTGATGGGTTTTTCCCTGGGGCCAGCTACCTCCAGGGCCACACTGTAATAATATGGTCTGCCATCCAAAGAGTGCCCTCCACGTGCAGGTCTCCAAAGGAAATGAACATCAACAGGGTCTGCAGGGGCTTCCTGGGTGCAGACAGCTAAGGATTCCAGCCCTCCCAGGAGGTAATGGCCTAAGTAAGCATGTGACTCCAGTGACAGGGGTACAGACAAGTGCACTGGGACTAATGAGCAGCAGAAATCAAAGTGATCAAAGCTCAGGGTCCTAATGCAGTGATTCTGATACACAGAGAACAATTAGCAATGACACAATGGGGAAATACTGCGTTTTAACAAGACAGAGGTTAATTTGACCCCAAATAACGGGTGTTTTTAACTGTAAAAGAAAGCAAAACAACAAAATTTCTTCATGTTGAGCAAAGTCCTTATCAGGGGATGCCGGTCAGCATTGTCCGCAGAAGACCTGAAGTTCTTACAACATCCACCCCCAGGGGCTCAGATCAGCTCATGCTTGGCAAGGACGCAGAAGGACCGTGCATACCTAGTTCGTTGAAGATAGTATTTCAGTGTTTGTCCAAGGAATGTATATCAGGTAAGAATCTTTATGTAAACAGTTAGGAGACTAGGCAGGCAGGTGGGGGGCTTTAACTTGCGCCATCCGTCCATCACTAGGGACTCCTCCCCAATGGCTGTCCGCACAAGAGCTGACCTTGGTTCGACAATCTCCACTCACCCTCAAGACATCATTGTCCACCCTGCACCCCTGTCCAGTGGGAATACTGTCCATGTCAAGGGCCACACACCCTGCAAAGGTGCTTCCTCCAGAATGCAGCAACTCCCCTAAGACCCAGTGACTCTGCTGCTTGGCCTGGCCAGGAAAGGCCACAAGAACACTCAGGTCTTCACAGATCAGAGAAAGGCATCATGTCGTGTGATAGGGGACATGGGTCTGGAAACAGACACCATCTAAAGGAAGTCACTCCACCTTGCTTTCCTCGTCCACCAGAACCAGGGCCAGCAAATTTTTTTCTGTGAAGGTCAGACAGGAAACGGCTTAGGCTTTGTGGGCCGCATGGTCTCTGTCCTGGTTTCTCAGCTCCACCACCGAAAGCTGCGTATGACAATATGGAAAGCAGCCGGCGCGCTTTGTTCTGATAAAACCCTTACTGAGAGACACTGAAATTTGAACTTCATATCATTTTCACATGTCACCAAATAAGATTCTTTTGATTTTTTTTCCAACTGTTAAAATATATAAAAACCTTTCTTAGCTTCTAGGTCTTACAAAAACTGGCAAGAGTTGGATTTAGCTTGCTGACCCTTCAACTAAAATGCATGCTCCACATGCTAGCAGTCAGTCTTCCCCCATCACTGCTCGGCTCGTAAGTAGTGGCGCATGGTAGACGCTGGTACGTATTCATTAGATGGACCAATGGCTGAGGGAGCACGTGATTCACAGAGTTTGATGCACGTTCCAGGAAGTGATGCATACAGAGGCACAAGGAAATTCATGAGATGCTATATGAGGTTATTACTGATAACTGACCTTATGGGACTTAGTGTTTACAGCATTCTGCCCCTCACATTCAATTTTAAAATGGCAACTTAATCGTACACACATTTTTAGGCCTTCTGATTTCATTAACCCCATTTGAAAATGCTATTTCTCTCTTCCTGTCATCATATCAATGAATATTTATTGACAGCCTACTGTGTTCTCAGCATATTTCCTCAGTGCCTTTCAGCAGAACGGGCATATCAGTCAGCTGCCCTGAAAGGAGAGAAAGTAAATAAAGCCCCAATAATTTTCTGACCTATATTTGAACAAGGTTTAAGTCACTCATAAAACAGGCATTAGGAGGCTTATGCCTAAAGCACTGAGCAATATCCTAGGGGCGGGGGCGGCGGTGCTCACCCTTCCCATCTTCTGATTCCTGTGATTTCAAGGACTCCTAGGAACTTTGATGCAGGAGGTTAAGTCAAGAATGGAGTCAAGAAGAATGATGTAGGACAGGCCTCAGAAACCCGTTCCTGAAAAGCACTAGGAACATGTTTTTGCAGTTTTTCTGTTCATGAAATTCAACAGTTTATAAACATTCTCTGGGGAGGGTGGAGCCAAGATGGCAGTGTGAGTAGAGCAGCGGAAATCACCTCCTAAAACCACATATATCTATGAAAATATAACAAAGACAACTCTTCCTGGAATAGAGACCAGAGGACACAGGACAACATCCAGACCACATCCACACCTGCGACAACCCAGCACCTCGCAAAGGGGGTAAGATACAAGCCCCAGCCCCTTAAAGGGGCAGGGCGGGGCACTTAGTCCAGAGGCAGGGAATCGGGGGATCTCTGGGCACTCTAACCCCCTGGGCAGCAGAGAGCACGGAGGCCCCTTACGGAGATAAATAGCCTCCCAGCTGCTCCCCCTCCAACCCGGGCTCCACCATTTTGGAGCAGCAGCCTGAGACAGGCCACGCCCACAGCTACAGTGGAGATAAACTCCACAGCAGCCGGGCAGGAAGCAGAAGCCCTGTCTGCGCGCAGCTGCCCAGCACAAGCCACTAGAGGTCGCTATTCTCCCAGGAGAGGTAGGCCACAAACCAACAAGAAGGGAAGCTCTTCCAGCCGTCACTCGTACCAGCTCTGCAAACTATCTCTATCACCATGAAAAGGCAAAACTACAGGCAGACACAGATCACAGAGTCAACACCTGAGAAGGAGACAGACCTAACCAGTCTTCCTGAAAAAGAATTCAAAATAAAAATCATGAACATGCTGACAGAGATGCAGAGAAAAATGCAAGAGCAATGGGATGAGATGCAGAGAAAAATGCCAGAGCAATGGGATGAAGTCCGGAGGGAGATCACAGATGCCATGAAGGAGATCACAGAAGTGAAACAAACCCTGGAAGGATTTATAAGCAGAATGGATAAGATGCAAGAGGCCATTGAAGGAATAGAAACCAGAGAACAGGAACGTATAGAAGCTGACATAGAGAGAGATAAAAGGATCTCCAGGAGTGAAACAACACTAAGAGAACTGTGTGACCAATCCAAAAGGAACAATATCCATATTACAGGGGTACCAGAAGAAGAAGAGAGAGGAAAAGGGATACAAAGTCTCTTTGAAGAAATAATTGCTGAAAACTTCCCCAAACTGGGGGAGGAAATAATCGAACATACCACAGAAATACACAGAACCCCCAACAGAAAGGATCCAAGGAGGACAACACCAAGACACATAGTAATTAAAATGGCAAGGATCAAGGACAAGGAAAGAGTTTTAAAGGCAGCTAGAGAGAAAAAGGTCACCTATAAAGGAAAACCCATCAGGCTATCATCAGACTTCTCAACAGAAACCCTACAGGCCAGAAGAGAATGGCATGATATACTTAATGCAATGAAACAGAAGGGCCTTGAACCAAGGATACTGTATCCAGCACGACTATCATTTAAATATGATGGCGGGATTAAACAATTCCCAGACAAGCAAAAGCTGAGGGAATTTGCTTCCCACAAACCACCTCTACAGGGCATCTTACAGGGACTGCTCTAGATGGGAGCACTCCTAAAAAGAGCGAACAAAACACACAACATATGAAGAATGGAGGAGGAGGAATAAGAAGGGAGAGAAGAAAAGAATCTCCAGACAGTGTATATAACAGCTCAATAAGCGAGCTAAGTTAGGCAGTAAGATACTAAAGAGGCTAACCTAGAACCTTTGGTAACCACGAGTCTAAAGCCTGCAATGGCAATAAGTACATATCTCTCAATAGTCACCCTAAATGTAAATGGACTGGATGCACCAATCAAAAGACACAGAGTAATAGAATGGATAAAAAAGCAAGACCCATCTATATGATGCTTACAAGAAACTCACCTCAAACCCAAAGACATGCACAGACTAAAAGTCAAGAGATGGAAAAACATATTTCAGGCAAACAACAGCAAGAAGAAAGCAGGGGTTGCAGTACTAATATCAGACAAAATAGACTTCAAAACAAAGAAAGTAACAAGAGATAAAGAAGGACACTACATAACGATAAAGGGCTCAGTCCAACAAGAGGATATAACCATTCTAAATATATATGCACCCAACACAGGAGCACCAGCATATGTGAAACAAATACTAAAAGAACTGAAGGAGGAAATAGAATGCAATGCATTCATTTTAGGAGACTCCAACACACCACTCACCCCAAAGGATAGATTCACAGGGCAGAAAATAAGTAAGGACACATAGGCACTGAACAACACACTAGAACAGATGGACCTAATAGACATCTATAGAACTCTACATCCAAAAGCAACAGGATACACATTCTTCTCAAGTGCACATGGAACATTCTCCAGAATAGACCACATACTAGGCCACAAAAAGAGCCTCAGCAAAATCCGAAATATTGAAATTCTACCAACCAATTTTTCAGACCACAAAGGTATAAAATTAGAAATAAATTCTACAAAGAAAACAAAAAGGCTCACAAACACATGGAGGCTTAACAACATGCTTCTAAATAATCAATGGATCAACAAACAAATCAAAATAGAGATCAAGGAATATATAGAAACAAATGACAACAACAACACAAAGCCCCAACTTCTGTGGGACGCAGCGAAAGCAGTCTTAAGAGGAAAGTATATAGCCATCCAGGCACACTTGAAGAAGGAAGAACAATCCCAAATGAATAGTCTAACATCACAATTATTGAAACTGGAAAAAGAACAAATGAGGCCTAAAGTCAGCAGAAGGAGGGACATAATAAGGATCAGAGAAGAAATAAACAAAATTGAGAAGACTAAAACAATAGCAAAAATCAATGAAACCAAGAGCTGGTTCTTTGAGAAAATAAACAAAATAGATAAGCCTCTAGCCAGACTTATTAAGAGAAAAAGAGAATCAACACAAGTCAACAGAATCAGAAATGAGAACAGAAAAATCACGACAGACACCACAGAAATACAAAGAATTATTAAAGACTACTATGAAAACCTATATGCCAACAAGCTGGAAAACCTAGAAGAAATGGACAACTTCCTAGAAAAATACAACCTCCCAAGACTGACCACGGAAGAAACACAAAAGTTAAACAAACCAATTACGAGCAAAGAAATTGAAACAGTAATCAAAAAACTACCCAAGAACAAAACCCTCAGGCCGGACGGATTTACCTCGGAATTTTATCAGACACACAGAGAAGACATAATACCCATTCTCCTTAAAGTGTTCCAAAAAATAGAAGAGGAGGGAATACTCCCAAACTCATTCTATGAAGCCAACATCACCCTAATACCAAAACCAAGCAAAGACCCCACCAAAAAAAGAAAACTACAGACCAATATCCCTGATGAACGTGGATGCAAAAATACTCAATAAAATATTAGCAAACCAAATTCAAAAATACATCAAAAGGATCATACAAGTGGGATTCATCCCAGGGATGCAAGGATGGTACAACATTCGAAAGTCCATCAACATCATCCATCACATCAACAAAAAGAAAGACAAAAACCACATGATCATCTCCATAGATGCTGAAAAAGCATTTGACAAAATTCAACATCCATTCATGATAAAAACTCTCAACAAAATGGGAATAGAGGGCAAGTACCTCAACATAATAAAGGTAATGTATGATAAACCCACAGCCAACATCACACTGAACAGCGAGAAGCTGAAAGCTTTTCCTCTGAGATCAGGAACTAGACAGGGATGCCCACTCTCTGCACTGTTATTTAACATAGTACTGGAGGTCCTAGCCATGGCAATCAGACAAAACAAAGAAATACAAGGAATCCAGATTGGTAAAGAAGTTAAACTGCCACTATTTGCAGATGATATGATATTGTACATAAAAAACCCTAAAGACTCCACTCCAAAACTACTAGAACTGATACTGGAATAGAGCAAAGTTGCAGGATACAAAATTAACACACAGAAATCTGTGGCTTTCCTATACACCAACAATGAACCAATAGAAAGAGAAATCAGGAAAACAATTTCATTCACAATTGCATCAAAAAGAATAAAATACCTAGGAATAAACCTAACCAAAGAAGTGAAAGACCTATACCCTGAAAACTACAAGTCACTCTTAAGAGAAATTAAAGGGGACACTAACAAATGGAAACTCATCCCATGCTCATGGCTAGGAAGAATTAATATCGTCAAAATGGCCATCCTGTCCAAAGCAATAAACAGATTTGATGCAATCCCTCTCAAATTACCAGCAACATTCTTCAATGAAATGGAACAAATAATTCAAAAATTCATATGGAAACACCAAAGACCCCAAATAGCCAAAGCAATCCTGAGAAAGAAGAATAAAGTAGGGGGGATCTCACTCCCCAACTTCAAGCTCTACTACAAAGCCATAGTAATCAAAACAATCTGGTACTGGCACAAGAACAGAGCCGCAGACCAGTGGAACAGATTAGAGACTCCAGACATTAACCCAAACATATATGGTCAATTAATATTTGATAAAGGAGCCATGGACATACAATGGTGAAATGACAGTCTCTTCAACAGATGGTGCTGGCAAAACTGGACAGCTACATGTAGGAGAATGAAACTGGACCATTGTCTAACCCCATATACAAAAGTAAATTCAAAATGGATCAAAGACCTGAATGTAAGTCATGAAACCATTAAACTCTTAGAAAAAAACATAGGCAAAAACTTTTTAGACATAAACATGAGTGACCTCTTCTTGAACATATCTCCGCGGGCAAGGAAAACAACAGCAAAAATGAACAAGTGGGACTATATTAAGCTGAAAAGCTTCTGTACAGCAAAAGACACCATCAATAGAACAAAACGGAACCCTACAGTATGGGAGAATATATTTGTAAATGACAGATCCGATAAAGGCTTGATGTCCAAAATATATAAAGAGCTCACACGCCTCAACAAAACAAAAAACAAATAATCCAATTAAAAAATGGGCAGAGGAACTGAACAGACAGTTCTCTAAAAAAGAAATACAGATGGCCAACAGACACATGAAAAGATGCTCCACATCGCTAATTATCAGAGAAATGCAAATTAAAACTACAATGAGGTATCACCTCACACCAGTAAGGATAGCTGCCATCCGAAAGACAGACAACAACAAATGTTGGCGAGGCTGTGGAGAAAGGGGAACCCTCCTACACTGCTGGTGGGAATGTAAATTAGTTCAACCATTGTGGAAAGCAGTATGGAGGTTCATCAAAATGCTTAAAACAGACCTACCATTTGACCCAGGAATTCCACTCCTAGGAATTTACCCTAAGAATGCAGCAATCAACTTTGAGAAACACAGATGCACCCCCATGTTTATCGCAGCAGTATTTACAATAGCCAAGAATTGGAAGCAACCTAAATGTCCATTGGTAGATGAATGGATAAAGAAGATGTGGTACATACACACAATGGAATACTATTCAGCCATAAGAAGAGGGCAAATCCTACCATTTGCAGCAAAATGGATGGAGCTGGAGGGTATTATGCTCAGTGAAATAAGCCAAGTAGAGAAAGAGAAATACGAAATTATTTCACTCATCTGTGGAGTATAAGAACAAAGGAAAAACTGAAGAAACAAAACAGCAGCAGAATCACAGAACCCAAGAATGGACTAACAGGTACCAAAGGGAAAGGGACTGGGGAGGATGGGTGGGTAGGGAGGGATAAGGGGGGGGGGAGAAGAAAGGGGATATTATGATTAGCATGTATAATGTGGGGGGTGGGGGAAAGGGGAGGGCTTTGCAACACAGAGAAGACAAGTAGTGATTCTATAACATTTAGCTATGCTGATGGACAGTAACTGTAAAGTAGTTTATAGGGGTGACCTGGTATAGGGGAGAGCCTAGTAAACATAATATTCTTCATGTAAGTGTAGATTAAAGATAACAAAAAAAAAGAAAGAAAGAGAAGGGGGATTACTCCCTGATAGGATAAAACTAACTGTAAATCAACGATTAATGCATGCTTTAAATATCCTTAATTTTGATCACTTAAAGGGTGTCAGATGATCAGCTATGGAGGTATATTTTTCTGATAATATTCCTTTCTCTTAAAAAAAAAAAAGCAGTTCCTGTGTGGTGACCTCCAATGAGTTCTACACAATGGTATAAAGGGCATATCAAAGTGTGGGCAAAGGGTCTGTTTGTGTTTATACAGAGGATCAAAGCCTAATTCGGCTACCCAGAAAATGAACTAAGATACGATATGAAGAAGAACTTCCAACATCAGCACTCTCTGGAAGACTCATACCAGAAGATGATCATCAAAAAACCTCAACAAAGATCCAGGCGCTGCTGCAGTTGTAGCTGCATTCATCCCACCGGTTCCTGGACTTGCCATTGGAATGAAGAAGGAGATATCTAAGCTGGCCTGTGCTTTCAGTAAAACAACAAATTTGACTGGATCTATACTCTCAGAACTCAACCAAGAATTAGGAGAAGTGCAAGTTGTAGCGCTCCAAAATCTTACAACTACAGACTATCTACTGTTAAAAGAACATAAGGGATGTGAACAGTTCCCAGGAATGGGTTGTTTTAATTTGTCTGATTTCTCTCAGACTGTTCAAGTTCAGTTGGACAATATCCACCATATCATAGATAAGTTTTCACAAATGCCTAGGGTGCCTAACTGGTTTTCTTGGTTTCACTGGAGATGGCTGGTAATTATAGGTCTGCTTTGGTTATGTAACTGTACTCCTATTATGTTAATGTGTGTATGCAATTTAATTAGTAGTTTAAAACCTATACATGCTCAAGTTTTTCTACAAGAAGATATGTCAAAGAAATAATCAATCTTCCCATGTTATCTTCCGTCTGCTACCTCTATAGCTTTTCTTCTTCCTTCCTAATTACAACCCTTAAATAGAATTCGTGCCTCATATCGAATTTACCAAGTATCATAATTCTTCCAAGTGGTAAAGATACCTCAAGATAAATACTAGGCATAAAAGCCACAGGGCATAAATCTGCAAAGTAAAAAGCTAACCTTTTCAAACAGTATGGCTTCTCTTTCACTTACCAACTTTACATTTCCCTGTATGGTCCCGGAAGATGACTGGTTAGCCAGAGACGGGTAAGATTCCTCAAGGGAGGAACAACCTAAGACAGGCACAGTCGCAGGGGGGCCATCAGGTGAGAAATTGGGGATCAACAGAGGTGAGGCTCAGAACCTCACCCCCCCTGCTTTGAGAGAAATCTGCATCCGTGGATGTTTTATTGCCCTTGTCTAGCTTGGATTAACACTTAGTCTACAGGCACACACCTGATCATCTAAATTTGCTCTCTTACAGCACTAAACTATGTTTTCTACCTTTATCTTGCATCTACCTACCACTTCAGCATTTTATTAAAAATAATAATAATAATAATAATAATAAGGGAGAAATGTGGGATTCACATATAAATCAAGTATAAAAATCAAATGAATATTCATATTTGACCTGATTGTTTATAGTTCATAATGCGTGATCAAAACTGAAAGTTTCTGTGATGACTGCCCTTGTACTGTTCACCATGTAAGAACTTATTCACTATGTAAGAATTCGTTCACTATGTAAGAACTTGTTATACTTCAGAAGATTGGAGACTGTTGAGAATTAGGCTTGGGGTGGATTAATGATTGTACATTGAGTATTGAGTCCCCTATACAGAATTTTATTGTTGTTAACAACCATTTGATCAATAAGTATGAGAGATGCCCTCTCAAAAAAAAAAATAAATAAAATAATAAAATAAAATAAAATAAAATAAAATAAAATAAAATAAAATAAAATAAAATAAAATAATAAAATAAAATAAAATAAAATAAAATAAAATAAAATAAAATAAAATGCTTGATAAAAAAAAAAAAACATTCTCCGGGCACTTTGCACCAGAATACAGTTGGTCAGCTCCACGAGACAGAGTCAATGGCCTTCATTTCCATGGGACGTTTTTCAATAAGTTTGCTTTTAACAGAGGATTGGGGGACCCCATCTTCGGCACACACAGGAAAATCAGAGAGGTGCCGGCCTAGACAGCCCTGCGGGTGCTCGCTGGTGCCTGTGTGGGCAATGGGACAAATAATAAGAAATGCCCCTGGTAATAAAAAATGGCACCATTCAGAAAAATAAATGGATTCTTTTGCCTTCCCAACTTAAAAAAGATTTGGTAAGTTTCCTCAAGACTGACCGATCCACACTGGGATCCTGATTGGAAGTTTTCTAACTGGCAATTTAATCTTATCAGAGATTTCAAACAGATGCAGTGTTTAAGCATAAAGAACCGAGGAACAAAAGCAAAAGGCAGTACTTCGACCAAAGAAAGAATAAGACTAAAGGGGGTTCCTTTGCAGGTGGAATGAGAGCTAAGTATTGTGTTACATGCAGTAATTCTTATTTACATACTTTCAAAAGTGCGGGTGTACTGTATTTTGTACCCTGTTCTCTGCTAGCCTTGGGAACAGAGCGTCACATGACTCAACAAAGGAAAGAAAGAAGAAGAAAGAAAATCTCAAACCTCACGGGGTAGGTGTCTGCGGGAGCTGAAACCATCTTCCATTTTCCAGCAGCGAATCCTGCAATTACTTCAAGAGAGAGCACGCCGGCAAGTGGTTTGGGAACAAGAGGTCGGCCAAAATAGCAGGAAAAACACTGGCAGAAGAATGAGGGGAAAAAAATGCTACTGGTTGTGAAGTGTGATTGTGAAAATGTTAACTTAGCATTACATCGTCTTCCTCTGTCACTGTTGTTTTTCCCAGATTTGTGTTGTGTTTACAAGTCAAAACAAGCTTCTGGCAGCAGCGATGCTAAGTCAATCACACCTGAAAACCCAGTCGTGTCCCCGCCAGCAGGAGACTCCCGGGTCAGCGTCTTGTTGGCTTTGGGGCCTGCACCGTGGGAAAGGAGACACAGCGTACACGCTTTACCTTCTCACTGTGGATCGGTCTCCCCACACAGTGCAGGAAAGCCGCTGTCTTTCTCTTGGTGCCTCAGCTATTGAGAGGTGTCTTAGGCGCATATTCTCATCGGATATTTTAGCATTTTAGAGCCCCTAGTATTTGATTTATCTGTGAAATGAGACCTCAACATTTCCATGATGTCTTCTGACTATCGCCACACCCTCAACAGCCTCCCAAATGGCCCCCAATGGTTCTGCTCCACGCAGGACGACCGTGAAACTGATTATCCGTTGTTCCCTTTCCCTCTCTGCCTCCTTCCCCTCCTCTTTCTTCCTTTCTTCTTCTTTTCTCTTAATATCCTGGCCAATGCTTGGACTAAGGGACCAGCTGTGCAAACAGGGATGGATCCTGTGACCTGGCCAGCAAGCCCCGAGGGTCTGGAGCAAGAACTCTGCCCACTGATGCCTCCCATACTGGGTACAGACTCACAGACCAACCTGACCCTCTCTCTCTGAACAAGAGAAAACTGGTTTATGGATGCACAAAATGCTAAACAAATGGTCTCTTGTCTACATAATGGGATTCTTAAGGTCAGCAAATAGGCAGTCAAAGCCACCAACAAAATTAAAAACTGCCATAAAATGCAAACAAACATGATGAATTATACTACACGTTGGACTAAATCTGGAAAAACAATACAGAAAGTTGAATGGAGTCATCACAGTGCTCCATCCCACTGACACAGACACCAGCCGCAGTATTCACGGAGTTTGCTCATCCTGGGAAGTGGTGTGTGGGCTCAGGGGCGACCTCGCTCCCAGCAGGCCAGCGATGTGACGAGCTACCTGGGGATGGATTCTGCAGACAGGACACCGCGCCTTCCTCCATCCGCAGTCGGTTTATTTCCGCCTCTCTTAACGGAACTTTAGATCCCAGTGATAACCAATGGGACATCAACAGTTTTTGCAGCACTTTGCTAAGGAAAGCCTAGTACTTTTAGTCATATTGTCAAAACCAAAATAAGCCAATGTATCAAGTTGTTTCTTCACAATGTGGCCTAATTACGGGAGAATCATTCCCACCGGAAAAAACAATAGTTTGAAGAAAGCACTTTCCTTAATCACACCAGACTGCTTAGGGTTGGCTTTGAGATAAAACTCGTAATTACTAAACTCATCAGAATCCCACAAAGAACCAGTTTACAAGGAAGGGGTTCCCAGACGATTTGGGGAAGAAAAAGAACTCTTTTCACTCATAGTTTAAAGTAAAGATGCTGGAGCTACTGAAGCTCTGAAAGGACCAGGAGCAGAGCTCCGGAGAACAGCCGGAGATGGCCTTTTGTAGGCGGCTCTGTCCCCTCTTGTCCTGAGCACTGCACCCCAAACGGGATGGGTCGTGTCATGTGTGATTATGTTTCTGTGCCTGCTTGTACACAGGATCTCTAAGCATTAAATATACTTGAACTTCACCCAAGATAAGTTTGGAAAATTCATGAGGGCCTATAGGCAGCCAAGAAAAATGTATTTTAAATATATTGAATGGCAAGGAAATTTACATGATGTGATGTTAAATGAAAAGCAGAGTATAGAGACTGCCCATCGAGGATGTAAGAATGTGTATGTTCATCCCACTATCCCTCAAAACCCACTGAAAACAAAAAGAAAATAAGAAACAATAGCAAGGGGAAAAAACTATATTATCAATGAAAAAGGGAATAGACCAAAACACAAATGTTGCACTTAGCTACTGAAAACTCAGATCTGGACAGAACCAGGGAAGACACAGAAAGCCCAGGCAAGCTTCCTCGCAGCCCAGGGATGTCCCGAGACCAGGGGGTCCAGGCAAAGGAAAATTCAAGATACCCAGTTAAACGTGAATCTCAGATAAACGATCCATATCTTTTTGTGTGAATGTGTCCCAACTATTGCATGGGATACATTTCCACTAAAAGTTACCAGCCTCTTATTTGGTGCTCAGATGGAACTGGTGCCTCGAATTGTACTAAACTTTACTGAAAACCGCATGGGAAGTCTGGCCACCCATTGACCGGCTTTGTTCGCTTTATGCAACGTTACTAATTTTTAAATTTACTGTCAGCATAGGTAAATAAGGAGACTTCACTCTAAAATTTAGGCCTTTGGCTATTTGCAATAGCCACGATATGGAAGCAACCTAAGTGTCCATCAGTAGACGAATGGACAAAGAAGATATGGTACATATACACAATGGAATATTATTCAGCCATAAAAAGAAAAGAAATTCTCCCATTTGCAACAACATGGATGGAGCTAGAGGGCATTATGCTCAGTGAAATAAGCCAGGCAGAAAAAAACAAACACCAAATGATTTCACTTATTTGTGGAGTATAAAAACTAAGCCAAACAGAAGGAACAAAATAGCAGCAGACTCAGACACTGAAAATGGACAGGTGTTCACCAGGGGGGGAGGGGCTGGGCAGGGTGGTGGGGGGAGGGGCATAGGTCGGTCACCGGGACAGCAGCACAGCACGGAGAATACAGTCAATGACTCTGTAACATTTTACTACCTTGATGGACAGTGACGCACTGGAGGGGGTGAGGACTCGGTAACATGCACAAATGTTGAACCACTGTGTTGTGTATTTGAAACCAACATAAGATTGTCTATCAGTGATACTTTAATAAAAAAATTTAGGCCTTTGACTCCTTTTGAAATACGAATAAATGACGTGTCCAGGCCAGACCCCGATGCCTGGGTGGCGAGAACAGGCTGCGGGGTTTGTCTGTCTGTCCCCTTTGAAGGGAATGTCCATGCTCAAGTTTATTGCTGCTTTTACCATACTCATTACAGCTGAACTCCTGGAAGTTCTGTTGCGTTTGGTGTTTTGTTCGCTCATCTTGCTCTTAGCTCTGCAGGTGGGGCTGGCAGTGAAGCTAAGAATGTCCCTT
Organism: Manis javanica; assembly: GCF_040802235.1. NCBI lineage: Eukaryota > Metazoa > Chordata > Mammalia > Pholidota > Manidae > Manis > Manis javanica. The sequence goes on from NC_133160.1 coordinate 2,682,164, forward strand.
TCCGAACCCGGCCCGAGGGCGGAGGAGCCCCATGGCCGCCGTGTTGGGCCACTGTGACGTCTGGGCTCCTGACCGTCCAGCCTGGGAGATCTGCTGGAAGTGAGGCACAGTAAGGCCATGCTGCTGAGAGCTTCCCAGAAGCCCCACCGCTGTCTGCAAGGCCAAAACTTGAGATAAGACGTCCCAAGGCCAGAAGAGAAAGCCAAGTGGGAGAGCGGTCAGGATCTCTCGGACAAAGCAGTGTGACCTCTGGGAGACAGCTTGTAGTCCAGCAGGCCCCTAGGTTTAAATTTTATTTTTTATATTATATTAAAAAACAAAATACTTTCTTTGCAAGAAACAGCATGTCCATGTCCAGGGTCATTCCCATTGTATAGAAAGTAATCGACCTATTTCTCTCTCAGCACATAAGCTGGAGAGAGAGGCTGGCCCTGGGGATGGTCACCTTCTGGTGAGTGAGAGTTTAGGGGATGATTTTGGTGATTTTTAATATCTTTCTTTGATTTTCTGTATGGCTTGAATTTTATATAAGCTTATCGTTTTTACAAAAATATTAAAGCCATTATTTTTAGGTAAACAGAATAATCTACAACTATCCCCAAAGATATAATACACATGCATAGGAAAAAAAACTGTTTACACCAAAATGTCAATAATGGTTGTCCCTGGGTGATAGGATTACCCATAGATTGGTTTTGTTTCTACTTTGCCTTTTTTTTTTTTTTGGTGTACATTCCATTTTGTCTGTAATTGGTCTGTATTAATTTTTTACTTAAAACACAATAAACGGTATCTGTTAATAGAGAGTGAAAATCTGCCACACCAAAATGGGAAGGGACACAGGCCACAAAAGCATGAGCCCCTTTGGTCTGATCTTGCTGATTATACAATGTGGTGAATGATGAGAATTTCTTTCATTCCCTTTAATGATTATGCTGATCCAGCCTAATACGCCGGGGTCTCCCCTGAGAACTCATTTCCCCTTCTAAATGGCCCTGCAAGATCAATAAATCTGTCCTTTTTACAAAATTATTTCAGCTTTCTTCCCACCTACCCTATTTTATTTGGAGACCAGAAGCCCCTGAAACCATCCGCCCTCTTGAAGTTCTCGCATTCATTAATTGTAATTGCCTCTGAAACATCCTCGCCAATCTTAGTCTCCTAGTTACTTAATGGTTCTGATTGGATGCAGAACACTTTTATCTGGGTTAATTCACTATTCACAGTACAATGATGGAGTACTCATTTTGTTACACAGATTACAGCAGTAAATGGAGTCATACATCATCCACAGGAAAGCTACATGAGAGTTTAGTATTACAAAATGCCTTTCAGGCATCTTAAAGTAGAAAACAACATTCCTGCCAAACTTTGCCATTTTCAGCCTTTCCTGCCCAAATCTGAAGTTGTTCATTGCTCTGATGCAAATGGACATGCTTGTCAATGCCCAGGCTGACTCCCTGAAGCACAGCTCTCAGAGCTGAGGTGGGCTGGGGTCACGGGGGAGAAGGAATCACCTGTAAGGACGCACAGGTGAGAGTCTAATGAGCCAGCTGCGACCAGGGCCCGTGGGGTGTCCAGATTTGCTTGAACATGATTTGCCCTTAGAACCCCCTGCAACCCTTGCTCAGAACCTGGCCTCCTCCCCACAAGACCATCCAGAGTCAACCCAGATCCTAGACCAAAATCTAGTCCTGCCTTCTTAACTTCTGATGTGCAGGCCATGCCCAGAGACTCCATTCTGCCAGGACCTAAGACCAGTTCCAATTGTGTTACTACTTTAACTAAATTTCACTTGGCCCCCAAGCCCCAAAGAACTTAGCCCTCTGTCTGCGTTCTGAAATCTGAATCTTCTACTGAAAATTCTTTCTAAGAGTGGAAGACAGACATGTGCCAATTCCAACCGACTGAAGCCTGCTTTCTCTAATCCCCACCCAAACCCTTAGTACTGCCATCTGACACACCACCACTCAGTTTCCAGCTCCTTCCATCCGCTGCCTGTGCAAATATCTAGAAACAGGAATACTGCCTCCCTAGCCTAGAATATGTGTCCCATGAACGGCTATTTGCTTGAGAATCATGAAGCTAGATACGGGTGAGGAGAGGATGCTAGCAGAGGTAAACAGAGGCTGGGAACCCAGGAGGGACCTGGAGAGACTCCCACTGCCCGCTGTGCAACATATCCCTCAGCTACTCATTCCTGGGGCGCCCCAGCAGCTGGAGGTGTGGTTGATACGGACAGGAAGCCAAGTATGAATGATATGATGGCTGAGAGTATCACACATCCGAGGAGATCATTGAGCATCTCAGCTGATCCAGTGCAATGGGGACAAACTCTCTGCCGAGACAAGACAGCAGAGGACTTGCTCGTCACCCTTGTCGCCCCCCGCCCCCCGTGATGTGTCCGTCATGAGACAAGTACTGCCAAGAACCACTTGTCTTTCTTCTCAGCACAAAGGGGCCAGCGTTCTCTGGGAATTTAGAGATGAACTGGTGCGTGAAGATACATAAATATGAACTACATGGTAGCATTGTTGGGTGGCAGAAAAGAAAAGGACCAGAAACAAAATGGATGTCTGTTGCTGGCCCAAAGTTTACTAAATTATGGTATATCTACACAGAAATGAGTATGCAAGTATAGAGTCTTATCTATACTTGACTGATTTGGAGGAATTCCTCAAGGAATACACTGTTCAATCCATCCCTTCAAAAACGTAGAGGAAAGTGGAGAAAAATGCATGCGAGTGTATTGTGTGCTTGAAGCCTGGCACGAAAGAATATAGTCACCAACGTTTTTTCACAGGTTAAACTAGGGTGATGCGGACTCAGGAGAGTTTTACTTTCTTCATTTCATTATTACATGTTGTTCTATGTTTTAAATAATGAACATGAATTATTTATATAATCAGAGGAAAAATACTGAGTGTTGCAGGAGTGAACAAAATATGTGTGGCAGCAAAGGGTAGAAATTGGCTTGTGGACAGAGGGGCCCGGGACCCTTCCGGCTGCGAGCCAGGGGCAGGTGCTGTAGCGGCAGATCACAAAGCCGGCTTGCCGAGGGGCAGCGCGAGCCCCCGCGTAAAGCTACCCAGGATTCCGGACATTCAGGAGACAAAGACGAAGGGCCGGAGGGCCGGTGTGGAACCACGGGATGCTCGGCGTCTGGAGAACGGCCGTGGTCCTCCCAACCCCTTCCCCGGGGCTGTCAGCCTCTCCACCCATGATCTGGGTATTTGGGGGACCCAACATTTTGCACAAACTGAAGTACAGCCTTCATTTTGTAAAGGAGATGGCCAGACTCCCTCTGGAAGAGCAATCTGAAACAAGCAGAAACATCTGTTGGAATAATGAGCTGTGCTGTCAGGCATGCTCAGAAGGCAGGAGTCAGCTGGTCCTCAGACATGGACATCCGAGACCCGGGCTCAGGCAGCGTGCGGCGTGGACACCGGGGTGTTGATTGGCGTCTGAGAAGGCTGTGCTCATCTGCCCAGGCCCTCCAAGGTCCCAGGCCCCCTCAATGTCAAAATTACCTCGCCTGCAGTGAAAATGGTCATGGCTTCCTGACTTTTAGAGAAACAACCATATTGGACCCAACTTGTCAATAGGCCCCCAAAGCAGTCCTCCTACCTTTGGGGAGTAATTATTGGTCTGAAGACGCCTCTCACTGGATGTTAACTATGACAAATGTTCTGCTCTGTGCATCCTCCTATTTTAATTGAAGGAAAATAACTAATTATCTCAAAGAAGCAGCCATTATACACAGGCCTCAGGCTGACCTTCTGCAGGAGATGACTCGGGAGCTTCTGAGGGCAGTCGATATGTTAACCAGTCATCACGGCCAGTGATTTCTGAGGGCAGCTGGCATCTCCAACCCAGGATGAGCCCAGCACTGCTGCAGCATGAGGGGAAGAACAGAGCCGGTCATATTTCTAAGAAGGCAATTTGAACACAGTATTGATAACTAATGAATTGCAGTGTCTCCCTGACTTACCGTACCCGGTGAAGCATGGTGTGTGTGCGTGTGCGTGTGTGTGCACGCATTGCGGGCAGAGCAGTGTGGGAGCTCATTTGCTCAGTAGCCTTTATCTGTTTAAATCAGATTAAGACCATGGGTGAGTGTACGGAGAACAGTGTAGAGAGTAAACAATTGTTGGGCGAGCTAAGGTGGAGGTTGTGATACATGTGCATGAAATAGCGTGTGCACACATGTGCTTGTCACACATGCAAAGGAGGGTCAGGCCCGCAGCGGGAACCGGACAGAAGAGCTGCCTCACCTTCAGCCCAGCTCCCTGGGCTCTGTGCTCCCAGGGCGGCAGCTCTGCCCGCCGGAACTGCTGGGTCCTCTGAGGGGGTGCTGGGTGCTCCTCAAGCCCTTCCCCTTTTTGTCTGAACCACTGGGGCTGGGTCCTGCCTCTTACATCCAGACAGACCCTGAGTCAGCAAGGGAGAACGGAGGACCGTGCGGGTCGGGCACGAGGGTCTCCGCTTCCTCACCCCGCGCCGGTGCCCCGCAGGCCCCCGCGGGTTCAGCTCGGCCCTGCGGTTCCTGGCAGAGCCGCTCAGCCTTACTCCATCGGCCCCATGGCTCCTCTGGGGCAGCAAATAGGACAGAGGCCAACCGTCGGGGCTCCACAGCCACAGAAAGGGAGACGGGAAGGGCTGTCAACACTTCAGGACCACAGAGGTGCTGCCCCCAGGGCCCTTTCAGGCCAAGTGCCAGAACCCCCCACCCCGGGGGTGCTCAGTGCTCACAGCCCCCCTGAGCTCCCTCACTCCTGTTTGCTGCGAAGTAGCCTCCTGCCTGCGGTGACGGCGAGGGTTTCCCGAGAGCAGCTCGGATGCCCGTCAGTCACTAGCAGTTTCTCCTCATCCTCTTTATCGGCCGCGGTTGGCACGATGAGGGCCAGACGCTGTGCGCCATCCCACCCACACCCCGAGCTGGCTGGCAGGCCTGGCACCCCATCGCTCAGAGGAGAACGCGAGGCCTGGGCCCTCTGCAGAACTCGGTGCCTTTCTGTGGCGCCATGCAGACAGTGTCCCTGCTCTGACCGCTGGACCGGCTCTGGGGGGCGTGGTCCCCGCACAGGGGCCAGAGGTGGGACCCTTTACCTGAAATAACATCACCTCCCCAAATTCAAATCTGTGCAGAACACACCTGCTGTGAATGCAAAATGGTTTCCACGCGAGTGCACTCGGATCACGTCCTTTTACAGTCAAGAACAGGTTTTATGTTCACGAGTAACTAACACTTGTGACCTTAAGCAAATGCACAATACCTGATTAGCTAACTGATGAGGAAATGAACAATAGTAATATTTGACCTTTAAAGAGCATCAGATGCCTCATGAAAATTAGTCAGTGGGAAAAATGAACAGTGTTTCAGCTCCAACTTCATTGCTTTGTGTACCTTTCACCACCCCCTCAGTTTGGGCTCAAAACAAAACATTTTTTCCCATCTGGAAATCTTTGTAGAACTGTCCAAATCTGACACGGTCTGGCTGCCCTGCTGCCTGGGGTGGGCCTTTGAGCAGGACTGCCTGGACCTCCCGTGGGGTGTGGTGACGGCCAGGCCGCTGGGTCCAGCGGAGGCGTGTGGCTCCAGAGGAAGTGCCCTGTGTCCGGCTGCTGCGCCCTGCAGGGATCCCGGTGGGTCATGGGGCGACTGTGGGCTACTAGGCTGTACACTGAGGACCGCAGTGCTTCTCATCAAGCATCGTCGTTTGGAGAATGAAATGAGACAGCACATGTGAGTCCAGCCCCCAGGACAGCTACGACCAGGTCGGCTCACCCACTCAGGCCCCTAAGACCCAGAGAAGGAGCAAGGGACACCCCAGGAGAGAGCCCAAGTCAGTGGCTCCCAACTTCAATGTGCACTGGAAGCCCCTGGGGATCTTGCTAAATTACAGACTTCAAATCAGATGCTGTGTCCTGGGTCTCCCCACAGGCCATGTGCCACTTTCCCAAGAAGGTCCTTAGAGAGACACTGCCAGGTATTTCTGGTTATGAGCCAATTCTGGCTTATAGGGTCCTCTCTGTTCACCAGGGACTGCCCTTCAGGCTAATGCAGGCAACACACCCCAAACCAGCCAGGGCTCCTCAGATGCAGCCGCGAGCACATGTGCACAGGAATCCCCCGATTTCCTCGCTGAGGACACGCTGTCCAAACCAGCGGAGCCATCCGCCTCGCCACGTGCTGCCATGTGCCCCAGGCCAGCCGTGGGTCTCAGAGGAGACCTAGTAAGTCCACATCCACAGAGCATGAAAGGAATATTGAGGTGTTAGAGCGATCAATTTTTCATAAATAATATACATGTGTAGCCACATCACATATTCAAAGCAGCAGTTGAGTAGCTGGGGAGAATAATCATTTATTCTGTTGAATTTCTTCAGAATGAATTCTGGGACAGATCAAACAAAAAAGTTATAAAATAGGAATTACAGGTAATACATGCCTGCTTGTTGCAGGGGAGTCTGCCTGGCTTTTCTGCATAATTAAAGCAGGTGAGGTCAGGGTTAAGTTTAAGGTGATTTTATGAGGAATTGCTGTACTCTTTCATGAAGCAAAGTAACATATGTTTATTTTGCAAGGATTTGTCTTTTGAAATCCTTGGAATTTAAGTGCATTTTATTAGTATGTTGTGGTGAGGACACTGGTAAACCACGACAGAATAGCGAGCATGGTCTTCATGTTTGGATTATGGATTATGACATTTTTGTAGGGGTCGTTTTGTTCCCCTACAGTCTTCCTAGCTCACGTGAGTATGGAGCTAACGTTACGGATTTTGGGGGGAGAATAGCAGGGCTTTGCCAGTATCAGAAGGGCATCTATCTCACCGGCAGGCAGAGTGTGAAGACGACGCACAGGAACCTGGAGGCGTTTGAAGGCGGTGCTGCTAGCTGGCCAGGTGAGCTACGTCTTTCCAGCTCTTCGATTTCACCTACACAAGCCAATTGCAAAAGGACCCTGGACGTAGGACCAGGTGCGTGTAATGGTGAGGAGTCCAGGTGGGGCTGGCATTCACACAGCTCTGGGTTCAGATCTTGAGCCTACAAGATTCAAGCTGCTTGATCACGGACAGTTACTTAGCCTCTCTGATCTTTAGTGCCTTCACTTATAAAATGGAGCTGACATCTCCCTCAGAGGGTTAATAAGAGGAGTGAGATGCCAGAGGGAAAATACTTATCACTCTGAGAGCACATGAAGATACCTTAAAGGAAGCTCTTGTCACAATTCTTAAAAATCACCAAACCAGGTTTCTCCCAAAGCACAGGTGCCTCCTGGGTGCCCCACACCCTGCTGACCACAGGAAATATCACTTAATGTTACTTAAAGTTGCTCATAACAAGAAGCCACTGAGTCCAGGATACAATTTGCACCACACACCTTGCAAAATGCCATGTGCATCGGCCGAAGCAGCCACATCAAAAAGAAGACCCTGAACCTCAGCACATCTCCTCCAGCCCAGGCGGCCCGGGCACTGGGTCCACTGAGAGCCGCAGAGCCGCTGCAGTGACAGCTCATGAAAGGGGCCGCTTGGCAGCCAGGAGGGAGCCCTGGCTCTGCCACTTGCAGCCTGGGACCCTCGTTCCTACCCAGGGCCATCTGAATGCAGGAACGCTGGGAAGGTGCACACCGCCTGGCCCACTAAAAGCACGTGACGGTTCAGTGAGCGGCCCCTCTACTGCGGCTGTGACCACCCTTAAAGCGGCTCTGAGCCTTCAAGAAATGCAGGCGAAGCAGCAGACCCTCCGCTTCTATGTTCCCACCCTCTGCTGTCCCCACTGGGGGATGGAGATGATGCCTAGGCGTGCCAGGGGCCGGTCTGGGAGCAGGAGGTGCTGCAACCCAAGCGCCAAGACAGCCGCCGCTACCTGCTCTGGGGCGCTTGGATCCCAGCTCCGATGTGAACAGGAAGAAGATGCCGCACAGCTCCTGGCTTCCATGCGGCTCTTGGCCATGAACCACAGAACCCCCAACTCAAAGAGGCTGAAACATGAAGGGAATTATCTGGCTCGTCTTCCTGCAAGTCCAGCAGGATGGCCAGCTTTGTCCACACTGGTTCCACCCCCACAGTCCCCGGGCTGGCCTTCTCCATCAGCAAGATGGCTGCAGCATTTCCACCTCCCCACACAGCCCACAGTCCCAGAGAGGAGAGGGAATGACGGCCCCTGCACGCCAGAGTCCGGGAGGCCCTTGGTCTATAGACTCCCCTGTGCACGCGCGCAGATACCTGACTCCTTTTCCAGTGGGAGCACAGTGTGGCCAGCTGCCCTGGAGCCCCCTGGACCTGGAAGCTGAGGGGCGGATACAGGGTGGAAAAGAGAGAAGAGGACAGAAGCAGGGAGGAGGTCGCAGCACCCAGTAGGCTCACCTCACACCCTGATGTCAAATTTTGTGTTTGGATTGCAGGTAGTTCAAAGCAAGTGCCTGCTTTCTTTGACTAAGTCTTTTTAAATTAAGTCCACAAAGTGAATATCAATGTTTTATTTCCTTGTGACAGGCTGTCAGTAAACTTAGGGTATAAATGTGATGGTAGATTTTTTGTTGCTGTTGTTCTTATATATTTTTTGGCATTCCCTCACAGAAGCATAAAAAATTCTCTTTGTACTGGCCCCATAAGAGCCTTTTTCCAAGAGAAATATAACATCCAGAGACATGCAGGATTTTCAGCTCTGGCAAAAAACAACTCCAGTATCCTGAGCACATCAAAGAGAGACAGACTGATTCTTGTGGCCAGGATTCTCAGTTGCAATATTAAGAATAGTAACAATTAAGTGCCACACAGGACTACAGGGACTCAAATTTTGTTACCCAACTAAAAAACCTGACATTTCACTTTTAAGTGCCAGACACCCCCTTCCACGTCCTAAACCCAAATTAGCGTGCTGAAGAGCCATGGTTTGGGGACCAGAGGGGACAAAGAGATGGGTGGGGTTTGTTTGTTTTCTAGAATTATTCTCACAGGGGATCACTGTTTATATGAGAAAGGTATTGACTTCTTAAAAAGATCAGAGTACCATTCAGGGAGAGAAAACAAGACCCCTGGGGGGGGTACTAGCAGAGCAGGCCCTCCTTCTAGGCCACTCAGCTGACCTCGAATGGCCACACTTTGTAGCCTAACTCCTAACCAGCAAAGCTGAGTGCCTCCTGCTGACATCCACCTTGAAGACACACCATCAGGAAATGGGCCACATCTGTAAAGAAAGGACACACCACTCTTCCTTGACGTCCTGAGCCTGTAAGTTTCAGGCCCTTCTGCAGACCCCCAGCCCCCGGTACCGGCCTCTGGAAGAACAGCGCCTCCATTCCCAACGGCCCACCTGCACCCCCGAGCATCCTGCTCAGAGCCAGGGGAGCCTTCCAGAAGGCGGATACTCCCTGCCTTTTAGAAATGCTTCTCTGACCAGAGAGGCCCCCCGCTGCCCCGGCGCTCACCCCCAGAGGCAGAGCCGGCAGCTTCCTGCCCTGAGGTCTCTCCAGCCCCCATGACCTCCAGGTATTTGCACAGCTTCCCTATTAACCTTGAAGGTCAAAGTCATGTCATGTTTGTTCCCAAACAGGCCCCAGGCTGGCCCCAGCTGCCTCATGAAGGTGACCCAATACGTCACAGACTCCCCGTCCTCTTTATTGCCGTATCTGTTAATGCAACCCCATGTTTTCAAGATACAGTTTCAGCCCAAACCTTTTCTTCTGTTAGTAAGTCCTTTTCCCCCCCCGCACCCGACCCAGAAAACTGGAACTTACCTTTATGTTCTAACAAGCACAAATTAATCCATTTTACAGCTTGAATTTCAGAAAATTTGAATCCTCAGTTAGTTTCTGCCATTTGGGGGAATGAAACACTCTCATAAAAAACAACATGGATTTGGGTGAATCTGAAAGTAGATGTCCACTGGCAGGGGCTGGGAATGGAAAGATGGCACCCTGCAAAACGTCCGGAAATAAAACTATCTCATCTACACAGAAAACAACATCACTAATTGGAAAAGATACATGCACCCCTATGCTTACTGCCACATAATTTACAATAGCCAAGATATGAAAGCAACCTAAGTGTCCATGGATATATAAGATGTGGTACATACACACAATAGAATATTACTCAGCCATTAAAAGACCAAAATTGTAACCGTACATGGATGTCTTTTGACGAAACCTCTCACAATGTTCATAAACAAAGAGAAGCCCAAGTCCCTCAAAAATGACGCAGAGAATGGGGATCAGACCGAGTAATTAGACCTCAAAGAAAACAGTAGTTTGCAAACCAAACAGACGCAGGGCCCTTAGTTCCCCCACAAGGTCCCAGGTAAACTCTGGAGTCATGTATCCCTGAGATGTTTTATAGGAACTGAGACCCCAACTGCATGGGCCACCTCCTGACAATAAGCAAGTAAACCCCAGACTTGGGGGGCCAGAAGACTGCCGGCTGAGACTCCAGAAACAGACCCCTGCCCCCTCCCCACCAGGCCATCAGAGGAGTGGGCAGGAGCTGGTCACACCTCAGGCAGCCTTTTCCCACAATGCTGCCCTTAAAAGCCCTGCTTGTAGGCCCACAGTGGGTCTGGGACTTGAAGCATTGCCACCCATCCTCCTCGCCGGAAGCCCTGCAGTAAATGCCCACTTTCCTTCACTACATCCTGATGTCAGTGTTTGGCTTTGCTGAGTGTCAGACAAGCAGACCCAGGTTTGGGTGGTTTAGTAACAGAATCTTGCCATTTGTGACAACATGATGGACCTAGAGGGCATGATGCTCACAGAAATAAGTCAGACAGAAATATAAATACCATATGATTTCACTTATATGTGGAATCGAGACAAAAAATAAGCAAACACATCAGGAACAGACTCAAACAGAGAACAGACCGGTGGTCGCCGTAGGAAGGGGGTCGGGAGGCCGCGTGACACAGGCGAGGGGGCAAAAAATAACTTGTGAGGATTTGGTATCTTGACCTGGGTGATGGCTACAGAAGTGAAAGAAAGAAAAAGGAGCAGGAAAACGCACCTCCCGTGTGGTCTGGCCGCACTCTGGCCCACTCCCTGTGGTCAGGGAGGACGCAAGGTCCGCTCCAAGTGCAGGAACACCGATGCCGTGAGCTTCTGTCACCGTCCTGGGAAGGCGCCGTCTAGGGAGGCTGCGGACTGCTCCCCGACTCAACCGCAGTCGTTCACATTTCAGTTTGTGGCGAATTAATTTATTATGCGTCATGCAGACGTATAAGAGTACCACCAGGGGCATGTTTTCTGAAGTGTGCCAAAGTCAACTCGCCCACAGCTGCATGCGGGCTTCGGGCGCACAAGGCCCATGGGCAAGGGGAGTGTGCTCAGCACCCCAGGGTGCCTGGGTGCACCCAAGCCAAAGCTGGCGGTCTTACTCTATGGAATAACATTTATCAAATGGAAGCACCAAGATCCATTTGGACCAGAAATAATACGGCTTGATTGTGGGCATCTTTGCTGTTACGACAACAGAAAAGTTTGTTTCAGTGGGGTCACACCCTAAAGTGACTGCATCTCACGCACTCCCGGGCTCCACGCTCCACCCAGACCTTCTGCTCTGTTGTTTCCAGAACGGGACGAGTTTAAACAGAGGGCTTGTGGGTGGCTCAGCACCACCCTCCGTCTGCTCATCCTGTGAAGTCCAGCACCACTGGACATGAGCCGTGAGCCTCTCTGTCACTCGGCACACACCACCTCCAGGCAGGCCCTCCTGCAGAAGGGCACCAGCACCAGAGCTCCCCACAAGAGGCCTGGGGATGCCTTGAAGTGGCGTTTGTGGTTTGGGGACTGCAATCCACGACCATGTGTTATATCCACAGCCAATCCCATTTTCAGAAAGAAAGATAGTATTTTCCAGGGCTGGCGGGTTCACAGTCACAGTCAGGTGTAAACTTCCCCCGAACGTCCCTGTCCTTTAATGATGGCCCCACAAACGCTGACTTGGAAAACAAGGTTCCCATGGAACGTTCCCAGATTAAAATACAGTATCTATCTTTATTCACCTGATAGTTTACCTCAAATACAACTCTCCAAGCTACACTTTGGGGAGCAGATGCATGGCAGCCTACAACATTTATCTGTCAAGAGAAAGGCAATGAAAATACATATAAAAGCTATTGCCATCAGCACAAAAGAGGAAGGGGCTTTACAGAACTGCAGCCTTCATCAGATCTGAAGTCCGGGCTCCTCCAGGCGTCCTGAATGGCTCCCTCACTGGGTGGCTGTACTGGACGGGAGGAAAAATGGGCATGAATTTACATTCCCTGAATATCTGCTATACTCACTTTGTGCCAAGCACTTTGCCACACACACACTGCCTGCTAACTAATGCAGAAACGGTTCCTAGAATGAAAATGGCAACCATCCCTTTAGCAGGGGCAGCAAGCAGCAGGCAGCCACAGCCACTGACTTTGCTGTGGGCCAGAGTCGGCACAGAATTGTGTGGCTTTTCTCATTTGTCAGAGCCTCTGTGAGACACATACCATTAGTATCCCCGTTTTGCAGATAAGGAAGCCGAGGCACAGAATCGTGGAGAAAGTTGCCTAAGGTCACATAGCAGGTGGTAGAATCAAGGTTCAGACGCAGGTGCTGGCTCCAGGCCGGTGCTGTCACTCCTCCAGGAATCCAGGACACCTGCCACAAACACACGCTCCCCACCACACCCCCAACGGCGGTGTGCATCTCCAAGACCCCGGTCTGGCGGCAACCCTCCCCTTAGGGTCTTTAATCCTTCCCAGAGTCATCTAGACTTTTGTGTCACTGAAGACAGTGGGGCCTCCTGGGCAGTCCCATGAACGACCTGATGGCAAACGAAGGATCCTTTTCCCTAAAACATGCGCATGCCCGCCGGCCTTGCGATCCTGCCTCCAGGACCACACAAATGCCCCTCCATGAAGCCAGGCTGGGAGCCTCCCGCTGAGAATGCCCCTGAAGGACCCCTTGTGAGCCCCGCTCATAACAAGAGGCCCTTGTGGCTTTGCTTCCGTTCACTTCCTGCTGATTCGCCTTCGATTACCCTGACGCCCACCGTGGTGAAACTCTATTGATTGCTATTAGATTTGTTTTGTTTTCATCCCGATTCATATTCAAAACCGAATTAAGTTCGGTGGAAAAACACCCATCAGATGCTGCTCAAGGATTAGCAAGCCATTATTATAGCCTTGAGACCCCACCTAGTTTTATCTCCCATGAGCCCACTCAGCCCAAAAAGGGAACATTAACTAACTGGATAATTATCATGCAAATGAAGGGGGCTGGCACTCAGGCAGCCAATAAGAGGCTCCATCTTGGCTGAATTTCCACCGGACCCACGCTGGGGGCAGGTTCCCTGCAACCTGCAGATCTCCCAGAAAGGGCGGGAATAAGGTATTTAATCCATCTCCTGATCCATTGCTTCAATTACCCCCTGGAGAAATCGCCCTCCTGGCTGATTACATCCAAAGCAATTACACTTGCTCATCAGCCCAGCAGATGAGGAGAAGCCCAGTGCCTTCCACGGTGCACAGGGAGTAAGAGGCGACGCAGTGCCCTGCCCGTGCAGGGCGAGCCTGCGTGTGCCAACTCACCCCCGTGCACCGCGAATCACTCCAGGAGCAAATCCCTGTTTGGCTTCGGCCCAGCAGCTGAGTCTCTCTATATAAATCTTTTTTTTTCCCCCATCACTGTGTGATCAGTGCCTTCCTGCTCAATTTGCGGTGCGGTGCTGCAGTCTCGCGGCCTGTGCCTGCATGGGCGGCGCGGGAAGGTGCGGAGCGCTGGCGCCCCTCTCAGCTCCCGGGGGAGCGGGTGCAGCAGGCGCCTCTGAGAGGCGCCCCGAAGGGGCTCACACTTGATTCCACCATCAGGCTGAGGATGTCCCCTGATCCCAAATAAGGAGTGAACCACACATGAAACTTAGCTTTGACCATCTCTCTGCTTCAAGTCAGCCGAGCCACTTCAAAAGCCCTAAGTGCCGAGGGGGCCTGTGAGTCGGCAGGCTGCAAAATACGGCAGGATGTGAATCCAGTACGGTCGCCTCTCCAGTGTGCCTCATTAGCCCCCTCTGGCATCCTCGTCAAGGAGGAGCAGGGTGACAGAAGGCTTGGAGGAAGGTCCCTGTCCCAGAAGCCTCAGGCCACCCCGTCAAGATTCAGAGCAGGCACGGCCCTGGGGCTCAGACTAGCCAGAGGCTCTTGAGAAGGACACCGGGCTCTTCAAGGGAGCGTGTGACCCCAGAGGCAGCCCCGGATGGAGGCACCTCGAGGAGTACCTCCCGAGGAGGGCAAGGTGTCTTCAGAGGCACATCACTGCAGACCCCTGGGGCACTGTGCCCTTGGGACCTAGGTCTCCTGCCCTCAGCCACAAAGGTAGGACACACCAGATCTCTACCCCCAACCTCTGACTTGGAGAGGAACAGAAGACTGGAGAAGGTGAAGGTTCCTGTGCCCAGGATCCTCACCTGGCCCTGGTCAGCTTGCTCCCTACACACGTGTGGGCAATACATTGTTATTGACTCTATATAAAGAGCCCCGCCCAGTGCCCTGGGCTGCTGCACAGCTTCAGGGCTTCATGGCTGCAGGAGAGCAGAGGCTGGAGTGGTGGCAGCACCGAGGACAGAGACTGAGACAGCTGTTGGGGCGGAGATGCCCAGAGGCAGAGACCAGCTTGCTGCATGCAGACTCACTCTGGACGGACGGGATTCTAGTGATTGACCTGCCACCGTGCAAATAAAGTTGGATATAAACACTTTCACCCCAGGAATGTTCCATTGCCATTTTTTTGGTCTCAGAATCCATAGTGAACTTGGTTGGGCCTGAAACCCATTGGCAAGACAGTGACCAAAATCTTAAAGTCTGACTCTTTGTATGAAGAGACTGAACATTACCACCTTAAACCAAATGCTTAAGTTATTTCTTGAGACTAAACATAATGGGCTGGACTAGAATCCCCTCAACCTATTACACCAGCAAATGGGGGATGGGGGACCCCTTGGCAAGGTTGGAGTGGTCACATACAAAACTTAACAAGCAAAGCAACCGCGTGGTCTGCACATCTGGGTGAAGGGAGGGCAAGTCTGCAGTCCTGACCCGCGGCCGTCGGGCAGGAACACAGCGAAGGCAGGCCTCCCCGGGCGGAGGGCACGGGGCGGGGCAACCACCACAACAGATGTGGTGAGTGTGCCATGTCCTTGAGAACAAGGGAGAGGAAACACAGGCACCTAAGAAGAGATTTTAGGGTACTTCTCACCTCTGCCTCGTCTCAGTATATAACTCTCCCTGCCCCTGGAGTAGGAAAAAGAGAAGAAGAAACTCATTGAGATGTACATGTTCACGAGTAACATGTTCATTCTGGCTTTTAGATTCTGGTGAAATATAGAACATAGGTGTTGTGGGCTAAACTGTGTCCCCCCAAAGTTCCTAGGGTGGAGCCCTAATCCCCATGACATTGTACTCGGGGGCAAGGCGTCATGCAATTAAGACTACCTGAGGTCATAAGGGTCCTGATCCGCCCTTGTAACAAGGGGAAGAGACCCTAGAATGGACATGCAGAGAGAAGGCTGCGTGAGGACACGAGCCGGGAAGGACTCCCTGCCGAAACCCCTCTGCAGCACACGGACCTTGGACGTCCAGCCTGCACAACTGTGGGAAACAAATTCCTGTTGTTGAAGCCTCCCCTGTGGCAGCCTGTTATGGGAGTAGGTACTGCCCGAGGCAGGGGGCCTTCCTGACCCTTAATTACTCTATCTTCTAAAACAAGAGAGGGGGGCTCCTTTGGTCCTGGGTGTTCGCCATCCCTCTGCAGGAGCAACCCTTCCGGTGGAGCCCCCAGATTTACATGTTGTTTTTGCTGTTGAAAAATCCCTCCGCTTTGGGTGGATGGAAGGTAAGGGCAGAAAGGGAGGGGCAGCCCCGGAGGCTGGGTGTTCAGCACTTGACAGGAAATGAGCAATCAATATGCTAAGTACATGCAAGTAACATGCAAATGAGCACCTAACCTTTCTGAAGGAACCCTCTGCACCCTTTCCACCGTGAACACAGGGGGGTCTGTCCTCACCTGTAGGCTGTAAGTTGGGCAGTAAAGGAAGGAGAACTCAATAATTTTACGAAGACTTTAAAACCACAAATAGCATTTTCATCTTTGGTATCTGAACAACCAGAGAGCTGCATGTGTGCCTGCGCACACACATGCGCACATGCACACACACACACACACACACAGAGTCCTGCTTTCTATCCATCTATCTAACTTGCTATTGTGAAAACAACAAGCCAGCCCAGCGCGGCCTGCGGTGGCGGGACACTCAGTCACAGTGTAAGGGGGTGGCTGTCTTTGTCACTTGTCTGTGGCTTCCTGATACATATGCACTGCCCTTCAGCCATGCTACTCACCAACTGCACGACTGGCAGGGAAATTATGTGACATCTCCAGCCTTCCAAACTGTGAGGGCCAACACGGAGTAGGAAGAAGAGGAGAAGGTGTGGGTCAGGCCCCAGGGGAGAAGAAACCAGCGTATTGGGGCATAAATGAATCAGGATGAGCTTCATCTTCCAGGGCTTAATGAGGTGGGGCAGGGACACAGGACAAGCATCGTGATTAACTTGTCCTGCCTATGGTGAAAAATGCCAGGATATAAATAGGAACAGGAGGGCCTCCATCTTGAGGCTAAGATTTCATTTTAAAAACCAGGGAGTTAGGAGGTTAAGATTCCGAACATTTCCTTTCGTAATCAGCCAACATCCTATCTTAAGGTAGAGTCCGCGGCCCTAACTGACCTGTTCCCAGTGCTTGAGGGTGACCGCCATCTTGGACAAGAGCAAGACCGATAAAATCCTCGTGTTGTTTATCTGACAGAATACCTAGAGGACTGACTGTGAATGGGGACATAGTGTCTCTCACCAGAGACATGGTGAAACCACACATCAAGCCTACACCACCCTCACCCTCCCGCCACCCTTTGCCCCATGCTTGAAAGCCTTAAAAGACAGACTCCTAAGCCCTGAAGTGAGCCTCCTCTCCGAGGCGGCCCACACCCCTTTGAGTGTGTACTTTTTGCCTTAAATAAAGACTTATCACTGCTCAACTTACTGCATCTTGTCTTTGAGCTTCTCTAGTAGTAATCATCTTTTGTTACTTTGCCATTTCATTCAATATTCTAGTCTTGAGCACAGGTCTTCTCTCTCTGTCCTACTTCAGACAAGCAGGGCAGGGCTGCTGAGAGCTCTGAGTTGGGCCTGCGAGTTCCCGAGTTCCCGTCTCCCGGGTGGCCCAGGCGGGACTGCAGCGGACGATCCCGCTCTTTAGCAGCCTGCCCGAGATCTCCTTTCTTGGCGCTTGGGAAGTTCTCAGAACGCAGACTCACTCCATGCAGGGCTCTGCGGCTCCCCCACGTCCTGGGGTGGTAGTGGCTTAGTTCCCACCCCGTGCAGATCCACACAGACCCTGCACACCAGGTGGCCCTGGCTTTAGGAGTCGGCCAGGGACCTGCCCTGGGCCGGGCAGGAGCTCAGTGAGCTGCCCCTTCCTCCCTCAGCTCTTCCCTGATCTCTGCTGCCCGCTCGGCCATTGCTGTTCACTACGACTCTCGTGCTAATGAATTCCTTCCTTTCCTACACTCGTCCGACCTGTTTGAGAATTCTTTCTCATTCAGCATCTAGAACCTCTCCACCCAGGGCGAGGTTTTGCCTGGTGTGCAGGGGGAGCCCTCCCCAGACGCAGCTGCCGGACAGCATTTACACCCCAGCGCAGTTACAGAGAATGAAAGAAAATAGTTTCCCCGGGATCTGCAGCAAGTCCAGATACAGCAGGCTGCTGAAGTCAGCTCGGCTTGGCGGCCACGTGGTCAGGGCTGCTCGTGAGAAGGGCAGGGATGGGTAGAAAGTTCAAAATGAAAGAGTTAGGCAGTAGGGGTCCTTGTGTTTTCTACCTTTAATTATTTTTTGGAGGCTGTATTAAATATCATCTTTAATCATGATAGGTCTTAGGGCTTTCAGTGTTATGACTGTGTCAGACAGACTAGGTTGCATCCTGCCTCTTATCTCTGTGTGACTCAGGGCAAGTGACTTGGCCTCTCTGAGCCTTGGTCTCTTCTCTGAAGTGAGCATGATAATGACATGGCACTGGCTTCCATTTAAGATTGACAGCACAGGGCCCATTACAGCCACTTAGAGCATGTGGCCTGGCAGACAGAGTCCTAAGCGGACGTGAGCTATTGCTACTAATGCCTTCTGCATGAGATTTCTCTCATCCCTTATGTTAGTTTTTGCTTCAGGTTTGGTAAACAGCACAGCATGGTTCTGGGGAAGCATTTGGTCTGAAGCCCAGGCAATGAGCAGCCCTCTGTCACTTAGTCTATCAAGGGAAATGTCATTATTTCCCAAGGCCATGTCCTGCCTCTCCAGGGTCCCCAGCAGACAGGCCTTCTGCACAGCTGGCTGTCGACATACACTGCAGGACATTCACTCGGCTCTCAGAAAGGGTCTCCTGGTTGGGCTTCTCGGCCAGGGGCTCAGCTTTGTAAATCCTGAAGCAGATCGGGAGAGCCCTCCTTTTACACTAAGGGGGTGGAAGCCATGAAAGGCCAATGCATTTGATATTATGAATTAGAAACTTGCGTCCACAAACACGGGGGATGCAGAAGCAAAGCCTCCTGGCTGCACCGGCCCTGGGCCCATCTGCTTCTCCTTGGCAAGGATCCTGCCCACAGGGGTGGAGGTACCAAGCCCAGGCCAACACGAGCCCTCAGCCGGCCTCAGGCCCTCCTCCCTCTAACCTCCTCTGCAGTGGCTGCAATGTGGTTGGCAGGTGCTAACCCATTTGTGTACTTGGACTCCTGGGAGACCTTTGAACTGAAAAAGTGACAGATCTGGGGCTGGGATTAATAACTAAGTGGGCATTCTGGTGCCTGGAGCTGTAAAATACTGAGCCCTTCTCTGAGAAGTCTTCTGTACCTTTGCCAGAACACAAAAAGACATGGATGGACTGGTGTCTGGACAATCTTTTCCTTTTGTGGGAGAAGAAGAATCCTCTGGAATCACGGCATTCCACCCCACTGGGAGCCTGCACACCTGACTACGGTCCAGGCTCTAAGTTGGCAAAATGCATAGTTCAGCATCCTGGACAGTCACAGAGCTTCCTGGGGCAGCAGTACTTGACTTGCTGATAAAGAACATAAAGGAGGGGCTGGGGAGCAGAGCTCAGCTCTCTCTGTCTCTGTTTTCCTTCTCTGCTTCTCATTTTTCCATTGGTACCAGCCGGGCAGCATATGCCTTGTGCTCACGATGAAGCTCAGCAGGGTAGAAGGAACAGTAACCAGGTTAGCTGCAGAAGATCTGGGTTTTGTAAACATTCAACCTTCCCTGTATTCTACCAGTTTCCTAAAAAACTCAACAGAGACAACTCCCAAAAGGTTCCAGGGAGGTCCATGTGCTTTTCAGGCACAAAGCTACATGGAACATATGTGTTCATTATGAATTTATTAATTGTATCAGAGATAAATGCAGAAAAAGAGACACTGTGATAAAATAGACCCAGTGACATCCTCTGGATTTTGTAGTTTGTTCAGTTACACATGAGATGTGGGACTAGATGGTCCGGCCTGTCCTTGTCAAGTGACCTCTTGTCCTTCGCTAACATGATCCAGGCTTCTGTGCTGGGAAGAGAGGCCCCTGAAACAGGCAGAAAGTTTCTGTAGGAGGAGTGCCTCCATTAGGAGGTCAAGATGTCCTGGTGGAAGAAATTCAAGGGTAAGGAACAGGCTATGATAATTTGGAACTAAGCAGTTGTCGTTGCGTCCCAATCACTGGGTGCCTTTTTCCTTCGTTTTGGTGAACTTAGCCTGTCTCTGACATGTTCATAACATGCTCTTTGCCTATTGTATGGTCTGGTAAAGAAAGAGAGGATATGATGTCCCCACTGACAGATGCAAGTTTGAACTGTGAGCCTTTTGCTAGCTAAGGAAAATCTCACCCTTAATCAAGGAAATTATCAAAAGAGAAGAATGAAGCCAGGACTGCAGAGATTCTAGATCACACCCACCGCAGAGGACGAACACCGTGACTGAGTTCCAAGCCCTACTCCCCACCCGTCAGCGGTTCTCTTGTTCCCAGCTGACAACTTCTCCCTGGGCCGGGCACACAGGAGAAGATTTTCTTAAGAGAATTATCCGGACTTAGAAGTGTTGGCCTTGTAGTGTAGACTTGCCTACATGTTCTGGAAAGCTCATCGTTTGTCAAGACATAAGGGGCCATATTAGGAATTCTGCAACCAGCACAAGCCGTGAGAAGGCATTTTGTGAACATGTGAGTGACTTGACAATGCCTTCCTTTAGAAAGAAACCCAAAGGGGCATTGAAACACTTGTCCAAACTTTGTTGTTGGCTTTGGTTATGTGGGAAAACAATTAGGAATTAAGGAAAACTGAAGCTTCTATGACTTGCTTGTACATTTAATTTCCAAGGAGAGGATATGCATTTTGAGGCCTCACTAGCAGGAATATAAGGTCACATGGCTGGAGGCTGGGAATAGTATTTCTCTTTCTCCTGCTGCACACCAAACACAAAAACTGAGTGCAGGTGGATAAGGGAGCTCAGTAGAAGGGGAACATTATGTAAGCTTTGGAATAAAATTTTTAAAAATATTAAAAACTTCTATAATGCTGGGGAGGGAAGATCTTGCTAATTAAAACATAAAGTACAGAAACATGAAAGAAAGAAGGACGTAATTGGTTATATGAAATTTAAAAAGCTGTGCACACCATAGTAGTTTGATGGCAAGCAAAAGACGTGGAAAAAACTTGCAACATATATTAAAACAGGAAAAGAATTGGTGCCTGAGACCTATGAAATAATCCAATAATTTAATAACAAAAATTTATTCAATACAATAGAAAAAATATTCTAGGAATGATCTTTCCTACAACCAGTGTAACTTGGACTTAATATCTAAGCTTAAAACTAGTTAATCTACCAATTTAATGTGGCCTCATGTGCTTGCCACCATGTCCAGGTAGGACAACAGAGGGGGTCACTGAGAAGTCACCCTCCTGAAGGAAATAAATGCCTTGGCGGCAAATAAGGTTAATGGCTCTGCCTGGAAAGCCTCACCTGTTTGAGGCGGTGTCTTGGGAAACACACATAACTGCTCCACTAATTTCCCAACATCCTAAATATGCATTATGTTTCTTACAGACCTTAAGGAAGGAACATACTTATTTTTACCCCAATATGATTCACCTGGCTTTAAAGACCTCACTGATAACATCCTGACATCTCTGATTTCAAGCAGCAAAATAACTTTTGCTGCCTGGCTCCCAGGCCTCCGGAACCACAAAGGCAAGCTCAGCGCAGCATGACCGAGTGACTGGATGTTCCTGTCCTGTGAGCTGTGGGTAAGACAAAGCACTACTTGAACACAGGAGACGAGTCACTGCAGCCGGCTCTCTGCGTGGCTGCTCCCCTGTCAAGGCATTGTCCACTTGGCATGATGGACCTGTCATCAACAGATTCAATGGAACCAGTTTTGTGGTCTGCCCTAGCTATTTTTCAGGAAAACAAAACCATTCTGGAGAGAATCTGATGCTCCGGGCACTATGTTACACCTGGCTCGTTCCCCGCTCCTACCACCCCTCACGATTTCCATCTTTTAGGTTCCCGAGCAGTGAATTCAAAGCCCCTGCAACATCCAAACCCAGCTGGAAAGTGAAAAACTGTTTTCAAAACGTTGAATGGTTTCTGTGTGCCATGTGTAAGGCTTGCAGTTATAAAGCTCAGGAAAGGAAGGAGTTGGACACAATAATGGCGATAGTGCATTCCAACACTACAATGGTTAGGACCCTTCCAACAATAGCGATGGGCTAAGAATATTATGTTACAACCATAAGACAGAATGCTATCTATGCATTTAATGTGATACGGGAGAACATGAAATGAAAATGGGAAAATGCTCATGATATAAATGTGACGGAAAGCAGATTACAAAACATTATGTTCTGAGTAAGTTGTGTCAAAAATGAAAATCACAACTATGATTGTGTGCCCACACTCACATGCGCATGATAACAAAGATTGGAAAGGCTGACATTTGAAAATTCGCTGTGGTTACTTCTTAGTAGTAGGAATACAAGTATGTTTTATCTTTTCCTTAGTACTTTTGTGCATCTGAAACCTTCAAATATTGCTTTCCTAATCTGAAAAAATAGGTTTCTAAAATATTATAAAATTGCCAGAGCGGAGCCAGGATGCCAGCGTGAGTAGAGCAGTGGAAATCTCCTCCCAAAAACACATAGATCTATGAAAATATAACAAAGAAAACTCTTCCTAAAATAGAGACCAGAGGACACAGGACAACATCCAGACCACATCCACACCTGCAAGAACCCAGCGCCTTGCGAAGGGGGTAAGATACAAGCCCCGGCCCGGTGGGACCCGAGTGCCCCTCCCCCCGGCTCCCGGTGGGTGGAAAGAAACCGGAGTGGTTTTTTTTTGGCGAGTGCTTTTTGGAAGCCTTAAAGGGACAGGGACCCCGGTGCTAGGGAGGCAGGGCGGCGGGACTGGTGGGCGGGTGCCTGAGACTGGCGCCTGAGGACAGAGAAAATCACGCGTTTTTCCCCCCCTTTTTTTTTTCTTTTTGGCAAGTGCTTTTAGGAAGCCTTAAAGGGACAGGGACCCCAATACCAGCAAAACAGGGCAGTAAGGCTGGTGAGCGGGTGCCTGAGACCGGCACCTGGGGACAAAGAAAATCGCGCATTTTTCCCAATAACAGGGAGGCAGGGTGGTGGGACCGGTGGGCAGGGGCCTGGGGCTAACGCCTGAGGACAAAGAAAATCGCACATTTTTCCCTTTTTTTTTTGGTGATTGCTTTTTGGAAGCCTTGGAGGGACGAGGACCCCAATACCAGGGAGGCAGGGCAGCAAGACTGGTGGGCGGGTGCCTGGGACCAGTGCCTCAGGACAAAGAAAATCACATGTTTCTCCCTTTTTTTTCTTTTTGGCGAGTGCTTTTTGGAGGCCTTAGGGGGACAGGGACCCCAGTGCCAGGGAGGAAGGTGGCAGGACCGGTGGGCGGGAGCCTGGGACCAGCGCCTGAGGACAAACAATATCGCGGATTTTTCCCTTTTTTTTTTTTTTTTTTTGGCGGGTGCTTTTTGGAAGCCTTGAAGGGACAGGGACCCCAGTGCTAGGGAGGCAAGGTGGCAGGACTGGTGAGCGGGTGCCTGGGACTGGCGCCTGAGGACAAAGAAAATCGCGTGTTTTTTCCTTTTTCCTTTTTTTTTTCTTTTTCCTCTTTTGTTGTTGCCACTGTTGTTGTGGTTTGGAGAGTGCTTTTTGGAAGTCTTAAAGGGGCAGGACAGGACACTTAGACCAGAGGCAGGGAATCTGGGGATCTCTGGGCACTCTAACCCCCTGGGCAGCAGGGAGCACAGAGGCCCCTTACGGAGATAAATAGTCTCCTGGCTGCTCCCCCTCCAACGGGGCTCCACCATTTTGGAGGAGCAGCCCCAGCCAGGCTACGCCCACAGCAACAGCGGAGATAAACCCCATAGCAGCCGGGCAGGAAGCAGAAGCCCTGTCTGCACACAGCTGCCCAGCACAAGCCACTAGAGGTCGCTGTTCTCCCAGGAGAGGAAGGCCACAAACCAACAAGAAGGGAAGCTCTTCCAGCCGTCACTCGTACCAGCTCTGCAAACTATCTCTATCACCATGAAAAGGCAAAACTACAGGCAGAGAAAGATCACAGAGACAACACCTGAGAGGGAGACAGACCTAACTAGTCCTCCTGAAAAAGAATTCAAAATAAAAATCATGAACATGCTGACAGAGATGCAGGGAAAAATGCAAGAGCAATGGGATGAGATGCAGAGAAAAATGCAAGAGCAGTGGGATGAAGTCCGGAACGAGATCACAGATGTCAGGAAGGAGATCACAGAAGTGAAACAATCCCTGGAAGGATTTATAAGCAGAATGGATAAGATGCAAGAGGCCATTGAAGGAATAGAAACCAGAGAACAGGAACGTATAGAAGCTGACATAGAGAGAGATAAAGGATCTCCAGGAATGAAACAACACTAAGAGAACTATGTGACCAAGCCAAAAGGAATAATATTCGTATTATAGGGGTACCAGAAGAAGAAGAAAGAGGAAAAGGGATAGAAAGTCTCTTTGAAAAAATAATTGCTGAAAACTTCCCCAAACTGGGGGAGGAAATAATCGAACAGACCACGGAATTACACAGAACCCCCAACAGAAAGGATCCAAGGAGGACAACACCAAGACACATAATAATTAAAATGGCAAGGATCAAGGACAAGGAAAGAGTTTTAAAGGCAGCTAGAGAGAAAAAGGTCACCTATAAAGGAAAACCCATCAGGCTAACATCAGACTTCTCGACAGAAACCCTACAGGCCAGAAGAGAATGGCATGATATACTTAATGCAATGAAACAGAAGGGCCTTGAACCAAGGATACTGTATCCAGCATGACTATCATTTAAATATGATGGCGGGATTAAACAATTCCCAGACAAGCAAAAGCTGAGGGAATTTGCTTCCCACAAACCACCTCTACAGGGCATCCTACAGGGACTGCTCTAGATGGGAGCACTCCTAAAAAGAGCACAGAACAAAACACACAACATATGAAGAATGGAGGAGGAGGAATAAGAAGGGAGAGAAGAAAAGAATCTCCAGACAGTGTATATAAAAGCTCAATAAGTGAGCTAAGTTAGGCAGTAAGATACTAAAGAGGCTAACCTTGAACCTTTGGTAACCACGAATCTAAAGCCTGCAATGGCAATAAGTACAAATCTCTCAATAGTCACCCTCAATGTAAATGGACTTAATGCACCAATCAAAAGACACAGAGTAATAGAATGGATAAAAAATCAAGACCCATCTATATGATGCTTACAAGAAACTCACCTCAAACACAAAGACATGCACAGACTAAAGGTCAAGGGATGGAAAAACATATTTCAGCAAACAACAGTGAGAAGAAAGCAGGGGTTGCAGGACTAATATCAGACAAAATGGACTTCAAAACAAAGAAAGTAACAAGAGATAAAGAAGGACACTACATAACGATAAAGGGCTTAGTCCAACAAGAGGATATAACCATCCTAAATATATATGCACCCAACACAGGAGCACCAGCATATGTGAAGCAAATACTAACAGAACTAAAGAGGGAAATAGACTGCAATGCATTCATTTTAGGAGACTTCAACACACCACTCACCCCAAAGGATAGATTCACAGGGCAGAAAATAAGTAAGGACACACAGGCACTGAACAACACACTAGAACAGATGGACCTAATAGACATCTATAGAACTCTACATCCAAAAGCAACAGGATATACATTCTTCTCAAGTGCACATGGAACATTCTCCAGAATAGACCACATACTAGCTCACAAAAAGAGCCTCAGCAAAATCCAAAATATTGAAATTCTACTAACCAATTTTTCAGACCACAAAGGTATAAAATTAGAAATAAATTCTACAAAGAAAACAAAAAGGCTCACAAACACATGGAGGCTTAACAAGATGTTACTAAATAATCAATGGATCAATGAACAAATCAAAATAGAGATCAAGGAATATATAGAAACAAATGACAACAACAACACAAAGCCCCAACTTCTGTGGGACGCAGCGAAAGCAGTCTTAAGAGGAAAGTATATAGCAATCCAGGCACACTTGAAGAAGGAAGAACAATCCCAAATGAATAGTCTAACATCACAATTATCAAAACTGGAAAAAGCAGAATAAATGAGGCCTAAAGTCAGCAGAAGGAGGGACATAATAAGGATCAGAGAAGAAATAAACAAAATTGAGAAGAATAAAACAATAGCAAAAATCAATGAAACCAAGAGCTGGTTCTTTGAGAAAATAAGCAAAATAGATAAGCCTCTAGCCAAACTTATTAAGAGAAAAAGAGAATCAACACAAATCAACAGAATCAGAAATGAGAATGGAAAAATCACAACAGACTCCACAGAAATACAAAGAATTATTAAAGACTGCTATGAAAACCTATATGCCAACAAGCTGGAAAACCTAGAAGAAATGGACAACTTCCTAGAAAAATACAACCTCCCAAGACTGACCAAGGAAGAAACACAAAAGTTAAACAAACCAATTACAAGCAAAGAAATTGAAATGGTAATCAAAAAACTACCCAAGAACAAAACCCCGGGGCCGGACGGATTTACCTCGGAATTTTATCAGACACACAGAGAAGACATAATACCCATTCTCCTTAAAGTGTTCCAAAAAATAGAAGAAGAGGGAATACTCCCAAACTCATTCTATGAAGCCAACATCACCCTAATACCAAAACCAGGCAAAGACCCCACCAAAAAAGAAAACTACAGACCAATATCCCTGATGAATGTAGATGCAAAAATACTCAGTAAAATAGTAGCAAACCGAATTCAAAAATACATCAAAAGGATCATACACCATGACCAAGTGGGATTCATCCCGGGGATGCAAGGATGGTACAACATTTGAAAATCCATCAACATCATTCACCACATCAACAAAAAGAAAGACAAAAACCACATGATCATCTCCATAGATGCTGAAAAAGCATTTGACAAAATTCAACATCCATTCATGATAAAAACTCTAAGCAAAATGGGAATAGAGGGCAAGTACCTCAACATAATAGAGGCCATATACGATAAACCCACAGCCAACATCATACTGAACAGCGAGAAGCTGAAAGCTTTTCTTCTGAGATTGGGAACTAGACAGGGATGCCCACTCTCCCCACTGTTATTTAACATAGTACTGGAGGTCCTAGCCACGGCAATCAGACAAAACAAAGAAATACAAGGAATCCAGATTGGTAAAGAAGAAGTTAAACTGTCACTATTTGCAGATGATATGATACTGTACATAAAAAACCCTAAAGACTCCACTCCAAAACTACTAGAACTGATATCAGAATACAGCAAAGTTGCAGGATACAAAATTAATGCACAGAAATCTGTAGCTTTCCTATACACTAACAATGAACCAATAGAAAGAGAAATCAGGAAAACAATTCCATTCACCATTGCATCAAAAAGAATAAAATACCTAGGAATAAACCTAACCAAAGAAGTGAAAGACTTATATGCTGAAAACTACAAGTCACTCTTAAGAGAAATTAAAGGGGACATTAACAAATGGAAACTCATCCCATGCTCATGGCTAGGAAGAATTAATATCGTCAAAATGGCCATCCTGCCCAAAGCAATATACAGATTTGATGCAATCCCTCTCAAATTACCAGCAACATTCTTCAATGAATTAGAACAAATAATTCAAAAATTCATATGGAAACACCAAAGACCCCAAATAGCCAAAGCAATCCTGAAAAAGAAGAATAAAGTAGGGGGGATCTCACTCCCCAACTTCAAGCTCTACTACAAAGCCATAGTAATCAAGACAATTTGGTACTGGCACAAGAACAGAGCCACAGACCAGTGTAACAGACTAGAGACTCCAGACATTAATCCAAACATATATGGTCAATTAATATTTGATAAAGAAGCCATGGACATACAATGGCAAAATGACAGTCTCTTCAACAGATGGTGCTGGCAAAACTGGACAGCTACGTGTAGGAGAATGAAACTGGACCATTGTCTAACCCCATATACAAAGGCAAACTCAAAATGGATCA
Organism: Manis javanica; assembly: GCF_040802235.1. Classification (NCBI taxonomy): domain Eukaryota; kingdom Metazoa; phylum Chordata; class Mammalia; order Pholidota; family Manidae; genus Manis; species Manis javanica. The sequence goes on from NC_133160.1 coordinate 2,709,809, forward strand.
AAGACCTGAATGTAAGTCATGAAACCATTAAACTCTTGGAAAAAAACATAGGCAAAAACCTCTTAGACATAAACATGAGTGACCTCTTCTTGAACATATCTCCCCAGGCAAGGAAAACAACAGCAAAAATGAGCAAGTGGGTCTACATTAAGCTGAAAAGCTTCTGTAGAGCAAAAGACACCATCAATAGAACAAAAAGGAACCCTACAGTATGGGAGAATATATTTGAAAATGACAGATCCGATAAAGGCTTGACGTCCAGAATATATAAAGAGCTCACATGCCTCAACAAACAAAAAACAAATAACCCAATTAAAAAATGGGCAGAGGAACTGAACAGACAGTTCTCTAAAAAAGAAATACAGATGGCGAACAGACACATGAAAAGATGCTCCACATCGCTAATTATCAGAGAAATGCAAATTAAAACTACAATGAGGTATCACCTCACACCAGTAAGGATGGCTGCCATCCAAAAGACAAACAACAACAAATGTTGGCAAGGCTGTGGAGAAAGGGGAACCCTCCTACACTGCTGGTGGGGATGTAAAGTAGTTCAACCATTGTGGAAAGCAGTATGGAGGTTCATCAAAATGCTCAAAACAGACCTACCATTTGACCCAGGAATTCCACTCCTAGGAATTTACCCTAAGAATGCAGCAATCAGGTTTGAGAAAGACAGATGCACTCCTATGTTTATCGCAGCACTATTTACAATAGCCAAGAATTGGAAGCAACCTAAATGTCCATCGGTAGGTGAATGGATAAAGAAGATGTGGTACATACACACAATGGAATACTACTCAGCCATAAGAAGTGGAGAAATCCAACCATTTGCAGCAACATGGATGGAGCTGGAGGGTATTATGCTCAGTGAAATAAGCCAAGCAGAGAAAGAGAAATACCAAATGATTTCACTCATCTGAGGAGTATAAGAACAAAGGAAAAACTGAAGGAACAAAACAGCAGTGGAATTACAGAACCCAAAAATGGACTAACAGGTACCAAAGGGAAAGGAACTGGGGAGGATGGGTGGGCAGGGAGGGATAAGGGGGGGAAGAAGAAAGGGGGTATTAAGATTAGCATGCATGTGGGGAGAGGGAGAAAGTGGAGGGTGGGCTGCACAACACAGAGAGGACAAGTAGTGATTCTACAATATTTTGTAAAGCTGATGGACAGTAACCGTAATGTGGTTGTTAGGGGGTTCCTGATATAGGGGAGAGCATAGTAAACATAGTATTCTTCTTATAAGTGTAGATTAAAGATTAAGAAAAAAAAGACAGAAAGAAAGAAAGAAAAGGGGGATTACTCCTTGATAGGATAAAACTATTGGTAAATCAAAGATCGACGCATGCTTTAAATATCCTTAATGTTGATCACTTAAAGGGTGTCAGATGATCAGCTATGGAGGTACTCTTTTCTGATAATATTCCTTTCACTTAATAAAAAAAAAAAAAAGCAGCTCCTGTGTGCTGACCTCCAATGAGTTCTACACAGTGGTATAGAGGGCATGTCAAAGTGTGGGCAAAGGGTCCATTTGTTTCTATGCAGAAGATCAAGGCCTAGCTTGGATACCCAGAAAATGAACTAAGATACGACATGAGGAGGAGCCTACGGCATCAGCACTCTCTGGAGGACTTGTGCAGGAGGATGATCATCAAAAAGCCTCCACAGGGATCCGGACGATGCTGCGGTTGTGGCTGCATCCAGCCCACCGTCTCCTGGACTTGCCATAGGAATGAGGAGGGAGATGTCTAGGCTGGCATGTGCATACAGTGAGACAACGAATTTGACTGGATCTGTACTGTTGGAACTCAACCAGGAGTTGGGAGGGGTGCAAGTTGTAGCACCCCAAAATCTCATGACTATAGACTATCTATGGTTAAAAGAACATATGGGATGTGAACAGATCCCAGAAATGGGCTGCTTTAATTTGTCTGATTTCTCTCAGACTGTTCAAGTACAGTTGGACAATATCCATCATATCATAGACAAATTTTCACAAATGCCTAGGGTGCCTAACTGGTTTTCTTGGCTTCACTGGAGATGGATGGTAATTATAGATTTGCTTTGTTTATGTCACGGTATTCCTATTATGTTAATATGTGAGCACAAGTTAGTTAGTAGTTTAAAACCTATACATGCTTAAGGTACTCTACAAGAAGATATGTCCAAGAAATAATCAATCCTCCCAGGTTTTCTTCCATATGCTACTTCTATAGCTTTTCTTCTTCCTTCCTAATTACAACCCTTCAATAGAATTCGTGCCTCATATCGAATTTACCGAGTATCATAATTCCTCCAGGTGGTAAAGATACCTCGAGACAAGTGCTGGGCATAGAAGCCACAGGGCATAAATCTGCAAAGAAGTAAAAAGCTAACCTTTGCAAACAATATGGCTTCTCTCTCACTTACCAACTTTACATTTCCCTGTATGGCCCCGGAAGATGACTGGTTAGCCAGAGACGGGTAAGATTCCTCAAGGGAGGAACAACCTAAGACAGGCACAGTCGCGGGGGGGCCATCAGGCGAGATATTGGGGATCAACAGAGGTGAGGCTCAGAACCTCACCACCACCCCCGTTTTGAGAGAAATCTTCTGCATCCGTGGATGTCTTGCTGCCCTTGTCTAGCCTGGATTAATACTTAGTCCATAGGCACACACCTGATCATCTGATCATCTACATTTGCCCTCTTACAGCACTAAACTATGTTTTCTACCTTTATCTTGCATCTACCTACCACTTCAGCATTTTATTAAAAATAAAAATAATAATAATAATAAAGGGAGAAATGTGGGATCCACATATAAATCTAGTATAAAAATCAAACAAATATTCATATTTGACCTGATTGTTTATAGTTCATAATGCGTGAACAAAGCCGGAAGTTTCTGTGATGACTGCCCTTGTACTGTTCACCATGTAAGAATTTATTCACTATGTAAGAATTCGTTCACCGTGTAAGAACTTGTTTGTTATGCTTCAGAAGATTGGAGACTGACGAGAATTAGGCTTGAGATGGATTAATGATTGTGCATTGAGCATTGACCCCCCTATACAGAATTTTATTGTTGTTAACAACCATTTGATCAATAAATATGAGAGATGCCCTCTCAAAAAAAAAAAAAAGGATAAAAAAAAAATTGCCGAGCAGCATAATAAAAAAGTGATTTTATTGCCAGAAGAAACTGGAGGTAATAGCTAAGCTTTTGTATTGTGTAAAATACAATAAATTTACCATTTTAGCCATGTTAAAGCACACTGCTATACAACCATTACCATTATCTAGTACCAGAGCATTTTCATTACCCCAAAAAGTAATCCCATGAGCACTAAGTATTCACTCTCCATCTTCCTCTACAGGCCACAGAAATCCACAAATCTGTTCTCTGTCTCTACCAATTTCCTATTCTAGGTATATGACATCTGAATAACAAATATGTTTCTGTTAAAAATATGTTTCTGAATAAAAATAGGTCTCTGTTTCTGCCTTTGTTCACTCAGCACAAAGTTTTCAAGATTCACCTATCTTACAGCATGTATCAGTAATCATCCCTTTTTATAGCTGAATAATATTCCATTGTGTGGACAGACCGTCTTTCATTCATCCTTCCATCAGTGGATGGACGTTTGGGTCGCGCCCACCTTTGGCTCTGATGAATGGGCACATCCAAGGATAGGTGTGTGTGTGAGCTTTCATCTGAATACCTGTTTTCGATTCCCAGCACTGAGTCATGTGGAAATTCCACATTTAACTTACTGAGGACCAGCCTCAGTAAAACTGATTTACACCGTGGCTGTGCCACAATCTCACCAGCAATGCACAAGGGTTCCAATTTTTCCACATTCTCACAGATACTTGTTATTTTCTCTTATTAGTTTTATAGCATTATTTTAATTACTTTTATCCTCCTAGTGGGTGGGAAGTGGTGTTATTTCTTTGTGATTTTTTGTATTCCCCAAATGACTATAGATGCTGAACATTTTCTCATGTGCTGGTTGGCCATCTGTATATCTTTTTTAGAGAAATGACTGTTCAAGCTCTTTTTCTATCTTTAACTGGGCTTTTTAGTCTACCAGTTGTTAAGCTATAAATGTTTTTATTCTGGATATTAGACCCTTATCAGACATATGATTTGAAAAATTTTCCCCATTCTTTATCTTTCCACTCTGAATAGTGGTCTTTGGCCCAGAAAAGAAAGTTGATGAAGTCCAGTTTATCTGTTTTATGCTTTTGTTGATGATGTTTTTGGTGTCACATATAAGAAATCATTGTCATATCTAAGAAATCATTGTCTTATCCATTTTCTTCTAAGAGTTTAACAAGCTACCTTCACAATGTAAGTCTTCTAACTCATGGACACAGATATCTTTCTATTTATGTAAATCTTTACTTTCTTTCAGTAATGTTTTATCTCTTAGATTCAGGTCTTTGAACCATTTTGAGTCAATTTTTGTACATGAAGTGAGGTAAGGGTCCAATGTTATTCCTTCGCATGTGAATCCCAGTTGTTCCAGCGCCATTTGTTGAAAAGACTATTCTTTCACCATTGAATCATGTAGGAATCTGTTGAAAATCATCTGACCATAGATGGGTGTTTTCTTCCTCTGCACTCTCATTTCTGTTCCATCGATCTGTATGCTGGTATATACACCAGTGCCATGCTGCTCTGATTCCTACAGCATTAGAGCATAACCCCTCCACTTTGTTCCTCTATTTCAAGACTTGGCTATTCTAGGTTGCTTGGACTTTTTTATGAATAATAGGTTCAGCTTTTCCATTTTTGTAAAAAGCCGCTGGGATTTTGGTAAGGACTGAATGAATCTATAGGCTGCTTAGGGAGTATTACCATCTTAACATTCAGTCTTCCATCCCATGAACACAGGGTGTCTTTCTATATATTTAGCTCTTCTTTAATTCTTTGCAGCAATATTTTGTAGTTTTCAATGTGTAAGTCTTACACCTCCTTTGTCAAATTTACTCCTAAGTACTTTATTCTTCTTGATGGTATTTAAATGGAATTGTTTTCCTAATTTTTTCCAGATAATTCACTGCTAGTGTACAGAAATACAACTGACTACATCATCTATGAATACTGACAGTTTTACTTTTTCATTTCCAAATTGGGTGTCTTTTTATTTCTTTTTCTCGACTAATTGCTCTGGCTAGAACTTCCAGTATAATGTCAAAAAGATAGCAAATCCTTGTTTTGTTCTTTATCTTAGGGTGCAAGCTTTCATCTTTCATCACTAAGTGTGATATTAGTTGTGGGTGTCTCATAAATCTGTTTCATGTTGAGGAAATTCCCTTTATTCCTAGTTTGTTTAATTTCGTGGGTATTTTTTACCTTGAAAGGATATTGGGTTTTATCAAATGTTCTGTTTTTTCCTGAATCTACTGAGATAATCATATAGATTTTCCTCATATTAATGTGGCTATTGCATTGATTGATTTTGGTATCTTGAACCACCCTTGCATTCTTGAAAGAATCTCACTTGTCATGGCGCATACTCCCTTCAATACACTACTGGCGTCGGTTTACCAGTGTATTGTTGAGGATTTTTGTGTTTTTATCCGTAAGGCACAATTTTCTTTTATTTTTGCCTTCCTCAGACTTTGGTATCAGGGTACTGCTGGCCTCAAAGAGTAAATGAGGAAGTATTTCTTTCTCTGCCATTTTTTGGAAGAGTTTGAGAAAGACTGGTGTTGATTTTTATTTAGATGTTTGTTAGAATTGACTAGTAGAGCCAACTGGTCCTGTATTTTTTTTTGTTTTTTTTTTTGGAAGTTTTATTAATGATTCAAGTAGTTAAACCATACCAAAGAACCATACCAAAATAGAAATTGAAGATTTTACTTCAAATATTCAAATCAATCACTTCTAACTTTGGCTATGACACTAAGACCATATAATTTGGCTATGACACTAAGACCATATAATTTTTTTGGAAGTTTTGTTAATGATGCAAGTAGTTAAACCATTAAAAGAACCATACCAAAATAGAAATTGAAGATTTTACTTCAAATATTCAAATCAATCACTTCTAACTTTGGCTATGACACTAAGACCATATAATTTTTCCCTTTGGTTGGACAACTTCTTTGTGCAATATAATTACTTCCTAATGTATACATATTGTCTTTTCCAAGTTGTTCATGAAATTTTGGAAATATAAGTTGTCTAGGACTTTTCATTTTGTGCTCAAGTCATCTTCTGTCTGTGGACCTATTTTAGGGTCCATAACTCATTAATCACAAAAAGACAAAATATGAATCACTTTTAATGTCAAACATTGAAAGTCAATGAATAAAAACGCAATTCCAAAACTGAGAAATTTGTAGCTATAAGGTCAAAATCACATTCAAAACATGACTCCATCCTGCATATCATTATGGAATATATATAAAGTTTATTCTACTAAGTCCCAAAGATGCTATGCTGAAATACATGTTCTGGTGAAGCTCAGGAGTCCCTGGCATCGGGAAACTTTGCCACCCACCAGATCTTTTACCCACAGGAGAAGAACATTTCTTGGTGCTGACCTATTATAATGCCTCTCAGCTTTGCTGCTCATGCTGTTTTGTCCTTGAAATTGTTGTTTGGTTCTGGTAATTTTTACCAGTCACTCCCATGAAATTCCTGATTTTAGAAAAATCTTTCTTACTAGTCAAATTCTTGGGCTCATATTTTTTTAGCTCAAATATAACTAAAAGAATCATATTTTGAAAATGTATATTATAACTGTGGCTACAGTGAAATTTATGGGAAATTCAATTTCCGTACAGAAGCCTGACTTCCTACAAAAACAACCATCCACCTACATACTTCACCAATTTCTCAAAGAGAAGATAAGCTTTCCATGAAAATAAAACGCAACCAAATGCAAGTCCCAAGCAGGCAAATGAGCGGGCACATCTGGAGGCATATGGATAAAGAAGCGGGTTCCCAAAGGACTGGTTACTAGCTGTGGGATCATGGCCAGGATGACTTTTCACGGACCCTGTTTTATTTCTCTATAAAATGAGTATGACGATAGGACCTACTGTATTGGATTGTAGAGAGGATTAAGGGGGAGAATTCAGATAAGTTCATTAGCACTGCATGTGACACACAATAAAGAGTCAATGCATGATAACTGGTAGAAGTTGCATCAAAAACAGTAGCAGGATCTTCCACATAGACTATATATATATATACTATATACTGCATCTATAGACACATACAACATAAATACATATACTAGATACATCTATAGATAGATACTATATCTACATAAACTATATACTATATCTATAGGTATATACTCTACTTATACTATATCTATAGCTACACACTATATTTACACTATATACTATATCTACATATACTATACTAGATATTTATATACTACATACATATAGTATACAAAATACTATACAGTATTTTTCTACATATCTAACCTTCTGCAAAGGTAAACCAGGTGTCCCTACTGCCTTTCTCCTCTGATGTGCCCCCTGCCTGTGTACTCAACAATCATTCATTAATTTACCAAATGTCTAGTGAATGTCTGCTTGCAGGAGCTACCCCAGATTCTGATGATGGAGTAGTGCCAGGGTCTCTGGCCTAAGTGTTTATAGCAGGAGTCAGAAAACTTATTCTACTGGCCAGAGAATAAATATTTTAAGAGTTGTGGGCCATATGCCTCTGTTACAACTGTTCAACTCTGCCACTGCAGTGCAAAAGCAGCCATAGACAATAGAAAAGTAAAGGGGCATGGCTGAGTGCCAACACAAACTTACAAAAACAGACAGTGGACAGTATTTGGCTCCAAGTCCACAATTAACAGATGTCCAGCACATAGTCTAACAAAGGGGATAGTTAAATAAGTATAATAGAGTTTGAGAAATAGTCTGAGGGTCTTAAAGAGGGTCGAGACATGTTTAATCTAGTATTTAGTGGATGAACAGGAGAATAGCCGGGCAAGGAGGGAAAGAACAGTATTCTAGGCAGAGGCCATAGTGTGTGTAGGGCCGAGAGAAGAAAGAGAAATCAGGAGACAGAGACGGCAGAGAAACAGAGATAGAGAGGAACACCAGGTTATTCAGGAGCTGAAACACATCAGATGTGGTGTGAGTACCGGGGTTGTTAAGAGAGTGGAGCGAGAATGGAGCTGAAGGGAGGGACTGCAGGTCAGGAAGGGCCTGAGCATCAGGTAAAAAGTGTGGGCTCACATCCAGAGATAGTGGGGGCCCCTAAAGGTTTGAGGTGGGGAACAGCGGGATGAGTTTGCATCTGGTCGCTGCTTCGGTGATGAGTTAGACGGCACCAAGCGTGGAGGAGGGGAACCTGGCAAGAGGGCCAGTACGACAGCCAGGTAGGAGGGTGGCGGTGGACAAAGACACAGAAGAGGGGGTGCCGAGTGGGCCTGGCCAAGACCTGTTGGCAGTTACAGATGTTCACAGACTAATCGGAGGAGGGGTGAAAGTGGCAGAGGAGAGGTTTCTGCCTTGGGAAACTGCCTTTGTGAAGTCTGTCTGAAGTTTGCCTGCCCGTCAAGGCTTTTCTTGAGTCCTGCTTCATCCAGGGACCCTTTCTGCCCGTTGCTTCAGAGGATGGGCACTTATCTTGCCCTGCCCCTCATCACAAGGAGCCCATTTCGGATAACAGCCACATGGGTCAGCATCTCTCCATTTGTGGCTCTTACCAGGGCCAGGGATCTTGATGTTAGACTCCAACAAGAAGCACTTGTGTATGGTACCTTCACTTTGAACATCCTAAAAATGAGGAATGTGCTTAAGTGAAATCTAAAACAAGATCAATTAAAAGAAGGGCTAAATATTCAAGGAAGTAGACTTCATTTCCAACAGAGGCACAATTTTTGACAGTGAGATAATTGCCTGCCATAATCCTTTGATTTTGTAGGACCGTGGGCTAAAAAAAAAAACACTTGATGCTCATTAAGGGTAAGAAAATAAATAGATCTGCAAGATCAGCGACTTCTACATTCGGAGCCGTCATTTCATGTTCATTATCGGCCAACACAACAGTTCATTTCTGGGCGATACAAGTGGTTTTGCTGTACTTGATACTTGGAACCAGGTCATCTGAGTCCCACGTACCAAGAGACACACATGGCCGTGCCACTGGGACACAGACATGCCTTGGCCCCCAGCCGGGTGCCCCGCGAGGCATCTCGGTGCCGAGCTGAGCGTGGTCTGCACGGCTCTTCATCTTTCCTACAGAGCCCAGCAACCTGAGAGAGCGGGTGTGGGAACAGGGGGAAGACAAGAGGATCCGAAAGAAAATAACCGCACGTGGCTTGAAGACCATCCAGTGGAGCTGGGGGACCCTCGCTCATAAATACTCGGCACAACGGAGACCTATCTGTACCCTGTCTGAACAGGAACAGGGATAAATTCTAACATGGAAAACTGGCTTTACTGCAAACCATCAAAATTTTTGAGTGCTTTCCCAATATAGCCTATTCTCTTCTTTATTCTATACTTCCTTAAATCTGAGACCTAATTTAATTTCTAGCTCACGACAGCTTATTAACTCATTCATGCTCATAAACAAAATGGTAGAATGAAAATCACACCGGAAGAGATTTTAGCTGCTGAATTTCTACACCTAAAGAGCTATTAGTGCACCAAGGCTTACCTAACATTTCATTCTGTTAAGGAGATTCATGCTGAATTTTGATAGCAAGAAGTCAAGTAAGAGACATTATTTTCATGAAAACCCATTTCGAATGCATGGTATTAACACAAGGCTAAATAAACAAAGCGGCACCGGGAAATAAATCCAGATTTGAAGTCTGAAAGGGCAGTCATATTTCTTGAATATTCTGAATGTCAACTTTTTGATGGAAAAACTAATACACAGCAGTGACTGCATACACAGGTCCATTCTGGGTGTCTTCAGCGTGTGCTACAAAGTTTAATTTGTTGAATCCTTATGTTTTCTGTTCCACAGTATCTAGTGGCATTTATTATGTTCTCCCCAAACTGCAGTTTATGAAGGCATTGGAAAGGTCACTGTTTCCTGGTTATGTCTTTAAAAGAGGATAAGTTAATATATGTTCTCCAATAAAAGATGATCTTTTTTTGTGCATGTTTCTGAAGTTGAAGTGCATCTGTTTATGTTCTCTGCAAGCCATCGCTCATGCTCGGAGTGTTTTCCAAAGATGCCTCCCCGCACGTCTGTGATGAGGGCCGGCTTCATTCATACCGTGTCTGCGGACACGAAGGGATCAGTGGGGCTCAGAATGGTTTTGGTGTCTCCCTCTGAGCCCTTTGTTTGAGTCCTCACCTCTGGCCCCTGGCCTTCGCTCCCTGGGGCCTCTGGAGACTCCCTTCTGAAGTCAAATGCCCAAAAGGCCCCTGCCACCGAGAGAGACAGGAAGTCATGTAAATTAGCCCTTAACACCCCAAGTTAAAAAAATAATAAAAGAAATCATTTATCCCCTTTTAACTTAAAATTTTATAGTTTTATGATACAATTAGCCTGTTCTAAAAAAAAAAGAATTCTAACACTGAGCATTGCTGCAACCAGGAAATGTTGCTATTTATTTTATATTTTGGAATTCTAGTGAGATGATATTTTTACTGGGGGTCATTTCAGTTTTAATTGTTGGTGAGATTTTTTTTCTCAGTGTGGAGGATGATGACCATCTGTCCTCTGGTCCCACTGAAACGGAGCAAGTAGACAGGCTTCATTTCTACAGGCTCACTTTCTTCTTGAAAGGGCAAGTTCCCTGAAGTCACCCAGCACCATTCGGGCAGCGAGTGATGGCAGCGCTCGCAGGGAAAAAACTGAAAGAACGGTTACTCTGCAGGTGCTGGCACCGACCAGGCAAACCAGCAGTCCTGCACCAGGTACTTGGTGGAAACAGACCTGCTGGGGGAAGCCGGGGGCCTGGGAAGGGTAAGGACAGGGTCAGGAAGTGAAGGCCAGGGGCCAAAGGCGACGACTCAAGCAAAGGGCTCAGAGGGAAGACACCAAAAACATTCCAGAGTCTGGCTGGGAAGGAGTGGGAGCAGGTGGGGGGCTTGAGGTAGGCCGGTGGGGACACCGAGAGGGCATGGGGTTCAAAATCGGTTGGCTCAGGTCCACACATGCTGCCGAGTATTTAGAAGCGGCTCCTGGAGTTCCCAGCCCACACCAATAAAACCGAGACTGCTGGGGCTCTTTCAGTTTCTCTGAGCTGGGATTTGCCGATTCCTTCTGTCTGTAACACTTGTCCCTGCTTTCACCCATCCCACCTGATTTGTCCTCCATCGTCCCAGAGCTCTGTGATGCCCAGGTGCACGCTTCTCCGTGATCTCAGGAGTCAGGGACCTGCCAGGAGGGCGAGTAACCGCCGAAATAAAGCGATGCCGCTGCTCCCAGATCAGCGCAGAAATCCACTTTTAAGCTTTCATTATTGAAATTGCAAACACACAGGGTATTCGAGTTTCTCAAATTGAATACACTCATGTAATGAGCACCTGGACCAAGGCAGAGAACATCGCCAGCACCCCAAAAGCTCCCCTTATGCCACCTGTCAGTCACAAGGGCAGCTCCTACCCCAGTTCAGGAGTGGGTTTGAGCTCACCCTGCAGGCATGCCCATAGTGCACTGCTCCAGAGCTGCAGCTGCACAGCTAGTGGGGTCTGGGCTTGAGGTGCTGGGCCAGCTGAGATCTGGTCTTGAGTGGCACCCCCCTTCGTTACGGTGCTCTGGCTCTTAAGACACCTACGTGACACTGAGTGTCTCAAGTGGAGAGGAGGACAGTTGGGGATTCAGTCATGCCAGCCGGATAAAGCCAGGGAGCTTGACTTTTTCTTAGGGATTCCAGCTGCTCACAGCAAAGCTGGCTGCAGCTGCCCTCAGCCAGCAAACGCAGTCTTCTGATCCTACTGCATGCAATTGCGGGTAGGTTGTTTTGTGGTGAATTAGTCCCTTGGTGTTCACGTTCAAGAGAGAAGGAAAATGTTCTCTTTCTTTGCCCAAATAAAAGGATGCAGAAAGCTTCCTCAAGGGCTCGTGCTTAATATCCTCGAGGCAGAGAACAACAGCCCTCTTGCCTCCCGAAGGTCAAGGAGTCCTGTGAGAGCCGCGGGCTCCGTTATGCAGCAGCCTTGCTCCAAGTGATGCTTCAGAAATTCCGAAGGCTAACACCAGACTGCAAGTCGACACACTGCCCTGGAAGGAGGTGCCTTTTCCCAGGTCAAGGCCACTGGACCAGGCACTTTGCTCCTTCAGGGAAGGGGCTGCCATGGCCACGGCTCCTCCAGGCTGGGGTGTGTGTGTGTGTGTGTGTGTGTGTGTGTGTGTGTGTGTGTGTGTGTGTGTGTGTGTGTGTGTGTGTGTGTCCCCAGGTGTGTGTGTGTGTGTGTGTGTGTGTGTGTGTGTGTGTGTGTGTGTGTGTGTGTATATATGTATGTGGTATGTGTGTGTGTGTGTGTCTGTGTGTGTGTGTGTGTGTGTGTGTGTGTGTGTGTGTGTGTGTGTGTGTGTGTGTGTGTGATCACCTCACCAACAACACCAGCTCCTGGGCCTCTGTAGCCTGTGGATATGGCCTGGATATGGTTGGAATCAGTGAAACAAAACCAGACCTGCCGCAGGAGCCTGTTATCTGACCGAGAGTCAGCCAGGTCCCGGCGTGCAGAGGGCATGTTAGGGAGGTCCTGGGCAGGGCCGACTGGGAAGGCCCTTCACGCCCGTTTGCTTACTCCCTCTGCCCGGCTTGAGCACCCAGCTTGCTCTGGGGATACAGTGCATGACACAGCCTCGTGGCTCCCCAAAGCAACGCAGAGGAGCCTTCACAGAACACGGATCCCCGGGACCGCTGGCAGCTCACCGTGAGCGGGTCAGGCTCTGCGGTTCCACACATCTGCTCCTTTCTCCCCCGTGAGGAAGGCCCCTTTCACCCCGTCACAGACAGGGAAGCTGAGACCTGGAAGAGCCTGAGAGGGATCCCGCCGCTGGGAAGGGCCTCAGCAGGGTCCAGAGCAGACTCATCTGCTGCCACAGCCTGGACTCTCATCAGCAGTGCCATTCTTGGGGTGCTAATGTCGACACTGACCTCTTGCGTGAGTCCCAGACCCCAAGTCAAATTCAGCCGTCTTGCCGCCTGGTGGTGCGGGAATCTCAGAGACTATAAGGATGGGTCCCGAGGAAACGGCATGGCTGCGGCAGGGACAGAAACATGCCCTGTCCTCCAGGTATGCCAGCCTGGTGGGGAACCTTTCCATCCATTTATTTATTTGTTCTTCTACTGAAGTAAAACTCACATAACCTAAAATTAACCACTGAAAGTGTCCAATCCAGTGGGATTTGTACCTTTACAGTCATACAACCAACACACCTGTCTAGCTCAGGGACATCCTCACCCTGAAAGGAAACGCTCACCCTCAGGCGGGCACCCTGAGCCTCCCTCCCCTCAGCCCCTGGCCATCGCTGAGCCCTCTTTCCCCACAGATCTGCCCCCTCTTGGCATTCTGGGTCAGAGGAGCCACTCGCCCTGCAGCGGGCTGTCTGGCTTCCTTCACTCAGCCCGTCTGCCCTGCAGCATGTACCGGTACTTCCTGTTTTATGGCTGAATAACATTCATTAGATCTTCTTTCTTAAAGGAGAAATAAGAGGCAACATGTCCTCAAAGAAAGAGCATTGGTCCGAGAATCCATGGACGTCTTGTTCTCATGGGAACCCGCCATTGCTCTGTGCTGGGCAGACCTGAGTCCAAACACCGGCTCCCTGCTGTGTGATCCTGAGGTTCTTAATTACCGTAAGTGTCAATATCCTGTCAGTCAAATGAACACAAATGGGTCTACCTAACTCAGAGGGCTATGGGGTAATTACACAGGAAACACACACAAAGATGCCAAACTGCCTAGCACGTGACCCGGATACACAAGACAAAAAAGAACTAGTCACCCTCTGTTCATGCACACGTGAACAGGGGAATTGCCCGCACACAGCGGGTAGGTGCCCGAGCTGCCCATGCGAACTGACTTTGAGGGAATCAAATCAAATTTTATGTTCGCTAAGTAAAGGAATTTTTAGGTGGGCAAAATCTATTAATGAAGAAAATGTTCCCTCAGTTCAGTGTGAGCATTAGCCACCTTTTAAATAAACATGCTCATCCCAGTATCTGGCACCATACTTGGCACGTAACAGGCGCCCACTGTGAATGTTCTTGCAGGTGAGGACAGGGAAAGACATGGTTAAGAAGGAAGAGATCTTACATCTGGTACGTTTCAGAGGACCATTTTCCAAACCCACTGGTTCTCAGACAAATGGAAATATTATTAGCACATGGGAACTTGTAGTCAAGTGACAGGTATAAATATCTTTGCAGTCAATCTAACAAATTGTGCAAGTATCTGCTCAGTGTCCCTCCTTATGGGGGTGGACAGCAGAATGACAGCAGGAGACATGGCTGCTGGCTGCAGAGTTAGAATTTCTTTAAGGAAGCACAACTAATAAATAGACAATGAGAAAAGAAATGCAATGTGTCTCAGATCACAAATTCTAGCAGCAACTAACACATTCAGACGTGGCGAAGGGAAGCTGAGCAGTGCAGACGTATGGTGCACGCCCAGGCCACAGGGACTCATTTGGGTAGAAGCCGCCTACAGTATCTCTTCTTTTACTGGGATAATGAAGATAAAAACATCAAATTTAGTTATTTTTCAAGCGTGAGGGGTCTAGAGTAGAGATGGAGTCTTAGAGATGTTTCTTGTAGGAGCCCTTGGGTTCTAAACACGGGCTTACTTGGGCACCCTCTGTTAGCACCCAACCAGCACAAAGCACACTAAACAATGGGCACTTGAAGCAGCTCTGGAAGAGGAGTGGCCCGTGTCCGGCTCAATCCTGAAGCCACCTGCCGTGTGGACTGCACGCCAGCAGTAGCCACTCACCCCACCCCGCACTCCCTCCCAGCCCTGCGCCGTGATTCCTGCCAGCAGTGGCACGGTCTCCTACAGTGTCGTCCAAACATGTAATAAAGGAAAATATGAAAATACATGCACATACATATGACTGAAAAATAAAGAGTGGTGCATTTCAAAGCGAAACCTATACAAAGTAAAACAGGGAAGTCATTCAAGGCTACTTCAGTTGGGGAGGGAGGCAGGAACTCATGTGAGTTCAACCCGACTGAAACCCAGGGAGGTGGGAGTGAACACGGGGGTGAACTCACGGGAAAGTACTGGAATTTGTGGGGGGGCTGATCCTTGGAATGTCCAGCACAACGAATCGCTCCTGAGTTGACACATGCCTTTCTCTGGGATCAGGCTGCCTGTGTGTGCTGACCAGAGCCCGGAGAAGCTGGGCTCCTAGTCCTCAACAGAAACTGGGGGCAGGGATACTTTCTCCCTTGAGGATTCCATTTCAAAGGGATGGCGTCAAGGTCCTTGAGAAGTGCACTGCTGAGTTGTGAGACTGGCAAGACACTTTTTAAAAGATTTACATGGCAATTGGATAGAGAAAGAATTTGCAGGTGTCAGTTGTCTGAAGGAGGTGCTCTAAGAAAAGGGGGTTCCGTGCCTGTGAACTTGAGGCAGGCTTCTAGCCCAGTCCAGCTGAGGGGAACATCCTGGACATCTCCATGACGGCCGCTTCTGAATCCCTGTCCTGACACTAGGGCACTCAGAAAACTGCATGCCCAGACTTTATGGCAGAGTTACAAATGCTTCAACAAGTTGCTTTACCAAAATGTGTAACTTTCTGACAACCCCTTAAACAACTGAGTAGAGATAAAAAGCTCTTCATTTGTGGACACTTAATTAATGCTACAAACCCCAGTTAAATAATGTTGTCTACACACTGCCACCAATGCAGGCACTGCATATTTCAGATTTCAAAATATTTCTAAAGGTTGCTGAACTGTATTAAACAGAACGAATAAATACGCATCATCGCCTTTGCAGCTGAGAGCCAGGCCTGCAAGCCTTCTAGCATTATTGGTATGTAGCATTCATAGTCTTTATTTGGGACACTGTGAAAACCATCAAGCTGGTTCCAACCAGCCCCCAGGACACTGAGAAATGATAACAATAGTAAACGATTGGTGTTGTTTTATACCACTAAGTTAGGGCTGGTTTATCATGCAGACAACCAGCAACTTTGAGCAGAGGGCCTGGTGTGGGAGGCAGTAGACGTGTGTGGGGCTGTGTAAGATGAGCATGTGCCCGTTTGAGCCCTGTGCTCATACACTATGCTTTTCTAGGAGAAACTGGAAATCCAGATTTCTATGTAAAATTTCCTTACTTTGAAAACACTGCAGATGAGTCAAACAAAATTCCTACAGCTAGATTTACCCAGGGACCGGCTGTCTCCATGCAACTCCGGGGCAAGGATTAGCCCGTTGATACTTTGTTGCAACTGAGTCCAGACTGCAGAAGACACTCTGTCTTGCTGAAACCTGTTCTCCCCGTGGCACTCACTGCTTCCCTTCCTATCTGGTGGCTTCAGAAAATTTCCATCCTATAGCCGTATGCAGAGCTATGAATGGAGCCAGGCTGACCTTCTGTGCAGCACAGTTAGGAGGGATGCTGTCTTTTTTGCTGGGAATTACTAATTGCTTTCCAGAAAGCCCAAATAAAGACTATGAATGCTACATACCAATAACGCTAGAAGGTTTGCCGGCCTGGCTCTCAGCTGCAAAGGCGATGATGCGTATTTATTCATTCTGTTTAATACAGTTCAGTAACCTTTAGAAATATTTTGAAATCTGAAATATGCAGTGCCTGCATTGGTGGCAGTGTGTAGACAACATTATTTAGCTGGGGTTTGTAGCATTAATTAAGTGTCCGCAAATGAAGAGCTTTTTATCTCTACTCAGTTGTTTAAGGGGTTGTCAGAAAGTTAAACATTTTGGTAAAGTAACTTGTTGAAGCATTTGTAACTCTGCCATAAAGTCTGGGCACGCAGTTTTCTGAGTGCCCTAGTGTCAGGACAGGGATTCAGAAGCGGCCGTCATGGAGATGGCCAGGATGTTCCCCTCAGCTGGACTGGGCTAGAAGCCTGCCTCAAGTTCACAGGCACGGAACCCCCTTTTCTTAGAGCACCTCCTTCAGACAACTGACACCTGCAAATTCTTTCTCTATCCAATTGCCATGTAAATCTTTTAAAAAGTGTCTTGCCAGTCTCACAACTCAGCAGTGCACTTCTCAAGGACCTTGACACCATCCCTTTGAAATGGAATCCTCAAGGGAGAAAGTATCCCTGCCCCCCAGTTTCTGTTGAGGACTAGGAGCCCAGCTTCTCCGGGCTCTGGTCAGCACACACAGGCAGCCTGATCCCAGAGAAAGGCATGTGTCAACTCAGGAGCGATTCGTTGTGCTGGACATTCCAAGGATCAGCCCCCCCCACATCCTCCAGTACTTTCCCGTGAGTTTACCCCCGTGTTCACTCCCACCTCCCTGGGTTTCAGTCAGGTTGAACTCACATGAGTTCCTGCCTCCCTTCCCTACTGAAGTAGCCTTGAATACTGTGAGATACTGTGAAAACCACTCACATGGCAGGGGTAGAGGGAAGCCTCTGCACTTACACACTGCAGTGACCCTCATCCTCAGCTAGAGTCACGGCAAAGGCTCTTTGCTGCAACATCCGTGCTTGGGCTCTGGACAACATGGGCTTCTGTGACAGCAGCTTGGTCCCATGAGTAAGCAACCCCAGGGAGCGCAGGCAGCTGTATTAACGTTTCTAAGCAAGTCTTAGAGCCAATCTGGCTACATTCTCTCCATGAGAAGCAAGGCCCCAGGGAGCCCTCTTTCCAAGGGCAGTAGATGAGTCTGCTCCTGCCCTGCCTCAGGGGGAAGACAAAGGACATGGGGACTTGTTTTGAAACCACTGAGGCCTTCCCTCTGACCACATGCCAGATCCACCCATCCCCTCCCAAGACTGCTAAAGGTTTTGGTATTATGCATCAGGCTCAAGCTGAAGGTTAGGATTTTGACCTCTACATCAGGTCTGGGTTTGGAGGAGGCTGCCCTTAGGGCATCCCTCCGGTCCAGGTCAGTGATGACTCTCAACGTGAAGACCCATGAACTGCAAAACGAGGCATCTGCCACCCACACGCTCAGCATATGCCATGGGATGGGGTAACGCAACCTGCAGAAGTTCCTGTTAAAAAGGAGAAAATGCCAGGCCCTTAGTAGTGGCTGGTCCATAACAGTTTTGGGGCACACCAGGCCCCAGCCCTGCCGCCTGGGCATGGTCCCCTATGGTCCTGGCCCCACTCCTGGGCCCTTGCCTCCATCCTCTGAATCACCCTTCCTTTTCTATGAGCACGCAGCACATGTTTGCCACAGAGCTCTTTTCTCTGTTTGCTCCTCCAGTGTGGACATTTGGGGATCAAGGTTTCTTTTCATTATTTACTGTGTCCTTTTCTTTTAGTCCCAGGGAGCAGCGTTTCTGTCAATAGAATTAGATTCGGCAGCCTGCATGTCTTATAAAACTTACGGGGGTTCATCCCATTTGACAAAAGTCATACCCACAAACCTCAAGCTGGGCCCTGTTCCACCTCAGGTGCCCTGCCGGGGTGCTGACTGAAACACCCCGAGGAAGGCTGGGGACACTACAGTTTTAACAGAGAAGGTCTGGGAAGTAGGCCCGTTGGTCCTTAGAGGACTTTTGTCTGGTTAAAAGGGTCATCAGGCACTATCTTAAGTCTTTCTGAGTTTTTAAGGAAACATTAAAGTCAAACCCATGGCTTCTCTGTAGACTGTGTTTTACCAGCAGTGTCCAGTCCTGGCTTTGGCTTTACCGGGAAGCCATTCCATAATTTGAGAATTATTTGCTATCTGAAAGGCTAGGAATGAGAAATTGTGTAATTTTCAGCTTCATCATATCCTGACTTCTCCACATTAAATAAACTATTTCTTAGCTCATCACATCTCTCATTTCATCATAGGCAACTAGAAAAACACCAGTGGTACCATGTGCACATGGCCTAGAAACTTTATTGGTGAATAATTTCATTCTTTCTTTTCTGTCGTCTGTGAGCAGCAGGGCAGCCACACCTTCTGCTCGTAAGTCTCTGACCCAACAGGACTCTTCTCCCCCAGCTTCCAGCCCCTGCAACCCACTGACAATCTTCTCAAGACCTTTAGCCCTCTGCTCCCACCTGTTCCTTAAGTCCTTTTTATTGCAATACATAGTGTATTTTACTTTTTTAAGGTGTACAATGATAACTTAATATGTGTATATGCTGTAAAATGATTACCACAATCAAGCTGGTTAAAAACTCCATCGTCTCACGGTTATCACACTTTAGTGTGTGGTAAGAACACTTAAGATCTCTCTTAGCAAATTTCAAGTATATGATACAGATTTACTAAGTATAATCACTACGCTGTTCATGAGAGTCCAAGAACTTATTCATTTTATAACTGAATGTTTGTACCCTTTGACCAACTTTCCCCCATTTACCCAGCCCCCAGAAACCACCATTCTGCTCTCTGGCCCCATGAGTTTAGATTCCACAGTGAGATCATACCGCATGTGTCTTTCTCTGCCTGGCTTATCACACCAAGCACAATGTCCTCCAGATTCGCCTGTTGTTACAAATATCAGATCTCCTTCTTTTTAAAAGCTGAATAATATCCCATATACATGTATGTGCATATATATGAAATACTATTTACGTACATTTATATATACCTATGATGTATCTAGCTCACATTTTCCTCATCCGTTCATCCACGAGTGGACATTTAGGTTATTTCCCTGCCTTGACTATTGGTAATCATGCAGCAAAGAACATAAGGATGCAGGTGCCTCTACAGAACAGTGACGTCATTTCCTTTGGATACATGCCACAAGTGGGATTCCTGGAGCACATGGAAATTCTATTTTTGATTTTTTGAGGAACCTCCATACTGTTTTCCAGGTACCAAGTCACACTTTCACTAAGGGTATACAAGGATTCCCATTTCTTCACATACTTTTTTTCTTTGGGAAAGAAAAAAAAGTTGTTCATTTTTTCCAACTTTATAATAAAAACTTTTAATCTATTTTCTTGTCCTCTTGTCATCTAGGGTGGAGGACAGAGTGGAGTGGACACAGAAGACTGTGGGCAAAATGCTGGTAAGAATGCCTGAGACTTCGGATGCTGGCTTCCATAATGGAATTGGACAATTATTGATGGTTTATGTTCAGGAATGTCAGAGTAATTGAAATCCAAAACTAAACAAAACAAAGCCAAATGTTATTATAAAAGCCCAGAAACTAACATACTACTTGGGAATCTGTATTAATATTAAAACGTACTTTTTAAGAAAACTGCTTTAGTGACCTTCACATGTAGTGATGTCAGAATGTCACAAAGATAATTTCAAGCAAAAATATTTGCAAATTCCATAGAAATAATTGTTTTATTACAGTTCAAATTATGTAGCATACAAAATACTCACAAGTTAAAGGCCTAGGGCACTTCACAGCAGAGCAATATAGTAGAATGGGGAGTTAATATTTAATAATAAACACATTAACATACATTGGGTCATGCATGGTGGCACTTCACAACATATTTTTGATATTCGAATCTTTCTTTTCTAAGCATAGGTAATATTGCATGCCTTGCATCTAACGTTTTTAATTGAAAGGCTTCAAGGTTTATCTTATTCGCATAAAGAAATTAACCAGGTAGAGCCACAAAACAATAAAAACATTATGAAAATTAGCATTCATTTTAGTTCTAAATAACTCTTTGTAAACACTTACTGAAGATGTGAAAATCAACAACTTGGGTGTGTTTAAAATGAGATGCGACATTGCCCACACCTGCCCAGGGCCTGGCAGGGACAGAAGAGCGGGAGTGTTCACAGCGCAGTATTTTTCTGGCCTCAGTGTCTGTGAATGCAGTGGCCTCTGCACGTCTGTCCGCTAAGCACCCATTCCTTCTCCCCTGGGAACGGCACTTCCATCTCCCCCTGGGAACTGTGCGCACTGCTGTGGGCAGTCTTGCCAGGACTGCTGATTTCAAGTGCCCAGTTACCCCAACTTAGGGATGGAACCCAAGACCAACGCCAGGCTTCTCTGACTCTCTGATTCCTGAGTGGGTCAACATGAGGAAGAAAAGTGGCTTGGGACCGTGCCTCCTTATTAAAGCAGCAAGAACTAACTTTTAGTTCTGATCGTTTGGATTCCTGAAGCCATCTTCTTTGCTACCTTTCTCCAAGTTACTGTTCTAGGCAAAAATGGTAAAGGTCTAACTAATTCTCTTACATGGCAGGCCATCAAGGTCATTGTGGTGGGGAGGAAAGCACTTTAATCTAGAAACAATGACGCTTTTTCCCATGTTTGTTATTAAAGTATTACTAAGAAGCCCTTTCTTAGAGGAATCAATTGGCTGGTTTATTAGGGCGGGAACACACTTTCAGAGCTAAAGGCATATTCAGAAGACTACACGGGAAGAAAGAAAGGAAGTGCTCATGGATAGTAGGCAGTGAACTGGGTTTCCTTCACCAGACGGTGGATCTCATGAAAACGGTCAGTCATGACATGCAGGCCCACCCACCTGCCCAGCATGGCACCTCATATGCAGGCATCTGAATACAGGACTGGTTAGGAAAGCAGATTTCAGACTCAGAGGACCGGGTTTGATCTTAACCCTCCATCTACCAGCAAATCTTATAAAGTGATTTAACTCTTTGCTCTCAGTTCTCCCATCTGTAAGACAGAGTAAACTCAACCTGCCTTATAAGGCTGTTTTGAGGTTTAAAAGGTTATACAATTTAGTGAAAATTTAACTGCTACAGCAAGTGCCTTTGCAACCACAGGTAGAAAACTGGAAGGGCTTATGAAATAGTGGTTTTCAGCCACTGGGCAATTTCCACAAAGCATCACCACCTAGTACTGGGGCTAAACTAGTTCCAGAACATAGTTGCTAAAGATTCACCGCAACAAAATTTAAATCAAAGACAGAAAACAATCAAATTAATCTACAGTTTACTTGACTTCATGCCAGAACAAATCCAATCACCCACTGTGAAATTTTATGAGGTCTAGCATTAAATTAAAAATTGCTAGGCAGGTACAGAAGAATAGAAATATTGCCCAAAATGATTTAAAAAATCAGTTAATAGGAAGACTCACAAATGACAGATACGGTGGATTTAGTTGACAAAGACCTTGAAAAAATTACTTCATGTATTATCAAGGTATAAAGTGAAAGATAAGCTTGACCAGCAGCCACATGGAATCTATAAAGAGGTCCAAATAGAACCTGCAGAGATGAAAAATGTAATATTTAAAGTTAAAAAAAAATGAATGGATTAAAAGAAGATTATACACTTCAGGAGAAATGATCACTGAAATCAAAGTTCAGAACGAAGTTGACCACCCGCAGAGGCTGTCCAAAGTGTGGCGCAGAGAGGAAAAAGGGCTGTTCCAGTAAAGAGGGCTCCGGTGAGCTGTGGGAAAACCTCAAAGGTCCAATATACACGAAATTGGAATCCCAGAAGGTGGGAGGTAGCTTAAAATGTTTTAGCTAATAAATAAAAAATGCCACTTGAAGAAACGAAAGCATCAAACAAACAACAGAAGGGAAACCGCATCCAAGCACAGCCTATGACACCATAGCTGAGCAGCAGTAATAAAGGGAAAACTGAAAACTTACTACGGAAAAGTGACATAGTACATACAGAGAAAAAGAAAAAGAGAAAACAATAAAGGAAATTTCTCAGAATTTTCCCACAAAGGAACTGTGCAAGCCAGAAGGAACTGGAAAGACATCTTTAAGTAGCAGGAAGGAATTCAACTTAGAATTTAATTCCTAGCACACGTATCTTTTTTAATTGGAGGTGAAATAGAGTTTTGTGACAAACAAATCTAACAGAATGAACTACTAGCAGATTCAGACTATAAGATACATTAAAGAAAATTGCACAGGTAAAAGAAAAATGAGACTAGAAAAACATAGATCTATTGAGAGGGAATGAAGAATGTCAGAAGTTTTAAATATGTGAGTAAAAAAAGTTAAAGACATTTACAACACTTTAAATTATGGTTGAGATCGTTCATGGACTTTTCCTTCTGGCTAATATAGAATAAGAGGGACAATATTTACCTTCCCGCCCAAGCAACTAAAACTCCAGACAAGCAGTATAAAATAATAGTTTTGAAGACATTGGACATCAGGCAATGGGAGGCAATGATCTGGGAGAGACAGGAAACAAATGAGGTGAGCTCTTCAGTCGCCCCGGGTCACTACCTTGACACAGGTTCCAGGCTGTTTCCAAGGTGCAGGAACCCAGTGGGAGCTCAGCACCCTCCTGGGGTTGAGAAGATGGAGCCGATAAGCCAAGAAGACCTCCTCAGCCAGAGTGCACAGAGCAGGATCCCAGAGAGCAGAGAGCTGCGCTGAGGCAGAAGCATGGAAACCTGAAAGGGGCTCCCCCCAGGAATCTGACAGAGTATGGACAAGCGCATGTGTGTGAGCAGATTACCTCAAAATAAGGGGAGAACCAGAGAAAGGAATATATGAATAGTAACAAAGGCTTGCACAAGGCCAGGAGAGTGGCTATTCTCATTGGCAGAGTTGTCAGCCTTACCTTTCAAGAAGTGCCAGGGAGCCGACTCAGAAAGGTTTTGCCTCAGCACCTGTGAGAAAATCATACACAGACCAAATGATTGTCTAGTCCTGCCTAACAAAATCTTAGAAGGCCTGAAAGTACCAAATTATTTTCAAGTAATGCAACTGCATCCCTGAACAAAGCTTACCTAGCATGCAAAGAAGCAGGAAAATATGACCCATAATGCTGAAAAACAAATAAATGAAAACAGAACCAGAGGTGACACAGATGTTACAAGGAACAGATAGAATATTAAAAAGTATTTTTAAGATCCTATCATTGTATTCCATATGTTCAACAATAGAGGAAAGATTAAACATGTTAAGTAGAAACTGGAAGATATAAAAAAGAACCAGATTAAAATTCAAGAGATGAAAACTACAAAATCTGAGATAAAAACACACACTGGGTGGGATGGATGGCAGATTAGATGTCACAGAAGAAAAAATTCATGAATTAGAAGACATAGATAGAAGCTATATAAAATGAAACACAGAGAATAAAATATTCCCCCAAGATGAATATTTATGAGTTGCATAACAACTTTACAAGCCCCAGAAGGAGAAAAAGTGAGGAGAGAAAAATATTTGAAGAAATAATGGCCACATAATTTCTAAACTGGATGAAAACTACAAACCCACAAATGTTAAGAGTCTTAACAACCCTCAAGCACAAAAATATTATAAACTATGCAAAGGTACAGCATAACCAACCTCAAAGCAAGTGATGGAGAGACCTTAAAAACAGTTAGAGAATGAAGAAATATTTCATGCACAGAAACAAAAATAAGTATCACAGCACTTTTCTCATAACAAAGGTGAGAAGACAGTAAAGCTGCATGTCTACTGAAGGAAAAACATACACAAACCTGTCAACCTAGAAACCTGTTCTAAACAAAAATATATTTCAAAAGTAAAGCTCAAATAAAGACTTTTTAGATATGCAAAAGGCGGAAAGACTTCATCATTAGCAGACTTTGTACAAGAAATACTGAAAAAAGTTCTTCAAAGACAAGGAAAATGATAATAGGTGGAGATATGGATTTACATAAAGAAATAAAGAGCACCAAAATGAGAAATATATAAGCAAAAATGTAATATTTCCTTGTTATTTAAATTTCTTTTAAAAGATAATTAGCTGTTTAAAAAAAAGTAACAATGTAGGAAGGTGTTCATAACAAGTATAGAAGAAAAACTGTACGACAAGAATAGCATGTATTTTGAACTTCAGTCTAAGCCACACTATTTATCCAGAATGAATAAAAATGAATCACGCACAGAAATGAAAGGCTATAAAACTTAAAAATATATATAAGGAGAAAACCTTGGGGATGTAGGAAGAAGCAAAGAGTTTTTGACTTGACACCAAAAAGTGATTTGTTGGAGTTTACCAAAATTAATTAGTTTGCTATAGGAAAGACCCTGTCAATAAAATAAAAAGAAAGATTAGAGACTAGAAACCATATTTGCAAGTTATATTGCCAACAAGTCTTATTTTTAAAATAGATAATCTATAAAATTCAACATTAAAAAATCCAATTAAAAATTGAACAAAAAATGAACAGACATTTCACTCAATGTGATACATAGATTACAAGTAAACACATGAAAAGATGTTCAACATCTTTTCCATTAGGGAAATGGAAATTAGAACCATACGGAGATATCAGTACACACCTATCAACGTGGTGGAAATTTTAAAAATAGTGAATGCAACAAATACCGGTAAAGATTTGGAGAAACTGAATTGCTCCTACATTGCTGGTGAGAATGTTAAATGACAGAGTTACTTTGAAAAATAATTTAAAAGTTTCAAATAAATTTTTAATAATTCAAAAAATTTTTTAATAAAATTAATATTGAATTAGCAAAGATGCAGCAATATACTATCGGCCAAATATCTCAGAGAATGTAAAACTTAGGTTCATGTAGGAACCGCTACATAAAATTCATAGCAGCTTTATTTGCAATAGTCAAAACTGGAAACCACCTAAATGTCCTTCAGTGGGTTAATTGTTAAGCTAACTGGGTCATGCCCATACCATGGAATACTACTCAGAAATAAAAAGAATGGGCTACTGATGCTTGCAACAGCTTGGATTAATCTCAAGGGATTTATGTTGAGTGAAAATAGCCCATTTCAAGAAGGTTACTATATGATTACTATATACTCTATGATTCCACTTATATTAACATTCTTGAGACAATAAAAGTATAGAAATACTTTCGGTGGTTTCCAGGGTTAAGGTTAGGAGGTGGTGGGAGCAAGAGGAATGTGTGTGTAGCTCTGCGAGGGCAACATGAGGGATCCTGGTGATGATGGAATTGTTCTGTACCTTGGTTGTATGAATATCAGTGCCTTAGTTGTTGCATTTAATTGTATTTTTGCAAAATGTTACCATTGGTGGAAAATCAACACAGGTTAAAAGGGATTTCTTTGTATTATTTCTTATAACTGTACATGGATCTACATGAATCTGAAAATAAAAAATTCAGTTTAAAAAGGAAAAATAGACATCTCAGACTTCATTAAAATTAAGAACATTTGCTCTTGCAAGACAATACTAAGAAAATAAAATGCAAGCTAGGCCACTGGGAGGAATTATTTTCAAAACATTTATCTCACAACAGTCAGAATGGTCCCTATCCAAAAATCAAGAAATGAAAAGTGTTGGTGAGGATGTGGAAAAGGGAACCCCCCCTACACTATCAGTGGAATGTAAATTAGTGCAGCCACTGTGGACAGCATATGGGGGTTTGAAGGACAAAAAACTCAAAATAGAAACACCATACAAGCAGGTAATTCCACTTCTAGGAATTTACCCCCTAAAAACCCCCAGAATCTCTCATTCAAAAGGGTATGTGCACCCCTTTGTTAACTGCTACCTTATTTACAATAGCCAAGGTATGGAAGCAGCCAAAGTGCCCATCAGTAGAGGAGTGGATAATATATACAAAGGAATATCGTTCAGCCATAAAGAAGAAAGAAATCCTGTCAGTTGTTACAACATAGATGGACATAGAGAATATTATGCTAAGTGAAATAAGCCAGGCAGAGAAATACAAATACCACATGATTTCACCTATTTGTGGAATGTAAATAAAACCAAAACCAAATGAATACAATAGCAGGAGACTCAGAGACACTGAGAAGTGACTGGTTACCATGGGGGAGGGGTTGGCAGGGGAGTGAAAGAGATGAAGGGGATAAAGAGGCACAAAATCTCAATCATAATATACATTAGTCATGGGGACGAAAGTACAGCATGGAGAATATAGCCAATAATTCTGTAACATCTTTCCATGTTGACAGACAGTAAGTACACTAGTTGGGGTGAGGATTTAATAATGTGTATAACTGTTAAATTACTATATTGTATACTTGATACCAATATAATAATGTATATCAACTATACTTCAATAAAAAAAGTTTTTTAAAACATCTGACCAGAGATTTGTTTCCAGAATATGTAAAGAACACTTACAATTCAATAATAGATAAAAAAGGAATAAAAGATGCAAACACATTCTTCACCAAAGATCTGTATTAGTACAGAAACCTGTAAAATAATATTCAATATAATTAATCATTAGGGAAATGAAAATTAAAACCATAATGAGATGCTGCTGTACAACTAATGTAACAGCTTAAAATAAAGGACTGAGAATATAGTTTTAGAGAAAACTGGAATAACATTTTTATATGTTGCCAGTGGAATGGAAAATAATTCAGCCATATTAGAAAACTCCTTGGCAATTTCTTACAAAGTCACTCAACAAAGGACCCACCAAGTTCATTTCTAGGAATTTAAGTGAAACTGTATGTCCACATAAAGACTTGTACATAAATGCTTTATTAGTGACAGTCATTAATTATAATAACCCAAATGGATACTGATATGCGTAGAACAGGAAGAATTTCAAATGCATCCTGCTAAGTGGAAGAAATTTCAAAATGCTGCATACTGAATTATTCCATTTACATGAATTTTTTAAATACATAAATGTCAAAAGAATTAAATTCTAGAGCATATATTCTCAGACTGCAATGAAATCAAATTAGAAATTAATGTTCATCAATATCACTAATCCTAGAAAAAAACCTAGAAACATGTATATTAAAGAACACACCTTGAGATAAGCCATAGGCCAAGGAAGATATACCACTTCACACCCACTGGGATTGCAAAAATTAAAAAGACAGAATATAACAAGTGTTGGTAAGGATACAGAGAAATTAGAACCATCATACTTTGCTGACATGATTGTAAAATGGTACAGCAGCCACCTTGGAAAACACTTTGACCGTTTTTCAAAATGTTAAACATAGTTATTTTTGACTCAGTGATTCTACTTCTAGGCATATTCCCATGAAAACTGAAAATATATGTCCATACAAAAACCTGTACACAAATAGTCCTAGAAGCATTATACATGAGAGCCCAAAAGTGGAAACCACCTATATGTGATTTCCATACAATGGCATATAATCAGGCATGGAGAGGAATGAGGCACTGATGGGAGCCACGACATGGGCGGGCCTTGAAAACATCACATTGTGTGAAAGAAAAGGCCACAGATTATATGGTCATCATAGGAAATGTCCAAAATTAGAAAATCCATAGAAATGGATGAATTAGGTTGATCAGTGGCTGCCTAATTGATTAGAGGGAGAAAACATGGGGAGTACTGAAGGAAATTAATTTCCTTCCTTTAGGAAGTTATAAACATGAGAGCAATAATTAGTGAAATAGGAAAAAGACAAAAGTAGAAAAATTAAACAAATCAAAAAGTTTCTTCTTTGGTAAGAGTAATAAAATTGCCAGTCCCCATAATAATGTTAATTTAAAAGAGAGGACATAAATTACCAATATTAGGAGTAAAAATAATGTGCATCCTACAGATCCCACAGAGATTAAAAGGACAATAAGGAAATTCTGTAAACAGCTTTATGCCAATAAATTTGACAGCTTAGAGTAAAGGAAAACACAACTTACCGAAACTGCTACTAGAAGAAACAGAAAAGCTGAAGAGTCCTGCTATTGTCTATCTGGGATGGATGGTGAAAATGCTCCATTTCTTGACTGGGTTGTTATACATGTATCAAAACTCGTGTAATTATACACTTAAGATTGGTCCATTTTACTGTATGAAAATTTTACTTCAATTAAAAAAAATAGAGTAGAGGCCAAACACTTAACATGGAGCAAACACTTAACATGGAGCCCAGTGCATTGTGTCTGGTCTGTGGGCAGAGCCCTTGCTGCAGTGCCAAGGCGTGGGGCACAGGAGAAAGGCCCCGAGTCTTGGCCAGAATCCTGAACACAGGGAGAATTCAGCAATTATATGATGTGGGCATGGAGTTTGGAACTGCAACAGCTCTACATTTTTCAATGAAAAAAAGCAGTTTCCTAGGAGATCAGACATGTGAAGAGGACCCGCCTGTCATACAAGCAGGCTTCTATGGGAGTACGAAGGCAGAAAGACGTTGTCCCTTCCCGATCACAGATTTCTTGCACAGCACCAACTTCACCCAGGTCTCAGCCCAAAGGAAGGACTCCTCAGCTTCAGGCATCCTGCTAAGGAGCTGAACCCAGAAGGCATAAATAACCAGGGCATTCAGAGACCAAGGCACCCTAATCTAGCAGCTTGCAGCCAGGAAGAAATGCCTTAGGGCTCTCCACCTGTCTGAGATTCCACAATCATATCCCTGCTGTGTGATGCACAGATGACACACAGCAAGTTAACCGGGCGCATCAGAGAACATTCAGCGTGACAGGCTTTGTGGAGCATGAATTCTGTGCAACATTCCTCACCAACATCGCAGCGCAGCTCCACCCTCCGGGCCCCTGCTCTCCGGGAGCTGACGATGCCGCATGTGCTTCACACAGGTCCCCCTCAAGGCGCCCCTACAGATGTCTCCAGCTGGCTGGTATCCCAGAAAAGGATGCTGGGGAAGCTGGCCCACAGCCATCCTCTCCAGGATTTATGGCTACAGGGACAACTCCAAGATTCAGAAACAGGTTGAAGTGCTCTAGAATCCACTTGGAAGACTGACATGATTACCAATTATTCTCTGGAGGCCATAAAATAGTGCCGTAGTGCTTGCTCTCTTCCAAGGAAAACTGCATACAGAGAAACACATAGATCTTCCATGTATGATTCTGTGCACATAAGTTTATGTGCATAAGGTCAACCCTTAGACCATGAGCCCCCCTGGAACCCTGTGCCTTGAGGCTGTGGGCAATACGGCCCCAAATGAGGCAGCAAGGTTGCCCACATGTGCATGTCCCCCCACCCCCACCCAGGATACAGCAAAATGAAGGGCAGCGTAGGGAAGCCTACGTCCCGCACAAGGACGTCTGTCTGACTTTTTCATCCAAGGCGCCCTTGCTTACTCCCACTGGCAATTTTACTCTCAGAGCCCTGCACAATCAGATCACCTGAGCAGCTTTCAAGACTACTGAGCATGGGTCACACCCTGAATATTCTGCTGTGACTGACCTGGGATGAGTCCAGCATAGCAGTTTAAAAAACATTTCCAAGGTAAATCTAATGTGCATGCAGTATTCAGAACGCACTTGTATGCCACACATGCCTCCCGTGGGAGCCAGAGCTGGGGACTGGGACAATCAGCTTTGCATCCCAGGCCCGGTTCTGCCACCAATTACCTGTGACACCCAGAGGTCTCATTTCCTTGTTCCTCAGTCTTCTCTGCTGTGTAAAGTAAGGGACTTGGACTCCACTGGCAGTTTACAAAGTTGTCTATGCAGTGAGACTTAAACAAATGACAGCCCAGGGGCCCCATCGAGGAGAAAAGTAAGTTAAGAGCAGCTGTGACTGAGCAGAAACAGCAGCCCCGGCCACACACCATTCCTCCTAGGTGCTTTCTGGAAGCACTGCTGCAGAACTCCAGGCCGGGACACGCAGTGGCTCAGTGGCCACAGAGTCCTTTGCGGCGCTGACACTAAGAGCCCCCTTGCACTGGTGGGGTCACCCCTGAGATGAGAGCACCCTCTCCAGCCCGCCTCATGTGGCCACACACCCCCCGTCACAGTCTGGGGTCTCCTGCACCCAGGTGTCAGCTGCTCCTGCTACCTGCCACCTGAGGATAAGCAGGGATTTCTCTCCTAAACGCCACGCTTTTTTATTTAACCGCTTGAGAACATTTTGCCTCCACTTTAAAAAAAAAAAAAGGAGTTGACTGGCAAGTCCAGGAAGAGCATGCGGGTGGGTTTACAGGTGGGCAGGGGAGATGAGCTTCATGGCTCGCCCAGCAGAGGCCAGGGGTGAGAGGGCCTCTCGGTGCCCAAGGAGGGTCCACTCACGCCCTGTATGCTGCTGCTCCCTTTACAGGAATGTCCCAGCTCTGCCCCAGCAAGTCAGCTTCCAGGCACTTATCATGAGAGCGGTCACACAGGTGCACAGAGACACACACAAGGATGCTCACCTCAGCGCCTGCCCGCTCCCCGCCCCCCACCACACCCCCCTCCGCCTTGGCTGCTCTGCCACCATGACTCTCCCTGTTCCCCCGCCCCCGACGGCTCCTGCCCTCCAGAGCGCACGGGCCACTTCTCTGATCTGTCAGGCCACATCCAGGGACACCTCTAGCCACAGGCTACAGTGGGGGCACTAACATGTGGCTTCCCTTCCAGGACACAATTAGAAAAGACGCTGCCTCTGGGCACACACAGACCTGATGGCTAAGGGCTTGGGGAAGGGAGGGGGTGCCCCAGCAGGCGGACACAGCCCTGCACGGGGGAACCGGCGTGGTCAGGGAGGTGTGGACTAGATTCCAGCACCCTCCCACTGCACCCACCGGGGCGCCCCTGGTCAGTGCACGGACCGCACAACTGTGCCTCACTCACACAGCTCCCTTCTGCAAGTGCCGTGGACACCTATGTGCAGTGCTCACTGCCTTTATAAGCTGACGTTTTACATGTGAGGTCACTGATTAAAGTCTGTCTCTCACAGGACTGTGGGCCCCAGGAAAGCAGAGAAACGTTCAGTCTCACCCACATTACATCCTTAGCCTCCTTCTCAATTCACTGTAAGTGCCCCAAAATACACATGGAGCAAGGGGTGAGCAGGCAGGGGGACCTGGGGACAACAAGGCACGTGTAGCGGTCTGGACAGCCGCCAGTGGGGGGAGGCTGAATGACTTCTCAGCCCCAAGGCTGGGGTGCATCACGGACGGAGGTCCCTCAGAGCAGAGCCACTGCCCTCTGAATACGCCGCAGAGACGCCAGAGCTCATTCCGTTTTGTTCCCACAGCCTGACCAGTTCATACCTGCACAAAAGACCCACCAAGGGCCGAAAGAGCTCCCGTTTACGCTCCCCAAGGACACTGCTTGGCAGAGTCCACATCCGCCCTGCCACCGTCGCCATCTCTGCCACTGCAGAGGCGGTTTCAAACTATCTCAGGAGACAGGACCTTCTCCTATGAAAATACAACATCGTGAACATTTAAACCACAGAAGGATGCAGACACACAGGCGTGTGTGCCCCAGCATCTTTTCTGTCATACAAACACCCCTTACTTTTTCACACAACAACAGGTCTTGGCAATATTTCCATATTGACATGTATGTATTTACCTTGTTTAACTGTATTTATTTATTCACTTTGTTGACCTGTATTTACCCAGTTTCCTACTGATCACATGCAGATGGCTACAACAGCGCTGAACACCCATCTTTGTGTGCCTGTGTATCGCTTTAGGGTGGATAAGACAAGTAAAATTTCTGGGTCTAACTGGCAGACAGCTTTACATCTAAAGCAACAGTAGTCAAAATCTACAAGTATAAAGCGCCACTTTGGTGCCTGTAATCATACATGTGAGCGTGTGTACATACCCACCCACACATCTGTAAACATACTTCTTTCCTCTTCATCGCCCGGGTCCCGACACAGCACCCATCACAGCAGGCTCCTCTCTCAGGAGCGGCGGCTTCTTCCTAGGGCCCCAGGGATGCTCCCTCCACCCTGAATGGCATCCTTCCACCGGCCTCTGTCTCGCCCTCCACAGCCGCCCTGACGTCTGCAAGGCTCATTCTCATCCTTCACGGGCCTTCCTGATCGTAAGCTTTCTTGCCAACCTGTACCCAGTAGAGTTCAACTCCCAAAGGAGAAGAGTATCTCCACAGGAGAAATGCCACAAAAGTTCCGGGAGGGGGCTGGTGGAGAGCAGAGAGGAAAGGCATTACAGTGCACCTGGGAGAGGGCTGCCCAAGGGGAGGGAAGGCGCAGGCTCTGGGGCTGGGCGGGTGGCTCCTCAGGCAGAAGGGGGGTGGGGGTGGGCAGGGGTTCCGGAGGCATCCGTACTTCCCCCCACCCCCCACAGAAGGCCGCCTGCCTGCAGCCTGAGCTAGCACTGGGGCACACTCCCTCACTCCCTCACTCTCATTCATTCTGCAGATACCCAAAGAGCACCGGCCGTTATTCTGAGATCATCTGTGTGATGGCCGTTATAAACCGGGAAAAGACATAAAAACGAGGGGTTTGCACTCTGGCTGCCCCTCTTAGGAGGGAATAAATAGGAGCAGGTGTGAGCCTAGATGCGCACAGCAGGGCAGCGAGAAGGGCCTGGGGTCAGAGGTGAAGACCTGGGTTTCCCTCGCTCCGCATAATGCCGACCAGCCCTGACTCAGTGCCAGGCACTTTTGGGGTGCTGGGGACCCGGAGGTACATGAGCAAGTGGGTGCCTCCCCCATGACACACGAGTCATGGACACTTGCAAACAGTAAAGGCAGGATACCTGCAGGGTTCACAATGGCAAAACGCTACCAGGCACAGAGTGGTGGCGGGTGGCGGGGGTCGGGGGGGAGCCCTGGGGCGGAGCAAACAGGGACGCAGCCCTGGCAGATGGCTTGCAAGGTGAGGCCAGAGTGACTTGAGAGAGACATCCAGTTGGAGCCAACAGTAGGTGGAAGGGCCCGGAGGCCGTTGGCAGCTCCAGGAGCCAAGGGGAGGTGCCGCTGGGCAGGGAGCGGGAAGGGGGTGGGGTGAGCATGGGGCCCTCCGGCCTGAGGACTCGGTTTCTGCTCTGAGTGTAACGCCCAGTCAGTGGAGGGTTTTTGAGCAGGTGAATGGCACGGTCTGACCTGTTCTAAAGGCCCCTCCGGCTGCTGGGTTGGGACAGACAGCAGCGTCTGGCTGAGGAGGCACCCGGTTCCTGCTCTCCGGCATCTAGAGCTCCGAAGGGTGTTTGGTCTTTGAATATGTCCAAAGGGAGCCTTTAGACAGGGAGCTCCAGGAGCCCTCCGTCCGCCCCTGGGTCTCGGCCCTCAGCACAGTGCCTGGCGAATCCTGGGTGTGGTCTTGCCGAGGGACGAAGGGAGAGAGGAGGCGAGGTTCCAGGGAGTTAGAAGGAGGTGGAGCCGGCAGCGCTGCACTTGTTTTCTAGACTGTTTCATCCTGCATCCTGGTTCAGCTTCCTTACTTTGCCCAGGACAAACTGATCGCCATTTAGCTAATACTCTGTTCTATTTGGGGCAAGACTAGCATATGCCAGCAAGAGCTAGTGCCAGAACTGGCTCCTTAAACCAGCCTCTAGCAAGCACAGGGAAACGTGGTGTAAGGGACACATGTCAAGAAGGCGTGGTCACGGGGAGGAGGCAGGCCCTTCTGCCTGGAAGCTCACAGCTAATGCAGGGGTGGAGGCAGGGAGCAGGGGCAGCTGCCCCCGTGCCGTCGCAGCATCAAGCCCTCAGGGCCAGACACAAGCGTCACACACATCGGGAGAGAAACATGGCCTCTGCTATACAGCTAGAGGCAAGATTGTGGGGTGTCGTATTTTCTTGACATGTGGCTTGGGTGGGGGCCAGAGGTACTGACCATGGGGATTCACCAGGGACTTGGAGAATCCAAGAAGAGTTTTGGACCTTCTATCAGAAAAAAATACATATATGGAGTTTGCATAACATTTCAGAAAGCTCCTGAAGCCCTTTTGTGGTTCTCTGGAGAACAAATGCCTTTGGAACACGACCACCAGGCAGAAAACCTACAGCAGCGGATGAACCTTCAGTGCACGTTCCAGGACCACAGTGTTCTCTGGTGGAGACCAGGGGGAACATCCATACCTGGGCTGAACAGACCTGCGAAACAGCAAGCTTGACTGGGGTCTGTAACTGAGCTTGAGGGCTGACCTCTTCAGCTGGCGGAGAAGCCCCCCTGCCGGGCTCTGAAAGGCTAACGCACGCACCTTAACACGGAGCGGAAGTCCCCAGGCGTGGCTGTCTAAATTTCAGCAGCTAAGCTCTGGACAGGAGAGCGCTGTGTGTACACTCTGACGGACAGATTGAATGACCCACAGTGTAAATGGTCAGCAATGGGAAAGTTCACAGCTTAGGTCCTCTGAGGCTGACTTAGAAAGATGGGATTGCTCCATTTCCATAATGCACACCTGGTGAGATGAGAGGGTTTATTTTCGATTCACGAGAGAGCTGAGTCTTGAGCTCAGGAAGTCTCTCCTCGTTTAGACCCCTTGCTCTCTTTATGACGGCTGTAAGGTCCTTTCTAATAATTCTCACTTTAAAAGGTGGAGGCTAATTTTCTCTCCCTTAAGTATGGGATGCACCTATTGGCTGGCTGTTAACAGAACGTGGTAGCACGTGGATCCTCCAAGCGCCAGCTGTCCAGCTGTGCTGAGAGTGCTGGGAATGAGCAGCTACTTCTCCCGTGTCTTGGTCTGTCGTCCTGTACGTGGCACACACCCAACAGGCATTTACCGAGTTTCCATGCTGTCCTAGGTAGGCTAGGAACACAACAGATGACGCAAGGTCCCTGCCCGCAGGATGGACCCTGAGACACTGGACAGACCCCATCACTGGGTCAACTAGCCCCTTTGGGCCAACTGGGATCACACAGCTAGAGGGAACATCACCTGGTGACTCCCCCTTTCCTAGGCAGTGGGCAAAGCAAAGCCTGGGAGCAAACACTGGACGCAGGGGGGACTTTGTGCTCAGGAGCTGTCGGTGACTCTGCGCTGAAGACTAGTTATAAGTAACAAGTCCCCTGGTGACTCCACAAGAACAGGTAAGTCCTGCTGCACAGAAAAAAGACCAACTCCTGATGTGCTAGCTGACAAAGACCCCACACAGGGTGGGAGCAGGCGGTCCAGCCTGAGCACCCAAGGTGGCCCACCCAGCTGACAGCAGAGCAGCCGCAGGTCAACTGTGTCCCATGACCCGGGGGTGCACAGCAGAGGCCAGGTGACCACCTTCCGGAGCAGGCTTGAGGAGGACCCCCATGGGGAAGGGGGACAGTTATGAAGGGCCTCCCAGGACTCCTGGCTGCCGACCCTGATGACTGGAGTGCTGGAGTGGGCCATGGCAGTGGCCACTCTGAGGTCCTGGCAAACACCAACATTCTATTTGAATAAGGCGGACTTCTGACTGCCCACCTGGCCGCAGGTGCTGGAGTTGGCTTCTTGGAGGGCACATCAGCTGGGCTGCACGATGAAGGAATACAGCATCCAGGAGGGGCTCGCTCTCTGTGCTCCGAGGACACTGTGACAGCAGAGGCCTCCTCTTTCAAGCTGTGCTTCCAGATCCAAGTCACACGTTTGCTGTGCCTTTGAAGGTGGTGCAGGCTGTAGATAGAAGCGACAGCCGCGGACGTCTGACGGAGGCATGTGGCCAACCTCCGGCAGGGAACAGCAACAATCTTCACCTCTGACCCATGCCTCTGTTCAGCAGCAGGGACATTTCAAAGGCCAATAAGCCTTTTACATTCTCACTTAAACTCTAATTTGGGGAAATGTGTTCCTTTTTTTGACTTTTCAAAGGGAAAATTAGGATATAGCTGTGGGAGTGGTGAGCCTCCCCAGAGTTAATAGCGGCTACGTAGGTTTTCTGAGCACTTACTACAGCCAGGAGTCACCTTCAGGTCAGGGCGGCTGGACAGGCCCCGACTTCCAGAGGAGGAAACGGAACCTGAGCAGATGTAAGCTTCCCAGGCGCACAGCGGGCCGGAAAGCGGCAGGACAGAAAGGCCCCTGCCCCACAGTCCAGGACAGAGCTTGGCCACTGGCGTGATCTGCCACCATCCCGGTGTCACCCACACGGATCTTGAAGTCCAGTGAGGGACACAAGAGAAAGTGGGGTTACTGATATTTCATGCCTGACAATTCTGTCCTGGGGGACATCACTGTCCCGGGCATTGAGGGTATTTAGCAGAAATAATCTCTCCTCACAAGATACCAGGACCGCTTCCCCTTCCGTCATGACCATCAAAAATGTCTCCAGGTATTGCCAAACACCCCCCTGGGGCAAAGGGTGGGAGCGGATCACCCCCAGTTAACAGCTCCTGACGCAAAGGACAAGTGAGTTTTGTGATAGAGACAAACGTCTGGAGTGTTCTGTGAGGCAGGCCCTGTCTTACTTGCACCAACCTGGAACGGAGCTAATATTAATGAGCCCTAAATTAGAGCTCCCCAGGACTGGCTGGAAATTGAGAGGAGGTAACATAGTTTGGAGCAAAGAGGTTTTTTTTTCCATTGGGAGCAGATTCCTAGGAAACCCTCTATGTTTAAAGAATTCAAGGAAGGAAGACACCCTGCCCCTTCCTCCTGTTCCCGGGGCTCTTCCCGTAATGCACCTCCCATGTCTCACAGCTACACACACGACTCGGCCACCCAGTGACCGTGCGCATGCAGTGCTCACGCGCCAAAGCTGGTCTCTTCTGTCACACAGAAGATCCACGGGGAAGGGCCATGCGTACCCAGGTCAGGCCTGGCACCTGGCACTTGTTAGCCCCTCAGCAATGCCACTGAATAGACCCCTGAGCATCAGTCCTTCTGATTCTTCCCCAGGCGATCAGGGCGACAGTTACAAGCATCTAAGTAGACACACGAGTCGCTACACAGTTTATATTTGAGGAGAGGTGGGGTGAGAATCTCACAAATACGAAACCCAGGGAAATTTAGCTCTGACCAAAGGGCCATGTTGATTTTTGTCACTGCTCACCTCATCTATTTTAGAAATAATAGTCCTCAGCTCCTGTAATCAAAAGTCTCCCTGAAAATTTAACTTTGGGGGGGTACTGGTTGTTTTTGAAGTAACACCTGCAGAACAGTTATTAGAACCTTGATTAATTCTGTCTGACACACAGAAAAAAAAAATGAACTACATCTTTTTAAAAACTGCAGGGTTTTTAGTGCGAACAATTTGCTGAATATTCTAAGAAGGGATTACACTGCTAAATATGTAACTACAAACATTAGAGGAGATTGTGCCTGCTTGCATGTGTGCATGTTTGTGCATGTATATGCCTTGAGTGCTGTGTGTGTGTGTGTGTGTGTGTGTGTGTGTGTGTGCATATTTACTAAAAGTAGATAGCTGAGCTGTTGCAGAGGAAAACCAGAAGGCTCTTGGCATCTTGCAGAAGACTAGGTTGACAGTGGTTTAAGAATTGCCAAAAATCATCAGGATGGCTGAGGAAGAATCAGGTAGCCTAGTGATTATTTTTAGATATCATATTTGTTCCCTCGGAATTGTTGAGAGAGACCCCCACACTAGGGGTTAAGGTTATAGAGACCTCACTTACATAAGAAGGAAATGAGAGTCTTGGGTGGCATCTCTGTCAGGGAAGTCAGACCATCTCCTGAGTGACTGTCAGTCACGGGACCTATTGAAGCTCCTCCCCACCCCCATGGAGCCCTAAATCCTGTGAGATCCCATCCCTCAGGGCCACCTGGAAAGCAGGGCTGTCAGTGATGACGGCATGGCAGCATCCCGCAGATGCGTTCACGGAGCACTTGGAGATACAGGACCACTTCATACTACATGACCCTGTTGGTCACACACACACACACACACACCTTATCATGGTCTATTTTGGCCACTGTAATATTAATAGACTGGAAGAAAAAAAGCCAGACACTGTCATCTCCCAGGGGTGCTCTTCAGCTGAGAGTCTCCCCAGCCATCCCACAGTGTGCCAGGAATTTCATCAACTAAGCTAATGGAGAAGCTGCATCAGGAGGGGCCAGTTGGCTTCTGAACTCAGCATCTGCTCCGACCCAAGGAGCCTGAGCCTCTTCAGGTCAAAAGGGAATAGAGTTCTGACTGTCCAAGGGCCTGTAGAACTGTGCAGAGATTCATCTTAATTAAGCCAAATTCAGTTTCAATCAGAACACCACTTCTTTATCCATTTCACGCAATGTAGAAAAGAAGCATATTTTTGTAAACACCCAGTGAAGGCTGCATGGAACAGGGGCGTGGCTGAAGCACATGGTGCGGTCCAGCCCTGGGTGACTGTCAGGACTCGGCAAGGACCGGGCAGATGCAACACCACAGTAGCATCCAGCCACCCCAGGGAGAGGGCGTGTGTTCAGTCCACCTGGAATGACTTTATACCGCCGCTTGAGCAAAAGGTGTGACACCCACCCCCATGTCACAACTCACATTTTCTCCCCATGTCAGGGTGGGCTCCCTGCAGCCCGGGCTTCTTAGGCACAAACAATGCTCACATTGTCTGTGTCAAGCCAGTTAATATTCCTCAAATGGGTGGGGGAAATTAGGCCACCTTGCCGTGAAGGCACATGGGGCCTGGTGCTCTGCTCTTCCCCCGGGCTCGTTCTGGCACTGCCTCGGGGTTTCCGTGTCCCCGAGATCAGCTCTCTCCGGAGTCGAGGGCATGTCGCGGGAAAGGGGCCCCCAGACGGGCCCTCGCGCCCTGCCAGCTTCCTGGGCTTCTGCTATTCAAGGAGTCAGGCTGCTCAGACGACCGCTGTGCTCACCCCAGGAGTCCATCCACGACAACGAACAACCCAGTCCTCCACTGACATGGGACTGAAGGATGTTTGCTCATAAACTATGGTGATTTGAGTCATGGATGCTCATGGACTTTTTTTTCCTTAAGATTCTACATGTAAGTGACAGCATGCAGTATTTGTCATTGTCTGGCTTATTTCACTCAGCCTAATGCCCTCCAGGTCCACCTATGTCACAAATGGCAGGATTTCCTTCCTTTTTATGGCTGAGCAATATTCCATTGGATGTACACACATAAATGTATATATATGAAATATTCAACTGCATATATTATATAAAAATAATTACATGTATCTCACATCTTCTTTATCCATTCATTCATCAACAGACACTTCAATTGTTCCCTGTTCCAATTATTGTGGATAATGTCAGAAACAGAGAGGAGATTGGCAGTTGCCATATGGGGGTAGAGGGGGATGGGGAGAGGTTGGTCAAAGAGCGCAAATTTTTGGTCGTGAGATGAATCAGTTCTGCAGATCTAGCGTACAGCGGGACCACTACGGTCAGCAACACGGTATTCTATACTTGCAATCTGCTAGAAGAGTAGATTTCATTAAGCATCCTTATCACCAAGAGAAAAAACAGTAGGCTGCGTGAGGTGATAGATGCACTAATTAGCCTGATTGTGGCAAGTATTCCACAGGATAATCTTCAGTGCCCAGAACCGAGTAGGCACAGAACTTAAGCGGTGAGCAACCTCTCCCGGGAGGAACTCCAACACGATGCAGCTTTCTCACCATACCTTTTTCCTCTGCCTCTCTTCTCTTCTTCCCTTCTCCAATTTAAACCTGAATCTCTGAAACTCTTCCCAGAGTCAGCACAAAATGCCAGCTGCTAACTGATTAATCTGAATCAGCTAAAAAGAAAAGAAATTGGGTCAGCATTCCCACCCGTGGTGCCGGAAACAGGGCTGCTCTGTGCATCCCCTGTGTGCAGCACATCGTCCACGTGAACCTCTTTTCAAGGCTCCATGGGATCATGACCCAAGGGGAAGGCAGGCTGGGAGATGGCAAAACGGACATGGAGACAGACCGGGGCAGAGGGGAGACAGATTTTGCCAAAGAAAATAAAGAACTTATCTAGCACTTAAAATGCCAGGCCAGCCACGCGACAGCCAGTCTTTACCATCTTCCCTGGTGGAAATGGGCTGACAAACTAAAAGGAACAATTATCTTGGGTACATTTGAGCCTTTGGCTCATTTTTAAGCCCATGACTTCAGAGAACCAAAAAATGCTATTAAAGAACAATTCCACAATGAAAGTTCTAGAATAGCACAAAGTTCTAGAGCGGGTGTGCAGAGGAAGTCCCTGTGCCAAGGAGACTATTACAGATGAGAAATGGAAGAGCTTGGCACCACTCCTGGGTTCTGTCTGGATACAAGCTGACTTATAGATTCAGCCAGCAAGTACTCATGGGAAACGTTCCATGTGGCAGACGTTCTCAGCTCTGTGCAACCAGGGCACAAAGACGACCACGGTTCAGTGCCCAACATGCTCCCAGTCTAGCTCAGCAAGGAGGTCCTCAGGGGGTGGGTGAGTTCTTTGCATTAAACTATTCTTTATTACTGAAGATTTAAATATTTACTCTACCTGTGGGCTCCATCCCTATCTGTGGCTGTCATCTTGGGAGGACTAACTGGAATGAAGAGCCCATTTCTGGCTGAGCAAGCTGGACACTGAAGTGCTATGTCCAGTAACTGCTACAACATCTACCCACCAGCAGAACAGGGACAATGATGCTTGGGTAAATGTGATTTTAGACGGCCTGCCCAGCCATGTGCAATCCTCATTCTTCTGAGGGCTGGGAGAGCAGGGCCTGGTGAGGAACCACGGGGGTTCGGAGGTGCCGAGCTACCTCCAAAGCCTAGCCTTTCACGTACCCTGAGATTGGCACTCTGGCACAGGGGTGTGTAAATGACGTCCCTGGCCAGACGCCCGCCAGGAAACATGAGTATCCTCCTGGGATCAGGTAAGTTTACCAGGCTCTCTTATGTGGCTGCAGAAATTGAAATGGCTGCAGATTCTCTCAGAGCTTCTCCACTGGGGGGATTCACATGAGAAGCCAAGCGATGGCAATTTTTTTTCAGACTATGTCATTAGCAGAAATATTCCTTAAATTTTATCTTTTAACTTAGTTATTTCATGGCCATCAAAGACTTTTCTCAAGTATTCTTGGAGACGGATTTTGACTAAGAATGGGATTTCATGCCTCGTTGTCTTGCAATGACTGTGACTTTCAAATGATCATTATTCACTTTTTTTAAAAAATGGGGGCACTGAGGCGAAAGCAACATTATAAAAACACTCAATTGTTTCCATTATGGATGGGCTCAGAGTGAGTGTTTCTGAAGATAGGGCTATCCCATTTTTGAAGTTGGTAATGAGAGTATTGTTAAACAAGGTAGAAATTAAGAATTCAGAATATATTTTTCATAATGAGTATTTTAAACGTGTGTGATTTAAGCACCACTTTAAAGAATGATTTGCCATACTGTAATTCCCACTATAAGTCTTGCCTGTAATATGTACATTAAAGCATTCTGAGATTGCTGTAGAACATGAATTACTAAGTGCTGATGAATAATTTTGAATAATGTGACTGCTTTCACCATTGAGTGGAAAATTAAGACTGTGGTATCGCTCTATTTAGAAATGACTGGTTTGCAAGTGTAAAACTAACAGCTGTTTGGCCTCCAAACGATGGTGCTTCCAGAGTGGAGCAGAAACTAGGACTGCCCATAAGGGTTCATCACGCCAGAAGTTTTCTACTGTGTTTCTACTGTGAAGAGATGTTTTAGTTCCAGTTGCCTGAAATGACCAGTGTCTTGGAAAATGCGAGGGAGAGAACGGACACCCTGTCATGGGTGTCAGGGGTGCGTGTGGGGTGCGCTGGTCTGGTTGCATAGCCTCTGTGATGACACGGTCTGATCTGTGAGAACAGGATGTGAGCACCAAGGCCGGTGGACTCTTGACCTCGGCACAGGGGAGGGCCCGGCCCTGGTGCAATGGGCTGCCTTACTGGGACTGAGGAGTCTCCCAGGCCCCAAGACTTTCAGTGCTTAAAGCAGGAGAGGCTGAGCCTAGACGATGGCAGCATGGCTATGGTTGTGCCGCTACTGACAACAGGAACAGTGGCTCTGTGTGGTGGCTCTTGCCATGGGCCAGCCCTGTTCTGAGCACTTGGAGATGTTCAAAAATACCTCTCCAACCCTCAGAACAATCTCGTGTGACAGGTGTGACCACCCTCCTTTTACCAGCGACTACAGCGAGGTTCAGGTAAGTTAAGTGACTTCTCTGAAGTCACACCCTTCATAAATAAATGGGCGTTGCTTCGAATCTTGACTGACTGGGCCCAAAGTCTGGACTTCTGACCGCTTTGGTAATGTTAAAACCAGCAAGAAATACAACTATTCCTTGAATGTTTCGTATGAATCCTATGTTATGCTGGGTATTTGATATACTTTAGCATGCTTAACCTACACAAGCATTACACAGGGGAACATTTACATCCCTGTAACGCAAAGGGGGAAGCTGAGGCTTTGAGAGGAGACGCATCCTGCCACGTCACACAGCTTCTAACCAGCAAGACCAGGACTAGAATCCACATCTCAGGGACTTGAACCAAGGGCTCTTCCCTCTTCCCGTTCTGCCTCAGGGCAGCTCTCCAGAGCAACTCTCTTCACATCTGCCCTTTCTGCACTCACGGAAGCCGATATCCAGGGTCCAAGCTGGTGTGCTTTAACCCCAAGGGACTCAAACCTAACGAAGGCCCTTCTAGCTGCTCCTTCCTAACGGCTGTGTGCCGTGGACGGCAGGCCTGGGAGTGCCAGGGGCCACCGTCGCAGGCTGTCTCCAAACTCACCGAGGCGCAGGCACACTACAAACTGGCATCTCACTTGCTGTCAATCATCTAGTATTTACAGAATATTTGCATACCAAAAAACAGAACACGTAGATTTGTAGATTCTTCTGTGTTTATATAGATTGGTCTTCCTAACAAGTCTGATTCCCTGCCATTTCTTTCCTGGTACTATAAAGATTATCTTTGAAACTCTAATTAAGGATCTGCTGAGAGTAAATTGGGACAGAGTCAGGGTTCAAGATGATAGATACGCTGGATTTCTGGAAAGTGGATTGTAGAATTAATCCCTTAATTCAACAACCCTCCAATTAGAGCCCACAGACTTCTCCCCCAGGGGGCATTTACAAGGTGACCTGGGCTTCTTGTCTGGGCTGACGTGTGCACAGAGGGGCGGCGGCAGTGACGGTAAAGTGCTGGGCCTTCGGCGTGCACCATGGCGCAGGCGCCGTGAGGTGCTCAACACAGTCCACACAGCCGCCCGCACAGCCCCACACAAGCTGGCTTCACTGGAAAATGCTCTTCAGAAAGCAGTAAAAGCGATTAATTACTGAGTATACTGACTTTATTATATCTCAAAACTTAACTGTGCTCCTTTCTGACACTGTGCGATGGAAAGTGCCCGTGAAGCATTTCTGCCTCCAGAAAACACGTGGGTGATAAGAGTTGCTAATTAAACTGGCGGTTTGGTGGAACATTGTTCTTACTCAAAAAAAAATGATGGACAAATTACAGTTGCTCAGACTTAGGTATTTGGAATTACTGTTACAATTAGAATTTGGAAGACTGGTGCTCCCCACCATGACTTTTACGGCTTCCTGCTACTTAGGGATTTTTCTGAATAGATCAGTGGCTGTATTAATGGATGTGAATTTTTCATACTA
Source organism: Manis javanica (assembly GCF_040802235.1). Taxonomy (NCBI): domain Eukaryota; kingdom Metazoa; phylum Chordata; class Mammalia; order Pholidota; family Manidae; genus Manis; species Manis javanica. The sequence continues at coordinate 2,753,876 of NC_133160.1, forward strand.
TATAATGGACTATATCTACATTTGGAAGATCTGTCCAAGACTCCACAGCAGTAAATCTCACAGGGTCCAACAGATGTTTAAACATCCTAGGGCACCCCTATGAATCCAGCGTTGCACCCAGAAGGCTTCAGTACACATGCTGGGAATTACAAAACCATTCAAATAAACACACACACAGAAAATATGAACAGCACTGCCAACCACCTGCACGTAATTAACAGCACAGAGCATTACCCTTGACAACTGCAGAATGCGCGTTCTTTGCAAGCATGTGGTGAGTTCAACAAGGCAGACCTTACACTGGGCTGTAAATTAAGAGTTGATTAATTTAGAAGTATTGAGATCATACAGTGTGTTCTCTGACTACAATGTAATGAAATTAAAAATCAATAACAATAAGATATTAAACAACCCAATTATTTGGAGGCAGGTGGCTGGGTTAGGATGCAACAGCCTGCGGCGAGGGGATGACAGTGGCCCAGGCCGGAGGGGCAGCATGAACGGTGATGAGAGCGCCTGGGTCCTGGTCCACAGCCTTCTGCAGAAGCTGCCGTGGGAGTTGACCAGGTTTTCTCTTCTAACTCCCAGTCAGAATTCCCGATCTTCCCTGTTTTCTCTCTTCAGCAAGTAGCATCCCTATTCAGCTGCTCACATCCAATACTTTTACCCTCAGACACACAGCCCCAGAAATGAATTAATTAAACCAATATGCACCCATCCTGACTGACTTCACAAAAATGTTCTGCCAGAAAGAAAGAAAGAAAGAAAGAAGTTACAGAAGATCCCTCCACTGATCGCTTTTGGGTTATATGCAATATACATGATAAATTATAAAGAAATGGTAAATACAGAATTTTGGGTTCAGGGAAGCAGCTGAGGTTGGGCACCCTGGCTTCACAGGTACTGGCCCTGGAGAATCCACCCACCATCACTCTGTACAGCATGCATAGTACATGCAGTCTTTGGTACATGAGAAATATTTCATGATTGAATAAGGAGAATAAGGAAGAATCCATCTAAAGCAAACTCCACAAAGGCACATGTATCATGGAGAAAGCTTATAAATATATTCAAGTACATATAAATGATATGGTGACAAATGCATATTTCTATAAGGATACATCAGAAACGAAACAGCTAAAAGCTAAAAATAATAGTTCTAGAAACTGAGAATAAAGTGAGGATGCAAAGAAAATCCTAGTTTTCTCTTTTCTCTCTTTGCATGTTCTGTAACCAACTTTGTAAACACCATACATGTGTGTATACTGCTGTATTCTTTATTCTCTCTGTAAAAACCATCTTTTTGAAGATCAGCTTTATAGTATCATTAAATAGTGGTTCAAAAGCAAAAGTCACACACAACCTTAGATTCTGCATAAACAATCACAGTGAAAGTGAAAGACTTTGAAATTCATTGGCAAAAAAGAGGCAAGAATAATCTCATCAACCCTCGACACCACGTAGGAGCAGAGCCCAAGGACTGCTCCCCTCTACCTCCCCCTCGGTGGGAAGCCGCCCACAGTGCCCCCATCCCCTGGACTACTATTCAGGAAGCACTGCTGGGCAGCTGCTCTGTGTTGCTGCATGACTGGCCCTTTCTGGGCTGCAGGCAAGGCCTGTCAGTTTCTCTGCGTCCAGCACGCCGTGAAGACAGGGCTGGAATGGGACTTGGCGTCCAGGTCACATTCAGCTCAATGGACGAGACCTTGGGCCAGTAGAAATCGACTCCACTAATTTGCTCCAAGGAGGGGAGGGGGCACATTAGAATGGCTATTTCAGATGATAAGCATCATGAATACAAATGGAAACATGAATTCCCCCTGTTTGTGGGCTGTGAAGCTGCGGCGCTTGACTAACTGGAATGTAGGACTGAATTCAGAACTGAATCGGACGTGCTAACTGCTTACGCACTGCCAGCCGTTTGCAAAAACAAACACATTAATATGGCTCTGGGTTTTTACAGGTAGTTGTTTGCATGCCGAGATGGGGACGTACAGAGACAGAGAGAACATTGCTGGGGAGTAAGTCAGCTCAGAAAACACCAGAGAGCATTGTTCTCACAGATCAGCTTTTCCACCTCTCAAAGCGCCTCTTCACTTTTACAGAGATTCTCTGACACTTAACAGAAAAACTTTTCTTCATGTCTGCTTGCCTTTCCAGAAGGGTGAATATTAAGAATATTTTTTAAGGATGCTAAACTTCTTAAACTTTTCACAATTTTTGGCTGCTCTGAAGAGGCTTTATAATGGGCCACCTTAACTGGGCCACTAATCCAGGCACAGCCTGAGGAAGTTGTTGTCTCCAAGTGGAAGAACAAATGATTCCTAACTCATTACAACTCATAGGAGGCTGCAGAACACACACATGAACTCTCAGGAGGTGCCCAGCATTTACAAACAGCACATCCAGTCTTCTCAACACCCCTGCAAAGTACTTACACATGAAGGAGAGAGACTCAAGGAAGTTAACCAAGTTCTCAGGTTGTCCACACTGTTCATGTTGAACACATGCCAGATGTGGCAGGTCCACACAGATGGCTAGTCAGCTGACTTTAGGACAGGGAGGTTACTCCGGGTTACCCAAGTGGGCCATCGTCACCAAGCATCCCTGAAAGTGGAGGAGAGGACAGAGAGGTGGTGGCGACCCTCACCGGCTTTAATGGTGCAGGGGTGGGCCTCGAGCAGGGATGGCAGCACCCCCAGAGAATGGGAAAGGCACGGAGACGGGAGTCTCCCCGGAGCTTCTGGGAGGAAGCAGCCCAGTGAGGCCGTGTCTGGCCTCCAGGACGGTCAGGGAAGGCATCTGTGATGATTTGGTGGAACAGCATTAGGAAACAAGCTACCAGGGGGTGTCACTCACTGGCCTACAATGCTGAGCCACTTCCCCACTGCTTTCAGCAAAATCTCAGCTCCTCAAGTGCCTGGCAGCCCTGCCAGAGGTGACCACTGACTCTACGCATCCCTGCACTTCATGTCCTTCCTCCCACTCACTGTGCCCAAGCTCAGGGGTCCCTTGCTCTGGGAACCGGGCTGCCCTGGCCTCAGGGACTTTGCCTTACTGCCCCTCTGCCCCCTCCTCCAGGCCTCAGCGTGTGCGGCCTCTTCTCAGTGTTCTGTACACCAGCCACAGCAGGCCCTGGGAGCTTGCTGCAAATGCATATTCTCAGGCCCCATGCCAGACCTGCCTAACGGGCACTTCCAGGGTGCGCGCAGGTGGCCCTAAGCTGGCTGACACCCCAGAAGCACTGCTCTGCTCGTTCTCCTCACAGCCTGGCCGCAGGTGCACGCACCTCCCCAGCTGTGCTCCTTGCCTGCTGCCTCCCCGGCTCCTGACGCTCCCAGGGCAGCAGGGGTCTCATCCATCTTGATCTCTGGTGCCTAGAACAAGGCAAGTCAAGGAGCAAGAGTTCAGCAAATATTTGTGGGATGGATTATGGATTTATTTTCCCAAAGCCGCCTAGCAGGCAAAAAAAAAAAAAAAAAAAATCAAGACAGCACAGCCCTACCCTTGAGAGTTCACACTGCAGCAGAATGGGTCTTTCTTCATCTAAGGTGGTGCGTGCTGAGACAGAGGCACTGCGGAAGCCCGAGGAATGGCCCTCAGCTGCCCCGACCCCGGGAAGGGGCTGCAGCACCTCCACTGGGCAGTCAGGCAGCCTCCACATCTCAGAGCAGAAGCTCAGATGCAGCCGGGGCCTGTCTTCCCATTCAGAGCCACACTCTACCTGGCACTGGGGCAGGACCTCCAATCTGCAGGATGTAGCAGGAACATGTGGAATGATTGATTTGTGAGTGGCCTCAGACGACAGAAGAGCCCGAGAGGGATACAGTTTGGGTTTCCTCAAGTCGGTCTGGGTGTTCTCAATAGAAGGCAGCAGGAGTCGGCGCACCGAGCTGTGAGCAGTCGGAGAAAGGGCCAGAGGGTGGGCGGGGCCGGGGTCTACGGGGGCCGGGGCACCCAGGCCCAGGAAGGAGCCGCTGAGCTTCAACTCCGAGGACACGTCCTGCTGTGATTGCACGCACAGGCGCAGGGCTCCCGGGGCAGCAGGAGGTGCGCGCGGGGCTGGTGGGGAGCCGACGGCTGAGCCAGCCTGGGAAGAAGACAGACCAGCCGCAAGACACCACCAGGGGTGGCGTGGGGGGTACTTAGCCCAGAAGGAGAGCTGAAACCTCCCATTTTAACAAGGACAATAAGGGATGGGTTGCTTTGAACTCGGCTTAGAACTGTAGAACAGGAGACATTTAGTCCTTTCTAGGCCACTGGCTAAATTATTTGAGCCTTTTCACAGAGCAGTGAGTAACTGGGGAGAGATTCATCACTGCGCATCACCAGCTGGCCTTTTGGAGACTAATTTGATGACACATCTCCCTTCAGTGACTTTCCAATAAAGGATTTTGTGTACTTCTATTTATTTAAGATGAAAAATATACAATAAAACTCTTTATTATGGAATCTTTGCTATTTCAATAGAGGTCCTACAGGTAAACTATTCACATGAGCGTGTGTGTAAACAAGTATGTATATTCCATGAGTAGATAAGTATTTCTGCATACACGTGATGTCGAGCATACACCACCATCATGAATAAGATTACACCAAAATCTGTGGCACTTTTATTCTTCTTATCAAAAATGCACTGAGCCATAGCTCAGTGAATATATTCAGTGAGCTAAGCTATTCATTAAAGGTAATAGAACAGAAAAATAACTTTTGATACACAGCCATTCCAACATGTTATGTTTTAGAGTCTTTGCTAAATCATATTGTCAGAGTTCACTTTATTTTACTATGAGTCAATGTGAAGGAATGAACTCTTTCTCAGAAATCTCTCTCTCTCTCTCTCTCTCTCTCTCTCTCTCTCTAATACTCAGGACCCGCTCTGCTAAGTTTAATACCCTGACAGTTCCAGGCTTAATTGACTCCTCGGAACAAGCCAGTAAATGCTCACTGCTGCTTTGCGCCCTCTCTGCAAACCCGTCCCTTTTTAAATATACAACCACCCAGTAATGGCCTCCAAGGAAAGGATTTTATCTGGCTTTGGTATTTAACAGAAAATCATGAGGCTTCATTTGTGTGTCCATCCAGAATCTTTCATATGACATCCAGGTACTTTGCATTCATTAAAAAGTCAACCATATGGCTGTTCAGATGTTATTTTCTCTTGCATAGATGGACTGAGAATTAATAAAAGTGATTGCATTATTTAACAGATCCAGTAACTGTATCATCACAAGGTGAATGCAATCACTTTGAGGCCAAGATATGACACTGCCATGGAAGGCTGCCCTGGCTAGAGGGGGACATATTGGGCTTTTTTGAGAATTTGCATGTGCACAGCTGAACACCTGGCAAGCCCTGCTCATCTAAACAAACAATTTATTACTGTGTTCTGACCCCAGGCATGCCTGGAATGCAGACTGAGTCTAATTAAAAATGCTGAAGAGAAATATTCCAATATAAAATTGATGAAAGAACTGCAAAATTGAACAAGTAAATAGCAGGCAAAAAAGGTCTCTACCTCTTAGTAAATTTTATTTTAGAGCATCATTCAATTTTTTTTACCATATGGAAGGACCCAGAATTCCCAAGGTAAGGAAATTTGGCAAAAATACAAGGAAAAAAGAATATTGCATGAAAAACACAGCAGATGCTTAACTGAACAGTCAGAAAAGGCCTAAGTCCCAAGTCAAAGTACAACCTCCCACATGCTAACAGCAGACGGGCTGTTTGTCCATTCACTCATCCATCCATTCTTTCCCCCAAATGCTCATGTGCCAGGATCCGTGACACGCAGGATTCCGTGCTAAGTGAATGGATGCAACCCCTGTTCCCATGTCACTCCCAGTCCAGTGGGTGTCACAGGTCAAAACAAAGAGCACAACCTGAGAGTGAGGTTTTGAGTACTTCACTCCATCCCCATCTTCAAATTCACCAATTGCTCCACAATGCACCTGCAATAAAATGCGGTTTCCTAGCCTCCTTCTCAGCCCTCCTGCCTGCCCTTGCCTCCACCACTCTGGCCTTCCGCCTGGCTCCAAACACCAGGTTTTTTCCAACCTCAGGGTCTTTGCACAGCTCTTCCCAGCACCGGAAATGCCCCTTTCCTTCACCACTGTGGGGTGGCCTGCTCTCCGTCACTGTACCCAGCTCTATTCACAGCTGCGAAGTATCGATCAAGTCAGACACAGACAGTCTGTAAGGGGCGCCTTCCAAGCCACCACTGGGCAGGTCAGACCATGAGCCCTCTGGGGAAGCGGTCTTGGTGGACGCCAGACCATGGCCCTTCCCCTGGAGGCTCTCAGGCTGTGTGGGGGACGGGCGCTGCTGTTTTTCAAGGTCACCAAGGGTTAGAGAGTCACGGGTGAGATAAGGGGAGGTTTGGTGCCACAGGGCTCATTGTTCTTACCAGGCTTCAGCTGCTTTTCTTAAAAACAAAAACAGAAACCTGTTTGTACTGCTGGAAGCCTTACTGAGAAGCTTATTCTGACCCTTTAGGCTGTGTTTTTTGTACATTTTTTTAGCTGAAGAATGTATTTCAGGGTTCCTCCACTGCCATTTCATTTCTTCTTCAAACCTCCCCCTATTGCCTGGATCTTCCTCAACTTTTAAGTCCAGTTCAATGATCTCCCTATAAAACCTCCTTGAGTGTCCCCTGAGGGCCCAGGCGAGCTTCTGTCTCTTGAAATATGAGTCCCAAGGTCTCTAGAGGCCTCCACCTGCCCAAACCCAGGGTCGACCTCCAGGCCCAGACATGGCCTCCCAGTGCAAACCTCCTTCCAGAAATGCTCTGCCCTGGCGGCCGCATCAACGTCCCCCACGGCCCACAGTGCCTCTCTCCTCGCCTCCCGGCAGCTCCTTTCCAGCCTCCTTTTAAGGGGTATCCTCTTCTACCCAGCCCGTGAAGTGTTGCAATCATCAGAAACAGAGACAGAAAGAGAAAGGGGAGGAAGATCGGGGAGAGAGAAAGAGAGAGAGAGAGAGAGGGAGAGAGAGAGGGAGAGAGGGAGAGAGAGAGAGAGAGAGAGAGAGAGAGAGAGAGAGAGAGAGAGAGAGAGAGAGAGAGAGAGAGAGGGGAGAGGCCTCCTCTCTTCCAGGTGAAGTTGTTTCTCATTTTTGTTCTCAGTCTCACCTAGGACCAGCCTCGGTTGCACAGGGATGAGTGATTCTCAGGGGTCTATCTTCAGCCCAGCCCCCTCCTCTGATCTCTGACTGGCATGTCCTGCTGCCCCCTTGACCCATCCTCTGGACACCACCCAAGAACTGCAGGCTCAATAGGTTTGTACAATAGTCATGACAGGCTTGAGGCCTTAAAGTGAACCAGGGGTCCCAGTAAGTGCAGACCTGCTGAACCGGGTGCTGATGACCTCTGGCCCCTGACTTGTGATCCCCCATCACTGCTGGCCTCGCAGACCCCTCCCCACACCTGCTCCTCGGCTACGGCCTGTGTCTGTGAGTGGTCCCATTGTCCATCTTCAGAAAATCTGACACCAGCAGTGGCTCCCGGCCTCCCACCCTCTGCTGTCCCCACGTCCACTCCATCGCCACGTGCCACTGCCCATGCCTCCTGATGGGGTGGCTGCTGGCCCCGCCAGTCGCTGAGAGCTGACTGCACATCTCTGCTCAAGACGACATCAGTGATGCCAACCTGGGAACCTGAAACCAGCAAACACTGGCACTGCTCTTTGCCCCACAGCAGTGCTGCGGGTGTTTCCCGGCATGCGGTCGCTCCTAACTGTCTCTCGGGCCCTCAGCACCCGCCCTCTGTGGCCCTGCCACACCACAGTCTCTGCCCTGGCTGAGACCCCCAGGGGGTCACTTGGGAGACCCTCTCCCTCTCTTGTCACTCCCCACAGTAAAGTCAGAGTGTCTCCAAATAAAGACAAACGAGACCGTAGCAGGCTTCTGATCTGGATTCCCACTGATCTTTTAAAACGTCTCCTTTGTGGTCAACAGAGTTCCGCACGCTCTGGATCCTGCCCGACTCTCCAGAGTTAACTGGCACCATACCATCCTTCCTACCCCAAAAGAGAAGTCCATCCAGAAAAGGAGGGGTGGCCAGCATGGCCAGCATGTGAAGGCATCCGTCAGGCAGGATGGGCGCTAAAATGAACTGAATGAAACTGCACAGAGGAGGCCCTGGGGTCCTGGGGCAGAGCAGATCCGGATGGTTACCCCACCAGCAGCAGGTGTGCCCCAGGAGGGCGGGAGGCGCTCTGTCCCCTGGGTGGCCCTTGGCCCCTCCACCATGCGTGGTGTACAGGGGTTGCTCCATAAACATGCACTGAATGATGGGATCACAGTGTGAACGGAGCCAGTTCACAGTGTGAACTCGGGGCAGTGTGTTGCTGGCTGGCAGGGGACTCAGGCAGCCTCGCCGCAGGCAGGCCCAACCCAGGCGGAGGGCATGCCAAACTGCCCAGCCCTTCGCACACGTTTTGTCGATTAATTCAGGGAGCATTTGAGTGTTTCTAACTCTCTGTGAACTGGCTTCTTCCCTCTTGTTAACCTCCTGTTTCGAGGTCTTGCCACCACTTTATGGGGAGGACCAGACCTCCTGGGTCCTTGTAAACTCATGACGATTTGGCAGCTTCTTTACAAGCCCTGACCCTGAGGCAGGGAGGCAAGATGCTTTCCTTATCATGATGCTTACGTTTACTTCTAGGTCTTTTCATACCACACTGAAAGAATACTGATTGATCCTTCTCAAAAAAAAAAAATGTGTGGGTTATAGAACTGAAAGCAAAGAAGAGCTGGAATTGGTAACAGGCACGTTTGAGGGATCTTGTGGTTCTTCCAGCATTGGCTTTGCATGGCTCATGATTGTCACCAATCCAGGGGGTGAATGGATGGGCGAGCTGTCTGGAAGACGCAGCAAGAACCAGGCGTGCACTGACCGATCTACCGGTCAGGAGAATACTGGATGCTGGGCATCCGGTCCCTGTAAACAGGAAGCTGTAACTTGGACATCATTGTTCCAGTGCTTATGACAAATAGTCAATCAGGACTCTTGAAAAGTGATGGGTGTGTTTAAACTGGGGGTCAGGGCTGTTGGCAGAATTCAGTGCCTCTCAGTTGTCACACTGAGGTCTCAATTTCCTGCTGATGGTCAGCCGGAGGCCCCATCACTGGCCACGAGAGCTTCCCGGGGCAGCCACTTGCCTAACAAAGCCCAGAAGAAGCATCTCCTAGCAGGACAGACGGTACAGTCTTTTGAAAGGCAGTTGGTTTAAAGCAAGCCGTGATCGCAGCTACACTCAAGGAGAGGGGATGCCACAGGCATGAACTCCAGGAGGTCACGTGGGAATCTATCCCTGCACCCCCAGACTCCAGTCCCCAATGAGGGTTCTGAGGAAGACCCCAAAGCCCCTCGCCCTCGCACAGTAAAGCAGCTCAGCCCCACCCACCTTTCACACAGACGCCGGTTCCGGGAAGACACAGCAAAGCACACATCACCACAGCCAGCGCCTAAGTCATCAGGTGTTTTCAGCGAAGTGAAAGCTACTTATTTATCAAGTGAGAAAAAACAGTCACAGCCCTTGTTAGCTTTCGATCAGGGCCAAGTGGCGCACTTCAGTGTACTGACTGGAACATTAAATAACAGAAAAATGCAGAACAGCGACAACAGCCAAAAAAAAAAAGGAATCCTGTGAATTTGAAGTCCAGCATAGATGCTAATAATAGCTTTATCTGCTCTCAGCAACTCATCGCCAGGCCAAAGGTCTGGCTCATTTTTCCTATCTGTCCTGTAAAGCACATACTTGACAATTTTACTTAAAATACACGAGATTCCCAGAAAGCATCATGTCCCCTTCATTCTCACAGGCAATTGATTAGACTACCCTGAAGTCATTTTGCAAGGAATAGCCATCAATATTAACAGCTGCCAGCCTCTCCCATTTGTCATCAGCTAAAATCAGCACTTTCCCACGAGGAAACTGTTTACATTTCCAGCCAGGGATTAGTTCACAACTCCCAGGGCAGGAGGCAGGCACTGTGCTGCGGGTCCTTGGAGGTTCAGCTGTCAGAACACCAGCTGACCAGGAGCGCCCACAAGCAGGTCGGAGGGAGCGCTCACGTGCTCACGGGCCACTCACACTCTGCAGGAGGTGGCCGCAGGTAGGCAGAGCACACAGAGCCCACGGATTGGGCTTCGAAGGAGCTGAGCTTGGACACCCGCTCTGCCACTCACTTACTCATGCCCACAGGCAGTTGCTTAAACTCGGAGTCTCGGCCTCCCCGGTGCAAGCCAACGGGAGACTGTGACCGGACTTATGTGATGCTGCGAGGATAGTACATGTCAAGTGCCTGTAATACGACATACCGGTACTTGAGCTACTAGAATTTGGCAGACGGAATTCTATGGTTTTTGGCAGTTTGTTTTTAAAAATATTTTATATGGAAAATGTAGACAAAAGTGGAGAGAACAACGGGCCCCATGCATCCATCAACAGCGATCGACAACTACTAACTCACACCAAGTGAATTCCCTCTATGCCCACAAACACTCCTCCCTCAAATTTTGAAGCAGAACTCAAATATTGTTTCATTTACAGATATGTCAATATGTAGCTCTAAAAGATGAACTCCTTTAAATCTAACCACAATCCTGGATTACACTGAAAAATAATAATTTATTAACACCATGAAACATTCAGTTAGAGTTTATTTCTCAATCATCTTATATATCCTACTTTATTTTTTTAGAACCAAGGTCTGTACTTTGCAATTAAATGGGTGGCTATCTTAAGTGTTCTGTTTTCTCATGTTTGGGAAGGCCACACGCTCTGTAGATTGTCCCACAGTGTGAATTTTGCAGGGCATTCTCATGGTGTCATATGACATGTCCTGCTGCCCCTGAATTTCCTTCCTGTAAATCGGTAATTAAATCTGGAGGCTTGCGTGATCATTTTTTTCTTTATGTGCAGTAAAATTGACTCTTTTTGGTCTGCTGCTCTGTCTTGATGTTCAACTTTTTGTGTTTAAAATCAGAGCAGGAATTTTCAACCTCTGAACTGCTACCACTTGGGGCGGGGTGGCCCTTTCTGTGGGGGCCATCCTCTGCTCTGCAGGCCCTGTGGCAGCGTCCCTGGCACACCCAGCCCGTGCCCGGAGAAACCCTCCTCCAAGCTGTGACAAGCAAACATGCCTCCAACTGTTACCGAACGTCCCCTGGCTAAAGAGGAGCATCACGCCCCCTGAAGAATTATGGATTCAGACCGAGGGAGGCAAGGAAGACGGCAGGACCGCATAGCCAAGTTCTGATTCTGATTTCAGAGGCAACCCTGCAGGTCACTCAGTCTCTTGAATTTCACGTTTGAAATTGTAGATCCCACTATTCTCTCCATGCGGGTGGTGAAGCCCAGTCCCAGCTCCAGCAACTTCAAAACCAATTGATTGGGAATGAACCTGAACCATATCCTTCCTCCATGAAAAAACTCTCTCCAAACTATAGTACATGACTGTAATTTGCAAGAAAAATCAGGAACTTTGGTAAAGAGCACATTCACTGTACTAAAGTTGTAAATCTCTTAAGAATTAAGTCCATTAAAAGCACTGTGTAACAGGTTTCATTTAAAAATATATATTTGCATATCATTTTTTACTGGTGAAAATAGAATTCCCACCCCCCACCCCCCACCTAACTTACCCCCTGATCTGGTGGCAACCCATATAAATGAGTCAAGGTTGGGGACCCACAGCACCTCACCTGTGTTAAGAACAACCTGTGGGAGCTTTGGGGAGGTCGCATGAGCTGCTTGGCAGCAATATGACAGCTCATTGCCTGTCCTCTCTCTGTCCCCAGCCACCACCAAGAAAGTTAAAGCTCACTTTGTGGGAGAAGTGGACCTAGCAGCCTGCAATGGCTGCATTTGAGACACACTCTGGGTTCACAGTATTGGTCCTGAGCTCCACAAACATTCCAACAACCCATCTTCAGACCATCCCACATCCTGCCCTACATATTCCAAAACTGAGTTATATTTTCTCAGGATCGAGAGCCCCACAGAAATGGCAAGGAAGGCGGCAGGACCTCTTAGGATCATGAGACAGGACCTGGGCTTAAGAAGGACCTGGAATCACAGCCAAGTTCTGGTTCTTATTTCAGAGGCAACCCCGAAGATCACTCAGTCTCTTGAATATCAGTCCATTCATCTATAAGAATGTTTGTGAAAACACCCCCAGCACAGACACACACCACTCACAGAGACCACCAGCAGAAGTGACTCAGGTGACATGTGTTAGCTTGAGCATGTAACCCACAAATTCTAGATGTCTGTTTTTAAACAAATTTGGCAATGTTTTTGAAAAAAAAAAAAAATGGTCCTGACATCCCCAACTGATTTAGGATCAAAAGCAAAGGTGAGAAGGAAGAGCCGCAAGCACCAGCTACCCATGAAATACTGAGGACTGGCAAAAATTACACCACCTGAAAAAGGCAGAGGAGTCCTAACTAAGAGAGGCCCCGTATCTCCTGTATTCCAGACAGTGCCTGGAGCTTTTGGTACCACGTTATGTCATTGAATCATCACAGTCATTTTAGGAGCAAGATCAATACTATTTTGGAACAGTATCGATACTGTTCCCTTCTCACACATGAGAAAACAAGCATTCGGAACTTTTAAACAATCTTTCCTCAGTCTGACAGCTGATAAGGATTGTGATGAGCACTTGAGTTTCTGATTCCACTTTTCCAACTTATTTAACAGGTGAGGGGTGCATTGGGAACATGCACAAAATGCAGCAAGCAGGGCATTTCATGATATATGGCATTTGTAAGATAAACATCAATTTGGATGCATTGATGCACACCACTGTGTAGCTTTTTGCTTTTAGCATTTTTTTCTATTTTACCTGCAAAAAGACATTGGCATATCACTAGATAAGTTTACAAATGGCTCTTGCAAGCATAACAACACCACCGATCAGTAGGCTTGGAGACAAGGCAAGTGCTGGGTTAAAATTATTTTTCTCCCAAAGGGACAACACACTTGCAATAAAGTGCCCATTAGCAAATCCTGCCCTGCAGTGAAAAAACAGGCTATTGCCACATGACTAGTGAAGAAGTGTGCAGAGCTCTCAGCTGGAATGCAGAATTATTTTATTATGAGAAGACACTTGAAGTGAAATTTTGCCGAGAGAAGGACTTGGTTGGGAAGGAGAAGCACTTTCCACTTAGATTTCTTTATTGCTACACCACTAAACTCAAAGCGTTACCCAAACTGTCATTATAAACTCTGCATTTCAGGGGGTCAGAAGTGAGCTGTAAAAATTGGCTCCATGCAGGCTGCAACTTGATCATCATCCTCTAAATGGATAACCAGCTTCCTTCATGATTCCTTGTGGTAGCTTAAAAATTAACACTCTTTAGAGCTCCAGATGTTCAAAAGAAATAGAAAATACAATCTTCCTTCTAGTCCCGTCTTTCAAATGCTTTACTCCCCAGGAAGTAATGACACTTGTATATAGCATTCAGCATGTGGGCACCACCTCCTGTGTTTAAAGCCCTCTAATAGCAAGGCCTGGCAGGGCAGGGGTGGCCATGCTCACCTCTCCGGCGCTTCCTCCTTCATTGCCTGGCTTCGTCCGCTCTGGCCCTCCACAGTAATGAGCTTCTGGGCTGCCAACATGAGAATATCTCTGGCTACCTCAAGTTACAAGGGAGAGAGGGATCTACCGTAAGCCCGTAGAGCTCACGGGCCTGACGGGCGGGCTCAGTCCCAGGCTCAGCAAAGGGGGAGAGCCGAGGCAGGCCAGGCTAGCACCGCAGCCACGGGACGCCTTTGCCTCCACCTTAATCTGGATAGATTCTAAGCTCTACATTGCACTGAGCTGCCACCGCTTGCCCTGGCCTCAGGGTCTCGGGGCGCCCGGCAGTTCCACAGAGACCCAGGGGCTGGCTTTGTCAGGCTCTTTGATGGCAGACAATACCCGACCCCTCACATGGGGCAGTTTTCCCGATGCGCATTCCCCTTTGCAGAGCACGTGGGAAGGATGGCGAGGAAGCTGTCCTTCAGTTCTCAGGACACCACCCTCTACTCTGCCTGGGCGCCACCGCCGTCTGATTCTCTCTCCTGAAGGACGTCTCCCTATGCAGGCTGGCTGTTCCCAGGCATCCATTATGGATCAGCTCAAAACCTCTCCCGGCCTCCTGGGCACGGGGCAGGCTGCCAGCACCACTCTACGGCACCCCCGCTGCCCTTCCCTGTGACTTACCCCAGAGGCTGCTCTACATTAATGCACTTCTCTGCAATCTCTGTCTTTGGCTAATATACCAATTCATGCAGGTAGGGGCTCCAGGCTCACCTCAGTTCTTTTGCACAATGGGCCCTTGACCCTTCAAGAAAGGTGCAGATCTGGGCCGTACCAGGTCAACCACATTCAAGGAGGCAACTGGGCCTGTTGCCCAGGCAGGGAACCCTCTCCCCAGGTGGGGCCAAACATGGAGATTGATGGGGATCTTTGATGAGGATTTCTTCCTAGTCAAAAGGATGTAAGTTGCTACAGAACCTGGGTGGTTTTGTTCCTGTATTATCTGTCCGTCTGCCTACCTGTCCACTTACCCATCTACCTACCTACCTGTCTGCATAATTTAAAAAATCGATCACATAAAATTCAGGCCTGTGCAATTACAAAGTTAAATGGTGACGTTCCCACCGAGCAGAGGAGGGGCTCGCCTCTCCCAATCCCGTCACATCCCAAAGCACTGTCCCACAAAGGGTGAACAATGGGGCGTCAGGGAGCAAACTTGGAACACTTAACCGTGGAAGGTGCATGGCACATAGTCTGTGCTTAATGAATATAAATTACTATTGTTTCATCTAGGACTCAATAAGGGGATGGTGAGGTTCCCAAGTTGGAAGGGGTAAAAGTGGGATTTACTGGAGTTACTTGTATTTTCCAAAGCGATTTTGGCTCTCGGAGGGTGATGCTTTGTGGTCTGACTTTTAACTTCATCTGCATAAGGCTCCTGAGGTCGCAGCTCCAGCACTATGGCACTTGCTCAGCTGTATAGGGCTCGGGGTGAGGCACCTCCATGGGTTACAGCAACAGGGCCTTGTTTCCGTATAACTCCTGCCCTCAGACAGAACACCTGTGCTTCCCCTTCCAGCACAGTGTGAAACACCCCTCCCCAAAACAAGCAGCCTCAGGACATCCTCGTGGCCATTTTTGGATCGTTGTGGTTATCCACAATGCCGTGTCATGAATTCTGGGGGGCTAGGAAAGAGCTGGCTCTCGCTAACACAGCCCTGAGTTCCCCGAGGCCCAGGATCCCGAGTCTCAGAGGACACGTCCTGATGGGTCCGAGTCATTCATTCTCAGAGCGTGGTCCTCAGGCCACCGGCAGGACTACCTGCAGACTTGACAGAAGTGCCAGTTTGCGTCCCCATCCCAGAACAGGGAATCAGGAGTGATCTGCTATGTGACACCAGCCACACAGACCTCAGAGGAAGGGTCTCAGCGAGGAAAGTCACATCGATGAGTCACTGAAACACTCGGCAAATGCCTGTCTTTGGATTCCTACGTGAGAACCTCAATCGTCTAAACTGAGTTGTCTGTCCCTTAAATCTGATCACATTCCCAACTGAACCAGAAAGGATGATGATGCACCTGTCCTCTGACATCCTGTTATGAAGAAAGGGCACTGCTGAGATATATTAATAACTGGGAGAATATTGAAAATTAATTCAGATAAGTAATACAATCAATAGCCAGGACTTAGTCTTTGCCAGGCAAGTGTCTAAGTACTTTACCCATTTAATTTAATCCTCAGTATCTCCAGATAGTAGGCATTATAGATCCCCATTTTGCCAAAGAAAAAAACTGAGATGCAAAGAGGTGACAGGATTTTCCCCAGATACTAAGCCTGAATTTGCACCAGAAGCCTGGCCGAGTCCCGCTCCGTGGCCAGTGCTCACTACCTCCCTCCTCCGCCAGGAGTGCCCACAGCAGAGATGGGCGCGGCCTCCCCCTGCACCAGCGTCCCTTCCCCCTCCGATGTTCAGCTCATTCGGAGGAGCCCAGCTGACCAGGGAACTCAGAGCCCTCTGCACGCGAGATCAGAGGAGGGCGTCTGGGATGCGCACCCAGTGGCGCCCCCCCTTTGCGTGCAGCAGAGTCACCCCTGGGGGCTCAGGAAACACCTGCCGAGACCTCCACGGTCCGGCGCAGACGGCCTGGGGTGGGGGCTGGGAAGCCGCATTCCCTGTCAACTTCCCGGATAATGCTGCTGGCCCAGGGGCCCGGTGTGGAGAACCTCTGGTCTCTCCCAGTGAGAATTAAGGATTCGGGGTACAGCAGGGAGCCCCAAGGCATGTGGACACGGCTACCTGCAATATTAAAGAATAAGCCTAGGCCACTCAGAACAAGGTGTCAAGACTGTGAGTATCTTCTGGCATTTTCCTCTGCTCCTCCCCCCACCTTATCCCCCACAGCCTACAGGGCAGAGGATGTGGATGGGGGAGTCAATCAGAGGGAGGGGCCGTGGTGATGTACACAGCTTTGGAACTTGTGAAACCTTCAGAATTTTGCG
The DNA here is from genome assembly GCF_040802235.1 of Manis javanica. Taxonomy (NCBI): domain Eukaryota; kingdom Metazoa; phylum Chordata; class Mammalia; order Pholidota; family Manidae; genus Manis; species Manis javanica. The sequence goes on from NC_133160.1 coordinate 2,770,407, forward strand.
TTCTGGCTCAGGCTGGGCCAGGACGCTGCTCAGTCCCCCGCTGCGAGTGTCCTATGGCACTAAAACCACCGGCTGGTGGCTTCCAGCTTTATGCAGCCAGCCCAGGGCTCGAGCTGCAGCTGGGGAGCAGCCCCTTTGTCCTACAGCCTCGGTTCTGCTCACTGCAATTTGCTTCACGGAGCCCCAGAATAGATGCATTATGACTGTTCCACAGCTTCCCACTGGTAAATTGAGTTCTTCTCCCGCTATTCCCTAACCACCCTGTTGAAATCATAGTGAAATGACACCCAGGGCCCTGTTTTGGCCCCCATGTCTGTTTGTAGACAAGACTATGAATTAGAAAACAGTTTTCATGAACAGCAGAGGGTTTTGTTTTCAAACTTTGTAAAAAGAAAGCTCTTGTTCAGACGTGTCCAGTGATAATACACTGCTCCAGAAATGAGAAGCAATTATTTTATCCTGTTGAATGTCGAATGGACCCCATTAAAAGAACACAGTGTGGCAAGGCTGATAATCCTTTGGGAGATGTTATAGTATCCTCCCACGAATTCATTAGCATATTTATTGAGTGCCTACTAATTAAACAGCCCAAGATGACTCAGGACTAAAGACAAACATAGCACCCTTAATTTGGAAGTGGCTGTCCGCGTTCAGGGACCATGGTGGGAAAGCATTTTTTTAGAAAGAGGAACTTGATGGAAGCTCTCCGCCATGTGGGTCTCTTCCTTTCCTTCCATGTAACATGGGAAGATCATGCCACCTCCTTCTTCCTCTGAGGTTCAACCTCGCAGGACAGGTGGGTCTGCGGCCATGCCCCACTGGAGGACCAGGGCTCTGGGCAGTGTACTCCCTAGTTAGGGGCTCTCCTAGGCAGCCATCGGCATCCTCAAGCCATGGGGGGATGACACTGGTGACGTGGGTTATCCATGGAGGAGACGGGGCATCCCAGCAGGCCTGGACTAAGAAAAGAAGTCAGCACCACCCTGGGCCAGCTCACTGGCTTCTGTGCTGCATTAGTGGGAGAGTTCTGGGTCCTGGGCCCAAATCTCATCATAATCCTATTTCATCATCTCCCCACTTACCAGCAACTTCCAGCACATTTTATAAGCACACACCTGACACATGCACCCAGAGCTAGAAGGAAATGCTACAAACCAAAGTACTAGTAGGACTTGCTGTGTTTATTTTTGGAAGGTTTGGAATCACAGGTATTAGACATTTGCAGAATATTTATACGGAGACTTTGTTTTTGCCTGAGTGCTAGACAGCTAGTTTCAGACATCACGACACTTAAGCACGTGCCTTCTAAGACCTAGAGCATCTCCCAGCAACCTGTGCCTCCGGTGGTGACAGTGTCCCTCACACTCCCGCGGCGTCCACCTGCACCCGTGGGATCAGTAGGACGCTGCCTCTCCAGGGCTCTGCCCGAGATGCATTCTGGCTCAGCGCCCTCCCTTCCCGCTGCCTTCCTCCTCCAGCCAGTCCTCCTGAGGACTGTTTCCTCCAGGAAGCCCTCGCTCGTGGATTCCACTCCAGCTGCACTTCTGGGCGACCCAACCTGAGACGCAGAACTACCGAGAAAGCAGTCTCTCTGCCAACGAGCCCATGGAAACAGAAGACACACTTTTCTTTGAACTATTTATCTTGTTCTTTTATTGTTATATATGTTGAATCTGTGAAAGGAAACCAAATTGTACCCAGTAGTATGGATTCGGGGCTCCTCAGGGCAAATAATAAGCAAATATTGAGTACCCTCAAATATTTGAAGTCAGCTCAGTACATATGGAGTTCACTGCCAACAGCTTTTGGAAACAGCTTAGATCACAGATTAGGAAGTTACCAAGGGAGGACACACGGTTATTTCAACATGATCTCAGACACTTACTATCGGAAGTTACAAAGGGCGAGCCTAAATCTGAGGAACAAATGCTTTTGAAATAACCACAGATCTTCCTGCTTCCGGGGGGCTGCCTGGTCGCTGGGCTGCGGTTGGCTGCGAGAGCAGCTCTTTATCCCTGGCCGGCCTCCTCCTCCAAGACACCTCCACCCACTGACCCCACTTCTGGCTTCTAAAGCCCCAGGGAAAAGAAACAATCCCTCCCTTCACGTCGAAATCTTCCTGAAGCTACAAAAGCTCTCCTGCCCCAGCTGCTCACCCATTGCCACACCCAGAGTGTGTGGCCTCAAGTGAACACTGCGTATTCCCTCTTCCAACCAGCATCCATGGAGCGCCCGCCACACATCGGGCACTGTGGTCGGTGCTGGAGGCAGAGCTGCAAATGAGACAGGTGGGCGTCTGCCCCCAGGAGTTTGCAAATGAGCAGAGAAGACAATGAAAACTTGGCCCTCAGATTACAGTTTCATCCTACAAATTCACCCCAGGAAACTTCCAAGCCAAGGCAGGGCGAAGATCCCTAAAATACTCCCAAGGAGTGCTCAGGAACATGCCATCCTGAGAGGTACCCCGTAGACAAGGGTCCTAGGGCCTGTGAGACTGGCACACCACCACCACGTCCGCCCCCCGGGGGCTCACAGCATGCGCTGCGTTAGAAAGCCTGCGTATTTCTGCAGCACAAAACCTGTTCGACTTGAAGGCAGTGTTCCCCAGCCTATTTGAACCACACAACTCTACCTTTTTTCGGAGGAGTTTCCTGTTTTATTACTCACCCTCTGGAATGCCTCGACACATTCTTGATTTGCTCTATTCTTAAAAGTGAAGACAAAATTAAAACCCAGGTAGGCAGGCAGCCTCCCTGCCTGATTGGGAGAGGAGGATGTGGGGGTTGGGAGAGGAAGATGCAGCCAGCCATTCACTGGAGCCCGGGCTGGCACGGGTGGCGGAGAACCGAGGGCAGAGCCTCGGAAAGGGCCTGGCAGAGTCTCCACGCAGAGTTCTCTGCATCCTCAGGAAGCAGCTGGGGCGGGCAGAACAACAGGTTCCTCCTGTGCTCAGGGTTTTGGCTCAGAGGGGGTAGGTGCCACCACTGCCAAGGCAGACAAACCACCTGTGTGCAGCTGCCCCTGGTGATGCACTTGACATCACGAGCCACTGGGCCCTGCTGTCACTAGAATGACCCCCTGCAGGAATGCCGCCCACTGGCACCACTGTCAGCCCAGAGCCCCAGGCCCAGCACCACAGGCAGCTGGGAAACAAGTCTGGGGAGTGGGAGACAGGCCATCGGCCAGGACGCCTCGGGTTGTAAGTGACAGAAACCGTGCACTAAGTGGGGAAGGGCACTTCCTCAAAGGAAACTGAGAGCCTTCACAGGCATAGCGCTGGGCAAGCCTGAGAGCAGCCACTGTCCAGGAAGGGACACACACACCAGGCCCGCCCCACCCAAGACGACAGAGAATGAACCAAACCTTCACAGCACCTCCTGAACCCCGGCTTCTTTATAAATACGAAGCCCCACCTTGATCTCCTTCCCCCAGTCACCAAATTATTACCTTACAGATAAGACAGGTGAGCCCAGGACTAGGCCTCCAGGCCCAGAACTTAGTGGTTCTCAACATCCGGGTGCAAGCAGGCCTCTGTCTCCACACTGGGGCACCAGGGCTCCCTCTGTCTGGACATTAGGAAGCACAAAGACCTCAGCGGGCCTGGCGATAGCCCTCCCTGGGGCCCAAGGCCTTGCTCTGGGCTCCAGTTTGCTCACTTGTGAAGGTCTGCAGACAAAGATCTAAGGACTGACCAAAGCTATAAGGTCTGAGTCAGACACACAGGTTTACAGGCATAACCTGCTTCTTATGGTGTTTATACACACATACGCGTGCACATAGCTGCAAACATCTCCTGGAAGGACACTCCCTAAAATATTACAAGTCCCTTAGTGGTGAAAATTCGAGTGAGTCCCACGAATGGCTGTGCTATACAAATTCTATGTTATTTTTACATAAAGGAAAAAAAAACAGCAAGACTAAGGATGGACCAGTCTAAATACCATGTCATAGTAACCAACAGTTTCCTAATCACAAAGGTTCATTTCTGATCAAGCAACATGCCTCTTTAGGGGGGGTGGATGCCCTATTCTGCGAGGCTCCCACTCGGGACCCAGGCCTACTGAGCAGCTCCAGCCCCACACCTTGCTGCTCAGGGTAGCTGGGGACGACGGGGCCCTCTGGGCGTCACGCCAGCACTGAAGTGACAAGTGCCAATACCACTTACAAGCCACTGGCCAAAGCTGGTGACACAACCCCACCCAACAACAGGGGGCAGGTACCCCAGGAAATGCAATTCTGCCAGACATGCCAGAGTGGATACACAGAAATATATTATCAATGCGTACTAATGATTCGTACACTTATTAGTAATAATATAACATGTGTTACATGTATACCTATTATATCACATGTATATACATAGAATGGCATGTGTATACTTACATGTGCATATGTATACACACACATGCACACAGATACTCACATATGCATACATAGATGCATGTGTGCACAGAAAGGGTCTTCTCACATGTTGAGGTTTGGCCCTCAGTAAATGCTTTAGAAGACCACAAATAAATTATGAACTTACTCCACGGACCCTCTGCAGACCTCAGGCAGGGCCTGAAGCCTCCAGGGAGACCTCATTCACCTCATTCAGCCCCCTCGCTTCCTTGAGGAGGAGACGTGTGGGGACGCTCTGTTCCTGGCTCAGGCAGAGCTGCCTCCTGAGTGCCTGTGCATTCCCTCCACACTCCCATCAGCAGGGCCTGGCGCCCTTCCAGGTACCAGACATAAGGCTGTGGCATGTCTGAGCCAGACCTCTGCTTCTCAGAGTGTCCATTCCACTGGCGAGACCGATAATGTGTGAATAAACGATTAGCTACAACACCTTCCAATGGGGATAAATGCTCTGAAGAAAATTAAAACAGGTAATGGAGTAAGTGGTGAGAGAAGGGTGGTGGCTGAGGGTTCTTTAGGCGGACGGCAGGGGCCTCTCTGAGGAGCTGGCATGTGAAGGAGGTGTCAGAGGGAAAAGGCTTGAAGGGGCATGTGGTACCTGCACCCCTCCCAGAGCAATGGGCCCTAAAGGATGCTCTCAGCCCTCCTAGTCTAAAAAAAGGGCAGCCAGGATTGGCTGGAGTTGGATGAGTTACTGGAACCCATCTACCAGATAATTCTGCCCAGCTGGGGCTGCAACCACTCCTTGGCCTTCCTCAGGGACCCCTTGTCCTTTACATGCCTGCTTAAACATGTACAGGACTGTGCAGCTGGCCACGAAGAATCTTCACTAACCAGCCCCTGCCCTGAGTGACTGCTTCCCATTTGAGACAAATAACCACAGCCATTCAGCTCTTTCCATTCTGAAGAGATGTCTGTGCATTAAAGCTTGCGATGCATGGCACCCAGCCTGCTTAGAGCTTCTTTATGGCCTCAGCAGCAGTAACTGGACGATTACAAAGGCTTCTTCTGTTTTTAAAAACAGTGATTTATGGGACCTCTTCAACTCTGCCTTCCTGAGTATGTGTATTACATGGCATGTTTTGCTATAATTAAATTCTTAGATTACTGTCAAGCCAATTGTTTTACCCATCCAATCTGTAACAATGCATTTTATTGTCTCTTATTTTTTAATTAAGATAGAAATAGATGTATTCTGAGATCCAGAAAGGAAATAAAACAGCTTACTGCTCAAGCGGGTCAACCCCAGTCAGAGACGGTTCGGAGGAGAGGTGGGAATCCTGAGTGAGCCGTACGCAGCACAGGGGGTGGAGCCGCACTTTCTGAGCGCATCCGCCCTTCCTTCAACAGGTATTTACCAAGTACCTGCTATGTGCCAGCAACGGAGAAGGTCACTGGGGACTCCATGGTGAACGAGGCAAAACAAGTCACTAAGCTCATGCGCTCACATCCTGCTGGGACTGGCAGGCAGCAGAGAAGTAAGCATAAAGGACTAAGACGCACCACATTCTCTAAGGAAGAGCTGACAGCATGTATGATACAGAGTGGTAAGGGGCAAGAACCACTGTGACTGAGTGGCCATGTCAGGCCCCTCTGTGAAATGACAATTGAGATGAGACCAAAATCAGGTGGAACAGCAGATCCAGAGAATGAGCGCAGATGGCAGAGGGAATGGCAGGTGCACAGGCCCTGAGGCAGGGAAGACCTTGCAGGTGCGGCAAGTGGCCGATGGTGGAAAGAGCACAAGGAGGTGAGATTGGGGAGCCGGAAAGGAGTTGGCTCTGCAGGGAAAAGAGGGGAAAGGGTGCTCCTGGGTCCAGAGCTCCTCGAACGAGGCCAGGGCCGGCATCCTGTGGGTCCTGCCCTCGCGTGACTCTCCACCTTCTCCTTCTGCCTCCGGTTCTGCCCCTGGACAGGGGGCCAGGGGAAGTGAGTGGCTTCAGAACTTCCGCAGTGGTGAGGTTTCAGGGAAAAACATCTGAAGGACCCCAGGGTTTTGCGTCTGTCTTCCTCCCTATAATCCCAAAGGGCACCGTCTCCCTCTCAGCCTTCGGTTTCACCCTCCAGCCTTGCAGCTTCTTAGGTGTCAGCTTTCAGGAGGAAGAAAACCTGTGCACTCTGTGTGTCTACACAGCAGGTGGCCAGTCATCCTGGCTTTCCGGACTGAGGGCACAGAACCTGCAGTGCTGGAAGAGGGCAAGTCAGCCAGACTGGCAAGTATATTCATGTACATACGTCCTACGTGTACGTGGCTGTGTTCACATGTGCCCGTGAAGCCTCGGGCGGATTTCCCACACCTCCAGGGTGCGCGGCACAGGCGGAGATAGATGGGGCTGGAACAGGCAGCCCTGGGCTCCTTCTCTCTTGAAGAAGAGGAAGATGTAGCCCAAATGGTCCACGACAGCAAAGAACCGACGCTTTCCACGACCCACATCAGAGCCGCGGAGCTTGAGGACGCCTCCCATCATCCAGAAAGCACAGAGAGGTGTGCATTTGGGTCTGGTTTTGTTCTGCTTTGCTTTCAAACAGGTGTTTGCAGCTGGACCTACGTGTCCGTGCGTTGTGGCAGGAGACACGGGCAACAGTTGCCTCCGCTGTGAGCCAGTTCACATTTCCACTGAACAACAATTTTTGTTGTAGACACGGGGACATCTGGATTTTGTCAAAGCAAAGCCACCTTCTTGCCTGTCGACTTCTTCTTCTGATGTAGAAAGTTCCCTGGACCCTGAGCATATTTTCTGACTGAACCCATCCTGCTCTTAGCGTTGAAAGTCCGGGGTACCAGGTCAGAAAGGCCCCTGTGGGTGCAAACACTGGCCTGCCTGCCTGAGCACGAGCTGGACTGACATGAGGAAAGAGGCAGCCGGATAGCTGGGGAACTACCACAGATGGGCAGTGAAGCCAAAGTCAAAGCTGGCTGTATGGGGTCCAGGTCCTGGGGCACAGTGGGCAGCAGGGTGCGGCCGGGCCCAGCGTGGAGAGGCTCAGGGCAGCTGGGAAAGGAGCCCCAGCGCCCCGGGGCCAGCGGAGCACCTCTCAGAGCAAGAAACCACCCTCAGCTGGAGGTCACTCAGCTGTCTGCCGTGTTTGAGTCAAACGGAGGTGAGCAGGGGGGGAAAGGAGGGGTTGAAGCTGCTGCAACAAGAGGCACACTTTCAAGGGATTTTGAAGAATTCATTGCTTGAAAGGCACTGAGACACTTTACTTAAAGGGGAGATTTATTAAAGTAAAGGGACACAGTATTTGTTATTCAGGTGTGTAAAGCGAAGACCGGAAGCAGCTGAAACATCTTAGTTTTGGCCTTGACCTCCAGGGGACCTTGGCCAGGCCTCTTGGATGCACAACAAAAAGCCAAGACCTTTTTAAAAGTGATGGGTGACAATAAACAGTTGAATGGCACTTAGATGTTACGCTCAGTTAAGATGGTGGCTGGCTGGAGAGAGAGGAGACCAGAGTCCATCTTTTATGAACGTACCATGGGTCACTGCCTGGAGTCAACTGCCTGATTCCAGGCTCTTAGCTGCACACCTGGGGACGCCACTAGCCTCTCCAGGTCTCAGTTTTCTTGCATATACAATGGAAATAATAATATCTATTTAAAATGGTCACTTTACAGATACCTCGAGACAAGTGCTGGGCATAGAAGCCACAGGGCATAAATCTACAAAGAAGTAAAAAGCTAACCTTTTCAAACAATATGGCTTCTCTCTCACTTACCAACTTTACACCTCCCTGTATGGCCCCGGAAGATGACTGGTTAGCCAGAGACGGGTAAGATTCCTCAAGGGAGGAACAACCTAAGACAGGCACAGTCGCAGGGGGGGCCATCAGGTGAGAAATTGGGGATCAACAGAGGTGAGGTTTAGAACCTCACCCCCGCTCTTTTGAGAGAAATCTTCTGCATCTGTGGATGTTTTAATGCCCTTGTCTAGCTTGGATTAACACATAGTCTACAGGCACACACCTGATCATCTACAATTGCTCTCCTACAACACTAAACTATGTTTTCTACCTTTATCTTGCATCTACCTACCACTTCAGCATTTTATTAAAAATAAAAATAATAATAATAATAAAGGGAGAAATGTGGGATCCACATATAAATCAAGTATAAAAATCAAACGAATATTCATATTTGACCTGATTGTTTATAGGTCATAATGCGTGATCAGAACCGAAAGTTTCTGTGATGACTGCCCTTGTACTGTTCACCAGGTAAGAATTTATTCACTATGTAAGAATTCGTTCACCATGTAAGAACTTGTTCGTTATGCTTCAGAAGATTGGAGACTGATGAGAATTAGGCTTGAGATGGATTAATGATTGTGCATTGAGCATTGACCCCCCTATACTGAACTTTATTGTTGTTAACAACCATTTGATCAATAAATATGAGAGATGCCCTCTCAAAAAAAAAAAATGGTCACTTTACAAAATAAATGGCTTGAGTGTCTGACACATAACCAGCACTCAATAAATACAAGAAGTTTTACTACTTTTATTGTTATTTTATTATTTTCTATCATTTAATTTACTATCTTTTGGCTTGACGGATGGATATATTTTCTCCCCATGAAATAATTATCTGGTGTATGTTTTTAATTTTCATGGCTCATTTACATACTTGTTCTTGCAATCAGGAAGGAGATTTGCAGCACCCTTGGGTTACATTTCTCTCTCCCTGTCTTAGGGCTCCTGGGCACAGGGTGGCATTGAGAGTGGAACGCGCATTTTCTGCCCTCATCAGCATGGTGCTGAACCCCCTGGACCCACAGAGAGCTGGTCGCCACACAGGACAGGTCCAGAATGAAGCAGGGAGACGAGCAGATGTGCAACGGCTCGTTAGTCTCAGAGTTACAAAACTAGATAGTTTATTAATAGAAAAGAAGCACAGGCGAGCTGGCAGGTATGCACGATTCTGCACTGTCTTGATTAGTTTCTGGAAATGTCTTCAGACGTTTTATGTTATTTTAATTATAGGGACTCATTCCAAAGTCCTCAGATCTTACTTTCTCCTTCCCTGTAGTATATCTTTATAGGCTATTTCTCTGCCATATATCTATAGACAATTCAAGTTCTTGATATATTTCTATTCCCAAAGTCTTTAAAGGCCACTGTTCCTTCCTTTTTTTTCCCCCCATGGTTTATACCCTTTAGCATGCTGAGCTTTTGATGTCAGGTATCAGTTTTTAACTTTTAATTTTGTCTCCAGAAAGTAAAGAGAAATATAAAGGTTAAAATAATACCTCTCATAAGCAGAGAGCTGCAAATTTCATGGCTAAAAATGGAAAATTAATAGTACCTTTTCCTTTTAACTCTTAATGCGGTAACCAGTTCATTTCAACAGCTCAATGAGGTCCTTTTAGAAAAGGATTTCACTGTGGTTTAATGGAGCTCTTCTTAGCCAGGACATAATAGTGCTAAGTGGAAAGCAGCCCCTTTAATGCGGCACTTTCAAATGGGCTTCTAATATCTCAGGTTTTCATCCTTTAAAGATTTCAAATTATCTGTGGGCCCCACTGGTGCCATCAGGGAGAGGACGGAGAGGTGGGTGAGCTATTTCTCAGGGTGGGTTTTTGGAGATACTGTGTTAAAAATCCTCAGGAGATACTGTGTTAAAAATCCTCAGGAGATACTGTGTTAAAAATCCTCAGGAGATACTGTGTTAAAAATCCTGAAGGAGAAGAGCCTTCCTGTTCCTGTCCTGGAATTGCCAGGTCTTCTCAGAGGAGGAGGAACTGCACGCAGGCCCTGGGCTGGAGAGAGGGGGCGGCCAGAGGAGAGAGCAGAAGGACCCCACGCCTCTGCACACAGGTGTGGGGACGGTGGTCAGACACACCGACTCTCTAAGGGGAGCCTCTGCATCCCCAGACACGCCCAGACCCCTTGTGAGTGGGGTGAGTGTGTTCATGCCCACGAATGACACGAGAAGAGCCACAGGGCACAGTAGGCTGAAGGACAGAGAGAAGAGCCAGTGAGATGAGGAGAGGAAGCATCAGCCCGCAAAGGACTGAGGGGAAGGAGACCCCCGGGGCGTGTGGACATGCAGGGGCTCCCAACAGCGTGCAGGTTAGCCCTGCGAACCCTCGAAGCCTGCTCGGACGGAGGCATCTACCCACACTGTTGTGGAAGAGAGTAAGCCAGGATTTTAGCCCACGTCTGCTGGGCTCGGATTATAATGTAAAAATAATAATGGATAATGACCATTGTTAGTGTGACTAAGTGTGGATGTGAAGTCTCGGAGTAGCTCTGCGCGGCAGGACTAGGGTTACTCTCACACTCAAACAGGAACACTGAGGCCCAGAGTTAAGAAACTTGCCCAAATCACAAGTGCACCAAACCTGAGTGAAGCTTGCAACCTGCACCCTCCGACCCGCATTCTTGCCCCTCCTGCACACCTTCCTGCAGGGGGCTGAAAGCGCTTTCCTGAGTTGCAAGGATGAAGACGTGAGACAGGAGCCCCTGGTTACCTGTTCACACTGTGCATGTGATCAGTGCCATCTAACGGGCAGGCTGCCCTCCTCCATCAGGTATCAAATAACTAGTACAAACAGCATCCTGATAGCTGCTCTGAAATGGTTCCCAGGGTGCCTGGAAGATGGTGCAAGACACCCAAGAAAATCAGCAGAAAGCTTTCTGACCGAGCCTTTGATATCAGCAGGGCCCAAAGGCCAGTCCACACTGCAGGCAGCTTTGGTGCGACCAGAGCCCTCGGGGCTGACACACACGACCTGCGTGATTTCCAAATGAACATGCTGAGGGTCACTTCCGCCCCACCCTGGAGGGAATGTTCACCCACTTTTCAGCACTGGCACTTCTCTCCATTGCATAATCATTTGGGGGAAATTAAGACAGAGGAAAATATTAGAGGAAAAAAATCCTGTTTTGTTTCTGTTTTGTTTTTGATAGATTCTTAACGATCAAGCAATCGAGCCACAGATAGAGCGAAAGGGGCAGGTCCACCCTCCTGGAGTGGAAGGCCTGCGTTCCAGCCACTCACCAACCAAGCAACCCACTCGCATGCCTCCGCTTGCTGACCCCTGGATTTCCAGTGCCCCACTCGGCCCCCTAACTGACTGTACGGAGCCCCGCATACACACGGGCAGACGCGGAGAGAGCAGGGCAGTGTGTTTCTAGACAACCTGCACAGAACCAAGCCCAGCGCAGAAGATGAGGGAGGGCGAGGCCCCAGGTTCTGAGGCACCCATCCTGCAGGACCAGGGGCTGCTTTCACGGGCCCCTGCCCGTCCACAAATCCATGCCCCATTTCCATTCTCTTTCGGTCTCAATCCATGGCCAAAAAGGAGGGACTCCCATGCCTCCTGCTGTCCTCTTTGGTTCAGCCTCGTGGCCTGAGGTTCCTCCTTCAGCCAGGACGGGGGCTGCGGCGGGACCTCGCACATGGTGTCCCGACTCCACGTCCAGGGTTCTCAGGAGCTGGCTCACTCACCCACTATCGTACCCACATGAGCTCGCCTCCCATCCCCACCACAACCGCTGAGTTCAAGTTGCTGTCATTTCTTATGTGCACAACCACCTAGTTAGCTGCCATTCTGCCCCTTCTAGCACACTTTCTTCACTGCAGCTGACAAGGAATTTTAAACCTAGTTTGGGCTGGCATGTCAATCCTTGCTTAACTTCCTATTAAATTTAGAAGGAAAGTTCAGACTTCTCCCTGCCATACAGAGCTGGGCTGGGTTGCCATCCCATTCGCCTCTCTCCCCGGTTCCCTATGCTTGAACCACACTAGCCTTCATTCTGTGCTGGACCATGCCGAGGACCTCCTTACCTCAGGACCTTTGCACATGTGTACCCCTGCTTGGAACATGCTCCCCAACACTGCCTCCAGGGCTACATGCCATGTCCTCACACAGGTCTGCCCTACCCAGCCTGCCAGCACATGACCACCCACGTCCATGCCAGTCTACCACAACTGCTGCTGTTATGGGCTGATTTACGGCACTTGCACAGTCCGTAACTCTATTTGCTCATTTAATCTGCTTACAGTCTGGAAACCCAAAAATTGTAAGGCCCCAAAGGACAGGAACTATGTCTGTTTTATTCAACTGGATATCACTATAGCCTATTACCTAATAAACTCTCAAATCAGTATTTATTGAATGAATGAATGAACATGTTCTTGAAGCAGATTGGAGAGCCCAGGGGTTCTGAACCTGGGGCCCAAGGTGTGGCTTCCGGAAAGCTAGAACCCTTCTGAAATCATGATAAAATGCTGTGGATTTCTGGATTTTTCTTCTCAGTCCCTTCCAATTGCTGGGCCCCAAAGGAAGCAGCCTGCAGTGAGTGTTCAGGGGCCTGGTCTGGACTGGACGGCGATTACCTTAAAACCAGCCTCCGCCTCACGCGTCACCTCCCGCAGACCCCAGGCTCAGCCGTGTGCACAGAAACAATCCACAACTCGCCAGCAAAGAGCCCCCACCCTTGTTTCCACAACAATGTTCTGCAAGTCAGCAGTGAGTTCTTCAGCTGATCCACTGTTTCCTGGTACCTACGACTGTGAAGAGAGTGTTCGGGGGCCCCCGGAAGGACGTGCTTCTGGAAGAACAGCTCCAGGCGCGCACGCCCGCTGCCGAGAGCCACGGCGCTGGGGCCCCGAGCACGCCCCGGAGAGCCAGGGACGACCCGACACCCCGTGGCTGTGGGGAAGCAGCCTGGGGGCCTGGTGTTCCCGAGAGGAGCAAGGTGTCCAGATGTCCAGAAGAGCGCTGTGCAGAGATGGCAGCTGCCGGCTAGTCCCCAGCACGGCCTGCCCTGCCCCTTGGATCAATACCGAAGGCCCATATCGATCTGAATTGGTTTCCTCATTGAAAACCAGTAAAAGTGGTAAACATTCCACAAATCGAGGAGACGATGCGACAGTCTGAGCAAAGGCACATGAAAAAAAGGGTTTTCTCTAAAATCATAAAATGTTTATAACAATAGCAGACAATGGAGTAGCAGTATCTTCAGAATGCAAAGGTACCAATTAAATCTCTGTTGGGCAAAATGTTCCTCACTGCTCAGGATGCACGCAGAGCCTCAGAGCAAAATCTCCTCTGCTGCTTTTATCTCCCACCCCTGTCATTATGGAAACTGCCAGGATTTGGCTGGCGGTGGCAGAAAGAGCTCATCTATTAAAAACCTGTTTTTTTGTTTTTTTGTTTTTTAAATGAGAAAGTATGAGAACAGGACTGAGGAGGGATTGATTATAATGTAACTCCAGATGTGGGTAGAGGAAGAGAGAACAATGCACTTTGCCAAGCCAACGGAGCTCCTGACCTGCAGGCCCCTAGTGTCCAGCTATGATTCTACAGAGAAGGAAAGTTGAGATTTCTAAAATTTTCCTCCTTGATACATGGCAGGTCATTTTTTTCCAACAGAAAATACATTTTTGCAATAATGCATCCTCATGTTAATTTATCCTTATGCAGACTGGACAGTCTGAGTCTAGACCCCAGATCCTTCAATACTTGATGGGTAGAGGTTGAAACATGCTGCTATTTAAATCTCTCAGCAATTTTCTGAACCATCTTTGGGAGGGGAGACTGCTCCTTTATTTCAGAAAAACAAAATAAAACAAAGTATTTCAGCAAGCCCTTTGATTTTGCAAAGGAGAAGCCAAGCCCTATTGGGAATGGAGGGATTCAAAGTAAGGAGACGTGAAATTGTCCCCAGTACCAATGTGAAGGGTGTCATCTCTGCATGTGGGATTCACCTCTGAGCTGATGATGTGTCCTGGGAGACCAGCCTGGGGTTGTGGCACAGGGACAGTTTCTCATGTTGGTTCCAAAATACTTTGGTCCATGGCAGATGGGAGGAGGGTTCTTGGGACTGGGGAACTAGATGCAAAAAGACTCAGCCGGACAGAGCCTGGGTGCTGAGGCTGGCACCCAACGCCCATGCTGGTGCTCTCCCTGCCTGATGAGCCCCTGCTCTCCAGACGGAACCAGGTGATTCAAGGTGCTGACAGCTGAAAAGACTTGACTCCTAACTCCTCTCAAACATCTTCGTTGGACTAGATTTGGGACCAGGGACAGTTTGCGGGGGCAGCAGACTGGATTATGGGCCAAAATGGGTTCATCATCTGCATTTTTTTAAAATATCTGATTGAAGTAAAAAAGTCATATAACATAAAATTAACTGATTGTCTTAAAATGAACAATTAACAGTGTATTAGCATATTAACAGTGTTGTGCAACCACTGCTCTATCTAGTTCCAAACATTCCCATCATTCCAAGGTCATTTCCATACCTTTAAACATTTCTTCTCATGCCACTTTCTGTTTTTCTCAATAAAGTTTTATTGGAATACAGATGTATCACTTATGGCTCTTTTTGTGCTATGATGACAAAGTTCAGTGGACATGGTGGAGACCTGTGGCCCACCAAGCTGAAAATATTTACTCTCTGGTCCTTTACAAAAATGTGTGACCAATCAGGGGAATGGTTTCGAGCACTAGCTTCCACGTGGGCTGGAATCCTAGCCCGGAGCGAATCTGGGCTCTGCCTGGCTGGCAAAGGCAGGCAATCAATGGCAGCCAGCACTGTTCTCCTGACTGTCCAAAGTCACCTTGCGTACTCCCCGGTGACGCTGGTCAGGAGACACCCTTCCCCCGTCTTACTGATGGGCATGGGGACTTGAGATGGACCAGAACTTGCGCAGGTCACAAACCAGTGATGGCGCAGCCACAGCAGGGGTCTCTGACTCATTCTCTCGCTGTCCACAGCCACAGGCGCAGGAGGCAAAGCAAAAGGAAATCAAGCCCAAAGATCAGACCCCAACATGTGCCGACCAGTGCGGCTCTGGGGGTAGCGTGAGCCCGTTTGGGCAGCTCAAGAATGAGCACTGAGCTCTACGGTGATGCCACCTCACACCCCCTATTCTGTGGATTGCATTTACTGAGTGTCCACATAAGGAACCCCTGGCTTCCTTGAGGCAGAGAAAACAGAGGAAAACAACGTGTTTTCACTTCACCAGTGCCCTGCTCTCATCTGCTGTTCCTCCGTGGCCACATTTGCAAGTTAGAGATAAACCCCACCAGAAAAGGGCCCCTCTCCAGCTGGCTTCATGCTCTCTTGGAGGTCTGCAAAGCCACTCCTAAAGAAACCTTTTAAATTCTCTCTCAGTGCCTTGATGTCTTCACAGGGCAACTGCACGGGGCTCCAGGGTGAATCTGGCGCTTCATGAAGTTCAGGGGGGAAATGACAGCTGAGCTGGCTCTGCACAGAGCCATTTTACAGATAGTTAGCTCAGCAGCTTTCTCCCCGGCAAGTGGGGGAAAGGAGCGCTGGGAGCTGCTGGCCGGCGGGCGGCAGGGTTTATTTTCATGGCATTTGAGCAGGCAATGCTGCAGGCTCAGCCCCGGGAGCTGAGCAAAGCAGTGGAGGGAGGCCTGCCCAGCCTAGCCTGGGTATCTGCACGAGGGAAAGCAGGGACTGTTATACGTGTACAAGTCTGCCTAACAGCAGGGGTGCTGGGTTTTGATTTAAACTCAGCCAGCCTCTTGCTTAGCAAGTGATTTCTCATCCTCCCAAACACTGACCCCCATATCTCAGGAGCCACATACCTCAGGGGCTGGCCCACTCTCAGAGCTGATTTAGGCGCATTAGTTGTTCAAGTTATAAAAACCATAATTTTGATTCTGTGACCAAGAAAGCACACAGACTGCACATTTCCCTTTGAAGGGATCTAAATTTCCCTTTGAAGACCCCAGTCCGGGTTTTGTGGACATGATCTCTTACCCCAGCACCATGCGGGCGGGCAAGACAGGTTCAGCATCACAGATCACCACTGCAGCTCACATGCAAACAGGAGACTAAAGCCCAGTGCCTTGTGCAGTGAAAAGCAACCTGGCAGCTTGGTTCTGGGGTCGCAGGCTAGCACAGGGCAGCTGAGCTCCGTCCAGGCCCGTGACAGAGCCTCTCAGCACTTAGGTCACAGCTGTCATTCCCTTTGGCTGGTGACAAGTCGCACAAAGTAGGTGGCTTGGAACAACAGAAATTTGCTGCCTCACGGAACTAGGGTCCAGAAGTCCCGATCAGGGTGTCAGTAGGGTCGGTTCCCCCCAGAGGCTCACCTCGGTGCTCCCTGGCCTCTAGGACCGTCCCACTGGCCTCGGCCTCTGTCTCTGCAGTATCCCCCTCTCTGTGACTGTGTCTCAGATCTCCCTCTCCCTTCTCTCCTAAGGACAGCAGTCACTGGATTTAGACCCACCCTAGATCCAGAATGACCTCATCCTGGGACCCCAAACTTCATTATATCTGCAAAGACCCGATTTCCAAAGAAAGCCACATTCACTGGTGCTGGGGGTTAGGACTTGGACATGCCATTTTGGAAAACGATTATCTAACCTAAAACTACAACCAAGGGATATGTTCAATCCATGCTGGTGCACATAGGCTCACTTTTCTGTCCTCAGAAAAGGGACATTCGCTCTTAAAGAAACAGGGACAGTGGGTAGGCCAGGATGGAGGTCTGGGCTGAGTCCTGGCCCTGCACTTTCCAGGTGTGTGACCTTGGGCTGGTCACCAGGGTCTTGGTCTGCATGGTTCAGGCAATAACAGAAACTAGCCGGTAGACTGACCAAGAGATGAGCGGACGCAGTATGATGTCCGGCCCAGCACTTGCTCAGAAGGTGCGGCTCTCCTCATCCTCCCCGTCAGGGGAGGGCGGCGAGGTCGGTGGAGATGACGAGGCAATCTCTCGAACTGTTCTGTTTATAAGCAGTGAGGTCTTTGATTTTGTTTCTGATCTGAGTTAATCATTTATTCATGAGCATTTGGAAATTAGACTCGGGCTAATTGAAAGCTCATCAGAACAATGGTCTCCATGTTTCCCATTAATCACTGGGAGGCTGGGGGGTGTTTTTTACAAGCTGTGGTAAGTGGCGGTGGCCAGCTTGGCTCCGCAGAAATGGGCCAGGCATGAGCAATAACAGCCTCGCGTCTGCGCCTCATCGCCGGAAGTTCTTCCCTTCCTCAAGGTCTCCTCCCTCTTGAAGCTCCCCTCTTATTGTTCCTTCTACTTTCCTACAGTCCAGAGGTCATGTTCACAGTATCTGACGATAGACATTCAGAATGGATCAGGGTTGCCAGGTGAAATGCAAGGCACCCTGTTAAATCTGGATTTCAGAAAAACAGCAAATTTTAGCATAAGTACATGCTAATATTGCATGGAAATCATTATACTTTAAAATCTGTTGCTCACCTGAGATTCTAATTTAAGTAGCCATGCTGTATTTTTATTTGCCAAATCTGGTGATCCTAGAATGGAGGCCAGCTACCCCCACTGAGGACCGGCCAGAGCAGGATCCTGAAAAGGGGGCAGACTGCTCCTCGGAGGGCATATGCCTCGGTCCCTCCCACCCTGCATGCTTCTCGCAGTTGGCGGCCTCCCTCATTAGGAGGCAGAATTGGATACCCTCCCTGTGAACCCAGGATGGAGAGGCTTGCAACGTGCCTGTAAGCAGAGGCAGATGTGTCAGGTGGACTTGGGAGGCTGCAGATTCCATTTCACCGGCTGGGATACCGCAGCCCTCAGCCCCCAGGTGCGGAGTCCAACCACCCCGAGGCGGCCACACTATGGTGAGGCCCAGCTCACATGGAGAGGCCACCGTGAACATCATAGCTGAGAGCCGGGAGCTCCCACTGTGGTGCTAGACAACTGCCAGCATCAATGGCCGGCCAATGAGTGGGGGGCTTTCGGATGACTCCGTGTCCCACCGAGTCACCCCCAAGGAGGCCTCAGCCATCCAGGAGCAGAGACAGGCTGTCCCTGACCCTGAGGGGTGCTCTGGGTGAATTTCTGCCCCACAGATCTGGGCACATGAAAGAACAGGTGTTTCATACCACTGGTTTGTTTGGGAGGCATGTGACACAGCAAGCAGAATCTTGCCTACAGTCTTGGCACAAATTCTGGCTACTTTTCTCCTGTGTAATAAGCCTTTGTTCTCATCTGTGTGAGCAGACTGATGGCCCCTAAAAGTGCCCACACTCAGAACATGTGACTAGGTGACCTCACATGGAAAGCCAGGAATAGAGTTACAGATAGATTCAAGACCATGACACCAGTACTGAGATGGGCAGTTTTTCTGGATTATCTGGGTGGCCCAGTGCAATCCAAGGACCCTTGAAAGTGAGGAGGGAAACCTAGGCAAGAGGCAAGAACCAGAGACGCAGCATGAGAGGGGCCCTGACGGACGCTGTCAGCCCTGATGGAAATCCACGAGCCGAGAAGCATGGGTGCCAGCAGACGCTAGAGCAGGGGAGAGACAGGCCCTTACACCCCAGAGCCGACAGAAGCCTCCAGGCCTGCCCACACTGATGTCAGCCCCATTTCAGGCCCTGGTCCCTAGAATAGTAAGAGAGTAAATCGGTGTTTTTGAGCCAGTTCGTTTGTGGCAATTTGTTACATCAGCAATAGGGAATGAATAATGGCCGGATGTCATTCAAATTTCAGATCAACAGTGAAATTTCTAATTGTAATGATGTCCATTCAAGATTAGCCCCATTCAGCCCCTTTCCCTGGATCGGCCCCGCTGCTTCCCCTCTAGGCAGCATGGACTCCACTCTCGGCTTCCAGACCTGCCTGGCCCAGTCTGTCCAGCAGACACCACGCCTGCCCCAGGTGGCCCTCTGCATGCTGCCTCTCCTTGATGTTTCCAGCTCTCGTGGGCAAGATGCTGACCACCTGCTCCATGTGCCAGTTCCTCTCATGTGTCACCAACCTTTCCAGGTTACCTGCCTGACCCCTCACATCACTCGTTCCTGCCACTTCCCCACCAAAAGCCTTTCACACCAACCATCCATGGCTTCTGTTCTCTTCCCAGATCCCAAGACCTCCTGTTCCCACAGCTCATCAGCTCTTCCTCTGATAAGCTGGGGCAGGACATGAGCCTGCTGGACAGAACCCGGCTGACCTGGTAACAGGTGAGTGACTGGGGGTGGCGCTGTCCTGGGCCATCAGAGCCACTCACAGAGAGCTGGAGGGGGCCCAGAGCACGGGGACCGCGAGGACAGCATTGTCAGGGAACAGCAAAGGTGCAGGCAGCCCTGAGGACACTGCCAATCAGCTGCAAACACATGTGCAGAAACCTGGAGGCTGAACACACTTAGGTTTCATCCTCTGATTCCAAGTTTAAATGAGCAAAAAGAGCTATCTGAGACGAGCGGCCCATTTGACATGAACTTACCCTTAATTCAGTCTATAAAAATGTAAAGGGATAAAATAGTTTACAAATTCAGTCGCTTACACTCAGCAATAATTTACTGAAATGTATTGGATGAGACCTCATGAGTGATTTGTTTCCCCATGTGCTTTCCATTCCCTCGTGCCATTTCAAAATAGACATTAAAGGTCAATTTCAAAAAAAAAAGTTGTAAATATGTCACCCAGACTGAGTATTACCAAAAATTCCTGTAAGGACTTGCCTTATATTATTTAACATTTCAGGCACAGTTGCTGGGGTTAATTAGATTTCCAACCCCCGAAAATTTTAAGTGCCTCTGATGACTTACTTCCAACTGATAATTCTGTGTTAGAAAAAGAATAACAAACAGACAGCGAATAAACACATTCTTCATATTCCTTCTTGTGAGTTCAGAGAATATTATCTGAAATCTAATTAAATATCAAGAGTCCACAAGATCTATAATAAACCACTTTGCAAGACCTCTAAATGCCAAGGAAAAACACATTTTACATGAAACACCCCCTTCCCTTCTCTCACCCCACCCCCCAATAAATCTGTGAAGATGCAGGACTTTCTTAAAACCTGCCGAACCCACAAGTACATATTTTATCTAGAAAGTACTTTTTCAAAGACTTGGGAGCAGCTACTTCCTTGCAGTATGACAGAGCGGAGAGTATTTTGATTTATCACGCAGTGGCTTGTACCACTAGCTTTAGAGATACGCAAGACGGCTTTCAAATAACGCAAGAGCTGTGGAGTCAAAGCTTAAAGTGCTGTAACCGAGCAAAAGGCGACCGACAATCACTCAGCCACTTTCCCGCTCTCCTCTTACAGCCGTGCGAGGTCCTCAGAGGTAGTCAAGCCGCGTGGGAGAGGAGGTGCTAGTTTGGGGGAAAATATGTGAAACAAAAACCTTTGGGGACATGGGCGTGAGTATGTCCAGGATGGCAGCGTGAGTAGAGCAGCAGAAATCTCCTCCCAAAACCACATATATCTATGAAAATATAACAAAGACAACTCTTCCTAGAATAAAGACCAGAGGACACAGGACAACACCCAGACCACATCCACACCTGCGAGAACCCAGTGCCTGAAGGGGGTAAGATACAAACCTCGGCCGGCGGGACCTGGGTGCCCCTCCCCCTAGCTCCCGCTGGAGGAGAGAGGTCTTAGCAGGAGGGAAAAGGAGCCCAAGACTGCTGAGCACCCAGCCCCAGCCATCCGCACCAAAGCGCAGACACAGTGCATGCGCAGGGCCCTGGATACTACGGAAACAGGGCAGCAGGACTGGTGAGCGGGTGCCTGAGGTCGACGCCGGAGAACAAAGAAACGGAACCAGCCATTTTTTTCTTTTTTTTGGAGAGAGCATTTTGGAAGTCTTAAAGGGACAGGGACCCCAATACTAGGGAAACAGGGCAGCAAGACCGGTGAGCGGGTGCCTGAGACTGGTGCCTGAGGACAAAGAAAATCGCGTGTTTTTCTTTTTTTTTTTTAAATGATTTATTTAATTTTTGTTGTTGTTGTTGCTGTTGTTGTTTTGGTTTGGAGAGTGCTTTTTGGAAGTCTTAAAGGGGCAGTGTGGGAGACTTAGTCCAGAGGCGGGGAATCTGGGGATCTCTGGGCACTCTAACCCCCTGGGAAGCAGGGAGCACGGAGGCCCCTTACGGAGATAAATAGCCTCCCGGCGGCTCCCCCTCCAACGGGGCTCCACCACTTTGGAGCAGCCCCAGCCAGGCCACACCCACAGCAACAGCGGAGATAAAATCCATAGCAACGGGGCAGGAAGCAGAAGCCCTGTCTGCACTCAGCTGCCCAGCACAAGCCACTAGAGGTCGCTGTTCTCCCAGGAGAGGAAGGCAACAAACCAACAAGAAGGGAAGCTCTTCCAGCGGTCACTCGTACCAGCTCTGCAAACTATCTCTATCACCATGAAAAGGCAAAACTAAAGGCAGACAAAGATCACAGAGTCAATACCTGAGAAGGAGACAGACCAAACCAGTCCTCCTGAAAAAGAATTCAAAATAAAAATCATGAACATGCTGATGGAGATGCAGAGAAAAATGCAAGAGAAATGGGATGAAGTCCGGAGGGAGATCACAGATGCCAGGAAGGAGATCACAGAAGTGAAACAAACCCTGGAAGGATTTATAAGCAGAATGGATAAGATGCAAGAGGCCATTGATGGAATTGAAACCAGAGAACAGGAACGCATAGAAGCTGACATAGAGAGAGATAAAAGGATCTCCAGGAATGAAACAATATTAAAAGAACTATGTAACCAATACAAAAGGAATAATATCCGTATTATAGGGGTACCAGAAGAAGAGAGAGGAAAAGGGACGGAAAGTATCTTTGAAGAAATAATTGCTGAAAACTTCCCCAAACTGGGGGAGGAAATAATCAAACAGACCACGGAATTACACAGAACCCCCAACAGAAAGGATCCAAGGAGGACAACACCAAGACACATAATAATTAAAATGGCAAGGATCAAGGACAAGGAAAGAGTTTTAAAGGCAGCTAGAGAGAAAAAGGTCAACTATAAAGGAAAACCCATCAGGCTAACATCAGACTTCTCGACAAAAACCCTACAGGCCAGAAGAGAATGGCCTGATATACTTAATGCAATGAAACAAAAGGGCCTTGAACCAAGGATACTGTATCTAGCATGACTATCATTTAAATATGATGGCAGGATTAAACAATTCCCAGACAAGCAAAAGCTGAGGGAATTTGCTTCCCACAAACCACCTCTACAGGGCATCTTACAGGGACTGCTCTAGATGGGAGCACCCCTAAAAAGAGCACAGAACAAACCATACAACATATGAAGAAGGGAGGAGGAGGAATAAGAAGGCAGAGAAGAAAAGAATCTCCAGACAGTGTATATAACAGCTCAATAAGTGAGCTAAGTTAGGCAGTAAGACACTAAAGAAGCTAACCTTGAACCTTTGGTAACCACGAATCTAAAGCCTGCAATGGCAATAAGTACATATCTCTCAATAGTCACCCTAAATGTAAATGGACTTAATGCACCAATCAAAAGACACAGAGTAATAGAATGGATAAAAAAGCAAGACCCATCTATATGCTGCTTACAAGAAACTCACCTTAAACCCAAAGACAAGCATAGACTAAAAGTCAAGGGATGGAAAAACATATTTCAGGCAAACAACAGTGAGAAGAAAGCAGGGGTTGCAGTACTAATATGAGACAAAATAGACTTCAAAAACAAAGAAAGTAACAAGAGATAAAGAAGGACACTACATAATGATAAAGGGCTCAGTCCAACAAGAGGATATAACCATTCTAAATATATATGCACCCAACACAGGAGCACCAGCATATGTGAAACAAATACTAACAGAACTAAAGGGGGAAATAGACTGCAATGCATTCATTTTAGGAGACTTCAACACACCTCTCACCACAAAGGATAGATCCACTGGGCAGAAAATAAGTAAGGACACACAGGCACTGAACAACACAGTAGAGCAGATGGACATAATAGACATCTATAGAACTCTACATCCAAAAGCAACAGGATATACATTCTTCTCAAGTGCACAGGGAACCAATTTTTCAGACCACAAAGGTATAAAAGTAGAAATAAATTCTACAAAGAAAACAAAAAGGCTCACAAACATATGGAGGCTTAACAACATGCTCCTAAATCATCAATGGATCACTGAATAAATTAAAATAGAGATCAAGGAATATATAGAAACAAATGACAACAACAACACAAAGCCCCAACTTCTGTGGGACACAGTGAAAGCAGTCCTAAGAGGAAAGTATATACTGATCCAGGCACACTTGAAGAAGGAAGAACAATCCCAAATGAATAGTCTAACATCACAATTATAGAAATTGGAAAAAGAAGAACAAATGAGGCCTAAAGTCAGCAGAAGGAGGGACATAATAAACATCAGAGAAGAAATAAACAAAATTGAGAAGAATAAAACAATAGCAAAAATCAACGAAACCAAGAGCTGGTTCTTTGAGAAAATACACAAAATAGATAAGCCTCTAGCCAGACTTATTAAGAGAAAAGAGAATCAACACAAATCAACAGAATCAGAAATAAGAATGGAAAAATCACGACAGACTCCACAGAAATACAAAGAATTATTAAAGACTACTATGAAAACTTATATGCCAACAAGCTGGAAAACCTAGAAGAAATGGACAACTTCCTAGAAAAATACAACCTCCCAAGACTGACCAAGGAAGAAACACAAAAGTTAAACAAACCAATTACGAGCAAAGAAATTGAAATGGTAATCAAAAAACTACCCAAAAACAAAGTACACGGGCCAGACCGATTCACCTCGGAATTTTATCAGACACACAGAGAAGACATAATACCCATTCTCCTTAAAGTGTTCCAAAAAATAGAAGAAGAGGGAATACTCCCAAACTCATTCTATGAAGCCAAGATCACCCTAATACCAAAACCAGGGAAAGACACCACCAAAAAAGATAATTACAGACCAATATCCCTGATGAATGTAGATGCAAAAATACTTAATAAAATATTAGCAAACTGAATTCAAAAGTATATCAAAAGGATCATACACCATGACCAAGTGGGGTTCATCCCAGGGATGCAAGGATGGTACAACATTTGAAAATCCATCAACATCATCCACCACATCAACAAAAAGAAAGACAAAAACCACATGATCATCTACATAGATGCTGAAAAAGCATTTGACAAAATTCAACATCCATTCATGATAAAAACTCTCTGCAAAATGGGAATAGAGGGCAAGTACCTCAACATAATAAAGGCCATATATCATAAACCCACAGCCAACATTATATTGAACAGCAAGAAGCTGAAAGCTTTTCCTCTGAGATCAGGAACTAGACAGGGATGCCCACTCTCCCCACTGCTTTTTAACATACTACTGGAGGTCCTAGCCATAGCAATCAGACAAAACAAAGAAATACAAGGAATCCAGACTGGTAAAGAAGAACTTAAACTGTCACTATTTACAGATGACATGATACTGTACATAAAAAACCCTAAAGACTCCACCCCAAAACTACTAGAACTGATATCTGAATACAGCAAAGTTGCAGGATACAAAATTAACACACAGAAATCTGTAGCTTTCCTATACACTAACAATGAACCAATAGAAAGAGAAATCAGGAAAACAATTCCATTCACAATTGCATCAAAAAGAATAAAATACCTAGGAATAAACCTTACCAAAGAAGTGAAAGACCTATACTCTGAAAACTACAAGTCACTCTTAAGAGAAATTAAAGGGGACATTAATAAGTGGAAACTCATCCCATACTCGTGGCTAGGAAGAATCAATATCATCAAAATGGCCATCCTGCCCAAAGCAATATACAGATTTGATGCAATCCCTCTCAAATTACCAACTTCAAGCTCTACTATAAAGCCATAGTAATCAAGACAATTTGGTACTGGCACAAGAACAGAGCCACAGACCAGTGGAACAGACTAGAGACTCCAGACATTAACCCAAACATATATGGTCAATTAATATTTGATAAAGGAGCCATGGACATACAATGGTGAAATGACAGTCTCTTCAACAGATGGTGCTGGCAAAACTGGACAGCTACATGTAGAGAATGAAACTGGACCATTGTCTAACCCCATATACTAAAGTAAATTCAAAATGGATCAAAACCTGAATGTAAGTCATGAAACCATTAAACTCATGGAAAAAAACAGGCAAAAACCTCTTAGACATAAACATGAGTGACCTCTTCTTGAACATATCTCCCCAGGCAAGGAAAACAACTGCAAAAATGAACAAGTGGGACTATATTAAGCTGAAAAGCTTCTGTACAGCAAAAGACACCATCAATAGAACAAAAAGGAACCCTACAGTATGGGAGAAATATTTGTAAATGACAGATCCAATAAAGGCTTGATGTCCAAAATATATAAAGAGCTCACACGCTTCAACAAACTAAAAACAAATAACCCAATTAAAAAATGGGCAGAGGAACTGAACAGACAGTTCTCTAAAAAAGAAATACATATGGCCAACAGACTCATGAAAAGATGCTCCACATCGCTAATTATCAGAGAAATGCAAATTAAAACTACAATGAGGTATCACCTCACACCAGTAAGGATGGCTGCCATCCAAAAGACAGACAACAACAAATGTTGGCGAGGCTGTGGAGAAAGGGGAACCCTCCTACACTGCTGGTGGGAATGTAAATTAGTTCAACCATTGTGGAAAGCAGTATGGAGGTACATCAAAATGCTCAAAACAGACTTACCATTTGACCCAGGAATTCCACTCCTAGGAATTTACCCTAAGAATGCAGCACTCTAGTTTGAAAAAGACAGATGCACCCCCATGTTTATCGCAGCACTATTTACAATAGCCAAGAACTGGAAGCAACCTAAATGTCCATTGGTAGATGAATGGATAAAGAAGATGTGGTACATATACACAATGAAATACTACTCAGCCATAAGAAAAGGGCAAATCCTACCATTTGCAACAACAGGGATGGCGCTGGAGGGTATTATGCTCAGTGAAATAAGCCAAGTGGAGAAAGAGAAATACCAAATAATTTCACTCATCTGTGGAGTATAAGAACAAAGGAAAAACTGAAGGAACAAAACAACAGCGGAATCACAGAACCCAAAAATGGACTAACAGGTACCAAAAGGAAAGGGACTCAGGAGGATGGGTGGGTAGGGAGGGATAAGGGGGGAGGAAGAAGAAGATGGGTATTAAGATTAGCATGCATGGTGGGGGTAGGAGAAAGGGGAGGGCTGTACAACACAGAGAGGACAAGTAGTGATTCTACAACATTTTGCTATACTGATGGACAATGACTGTAAAGTGGTTTATAGGGGGGACCTGGTATAGGGGAGAGCCTAGTAAACATAATATTCTTCATGTAAGTGTAGATTAAAGATAACAAAAAAAAAAGAAAGTAAGAGAAGGGGGATTAGTCCCTGATAGGATAAAACTAACTGTAAATCAACGATTAATGCATGCTTTAAATATCCTTAATTTTGATCACTTAAAGGGTGTCAGATGATCGGCTATGGATGTACACTTTTCTGATAATATTCCTTTCTCTTAAAAAAAAAAAGCAGTTCCTGTGTGGTGACCTCCAATGAGTTCTACACAATGGTATAAAGGGCATATCAAAGTGTGGGCAAAGGGTCTGTTTGTGTTTATACAGAGGATCAAAGCCTAATTTGGCTACCCCAAAAATGAACTAAGATATGATATGAAAAAGAACTTCCAACATCAGCACTGTCTGGAAGAGTCATACCAGAAGATGATCATCAAAAAACCTCAACAAAGATCCAGGCGATGCTGCAGGTGTAGCTGCATCCATCCCACCAGTTCCTGGACTTGCCATTGGAATGAAGAAGGAGATATCTAAGCTGGCCTGTGCATACAGTAAAACAACAAATTTGACTGAATCTATACTGTTGGAACTCAACCAAGAATTAGGCGAAGTGCAAGTTGTAGCGCTCCAAAATCTTACAACTACAGACTATCTACTGTTAAAAGAACATATGGGATGTGAACAGTCCCCAGGAATGGGTTGTTTTAATTTGTCTGATTTCTCCCAGACTGTTCAAGTACAGCTGGACAATATCCATTATATCATAGACAAATTTTCACAAATGCCTACAGTGCCTAACTGGTTTTCTTGGTTTCACTGGAGATGGCTGGTAATTGTAGGTCTGCTTTGGTTATGTAACTGTATTCCTATTATGTTAATGTGTGTGCACAATTTATTTAGTAGTTTAAAACCTATACATGCTTAAGTTACTCTACAAGAAGATATGTCAAAGAAATAATCAATCTTCCCATGTTTTCTTCCATCTGCTACCTCTGTAGCTTTTCTTCTTCCTTCCTAATTACAACCCTTACATAGAATTCATGCCTCCTATCGAATTCACCTAGTATCATAACTCCTCCAAGTGGTAAAGACACCTCAAGACAAATGCTGGGCATAGAAGTCACAGAGCATAAATCTGCAAAGAAGTAAAAAGCTAACCTTTTCAAACAGTATGGCTTCTCTCTCACTTACCAACTTTATATTTCCCTGTATGGCCCCGGAAGATGACTGGTTAGCCAGAAACGGGTAAGATTCCTCAAGGGAGGAACAACCTAAGACAGGCACAGTCGCAGGGGGGCCATCAGGTGAGAAATTGGGGATCAACAGAGGTGAGGCTTAGAACCTCACCCCCCGTTTTGAGAGAAATCTTCTGCATCCGTGGATGTATTATTGCCCTTGTCTAGCTCGGATTAGCTCATAGTCTACAGGCACACACCTGATCATCTACATTTGCCCTCTTACAGCACTAAACTATGTTTTCTACCTTTATTTTGCATCTACCTACCACTTCAGCATTTTATTTAAAAAAATTATAATAATATTAATAAAGGGAGAAATGTGGGCTTCACATATAAATCAAGTATAAAAATCAAACAAATATTCATATTTGACCTGATTGTTTATAGTTCATAATGTGTGATCAAAACCGAAAGTTTCTGTGATGACTGCCCTTGCACTGTTCACCAGGTAAGAACTTATTCACTATGTAAGAATTTGTTCTCCATGTAAGATCTTGTTCGTTATGCTTCAGAAGATTGGAGACTGATGAGAATTAGGCTGGGGGTGGATTAATGATTGTGCATTGAGCATTGAGTCCCCTATACTGAATTTTATTGTTGTTAACAACCATTTGTTCAATAAATATAATACCCTCTCAAAAAAAAAAAACAACTTTTGGTCAGCCTGATGAAATAGGCGAGGCGGTCCCCCACGTGTGAGCCACACCCCCCAGGGGCAGGGGGAATCGTGGATGGAAGGGCGCCGGGAGCGCGGGGCATTGCCGAGTCACGTGGTGTGGGTGCTACTGCATTTTCAACAATCTTTTAATCTCGCTTCTTACATGAAGAACAAAGTCTCGTTCTGCTGCCAACACGTCTTGAACTCGTCTCCAACACTCGCTAACATCTTCAGAACAAAAAGAGACATGAGACGAGGAGCCGCTGCTGGTGGAATTCTGCAGCTGTCTGGTTGGCCTTGTCTCCTCTTGACGACACCACTTGCTTTCCATTCAGTTGTCGTGTAAGGTGGTGGCCCAGGCCCAGATGCAGACGACTCGTCGGGCATCAACACTTGAGAAGCACGGGTCTGAAGAAGGGGCTGGAAAACTTTCTGAAAAGGGCCTGAGGGTAAATATGTAGCCTTTTGGGCCGTACAGCTTCTGTACCAGATACTCAACTCTCTGCCCCACAGCTTGAAAATAGCCGTAGACCATGTGGAAATGAAGCATGGCTGTATTCCTACAAAATTTTATTGATAAAAACAGGTAATGGGCCAGCTTTATTCTGTGGGCTGTATTTGGTTGACCTCTGGTTTAAACTCTTTGCAAAATAAACTTATTTTCATTCTTTTTAATGTGAATTTTTTAGTAGAAAAGGTTGAGCAAATAGTAGCTCAGGAATACTCAGCTATCCAGTGGTACGCTGGTAAATGTTTAATAACTGGCTTCCCCATGGGTAAAAAATCCCCAGCTTGTAGCAACTGCAGATTTCCTTGGGGTAAATTTCCCACTATGGCCCATTTCAAGCTACCAACAAATATCACTGAACACAGATGTATTAGGGTTCCAGAGAAACAGAACAAAAGGAAATATATACACATATATACATATAACACACACACACACATATATAGATATCCTACTTATTTACCCTATTACATCTTTTTTATTTATCCTATTTAGGAGTTTTATTATGAGGAATTGGCTCTTGTGATCATGGAGCCTGAGAAGCCCCATGATTCACCACCTGCAAGCCGGCAACCCCAGAAAGCTGGGGGTACGTGTCCAGTCTGAATCTGGGGGCCCAAGAACTAGGAGATTCAAAGGCACAAGATCAAGTCCAAGGGCAGAAAGGCCAGAGTCCAAACAGTCAAGCAGAGGAAGAAGTTACCTTCCACCTCTTTGCTCTATTCAGACCCTCCAAGGACTGCCCGGCGCCCGTCCAGACCGAGGCGGGCCTACTGCTGCACTCAGTCTATGGATCGGAATGCCAGTCTCTTCTAGAAACACCCTCCCAGACACACCCAGAAATAATGCTCTACCAGCTATCTGCCCCCCTCAGTAAAGTTAACAAGTAACACTCACTCTCACAGCATTAGTGGGAGGAGACCCACACGATCAGCTCTCTCGAGCCACGTAAACCCTGAAGGTGTGTCTGCTGGGGTGAATATGTCCCCCAACATATCCTGTCTTCACAGAACGGCAGAATGTGGCCTCAGTTGGAAATAGGGTCTTTGCAGATATAATCAAGTTAAGATGAAGTCATACTGAATTAACAATTCAAAGATGGGCATCCTTATAAGAAGGAAATGTGTGCACACCAAGGCACACCAAGGAAAGATGACGTGAGGGACGGGCAGGCAAGCGGCCACTGAGGAACAAGGCAGAGACCGAGGGACGCAGCTACAAGCCGAGGACACCCAAGGATCGCCAGCAGCTGCCAGAAGCCAGGGAGAAGCAAGGAAGGCATCTGCCCAAGAGAGCCAGGAGAGGGGAGATGGCCCTGCTGACACCCTGATTTCCAACCTCTGACCCCCAGATTGTGAGATAAACTGCTGCTGTCTTGAACCACCCCCAGTTCATGGTAATTTGCTACGGCAACTGTGGGACTCAGTGGAAGCAGGTCGCACAGCCAGCAAGTGTCAGAACAGGCAAGCAGCTCAGAGGTGTTCCGTGCGAGGGCCCACGTCCTTAGCTATTTGGCTCTGTGGCTTCTCAGAGAGAAATGCAGAGGGAGAGGCTATTAGCCCGGCCGGCCACGTGCTGTGCACTGCCAGTCCAAGTGGGCTCCCGTGGGAAGGCCTGTGAATCCTCTGCTGACCAGTCCAGGACATGCAGGCCACCTGGAGTTGTCTGGACAAGATCACATGGCACAGATGGGCCTGCAGTGCCAATGGGCACCACCCTCAAGTTCAGGGTGACCTCAGGACTTCCCATGTCCAAGCCCCTCTGAAGCTCCCAGAGAACAACAAGCCGGTGCATAGCTGCCGGACAAAAGCAGACCTCGATGATGAGCAGAGCCACCACCGCAACAGCCCAGGACCTGGCTGGGGCTGCCCTTCTACCTCCCGTCCTTGGACTGTATTTCATTTAAAAACTTCTCTGCCAGTCTTTCGTTTTTTTCTTTAAATGAGACAGCCCTTCTCCCTTACTCCCCATTTTGTTCCAGGAGATTTGGCTCTGGTGGTGGTTGTTACTTTGTTTGAAAGGCAAGAAGGTGAACTAGCTTCTCTGGCCTGAGACCTCTCAGAGAAGGTGTCAAGTGCTCCACTAATCACTCCTCAAGGCTCGATACGGTCGGAGGAGCAAGGTGCAGGGAGTGGGATGGCGGGCTGTGCGGCCCCCAATTCCACCTGGCGCGTGGCAGGGCTGTTCGCAGATGTGGCTCCCAGAGCGGTCCAGGCAAATGACTCAGACCACACGCGGGTCCTGTCGCCTGGGGGCCCCCAGCCCACACTGTGGACTTCAGGGCCAACCAGGAGTACTGCTTGGTGCTAAGAATCACACGCCGTCCCAGAAGCCATCCCACAAACCTACAGGTGAGCACCTCAAGAAGTCCACACCATTCTCCACTTGGCAGGAAATCAAGGAACAGATGAGATTTGCCAGCTATACCTGTTAAGTTACCAGCCCTCCAGACACAGGCTGCACACCAGTCACTTGTATCCCCAGGGAGGTCGTAGGGATTGCAGCGCTCTGCAGAGTGGATCTCTGAGCACGTACCCTTGTCACACGCTCTCTGTGTCACTGGGCTGTGCACTGAAGCTTGAGAAGCACCGATCAGGACCACACCCCCTTCTGACTGTTTAAAGCCCAACAGAGAGTAAATCAGCCCCTGCCCCAGAATATGTCAACCAAGATGCAAGCTGGGGACTGGAATAGAAAACAAGGTCTCCATTAGACTCTTTTATAAACCAGCATTCCTCAGAGATTTCCTTCAGTGATGCCTGGAATTACCAAACCGTGGAGTTTTTCTTTCTGCCCAAGCACGCAGTGCATTTTCCCTGACTGATTTGCTTACTGTTTAGAATATTCTGTTTGCCATGATTACAAGTGCTCTGGGCGGTCACACATGTGTTCTGCGTCCTTTCCTCATCCTCTGCACATGGCTGTCTCCCTGCTGATGCCTGCTGTGTGGGACATAAAGACCGCCCTGCCACCATCCCCACCGTAAAGGACTCCTCTCTCTGGCCCAGGAAAGCATCTTGAGCTTTGCCCACTTCCTGGAAAGGGATTCAGCTCATCATATGTGTTTGCCTTCACTGGAGCTGTGAAATTTGCATCCTATTCATAATTATATGAAACACCCAATGCAGGCTTGGGATGGCTCTCTGCAGCCACCTTGCCAAGAATGTCAGAGTCAACAGCAATGCCAATGACCAGGGATGCTCTGCTTGGACTAAAAGTCTGGCTGTGCCAACACCTTCTCCACGTGTGGTGAGAAGAATCCCTCCCACACTGTGTTGTAACGGGAGATGCCCAGCCCGGTGTCTGGGGGAGGGAGAGAGGCATGGTCCAACGTGGTTCATCTCAGGGCAGGTGCAGCCTGTAAACGCAGGAGCTTCCTGGGGTAAAGGGCTGGGAGAGGAGGGCTGCAGGTGACTGGACTGCAGGTGAACAGGACCAGAGGCAGAGCCACCATGCAGCCCCTCACTTCAAAGCTCCTCCCAAGGCCTGGGGCAGGGCCCAGGAGTGCGTTTGTGTGGGCACAGGCTTGGCAAAACTTGCAGAGGAAAAGATTTCAACTTTGGTTGGTCGAGACCACTGTCTTGTTCTGGTCTGAATTCCCAGATAGTCACCGTGTAAACCAATAAACACACAGGCTTACGGAGGTAATGAATGGAACCCGCCAGAGGATGTGTGTGTGGCGGGGGCGGGGGAGGGGGCTACCTTAAATGTGATGGTCCAAGGATATGATGCTTAAGCAGAAGCAAGGAGAATGGAGAGGGACCCAACAGGCAAAGAGCTGGGGAAGACCACTGCAGGCAGTGGGAGCAGCATGTGCAAATGTCCTGAGGCTAAAGGGAGGGAGGGCGTTATAATGTTCAGGCAGAATAAGAAGGCCAGTGGGGTTAAACAGAGGGCAGCAAGGGGCCGGGTGGTGGGGGGAGATGCACTTAAGTGCTCCGCAAGGAGCTGGCATGAGTTAGCACCCTGTGTATGCAGCCACAGTCCATGTGCACACGAATACCACACAAAGCCCTAAACTTGACTGAGCGTGATGCACTGACTCCCGTGTTCTGTTCCAGCAAATGTTCAAAGTCGTCCTCAGTCTGGTTAATTACATACAAACGCCTTTCTTGACCAGTCAACCCAGTATTTATGTGTAATTCTGAGAGATGAGCCTTACCAAAATGGGAGGAAGAACCTTTCAACTAAACATCTTTTGTGGCAACTGGAAGATGGGGCCTTTATTGTCAACTCCAGCTGGTGCCACTAAAGGAAAACCAAGGACAGTCACAGGGTGATTGGGACCTTTCTCCAAATACTGAAGTTGAGTGGATCCTTCTCTAAACACCACCGGCCCACGAACATCAGTTTCCCTCATCTGGAGAGGATATAAGACTTAGTTCCCCTTGTATTTATTTTTAAGCTAAGGAATTTGTATTCTTCTTGTTTCCTTTTGGAGTCCTTTGCTGGTCTCGTCTTCAGAGGACACAAGAAAAGTATGTCCAGAGGACACAAGACAAGGGTGTCCCGAGGACAGGGGAAGGTGACTTGTATGCTATTCCCATTTTTCCCAGCAGCTAAAAATGGAAGCATGAACTCCCATTGCGGCTGTTCCCTGAGCATCTCTGACAAGCATCAGCCAAACGGCCGGCTGCAGACACAATGGAAGATACCCCTCCCAGCCCACCCGCCTGGTGTGCAGAGCCCTTAGAGAGGAGAGCCTGGTACTTCTTTATAAGAGGGCTGTGGCCTTGGAGGAAAAACAGTGGATCACCAGGAGGTCTAAAGTGGTTGCCACAAAAGGAAATGTGGATGAGAGACCCTCCACTGAGGCCGGCTGCTGTGAGTGGCCCACCACTGGCCTCCCAGGCACACGCTGGAGGCACCCATGCAGCATGACATACAAGAGCCCCTGGTCTTCTCAGCCTTCCCTTCCACAAACCTTGACTCCAAGAAGATGTGTTATGTTGCATGATTCCACGTGGTTGAAAGTACCCCTCAGCACACACACAGCAGAACACATGAACTGTCACATGAATGCAATGAATCAATACCCTGGCTTGAAGACATAGAAGTATGCACACAATGTCATGGGTTCAAATAAAGCCACGGTGTCTGTAACGCCTGTAGCACCTGCTGACCATGACTCACCCAACGGCTTTCTCCAGGAGCACGTCTGTGTGCTCCCACGTGGACGGCCAGGTCCCTTTACCTCTGAGCGCACATATATGGCATCAACACACACGTCGAATGGCCATTCCAACTGCCAGTCTTATCCAGGCAAATGCCCAAGAGAAATCCAACATCTGGGCCAGGAAACCCCGCTCACCACAGTGGAGAGACGCGGTGCACAGAGGATGCAGATATCCAGGTGTGGGTGGATGTGGGCCATGAGATGGCTTTCCCATGGGTGTCCACACAGCACCTGGGTGCCCCTCCACCCCCCAATCGGGTAGGAACCTATCGCTCTCGATCAGCCCTGACAAAGCATATTGCAACACACTGGCTTGGCCACTGCAATTGAACTAATCGGGAACAAAGCCTGAGTACTCCTATTTGCCAAGTCACTGCCTGGTTCGTTGGCTGGGCAGACTTCACGGGTAGAGAGCCTGAAGATTATATCCAAGGATCAGAATGTTTTCTGCGCAGGAGACATAGACGCAGGCAAGTCCCTGCATGCTAGGCCCTGTGCTGTCGGAGGGGATTTCTTTCACTCAAGGAATGTTTCACTGCATCCCCATCAAGGGCCCAGCACAGAGCTTTACACTGGGTGGGCACTAGTGAGGGGCCTGCAGGGCTCTCTGCACCTGGAGATTAATTCTGGTAAAAGACAACAACAGAGGGCATGAAAACGGCGCTGCTGCGGCCGTCTACCATAGGGCCACGCAGGACAGGGCGGCTTAGAGGCGGGGCACGGGGTCAGGGAAAGCCTCCCCGGGGAGAAAACACCCAGGCGGAGGCCTCGAGAAGAGAAGCAACCGCTAGGTGAAGGGCAGGACCTCCCAGAAGAGGGGGCAGGGCCTGCAAAAGGCCTTGGCGGGGGTGTGCTGGGGGGACTCCATCCACTGCAGAACCTGAAGCGTGACCAGTGTGGCTGTGGCATGGGGTCAGGGTCACTGTGACTGAGACCCCAGGGTGGCACGCAGTGATGCCATTCAGCAGGCAGCCAGCTTTGATAGGAGACACGGGAATAAAAGGAGAAGGCATTTGAGGCACTTTTCAAGCTTTCCAGAAAAACTGCATTTACGAAGGTCCTGACGTGGGGGCCCCACCGTGAGCTGCAAAGCCCTGTGAGCAGGCCTGCGCCCGGCTGGCTACTGCAGCTTCGTGTGGCCTCACCGGCCAGTCCGGTCAGCCCCTCGCCGCTGGGCAGGGTTCCCTTCATGCATCACTCACGGGGCTCCGCGTTAATGTCGGAGCACCGCTTACCCTGTGTGCTGCCCCATTAGCTTGAGCAAATAACCACACACTTATTTTTAAGGGCCCAGCTTACCACTCTGGCTTGATCTACCAGACGGCTTTCCGCTCTCCCCAAATCACCAGGGTTGGGGGGAAGGGAGGGAGGGAGAGAGAGGGAGAACCACCTGGTGTGCAGGAAGATTCCAGAACCACCTGTGGACTATTTTCACCCTTCTAGGATTTTTACCTTAGAAATTCATCATTCTCTTCTCCCCCTTTTGGGTGACAGACTGTTATTTCATGTATTGCTGAGAAGATAATTCAGAATTCTGTTTATTCTAATGTGGTTCAAAATGTCTGTGACTAGCATTTGAAAATAGCTCTGGGTGTTAAATACTGGCAGCCAGAAAGCTTTGGAACCTGTTTCTCACCATCTCCCGGTCTGCCAGCCGCCGTCAGTTTGTCTGTCTGCGTTTGCAGGAAAACCAGGCTCCTCTGTCACAGGCTTTGCACGTGGCTCAGGGGGATGCGTGTGGTGGTGAGGGTGCAGCTGCAGAGGTCGCTCTGTTTGGACGGCACTGTGCCCCCGTCTCCGTGAGCTGAGCTCGGAGCTTGGCACTGGGGCCGTCACAGGGAACGAGCCCGATGCCAGCCTGTCCTCTTGAAGCTTTCAGTGTGAAGGGAAGGCAGAAGTGCAGGGCACCCACAGTCAGCATGGTGGCGGGGCTCCCGTCCTTCACTCGTTTCATTTCTGGTAGAGCAGCGTGCCAGTTTGGGGACAAGGGGAATGGGGAGCAGAGAGGAGGGCAGGGGCCAAGCCTGAGGTCAGAAAGTCCAAGGGGACAGCGTGAGGGGTCCCCCACTGCTGAGTGTCTGGGGCAGGTAAAGGGGGAAGAACACAAGTCAGGGGTAGGAACATCAGAGACACGACAGCCAGGCCCGCGGGAGGGCGCTGGGTATGGAGAGGTCTGGGAAACACCAGCTGTAAGATCGACGTCCACACCCAGCTCCTTGGCGCATCTCCAATGGGCAGGTGGGCAGCTGGACAGGTGAGCCAGTCACAGGGCTCAGGGGCGGGTACCCACCTCACCAGTTTCATTTCTTGCTGTTTCCTCTTTTTCTGTGACTCCCAGACACAAGAACCCCATTCCAGCTCCTTGAATTCTAAGCTCCCTCCTGCCGTCGCCTCTGCCCGGAGCACCCTTTCCCTCTCGTACTCCCAGTGCGATCACCGCCTCCTCCTCCAGGAATGCTTCCCTGCCTGCCCCTTCCCTGAGACTACCTTAAATCCTCCTCTCGTTTGTTCTCACAGCACCAGGCGCTGCACCTCCCAGTGCTCGTTAGCACTGAACTTCACATGTATTCACATACACTTTTTAAAAATGGTTATCTGTCTTTTCTCTATTAGATTTGAGCTATGAAGACAGGCAAGGACCACATCTGGTTTTGCTCAACATGGAATCTACATGGTAAGAGTGAAACCAAGAGTTTTTAATGGACAGATGTGTATGTAAACAAGTTGATGTGCTAAGAGAATGCTGCCGGGCCTCTGAGCAGAGGGTTTGGAGGGAACCACCCCTGCAATGGTGCATTTCCTCTGGACTCTAGAGGAGTGGCTAGGAGAGGGCAAGTGGCCATGACCTTCAGTCATCCTACAAGCATCACCACAATCCCAGTTCTCAGGAATCCAGGCCTCTGCTGATCTCTTCTTCCTATCACTTAAACTAGAACCACTCCTAAGTCAACCAGTTTGACATTTTAACCCCTAACCATTAGGCAATGTAATATTAAGACTGAACTTGCCTGGTAAACAGCTCTGAGCATGAAAATACATCGACACGCAGAGACCACGGGCTCCCCTGGACCCTGGCATACACTTCACCACCGTGCTCTGGGGAAGTCTCCCTGGTGCCAGGGGCTCCAACTCTTGAACCAAAGCTGAAAAGCACCTCTCTCCTGTCACTCCCCAGCCACCGCCCTTATTCCACCCAGACTGTTAGGAAACATCCCTTGCTCAGCCACGCAGAGGGGCAGACCTGAGGAGCAGCTCTTCAGCCAGCGCCCTGCCCCGTTCCCGGTAAGGCACCCCAGGATCCTGACTGAACACCAAGAACCAGATGACCCATCCAGGTCTGCTGCGTGCCATGTTCTCCAACGTCCAGGCCAAATGAGCTCCATGCACTGCCGGGGCCTGTCAGTGGTTTATCCTGCACCCAGGCCTGCTGTGCAGACACTGACTGTTAAGTATCAACGCATCTTCACAGTTCCGGTGCCCGTCTGCAGAAGGAAATGGCCTGGGAGTGTGAATGGAGGTTCAGGGCTCCCGGGTTACTTCTGGGAAGCATGCACAGTGGAGGCAAAACGGAAAGACACACGAGCCTGAGGAGAAGGAGCCCAGCCACCTGGTCCCCTTTGCTGCCCTCTGTGCCAGCCTAGCAGGCCTGGCTCACAGCTCACGCTGGGAGGGAAGATGCCAACTGGTCCAAGTCAGAATGCCCTCCACAGCCAGGGGGCATCAGCCCCTCAACGTTCTGCCAAGACACTCATTTTCCGGAAATGCTTACCAGGATCTTCCTACAGAACTATAAAATGAGATTGAAGAAACACGTTCCTATCTGTTCATATTCATCCCATTTCAAAAGACAAGGCCCTACTGGATGCCTGTGGGGTGGGGCTTGGTGGGGGGGGGGTTCCTTAGAAGACAGAGGAATTTCCGTCTAGAATCTGGTGGCAAGGGAAACATTTAACATCCTTCACCAAGACTAGAGACTCACATGCTATAAAAAAGAAAGAAAAGGAGGAATAAAACTTGAAAAATTTTATAATGACAAAAGCCTTTACAAACAATGTCAATAAAAGATAGATTTATTATAAATAAAGGATTTATAAAAAAAAAAAAAAAGAAATATAGATCTTCCTGGATGTATGACTGGGCTACGTCCCAATAAACCCATCATAAGTTGAAAATATCACAAATGGAAAATGCACTTAATACACATACCCTATTAAACAGCATCGCTTGGACTAGCCTACCTTAAACACGCTCGGGACACTTCCATTAACCTCCAGTTTGGCAAAAATCATCTAACACGAAGACTGTTTTATAGGACAATGCTGACTCATGTAATTTATTGAACACTTGACTGAGACTGAGAGGCAGGATGGGCCAGTTGGTACAGATCGGTGGTCAGCGTGTCAGCTGACCCTCATGACTGCCCGGGGGACAAGGAGCAGCATCTCGCCACTGCCCAGGAAGGCCTGCAGAGCCTGCCAATAGCCTGGGGAAAA
This sequence comes from Manis javanica, assembly GCF_040802235.1. Taxonomy (NCBI): domain Eukaryota; kingdom Metazoa; phylum Chordata; class Mammalia; order Pholidota; family Manidae; genus Manis; species Manis javanica. The sequence continues at coordinate 2,808,945 of NC_133160.1, forward strand.
GATCACAATTCAAAATTCAAAGTAAGGCTTCTACTGAATGCATATCACTTTCATGCCGTCGTAAAGTTAAAAAATTGTAAGTCAAACCATTGTAAGCCAGGAACTGCGTGTATTTGCAATGTAGATAATAGGCAACGGGTTAATAGTTGTAATATACACAGACCTCTTACCAAAATGACACAAAGAAACAACCCAGTAGTCTGTAAATGAACAAAAGGACTTGAATAGGTAATTCAATAGTATATACAAATGGCCAACAGACAAAAGAAAAATTTCTCGAACTCAGTGGTCATCAGGAAATGCTAATTACAGTTACAATGAGCAATCGCTTTACACCCGACAACCTGGCAACGATTTAATAGCACATCAGCACCTACCACTGGTGGGGACCCAGGGAAGGGCACTCAAGGCTCCACGGGGCTGGTGGAAGTGCTGGTGTGTCCCAGCAACTGGTCACTTGGGAGGACACACGGACAGTGGAAATGCAAATCTGACGTCTGCCCGCCCCTTCTCCCATCAGTGCAGACTACACATCTCCGGACCTTGTCTGTTCCGGAGAGTCCTCCGTGGCCTGTTTCAGGCACCCAGCAAGCCTGTCTAGCGCCTCCTCATGCTTTGGATTTCTCAGGCACGGACACAGACGCCGTCCATCAGACGGCGTGCTGCCAGCTACAAACCCCTGCAGGGAACATGGACGTGTCCCTAAGAAAATTACCCCACACACCCCAAGTCCATCTCCTACATCATCTTATAAGCAGACCATCCAGTAACACTGGACAGTTGCTCAGGGCTTCCCCCCACCCCCGAGTTAAAGTGACCTGAGAGCCTAGCAAAGGTGTCCCCCAGCCCGAAGGCACGCTCCCAGCCCCCACATGCTCACTGCCAACCCATTCAGCAGGCCAGGAAGTATGCAGAACACCTGGTGTGCAGCTGCCTGTATCACCGACTTTCCTCTCTGCCAACTACTCTCCATCCGCCTAAAATACACTAATACTCACGTTAATGCCCAACCATCTAATCCCACCCTTTCCTCACAACACTACCCTTGATTTCTCCTCTGCACCTTCAAACTTCACAAAAACTCGTGTCCACTGACTAAATCTTTCTGTTCATGCACCACTTTTTATGTCTTTGCCCCCCTCAACAGACCCTCACAATGCTCAGTGGAGACCACCAGCAATTCCTAGGTGTCCACAGCCAATGCCCATCCCCCATCACTGTCCTCCTTGACCTTCCAAGCATTTGGTCTAAGAGTAGAGCTTCTTTATCACAGTATCACACCTAGAACTCAGTGGGTGCTGGGTAAGAGTTCGTGGATTAAATGCATGATTAAACAAAGAAATAAATGTGTATATGAATGGGAATGAATAAAGACATCCCAAAATAAGACCCTGGCCAAACTTCCTCTATCTAATGTAGAATAAAGGGGGCTATTTGGAATCTCTCTTTTTTAAAACCAACATTTAAAATGTACCTTTACACCTCTGTTCATGGTTCCAAAAAAAAAAGATGGAAAAAGAGATAACTCTGAGGTCAACTGTAAAGAAAGTAACTCTGTCACTACCACAAAACACCACAGATCTCACAATCAACTCCACACCATGCTCACTCTGAAGAACGAGACGTCTGTCACTTTGCAGTCCCATCAGCTCCACAGATGTCCCTTCCTACATGCCTCTTCTCTTCCTTCCCGGTGAGTAAATCAAGTGATCAGACACCTGCTCATCATCCCTTGAGGTAAGGAGGACTCATCCAGGTCTTCCAATGTTCCCTGCACTGGAAAACAGACGGTGAGATCTCCTGCCTGGAACTACTAGGTAACCAACAGGTACAATGGACAGTATAAAGAATTAAACTCAGGGTAGGTTAGTGTTAACAGCTAAACGGGAAGGCAGCAAGGAAGACAGAGTGGGTGTTGGGGTGCAATTGTAGACAGGTGCCCAGAAAACGCCCAGCAAGAAGACAGCATCCGACCTGAAGGAGGAAAGGGCAGAGGGCAATCAGAAGCCTCAGCCCGGCTGGTGATGGGACTGAGCGCTTGTCTTGCTCCCCCAGATGCAGAGATGCTGCACCCGGTGTGTTAGTGATACCTGGGCTTTGGTCCCCTGCAGCTTGGTGCCCCCTGCCTGCTGCCACGACCCATCGTCTTGGTGATTGGGGCATCTCTATAGTTCTCCAGTCTCCATGGGGACCGGAACCTTGCCCGAAGCTCAGCGTCCTGCAGGGGGCGCTGTCTCCTTGCCAGGGCCTTGCAATTCCCTCCTCTGGGTGATGCCTCCTGCCTCCCTAAGTTCCACTCCTCGTTACAGGACTGAGATAAACAGACTGATCTAAAAAAAAATCATGACATAGCCCATTTGACTTTGGTTTCCACTGCTTCCAGAAGCTTCTCAGATAAGAGAGCCAGGCCCCCCTTGGCCATCCATTTAGACACCCTCCACCATTCTGTTCTAGGCATGGAGCATTGATGCAGCAGGTCCCGTTGCCATCTTCCCCTCCCACCCAGCCCCATCATGGGGAAGAAAAAGACCCGGGTGTGTCCCACTCCCACTGTCCCTGTCATTAGCATGCTCTCTTTCTGTATATGCACATGGTGCCATCACAGCCGCAGCCGGGGAGGTAAGCACCAGTGTCCAGTCTACCTCCAGCGGGACAGGGTAGAACGAGGCGACCTGCCCAGGTTCACACAGGTAGGGGCGTGGAGATGGGCAGCATGGCCCCAGGTCTACATTCTTGGCCACCAAGCCATGTTGCCTGACAGTAGCAGAAGAGAGAGTTGCTGTACCCTTCCTGCGTGGCATGGTGCCTGACATATAGGAGCCATACTATTAATATCTGTTGAATGAAGAAGAAGGGAGGGAAGAAAGGTAGTAGGGAGGGATGCACAACAAGGACCTGGAGGGGCACCAATCTTCCTGCTCAGAACTGAAGACACAGCCAACCCAGCAAACCCAGGCGCATGCTCACAGGCCTGCCAATACATTAGGCAGATGCAAAACTCGGCACATAACTTATCTTCAGTTCGTACAAGTTGGGGGCATCTCCTTCCATGTTTGAATTTCATGCATAAAATTTGCATGCATAAAAGCTCCTGCCAGATGCTCACAGGTGATGGACTTACAGCTCATATCGTTCTGAAAAGTGTGACAGGTCACTTCCCCAGGTCACTGGTAAGAAAATCGTGCGATGGCAGGGCAGGCTTTCTACTCACATAACCTTTCTGGCCTTTAAGGTAGAGCAATTGAAAGGAAATGCAGGACTGCAGAGATCCTCCCTGAGAAACAGACTCCCGGCATGGGTCCTAATCTTTCCAGGCGCCGTGCATTAATGGAGCACGCACCCCCAGGCTGGGGAGTCCTGCTTGGTGCAGAAAGGTCACCCTGTGTCATTTTCTGACTCCCTATGACACTCGAGGAGGGAAAATGCTGATAAAGGTTGAGACCCTCGCAGGGAGACCCAGCCCTTCCCAGCAGGGAGTGTCCACTCACACAGAGGCTTGTTGGTCAGAGAGCAGCCCAAGGTGGGAAGGAGCAATCGCCCGGGCCCAGAGGCAGATGGCCCGGAGGTCTCCAGGACCAAACAGCTGGAGAAGCGAGGCGCCCTCTCCATCAAAGCCCTGGAGAAGTGAGGGCTACATAACCCTGCATGTGGGGCTCATGCCAAGACCCAGGAGTCATCACACAAAACTGCCTCTCCCATCATGCTGTGCTCCTGGGCCTGAGATCTGAGGTCCAGGACGATGGGCTCAGATCCCAGCTCACCACCGTCTCAATTCAGCAGATTATTTCATCTCTCTGAGCCTGAAGTTCCGCACCTCTAAAGCAGGAATAATAACATATATTCCAGAGTAAAATTAAATGAGAAATTAAGTAAGTGTGCCCGCCACTACTGCACTAACATCTTAGTCGACACACACAGCAATGTGTATGGGTCCTTTATAACTTTTTTCAGTTCTTCTGATAAAGAGGGAAGCCCGTTTCATGACAGCATATCTTTGACACCCACATTTACTCATTTATCTTTTCAAAAAAGAAAATAGATCTTGAGTTCAGATCCTGTGATAATTAATGATATTTAGCAAATGTATATTTACTTTTTATTTTATTCAGTCTCTCTGTTATCTCCTATTAATACAAATACTAGTTTTCCATCTAAAGTATTGACTCCTTTTCAAATAAATTAATTTCAGCTTTAGAGTCAACTAACGGAATCCAAATGCACATTACTAAGTGAAGGAACCAATCTGATTCCAACCGCATTGCATTCTGGAGAAGGCAAAACCTTGGATATGGCACAAAGATCAGCGGTTGCCAGGAACTTGGGAGGCAGTGACCAGGCAGCGCACAGAGGACTTTCAGGGCAGGGAAACTACTCCATATATTATGGACACCTGTCACTATACATTTGTCCAAAGCAGTATGTGCACACCACCAAGAGTGAGTCCTCAGGTACACTATGGACCTTGGGCGACAGTGACATGGGGAAGCAGGTTCGTTAGTGGTAACAAGTGTCCCAGCTGGTACGGGTGCTGGTAATGGAGAAGGCTGCGTATGTGGGGGGCAGGCTGTGTGTAGGGATCTCTGTACCTTCTTCTCAGCATTGCTGTGAACCTAAACCTGCTCTAAAAATTAAAGTCCTTTTTTTAAAAGTCTACTAAGAGGAGACAATAAGTAACTAATAAAAGGGGTAATACATAGATATGACAAACTTGTGAGAATGGAGTGTGGTGCCAACGGACATGGCCCAAACCGTGGAGGAAGGACGTCAATGCTAAAGCCGGGAAAGTGCTGCCACTGGCGGCCCATTCAGTGCAGCGCCCGGCGCGCGGGAGCAGAGTTGTTCGCGTGTGTGAATGCAGGGAGGGAGGAGAAGAGAGGAGGGCCTCAGACCCAAACCAGGGCCCTGTGCTGGGGAGATGGCAGGCCCTGCAGGTGGGTTCGGGATGCAGAATGGGCCTGGGCTGGAGGCCGGGGGACAGGCTGGCACAGCCATCTCCTGCCACTGTGTGTCCATTTTCCTGCTGGCAGCAGGTTACAGAGACCCTGTGTTTCTGCTCAGCTGCTGTCCAACCTCCAGAAACCTTTCTGGGGTGTCAAGAGGCAGCTGTGTGGTGGCTGCCAAGGCAGTGACAAGGATGTGCTCTTCCCAGATCGCAGCCAGGGAAGGGGGCTTCCTACAGATGCCATACCCCACGGTGGCTTCGGGTCCTGAGCCCCCTGGGCTGTGGTGGTGTGGTTGCCCTGGTGGGGCGGCTGTGCAGGCAGTGCTTGGGGTGCCCCAGGGCCCAGCCAGATCTGCACTCCACCTCTTCCAAAAACAACCGTGCCTATCTGAGCTCCCACCCCGAACCCCATCACACCCCAACAAGCAGAGAGGCTCTGAGGGGTGCGGCCTGCCCCTGGCCTCAAGAAGCAAGGACCATGTCAACATGTGATGTGATTTGCTCAGGGCAAGAAGCCATGGTGCGTCACCCTGTCTGACCTCTGTCTGCCCGGGGCTGCTGTGCGGACTCAAGTAGCCTTCCTTGAACGTCTACAAGGCAAACCCACGTCAACTGAAGTCACGAGGAGCCGTGCCCTTGCCCACATGCTTGACTAGGGGGAATGGCACCCTCAGTGCACCTCGCAGCGTCCGTGGGCAGAGGGGGGATCAGAGGAGGGCACTAGGCCTTCCCACGCAGCCACCTTCCTGGCCTCTGCTCTCCTAAGAAATTCCCACGGCCCTTCCACAAATCAGAGGGTGAAGTGATGCTTCACAAAGGAAACACTCACACAGGTGTAGTTTCCACAGAAAAGAGATTGAAAGAGAGGAAAAGAGAGATGAGACTGACTGCACAGGGCTAACAAATGCCATTTTTAACACTACCAGGATAACCCCAGCTCTCCCCAGCTCTGCTCCACTCTGATTAACTTCTCCAGGACAAACACCTGGAAGTGACCCACCCTGGGCCCCCCTTAGTCTGCTCGTTTCTCTGCAGCTGCCACGGCATTGGCTCCACCACGTCGGATCTGTAATTACACCTCCTTAGGTGGGAGTCTCTGTGGCTGCTGCAAAGGCATTTATCAAGCAACACAATGCTATTTATTTCAACTCCCATTTGCTTCTTGCTGCAATTTTTATCTGGAGCTAATGCCCAACTGTTCATTTTGGTAGGGGAACTCAATACAAAGTTAATTACTAAAAAGAAAGAAAATGGGGAATCTGGCCACACTCCAGGCCATTTTTTCCAAAAACCCATTTCAAGGCAAGTGGAACCAAGCACAGAGGGCCGCGACATCAGCCGCACCTTTTAATAAGGGCAGGTGGGCCCAGGAGGGGCGCGGCACCCCACCACCTCCGCCAAGCCTCCTCGGAGGCCCACGCACAGGAAGTGGAATGGCGAGAACATGTAACTGGCTGCTTTTCACACTCTCATCATTAAGGCGCTGTAACATTTTTTCTCTCTCTTTTTTTTTTTTTGGTCTGTTTGTTCCTTCTCTCCTCACAGTCTTGGAATTGCAGGGGCCGAGAAATCTGGCTGTTAGCCTCCAAGACAATCAGGCTTGGTTGCCACATGCGTGACGCGCTCCTCCCGGCTCGGGCAGGTCTATCTCCAGCCGACCACTCCTCCGGTGGAGTGCCTGGTAAACGGACTCTCTCTCCAGGGAAGCAGTACTTTAGGGGGCTTGGAACCAGATACAAAAGGCTGGACAATCCGGGGATGAACGTGGCTGTGGACTGGTTCTTCCTTCCTTCCATTTCTCTGGATGTGATGTTTTTAAATAACACCAGGCAGTCCATGTTACTAACGTTGTCATTTTAAGCAACATTCTTCATTGGATTGGGAGCAATTACTTCACCAAAATGGATTTAATTGTTGTTCATATGTGTCACAATAAAAACAGAACAATAAAAATACCAGTGTTCAAAGACGAAGTATTTTGGTTGCTCTGAGTGGATATCCCTGAGGTTTTCAGCGGCTCCTATCAAAAGTCCCCCCACCCGTGCAGACACTGCAGAGCAAAGATGTGGTGTTCACGGGGCAGCGGCAGGGGGCGGCTCTGCAGGCGCCCTTGTGCACAGAACTCGCTCGTGGCGGCTGCGTGAGGATCCGTGCTGGGAACCCTCAGGACGGGTGAATGCACTGCACTTCAGAGGCTGGTCAAGCTGACCTCCACCAAGGGCTGGCCCGGGCGCTACTATGTAACAGGGGCTAATGAACATGGGAATGAATGAAATGATCAAGAATCCAACATCGGGACCCCTGCCTTAATGCCACAGGCAAAGACAATCTGAGGAGTCCTTAAATGTCACTCTGAGTCTGACTGGCCTAGACGGGGAGAAAACCACAGTCTCCGGCGCACCATTCCGCACCAACAACTCCTCTGTGCCACGAGCAGGGCAGCTTCACCTTGAACCAAACTCCCTATGCAGGGCTGCCAGCCACCAGCTCAGAACCCGCCTGGGCAACGTCGGCAAGCCTTCCCAGGTTCCTTAAGAGCAAGGGTGCCTTTGCAGCAACCATCCCTCCCCCACCCCTCAAAGGGCCACGACACAGTAACAACATGGGTCACTGCTGGCCTTTGGCTTTTCCAGCCCTCTCTGCCATGCAGTTCTCTGTCCCCTACAGCCACCATGTCCACCATGGCCCTACCCTAGGAAGCCTTCCCTGGTGACAATAAAGTGACATGAATAGAGTGCATGCTCGGGCTTCAGAAGGATGGAGCTGGGAGCTAAGCACCTGCTTCATTTCGTTATTGTCCACGCTCCCTTTTACCTCCCGTGGCTCTACTGTTCTCCAGTGGCAGCACCGCAGGCTGGCTGGGCTTACTGGGTCCTTCCCATTCCTTTTACGTGACCAGCTGAGTGAGAAAAGAGCCTCTGGGAGATCAGAAGCCGGGTGAGAGGAACCGACCTGCCTCCAACAGGCACCCTCTAGCTGCTGTGTAGATGCTGAAGTTGGGGGCAGGAAGACAGAGGCAGGGCACCCAGTTACCCCGGGCGGCTGCCATGTGTCGGCTTGGAGCTACGTAGGTTAGATTCTAGACGTATTTTGAAGAGAGGGCAGAAAGGTGTCGTGACTGGTTACCGGTGAGAAGGAGGAGCTGGGGAATGGCCACGTTTTTGGTTGGAGCCCCTGGAAGGAAAGCACTTAAATTTACTGCGATGAGGAAGACTTTAGGGGAGAAAATTTCGGGGTGGAAGTTAAGCTCCACACATGTCAAGTCTGAGACAGCTTCTGGACACCCAAGTGCACATGTGGGGTGTGTACGTCTCAGACTGAAGTCAGCCAGGGAGTGAGTGCAGATACAGAAGGGGTCCCCGGATTCAGCACCAGGAAATTCTAATGTGTGGAGGTCACACATTCCACATGTGAGAAAGATCCCACGACCAATGAAATAAAATCATAGTGAAGAACTAGCCGCGGAGTCAGAAGAACAACTAAGAGAAAACAATGGCCAATAGTCCGGGTACCGGCATCAGACCCGCTGCCCCACGCGCACCAGTGCCGGGAGAAGCACTTTTCTGAGGGGCTCTTGCTGTGACTGCCAAGAATGGAAGGATCTGGGCACTCTGCAGACCGCCTCTCGGGCCGTATTTGCGGCAAACAGCCCCAGGGTATGAGGCACTTTCTTCCCAAGACAAAGAGCAGGCTTGCTGACCACCTGACATACAAGCAGGGCTCCCCTGGGACTCGGGGTAAGGAGGGAGGCCAGTGCATGCAGGAAGCCTGTGCCGCTGCGTGTGCCGTGAGTGACCACGCTCTTCCGCTGTGACCCGGGAGCCGGTTCCTCCAGCATCCACGGAACATCCATGAATCCCAGACCCTGACAACTAACTGCGAGAACATGGGTCAAACTTTTCATCTCTTTCTGCCTCAGTTTCCTCATCTGCCAAATGGAAATAAAGGCACAGTCCCCATAAGGGCACAATTAGGATTAAATGAAATAATAAATAGAATCCATAGCTCCCTGTTCAGGACACAAGCAACTAGTAAGCGCTTAGGAAACGGCGATGTTGTTCTTCTCGTCAATGTGACAGAATAGCGGGAAAAAGTGCTGAGAAAATTGCTCACTTTTTTCTCTTTTCCTCTCTGAGTCTGTGACCTTCATCCAGGTCCACTTAAGGCATCCAGCTTACAAAAGAAATGCACAGGAAAAGGTAATAATCAGTTTCTAGTGACCTCTCGTCCCCACCACCGCTGCCTATGCCCCAGAAGAGACTGTGAAATAGTTGGCACTGCCCATGGTTTTAGAGCTCAGATAAAACCCAGGTTCAAAGGGGACAATCACTGTGCAACCAACACAACTTTCTCAAAGGCAAAAACGCTCCGGGCCCCCTCCTCTAGGTGCACCATGTGTGCAACCCGTGCCCCGATCACAGGCCGGCACAGGCCCCTCGTCCTTGAGACCTTCCCCTTCACGCACTCAGCTCTCCCTGTGACCTTCCAGAGCCCTTCGGCTCAGGACCTCAGCCAATGACTTACTTCAGGCTTCTGCCTTCCGGAGCCCTCCACCTTAGATCCGCCATGCCTGGGCAGCCCCGCCCTCTGCACCAGCCCCCCTGGTCCTATAAGTGAGCCCCCCTGCACAGCATCTCTTGGAACTTTGCCAGGTCAAAGACAACCTGTTTACATTTCATCAGATCTGATGGATCGGCATGCTTTGCATCTTAGAGAGGAACTGCGGGAGTCTGCAGTACCTCAGTGGGGCTCCCTTAAAGTCCCCTGGGAGATCTTAAAAATTCTCACCCCCAGGCCATACCCAGCCCGATCAAACAGTCTCTGGGGGCAGAAGCAGGAACCCCCAGGTGATTCCAATGGGCAGCCAAGCCACAGAAGCCCTGCACTAATGTGAGGGCGACTGGCTACATAAAAGCAGAAACTGCTGCTTGCATTCATTTTTACACCTCAACACCTAGCACATGCTTGGCACATAGAAAGTATGTAGCGACCACTGTGTTTGTTGAATGACGGTCTGATAACATCAAGTGAACTGGAAATAAGGTTAAAGATAAACAGACCACTTCAAATACCTCTCAAGGACAGACTGGACTTCCTGGTCTGCCCCTCTCATGGTGGGACCAGTATCTGAACTTCCCTGCCAAGTAAACTGTAACCTGCCCCCTTACTCAGAAGGAGGCCCCGCAGCTCCCTTCCCAAACTCAGCTGCCCTCACAGAGGCACAGCAAAGTCATCCCAAAGAGGGCAAACCAGCAGCTCTGCAACGCATGCCTCATCCGGTCCCACACCTCTAAATTAGATTGCAGTGACTTGCTGGAGAACGTGTTCATTTATGTGCTTCCATAAATCGTTCATTTCAGTGCTATATGTTCCTTTTTTATTACAGACGGAGCTAAAAAAAAAACCTTAAATAATCTACGTGAGCCATATTTTACCTTTTAAAAGATTTTTGCCTTCTAATCAGGCACTCAGTGGGATGGGCTTTGCAAGCAAAACATACCGACGCTTGGCTGGGTGAGTGCCCAGGTGGCCTCCTTGCTCCGTAGGACATGCCGATTTCATGTCAGGAGGACAGCTGACTGCCACCCTGGGCGCAGTGAGGAGCCCTGGTGGGCAGGCGAACTGCGGCTCATGCCTCCTCTCTGCCTACACTTCCTCTCTCTTTCAGGAAGTGAGTGCCTATGTTCTCAGGGATGTGTTTAAAAACTGACTGAAAGGAAGGTCATTCTTGGAGTTACCCTTTAAGGAATAAAGAAATGATACATACATATCATTTGATATATATAATATACACATTATATATTATACACTAATTTTATATGTATATAATATACATAATTTCTTAGAAGAACAAATAACATGTCTTTTGGACACTTTCTCCTTTTCTTACCAATAACAACTGGACCGAGAGAGCTTCCCCCTTACTGCGAGCCAGGCACTGCTGAGGCCCCCCGCCCGTCAGCGTGGGAGCTTTGTGAATCTCTGTGTCTCACTGAGTTCTCACGCGAGTGCATGTCTGGATGGGATTCCTGGCCTCTCCACTCTGTGGGCCTCAGACAGGGTGATCGGAGCCTCCCCTGGGCTCTGATGGGGCACAGGGTCCTTCTATTATGGCACCTGGACAGCAGACACCCTCTTAGCCAACCCAATAGGGGTCAAACATGTGAAGCAGAGAATCATTAATGTTAATATGTGCCTTAAACATTTTAACATAAAACATTTAGACATACGGTCAACTACACATCTGCCACCCTTTGAGGAAAAAAAATCCCCCTTTGCCTGCGATTTCAGTTTGCAGGTACCAACCTGTGATGCAGTTTCCAGTTTCCTTAAGCAGGTGCGAGGACTCAAACAGCATCTACAGCAACAGTGGGCAGGCCGCCAAGCGAGGACTGTGCTGTCTTTCCTTCAGTCCTTTAGGACTACCTCATAAAAATAAAATTTGAAGAAAATTTTAGTGCCTTGCCTTTTTTGAGTCCTTCCAAAACTTTAACTCTTTTTATAGAAACATCAGCCTTCTTCCTGTTTGCACTCGGATGTCACTGTTTTATGTAATATGTAGTCACATAATGTAACTGCACTAGCTAGTATGACTGACCTAAAGCTCTGAGCACAAGTATGTCCACCTCCTAGTAAGTGCCCAGGTCCACAGCTTGCAGAAGACTGGAGCACCCCAGGGGGCAATGCAGGAGGGGCACCAGCCTGCTGCGAGGTGGGGGTGAACAGGCGGAGTGGCGGAGGCAAATGATGACGGGGTTGCGCTCTCCCCAGTCCACACTGTCTGCCAGGCTGCAGGTATCCTAAAAGCCCTATTACTCTCCTAGCACAGCATCCGGCACAAAGTGGGCAAGTAATTAACATAAGTTGGAAGAATACAGGAAGGGCATCGATTCACGCAGCCAACTATGGGATTGATGGGGCAGCCTGGAGGCAGGGGCGAGAAGGTGGGTAAAGGGCCCTGCACCAAGGCTCTTCCCAAGTGCTGGCAAGTGGGGAGCCCCACACCCTTCCCTCCGGGTCCCCTAGTGTCAGTTCAGGGACTCCACTGACTTGGAAAGGGGATGAGTCCACCAGGGTTCGAGCAACTAGCAGAATGTTCCCTCCAACACCGGCCTCAGTGAGAGAGGCCACCGAGAGAGGGGAGAGAGGCCGTGGATGAGGTGCTCGGGTGGACGACGCGAGGGGCCAGCGGTGTTTACCAAGTGGCAGTGCTCCTGGGCTCTGCTGCGACTGATGGGGGCCGGGGACCATCGGCTCTGAGCTTAGGAATTGCAGCACATTGTCGAGGGGCAGGACTGCTGAGCTTCTCAGGATGGAAACCATGCTGAGATCTCAAAACACTCGTTTCAAAGAAACCCAAATGGCAGATGCCAAGAGGCACAAGCTCCCTGAGAGGACGGGGGCTGAGGCAGGGAGCCCCCACCTTCATTCAGCCAGCCAGGCAGTGGTGCTGGGTAAGAGTGGAGGCCACCAGACCCCAGCCCTTTGTCCCCCTCCAGTGACACCAAGTTTCCTTTCTCACCACTTCAGTGTGAACCAAAAGGCCAGAGGGATCCCAAACCCTCCCCCAGGAAACAATGATTATTCACACCACAAGAACAGCTAATATTCCCTGAGCCCCCACTGGCAGCACCAGATGCTGTTCGAAGTGCTTTGAGTGAATGATCCCTGCAGAGGTTGAACAGTGGCCTCCAGCCCCCAAAATACATTCACATCGTGGAAACTGTGGAAGTCACCTCATTTGGAAAAGTCTTTGCAGATATAATTTTGTTAGAGGTCTCAAGATGAGCTCGTCTTTGATTGCCTGGGAGGGACCTACATCCATAAAAGATGGAAGAGAAGACAGACATACAGAGAAGGCGGTGTGAGGACAGACGCAGAGACGGAAGCGGGGCAGCCCCCAGAGGCTGGAAGAGGCAGGAGGGATGCCCTGCCGAAGCCTCTGGGGGAGCAGGACCCCAAAGACACCTTGGTTTGGGACACCTGGCTTCCAGAACAGTGAGAGAACAAGTTTCTATTATTTTAAGCCACCAAATCTGTGGTAATGGTTACAGGGCCACAGGAAACTATTGTCATCTCATTTGGCTATTTCCATGGACATGAACCAGAAAGAGCAGTTCCAAACCTGCTATAAACGTGTCCCACTTATGTTCAGTCCCAGACACATACATGTGCTTTCTCAAAGCCTGATCACTAGTCAAACTTAGGCGTCTTCAAGAAGGAGAACTAAGTGTCCACCAGCATCGGATCAGGCTGCTGTAACAGGACACTGCAGACGGCACGGTTCGTGCGCAGCAGGCATCTGCTTCTCACAGCTCTGAAGGCTGGAAGTCCGTGGCAACGGCCCCTCTGGTGTCTGGGAGGGTTTCCTGGTCCGCGGTCTGTGGACGTCTTTGCACTGCGTCCTCACATTGGGAGGCGCACAGGAGATCTCTGGGTCTCTTTACAAGGACGCTAATCCCACTCAGGAGGCCCCAGCCTCAGGGCCAAACCCCTCCCAAAGGCTCCCCCATCAAATACCACGGCCCTGGGGACTAGATGTGAACACTGGGATTTCAGGGGGCACACATGCTCAGTCTATGCCTGTACCTTAAAAGAATGAGAATTTGAAGCTGCGTTTACAATATCGTAAATGTGATACATAAGCAGTATACAGACTAAGAGCCCCTGACGTGGCGTCCGTTTTGCTGTGTACTCCGAGCTGAAGGAGAGGGTCTGGTTGGTTTTGCCCTTAATGTCCTGATACCAGGAAGACACCGACATGCCGTGAGCATCTTGTTTCTCTGTGCCAACTTGGGAGAGTGATTAAAGGCAGGGCTGCAGACGTCCGACAGGCTTGGACGCAGCCCTGGATTCAAACCCTGCCTCCGGGTTCCCAGCTGTGTGATTTTCCACAAGCTCCTCGGAGTCTCAGCTCCTGGTCCCTGGCCCGTGTGACAGAGCCGATCACAGAACCCACTTCCTCTGGGGGTGGGGGTGAGGGGCGGAGCCCTGGGAGCAGAACAGGCCAGAGGTTCCATCACGGTCACCGTCACACCACCATGCCTATTCTGTCTCCTGCAAGCCCCTAACAACAGACACAGAAATGGTGGGATTCCCACTCCCTGCATCTCGAGTCCTGCCTTACAGGAATCTGCCTTCCAACCCCAACACGTGGGGTCAAGGTAGAGGCTCATCACCTTGGGGTGGCGTGACGATTAGATTTCATCATTTGTATCCTCATTAATGTCTGGTCATCATAATTAAGTAATTATGGCATCTACATGGGGGTGACAAACAAGTTTAAGAAATCAACAGTGTAGTCATACCCTTGAAAGGCTGGCCTGGGACTCCATGTGCTCTGCCCCAAACAGGAAGCCTCTGAACCCCAAACTCTCTCTGAACCCACGCAGTGCCGGTGACAAGAGGGGGAAGTGGGCGACCGTGTGTGCCACGGCCCTGCCGCCATGCCCACCCACCCCATCCCTTTCTCCTCCTCATGGAAATGGCACCGCTTTTCCCAGCGGCTTTCATCTCACGTGTGCGCCGGGCGCCGGTGGAAACTCCTGGCGCAGCGGGCTTTCATCTGCCAGGTGACGGTGGCCGTGAAAATGGCAGATGGCTTGAAAGATGCCAGCCGAGGAATAGGGCTCTTCAAGGTTCAAAGAAACAGCCGACATCAAAAAAGTTCTTTCTCCATATTCGCGGCATTTGCCATTTAATATCGCTCCATTTGACGTTAAGCTTCCTCTCAAACTTCCATTTTTAAAGCGTGCAAGTTCAGGTCCAAACGTTACCTTTACGTTCTAGCCTTTGCTGGAGGTGGCCCGGTGTCAAAGGAGGATCTCCCTTTCTGCCTGCCTTCCAGGTGGAGGAAGGTAGAACGGGCGGGTCTCTCGCTGGTCTCCTTTCTCCGGGCGAGAGGGCCTGGTTAGAAGTCTCACTCCAGCTTGGAAGTGACCTGCTGGTGGCAGCCTGCAGATGCACAGAGGAGAGGACAGCGCCTCTGGGCCCTCCACCCCCAGCAGCCATCCGGCCCCAGGCCCCTCGTTGCTGGCCTGTCTGTCCCACCAGCACTCTTGTCCTATTGAAATCCCTCTCCACACAGCAGGCACAGTGAACCTTTCAAAATTCAGCCTCATCATCTCACTCCTCTGCCTAAAACCCTCCAGTGACTTCTTACTATTTCCAAAATAAAGGCCCAATCCTCGCCGTAGCCCACGAGCTACTGCCCGGCTGTCCCCGCCCACTACTCCAGGGCCGCCTCAGCACGTGCACTCTCCGAATTCCCCTTTCAGCCCCTTCACCGCGGAGCCCCTCCCTGCCTCGGGACATCTGGCCGGGCTCTGGGTCCTCCTGGAACACTCGTCCCTGCGCATCTGCTTCTTCGCCCAGTCCTCCCTTCCTCACTGTCACGTCTCAGACTGAATGTCACTTCTTTAGGGGAGGTGTTCCCTTATCACCCCGCCACCCCCACCCAAACCAGGAGAGGCCTCCCTGTGCACATTCCCAAGAGCACCATGTCCCTCTCCTTGATGGCACACACAGTGGCAATTTCGCACATGCTAGTGGGACCCTTTCCCTTGTTTTTACCGCCTCTGCTGCTCTGGGTCCAATTTTGCTGCTTATCTTCAGAGTGCTGGGCACACAGAAGACACCCAACAGTTCTTTGTGAGTCAGTGAAAAACAAGATCTCCATGCCACCCACATGGAGCCCACACATTAGTGAGTCCACACCATCACTGGCTACTGACATGGCTGGTACACACGTAGGTTCCAGTAAGAGAATTCTAAGTTAACAGAGGCAATCAAAAATGTAATTCCGGTGTTTTAAAATCATGCAGCAGTGTGGCATGGGGTCCTAGGAATCAAACTTTGTGGAAGGTTGTCAAATAGTTGCAGGTAGATTAAAGCAAATGAAATGTTAAAGAGATTTGAAGCCAGGCCAGGGGAAGGACACTTGAAGGTTGTTCAAGGATGCTTTACGCGAATTATTATAGAATGTGCGCACCATCTCCGACCACCTAAAGGTCTGTCCTCTGGGGCAGGGCAGGCATTCGCTGAGAGGCTCTCAGTGGGCTGGGCTGGGGAAGAAGTCCGCAGAATTAGATTTCTGCACAACAGGTAGGACAAAATATTCCAGAGGGTGGAATTCTAACACTTATTCCTTGTGTTTTCTGCAGGATCTTAGCCCCACTGAGCCTCATTTTCCACACCTGTGAGACAGGGAATGGTGTTTTCCATCTCAAAATTAATATGAAGGTAAAATTAGAAATGATGATATCTTAGTCCTTTCAGGCTGCTCTAACAAAATACCACAGACTGGATAGCTTCAAACAACAGAATTGTATCTTTCACAGTTCTGGAAGCTGGGAAATCCAAGATCATGGCACCGGCGTATTCGCTGTTTGGTGAGGACTTCCTGGTTCACAGAGGCATCTTCTCGCTATGTCCTCCCCTGGTGGGGGGGAGAGGGAGCCCTCCGGAATGCCTTTCACAGGCACCGGTCCGGATCGCCCCACCCTCATGGCCTAATCATCTTCCAAAGCCCCACCTTCCAGTCCCATCACCTTGGGGACCAGGTTTCGACATGAATCTGAGAGAAACCTTCAAAGCATGGCAGATGCATGTAACAGTACTTTGTAAGCGCCTCGTATGGATGGAGGCTCATAGCTGTGACCTGGACCAACCTTTGTCTCTGAGCAGGGTCCTCAGCTGCCTCCAAGACCCTTGTTGCCCCTTCAGGATCAAAAGGGCATCAGGGAAAATCATCAGCAAAACCACAGGATAAAGCCTAGTGCTGGGCTTTGGGGTGAATGAGTAGAAAAGCCAAATACTCACCCATCACCAAACCCCTGCTCTCTCTCTGTTTACTATTTTTTGGATGATACTTTTCAATACTCTTGGGTCAAGCCCAGTGAATACTTCGGCTGTTCAGGGTCTCAGTCTCAGAACAGCAGAAGAGAAGCAGCAGCTCTGCACGTAGCCTGGGTCTTTCCATAGACCATGGGGTCTCTGGTCCAAGTCACTGCCTTGCTGTCCCCGTTTTTTTCCTCTACAAAATTGCTTCCATGTGAGAATATGCAAGTTTGTGGAGTCTGAAAGGGAATGAAACATTCATAAGATGCCCTTTGCTCTGAGCTTTGGTGCGAGAGCTCGTGTTCACAGCTACCTGTTGTTCTGAAGCAAACACTCAAGGCCACACAACCCTCTGTGTTCCTGGTGGATGCACACATGCGAGAGCCGAAGGACTACTAACTGCAGCAATGAATGGGGGTTTGTTGCTTGCGAAGATATGTGTTCTTGTAAAATCAAATCTCTGGTTCTTTTAAGACCATCAGTAAGTGTAAATGTGTTCGCTGCTCCTTGGAATGTCAGATGCAGAGCATGCTGTATCAATCAAATAAAATACTTGTTTTATACCAGAGTACAAAAAAAAATTAAGATATGGTTATTTTTCAGAAGGAGCAAATGGCATTAGTACCCCTCGATAAAGTGGCAATGGTAACAGCAGCTACTGCGTTTTGAGCTCTTGGCTTAGTGCAGGTCACTGTGCACACAGCATCGCAGTCCCTCTTCTACGGATGGGGAAACTGAGGTCCAGGGAGATCTGTTAACTGCTCAAGTCACAGTCACGTGGCTCACAAACGCAGCCCTCAGGCCGTGAGCTTAGCTCCACAGCCACCTTCCACTGTACTTCCCACACAAACTGGTGGTTTTCAAACATGTTCAGCTGTGAACAAGCCAGAACACCCTAAATAAATAATCAGTCATGGGGCTTTAAGATAAAGTTTTGTTGATGATTTTTCCCTGCTCCATGCATCTTTCAGTATTTAGCCCTTAGACAAATTTGTGTCTTTTGTTGTTGAGGAATTAAATGAGATTATGAATTTATGACTCCTTGCAGGAACATGTGGGGAGAACCCACTTGTGTGTGTGCAGTTTCTAGAGGTTGAGCAAAGCGGCCAAACCCTCCCACCTCCCCTTCGGAGACTGCTGCAGTCAGAGTCCAGGAACTCAGAGGCGGGTCAGCACAGGCGTAGAGGGGTCCCTGGGGTGGGTGTGCTGACCGCAGGGCACCCATGCTGTGTCCGAGGACTGGCCCTCCTGCAGAGCAGGGGAGGGCTCGGCAGACTAACAAGATGGACGTACCAGCGGTGGAGCACCGACCGCGTACCCCATCCCAGGAAGGCACTGGGGGCACAAACAAACCATAAAATGTGGTCCTTTGCACAAAGAGCGCACACAGCAGCTGGGGGGATAAGACATGGGTGTGGGGTGGGACAGAGAAGAAAGGCAAGGAGGGCAGGGAAATAAATGTCTGTTAACTCTGCCTTTTGTGCAGTGCCATCAGGTCTGGACCTCATCCTCCCTCTGATCTCAGAGCAATCCTCTCAGGAAGCTCTCAGCGTACCCACCTCACAGCTGGGGGAACTGAGGCTTAGAGAGGCTACACCAAGTGCTCCAGGTCTCCTGGCCAGCTTTCAAGGGGCAGACCAGACTTTAAATGCAGGTCTATGACCTCAGGCTTGTGCAAAGGGGCCACGTGTAACCCGCAACCTATAACCCAGGTTGAAGAAGGTCCTCCTGGTCCAGGCCTGCTTACAGTCCCATGGAGAACCATGCCCCACAATTACACAGAGCATCAAAAGACAAAGGCCCTTTGCATTTTGCTTGGAGCTACTCAGAGAACACCCAAGGGACCGCAGGGCTTCCCCCCAAGCCAGTCTTCCGTTTTAAATCCTTTCCTCTTCCCCTCACTCATTTCCCTTACCCTGTAGCTGTCCTCAGACTTGCTTTCATTTCCCTCTCAATTTCCAGCCTCAATTTATTCAATAATTCTCCCCAACCCCAGCCTCCTTCTGCTCTTCTGACTCCCTTTTGTTTTCTGATGAGCAAATCTTCCCCAAGCCCATTTTTTGGTAACAACTTACTCAGATTATTCTGTCCCATCTAGGCCTTCCCACCCACCATCCTGATGCCCACACCCTAGCTGAGGCCCAGGAGGGCGGGGGACATCCCCCGGCCCCGGGGGAAGGAGCTGGGCAGAAAACGGGCAACAGACATGGCAAATGTTTCCCCTTCCTTCCTGACCTGTCCTGGGGACCAAGCTAGAAGTGTCACGTGAGAGGTCTGAGGGGCAGCTGGTGACCAGCACGAGCAACTGGAGGCCATCCTGGGAGACCTCAAGAGGATGGACTTCGAGTCCACGTGCAAAGGATGGGTAGCATTCAGGGAAGAATAATAAATAATTTAAAAGAGGGCACAGCAAAGCGGGGAGCAGGGTCAGCTGGCGGACACCAGCCCCTCCACAACTAGACTGAGTTGGTCGAATGAGACTTTCAAACCTTAACGACCATTTTTAATCAATGACCTGGGTCTGAAAAGAGATTGACGGTGAGACAGCACCCACACTCCCATCAGGGGCTGTGGCTGTTCTCAGAAGTGCCCATTGCCCAACACGAAATAGCAGGCTAAAATTGGATAGGAAAATGAGTTTCTAATTCAGAAATACATAATACAGGCAGTTTCATTTTTTTTTTTTTCAAATTGACTTATCTCAGCAAATTGTGTCTTCTTCTATGTTAAAAACCTATAGGCTGATTCTAATTTAATTATCTCAAGTTTTTATTAGAATTATTGACAGAATTCGAAAGTAGAATGTGAAACACCTTTCTATCCTGCATGAGGCATGAGACTGGGGGCCACATCTGTCACCAGAACAAGGCTTTCAGTCCCACCACGGCCAGTTACTGCGACTACAGGCAGTGGATCGTCACATGGAAGGCATGGCCAGGAAGCTGCCTGCTAAGAAAAATGTATCCCCTAATTTCTAGGGGCCCAGAGCACGGTGCTACTGCAAAGACCCCCTGAAGCTGGTCCCTGGAGGACCGTGTCCGGGACTGTCCATCCCTCCTGGACAGGAGAAGAGGCCACCTGCAGCAAGCACAGGACAGGACCAGCAGGAGACCCCACATCCCAAGCTGCTGGAACACATCAAGTTTCTGTTGATAGATAAAAAGTCTCAATGTCAAATCCTGGGCCAGAAGCAGGACCCAGTCTGGGAGCTGCAGAAGCAGAAAGTCAAAGGCAGCAGAGGTGTCCTCAGAGGGAGAAGGCCTGTGACACACGCTTCCAGGGCCAGTGCAGGAGCACCGTGGGTGCCCGGAGTCCCGCGGCGAGCTGTGCAGCCCAGGGCCAGGCGGGAGGCAAGCTGCCGCCACAGCCCTAAGCAGCGACCGGGACTCCTTCTGCCACTTCTCTCTCCCCTCGCCCTCCATCTGCCTCCTGCCCTTCATCTCTGCTTCTCCCCAGGTCTCCCTCTCTCTTCCCTTCTCTCTCCCTGATTACATTTCAAATCCTTGGTGATCTAGCCCACCTCTCTCCCAACCTCATTCTCTGCTGATGCCTGTCTTGCCTGCCCCCATCCACTCCAGCTGGTGTCCACTCCTGCACAACACCCCCCAGTCCTCCTCAGTGCCCACCTGGGCTCTTCCCTCAAAGAGGCTCTTAAAACTCCTGCAGGACCAGCCCCCCACCCTGGGTCTCATCAGCCTCCCCTTGTCATACCCGCTGTGCCTCACCCCACATGCCCTCCCTCAGTGACTGCCCCTGTGTGCGTCAGGGCACCTCCCCGCATCTGAAGATGCCTGTTTACCGTCTTGCGTCAGTCTCCCCTGCTGGATTCTGAACCTGGAGAGCAGGCCTGGTGTCCTGATCAACACCGGTTCCCTACACGGAGATGGGTACTCGGTGCGTCACGGGTACTCAGACAGTGACAGACAAGGAGCGTGTCTCTGCCCTCCCCACCAAAACAAAACAGAACTGAACATGTCCTTGAACGTCAGGGTCGTCTCTACCCTGACATTCAGGCCTTCTCAATCCCATGTCCTTCCCGGGATTCTCTGTCACCTGGAAACCTTTTATTAGGTCAGGAAAGGTGTCCAAGATCCTCTGAAGCTGGAAGACGACATTCTCCACATGTGGCCTATACTGTCCCAGGCAGCATTTTGGAGCGAGTGGTCTCAAAATGCCTGTAGGTTCTGTGACGCCTGTCTTATTTCACTGGGTCCCCAGTTAGACCAAACTGTCGATTGCCATGTGCCACTCAAGGACATGTTCTGGAATAAAGCCCATGCAATGCCTGGCACACAGAGGGTCTCCACACATGCTTGCAAACCTTCCTCGATTCCTCTGGCCACCCGAACACACTAGAAAGCGCGCTTCCTTTTCCTTCCCACTGAGGGTGGAATATGACCCCACAGTGCCCGCAGGTCTGGTGGCTGATCTTTCCTGTTCCTGCCCAGTCACCTTGACTCCTTGGCACCTGTGATTTAGAAGCGCATGCTCATCTCAGCACAAATGAATTTTAAGGCATGTAGTCTTCTGTGATGTGAGAGCCAGATGGGGTTTTTATTGACTCGTGCCACCGCCGAGCATAATGAGGCAAGAAACCAGAGCTGCAGGGGGAGCGACCAGCAGACCGCGGGCAGCACGGGCAACCCTCCCACCGGGGGCGCCTGCGGTCACGCGGGACAGCACGAGGGACGGTGGGAAGGCCCCTGGCAGCTCTGACGGGATGGCTCTGAGACGCACTCCACACTGAAGCCTAAGGCCTCCCTGGTGACCGTCACCTGGCCATCTGGGGACTTAAAAAGATGGACAACTCCGAACCCTTCTTCTGTGAGCCAAACAGGAACACCTCCCTTGGCTGTCCTTGAGGCGGCGTGGCGGAACCCTGCGCGTCCCCACTGGGTCGCCTGGCCCTCAGGCTCCCCTGCCCGCAGCTCCTACAGCAGTGCCCGGAAAGCTCCCACCTCCCTGGCCTCGACTGCTTATTTTTCTGCATTGATTTTAAATAAAGGAAAACATACAGAAGAACAGTAAAAGCGTCCAATAATCATCACCTGTAACTAAACGTTAACAATTATCATTCTGGCGCTCTCATCCTGGCCCCGGAGGCAGCCACTATTACTTCACATACAAACAGAAATGAACAAATATATGTATTTATATGTCAACTACATACACTTGCCTATGCAGTTTCCATGCATGTAAATATATTACAGACTACACACACACATTAATAAACAACATACGGCACTGTTTGGCTCTTTTTAAAATTCACATAAATGGTATCGCATCATATATAATTTTGTGGAACTTGTTTTTTTCTCTCAACTTTGGGTTTTTGAGGCTTATCGTCAAAATTCTGATTGGCAGAGGAGCTGGCCAAGCTCCAGGTCAGAGCACCATCCTCCCAACTGTCAAGGGGTCCCCCCAAGGCCACACTCACTTCTGACATGTTCTGGGGTCCCCAAGATTCCTTCAGGTGTGATCATTCACTAGTGCACCTCCCAAAACCCAGGAAAGTGCTGTGTTTACAATTACAGTTTCATCATCACCAAAGTACACTAATCAGGACAGAGAAAAGGGGACCCATAAAGGGGAGTCTGGGAGAGATCCACATACAAAGCTTTCTGGTCGTCTCCACCCCGTGGGGTCCTGGACAGCGTCACCTCCTTCCGGCCCCACAGTGTGGCAGTGCTCCGGAGTGCAGCCAGTCCGGAAGCTCCCCCGGGCCTGTGGTGTCCAGAGGCTTAGCCGGGGCCTGATCACACGCTGCCCTCTTGGCCGTCTTGAGGCTCAGCCCTCCTGGAGGTCCAGGGCCCTTAGCCTCCACGTCCCCTTGAGATCCGCACCGCCTGGCACGGCCCAAAGGCCCCACCCTAAATCACACAGTTGGACCGTCCAGTGGCCCGAGCCCCCAGCAAACACGGACGCTCCTGTCAGGCAACACATTCCTGGGGCCCGGAGAGCACCTCCCAGACCCAAGCCCAGGCCAGGCCTCTCTCTGGATAAAGTGAATTCTTCACCCCTCACTCATTCACCTGGTCCTTTCACTTCAGCTTCTGTGTGGCATCTGTCACCCATGCTGTCTTTTGATGCTGGGACTCCCCTTAAGGCTCCACAAGATGGTTGCTTCCTCAGGAGGACCTCCTCACCCCAGAACCTGTGTTTCCCAAAGCGGGTTCCTCCGTCTACCTCCATCAGAGTTAAGCCAAAATGTATGCCCAGTCCCACATCAGCCCTGTGGGAAAGGATGACCAAAGACTGCATTTTTAATAAACTCCACAGGCCATTTTGATGTCTAACAAACCTGAGATCTGCTCTAGAACACACCTGGATTTGCTGTTTTAAATCAGGATGTTTGCATCACCCGGCAATGCACGACGCATGAGCAATGCTCAGAAATTACCAGTTCTTTCCACCTCCACTGAGGATTCCCAATCACTGATCCTGGTTTCAAGTTTAGAAAGCAAAATAAACACATTTGTTTCAATAAGAGGTTATTTCAAAATGTTCTTTGACTAACCTGAATGGCAGAGCTCCTGGAATAAGATAAAAATAAGTCCAATGTCTATTAATAATATTTAAGTTATTAATTTAGACACATATGTATATTTGAATGTCATAGAAAATATTAATTAGGAAACAGTAATTTTTCCATCTCTCACCTGATGAGATGATTTTGTCTCTGACATCAGTGCCTGCCCTCTCCGGGGCTACTGTCTGTGTCATCTAACACACTTCTGCAGAGCACACCACCTTATCTTTCACCTCAAATGTCTTCAATTAAGCACTTTTTGACACCACCTATGAATATGTTTCTGGAAACCACTTTCTAATCCAAGTGCTTATTTATATAATATGAAGACAGTTTGTTTTTCCTTTGTATTTTTCTTATAGGTATACATCAGTCATCTCCAGAATAACTACACCCTGTGTGTCTTCTTAAAGTGCTTCTTAAAAGGCTCATGTACAATAACACATGATGCTTGGAACTGTGAGTTCCCACCCCATGGAATAATTGCCAAATCTATGCTCAATTTTCCGTATTTCAACACCAGTTATGACCTGTGCCGTCTGTAGGCATCCCAAGCTGGAACTGAATGAAGCTCCTTCAGCCTCATGTGTCTTCCTGCATCAAAACTTTTTTATTCAAAAATAAAGAGGGAGCTACATGAAAGGAGAGACATTTTAAAAACCAAAACATAAAGTGACTCCCACTTTCCAAAGAATGGTTTTCAGATAAATAATTCTTATCATCAGGCAAATATGATAAATATATCCTAATAAATATCAGGCAAATAGGATAAAAACCTCATAGCTGAAATTACCAGGATACAAGGTGGGGAAATGCCGTCAAATTTTTAATTTGAGTTTTTAACTTTATTTTTGAGGAAACAAAAAGACAGAAACGTCACTAAACTGAGTTAGACCCCACAAAACCTTGAAAGTAAGTTGGACCTTTTACTTAGCCCCCAAATACCACAGAAACACTGCACAAGACACAGTCTCTGTCCCCACTGGAATCCCTCCCAGAAGGATTCCTACTCACCGTCACTGTGAAGGACAGAAATAGAGGGGAAAGAACTGCCCTTTCTTCTGGAAACACTGGAACTAATGCTGGACAGAGGCGGCTGCCGCAGGAAGCAGGAGCGGCCCTCTTTCACGTATACATCAGAGCCACTCCCGTGGCCTTCAACATTGGGCATTAATTAATCATTCTTTACATATGCCTGGCATTTCTCTCAGTAAGAAACATACTCCAGAAACAAGATGGCAGAAGAAAAGGCACGGGGGAGAGGTGGGTTCTTCCATTTACAGAACACTTGCCTGGACGCTGCATTTACAGAGTTCTGGTAGCAGGCTCAAATCCGTCTTTGACTCACAGAAACATGTTTGATGTTCTGCAGTCCAGGGATACCGCGGGGCAGCACCCTCTGTCTGAGAACACTGCCGGGCCACAGGCCCGGGCGGGCAAGGAGAAGGGTGCCGCCTCATCGGGCTCTCCCATCAGTGCAGCAAATCAAGCTCTGGGCCCCATGTGTTCCCAAAGAGCCAGGTCTTTATTTTTCTTCCATTGTTCACAAATTGCTCTTATCTAGGGTTTATTTTGCCATCCACTGTAGAGTCCCAACCTGCAGGCTTCTTAAATGTCTGTTCTGGGCTGATGTGAACTAACATCTCCAATGTCCATCACAGAAGTGGAGAAAGGAGGCAGCCATAGGACCAGACCCTGGTGGTCTTCTCTGTGAAGCACTATTATTTAAAGTTATTTCATATAATTTTGAGATGTGACAGTTCCATCCACTTAACAAAGGTTATCCAGCAGGTGGGACTCAACACACCAGGCAAACTAAAGCCACTGGCAAAGAGCTCCGTTAATGAATGGGATGGGAAGGAATGTTGGTGATCCGCAGCCTAAGTCGCCGCTCATCAGATGACACCTGTTAAAAAGACACACTTGGAAAAAGAACTGATATAGACCCTGCTTCCGAAGTGTCTAAAAGTGCCATTTCTGAGAAAATGAAGCATATTCTGGAAGCACATGCATTTAAAGGACCAAAGTCCAAAGCAAACATTTCATCAGTACCTTTCATTAAAAAGCAGTAAGTACTCAGATGCACGCCAAGGACGTGTGCAAGAACGTTCCCTCTCTACGCACTGTTCTTGTCATTCTGTTTCATGCCCTGTGGCTTCTGCTCGCAGCTCCCAAGGAACATCCTGACAGACGGAAGAAGGTGAGACCAAAGGACTCCGTGGCTGAAGCTCTGCTGCGCTTCTCGTCCCCTTCCCTCCAGCCAATCAACCATGGTTGCCTTTGTCCGCATTTTAATAGTTATCCTAATGCCAAACTTAAAATTATAGACTTTTCCCAGCTGCTTTTTAAACGCTACGTTCTAATTTTGAAGGAGCATCATACGTAATTACATTTAATACACAGAGAATTGATTGAAACACTTAGCTGGAACAAAAAGCCCAGACCTAATTTTGTAAACATGTTATCGTACGGTAGCCCCCAATGAGTTTGTTCTTAAATCTCCTAATTCATTTTTAATTAAAAAGCTCAAAGATGGGGGAGCCAAGATGGCGGCGTGAGTAGAGCAGTGGAAATCTCCTCCCAAAAACACATAGAGCTATGAAAATATAACAAAGAAAAATCTTCCTAAAATAGAGACCACAGGACACAGGACAACATCCAGACCACATCCACACCTGCAAGAACCCAGCGCCTTGTGAAGGGGGTAAGATACAAGCCCCAGCCCGGCGGGACCCGAGCGCCCCTCCCCCCGGCTCCCGGCGGGTGGAGAGAAACCGGAGCAGTTTTTTTTTTGGCGAGCGCTTTTTGGAAGCCTTAGAGGGACGGGCCCCCGTTGCTGGGGAGGCAGGGTGGCGGGACCGGTGAGGAGGTGCCTGGGAACAGCGCCGGAGGACAAAGAATATCCCGCGTTTCTCCCTGCGAGACCTGGGGGCGGGTGCCTGAGACCGGTGCCTGAGGACGGAGGAGGTCGCGCGTTTTTCCCCTTTTTTTTTTTCTCTTTTTGGCAAGCACTTTTTGGAAGCCTTGAAGGGACGGGGACCCCAGTGCTAGGGAGGCACGGTGGCGGGACTGGTGAGCGGGTGGCTGGGACCGGCGCCTGAGGACAAAGAATATCCCCCGTTTTTCCCTGCGGGACCGGTGGGCGGGTGCCTGAGACCGGCACTTGAGGACAGAGGAAATCGCGCGTTTTTCCCCTTTTTTTTTTCTCTTTTCTGCGAGTGCTTTTTGGAAGCCTAAAAGGGACAGGGACCCCGGTGCTAGGGAGGCAGGGCGGCGGGACTGGTGAGCGGGTGCCTGGGACCGGCACCTGAGGACAAAGAATATCCCGCATTTTTCCCTGTGGGACCGGTGGGTGGGTGCCTGAGACCAGCACCTGAGGACGGAAGAAATCGCGCGTTTTTCCCCTTTTTTTTCTCTCTTTTTGCCAAGTGCTTTTTGGAAGCCTTGAAGGGACAGGGACCCCGGTGCTAGGGAGGCAGGGCGGCACGACTGGTGAGCGGGTGCGTGGGACCAGTGCCTGAGGACAAAGAATATTGAGCGTTCCTTCCCTGCGGGACCGGTGGGTGGGTGCTTTTTGGAAGCCTTGAAAGGACAGGGACCCTGGTGCTAGGGAGACAGGGCAGCAGGACCAGTGCGCGGGTGCCTGGGACCGGCACCTGAGGAAAAAAAAAAAAATCGCGTGTTTTTTCTTTTTTTTTTCCTTTCTGTTCCCTCTCTCATTGTTGCTGTTGTTGTTTTGGTTTGGAGAGTGCTTTTTGGAAATCTTAAAGGGGCAGGACAGGTCACTTAGACCAGAAGCAGGGAATCTGGGGATCTCTGGGCACTCTAACCCCCTGGGCAGCAGGGAGCACAGAGGCCCCTTACGGAGATAAATAGTCTCCTGGCTGCTCCCCCTCTAACGGGGCTCCACCATTTTGGAGGAATAGCCCCAGCCAGGCCAAGCCCACAGCAACAGTGGAGATAAACCCCAAAGCAACTGGGCAGGAAGCAGAAGCCCTGTCTGCGCACAGCTGCCCAGCACAAGCCACTAGAGGTCGCTATTCTCCCAGGAAAAGGCTACAAACCAACAAGAAGGGAAGCTCTTCCAGCGGTCACTTGTACCAGCTCTGCAGACTATCTCTATCACCATGAAAAGGCAAAACTACAGGCAGACAAAGATCACAGAGACAACACCTGAGAAGGAGACAGACCTAACTAGTCCTCCTGAAAAAGAATTCAAAATAAAAATCATGAACATGCTGACAGAGATGCAGAAAAAAATGCAAGAGCAATGGGATGAGATGCAGAGAAAAATGCAAGAGCAGTGGGATGAGATGCAGAGAAAAATGCAAGAGCAGTGGGATGAAGTCCGGAAGGAGATCACAGATGTCAGGAAAGAGATCACAGAAGTGAAACAATCCCTGGAAGGATTTATAAGTAGAATGGATAAGATGCAAGAGGCCATTGAAGGAATAGAAGCCAGAGAACAGGAACGTATAGAAGCTGACATAGAGAGAGATAAAAGGATCTCCAGGAATGAAACAACACTAAGAGAAATATGTGACCAATACAAAAGGAAAAACATTCGTATTATAGGGATACCAGAAGAGGAAGAAAGAGGAAAAGGGATAGAAAGGGTCTTTGAAGAAATAATTGCTGAAAACTTCCCCAAACTGGGGGAGGAAATAATCGAACAGACCATGGAATTATACAGAACCCCCAACAGAAAGGATCCAAGGAGGACAACACCAAGACACATAATAATTAAAATGGCAAGGATCAAGGACAAGGAAAGAGTTTTAAAGGCAGCTAGAGAGAAAAAGGTCACCTATAAAGGAAAACCAATCAGGCTAACATCAGACTTCTCAACAGAAACCCTACAGGCCAGAAGAGAATGGCATGATATACTTAATGCAATGAAACAGAAGGGCCTTGAACCAAGGATACTGTATCCAGCACGACTATCATTTAAATATGATGGTGGGATCAAACAATTCCCAGACAAGCAAAAGCTGAGGGAATTTGCTTCCCACAAACCACCTCTACAGGGCATCCTACAGGGACTGCTCTAGATGGGAGCACCCCTAAAAAGAGCACAGAACAAAACACACAACATATGAAGAAGGGAGGAGGAGGAATAAGAAGGGAGAGAAGAAAAGACTCTCCAGACAGTGTATATAACAGCTCAATAAGCGAGCTAAGTTAGGCAGTAAGATACTAAAGAAGCTAACCTTGAACCTTTGGTAACCACGAATCTAAAGCCTGCAATGGCAATAAGTACATATCTTTCAATAGTCACCCTAAATGTAAATGGACTTAATGCACCAATCAAAAGACATAGAGTAATAGAATGGATAAAAAAGCAAGACCCATCTATATGCTGCTTACAAGAAACTCACCTTAAACCCAAAGATAAGCATAGACTAAAAGTCAAGGGATGGAAAAACATATTTCAGGCAAACAACAGTGAGAAGAAAGCAGGGGTTGCAGTACTAATATCAGACAAAATAGACTTCAAAACAAAGAAAGTAACAAGAGATAAAGAAGGCCACTACATAATGATAAAGGGCTTAGTCCAACAAGAGGATATAACCATTCTAAATATATATGCACCCAATACAGGAGCACCAGCATATGTGAAGCAAATACTAACAGAACTAAAGAGGGAAATAGACTGCAATGCATTCATTGTAGGAGACTTCAACACACCACTCACCCCAAAGGATAGATCCACCGGGCAGAAAATAAGTAAAGACACACAGGCACTGAACAACACACTAGAACAGATGGACCTAATAGACATCTATAGAACTTTACATCCAAAAGCAACAGGATATACATTCTTCTCAAGTGCACATGGAACATTCTCTAGAATAGACCACATACTAGCTCACAAAAAGAGCCTCAGTAAATTCCACAATATTGAAATTCTACCAACCAATTTTTCAGACCACAAAGGTATGAAAGTAGAAATAAATTCTACAAAGAAAACAAAAAGGCTCACAAACACATGGAGGCTTAACAACATGCTACTAAATAATCAATGGATCAATGAACAAATCAAAATAGAGATCAAGGAATATATAGAAACAAATGACAACAACAACACTAAGCCCCAACTTCTGTGGGATGCAGCGAAAGCAGTCTTAAGAGGAAAGTATATAGCAATCCAGGCACACTTGAAGAAGGAAGAACAATCCCAAATGAATAGTCTAACATCACAATTATTAAAACTGGAAAAAGAAGAACAAATGAGGCCTAAAGTCAACAGAAGGAGGGACATAATAAAGATCAGAGAAGAAATAAACAAAATTGAGAAGAATAAAACAATAGCAAAAATCAACGAAACCAAGAGCTGGTTCTTTGAGAAAATAAACAAAATAGATAAGCCTCTAGCCCAACTTATTAAGAGAAAAAGAGAGTCAACACAAATCAACATAATCAGAAATGAGAATGGAAAAATCACGACAGACTCCACAGAAATACAAAGAATTATTAAAGACTACTATGAAAACCTATATGCCAACAAGCTGGAAAACCTAGAAGAAATGGACAACTTCCTAGAAAAATACAACCTCCCAAGACTGACCAAGGAAGAAACACAAAAGTTAAACAAACCAATTACAAGCAAAGAAATTGAAACAGTAATCAAAAAACTACCCAAGAACAAAACCCCGGGGCCGGACGGATTTACCTCGGAATTTTATCAGACACACAGAGAAGACATAATACCCATTCTCCTTAAAGTGTTCCACAAAATAGAAGAAGAGGGAATACTCCCAAACTCATTCTATGAAGCCAACATCACCCTAATACCAAAACCAGGCAAAGACCCCACCAAAAAAGAAAATTACAGACCAATATCCCTGATGAACGTAGATGCAAAAATACTCAATAAAATATTAGCAAACAGAATTCAACAGTATATCAAAAGGATCATACACCATGACCAAGTGGGGTTCATCCCAGGGATGCAAGGATGGTACAACATTCGAAAATCCATCAACATCATCCACCACATCAACAAAAAGAAAGACAAAAACCACATGATCATCTCCATAGATGCTGAAAAAGCATTTGACAAAATTCAACATCCATTCATGATAAAAACTCTCAGCAAAATGGGAATAGAGGGCAAGTACCTCAACATAATAAAGGCCATATATGATAAACCCACAGCCAGCATTATACTGAACAGCGAGAAGCTGAAAGCATTTCCACTGAGATCGGGAACCAGACAGGGATGCCCACTCTCCCCACTGTTATTTAACATAGTACTGGAGGTCCTAGCCACGGCAATCAGACAAAACAAAGAAATACAAGGAATCCAGATTGGTAAAGAAGAAGTTAAACTGTCACTATTTGCAGATGATATGATACTGTACATAAAAAACCCTAAAGACTCCACTCCAAAACTACTAGAACTGATATCGGAATACAGCAAAGTTGCAGGATACAAAATCAACACACAGAAATCTGTAGCTTTCCTATACACTAACAACGAATCAATAGAAAGAGAAATCAGGAAAACAATTCCATTCACCATTGCATCAAAAAGAATAAAATACCTAGGAATAAACCTAACCAAGGAAGTGAAAGACTTATACTCTGAAAACTACAAGTCACTCTTAAGAGAAATTAAAGGGGACACTAATAAATGGAAACTCATCCCATGCTCATGGCTAGGAAGAATTAATATCGTCAAAATGGCCATCCTGCCGAAAGCAATATACAAATTTGATGCAATCCCTCTCAAATTACCAGCAACATTCTTCAATGAATTGGAACAAATAATTCAAAAATTCATATGGAAACACCAAAGACCCCGAATAGCCAAAGCAATCCTGAAAAAGAAGAATAAAGTAGGGGGGATCTCACTCCCCAACTTCAAGCTCTACTACAAAGCCATAGTAATCAAGACAATTTGGTACTGGCACAAGAACAGAGCCACAGACCAGTGGAACAGATTAGAGACCCCAGAAATTAACCCAAACATATATGGTCAATTAATATTTGATAAAGGAGCCATGGACATACAATGGCAAAATGACAGTCTCTTCAACAGATGGTGCTGGCAAAACTGGACAGCTACATGTAGAAGAATGAAACTGGACCATTGTCTAACCCCATATACAAAGGTAAACTCAAAATGGATCAAAGACCTGAATGTAAGTCACGAAACCATTAAACTCTTGGAAAAAAACATAGGCAAAAACCTCTTAGACATAAACATGAGTGATCTCTTCTTGAACATATCTCCCCGGGCAAGGAAAACAACAGCAAAAATGAGCAAGTGGGACTACATTAAGCTGAAAAGCTTCTGTACAGCGAAAGACACCATCAATAGAACAAAAAGGAACCCTACAGTATGGGAGAATATATTTGAAAATGACAGATCCGATAAAGGCTTGACGTCCAGAATATATAAAGAGCTCACACGCCTCAACAAACAAAAAACAAATAACCCAATTAAAAAATGGGCAGAGGAACTGAACAGACAGTTCTCCAAAAAAGAAATACAGATGGCCAAGAGACACATGAAAAGATGCTCCACATCGCTAATTATCAGAGAAATGCAAATTAAAACTACAATGAGGTATCACCTCAC
This sequence comes from Manis javanica, assembly GCF_040802235.1. Classification (NCBI taxonomy): domain Eukaryota; kingdom Metazoa; phylum Chordata; class Mammalia; order Pholidota; family Manidae; genus Manis; species Manis javanica. Next base: position 2,840,841 of record NC_133160.1, read on the forward strand.
ACCAGTAAGGATAGCTGCCATCCAAAAGACAAACAACAACAAATGTTGGCGAGGCTGTGGAGAAAGGGGAACCCTCCTACACTGCTGGTGGGAATGTAAATTAGTTCAACCATTGTGGAAAGCAGTATGGAGGTGCATCAAAATGCTCAAAACAGACCTACCATTTGACCCAGGAATTCCACTCCTAGGAATTTACCCTAAGAACGCAGCAATCAAGTTTGAGAAAGACAGATGCACTCCTATGTTTATCGCAGCACTATTTACAATAGCCAAGAATTGGAAGCAACCTAAATGTCCATCTGTAGATGAATGGATAAAGAAGATGTGGTACATATACACAATGGAATACTACTCAGCCATAAGAAGTGGAAAAATCCAACCATTTGCAGCAACATGGATGGAGCTGGAGAGTATTATGCTCAGTGAAATAAGCCAAGCGGAGAAAGAGAAATACCAAATGATTTCACTCATCTGAGGAGTATAGGAACAAAGGAAAAACTGAAGGAACAAAACAGCAGCAGAATTACAGAACCCAAAAATGGACTAACAGGTACCAAAGGGAAAGGAACTGGGGAGGATGGGTGGGCAGGGAGGGATAAGGGGGGGGAAGAAGAAGGGGGGTATTAAGATTAGCATGCATGGGGGGGAGGGAGAAAGGGGAGGGTGGGCTGCACAACACAGAGAGGACAAGTAGTGACTCTACAACATTTTGCTAAGCTGATGGACAGTAACCGTAATGTGGTTGTTAGGGGGGACCTGATATAGGGGAGAGCATAGTAAACATAGTATTCTTCAGGTAAGTGTAGATTAAAAATTTAAAAAAAAAAAAAGAAAGAAAGAAAGAAAAGGGGGATTACTCCTTAACAGGATAAAACTATTGGTAAATCAAAGATCAACGCATGCTTTAAATATCCTTAATGTTGATCACTTAAAGGGTGTCAGATGATCAGCTATGGAGGTACTCTTTTCTGATAATATTCCTTTCTCTTAATTAAAAAAAAAAAAAAAAAAAGCAGTTACTGTGTGCTGACCTCCAATGAGTTCTGCACAGTGGTATAGAGGGCATGTCAAAGTGTGGGCAAAGGGTCTGTTTGTTTCTACGCAGAAGATCAAGGCCTAGCTTGGATACCCAGAAAATGAACTAAGATACGATATGAGGAGGAGCTTCCGGCATCAGCACTCTCTGGAGGACTCGTGCCGGGGGATGATCATCAAAAAGCCTCCACAGGGATCCGGACGATGCTGCGGTTGTGGCTGCATCCAGCCCACCATCTCCTGGACTTGCCATGAGAAGGAGGAGGGAGATGTCTAGGCTGGCATGTGCATACAGTGAGACAACGAATTTGACTGGATCTGTACTGTTGGAACTCAACCAGGAGTTGGGAGGGGTGCAAGTTGTAGCACCCCAAAATCTCATGACTATAGACTATCTATGGTTAAAAGAACATATGGGATGTGAACAGATCCCAGAAATGGGCTGCTTTAATTTGTCTGATGGTTCAAGTACAGTTGGAAAATATCCATCATATCATAGATAAATTTTCACAAATGCCTAGGGTGCCTAAATGGTTTTCTTGGCTTCACTGGAGATGGCTGGTAATTATAGATTTGCTTTGTTTATATCACCGTATTCCTATTATGTCAATATGTGTGTGCAAATTAGTTAGTAGTTTAAAACCTATACATACTTAAGGTACTATACAAGAAGATATGTCAAAGAAATAATCAATCCTCCCAAGTTTCCTTCATATGCTACATCTATAGCTTTTCTTCTTCCTTCCTAATTACAAACTTTAAATAGAATTCGTGCCTCATATCGAATTTACCGAGTATCATAATTCCTCCAGGTGGTAAAGATACCTCGAGACAAGTGCTGGGCATAGAAGCCACAGGGCATAAATCTGCAAAGAAGTAAAAAGCTAACCTTTGCAAACAATATGGCTTCTCTCTCACTTACCAACTTTACATTTCCCTGTATGGCCCCGGAAGATGACTGGTTAGCCAGAGACGGGTAAGATTCCTCAAGGGAGGAACAACCTAAGACAGGCACAGTCGCAGGGGGGCCATCAGGTGAGAATTTGGGGATCAACAGAGGTGAGGCTTAGAACCTCACCCCCCCTGCTTTGAGAGAAATCTTCTGCATCCGTGGATGTTTTGCTGCCCTTGTCTAGCCTGGATTAATACTTAGTCCATAGGCACACACCTGATCATCTGATCATCTACATTTGCCTTCTTACAGCACTAAACTATGTTTTCTACCTTTATCTTGCATCTACCTACCACTTCAGCATTTTATTAAAAATAAAAATAATAATAATAATAGGAGAAATGTGGGATCAACATATAAATCAAGTACAAAAATCAAATGAATATTCATATTTGACCTGATGGTTTATAGGTCATATTGCATGATCAAAACCGAAAGTTTCTGTGATGACTGCCCTTGTACTGTTCACCATGTAAGAATTTATTCACTCTGTAAGAATTCGTTCACCATGTAAGAACTTGTTCGTTATGCTTCAGAAGATTGGAGACTGACGAGAATTAGGCTTGAGATGGATTAATGATTGTACATTGAGCATTGACCCCCCTATACTGAATTTTATTGTTGTTAACAACCATTTGATCAATAAATATGAGAGATGCCCTCTCAAAAAAAAAAAAAAAAAAAAAAAAAAAAAGCTATACAGGACATTTTACAGGTAATTGGGGAAATTTGCATGTGGAATATATGTTAGATGAGTGCATATTATTGTTAAATAATTTCTAGAGTATGTTTTATGGTTGTGAACTATAGTTCTATAGTTAGAACTAAAGGGTCATGCTTCCTGCAACTAATTCTCAAATGGTTCAGCAAAAAATAAAATGTGCTGTGTGTTCGTGTAAAAAAAAAAAAAAAAAAAAAAAAAAAAGCTCAAAGATGCTGTTATACTTGTGTTCAGACGGCAGCCTCACCCAAGTGGAAAGGAACGGGTGTTGCAGACAAATATCTCCCGTTAAAATCTGTGTTAATGAGGACTGCTGCATTTGGTATTTCTGAGATTGAAACAGAAGCAGAAACCACCATTTAAGGGAGCCATCAGATGGAAGCTGTTTTTTTCCTCAACTTGTGAAGATATGTGTACATGGAGTGTGATGAGTTTTGTATACGACAAGCTGTCCAAACCTTTATTTAAACATATCGTTCTTCCACCCTTTCCAATAGCCAGCTAAATATAGCTTGTGCATTCCATGGCAAATTATATTTAATACTTTCACAAGTCAAAGAAGGCTTTTTCTTTCTGCAATGATGAATCTCTCTCTCTCCCTTATTCAGATGCCACCCTGTTAAATTAAAGCCCTCCCCTGCTCACTGCCCCCTGCACAGACAGACGCTTCCAACCTCTCCATTTTAAGGTCTGTATCTCTCCCCCCAGTCAGCAAGAGTTCTGTGGTAATGCAGTAATTGAAACTCTGTGTTTCTCTGGGGATATGGGTGATATCACAAATGGAGAATTATTAATAGCACCAAAAACAGCAAGTGTCTCTTCTCAATGTAAACTCTTAATAACAGAAGAGAGAGTGTTTCAGAAAAGACCAGATCATATTCCTTGCCTATAACTCAGCCATGGTCAGGACATCAGAGGGGCATCCTCTTTGCCTGTCTGGCTGCTCAGGGAACAAGCTCTTTGGAGCCTGTAATTTGCAAGTTATGGTGCCATGTTTACTGGCTGTATTTTTTAATTAAAAGGAAAAGTTTCCATGCCATTATTGTCATTGTTGTTCTTAATAAGGCAAGATGTATAAAGTACCCGGGTATTATTCTGTGTGTGTAGCATGCTTCTCCTCTGCCAGTTTTCCAGAGAGTGGTTCCAGTGCCATCCAGATTCTGGGTCAGGGTCCTTCATTAGAACTCATTATTGGGTACTTCACCTTTATGCCCTGTTCCCCTGCAGAACAGGGTTTCACAACCCTGGCACTACTGACTTTTGGAGTGGACAATTCTCTGCTGTGGGGCTACTGTGAGCATATAGAATGTTTAGCATCATCCTTGGCTTCTACCCACTGGATAACAGTAGCACCCCCTAGTAGCACCAACCAAAACTGTCTCCACATGTCACCAAGTACCCCCAAAAAGGGGCACAGTCACTCCCAGCTGACAACCATTACTGTAGATTTAACACAGGTGGGTCCTCAGGGGCACCACCCAGAGAGAGACAGGAGGCTGATGGCTGAAGTGGCAAGGGGATCGCTGACAGAGGACTCACAGGACAGCTCTCAGATTCGCTCAGACAGTTAAGTGGATGGCTTTATGCTTGTCTATCTGAGGAAAGTCTGTGTGTGTGTGTGTGTGTGTGTGAGTGTGAGTGTGAGTGTGTGTGTGTGTGCGCACACAAGTATAGAAGTCAGTTTGTAGAGAAGCTTGGCAGGAAATAAAAAGTGTCTGGCAGGAAAGGATCCTGGAAGCTGAAGTGCAGAGAGTTAATTCCTGCCCGGCTTTCAGGAGCACCTTCATTTTAAAAGAGCCGCTGAAAGCGAGGTCGGGCAATGAGCATTGGTTTGCCAATCATGCAACTTGGTAAGCGTGAATGTGTGCAGCTGTTGGGCACGCGCGGGACTGAGCCCGCAGGGGTGCCGGCAAGTCGGGAAGCAAGCACAGAGGAGAGGCCTAAAGCCACAAAGGTGTGGGCTGAGCGGACATTAAATGACTCTCCCTGGGCAGCTCGAGTTTTCTTCTCTTAGATGTGCTTCTGTTGACCAGACGGACAAATGGATGCACTCTGAAAAGTTATGCCACGTTTTTGTAAATCGAATGACAATTTGCAACATAGTCTTTTAACTTAAAGAAACTTGTTGCAAATTCTTTGGAGAAAGGGAGAAACTTCTGTTAAGTAAAACATCTCGCTTCATTTTCTGTTTTCTCAAAATTTGATCATTAAGAGGTTATCCAATAGGGACCATGGCCTACAGAATGCGGTGCCTCCCTAGTAACTGGAAAACGGGACTGATTATGCCACCAGAGAGGGGCCCCAGCCACTGGACAGGGCGGAGACCTGTACTTGGGTCCTGGCTAGAGCAGAGGGCTGCAGGGCTCTGCCACCTGCCCCAGGGGCTCTCAGTCCCCGGGGTCATAAACCCAGTTCTCTCTCCCGCCCAGGGTGCAGGTGGCTCATGTGTGCAAAGAGCTGGGGAACTGTAGATTGCTATTGCAAAACATTGGTTATTTTTTAGGAAAGCATTGCTTAATGGCCAGCAGCAGTTAAATAAATAACAGTATAGATAACTTAAGACCTTTGCAGAATTAACTTCTTGGAAATTCCTCACAGGATTTCAGCTCCTTCAGCCCACAGGAAAGCTCATCTCCATGGGTTTCAAGGTCACCTCCAGTCCTTAGCTTTCTCAGCTGATGATGTTTCTCCCCCAAAGTCCCTATTTTTAGCTGTTTTCACAGGGGCACCCAGAGGCAAATATTATACAGAAACAGCCACACTCAGACTGTGATAATCCAGATATGTCAGTCTGGAAGTTAACCTCTGTGTGAAGAAGGGGCTGGCTATGTCACTTCATGGCATGCAGTTTGGATAAAGCTACTCAAGCAAGTGCTTTTTCAAGGAAGCTCAAAGCATTCCAGAAAAACCTGACAATTTACATGTTAATTACAAACCATTCTTAATCTATTTGGAAAACCAGAGGAGACTGTTAGCTTGATGAGAGTCACATTCTGGAAGAAATAAAACTACTTTCCCTCCCAAGATCCTATCTTTCAAATGTGCTCCCAAAATCAGTCAAAATTCCCAAGCCATGACTGTATTTCATTTCTTCCATGAAAGATAAAATAACCAGGAAATAGGAAACCATTATTTTGACTTCTACCCTCGCATTTGCCTGGGGGTATCTTCTCTGGCCATTCTCCTAAACCGCTCACATTTAGTCTGATTTCTCAGCTGGACTAGGTTCTTGTATCTTCACCTCCTCACCCGCCTCCACCACCAAGTCTCCCGGGTCCTGCCCTTCCCCACCCCTCAGGAATGCCTTACAGGTATCTGAGACCAAATGATCTAGGTCACTGCAATCCTGTGTTCCTGGGAAGTGAGCCACAGCCTTGAAATTGGAATAAGTATGTCAGCAACCGTCACAAAGTTCCTACAAAGCAAAACTGAGAGTCAGGTGAGTTTTCACTAAGATCAGCCCACATCTCTGATGTCTGATCTCTGAAACACCTTCCGTGCTCTGCTGCACCCAGCTGACACAGCTACCATCTTGGGCCTTGAGGAAGGGTTTTTTTTCTTTTTTTCCTTAAGTTAATGTTGCTCTAGCCTTCTTTCTTCCAAGGAAGAAGACAAACTGATTCTGCATGTCATTACCAGCCAGCCCTCAAGGGGGACTTTCTAGAACTTGTATCTAAAAGAAATCGGCGCCTTTCCTTCCCACGGCTGTCGTTGAATTCAGCATCCTAGATTTCAGTGCATAACATTCTATTCTCCAGTTAGATTCTCACAACCCCCTGAATTTATCAGATCACAAAGACTGCAGAACGTCTGCACGGTTCATTGGCTCTTCACTCTCTAGACCCTCCGTAAGGTGGGGCCAGGTTAGATCAAGAATTCTAAGCCGTAACTCCCTCTAGTGCAAGGGCTCACTCATGAAAAGGACCCCACCTTATGCAAATGGATTTCTCCTAAAGACGTGGGGGTTAGCAAAATTTGGGTACATTAATAATTTTCCACGGATTGGTGTTAACATTGTTGGTATAATGCACATTTATATTTCATCCCTATCCACAAAAGTACGGTTCCTAAAATGTTAGTGCTTTTTACTCTCTTCTGTCTAGATTGTAGCTCAGTATTTCAGGCCAGTTACCTATATGAAAAATAAAGGCTGGTATTTCGACTGTGCACCAGGCATTGTGCATCTGATGCATGTTAAATCACTGGCTCCCCACAGCTGTGGGAGGCTCACACTATCAGTCAATCCATAGATGAGAAACTGAGACAAGGAGAATGAATCCAACCCCTATGGTCTGAATGTTTCTGTGCCCCCAAAATTCACATTGAAATACTAACCCCGGTGATGGCATTCAGAGGTGGGGACTTTGGGAGGAACTTAGGTCATGAGGGTGGAGCCCTCATGAATGGGATTAGCGCCGTATTAAAGAGCCCAGAGAGCCCCCTCCCCCCTCCACCACGTGTGGATACAGCAACAGGACAGCTATCTGTGCACCAGGAAGTGGGTTCTCACCAGACACCAAAACTGCCGATGACTTGACCTTGGACCTCCCAGACTACAGAATTGTCAGAAATACATTGCCTGTTTATTATGACACAGTCTGAGGTGTTTTGTTATAGCGGCCTGAATGGACTAAGACACCAAGTGAGCAGCCAATGAGAAGCGGAGGCAGACAGGAACCCAGCCAGCCTGGGTGCGGCCCCTGGACCTCTAAGCACTGTTCTTCCCCCACCAGGCCCCAAGACACTCTCCACTGCTCTTTCTACAACACCCCCCAACCCCAGGACAGGCTTAACTGGCCTTACTGACAAAATGCGCAGGCTGGGTTTATGCCTACAACTTCACACACTGAGACCGCAGGGAGTAACAAGGAGCCAAGCGACAAATCCAGGGTTGGGGGACCCCGGAAGGACAGGCGTAAAGGCAGCAGCTGTGGGCCCCGCCAGCCCCGCCACGACCAGGCCCCCAGGCCGTCATCTGAACCATGTGAATCTCCAGAGGCGCTCTCCACTGCCAAAATCTCCTCCCTGAAGGCCCCAAAATGACCTGAAGATGCGCCCTTGGTTGGCGGTCACCGACTTCTCACCAACAGTCATCTTCTAGGAAATCAGAAGGAGTCACTCCTTGGGAAAAGGCTGAAGACCCCCCAGCAAGGGTCCTGGGAAGGTGTGAACATTAGGAGCTGGTGAACTGAGGGGAGACAAAGCAGATTTCCTTCTTTCAGCTCCAGCTAGGGTGACCTCCAGGAGTTATCATCACTCTGGAGATAACTGCTTCGTGAGTCCTTTGATTGGAGGCAGACCGTTCTCCCCCAGTGGAGGCCGTCCTCCATGGGGGAAAGAGAAAATGTTTTCTCATGGTTCTGCAGAGCCGCACCAGAATAAATAAGACACAGCCGAGCAATGAAGTAATGCGAGCTTATGTCTTAGTCTGGAAAGGCATCATTGAGCAGAAACCATTCGTGGGTTGGTACTGTCAGTCCTAGTTATGTGATGCTTGGTTCTCAGTCTCTATGAAACAAAACTCCATGTGACCCTTATGTGTCTGACTCAATTTACTTGGTTCCTGAAATTCTGAGAGATTGCCAATTGTCACTTATTCAACAAGGGCTCTAACAAGCTTAAGTTTTGTTTAGCTCAACAGAAAGACATCTCCTGCCTCCAAGACCAATGCTTGTACGGATGCAATATACTCTGACCCTAAAACATTGATTCAAGGTACATTAAGATTTAATCATGTACATATGACTATTGAGGTCTGTTTTCTGGAAAGGCAAAGCTTTTCTTTGCTGGCAATCCATGGATAAAACATCAATACTTTACATTGCTGAAAGGGGATGAATTACATAAGAAGTTGGAAATGAAAGTGCATTTTCATTAGCCTCTGTTGGGTGCTGGGGGATTACTGGGTGAGAAGGAAATCTCTCTCAAAGCTGCACTAAAGAAATACATTTTCACTCAGTGCCCATTCTAAGGATGGGAGGTTTTCCATCCTGCTAAGAGGCTGAGGGCTGAATGAGGAACCTTTTGTCTCTCCCAAATGCTTTGGAAGTCGGTGGCCCTGATGATGAATGCAAAGGGCCATTCCACCCCCTACTGCTGCTGCCGGCCCCTGCATGGGAGCAGAAAACCACTTGTCTTCCCAGAGGTACGACTCCCATCCTTCAATGCCCAACATCTGCTCTGTGCCAGGCACTGTGCACTCTATGTCAGCTGCCACTTACAGGAACTCCGTCATGAGCAAACCGTCATGGAAGAAAAGGGAATAGACTTGTACATCCAGGAAGCTCTGGCTATGTATTCTATGAATGCCCTGAGATCCTGCCTGCCTCCTGGATTGTATACCAGCAGATAATTCTAGGAGTGGACCATGACTAGCAGGTCAGGTGTGTCCTGTTCATGTGAATGTCCCTGAGCTGATTGGCTAGTCTTGGTCATGTTTATGTGTTTCCCCAAGCTGATTGGTTAGCCCAGGTCATGTGAGCATCCTGAGATGACTAATTTGCTCAGCCTCGGTCATATACCCATTCCTAAAGGGAGGTGGGGAGATTGAACCAAATGAAATGAACTCCCCAGAGGAAAGGAGGGCCCTGCCAGCGGAAAGAGAAGTAATACTGGACAGGCAAAACCAGCCACGTAGTTTGCATCCTAAGAGCCCCAAGCAATACGTGGTATTATCTGCATCTCACAGGCGCAAACACCGCCTCAGAGAAGTGAAATAACTGGCCAAGGTCATAGAGCTGGTGATGGGGGCCTGGATTCCAATAAGGGCTGTGTGAACCCAAATTCTGAAGAGCTCTCTGCTACCTGCCCAACATTTCACCTTTGAGCTCTGGGTTTCAAACCTGCTACTGCCATCAACACACCACACTTATGAGTACAAATACTGAGGTGTTTCAGAGGGCGGTGACATTACAGCCCTGTTTACAATCCCAAATGGCAAGTTTCATTCTAAAATACGTCTGTGCCAGCCAACACAGCAATAGCAGGGCATGGCTCACACAACCAGGACAGGGTGCCCGGGCACCAGTGAGGACACAGCCCGGCTGGAGGTAGGATCCAGCTGGCGGCAAGCCCTGCCTGCGGAGCAAGGAAGCCCGGGGTGGGGCTTGGGCCGAGGTGATACGCAAGCAGGGACTGGCTCGCCCACATTCTTACCAGTGCTGGGTTCCTAAGGGTAACTTGCCAGGATCTACTTTGTGCTAGAAATGACAGGGTTCTTTCTTGCAGCCCATATGATTAGCAGTCTCATAGAGGAGCTGGGGTGGACACACAGCGCCCATGCCTGGGGCATCCATTTGCACCCACACTCTATGTCCCTTTCCACTTTCCAGAGACTGCCATACACGGCGGCCGTTCTTCCAGTCGTTTTCTCCCCACGCCAGCCCACCAGGTCTGCCAGCCAGGACCGCGGCTCCCTGTCCCTTGTGGCCCAACCCAGTGCCACGGGATGTTCTCCATACATGCTGAGTTGTGAATGCCTTCAAGGACCAGCTACATTTCAATAATTTGTGGACCCTCAGAGTCCTGGGTGACCTTAAAGACTTTGGCCTACCTGAGAATACCACTGACCTTGAAGGTGTCACCTGGTCACCATGCCTCACCACCAGAGCCCTGCCCTGGTCCCAGCCTAAATTAAGGGGAAACCTTCCTACAGGCATTACACTGCCCTGTCTCACTGCCTTTCCCCTCCTTCCATCTCCACCGCAGGAGGGGAACCTCTGAGCCACTCACCCACGGGTTCACTGAATAATTACTGAGCACCTACTGTGTGCCAACAACTCAGCTGACTCCTTTGAATGTGCTGATAAAAGAACACAGATCTGCTTCCATGGCAGAGTCACAGAGAACATAAAGGGACAAGTCAGTGAGGTACTTTCAGGTGACGATGTTATAACAAGAACCAGTAATAGGGCTCAGTCATTGGGAGAAGGCACATTTCTGTAAGGTGCTCAGGTAAGCCTGTGGCAGGAGGTGGCAAGTGAGCTCAGAACAAGGACATTCTGTAAGGTGCTCAGGTAAGGCTGCAGGAGGAGGTGACAGCCGAGCTCAGGCCGAGGGGAGCAGCTGGAATTCACCCGAGTAGGACGGTCCTGAGGACTGAGGGCTGGACCCCATCATATCCGGAGCTCCCCGAGCCCTGTACACCCAGTGGGAAGGCGGCAGTGACATCTCAGACCGGTCAGTGGGGCAAATGAAAGCCCAGCAGCACAATGGGAAGATCTGTGTGCAAACATATGGCCTCTCAGCAGATTCCAAGTGTCAAAAATTATAGAGGCAGCTCTTCTGCCCTCAAGTTCATTTTCAAGCATGAGGCAACATTAGACCTCCTGAGCGTGATGAGTATCACTAAATAAGCTGTCCCTTAAGTCCCCCTGCAGTGTACTTTCACCTAGTAAGAAGCACCAGCCTGACAGAATGACTGAGAAAAGAGGAGGGACTTTCCATGCCCCACACCCTGCCCCACTGTTCCCAGGACACCCGAACACAGGTCTGAGGAAAGGCAGGCTCCGCTTCCACGTCCAGGTCAGGCTCATGGCTGCACAGGTGGAGGATGAACAGGTGGCCTTCTGGAAGATGCCGGGTGAGGGGGTCTCTGTACACCAAAGCACTCCCAGCATCAGCCCCTACATGGCCAGATGTGGAGAGGCAGGCCTGGGCGAGGAAGGTTCTGCGATTCAAGGAATTCCCTCTGAGAAAAGGCGGGGAAGAGCAGGCTGGGGGAAGGGCCCGCACAGCCCGGAATCAGCCCAGACTCGGGCAGTGCAGGCCAGGTTGTGGGAGCCCTGCGAGAGGGGAGAGCTGCCCTGACTTGAAAGAGGGCGCAGCAAGGAGCCCGTGAAGCATTCCGAGCAGACAGGAGCACGAAGCAAACACTCGGAGAGGTCCGGCTGTGCAGCCTGAATTCTAAAAAGCCAAGTAAAACGAGGATGGCAATGAGGCCTGCACGTCAGCAAGTACTAGGCGTGACTCTGCTAAGTACTTTCAAGCAGTATCTCATGTAATCCTCACGCAGCCACATGAGCTACGGGCCGTATTCCAGATGAGATAAGGAGTCACCGAGAAGTTAACGGTCCTGCTGCTGGAAGAGAACAAACCCAGATGCAAGGCTGGGTCAGAAACTAGGGTTCCTCAGCCTTGGCGCTGCTGGCACTTTGGCCTGGACGATTCTCTGCCACGGGGGCTGTGCTGTGGTCCAGGATGTTCGCCAGGATCCCTGGCCTCTACCCATTAGATGCCAGTAGCCAGCAGCTGTGACAGCCAGAATGTCTCCAGGCAGCACCAGATGCCCCGTGGTTAAGTAGGGGAGCCATTTCCCTTGTTGACAACCACCGTTTAAATCAACGTGCCACACACATCAGCCCCCAAGAGTGTGCCTGGGCCAGGGGAGTAAGGAAGCCATGACTCTATTTAAAGGCTCTCAGAAGAGCTGTGAGTAGTGACGAAAGGAAGGAGAGCAGGATGTGCCTGTTAGAAGCCATGGTCAGAGCCCAAGAAGAGAAAATGTACGGGAGAACAAAGAAGACCTGCGACCACAGGAAAAGCTGCAGAGCGTAGGTCGGCAACCAAAGGAAAAGTCTGCACGGATGACAGGTTGGACATGACTGAAGGCCCAGAGCGTAGAAGCAGATTTGACAGTAAGGGAGACTAGGCTCAGCAGGTATTTGTAGACACACGTGCTCATAAATATCCATGACCGTGTGGTCTTGCATTAAGCCCTCAGGACAAAAAGTGTGAAGTTCTTACTCAGGCAGCTCGAGGCCACTGGCAAGCAGGAACTCCCGAAATAACCTGGGTAAGAGCCCACCTGGGAGGCGGCTGTCAGGATCCCCCCCACCCCAGGACGCTTGCATGCCCACCCGCCTCTGGCCCTCCCTCCTGTGCTCCACCTACGACCCCCAGCCAGCAGCTCTTCTCAGAAAGCTCCAGCTTTCTGTCCTGGTGGGGGTCCTGGTGCTCACGGGGAGGAAATGCCCCCCGACCTGCCCCCTCGTTCAGCCAGCCCTCTGCTTCCTTAGAACACTGGACAAGCCCCCGGCCTAAGCCACCCTCCTTGAATGTTTTCCGCAGCATAAAAGCTAAAAGCAACTCCTTCCTTTCTGCACGCAGCTTCCTGGAAACAGTGTCACCGTTTCCCTTGTTCTTCTCGCCTCTGCAGAAACTCAGGAACATTTTACCTTTCTTTTCAGAACCCGGTGCTATTTATTCCTTCCAACTAAGTGTTACAAAAACAGTTTCCTCCAGCTGTATTTACTGTGCTCACAAGCCGTTGCTTGGACTGGGGAAATCTGAACCTGCGAATTCACTTTGCAAAGCATACGGATGTAATAGTTAAAATGTTCCTGTCTCACAAGGAAATGTTTAGCTTAAATAAGGCTGGCAGAATTTCCATGTGAATGGGATCGCTGCCTGGTTCTTCAGTGGAAAAGAAGCCACTGATAGTAAGAATTGTTGTCCCCACAGCAGGTGATATAAGATTAGGGAATATTAAAGGGCATCAATATTGGGGAAATGTTTCCGTAGGAAGAAGAGGTGTGACTCTGGCCCTTTTCAGTAGTGCAGGAAGGCCGCAGCTCTGTCTGCTGTGTGTGCACCATTAGCACAGGGCAAACACAACCAAATGAATATATTGCAATCATATCCCTATTATTTTTCTGTATCTCCAATTTATTCGGGGAAAAGGAGAGATATTTAACAATTACTTAGCAGCCTTCTTTACAAAACAAGAGGATGAATACAGATACCGTTGAAAAAGATTACCAAGCGCAGAATACTGAATTGTCTGCAGATGGGAGCGAGCACATGAATAATGCATTCTCTCTACCAAAGATACTGGCCCTTCCCAGGCCTGTGAGGCCAGGCTGCTGGGCTGGGTATGGGCCTGGGTATGGGGGACCATAGGCTGACATTTGGCTCTCCCCATTTGGCAAATGGTGCAGAGCTATGCGTGGAACTTGCCATGCAGAAACAGCTGTGTATCGGTCTTTGTGCTTTTCTACAGAGCATATTTAATTTCTGCATAGCTGTGGACAGTAATCAGTAATGAAGTTATTATATGCAGGAGGGTGGAGAGAGAACTGTCTTCCAACCTTCTCCATTAAATCCAGGTACTTTGGCACATCTCTAATTAAGATCGGGAGGCTTGAGTTCCAATTGACAAAGCGCTCCATCCCCATGACACGCAGTAAAGAGCGCTCCAGGGCAGAGCTAATACAGTGAGCAGGGTAATGGCTTGGATAATTCCAATAAAGATTTCCAGCTATACTAGGTACTGGAGGTTAACCGGCGCTACCCAGAGAGGGAGCCCATATCTGGGTGTGTGGCCGCATCTCTCCGGAGACCTCCAGAGAGACATGATACTCATGTGGCCATGGCTAAGTGGTTTGCCTGGAGTTCAAGGGCACCACCTACAACCCCCGGACTCAGGACACCCTCTTATTAAAGGGATGGTGTTTCCTTCTAAATTCCAAGATCTACAGCATAAAATATTCCCAACTGGGTTCACTCCAGAGACTTGTCAGATGTATGGAAAAACGGGTGACCAGGTAATTCCCATCAGGGATTATATTGTTTTATTTTCCACTCATTTAGAAATTTGGAAAAAACATTTTGACATTTGCTGATTTATCCCACTTTTTCCCCAAGGAAGCGAACTAGAATGCATTAATTTTAGATTCGTATCTAAGAAACACACATCTGATATGTGAGTGGGGGGTGTGGAGGCAGGGTGGGAGGGGGGTACTTGCAATGCTTTGGCTGTTGTAGCTTCAGGAACGTGTTTGCAGACGACTAGGACGGAGCAACGCTGAGCGGGGGGCGGGGTTCTATGAGGTGCAGGAAGGCTCCTCACCCACCAGGGGTCACTCTCTAGGCCTGGCTCCTTCTCCAGCCACTGGGGTCCTGCGTCCCATTGCCAGCAAGCTGACCTACCTGCCCAGCTGCAAAATCATACAGACACTTGCCCAGGTGAACACTTCACCCATGGTGAGAACAAAAACTTGGGTTCGCTCCGTCTCGTCATTCTGTTAGTCCTTTTTCAAAAGGACAGGCACCATAAAGCCTCCTCGGTTCTCATAAACTGTCCCTCCATATGATTTTCAGTGATAACCTACATAAGAATCATTGCTTGCAGTAAGTCTCTATAGTATGAATGTGGGAGCCGGCATATCCTTGCCTCTTTGGATAACCCAACAGAACCCAGTGAGATTCTCATTTGAGCTATAAACTCAATTTAGGCCAAGTGGCCTTAAAAATCTCTATAAAGGCATATTCCTGAGTTCCATGAAGCTTTGATATCCACATTATTTTTACCAGAGAGATTGCCATTAGTCTTTTTTTTTTCAACGTGTAGCTTTTAAAGTTTATTCAAAAAAGAGGTATTGTATTTCTACATCTTGGAAAGCAGATCACTTTTGCAAAAAGTTGGAAGAAAATGTTTAACATTAGCAGGTCTAGAAGTCATCTTTCATTGCTTATAACAATTCAGTAAAATAGTTTGTGATGCTTATAAATAATTAAAGCCACACAGAAACATTCAGACTATAAGGTATGAGCCCTCCCTCACCAAGGCTCCCAACCTGGCCCCCCCGCACAGGGAGGCCCTAATAACAATGTTGTCACCAGGTTTTTAAAGCAAAGTTAGAAAAGTTATCCTTTGTCACAAGAAAAGAAGTGGCTTTAGTAAGATATTTTAAAATTTAATAAAATAACCAACAAAGCAAATAATAAAGCAAGAGACAAGAAATCTTGATAAAATTATCCCGACGAACATAACCACAGCAGGAATTAATCTAAAACCTACAAAGGCAGGCACAGAAATAGCAGTACACAGCCCCTCTCCGGCTAGGGCTAATGAAGCCACACTTTAAGTAACAGCAGATACTGGTTTCTGCAAGAAGCACCAGTATGTAAAACAGAGAATTAGATGAGAATCTTGTCACATGGGGGAAAAAGATTACGGAGAAAGAAGAATATGCAAAATGAACAGGAAGCAAATAAAAATGGATTGGGTGGGTGGTTTGTGACACTTCTGGACACTTAGTTCTCTGCTTTCTGTGGCTGCAGCATTACAGAGAACTGCTTCGTTTGGCGTTATTTCCCAGAAGGCTCTGGGGGAACACTAAACACAGTGTTTGTCTGAACAAACAGAAATGGACAGAAATGGACACAACTGAGCCCTCCACTGGACATAAGTAAAAATCCTTACTATTGTTGGTGGACAGAAATGAGGCCCCAGAGAGATCCAGCAAGGATATAAAACCCAGGCCTTTAGCCCCTGCACCTTGGGGATGTCCTATGACCTGGTGCCAGTCAACGAAGGAACTCAGAGTCGCACAGACTCGGGTTCAAATCTCACTACCGCACACAGAAGCTGCAACATTCAGCAACATGCTTGAACTCTATGATGCTTGATTTACATTCACATACTGGGTGGGGAGGTCCTCATAGAGAAGTAAGGATTAAATAGGCTATTCTGGGGAAAGTGACCAGAATATATACTCTCAACAACCAGTAGTTAATGTGGTTAATGAAGAAAATGGAGATAAATGAAAATAAGATAGAACAAAGACTCTTCAAAGAAAATCCCAGAAGCTTTTCTCCCCTTTCCTACACACTGGCTCATCACTAAGGAATAGTCTGGCGCTCTTACAATTGATTGATTGCCAATAAGCATGGTGACTCCATTCTAACAGCCAAGCATTTACTGAGCACTTGCTGTGTGCTAGAAGCTGTCCTAAGCACTTTACAAGCACTGTCCCCAGTCCTATGGGACAGATTCTTTTACCAAGCCTGTTCTACTTTTGAAAAAGCCAAAGGTTAAGGGAAGTCACTTTGCCCCAGTTCACTCTGGGATTCCAGGGCCTCAGGGCTTCTCCTCCACCACATACCACCACAAGCAGGTCCAGCTCACCCAGGGACCCCAAGGAGGGTGAGCCAGGCATGTGCTCCCTGCTCCTCGTGATGCCATGGACAGAGCTGGCACACAGGCTGCAGCCAGATGGCAGGGGTGGGCCCACCACCAGCTCCTCCTTGTCGTGTCCATCCAGCTTCAGGTCAGTTTGTGAGGCAGACAAACAGACAAGAGCAGCGGAGGAAAGGGAAGATAAGGTTCAAGGAAAACCACCCGTCAGGGGTCCCATATGAACACAACCAAGGCTTTGCAGGGAGCTAACGCCCTGCCCAGTGGGGTCAGGCCAAACCAGTCTGCAACTGCGTTCCAGCATACACACGGCTGAACAAAACTAAGAAACGTCCAATCCACCCCTCATCGTAATCTCATTAAAACAAAATTGCAGTTTTGCTCCCACCCACCCCTTGGCTTTCTGTGCGCATTTTGGGAGACTTGCGCACCGTCAGGAATGGGTGTGTAACTAGAGCTGTCAGTCAAATGGCCTCACCCTGTCAATCAAACAAGTGCCTGCCAGTAGATCATGATTAAACAGACCCGCCCCTGAAAGTTCATTGCCTTTGCGCGCCTTGTCTCGGGCCTGCTGCGCCCCGGGAGCGTGTTCAAATCAAACTTCCTGGCGTTGCTTCGCTGCTGTGTCTCTGCCTTTCAGTTCTTTGTTGCGGCAGGGACCAGGGCCGAGGAGAACGCACGCACTCACCCCGCAACAAACGGAGACACCAGCTCCGCAGGGCATCCTCAACGCCTGTCTGGAGAAGATCTACCCACACGCTCACTACCACCTCCTTTTGTCTTCCTTCCGGCGCAGTGACCGTGATGAGTCTGTTCACTTGGTTTGGCCCCCCTTTTCCATAAGACTGTCTCCCAGCGCTGCCATTCTCCCGCACACAGCAGGATGTCAGTACCACCCCTGAGACGGACCAGAGACCGTCAGCCCAGGCTGTCTGAGACCCTCACCTCGCACAGGGCTGCCAGCGCCGCATCCAGGGTCTGTCCCAACTGAAGACGTGTGGCCTGGGCTCCACCAGCAGCAGCAGCCTGGCCACGGCGGCTGGGGCAGCGGGCAGAGGCCCTGTGGGTTCCCAGGTGCTAGCCTCTGATTCCCAGTCTCTGCCCATCCCAGGGAGGCTGTGAGCTCACCAAGGTCCTTTAATGAATTCCCTTGATGTTAAAACTAGTTATGAGCTAGCGGGGGCTCTGTTGTTTGCACCTGAGAACCAGGAGCGAGATGGGGAAGTAGAGGAAACGTCGCAGAAAGATAAGGGGGGATGGGGTGGAGATCAGATGGGAGAGAGAAAGGGGGAGGAGGATACGGAGGGAGGGGCGGGGGGGGGGGTGGCGGCGAGAAGAGCAGCTGCCCTCAATCTCCAGGCTTCCCCGGAGCCCGGCTGTTGAGCCGTCCCCCCACCCTGTGCCCGTTCCTTTCACTAATGTGTCACATCTGACCTAGTATATTTTTGTAAGAGGCTGAAACCCAGACTTAACCCTGATTTTTATCCTCTAAAGAAACCTGTTTATGTTGCGTATGTGGATTTTGTGAGTAACAGGAATTCTTAGCAACAGCAACCAGGTTTTACTTCTCCCCTGGGTCGTATTTGGACAAATTAGCAGGTAAGCAAGTGGTCCCTGTCAGGAGACTGACCAGGTGTGAGTAAACTGATGATTCCGGAGTCCCTGGAAGGGCGCCCTCTGACCGCCGCGTGACATAATGTATCTGCCACTCTGGCTTAGCAGGATGCCTGGACTTTGAGCATGAGGGACAGAACTGCTGGAATTAAGTATTGCTATGTTCAGGGATAGTGGCTTTCCAAGTACGAAGACTCCTCGCTCCGCCCCCACCCGACACGGTAACTGGAGGAAGTGGCCGTCAGCCGTTGGCTTCTCAGGCCCCTGAAAGCATGTTGGCTGGAGCAGGTGCTTCTTTGATGGAGCGTCAGAGGAGGAGAGGATGCAGAGACTAACCCCGTCTGCAATTCTGCCTTCAGACGTAACCGTGGGGAGCAGGCAGACGCGGAAAGACTAGGAGAAACGACACACGTGGGCGGCCCCTCCACAGGCAAGGAATACATCCTTGGCCACGCGCAGCCGTGGCCCAGCGAGCCCAGAATCACAGTACGCGCACCCCCTCCTGCGCCTCGGGCGGCCCTCGGCAAGGAGAAGCTGATTACAGAGCAATTTGCTCATGGGAATGCACGGTAATTCCGGCCCTCACGACAGGTGTATTTGATTAGTGACTGGGCAGGTAGAGGATGAACCTGCGCGGTGCACCCTCTCCCCCGTGAGCACCCCGACCCACACTCTGAGGCAGGTGGCTCTCCGTGACGCCACAGCGTATCTATCTCCTGAACAGAATCAGCAGTGGGGGCAGGGGCTAAACGAGCTCCAGCGCTGCCATCAGGGGTCAAACGAGCTTCGCTTCAAGTGGTAAAAATAGATCGGTCCCAGGTTTCACTTTTGTTGCTGCAGAAAATCTTCCTTACGTCCTTGTCCAAGGTCCTGATAGTTCCCGGAGGACCTGAGGTGGGGAGGGGACATTCTTGGGTTTCTCCTCTGAAGCGGGGAAAGGAACAGTCGTCCTGAACACTGAAACCCCAGGCAGCGTGGGCCCCGGCTCTGCTCCGGGAGGTCACTCCTCCCCCCACCCTGCCCACTCTGCCGGCTCACACTGTTACCTGGCGGCTGTGCCCGTGGTGGTGAGGTCTCTTGCTCCTGAGTCTGCCAGTGTGGTGTGGGTGAGGCTGGTGCCCCAACACTCAATCATTCCTTTCCCCGGGAAAGACAGCTGGGCAGATGAGGTTTCCCTCCATGGTGGGCTTTGCTGCGTTCAGCTGGGACAGACCCTTGTCTTGCCAATGGCTTCATTCATTCAACAAAAGCCCTCCTCCTGCAGCACAGCAGGCCCAGGGCAAGTGGCCGTTACCAGGGCATGTTGGGGAGAAGGGTGGGTGATGGGCACAGAAAGGGCTCTAGATGCCAGGAACCACCTGGCTGAAGGGGTACTGGCCTGACAGCAATACCCAGGTAAGGGGAGCGAGGGGAGGAGGGACGGGGGGCCGGGCTCCAAGCAGGAGAGAGAGAGCCCTGCGATTATCCCACAGGGGTCTCTCTTAATAGACCACATACTGGAGGAGGGCAGGGCCTTCTGTGAGTTACTAAGCATCCCCTGTGCCTGGAACAGGACCGACAGGCTCAGTTATGGTTTATCAGCCTGACCTTGAGGAAGTGGGCAGAGATCCCCAGAGCCACCTGCATTCTCCCACCACCCTGCGTTAGGGGAGTGCGTGAGACAGAATGAAGCAGACGCCAACCAGAACGCAGCTGCCCACTGCCCCAGCGCAGGTTGGTTCAGAACGTGCATGTGGTTGGCAAGGTTCCCTGGGGGTCCGGGACCCTGAGGGGACCACAAGGACAGGAGCCCCTGGGGCAGCTGATGACCTAGAAGCTGGGGGAGGGCCAGCACGGGGGTGCGAGTCTGATTTGGGATCACACCACAGATGTCGTCTTGGGATACCCCGGTAACCCCTGCTGAGGTGTTCCCTGGGACCCCTGTCAGAGGTGTGAGCAAGTGCAGCCGGGCAAAACTGGGCACAGGGGCCGCACAAAGTAAGCCTGCCACACACACCTGTCCAGCTGAATCCATACAAGCAGCAGTCACGTGAGAGCCCTCGGGCGCTGCCATCCACGGGTCACCGGACTCCCCTGCCACAAGGCAGGCCCAGGAGCCTTCATCCTGGGGGCCCCTGGCTGACTGCTGCAGCCTCGTAAGGAAGGGACCTGAGGCTGACAGACATTCTCCGGCACATTTCACAGATGGAGGCCCTGGGGAGGGGGTGCTTGGTCTCTTTGGAGCCCACCGCCCCCATGGACCTGGTTGCTGAGCATCCGCGTCCCTGGCGCCAACATCAAGCCATCACAGCGCCTGGCTTCCCTGCGTCTGAGGGTTTGTTTTTGATGAGTAATGGCAGTGATGTAAACTGAATGACTTCCGGGGGGCCTGAGTCATTCACAGGGATTGCTAGAGAAAGTCTGGCTACAGGAAGGCTGGAAGCAACACTTGGCGGGTCCTGAAGAACCTGCATTTCAAAATAAAAGAGGCCTCTTCATTTACTCACTCCTCAGACACCTGCCAAATGCCTACGGTGTGCTGGGCACCCTGCCAGGAGTATCATGCCCTGGTGAAAAAGCACAGATTGCAGGCTCAGGCCTGGGTTGGAACCCCAGCTCTACCACTAGCCAGGCTGGGCCACTTGGGACAATGGCTCAAACTCCTGGGCCTCAGTTTCCCCAACTATAAAACAGGAACCATATTCTTAACAGGACTCCTTTAAGGATGAAATGAAGCAAAGAAGGTACACGCTCAGCACACGGCTAGCCCAGGGGCCCCCAGCCCCTGCACTGCTGACATTCAGGCCAGAATTAGAGCCCCACGAAGGTGGGAACATCACCATCTGCTCGCAGTGCCCATCTCCTGCCTGGTATTCAAAAAGCTGCTCAAAATGTATGTTGAATAGATTCATGACTAAGATTGGCCAGAGTTCTCTGGGGCCAGGAGGGGTAAGGGCCCCCAGACCTACTCCCATTTTGACTTGATTCTACAGATGGCAGCGGGCTCATGGTGGATTTGCCAGAAAGCGGTGAGTGAGATGGGAGAGGCTGTGCCTCCCAGCAAGGGGACAACCCCGAGTTGCCCCTCCACAGCACAGCCTTTCCCAGCATAGAGAACAATGGTGACTTCACAAAGTAAAAGGAACATTATTAAAAATGTAAAACCAGTACATTTGCGCCCAGTACCCTGCTGGCCCTCCTCCAGGGCTCCTGAGATAATCGCACATTAATCCACTCAAGTGCGGTGCCCTCGGGAAGGTCTGTGCAAAGCGCTTGCTAGAGACTGGGGAGCTCCCAATGGCCACCGAGGGACACCACCCCCAGCCAGCGCACTATGAGTTCCTGGGACTCTTTGCTGCATTTCTGTTTTGTAGAATCCACCTACCCACTGTGTGTGTAGCTGCCTTCCTTACACTGCCAATCCCAATTTCCTGCAGCCACTGCCCCTCCACACCCCTGGGGGCTACAGACTCCCCCCACACCTCATGCAAATTCTTCTTCCAACAGGGCCCAGCCTATGCCTGACCTCAGACTCAGGGGGACACAAGAAAGGAAGACCCCCAGGGACACACACCACCTTCTTGTTTTTCATAGTTTTTGCCTGACTTGATGAGCAGACAGACCACTTTGCTTCCCGGTATAGTTCTATTTCCTGTCACTTTCTAGTAGAGATGCCCCGGGTCTCTGGGTGAACAGCAGCCCCTCACCCACGCCCCTTCAAGGAAGGCAGAAACCCAGGCCCTGCCCTCCTTGCCACAGTGGGTCTTCCCAAAGGTCTATGGGCAAACCCTGCCCCCCTGCCTGGTCCACTCAGCAGCCAGGAAAATGCTGTTTCTGCCAGGATGGTCCTGCAGAAGGACCCCAAGACTGATCCCAGAAGCCTCTCCCCAGGACCTCCCGCCCAGTCTGGGGCAGGGTTGTAAACTGGAGTTTACAGGAAAACACCCTGCTGTTCACAGCTCGTAAGCTAACACTCATCCTTTCCAAGGTCCCTTCACCACAGAGGGTCCACTCAGCCCTCTCTTGGTCACTGTCAACACTCCAGCCAGGAGGTCAGGCCCCAGGCTGCTGGGAGCCCCAGAAATCAGGCAGGAGGAAGGAGATGGTAGGCCAAGGGTAGAGGAACCCACCGTTCACTGTGGTCAGTGCGATCCGTGCCCCACCGAGATCCTCTCCTAATGCCGAAGGCTGCAGCTCTCTGCCTCAGTGGAGAAGCCAGGGGGGAAGTGGCCTCAACCCTGGTGCTGAGACTCAGTGGACAAACATCCCCTTTCCCCCCGCTGGGCTGTGCTGAGGCATGTTCTCGCTGCCCCCACAGCTCTGCAGAGGGAGCAACAGCAGCTACCCCACTGGCACCGGCTGGCTGACATGCCCTGATCAGCCCCCTTCCCCCCATCCCATGCCCACGCTCACTTACTGGAGTTTGCTGCCATCACTCAAATCTTTCCTCAGGAGAAATCCCAAAGTCAGAGACCCCACACCCTCTGAGAAAGGTTCTCAAAGTCTTCTGTGGTCATGCCTTCAAAGGCCTCTCAGGTTGGAGAGGACAACCCAGCCCTCCATGTGGACCACAGGCATCAAGCTCACTTCCAGTGCAATGACCTTGGGGCTGACCTTGGTCCATCAGAAGGCGGGGTGAGGTCAAGTCAAACAGCACCGTGGAAGGTCTGAGATGCTGCCATGCCCAGGAATTCCCCAGAGGTCACTGGACAAGTGGAGGTTAACAGAGGCAGAGATGTCATCAAGGTCAGCCACACCTGGACGGGCTGGGACGAGGGGTCTCTAAAGTCCCTTTTGTCCCCTGGGACCTCCTGCTTTACTGCTTCCCTGAGAGTGACTTGAAGCTAATCAGAGTGGGTGATTAATATAATCCTCATGAGTTATTAACAACATTGGAAATGGCGAGATAAAAGTAATCACTGAAACACCATGAAGCACCTTGAATTGCAATCCAATTGCAATAATCACTGTTATTGCAATAGTGAGTTAGAAAATGATTTTATGTTAATAAACCTATGAGCGAAAACCAATTCTGTAACTGCACGTGTGTGTGCCTGGCCTGGCTGAGTGACTGAGGACAACGGTTTATCCTGGGTATTCAGGGTGGGGAGGGCCAGGGGGAAGATGACGAGTATTTTTAAATGCACACGCTTCCAGAACCATGGCGACAAACCGATGGAGCTGGAAAGGAAAGGACGGTCTGATAAGGTCTGGAGTCTCTGAACTTCTATTAACTTATGAGATGCTGGAATTGAAAAATACAGCATGGGTCAGACCAGGCCCTCAGTGGCTCTGAGACCCTGAAGGGGCTGCAGAAGGGCACATGTGGCACGAGAGCAGGTGGAGCCTACAGTTTCGGGACCCACTCTGCCAAGGGCAGTCCTCCTTCAGGTGACCCCTCACTAGACAGCAATTATCACAACCACCATCACAATATGGGTGCAGGCTCAGGGACACATGGAGGGTGAGAAATGTGTGAGACACGTGTGGGCAAGCCCTGCCAGGGGGCAGAGCTAGGACTGGAACCCAGAGCCCGGGTATCTCTGTCCTTCCAGAGACTGGGCAAGAATAAATGAGTCGAGTAAAGGACGCTGTGTGTGTGGAAGGGAAGAGCAATTCCAAAGAGAAACCACACATGCGGCCGTATGAAATGGAGAATGTGCACATTTGAGCTCCTACAAGGGCAACCTTTTAATACAGAAATAATCCGGTGTTGATGCACTTGGTTTTCAACTTTCTACAACACTACTGCTGGGGCATATGGGTCTGATTGCTATTTTAAATGTCACAAAACGGATGCATTTGGAAGTGGAATTTTAAAATGATGTGTTCTTGTTCTCTCCCCCTCATATCCCTTTTTTTTTTCAAAAAAAGTAAGGCGTGGCCTTATGCATTACTTTCTAATGAAATTTCAATGTATTTGGGAGTATTTTCAGTACTCTATAATTTTATGGAGATGAAAATATAAAAGCTCTCAAAAGATTTCAAAACGGAATTAGCCTGCAACATACATTCAAGCTATATTTCTTTTTGACCTAGTTTATCTATTTGAAAAAAAATCCAGGAACTCTCCGGGAACTTTCCTTCCCTCTGTTCTCTGGGCTTGTCTTCATCAACCGACGGCTGCTGAGTATTGAGTCCATGCCAAGCCCTGTGCCAAAGGCCCTAAAGGGACGATCTTAAACAATTAACAAACCACCCTGGAGGTGGGTAATAGCAGTGTTTCTGCATCGAAGGCCAGGGCAGAGGTCCGGTCCCCACACGGCAAGGAGCCGGGACTGACAGTAGGTCCCATCTCCCCTGACCCGGTACAATGCGGACCTCCTTCCACACTTGTTTCCTATTGCCGCCGCAACAAACGTCCCAGATGTAGTGGCTTAGCCAGCATGCGTTCATCACTACCCTGCCGGAGGGCAGGAGTCCCGCAGAACGAAGGTGCCGGCAGGGCGCTGCCCCTGGGGGCAGCAAGGGAGGGCCGGCCCCTGCTCATTCACGGTGCAGGCAGAACGCACCGCCCTGCTGCTGGGGATCCTGGGTGCCGAGGCCCTGCATCCTTGCTGGTTGGCAGCTGGGGCCCGTCCCAGCTGCCAGGGCACCCGGCTCCCCTCCCGCCTCTTCACGGCAGCCGTGGTGACTCAGTCCCTCACCCTGCCAATCTCTCCCTTCCACCTCATCTCTTCACCACTCCTCTGTGTTGTTCTTCTACTTTTAAGGACTCATGAGATCACCCTGAACCTACCCACATAATCCAAGATAATCTCTCATCTCAAGGTCCTTAATTTAATCCCACCTTCAATGTCCCTTTTGCTACCCAAGGTGACATATTCACAGGACCCAGGGATTAGAGTGAACATCTCTGGGGCCATTCCTGTGCCCACCACAGGCTTCCCAGAGGGCTCTACTCTAGAGGGCATTACCATTTCTTCAAGATACTGGGATAATCCTGAAACTCACCCCTCTCTGCTCTGACCCGACTCCTCCTCACCCCGTGCTGCACGGCCCCCTGCCTGGTAGTCATTTGAGAACACAAGTTCACAGAAAACACCTCCCCTGTTGCTTTTCGGCTCCCCTCATGCTCTTCCGGCTCTCCCCTTCTCCCCAGTAACAGCCCCTGCCTCACCCCATGCTGCCGTCCCCACGGTGGGCTCAAGCCCAAGGCCTGGCCCCTCAGATCTCCCCCTGGTGCCTCTCTCTCAGAGTCTGCAGTGAAGGCTTCTTTCTGCATGAGATGGGAGGGCGGACACAACACGCCCCTTACAGTTCCCATCCCAAAGGAAGAGACCGTCTCCCACGGACCTCAGCAGCCTTCGGGACAGTGTCAGTCTGGCCACATGGCCTGTTTAGGCCCCTTTCCCACCCCCAAGCACAGCACCACGGTCAGGGCAGGGCATGTTCTAACTGAACAAGTATGGGTCACATCTTCCCCACAGTGGGGGGTGGGGGCAGGGAGCCTCGTTGCAAACCTACTGAATGACTTTCTTACAGAAAGAGGGAGATTATGCATGCTAAAGAAAAAAACCAACCTGACACATATTAAATTTTCAACATATGAATCAATTACTACAGCTCTACTGCTGTCATTAGTGCTGGCCTTACCCTTTCCACTAAATATAACTAGAAACTTCTGAAATTTCTAGGAAGAGAAATGTCTTTCAGAGGAGGAAGAGGGAGAATAAGAGGTGTGTCAATCAACAGGGGAAAAGTTCACGCATAATCGAAGGAATAGGCAAAAATACAGAGGAGACAATTTTTTTCAAGATGAGCTCCATGGAATCCAGGGAACTTTTCCCAAAAGGATAAGGACTGTGGTTCAACCTGATCCAAAGATAGCGAGGGAGTCAAGTACATTTCTAGCAATTCTGAAAAGCAATAAATGATAAATCAGTCAAAGGACATGATAAATAGTTTCCATTCCCTTCCTCCTCCTAGAAGAAGGTAGATGTGCATGTGAACACTGGAGCGTATGCGTGTTTGCACACATATTAGTTATTTTATAGCACAAAGAGAAGGCCCTCTGTCCCCGAATGTTATCACTTAAAATTCTGAGAATCAGGATTCTTGTGCTCCATAAGCCCATAATAGTGTTCATCCCCACAAATAGTGGTTCTAAAAGGAAAAACATAAAATCATTCAGTGTTTCTTAAATTGAGATCACTTCTCTAGAAAAATAGTCTGGGGAAATTAGCATGAAAAACCAACATTTATTTTATAGTTCAGTATCTTAAGTCCCTCAAAAGAGGCATATTTCAACCCCAAGCTCTTGGGGTTAAAAAGTTTTATTCAAAATTCATTCCATATTCAAATATGAACTTCACAAGACCTGTTTACAGAAGACCAAAATACGTCTCTTGCTTTCCCAGCAAGGGGCAGCGCCCGTGGAGCTCATGGCCAGCTGCCTGCATCGACATTGACTGGGAAGCTGCCAGGCCAGGACCCCTGAGTCCGGGGTTCCCCCACTGGAGAACTCCCCCCGGGGCATTGCTTCTTTGAAGACACTTCTACTTTGTGAGGAACAGTTCCGGCAAGAGGCAAGTTGGTTCGGTTCTCCTACAACTCGCTGATCCTCAGAGTGCGTGCTGAGCGCCTGTTCTTCCGCCCCACCCCACCCCCACCCCACCCCCACCCCACCCCCACCCCGTTTCACACATGACAACAAGACTCAGGGAGATGATGGGCGGGACCCTCTGACGTCTGCCTCTCTAGTATCCTCCGCCCTCCTTGGGCACCAGTTCCCAGTAACTCCCCAGGGTCACGCAGCGAATGAGAGAGAGGCTGGCTCTGGGCACACACCCCACGCCCGTGAGGGTCTGGGCTGTAACGACCAAGCTGCACAACCACCATGACTGCTATTTACTATATACATGGAAACTTACTAGTTACTAGTTACTGCGGGTCACGTGCGAGCTGGGAGTCACTCCCTCTCCTCTCCAGGCGGGCAGCTAGTGCAGCCTGCCGCAATACCACCCTGGCTTTCTGGCCCCCTCACCAGCAAAGCTGGCATGTGCCACACCAGGCTTGCTCAGCTTTACCCTCCAGGCCTGGCAGTGGCACCACAGGAACAGCTAGGCCTTTGACCAGGTCCCGTTTGTGACAGCCACTGTGCTACTTAAAAGAAGCAGTGGGAAATCTACCAGGCTCTTCACCGGGAAGGTCAAAGGCGATGCCTGTTCACTGTCCTCCCATCAGGCCCACCCACGAGGGTCTGCGGAGCAGGTGGGAGATAGAGGGACACAGAAAGGCCCCAGTGCTCAGCACGCCCACACTCAGTATCATTCTCACTGCAGGGCCGGCTTGGAATTGTTCCCCAGGTGTCTCCCACCACAGCTGACAGGGAGCTAAGGCACTGCCTCACGTGCAAAAGCACAGCTTGTACCGGCCCCCCCGCCACCCCGTCCAGCAGGACCCTGGCCCTCCTGGAGTCCCCCCCATACTCGCTCTTCTTTCCCCCTCCCGACTCCCTCCCTCCGCACCACACACCAGCTCTCCCCGGAGAGCAGCAGGCGTGCGCTGGGACTCGCATTTCATTCTCAGTCCATTCTCAGGATCTGACCCTCACCTCAACCGCGTCTCCCCCACCTCTGCTTTACAGGGCTGGACATCACCCAAAGGCCACACTTTTCTTGTCCTGCACACACGGCACTTCCCCACCTAATCACCCGTGTCACTGGGGGCCAGGTACTTGCCTTTTCTGAATTGTAGTTTCAAAACATTGTAGTTTAAATTTCAAAAATTGTAGTTTAAAAAAATGGAGGTAACCCCGTCTCCTTCATCAGGTTATTTTGAGGACTAAATGACCTTATATATGCAGTGTAGACCTTGAAACATATGGTCTGGGGAGAGGTTAGCAGTGAGGACACCAGCACACTGGGTGATTGTGCGGCATGAGGCAAGTCATGTGACCTCAGCACAGCATATTTCCCACTTGAAAAGTGGGGACCAGAGTAGGGCCTACCTCACAGCCCTGCTGGGGACTGAGTGATTCAGGCCCTTTGTGGGGCACCCAGCACAGGGCAAACACAAAGGAAACACTAGCTACCATCACCGCCACCATGGCCCCCACCTCCGTGACCATCACCACCACCGTCACCAGCGCTACCAACATCATCCGCCATCCATCAAGAGAGCCTCTGATGTCACACACCCTCTCCCCACCACTTTTCATCATAAGCATTGGCTTAGCGCTTGCCACAGTGGGTCCTAGCAGATGTCTCACGCATATCTATTGCACGGTAAATAATAAACAATGTGGCTCACATTTTTACTATGTGCCAGGCATGGCCCTGGGAGTCTGAGAGTGGTGCTTTCTCTCTTCCAGATGAGTGGGATTTTAGAGCTACCTGTCCTATTCCAGAAAACAGCACACCTCCCTGTTCTCACCACTACTGCCCCTCAATCCTGGTGCTTGGGCCCCGTGACTTCAGGGCAAGAAAACTCCTTGCATGGCACTTCTGACCTCCAAAAGGGTGCGTTCCGAGCCAGGAGCCGGGAGGACACTGCTTCACCTCCTCCAATGAGCTCTGAGGCCACCCAGCCCCGATTTCACCACATTCCACCCACCAAGGCCATCACAGAGGCCCACCCAGCTTCAAGGAGAGGGGACAGAAGACTCTGGCTTTGGGGGGGGCAGTGGAGGAGCTCTGTAAGGACACGTGGGATGGGGTATATCGCTGCGGCCGTGCGGAGGATGTGATCTGCCATGACCTGGCTCCCCCACTGCTCCTTGAACTTTACTCCCACGGAAGCTAACATTTCTCCCCATTTCATTTGCCTGATTTTGTGGTCCGTCACTTCCTCCATCCCTGCTCAGCATTTGACCCAGCGTCTGGGGCCGGAGAACTCACTGTGCAAGCAGGTGTCCACATCTCGGGTTTACACTTGGACCACCAGCTTTTGAAACTAATCTGCCCACATGTGAAAATGTGGTTTTCCTAATACCCAAAAGCATGTCATACATGGCCAGCTGGGCAGGGTTTTTGGGAGGGGAGCCCTCTGGGTTGAGTGAAAGACAAGGATGCACCCCAGTGAGCACTCAAGAAATCCCCCCCGCACACCTGACTCACTACAAACATGCTCTCATATTAAGCAGGCAAATGGAGAAATGACTCTGTAGGGTCATAGTTAAGGGATGGGGAGGTGAATCTGGGGTTTCATTGGCCTCTGCATCTCAAAACCCTCATCAGAATCACCTGGAGGGGTTGTTAACAGATTCCTGGGTCCTAATACTCAAGTCCAGGGTGAAAGTAAGAATGTGCATGTACACCATTTCTAATAAGCTCTCCGAGGCCTGTGCTGAGCACTGGGGGTCCACAGGCCTCAGTCTGAAAAGCCCTGCACCCTAGTAGCAGAGCCCCACCAGACACTGACCCGTTGCCATGATACGATAAAAAATCAAATAGAATTGAAAAAGGGAACCTTGTTCCTTTTTTCTCTGAATACAAAAGGAGTCATTGCATGAAGAATAAACATAATAAACATAAACCTTTGTTGAAACTTAAGTATATATATTCTTTGTGCACATTTTGTTTTACAAAAAAAAATTAGTTTTCCTTTTAATAACTATTGTATGCACTTTTTTAATAATGTAGACTACGATCCTGAAGGGTCAACCGCTCTGTGAGAAAGTAAAAGGTGGATTATTACTGTTATTAATATCGGCGTCATCTCACTGGTCTGATTCACCCGGGTCGCCAGCAGCTGTGGTCCCCCAAAAGTCGTCTGGAAGATCTGTGTGACAAGGTGGAGACTGAAATTATGGAATTCCAGGCCATATCTTTATGGGAGCCCTGTTTTTACCATTATTATTCTAAGAAGAAATGCTAACTGGCATCAATAGGAAACCACATAACAGTCTGTGAAAAGGACTGTAATACATTTTTTAGTTATTGTTCTTTCAATTTCTAGATATTTCATTGTACTGGGAGAAATCACAGGCATGGCTGAGACTTAATCTGGTATTTTGTGGTGCCATGAGGAATATTTTTGCCTCCTAATCTCTGCTTAAAGTGTAACTTACAGTGCCTCTATCCATTGCCATGAACAAAATCACAAAAGGATTCAGGAAATAATAACAAAGATAAATAACTTTGCAATAAAATTTCAGCTCCAGTAATTTTCCATTTATATTTTTTCACTCAATCATGTAGTCCTGAGCATCGCACTTTTAACATCTGGGCTGCA
This sequence comes from Manis javanica, assembly GCF_040802235.1. Lineage (NCBI taxonomy): Eukaryota > Metazoa > Chordata > Mammalia > Pholidota > Manidae > Manis > Manis javanica. The sequence goes on from NC_133160.1 coordinate 2,871,237, forward strand.
TCATGCAAAGTCATTTCATATCTAATACTTCCCAGAAAGCCCTGAATTTAATGGCATGCACTGCACTGCGGTGCAGTCAATGAGCTATAAGTTCCGCCCCAATCAAAGGATTTCCTGTGTGATTTCCTAGTCTTTCTCAGGCAATCAATCTCAACACCTTGAACACAATGAATTGTCAGTCAACCCCTCTCAGCAAAGGGTGCTTCAGATGCAATTTCTTGGGCCACTTATTGTTAGAAATGGAATGCCAAATGTGGCTCCACTAGGTGAAACCACTGGTATGGTTTCCAGCCAACAAGTGTGGTCCATTAGGGGGACCTCAGGGAATGTTCCTCGAGAGAACGTGGGTGAGAAGAAGGGAGGGAGCAGGAGCGGGGGATTCCTCAGGCTCAGGGTCAAAACAGCACTTCTGCAGGGTTCCCCTCATGCCCACTAGGGCCCGTGGGTCTTCTCTGGACCCCAAGCTCACATAACCACATTGATCTGCAGCAAGTGGGCATGGGGGTGCAGGGCGTGCAGAGGGTCTCCAGGAAGCTCCTTGAACAGTTGCCGCATGCTGCATGCTGCTTGCCGGAGGTAGGTCGCTGAATCAGGCGTTTCTCACCTTCCGTTCACTGCTGCTGCTGAACCCCACATGTCCTCTTCTGCCTGCCCCTCCTGCCTCCTTGGCCCGCAGCCCTCCCCAGGGCCTGGGGGGCAATGGGGGGCGCACACTGGTGACAACAGTGCTCCCGGCCTGACCAGGAATAAACGCCTGCCGATGTCCACCAGGTTTGTTCTCCCTCCTGGCCCAGGCCCTCTCCTACATCTCCCAGGCCAGGTTTCTCTCATGTGAGCTCAGAGCCTTCTTTTAAAAAGTCATTTTATTCATTGACTCGTATGTCTGTTTAGTTAAAGCCTGCACTCCCCCACCCACAAGCCCCATTTGTCTATAAGCTACTGGGGCAGGTCTTATCCGTTTGTCTTCCTCTTTGCATCCTGTACTGGGTGAGACAGATGCCACAAAGAATCATGGCCTCCTGGGACCTCAGGAGGTGACCTTACTTGGATATAGGGTCACAGCAGATGTAAGCAGTTAGGTCAAAATACCAGAGCAGGGTGGGTCCATAGCCCAATATGACTGGTGTCCTTATAAGGAAAGGAGAGGCACAAAGGTGCAGAGAAAGCCAGCACATGAACACAGTAGATGGCAGTGACCAGCTGCAGGCCAAGCAGTGCCAAAGACTGGCATCAGGTGCCAGCAGCTAGGAAGAGTCAAGGAAGGGTTCTCCCCAAGACCTCAGAGAGAACATGGCCCTGCCAACACCTTGACTTTGTACTTCCAGCACCAGAGCTGTGAGCTGGTAAGTTTCTGTGCTGCAAGCTGCCCAGTGCTCGGTCCCTTGTTGTGGCAGCCTAAGGAAACCAACGCACATGCCAGGGACGAGCAGAGAGCCCGGCGTATCTGATGGCCATTCTGGGGTTACATCTCTTAGTCCATGTTTCTGTTTCATCTTAAGTCTGTGGCCCACAAAATCAGGAATTCACAAGCCCCCAAGAGTCTTAATTTTGAGACACAAGTGCAGACCCTGGCCAGGACTCTGAGGGCAGGTACTTTACCCAAGGTGATCCCAGCAAACACCAGTGGGGGCAGGGAAGCGAGTGCAGGAAGCAAGGAGCCAATGCAGTGCACATTACAGGACAGGGGACCAGCGTGGGCCACTGGGGCTCAGCCTTGCCACAGAGCTCTGGGTACAGTGTAGATGGTGCCCCTCGGGTAGTCCCACCCAGGCAGGGGAAGAGAGAAGGCTGAGAATAGACCCCAACAGCATCTGCTACAACTCTGGGGAACTGACACAGAATTATCACCTTTTATGATGTCAAGCTGGGAAACAATAAATACAATTTCCATCTAATCAAAAGGATACTTTAACACCAAAAATGTTGGAAGAGTATAATTTTAGAACAAAAGATAGTTTTTTCAGTTTCTGCCAAAGTCACTACCTTTATCTTTATTTTGTTGTTGTTAGGATTTGGGGAGGGAGGGGTTACTTAAGAAACTTTATTCTGGAAAATGTTCATATTTACAGAAAAGTTGCAAAAATAGCACAGAGTACTCATATACCCAGCTTCCCACAATAATGACATGTAACTCAATCATTGTACATCTGTCAAAACTAAGAAATTAACCTTGATAACTAATTGTCCCAATTTTCAAACTATTTCTAACTATTACCCTAATTTTTTGTTACTATTTCATCACTAAATAATACCAGTACAGGAATCAGTGTTTGAGAACCACTGCTTTAATCTGCCTTGAGTAAGTTACGGTACAAGTCTCTATTTGGTAATTCTGTTTTCAAATAGAGGCCTTGGTATAAATGTATACATTGTATACAAAAGTATATGAGGAATAGAGCATAGAGAAAACAGGCACTGAAGGACAGAAATTCATTTTCTTCTACATTAAAAGCTTTAAGATATAATTGATGCAACATACAGTTTACCAGTTTAAAATATACAATTTAATTGTTTTATTTTTTTAACAAAGTTGTGACACCACCAAGTCTAATTTCAGGACACTCCCATCACTGAAAAAGAAGCCTCACGGACACTGGCGGGCAGCCACCTTGACTCCTCCGGCCCCCAGCCCGTGACCACTGGTCCACTCGCTGCCTCTGTGGGTCTGTCTGTTCTGGACAGTACCGATACACGGAATCATGTGACACGTGGCCTTTTGTGATAGCTTCTTTCATTTAGCAACATGTTTTGGGATTAATCCATGTGTAGCATAAATCAGTGCTTCATTCCTTTTTATGGCCAAATAATACCCCATTTTTTTGGAGAGACATTTTATTTATCCATTCATCAGCTGATGGACACCTGGGTTGTTCCCACCTTCGGGCTACTCTAAATAATGCTTCTATGAACCTTCTTTGGGTTAAGTTTCATCAAACACAGAGAGAACGTGGGCCTGCCGTCCCGGGCAGAAGGGCAGCAGGGACAGCCATGGCCTTCGGGAGAAGGCTCAAGGCGCATCCCCGCGAAGCTGAGGGAAGCCTGCCTAGCGTGAACACAGCCACTGCAGGGATGTGCCGAGACCTGCCGTGCACCAGCTGTGGTGTGCAGAGCTCTCTGCACAGATTGTTATTTAATCCCCTTCACAAGTTGTGACAATTTCCTCAATTTACAGGTAGGGAAACTGAGGCTTGCCCGAGATCGCACACTATCAAGAGGAAGAGATCAGACTCAGACCCAAGCCTGTCTGGTTCCAAAGACTACTTCCTCGGCTGGAGCACTACTGAGACGCTGGGGGCATCGTGGGGCGTGTGAGGGGAGTCTTGGCAGGAGGGGGCAGTTTGTCTCTTGCTGACCACCTCTGCAGGACCGTCTGTCTGCCCAGAGGCCCCCTCCCCTCACCAACCGCCATGCCCTGCAGCCATAATACCCTGTTATCAGCTCCTGAGTCACTCGTCACCAAATCCCAGCCAGCTCTTAAAAACTGCCTCCCAAAGCAGGGTTTTAATTCCCCTACAAGATAGTCTCCCTGAACTGAACTCATTAATAAAAAATGAGAAATAAATTTTAACAAAGGCCCTGCCGAGATGCCGCTGCAGCAGCACGCGAACTTTCCCTCCTCGGACAAGAAGGATTTTCCTGAGCGGGGCAAGTCGGCTGCAGCCCTCCCCCGGAGGTTGGCCGGTTCCCAGCCTGGGAGGCACCTGAGCTTAGACTACTATTTACTCGTGTGCTGTCACTTCATTTTTCCTTGGAGAAAAACAAAAATCTGTCTGTCATATTTAAAATATGCGTTAATTACTGAACATTGTCTTGGTTTGGAAAGAAAAAAAAAGCACACATAATTGGAGACTCCCTTTCACTGTGAAGATGTTCTGGGGAGCATGGAAGGAAATCAAGAGTGTGACTGGCTGTCACCCGAGAGCAGACTGGTGACAGCAGATGCGAGCGTTGCGTGCCACACAGCAGAAAGCTCAGCCTTGGGAGGTGCGTGCTCAGCAGAGAGGTTGCCACAGCTCAGGGTAAACCTGATGGCACCGAGGAAGCCGCTGTATTACATGGCCTGACGATCTGCTGGGGTCACGGAGCCGAACGGCAGGGCTCAGAAGGCACAAGTCCAGCGGGCGACACAGGAGTCCGCTCTGCTCCAGTGCGGATCTGTGGGCCGGCCCCTCAGGGAGGTGCCAAGGGTCCTCCTGCTCAGAGGACTTCAAGGGCCCCGCCTTGCTCCTGCCTTCCCTCTATGTTTTCCTGGTCTCTGTTCCGATTCTCTTATGGTCGTTCCCCCACATCACTGCCCCACAGCCACGGGGCTCGCTGGGACCCCTCCAACTGCGGATCTGAGTCAAGAGGAACAGGAAGGCAGGCATGCTTGCAGCACATTGCTGCTGGCAGTGTCAGAGAGCAGGACGGCACCGTGGGCCCTGGCTGTCACGGTGGCTGTCCCCAGCCGCAGCTCATGACAGGCTGCTCCACACCACGGCAGCCACTGCCTTTTGCATCTTGTCGGGAGCCTGACCTAGAGGCGGTGCCCTGCAAAGCCAGGCTCAGCACCAGAATGCTGAGAGGAAGAGAGGGGAAAAACCACAGGCTCCCTGCCAGCGGCTCTGAGCAGTGCTGCAAAGCAGCGTGGGCTCCAGGCAGCTTACATAAACTGTAAACTGCGTTCTTTCTCCAGCAAGACAGCAGCCCACTGCGTCCTCCACTGACAGGCCGTGCTGCCGGGCTGCATGAGCTCCCTGAGGCACAGGACGCTGTGGCTGCAGATGGCGGAGAGCTGGGAACGCAGGACGGGGCAGCTGCCGCTGACCTCCCCTCAGGCCCCCGGGGTCTCATTCCCGTGGCAGCCTGATCTTCCTGAGGACCTTCAAGTCCCATATCCCAGGAAACCCCCCAGCCCTGGAGGCACAGGGTCACCTTGGTTGTCTCCCCAATCCTTACTGGCCAACATGCACCATATTTTTATTCATTCATTTCATAATCAGAGCAAATACTCAGGGAGTGCCTACTGTGTGCCAGGCACCATTCTAGATGCTGAAAACACAGCAGTAAACAAAACAAAGCCCCGACTCACATACAAGATGGACCCCATGCAACTAAATGAATCCATGCTGAGCATGCTCCATGGCAGTAAGTGCTGGGGACAAGAATGAGGCTGGTAAGGGAGGGAGGGCGCGGGCGTGGACAGCGCTGTAGGAGATGGTCGGGGAGGCGTGACCAGTCAGCTGGCATTTTAAGGGTGACGAGGCAGGGGAGTGGTGGGGCCTACAGGACACGTGGGGAAGAGCTCCAAGCAGGGGGAACGGAATGCGGGAGGCCTCGAAGCAGAGCGCGGGCAGAGTCTCTGAGGAACAGCGAGGAGATCGCTGCCAGGAGCAGAATGAGTGGAGAGGAAGGACGGAGATGCAGGGCAGAAGGCCAGGCGGACAGGCCGTGATTCGGTTTGATTCACCCAAGCGCGCTGTCTCAGGAGCAGGGTGTGAAACGCGCTACTCCAGCAGGTACCTGCCTTTCCTTAAGGAGAGAGATGTCTTCATGTAGAAGAATACCTAAAAGCCATACTGGTAGGTGAGATCCTGAAATTAGGAAAACAGAGTCAAGGAGCAAAAAAAAGGTTATTAGGTTGTTGTGTATTAGAAATGAACATAATCAAGGAAATGAGACAGAGAAGAGATGGAGGTAAAGACAAGAGGAAAGGAGGAGAAAGAGCCTGCGCGCGGCCAGCTGCGCTGCCTGAAGGACTGTTAGGAATCAGGGTGTCTAATATTAGGACGGCGGCGGTTGGCGGTGTTGAGATGTAAAACGGGCCTCAGACCTCCCAAGAGTAGTAAATCAAAGATGGCTGCAATTTCATCTGTAATTCATTGAGAGACAGGGTCCCCATGATTCTGTATAGGTTCTGTGGCTATTTGATTAACAGAATAAAGATCAAGTGAAGTTCTGCTAGCATCTGGGTCCAATTGGACTTCCACTTCTAAAACAGATCTCAATCCATGCACTTTCTCTCCACTGCCATCACCTTAATACAGGCCACCACCACCATCAGCCTCTTAGCCAGTCTCCAAAATGGTCCCTTTACTTCCACTCTGCTCCCTCTAATGTAGTCTTAATACAGCAGCAAGAGGAATGAGCCTACAACCCAAATCAGATTACTTCCACCCTTGCTTATGAAGCCCTGCAGTGGTTTCCCATTGTCCTTCCAAAACCCCTCTCCTCTCTGAGCTTCACAGCCCCGTGTGATCCAGCCCCAACTCACACCCCTCCCAGACCATCAACTGTTTTTACTCCCTGGAAAAATAACAGGCCCTGTCCGGCCTCAGGGCCTTTGCACAGGCTGCTCCCTGTACTGTACTTGACTTGTGCTCCTGTGTGTCCATCATCTTGAACGGTTGTCTCCTCCTCATTCTCTTGGTTTGCTCAGAGCAGCATTCTCCATAGCAACCATCTCCAAGCACCCTGCCTTGGACACCCTTTCCATTTCACTCATTGCACTGAACAATGAAATCATTCTGTTTACTTAATCATTCACTTTTATACAGACATTAATTCCGTCTTGGGCACATACCCAACAGAAATGCATGCACATATTCACCAAAAGACATCTACAAAATGTTCATGGCAGTGCAGCTTAATAATCTCCACCTGGAGCCTCCCAAAAGGCCCATCGCCAATAGATGGATAAATAAATTGCTGTACATTCACATAATGGGATACTATCCATGATGAGAAAGCATGAACTACAAATGAATGCAGCCACATGAATGAACTTCACAAATAGGATGCTGAGTGAAAGCAGCCAGACACAAAATACATGCGGTATGACTCCATTATATAAAGTTCAATAAACTGCGCGGGACTAACCTGTGGTATTTGAAGTCAGGATAGTGGGTGATTCGGGGTGGGTGGCGGGGGAGCCGGTGCTGCCCGAAGGGGCGGCGCTGCTCCTGCTCCGAATCTGCTGCTGATTCGGGCTGCTCGCACTTACATGGGCTGTTCACTGTGTGAGCTCACTGAGCTGTGGACTTCTGATCTGTGCACTTTTCTGTATGAGTTATAATACTTCAGTGAAAAAATTTTAAAATCATACAGTGGAGTACAAACATTTTTGTTCTGGGCTGTGGCCTCTCTCAGATGGAACATACACATCGGCTTATAGGTGGAGAACAAGAAGCCACGGGGAATAACCAGGAGCTGTGAGGAGTGGGTGTGACATGCTTTGGACGACCTCCCGTACACTTGTCACCAAAAGTATCTAGACCGTAGCAAGGCTATCGACCACGGGCAATTCTGCCCTCTCCCTCTAGGGACACTTGGGGATGTCAGAAGACATTTGGGTTGCCACAACTGGCGGTGCTGCTGGCACCTCATGGGTAGAGTCCCCACACAATCATCCTGCCCTTGCTTCACTGATGAGAAACTGGCAGGAACTGATACCCACGGTCCCATGGCTAATGCGCAGCAAAAACCAGAGGGCCAGCAGCCCCCGACCTCGGCCCCTGGTCTTCATGCTGCTCTGGCTTGTTGCTGACCCTGTGGCCACACCCGATTTCTAGACTCAAGATGCCCAACAATGGGCTTTAAAATGCCCCATCCCACTCACTCCCCTGGGAGGACATATAAACTAGGGAAATCCCACCCAGTTCAAAAAAGTGAGAACTCTTTCAGGAACAAAGAAATGCCCTATTTTCATTGTTACTCCTTCAGTCGTTTTTCAGAACTTGGGAGGAAAACATCATCAGCTGAAAAGCACCCCAAGAAACCTGCAGCATGCCCGCACTGTGCCACGGCAACATTAGCTGAAGAGAAGCTCAAGAAATGGGACATTTCACGCGAGGCACGGACAGGTCCTGAGTCATTTTTCTTCATCATCTGTCATGTTTTCCAGGGGCAGGAAGAGGGGAGCACCTTTCTTCAAAGTCATTTATCTTCTCTCACCTAGAAGATCATGTTTTGTAGCTATGAAACCTAAACATACCATTACAAAATGTCAGTGAGAAGCTTTTTGGAAAACAGTAGTCATAGTATTGATTAATCTGTATATTCAAACAGAACGGAGCCTCCGTCATGGAGTATTTTCATCCAAGCAGTCACTGCAGCTGGATTGACACACCAGCCAGACCCATCTTGGGTTGTAATGAACTTCCAAACTGTTGTTTCCCAGTGGGACACATACCTCATTAAGGGAACTTCATTAAAAATAAAAATCCCAGATTCCACTCAAAAAAACCACAGGATCAGATTTTGGAAACAGAGCTCCAGAAACTGTATTTAGATGAGCTCTTTTGTTATAAATTCAAAATTGTTAAAGTTGTCTGTCTAGTCCCAGTCCCCTGCCCCCTATATTCTTTCTGTGGCTTCCTTGTGACAGGCCCATGTGGATCCTTCCAGAAACAGTCTGAGATCTGGTGACTACTTGCCTAGTGAATGAATACCAGTGCCTGTCAGGGCGGTGCCAAGGCCACCCACGGGCTGCATTTCAGGAGGAGGGAGAGGAGCTCCACCAGCCTAAGGCTTGCTCGGTGTCTGTGAAATGGGGATGACTTCAGTGCCTTCCTGGTGCAGCTGCCGAGGACTAGACGGGCCACTCCACAGACCGTGCAGACCAGGGCCTGACGCAGGCTGGCTCCGTCGTCACTGGCCGCAGCGGCACTGCTCTGCTCCACTCTGCGCATGAGCAAGCAGACGACTGGAGCGGGGCTCAGCTTCCCCACCTGTTTACAGACATCCAGCTCGCAAGCTCTTACCTGGAGTCCACCCATTCCTGTACCCGTAGCGCCATGCTGCCTTGGCATCCCCCATCTCCCTGGAGCCCTGAGACCAGAACCGGGCAAAGTCATACAGAGTTCTTGCAGGAGCACAGGAGAACCCAACCATGAAGTCAGCACACAGTAGGTGCTTGGCAACCATGCACAAACTGAAGCAAAGGTCATTTCATAATCTACCTAAAAACTCAGTTCTTTTCCTTAGCTGAATTCCTGCTCTCTCTCCATTTTAATTTTTTTCCCCTTACTCTTTCATGAAAGTTGAGCCAGGTAAGAATCCACTTATAGAGATAAATAAGAACTCCATATGATCATGCTGTACTGTGCTGATTTTAAAGACAGAAAGGTTGTAGACTTCCAAAACTCAATGCTCATTTTTGAATATTGATTATGTGCCAGGCGCTGGGAATATGCAGTTACTAAAACCTCTCTGCTCTCAGGGACTCACAGCAAATCCCACAGAGCATTGGGGGAACAGCAGGCACAGGCCACCATACAGCAGAGGCAAGCCCAGCAGCTAGGCGGGGCATGGCGGCACCCAGGGGCTCCGCACCCAGTGGAGTCCGGTAGGGCCTGCAAGGAGTGGCTTTGCAGAGCAGACTCTCGGAGGGCTGCAGGGACGGAGTCCGAGGCAGGCAGGAAGCACTCAGGGGCTCCTTTCAAAAGGAAGGATCTGGGATGACTGGAGATGGGGTGTGAGGAGGGCTCAGACGACAGGGAAGCCTGGGACAGGAAACTGCCATCTCCTGGCCTCAACCCAATCCCACCCTTGGATGCCGAGCAACATGGCCAAGGCTTGAGCGTGGGCCCAGGCGTCCGGCAGGCTTGGGTGCAAACCCAGACCCACCAGCTCCTAGCAGTGTGAGCTCAGGCAGAATCGGGGGGGCATGAGAGTCCAGGCCCGGGAGCCAGGGTGCCTGGGCTCCAGCCCTGGCAGGACCGTGGAATCTTGTTTGGGCTGCCCAGCTCCCCAGCACAGAGCACTCTCTGGTCCTGGGAGACCCTGTTTTAAGCCTGCAAGTAGGAAGCCCGTGTGGAGCACCATGGGACGTGCCACAGCGCCTGATGAAAATGAGGGATGGCTGCAGCGCTGTTCCTGCCCTTTCCCTCTGGCGGCTTTATCACCAGGCTGCCTCCAGAGCCTTGCTACCTGGGTACACCTCCCTACCTGCGCCATCCTTCCTGCCGTGCTGACCGCCTGCCTCCCTGCTTCTGGCTGAGACTCAACGCTGATAGGCAGTCCTTTGCCTTGAACTCTTGGCCCCCAAAAATGCCCTTTGGTCCCCACATCCAGCTGTGCTGGGGCATATGACCTCAAGCCCTCCAATCCTGACACCAGCCCAGGGCCCTCCGGTGGGGCTAATGTCCGCTGCCCAGACCCAGTTTGCCGTACCTCATGCTCTAGCATGACACTCCAAGGTCAAGTCCCCCGATTTCTACCTTTGCCATTTATTACCGGGTACTGAAACAAGGTCAAGGACACAGCCCCACTGCAGATGCACATGCAGGGGCCTGCTCAGCCCCTCCCAGCCACCATCAATTCTGCAAACAGCCACTAGCCCACCCCCACCCTTCCAAATCCGTCAGATTTTCTTATCCTTTCTGCTCAAGACACAACGAAGTATCAAGCATCACATTCTCATGGTACCCAGTTTGCTTTGCTTGTATGTACGTTAAGGCTAGAGTGAGAACCATGAACCTCCGCTGCAGTGCAATGAGCAACTTACACAAAGAAACATGTTAACTTTTAATAGTGCTGATAAAGCCAAGCTCTCCGCTGATGTATACAGGGCTGTACTTCTGAACTCAGAGCCTCAAAGACAGGAAAAAAACTGTGACTGCCCAGAGACATCTGGAAAAATGGCAGCCTGTTTAGCAGCACATTCTCTGGCTGGATTTTATTGCTCCTAAATCATTCAGATTCCTGACTGGGACTCATCAAGGTCGCTGCATCCCTGGACCTTTTGTGCTGAGAGGAACTTCTGGGTGCATGTGATGCCCAAAGGGACGCCTGAAGCAAAACTCTCTACCTGCAGAGCATCACCTGCTGAGCTCTCGCTACCTGGGCTTCTCTCGCCCCCCGCAGTGTAAGCCAGGCTTCCTCATGCTCTCAACCTGGAGCCTACATCAGGCCTGGGCTTGCTGCAAGCTGGAAGACAGGGCAACCCCAGGCACAGACGGTCCTCTGTGCGCTGTGCTGCCGGCTTCGTGGGTGCTGCTCAAGTTCATGCTCAAAACCAAGCATGTTCTGAGCACCCCCAGGCCAGGAAGCCTGATGACCACAGCTCCCACCTACTTGACACCCCCAGTGTCTGCCTGGGTGGAGAGGCACTTAGTTCACTTCCAGCTTGCATCTGTCACCCAGCACGCCGGAGGAGACACACCCAGAAACCTGGGAATGGGTCTTTGAGGGGCAAGCCCGTCCTCCTCACAGGTCACTCAGTCCCTTTCCCAACAGACTCCCATAATCACTTGGCATTAGCCCTGGAAATGAAGTACCAGCGTGCACAGGACCACAGAAGCAAATGCCATCTGGAACACTTAATTCTGCAAAATTATCACACAGTTCTCCATTTGTTTCCTTTGGATCAAGAGGATTTTTTTTAAGGAGAAAGAAATGGAAAAAAAAAAAAAACTAAGCTGAAACTTATTTCTTCTCTCCTGAAATACACTGACTAAGATGCACATGGTTGGAAATTCTCAAAGACTTATTTTCAAAGGATGAAATTCTGAAGATTTCAAAAAGATGGTCAAATATAATCTTTTCTTTCTTCCTTCTGAACAACGGTGGATCACAAAGTTATCTGAGTCTTACAGCTAGGAAGGTAAGGAAATGTAGCTCTGGACTGTCTCGGCATTAACATTAAAAACACTGCAATGAGCTGTGGGCGCCGTTTCATTTCCTTTTGTTTCATAATCAGGATGCGGTAGAGAGACGCGAGCAGGGCAACAGCGCCATCTGTGGGAGGAACTCCGCAGCCGGGTCAGCCCGGTCCAAGACCGGGCAGGGGGCGGCTTTCCGGGCCAACAGCTCTCTGCACCCCCCTGAAGAACCGAACGACTCAGTCCTCCAAAAAATGTCGCACCGGGAGGACGCCGTTAGAGAGTTAGCCGACCTATCAGGTCTGTAATCGTCCATTCCCTTTGATCTGGCAATTACTCCAATTCTAGGGGTTTCTCCTGTGTAAATATTAGCTCATGCATGTGCAGAGATAAAAGTCCAAGGGATATTCACTGCAATATCCGTTTCATGGTAAAATATAAAAGCAAGCTGAACACTTATTAATAGGGAGTGGTTAAATAAATCAGCGCCTTGGTGGCACAGATGCCTATGCAAACTTTACAAAGCACAAAAGAGCCACCAGTAAGGAAACGGCAGTTTTCTACAGCAAAATGTCAGGTTACAAAAGAGATTTTGCCAACATTCTGTCGAATGCAGCCTTTCAATAAAGATATACGTTTATACAAAGTGTAACACTCAAAACTGAACTGTTAGCATATATATGAATATATGGAAGAATTCATTCTTAACAGTGGCTATCCTGGGAGGAAACTATGAGGGATTTCTAGTATCCACTTCACACATTTCTGTTATTATTTGAATTGAGTTGCAAATAGACTAATTTTGGATTTATTATATATGTTGCTTAAAGACATACTCGAGTAACCCTCAGAGTACCTCTGGAAGGCAACCTTTCTAAGTCCTCGTGTACCTGAAATGTCTTCCTTCTGACCCCACCTTTGAGTGCTATTTCAGCTGAGCAGATTCTATGCGCGCACCGGCTTCCCCGGGAACTGTGAGGCAGTTCCTCCATTGTCTCCTGGCGTCCGATCCTGGCAATGGAAGTCAGATGCCAGTCTGAAATTTGTTCCTTAGCAAGAAATATTTTTCTTTCTGGCAGCTTTCAGGTATTTTGCTTATCCTCAGTTTTCTGAAATTTCAGCCCATGCTGGGGGTCCTTTCTCCTTTCTCCTGCTGGCTGTGCAGACGGTCCTTTCACCATGGCGACTCATGCACAGACTTCCTTCTTTTTCTTCATTTCTTTCTTTACATTCCCTTTCCTCTCCTTCCACAGTTCCTTAACTAGGTGTCAGCCCTGTGGCTTCACCCTCTGGCCTGGACTCTTCTCATCGCCCTGCACATCTTGCTGCAGTCGGAAGATCCCTCAAGCTTTAGCCATGTCCATGCTGTCCTTTCTTGAGCTTCATTTTCCACGAAGCCAATTTTGAACCTCTTAGGGCTCTGGCTGAGACGCTCCCAATCAGACGCTGCACCTCTGTGACCCGGGGCGGGGCGGGGCCTGCGGGGCGGGGCAGGCCTGGCGGGACAGGCTGACAGATCTTGTTTCCCGCGTGTGCGGCCATCTGTCCCTCCCGAGGCCCCTAACTCTGTGGCCATGAGCCCTCACAACTGCTCTGGCCTCCGGAAGGCCACTCCTACTTAACACGACGGCAAAAGGCAAAGAGCCTCCCCACCTGATTAATGCCCCGAATCCCACCGCACTCCCTGTACCAGGTCTTCAAGGCGGAGCTGCTGGACCTTTGGCCCGTCTTCCTCTCTCAGCTCCTGTCCTCAGCACTAGATCTGGTTTTGTTTCTCGGAGTGTCTGACCCTGTTTGCTTCCCATGTCTCGGGACTTCTGATCATCTGCCCGCACTTCTGAGTTTTGTTTTTTTTTTACTGTATTTTTGGTCCCTCCATATAGGATGGGATTTGACACGTAAGAAAAATAACATCCCTGTGGTCACATCACCTCCCCAAAGTCGGGTAGGAAAGAAAATGTGCAAAGTATTTATTATTGACTCCAGCGTGTGTACATGGTCAGCATCCCCAGATGGAGTTAAAGGCCTGTGTGGCCCGTTCTGTGTGGTTTCTCAGCTTAATTCTGCTTCCTAGCATTACTGAATTTCGGGAAAGAAGTTACCCTAAATAAATACAAATGATAAATGTCAGGTCATAACACCTTATTTTATATCAAATTTGGCAATAACTCTTCACTTGACAAAAGAAACACACATTCAAAATGAACCAATTAATCTTTTTCCTCTTTTTTTCTCTTCCACTCCTTTAGCAATAGAACTGTAGTGAAGAACATCTGGATCCTAAGTTTATGAAAGTTTGCTGAAAAAACAAGTATTTAGAAACCTATGTTTTTTTCCTTTCTTGTTATCACAACCCAAGGTATTCTTCATGTTAAATCTAAAAGTTGGATTTGGTTAGCATCCTACAGAGTTCTGCATGGGACATATTTCAGATTTCTTATTAAATTCCCTTTCAATTTCCATGTTCTTCAAACAGCATAGGAGAAGCTCGCAGAAAGAAAACATTAAAAAGAAGCATTAATTTCACAGGGTCATAGCTTAGGAAGGAGCATCCTGACCTAGCCTTCCATCACTAATACCTCTGGCCATGGGGCAGACATCAGCTGCTGAGATGATAAAGACAACGCTGAGGCCACTTGCTTTTCATCTGGTCATCTGTGCGTAATCATGGAGCACACTGGACAACGATCTTGACGAGCAAGGGAAAATGCAAGGTGGATGGGTCACTCAGCCCTTCTCGGATAGATGCTGAATGAGTATAATTTCTTTGAAAGCAATCTCAATGCCACATCAAACTGCCAGTTCCCACATGTCCTCCACGCCGTCACCATCTGAGCCTGCACGAATTGCCTCATCACAGGAACTTCAACACAGATTATAAACTGGCCTCCCTGTTTCCACTCTGGGTCCTCTTGAGGCCATTCCCTGTCCAACACACACAGAGACCCTCTTAAAACACAAGCCGATGCCACCACTCCCAGCCCAAAACCTGATGACTTCCCAACGCCCTTAAGATGAAACCCAAAACTAACAAGGCCCCCCGTGACCTGGCCCCTGCTCGCCACCAGCAGCCCGCCCCATCTCGTCTCTGCACACTGCAGCCACACTGGCCTTCCTGCCGCTCCTGGGACACCCTCCCTCGGTGCCCCAGCCCCGCCAAGCAGTCACAGGCACTACTCCTCTGGCTCGCAGCACGCTCCTCCTGCCCCACCCTGTGGGGGTCTCTGCCCCCTCTAACCACCCCACAGCAATCACAGGAGCTCCCGTGGACCCTCCTCTCAGGACTTTCTCACTCTCAGACCTCATCTCCTTATCTGGTTGCTTTCTGTCTCCACATAAGAATGCAAGTTCCATGAAAACAAGAGCTACATGGCAGCCTAGAACCCTGCTGGCAATTAGGAGGGGCTCTGTGAAAAGTGGTGAGTGAAGGAAGGAAGGAATACTGCTAGTTATTTAATGAAATAACAAAATGAAATCTCCCTCATAACTGACAGACAAATTCAATTTCCAAGTGATTCATTAGGACAAAAAATATGGTAACAACATTCCTCAGAAACTTAAACACAGAATTACTGTATGATCCAGCAATTCTACTCCTAGGCATATACCCAGAATTAGAAGCAGGGGCTCAAACAGATACCTGTATACCAACGTTTGCAGCTGCATTACTTAACAATAGCCAAAAGGTGGAAACAACCCAAATGTCCATCAAAGATAGATAGATAAACAAATATGGTACATACATGCCTGGAATATTATTCAGCCCTAAAAAAGGAATAAAATACTGACACATGCCACAACACAGATGAACCTTGAAGACACTATGCTAAGTAGAATAAGACACACAAAAAAAAGAAGTATTGTATGGCTCCTCTTCTGGGAGGCCCTAACAGAGTCAAATTCATAGAGAGAGAGAAGTTAGAGTGGTAGGTGCAGGGGCTGGGAGGGAGGGAGGGAATGGAGAGTTAGCGGTTAATGGGGACAGAACTTCTGTTTGGGATGATGAAAAATTCTAGAAATGAGTAGTGATCATGATTACATGGTTGTGAAGTACATAATGTAATGTTCTTATATATGTGTGTACACATAAATATACTGATAAATGTACATATAGCAGTTACTCTATTTGTCTTGATTTTATGAAATTAATTTATCCTGAGATTCTTATTAGATGAATTTACACTCATAAGAGCCTATTACCATCTGTTTAATTTAAAATCTTAAGAAAATTCCTGATTTAACATTCTTTATTGGTTTTGCAAAAATGAGTTCTGATAATTATGTACATAAACCAGTGATACCTGATTTATTATGCAAGAGAAAATATGTCAGATGCTGAATTCTTATTTTTCACAATGTCATTTGTGAATATTACTCAGTTTTTACCCATATATTACTTCTCTTCCCTCAAGATAAAATATAAAATCATTTCTACAAATGTTTGTCAAAATTGGGAGCACTTTAACAAATAGCTCTCAATACAGCACTTTTTACATGTCATTAAATATTCTCCTTTGAATATAATTTAGACCTTTTCAGTTACATCAGGAAATTCTCTAATATATTTCCATAAATTACAATAAATAATGTCCTTTTAAACTTCTGGGGGGTTTTTCAGCTAATGTGCGATGTGAGGAATTCAAGTTCAGCTCTTTTATTCTCACTGGGGGTTCCCAGTTCTTCACACCAGCCACACTCATTAGGGACAGAAGCCAGTTCCACCAGAGGGATTTCAAAGGATGCCAAATCTGCGTGTTTTAGCGGTCACTGTGGGTGGAACGGAGGTGGGAGACAGGAGTTTGCAAGCCTGACTGAATGCTGCTCTGGGTCCAGATCACTTTTGTAAAACTGCCTCAAAGCAATCACAAAAGCATCTGCATCAATAGGTGCACAAAAAATACTATCCGACTGACTACCTCTGGGCTTCCCAAAGCCTGTTACCCGTTGCTGATGGTAGAAAAGGGATTTTAGGTGCTACAGGGACACTGAACTCTCATAAATTAAAAAAAAAAGTAATTACAGCAAGGTTTCCTAATGACACTCATGATATAAAATGTTATTTTTAAACAAATATATTTAAATCGAAATGGTTATATGTAAGTACCTAAACAATTGACCTGTGATACAGAATTTGGGAAAACTGCACAAGGTGGTCCACAAATCACAGGATTTGGGGTGACACTAACTAGCAAATGTTCCCTGTTCGCCACCAGGACTAGAAGCTCAGAGGATGGAGAAGGGTCCCTGTCCAGCCGGCACTGAAACCTCTGCAGCAGCACGACGAGGCGGGTCCTGTGTGTTCACAGAAGCAGCGGCCAGAGCCAACAGTCGGAGCCCCAGTGGTGCGGGCAGGACGAGCAAACAGGAAAGAGCAAGCTCCTTCCTCCGGTTTTGCAGTCTCCTACTTGGCAGGACCCAAAGAAAGCCAGTGGCAAAGGAGAAATGGAGCTCACGGAGCCCCGGAGCACGACGAAGCCAAGTGCTGTATAAGGCACGGCTTGGAGCCCAGGCCATAGCTGAATGCGGGGCGGGGCCGGCGTGTAGTGCTCGCCCTGCCCTCCTCTTCTCCCCTCCCACCTCCTGCCCACACCAGACGTCTGCTCTAACTTGAATTCTTAGCTCTTCTGTGGGATATCCCGTCCCAGCTCTCCACAAATAGCTGTAGCACTTGGACTTGGAACCAACCAGTTCCCCACTGCTGTGGGTCCACTGTATTCACACCGTTCACACTGTATTCTTGCCAACCAAATGCCCTACTTCTACTTGTTCAAAACACCAAGCAAAGCTCTAGACCTAGCGTGAACCATCTGGTATGAACCCCAGAAGTGAACGCAATTCAAGCACAGAGCCTGAAACTAAGCTCATAAACCCTGCAGGAAGAGAGGGCACTTTTCAGCTGTTATGATCGATTCTCCATCACAGCAGGAGCTCTAGCTCTGATGCTCTGAGTCTGAGGTAAACGCATCCCAGTCACACATATGTCCAGCTGCTGCCCTTGGCTGTTACTGCTCTCTCTGTACTGCGCTTCCCACCTCTGTGAAATGGGTTTAACAGTGTTTATCCGATGTTAGGTTTTGTGCAGATTATATGAGACAATCCTGGTGGAAGGCTTAGCACTGTGCCGGCTCACAGCCAACGCTCACTACATGTTAGTAGAAAAGACACCAAGGCTCAAAAATGCAAGTCTCCCCATAACCCCATATAGCAACAAGAAAGACACCAGACAAATCCCAACCGAGGGCAATCTGCAGAAGCCCTGGCGAGTTCTCCGCAAACTGCCATGGTCACCAAGAATAAGGGAAGTCTGAGAAACTGCCACAGCCCAGAGGAGGCCGAGATGTGAAGGCTGAATGTCATGTGGCATCCCGGGTGAGGTATTGGGACACAAAAAGGGCATTGAGCAAAACTAGTAAAGTCTGAGTACGGTATGGTCTTTAATTAGTAACAACGTATTGATGGTGACCCATTAATTATAACAACTGTAGCGTTCCGGTGTAGGGTGATAATAACAGGAGAAACTGGGTTTAGGTAGATGACAACTCTCTGCAGTTATCTTAGCAGGTTTTCTATAAATCAAAACCATTCTAAAATTTCAAAATTTATCAAAAACAAACAAACAAAAAGTTAAGTCTCTTTCTCTCCCAAGGACACACCGTTGGCATCAAGCAAAGCCATTGCTCGGACCCACCTGTCACTGCTCTGGGAGCCAGTGTCATCCATGCTGGGCTGCAATTAGTGTTGTTGTTTAAGACAATTACAGTCCTGGATGAGGGAAAAGCAACCCCAGAAGAGGGGAAGCTGGGGAACGCACTTCTTCGAGCTGGGATCCAGGTCTGCACAGGCATTTAAGTGGAAGTCTAGTGATGGGGAGGGACGTGCAGGAACAGCACCCTGCAGGTAAAGGCAGAGTTTGGGAGACCCAGAATCTGCCTGTCTACAGATGACTTAAGAAAAATGCCTTCGAATGTCCAGAGCAAGTCAGGTCCCCGCAGCTGCCAAGATGCTGGCTTTGGAGAGGCTCCAGGGCAAGGCAGGCTTGGCAGGATGCAGTTATCTACCCAGAACAACTGTGAACTTTGGCAGCAGGCTCCTGTGCCTAGTGCCCATGCCCTCCTGCATCAGAGCTGCCTCCAGGGAGCAGCTTCTACACAGTAGCTTCCCCTGCCCAGCAATGCTGCCGGCATCTGGGAGGCAGGGGCCGGAGCAGACTAGGGATCCAGAGTCGGAGAGCAGCAGATACTGGTGGAACTTCACCTAATGCTACCCAGATGCTGGGGCACCTGGTCTTTCCAGAGAGCTCAAGTGTCGAAGCATCTGATTTACAAACCGGTGAGGTGGAAGGCACTCAGCACCTGTGCCTATTTCCAGCAGTTTGCCATCTTACCATCCAGACCACAGTTTGGCATCAGCTGTTTTCTCGAATCGTTCCTTCATTTAATATATTTCATGAAGATTATTAAGCACCAACCTCAGGGACATTCCAACGGGATGGGCAAAAGGAAGAATTTTACCTTAACCGTCACTTCTCTTAACTACCTTGACCACCAGCCACTTTCCATTTCTCAGCCCTAATCTGGTAGACATCTCCGTTCACTGCCAAGCAAGCACTCCCCATCTTCTGGGGCTCCCTTCGTTTGTTTTAAGACCCCACCTATTCCCCACTCACAGACCATGCCATTTGGATGGAGCTGACCCAAACCCTGGTTCCAGGAGTGCGCCCCGCATCCAGTCACGGTACTTGTTCACAGATGGTCACACAACCCACTCCAGTTAAATAACACCATCCTCTAGGGATTTCTAGTCATGCTCTTTGTCTGCTGAGGGTATGTGCTGGAATTCCCAGTGGGGAGGGGAGTGCACAGACAGGGGGTGTCCCAGCTCATTCACTTTGAGGACTTTACTTTGAGAATGGTTCCCTGCAAAATGTGGGCATTTCACAGTAAGCAAAAGCATCCCATTTTTTTTTTGAGAGGGCATCTCTCATATTTATTGATCAAATGGTTGCTAACAACAATAAAATTCAGTATAGGGGGGTCAATGCTCAATGTACAATCATTAATCCATCTCAAGCCTAATTCTTGTCAGTCTCCAATCTTCTGAAGCATAACGAACAAGTTCTTACATGGTGAACGAATTCTTACATAGTGAATAAATTCTTACATGGTGAACAGTACAAGGGCAGTCATCACAGAAACTTTCGGTTTTGATCACGCATTAAAAAGCATCCCATTTTTGGTAATTTCAAAGCCTTGATGAAAGCAAAGCAGCAACTCTTGAGGAAATACCTGGTCTTGGTCTTTGGTGGATATAAATATGTATGGTGATGTTCTCGCTCCTCAAGGGCTCACATTTCACCTGAGCACAGCAGAGTCAGGGGACAAGAGCCCCCAGCAGGCTGTTCCCCACAAATAGCCTTTTCTTAGGACTCAAAGGAATCATTTGGAATGCTCTCATTTGAAGCCCTTTCCTTTTGAAATATTTGAAAGTTTCATCCATGTACCTTTTTTGATGAACCTGTACTTTCTTGAACTTTCAGAGACATCCTAATTTTAAGGGCACATTCTTGGGTAATTTTTAAGGCAATTTCTGCATGAAGGGACTTTATCTGATATGACATGTCCAGTAAGGATCCATTCATTTTCATTTGACTTTTCCATGGATTTTACTTGTTTTGAAAACAAATGGTGGCATAGAGAGGAAAGGTAACTTAACTTCTAATTAAATGAAAAGAGGGGAAATTGATGATTCTGGATTTTTCTCACTTTAAAGATAGACAAATTTAATATGGCTGAAGTTCAGTAAAATGTTTTTATTGTTTCAACATTCTTTATGGAACGTTGAGCTTTCCTGGGGACTGTGAGGATTGACTGAAGGCACAGAAAACGTTTATCATATAAACTGGCAGCAGCTGGACCGCTTCTTTCCTGCAGGCCCCGCCCAGCCTGTCTGCCCCTCCTCTGTTCTATCCAACATGGTGTCTGTGGGCCACACACAAGCAGAAGATTGGAACTCCCACTCTCCCCTCCCCTGCCCTTTGATGACTAGAGGAATCACCTCTCCCACTCGGTGTAGTCATGGCTCGGCTGTAAGTCAAGGTGTCCTGCCATCACTTAGTGGGGGCCTGATGGGGACAGGAATTTAAGCTGGGACCTCAGCGAGCCTCTCTCTCCCCTCACCCCAACCAGATATTCTGACTGTCAACCAGAATGACACGAGGTGGCGACCAGACTGACCTGACCCTCAGCAGGTGTGCTGAGCAGAGGGCAAGATGGGGGTCCCTCCTGTCCAGACCCCAGCTCTGCCTAGATCATGCTCTTTCCTCAGACTCCCCACTGAGCACTTACGGCCATGGAACATGCCCCCACCAGGTCCTCTTCTGTGGACCCACAGTTTATAACCTGGTTAATCATCAGTGACCCCAAACCCACAGTGTCAAGTCAAATGATTCCTTCCCACCTGGGAAGAGACAGCTAGAAGTCCTCCAGGACACCTCAGGGCATCTCACCCCCGCCCACTGCAATATGAGCTGCTGGCGCCCACCTCACAGGACACCCAGATCGGCACCCAGCACGGGGTGGGCAGGAGTTCCCCAAGGCTGCCCTCAGCTGTGGAGAGAATGGCACAACTCAGCAGCCAAGTGTGTGCTCTGGACCAAGTCTGTCCTGTTGGAATCCCAGCTCTGTCACTCACACTGTATGACCTTGGGTGAGTCACCTAATCTCTCCGTGCCTCAGTTTCCTCATCCATAGCTACTGACCTTATTTTACCTCAAAGGCTTGTTTTGAAGATTAATGAGTTAATATATACGAAGCACAAAGAGTAGCGGTGGGCTGAATATTCACTCGGCAAGGCACTGGCGATGTGCTCTTACTCTTACAACTGCTGTTATCATCCTTTTCCTGCTGTGCCCACCAGCTGTAGTTTGGGTTGTGGCCATCAATTTGCAGATCAAACCCTGATTCTGCCAGCTCACTGACAGCTAATCCCCCTCAAAGGGACAGATTCACAAAAGCCAGGATTTTATAGCTGAAGTGCATGACCCAATGCCAACTTTTTTCATGACAACTCAGCTCCGTAGTTCTGTGGTCAAGAACCCAGACTTGAAGCCAGGCCACCCTGGGTTTGAACCCCTGCTCTGCCACTCGCTGCTGTGGCTGTGAATGAGGGACCACCCTAAATGTGCCCTCGACTGTCAAACACGGATCATCAGACCTCAGAGCAATGAAGTGACCGTCAGCAAAAATGATGCACGCGAAAGGCTTCACGGGGGACCTGGCACCTAGTGAATGTTCCCCGGCGGCAGCAAAACATCCTATAATCACCACGGTGACTGGGAAATCTGCCTCTGTGCCACCAAGCCATTCTGCCACCTAACATGTCAAGTCATATTTGGAATATCACTTGTTTGATTTTACAATGAGAAGTAACTCCCACTGGGAACAGAAAGCTTACAGTCCCTGTGACTCCTGCATTAGCCCCCTGTAGACAGACCAGTGGGAGGCCATCAGAAATGACCAGCAAGTGGCTTGGGGAGCCTGAAGCAAACACCGGAAGGGTCAGGGGTGTTGAGTGGCCAATGTCGTCAGGCTGAGGAAAGATGCAGCCGCCTCACACCACAGGCTCTGCCACTCCCGGCACAAGTGGCTCCAAGAGCTGAGCTCTCTCCACCCCTCAGAGAGGCTCTGACCGACACCTCTAGAATCTGCCAGCGAGCTGCCTACTCAGCTCTGCTTCCCAGGCCGTCTCTGGATGGCACAGTTCATCTTGGCTATGCTGATAGACTCCATCAGGCCCTGGCCGGCCAGCCTCCTCACTGGGCTTTGCCTCCCTGTTTCTAGGGAATTTGGTGCTTGTCTATTTCTCAGGGGCCAACTTGAGGCCAGTACTTCTAAGTTCCGGGGGGACAGGAAGGGTGCCTCAATGTGGCCTCCAAACACTGTTCAAATGCTCAGTGCCATGTAAGTGCACTTGAGTCACTGAACTTCTAAAGCTACATACAGAACGAACTCAATTTTTATAAATCACATGTTTCTGCATAAAGAAAAAAAACACCAGCTCACCCTGCAGGATGCCCCACTCTGTGGTCATCACTACATTAAGAAGTTTCCATAGGTTATCTTATTCAAGCCTGAAGTCAAACCCATGTGGAATCCCATTCAGCATTATAAAGGAGTGAATTTAATACATGCAAAAATTTGGGTGTGTTTCCATGGCATGCTGAGTGATAAAAGTCAATCTCAAAAGATTGCAGAGCATATGACTCCATTTACATAACATTCTTGAAATGACAACATTTGAGAGAGAGAAAACAGGTTAGTGTCTTCCAGGGTGGGTGGAGGGAAAGAGGTGTCTGTGGTTCTAACCTAGCATGAGGGTTCCTTGTGATGGATGTTCTCTGCCTTGACAGTGCTGGGATCTCCATGCGGGATAAGTCATGACCTATTTGGGATAAAATTACATGGGACGAGATGCACACATACATGGATGCATATGAAAATGGTGAAGTAGGAATGAACTCAGTTGATTTTCCGATGTCAGTATCCTAGTCTTAATGTCAGATGTCAGTCACCATTGGAGGAGCTGAATAATGGGTATATACAGAATTTCTGTGTGTTGCTTCTTACAACTGAGTGTGAATCTACATTATTTCTCTTACTCGGAGAGGCAGCACGGGGTGTTCCAGAGCCGGATGGCATCAGCCGAATCCCTGCTCTGTGATTTGCTACTTAACCCCTCAGAACCTCAGACCTTCAGGTACGGAGAAGGTAACGGTGGTGCCCATCCCAGGGGGTAGTTTTTGCTTTGCTTTGCTTTGCTAAAGTTACACAGGGTCAGTTTGTTTCTGTCTACAGAAACTTTGATTGATACATAGGATTTTATTTTATAACAGGAAATCAGGTGACTAGCATGCTCAATGTTGTCCTCTGCTTAAAAGTATTAAAGACTAGCCTGCAGCAAGACAATCTGTTACTGAAAACACAGAAAAAACTAGATAAAGTACACATATAGAAAAGATGAATTTCACCTAAATATGCTTTTTTTTCCCAAGATTAGAGAGGACTCCATATGATTTCACTTACTTGTAGAATATAAAAGCAAAGCAAAACAGAATGAACAAAACAGAAGTAGACTCACAGACATTGAGAGGTGACTGGTGGTTACCGAGGGGGAGGGGCTGAGGTCGGGAGGGCAAGAGGGGTAAAGGGGCCCCAAAGTTCTCAATCACAATATAAGTTGGTCACAGGGATGGTAGCACAGCATGGAGAATACAGCCAGTGGTTTTGTAACATCTTCCTATGTTGACAGATAGTAACCACACTAGGGGGGGTGAGGATTTAATAATATGGGTAACTGTTGAACCATTGTGGTGTATACTGGAAACCAATATAAGATTGCATATCAATGATACTTTAATAAAATTTTTTAAAAGTAAAAAAGAACCACCACAACAAAATAAGTATTAGAGAAGACTACCAAACCAAGACAGATGGGTCAAGGTCCCAGGGAAAAGGAAAACACATTTAATGAGGCCAGTATTCTGCACTGCTTTCTCCTCACAGTGCTAAAATAAAACTGGAGTTCAAAGCCATACCCAGGAAAAGGGCAAAGCATGCCAACCAGAAGAATGGAGGGTCACTACACTAACACCAAACAAAGTCAATGTTAATAAAAGAAGCACTGCCGGAAATAAAGAGGGATATTGTAGCGGTCAAAGAACCTATCGGGAAGAGGCGAGGATTCAAAATTTGCATGTTCTTTATTAACATATGTTCAAAATATTTACAGCATGAACTGAAGGAAATAAGAGACAGAATCTACAATTGCTTTGATAGATTTTAACACTCAGGAAATGATAGTTCAAACAGACTAAAAGTCAAAGGATACAGAAGCTCTTTGCACTGTGCTGAACAAACGACCTATTTTACATGAACGCTGCATTCAACCACTGCAGAATCTGCATACTTTTCAATTATATTTGGAACATTTTACATATATGTATGTCATAATGAGAATGTGCGGCATGCAGCTAAGCCAGGCTTAGAAGAAAATTTATGGTCTTAAATGTGCATGAAGAAAGCTGCAACATCAATGGTCTGATCATCAACCTCAAGAAATTATATTTGAAAAAGCAGAAAATTCCTAGTATAAGAAAAGGAATAGAAAGGTAAAAGCAGAAACCAAACAAAAAATAGGAACAAAAGTACAGTGGAGGAGACCAACAGGCCCAAAGAGTAGTGTCCTGAAAACACTAATAAAATTGGTAAAATCCTACCAAGATTGCGCTAGAAAAAGATAAAGTAACAAATTACCAATAACAATAATGTAAGGGATGACTTCTTTAGGGAACCTGCAGACACTAAAAAATTAATCAGAGAGTATTATGAACTTTACACTGTACATATGGAAATGTACATGAAATTGATAATTTCCTAGAAAGCTACAACTTTCCAAAATGGACAGAATAAGAAACAGAAATAGGAAAAGCCCATATATTTTAAAGAACACATTAAGTCCAAAAAGTTGTACTGGGAAAAATGTTCCAAATAGTTAAGGAAGAAAAAGCTCAATATTATATAAGCTCTTCTAAAGAACAGGAAAAGATCACTTGCTGACATTCTTACATGAGGCCAGAATAACCTCAGGGCCAAAACCTGACAAGGTCGTTAGAGAAAAGGGAAAATCAGGACAATTTCTCTCATGAACACAGAAGCACAACCCTTCTCACAATATTAACAAATCTTTTCAGTGACTATAAAAAGGAAAATTAAAATAATACTATATGGCCAAGTTGGATTTATTCTAGAAATGCAAAGTTGGTTTAACATTTGAAAAACAATCAATACAACTCATTCCTCAATGACTTCTGGTACCAACTACCCAGAGTTGGTCCAAATGGCACAGATAAGGACACAGTTAAGGACACAGGCTTCCACAGACCACCTTCACTCAGACAACAGTGGCACGTCTGAAGAACCTGGAGCCTCCCTCACTTCTGACCAGTGGGCTACAATGAGGATCTCCTGCATCCGCCTCAAATCAGTGGTTCGCCAGAATGACCCCTGGAACCCAGGAAAGTGCTGCATTTACGATTACAGTTTCATCATCACCAAAGTATATTAACCAGGACAGAGAAAAGGGGACCCATAAAGGGGAGTCTGAAAGAGATCCACATACAAAGCTTCTGGTCGTCTCCACCCCGTGGGGTCCTGGACAGCGTCACCTCCTTCCGGCCTCACAGTGTGGCAGTGCTCCGGAGTGCAGCCAGTCCGGAAGCTCCCCCGGGCCTGTGGTGTCCAGAGGCTTAGCCAGGGCCTGATCACACGCTGCCCTCTTGGCCGTCTTGAGGCTCAGCCCTCCTGGAGGTTCAGGGCCCTTAGCCTCCACATCCCCTAGAGATCCGCACCGCCTGGCACGGCCCAAAGGCCCCACCCTAAATCACACGGTTGGACCGTCCAGTGGCCCGAGCCCCCAGCAAACACGGACGCTCCTGTCAGGCAACACATTCCTGGGGCCCGGAGAGCACCTCCCAGACCCAAGCCCAGGCCAGGCCTCTCTCTGGATAAAATGAATTCTTCACTCCTCAACCCTATTAGCAGAATGAAGGAAAAAAAAATTGTATGATCACCTCAATATGTATTTGTTAAAGTTCAACAATATTCATGATTTAGAAATAAATCTGGGACCTCTGTTTTCTGATTCCATGTTAAGGAACTTGGAAGCCAGTGGCCCATCCTAACGATCAGTGAAAAGCTGTATAGACTGAACATCAACAACTCTGTGGATCTGTGAGAGGGGAGGACGCAGGACAAACCACCGCCCCAAGACGGGAGGGGACAGACCAGTGGGCGCAGGGCGTCCTGCCTTCTAAGGCAGTCTTGTCGCCACGGGAACCAGCTCCAGGGTGGGAGAACCTGACTGCAACGGAGGATGGGACAGAAACTCCACGGAGACCCAGTCGCAGAGACCCAGCCACAGAGGTGTTCCACCTGTTTTCCGCTTCCAGGGCCTCAACCAGGTTATCACAGTAAATACTGGAGAAAAATCCCCCGGCTTCTGGCAGGGGGAGGGGAAATGAGCTGCCCTGAAATACATCCACAGCGCTCTGTACACCACGACACTCTGCTAGGGGGCTACCCGGGCCTGACTGACCTGGGGAAGCGACACGCCCAACCCCAGCCCCCTCCAGCTATCCTGGCCCGCTGATGGGAGAAGGAAACCGAGAAGCTCTTGTGAAAGTCAGAGTCCAGAGGCACATACTCACTAAAGCACTGAGGCCTGATCACAGCGCCACAGGACATTCCCTTTCCTCACCCTCCCACGTCACTAAAGGCCTACTGAGAGCAGTTATTTTCACCTGGTACATCATGTCCAAATGTCAAGAAAAATTAAAATAGGAAGTGCAGTACAAGGTAGAAACCACAACTGAAGGGGCAAAGCAAGCACCGAACCAGACACGGCAGAGAATTTAAAACAACTATAATTAATATGCTCTGGGCTCTAATGGGCTAGCAGACAGCCTGCAAGAACAGGTGGGCAGTGTGAGCAGAGATGGAAACCCTAAGAAAGAACCAGAAAGAAATGCTGTAGACAAAAAACACTGCGACTGAAGAATGCCTTTAATGGAATTACCAGTTGACTGGACGTGGCCGAGGCTAGAGTTTCTGAGCTTGAAGACACAGCAACAGAAACCTCCAAAACTGAAAAGCAAAAGCAAAGACTGAAAAACAATCACTATCACAGACCATCCACGGGCTGACAGACAGTCACCAAAGGTGTAACACAGGCGTGATGAGAATTCCAGGAGAGAGGAACAGAAGAGATACTTGAAATCGTAAACACTGAGAATTTCCCCCAAACTACTGTCAAACACCACATCACAGACACAGGAAGGCTCAGAGAACACCGAGCTGTACACACTGCCCAAAAAACAAAGCCTCTACACCTAGACATATCATTTTTGAACTACAGGAAATAAAAGGTAAGGAGAAAACTCTGAAAGCCAGAGGGAAAAAAAAAATATTTTACCTATAAAGGAACAAAGATAAGAATCATATCCAACTTACCCTCAGAAACCATGCAAACAAGAAGAGAATACAGTGAAACATTTCAAATGTTGAGAGAAAAAAAATACCAACCTGGTATTCTATACCCTCTGAAGTTACCCTTCAAAAGTGAAGGAGAAATAAAGACTTTCTGAAATAAAATTGAGAAAGAATTTGTTGCCAGTAGACCTGCCTTACCAGAAATGTTAATAGAAGTAGTTTAGATAGATGAAAAATAAGGTAGGTAGGTCAGAAGCTTGGGTCTACGTAAGGAAAAGAATCAAAGGAAGAAGGTAAAATGAAAACCTTTATTTTTCTTATTCTTAATGGATCTAATAGATAACAGTCTGTTCAAAATAAGAGTAACAATGTATTTGAGTATGTGTGCTTATGTTTGTATTATACCTAATTACATATGTGTAGACATGCTTATGTACGTTTACATACAAGGGAAATGAGTGATGGCGATAATACAAGGTATGGAAGGGAACAGCAAGATCATTTTGTGATTTTCAGGCCCCCGCACTGCCCATGAAGTGATACGGCGCTACTGGGAAGTGGACTTGGATTAGTTGCGAACGTATATTGCAAACTCTAGGGCAACAACTAAAAAATAATAAAGGAAATATAATATTTTAAGAAAAGAGAAAAATTGTGATCATATGAAATGCTCAGTTAAAACCACAAATGGCAGGAAAATAGGAAAACAAAGAACAGGGGTAATAAATAGAAAACAGTACCAAACAGGGTCACTATTAATGCAACTGTATCAACAATTTGAACACTAACAATCTAAATATACCAAATAAAAGACACATTTGTCAGAGTGAATCAGAAGGAGACCCAACATTATGTTGTCTGCAAGAAACACACTTAGATATAAGGATACACAGAGATTAAAATTAAAGTACACGGATGGAGAAAAATATACCATCCTAATACTAATCAAAGGAAAACAAGAGTAGCCATATTAGTTTCAGACAGAGCAGACTTTAAGCAAGGAAAGCTTATTAGGGATAACTTAATGGTGAAATACGAAAACTCTCTGCAAGGACTGCAAACAGGACAATGACAGTCATCATTCAAAACTGTGCTGGAGACCTTAACCAAGGCAATAATCAATAAATATAAAAGTAGAAAAACAACTGGAAAGGAAAAGTAAAGCTCTCATATTTAATACTGATATGGAGAAAAATCCAAAATAACACACGAAGTAGGAGAGTTATTAGAATCAACATCACTGCTGCACATATGAAAATACATAAAAGCAATTACATTTTATATGCCAGTAATGAGCAATGAGAAATTAAAATGGAAAGAATTGATATTTATAATATCAGTAGAATTACCAAATATCTAGGAATAACTCTAACAAAAGACAAGTAAGACATCTATAGAGAAAAATGCAAAAAATTATAGAAAATTTAAAAGAGGTAAATGGAAGGCTATATATCATGTCCACGGGTTCCAGGATTTGTCACTGGACAGATGTCAATTTCCCCACATTGATGTATAGATTCTACCCAATCTCATCAAAATCTCAGCAGATCTTTTTTTTTTTTAATGACAAGCTAGTTCAAAAACATACGTGGAAAAACAAAAATAGCTGAAGAGCCACAGTAGGCTTGGAAAGATGCAGAAAACTGGAGGACCACAGACCAAAAGTAGTGACGCCGAGGGGCTGAGCCGTGAAGACGGTGCGGCCGCGGTGCCGGCTGGCCCAGGCCTGCCCACCTCAGCGCTGCTGGCGTTTGGGGGCTGGGTGATGCTCTATTACCAAGCTGCGCTGTGTGATGAAGGATGTTCAGCAGCATCCCTGTTCTCCACCCGTCAGATGCTAGCAGCACACACACACCTACACTGACAGCAAATGGCAAGAGGCCCCCTGGAGGGGGCAAATTACCCCCGGGAAAACGGGGCGGCTGGAGACTGCCTCCCTGGGTTTGTGCTCCAAAGATGCCATGCAGTCAGTCACAGGACATCAGACTGTTGGGGAAGTGCTGCCTCTAATTTCACCTAAACCTCCAGAATTTTTGTGCCCAAAACTAGAGTAAAGGCATCTCCAAAATGTCTGACTGAATTTCCCTCCAGCCTGCCAGGTTATTGCCTCAGAGTCATACTGAATTCAGTTTTAAGAAAATAAAGAAACATAGCATTTCTCATATCCCTGCACTTATGTACATAAATCCTCTCTACATCCCAGTGCCCCGCCCCCAGGAACAGCATAAGAGGACACAGAGAGGGACAATACCACCCCATTAGCGGATGCGGGAGACGGAGGGAGGGTCCCTGGGAATAAACACAGGCATGTTGCATATTCCACAAATTATTAGCTGAATCTTATGAAAGCGCTGGTCCAACCTTTATTTGATGTGCAAAGCGGGCAATGTCATAAGTTCTGTCTAATACTAAGCACTAAGTACTAAGCACTAAGCACTAAGCACAGTCTCCTGAGATCAGCAGGGAACTCAAGGCAACCCCTCCGACAGCCACCTTCAACCGCCCCATGAGGCTTTTTCCTCTTGGAGACACCTCGGCTATGCTCACAAAGTCCTCCGCAGCGCGGCAGGACTGAGGTGGCCCAATCTGCCCCCTGCCATCTCTACAGACACCTCCTGGTAAGTCAGTGGAGTGACTCCCACCGAATGGGCAAACGCTGTCTGAACATCATGAACTACAGAGAAACGTCCTGTTTCGTTCCAGTCACGGCTCCGGAATACACCTAAAGTCCATTTAAGGTGGGGCTCCACACAGAACCACGGAGCCCCAGGGTCCATGCCACGTGTTTTTATGCCCTGCTTGCCGAGAGGAGACACTTTTACAGGGAGCGGAAAATGCAACCAATTTCCACTTTCCTCTTATGCTTATAGAATGACGCGTGGGCCTGGAAGAGATCACCATGTGATCAGTAGACGGAGCAAAGAACAGTGCCCCGACCAAAGCAGGCGGGCGTCATCAAACCCACTGAGGGCCTGACGGAACAGGAAGGCAAGAGCAGCAGGAATTCAGCCTCTCTCCTCCAGCTCAGACGCCCTCCTTCTCCCGCCAGGTCACTGGTGCTCCTGCCTCTACGCCATGTGTATATATTGCATGTATATGCATGTGGTATATATGCATACATATATGTGTATCTCCTGTTGGTTCTCTCTGGAGGAACAATAACCCTGCAATAGGCCTAATACCCTGGCCTATTAATTAGGAAGATCTAAATAAATCCTCTGCCCTACTTCCCCTGTAGTTGAAAAGTCAAAATGTATTTTCATTAAAATTAGGTTCTTAGTGTGTCGCCCGCTGAGTTAATGTCAGGAGGATTCATCTACCCTTCCTGATGCTTGAATAAAAGCATTCTAACTGTGGGTTTTGCATCTCTCTCGTAAGGAAGACCTTAATGCTCATGCATTTGAAATGGCTATTCAGCTGTCTATCATTTCAGTGACAACTGTCCCCTTCAGGTGTGTTTGCACCACAAATCAAAGACTGCAGCACGATGCTAGAGGGTGGGAAGATGACACTCCAAAGGCACAAGTTTAGAGACTCTCTACAGCAGTAGGCTGCAGACTGAACACAGGGATCTGAGTAGACATTAGCCCAATTCCCGATTACATGGTTGCATAGGGAAGACAGTTATCATAACATAAAAATATTCACCTGTAAGTGGCTGCCAGAGTATTAGCCCCCTTCCAATATCCCAGAACACTTACCTGCAAGTCTGCCCTGGCCCACTGCACCAATGTCTTTATCACCCAGTTCCTTCCAAGAGAAGAAGATGTTGGCAGCACCTACAAGGACAAGACAAATTGGTTTCAAAGGAAATATGAAAATCTCACAAATGATGCAGGACTTTATCAAGTAGGTTAACTGTGATTTTGGAAAACAGAATCTATGTGGAGACATTCACATATGAAGATATGGTGAACTGAGAAGAAAACTTACAAGAATGATGACAACACAGACATTTTAAAAGAAAAATTATTTGAATCAAGAAACGTTCCTGGCAGAGTGATCACAGCAACTGTATTTATAGTGGGCAACTGAAACATTCCAATGGCTGTCAAGAGGAGAATGGGTAAATAAACTGCGGTGCACTCATAGCATAAAATGGCACACGGTCATGGGAGTAAACTGCAAAGAACAGCAACCTGTATGAACACCACAGGCAAAAGAACACATGATGGTGATTCCACTTTTATGAAGTTCAGGAGCTGGGACAGCTCATCTCTGCAGGGGAAGTCCTCTTGTTGGAGAGGAGCTACGAACTGGGGGCACCACGGAACGCTCTGGGGTGATGCAGATGGTCTGTGCCTGGATCCACTGGTGGCTACATGGATGTATCCAGATGTAAAATTTTATCGAGCTGAACTCTCAAGACATGTACTTTACTGTAAGTTACACTTCAATCAAAAACTTTGAAGAGTATTCTTGCATAATTGATGAAGCCCTTGAATGACTTTTATAGAATGTCCTCTTTCTGCTGGTTCTGTGAAACCGTAAATTGTGCTATCTCCCAAACCTGTTAGCAAAGTTATACAAAAAAGCAACACCTGCCAGTCACAAAAGGACAAATCCTCTGATTCCAGTGGCAGGAGGGACCTAGAACAGTCAGACTCATAGACAGCAGGATGGTGGTTCCCAGGGGCTGGGGGAGGGGACGCGGAGCTGGTGTTTCATGGGGACAGAGTTTCAGGCTGGGAAGATGAAGAGCTCTGGAGCGCTGGTGGGGATGCTGCGCAGCAACATGGATGCACTTTATGCCACTGAACTGTACACTGAAAAATGGTTAAAATGGTAAATTTTGTATTATGCCTATTTTACCCAAAATAAAAAATTGGGGAAAAAAATCAAGACTTGACTTTTTCTTTCTCTATTTTAAAATTAGCTCATAGTTGTGACTGTCTAAACATTAAATATAAGATAAACTTGTGTTCCTAATTTTCATCTCCGTACTTTAAGGTGAAGTTTAATCTAGTTTTGTTTTTGTTTTGCTTTTACCACTTAGTAACAAAAATCCAGTAACCATTTTAGGTGAAGTCACTTATGAGGCTTTTGCCCGAAGCCAAGTACCCTAGGATCACAAGGGCCTGAGGGACAAGTTCTGCCATGGTTTAATTCAATTTCTTTTTCTGAAAATGTATTTTAACTATTCCCAAAAAGCACGTATAATAAAGAGCAACACACATGCTCAAATGTCATATATACAAATTATAACACAGCTTAGACTGTATGCAGACCTTAGAATAAAGTCGCCCCCCCAATATTTGTGCAAAATTTAGTCTCCTTGATCATATTTCACTGGGTAAGAAATCTGTAGCTCTGCATCACCCATTTTTTAAAATTCGGTGATTTCACATAAAATCATACATGCGAGCCTCTGAACCACACACTGCAGGCAAGACTGAGGTGCCCCTGTGCAGACCGTGCACAAGTACCAAGCAAAGTACGCCCACCAGTGGGGTACGCTGTCCATCCACGTGGTAGGTGAGGCGGCAAAGACGCTCATTACCTCAACACTCGCTGCAGTCTGTGGAACGGCCCCTCTGTGCCAGCCCCGTTCTAGGAGCGTTATTTTCATTTTCTCATTTAAACACTCAAAACAATCTCACAACAGAGGGAGAAACTGAGGTGGGACGGGGGATGAAGCAGCGGACCCAGGGCCACACAGCTGGTCAGTGGGAGAAGTGACCGACAGAAGGACTATTCTAGGTGCCTCCTGGTCAAAACCACAGTCACTGAGTGATGTCATCGCGTTGGGTAAACCACTGTGAGGCGCCACAGCGCCTGCAATTCCAGGGGGCTTCCTGTCTGACCCTCCCACTTAGTCACCGGCTGTGGGCGCGCCAGCCTCGCGGGGGTGCAACCTGCAGAGCCACGTGGGGCCCCTGGACCCCCACTGTCCTCATGGGGACAAGCTTCACAACTTTGGAGCAAGGGCCCCACCAACTAAAGTACCCACCCTGACGTTTGTAGGCAATTCGCATCTAAAGACGGTCCTACGGCGCCTTTCAGTCACTGATGAGTTTAATTCAAAAGCTAGAGAGGCGACGTGCTGCCCACGTTTGCAGCTCACACTGGCCCGAATCAGCACCTTCTTGATATTCTGCGGCCGAAACACACAGCAGTGTAAAGGGCCATCGAGGAGACGAGCACGCGGACGCCCCGGCCGTGCCCCTCCCTTCCGCGGCCGGGTCCCAGCCGCCCACCGAGTCCCCTTCCGGAAGGGCGCCCCGAGGACGTCGCCGCAGCTGCCAGAGCAGGCGCTTCCTGGCGGCGCGCTCGGCCCCCTCCGACGGCAGGGCCGCGGCCTGGGAGCCACGAGGGGCGGACACGCGGGCACAGTGTCCGCGCCCACAAGGGCTTCTCACACTCCCTGGCGTGGCGGGCGGGGACCTGCCGGCTGCGGGCCGCCCTTGGCCGAGTCTCCCCCTGGAGACGCTGCCACCGGCCCAGGAGCCACCGGCCCCGGCGGACCTCCTCACTGCAGCCTGCAAAGCAATTTGACTGTCGAGGAAACTCCCGAGGGTGTGACCCAACAAGCTCCGCCCCAGCCCCGTGGAGAGCGTGATAAGCCAATCAACACGGCTCATTCCTGGCCACGTGATCCAGCTCAGTGGCCCGCGCTTGCGCATGGCCTACTTGGAGGCAGTGAGGCCCGAGGCGCGCGGGGCGGTGATCTCCCTGCCGCCCTGCGGTGACGCCCCGCGGGCTGGCCCGTTGGTGGCCGCGGCGGCGCCCCCAGACCTGGGTCCCTCCTTAGATGAGGCTGGTCTGCATGGAGGCGTGCGGCTAGGGAAATAGATACACACTCTTCAGGATTTTGAAGACAAAACAAATGTAGAATTTCTTTATACTCATTACATGTTGAAGCGACATTTTTGGACAGATCGGATTAATATACATTATTAAAATTAATATCACCTCTTCATGTTTTTACAGGGCTACTAGAAAAAGCTAATGAGCCACATGGCTCCTGACGCCTTTCTGTGGCCGAGCGCCCCTCTGCACGCGCAGCCAGTAAAGCAGACGTGCGGGGCGACCGCGCGGGACTCCTCTGTCCAGCTGGGACCGGCTCGGCGGTGCGCTGGGCTCGCCCCGTAATTGCACGGGGGCGTGCTGTAAACCAGGACGTGTGCTCACCTCGATAATAAATCAGAAAATTTGGTTACTGAAAAATAGCAGAAAGAAAAGATCACTCTTGTAACTTCAACTGCTTTTTAAGGGGGGCTTGCCTGGGGAAAGGGTGCCTTTCTGCCTGCCGGGTATGGATGGGGCAGGGGTGAGGCCTCGCCTGGACTTCGCAAACAATGAAAATGGCCCCATCAGGACAAATACGAGGAGGGGGCAAGAAATACTGAGCGAATCAGAGGGAGTCCTGGGATGGGGTGGGTGGTCAAAGGGTATTTTGAGAGCATTATTACCTACTATTCCATTGACACTTGGGTTTTCATTTTTTGCCTTAATCCAATACAAGGTTTTCCCCCATTCTCACCACTCTCTAGTTTAAAGAGGGGCGGGGGGGGGAAATGTTTGCTGTATTTATATAGAGTGTGTGTGGATAGGATCAGTTTATGAAATTGGTAAAGAAGTTCTCCTTTTCCATCTGGATCAACTTGGAGCAAAATAGCCCACTTTCAAGAAAGTGAAGAAAACAGCTCTCTCCCCGGCCTTGCAGAGGGACCCAGAGGCGGAGCCCTGCGCCTGCCCACCCGCCCACCAGGACGTGTGGTGGACGTGCCCGTCCTCTTCAGTAGGGTCCACCTTCTCCAGTTCCCTACAATCCCCCCCATTCTCTGTACAATCCCCCCCATCGGGACTTCATGTGTGCTCTCCACCCGTGGGAGGACAGGGGAATCTTTTTCTTTTTCAGGGTATACGAATAGGGACTGGTACTAACCTTCCCTGGGTCTCAGAGGACATCGGGAATATAATAGTAAAAGTGCAGTAATAATAGCAAAATAATTCTCTGAGAATTTGTCAGTAATTTCCAACTACAATAGCTCTTACTTGAGAAATGCTTAAGATTGGCATCTATTTTGCTCTGGAGAGGACATTCCATATTAGGGCAAAGTGAAAAGAAAAGCAACAGTACCCAAAAAGAGGCAGAAAAATGAAAAGCCACAAGCTTCTCCCAGCGTAGAGAATGCAATTTCTCTTTGCTGGTTCAAGAGCAGCTAGGATATATTACAAGCACTCCATAAACAGCCGCTGTGGACTCACATGCTTTATCCCCCTCATTACAACTTCAGTGTGTGCTGCTGAAAATGGCCAATTCTACAGCAAAGAATCATTCCCCAGGGAAGCATCTGGGCCTCATTGCTGTGGAAAATGCTTTGGAAACAACACTGGGTTTCCTTCCTGGTTCCACAGTCCTACACTCAAGGTGCAACCTGAGCTGATTGTCATAGAATCCGTATAAAGCACACTTTTACTTAATCTAGTCCAAATTCATACTGCTTTATTCAAAAGTTATATCCCTAAAGAGCTAATTAGGCTACCTCCCTGCCTATCAACTCACCTGGTAATCCTCTGTTTAAAACTAACTAACCATCAACCTCAGTAACAACATCTAGGGAACCCGTATGCAATTCAGGTTGTGCCATTGAGTCTACAGCAGGTTCTCAGTTTATCTTCGTAACACTACCAGGTAGGTGTTTTTTATTATCCTCATTTTACATGAGCAATGGAAGCCCAGAGAAGTTAGGGAACTTGCCAAAATGGATGAGCAGATAGGAAAAAACCAGGTCTGCTAACTGCACACTCATAACCCACACCGTGCTACTTCCCAACAGACATCCTTTATGTTAATCACCCAAAAGTCCATTTGGAATATTCATTTATTCATTCACTTAACCTTGATTATGTGCTTCCAGTTTCCAGAGATACAAAGATAAATAAAATCAGGTCCCTTATTCAAGAAATTCAGTCTGGCTGAGAATCATTTCGAAAAACAAAGGATCAAGCCCTCATTTATATGTTTTCTGAATTTGAAAAACTTTTCGCACTGAGTTTACCCATATTAGGGTTTTGTGTTTTGTTTTCTCTGAGCTTGGAGGCAGAAAGATCAGCAATCACAGACTGTAACTTTTTCATTGTTTCATTTTCCATTCTGTTCTGGATTCGAGACCCTCTTTCCTGCAGTCTTCCTTTCCATCTGTCTCCTGCAGATGTTAAGTCCCAAATAAGGGGGGGGAGTCAGAGCTTGTTACTCATTTCTAATTTTTGTGGTAGCCAGTGTGTGTGTACACCAGACGTTCTAAAGGGGCAGGTTAGGTTAACATGAGTTTAATTTAGCCTGAACTGTATTGTATCAATGTTTTAAAATTAGGAGATTTTATATGAAAATCCATACTTATGGTTTCTCTTAAAAAATTGGAAGCTCTATTAAGAAGACACTGAGCCTGCATGCCCACTTGGCTAAGGATCAGAGCTGACTAATGCCTGTCCTCTTCAGTAGGGTCCACCTTCTCCAGTTCCCTACAATCTCCCCCATTCTCTGTACAATCCCCCCCATCGGGACTTCATGTGTGCTGCTGTTGTACAGTATCTCACCTATGCTGTTGTTTTCTTATGACGTGAGTGTATCTCTATTTCTGTGTCTTTATCCAAAGATGAAAAATAAAGCTCACCCTTCGTGATTATTTTTATATTTAGTCTGCCTGGCATTTACTTTTCCTGGTCCCTATAAAATGGCTCTGACACGTGCTATAGACAAATTGCATTCCAAATCAGATTAACAAGAACATGTGTAGTGGAGTACCCCCATGGAGCATAAAAGCATATGACTGAAAACCCCACATGTATCAATTATCTATTGATATGTAACAAACCTCCCCAAAACTCAGTGGCTTAAAACAACCCTTCATTTGGCCCTTGATCCTGCAGGTCAGTAATCTGTGTTGGACTCAGCTAAGTAGCTCTTGCACTGGTCTTACCTGGACTCTTCATGCATCCGTGGCCAGCTGGGGTCAGTGACCTAACGCACATCTGTGCAGGTTGGCTGGGTATAGGTGGGGGCAGTGAATGTAACTGCCTTTAGTGTCTGTCATCTGCCAGCAAATGCACACAGGCTTGTTCACATGGTGGTGGTGATCGTGGTGGTGGTTGCAGGGTTCCTGTATTTTCTGCTCATGCTACCTAACAAAATACTACAAACTGGGCAGTTTAAACAATAGAAATTTATTTCTCATGGTTCCGAAGGCTGGAAGTACAAGGTCAAGGAGCTGGCATGGGTGTTTTCTGGTGGGACTTGCTTCCTGTCTTGCAGATAGCTGCCTTCTGGCGATCCCCTCACACGGTCTTGCCTTCATGTACAAGAGGAGGGGCCTCTGGCGGTTGCTCCTCTTCTAAGGTCCTATCAGGACCCCACCTTCATGACCTCATTTAACTTTAATTACCAGCTTAGAGGCCCCATCGCCATATATTGCCACACTGAGTGTTAGTGCTTCAACCTGTGAATTTGGGGAGCATACAACTCAGTCCATTACAGGGCCCTAGAGTAATCAGTGCAAGCCCCTTGTGCAATGCTGCTGTTTTCTCATTGGCCAAAACAAATCCTAAAGCCAAGCTCTGAGTCAGTGTGGGAGGGAATGACTCACTGTGCATGGATACAGAGAGGCATGAACAAATAGAAGGTCTTGAGAGCAAAAACGCACCAGACCCCAGGCCAATTCCCTGAACTGCTGCATACTTCAAATTGCTGTGTTTTAAATCAAAGCAGTGGAAGTCACTGTGGCTCATTATCCAATGTCCAGATCCAGTTTGCTAAGTTCCATGCAGGTCACAGATACCCCTTCCCCTCCCTGGCTAGTTGAGGGGTGGGCATGAACCCAGTGTTGGGCAAAATGAAAATGTCTGCTGGGAGCCCTTGTGGGAAATATTTCCATGCTCCTAAGAAAAAGGGAAAAGAGAAAGTCCTTCTTCCTCTGGACATTGTTTCGTCTGTGTATGATGCCTGAGTCACTGCTCAGGATGGACCACCTCACCGTCCACCTGAGGATGAAGCCAACACTCACAGGGGAAGGGAGCCCAGAGAAGTGCAGATAAGGCGCAGGAGCCTGTTGCCCCCCACTGTACCTCCGGATTTCTATTGCCCCATGTCATAAATGCCCTTTGTGATTAGATTGGACAGTCATTGTTCTGCTACTTACAGCCTAATGCTTATCAACCAACACAGATACTAATTGGGTCGGTCACCCCATGCAGAGCCACAGAGAGCACAGGCCTTGGGCAGACTCCTGCCTCGGCTCGCCCTCTGAAAGAGCAGGAAATATCTGTTCTATAAGCCCCGAGCATGGGTTTATGATCAGATGAGATAATGCACGGGAGAACATTTCAAACTGTATGAATTGTCAAACCAATGTAAAGAAAAGAGAAAACAGCATCTTTAAGGACGAAAAGATTGACAGCAAATAGCTAGAATTGTCATATCAACTATCCATCCATGTAGTCAAGTCAGTAAGAGGACTTGTCAAAACATGTTTACTGTTAAAAAAATAAATAATAACCACATGCTATACAACAGACCTCTGCCTGTAATTAACTTTTCAATTAAATAAAGACACCTTAGCCCTGCGTGCAAGCTGAGTGGTGAAAGGGCGGGGGCGGGGGGCGGAGCCAGGTCTGTGTCAGCTAGGATGATTTCAGCTGCAAGAAGCCAACAGCCGATTTGCCGACGTAGGAAATAAAGGGATTTTTTGGCGCAGCTGTGAAGAGTCAGGCAGTAGAACACCTACCAGAAGATTTCAAGGGAGGTGTGATGCAGTGGCTCAGTGATAAGAGTCAAGAATCCAGCTGCCCTTTCTCTGTGCCC
This sequence comes from Manis javanica, assembly GCF_040802235.1. NCBI lineage: Eukaryota > Metazoa > Chordata > Mammalia > Pholidota > Manidae > Manis > Manis javanica. The sequence goes on from NC_133160.1 coordinate 2,910,665, forward strand.
TTTGCCTCTAATGGCATTGGTCTCACAGCCACAAAGGTCCAACCAGTATTTGCTGGAAGCATGATCAGGGGGGGCATACATGTGACTGTTGCACTTTACTGTGGAAAAAGCATGGCTTTGTCCAGTGCAAATATTCTAAGTATATCCCAGTTCTTTCAACCTTGATTCAAGATTCCTTCATTTTTCAATATATTGGGAGCCTGAAGAACTGGCTGGGACTCCAGACCTCCTTGACCATGGACAGGTCCTGACTGCACTCTTGCTCCGGCGATCAGTCCTGAAACCACCTGCCTGAATACTCTCTTCCTGGAATGCAGCTCATCTTCGGTTGGTGAACACGTTCGGAAACCTGCGCGAGTCATTAGTCCACGCGAGCCAAAATGCCCCAGTGTCCCACCCCCATGTCCACCCCACACATACAGACATCTGTGTAGCTGATAGCAACGGGGACCGATTCTAAATACCTCCCACGGAGATTTAAACGCGTAAATAAAAGAAGGGAGACCTTGTGTACAATAATTTACTATCATCCACAGTGGTTGGATGTGCATTAGAATCTGACATTCATAAAGCATGTCAAATTGGCCCAGACCTCCTAATTCACTGGATGAGTGATTTCTCAACACCAGCCGTAGATGTTAACACAGCAGTTCTTACACACATGTAAATATTTTTGTACCGATTTCTATGTTGAAGGTTTTGCCAATGAGTGTGATATATAGGAGCCAGAGACAGTCAAGTTGAGTTCATAAGCCCCATCTCCAGGCTTTTGAACAGCTATGGTCTGGTCTTTCTCAACCCCACTGAATATGTATTTCTGTACATAAGCAACCTAAATACCAAATGGAAATCATGTTAGATATGCAGAAACATCCACAGACTTCAGTCTGTAGTCAAGCAGAAAGAAACAGCAATTAAACGGTATCCTGCTGGTATACATGGTCAGACAAATAAACACCCATTTCAGAGATTCACCCCTATACTCCTTAGAACTAAGGCTCTTCAGAACAAAAATCTTAAATGCAAATATTTTTATTCTGGTCACTCTGTCAATAGCTAGGAATAAATGTCAATTTATTCAAACACACAAGGTTACTTCCTCTATTCAGTCTACTTCATTTCATTTGAGTTACTCTGATGAATCACCTGTTATAAGCAGGTAATAATCTATTTGACATCTGGAGCCATGTATTTGTATTTGTATCCTATTACGAGGGTTTCAAGACCAATTTCCAGGGCGGTGTTGGGGGAGTTCCAGGCAATCCTCTGAGATACCACCTGGGTGTTGTAAAACTCAACTCCTTTCTAACACTGTTTACAGAAGATGGATCAGATCCCACAGGGGCAGGGCTCAGTCCTGTAGCACCAACCCCCTCTCAGTGTCAGTTGCAAGCCCAGGTTGCTGTTACCTGTTCTGACAGACCAGTTACAGACTGAAGGGTCCCTCCACCCTGCCCTGGGGTTCAGTTGGTTTGCTAGCACAGCTCTCAGAACTCAGAAACATTTTACTTACTAGAATCATCGGTTTACTGCAAAGGATATTAAAGGACATGCATCAACAGCCAGACAGAGATGTGCAGGGTGACCTATGTGGGAAGGAATGCAGAGCAGCTGTGCTTTCTGGGCACACCACTCTCCCCAAGTGTCCACATGTTCACTGACCCAGAGGCTCTCCGAGCCCTGTCTTCTTAGGTTTTTATGAAGGCTTCATTAGGAAGGCATGCTCTATTAACTCGCTGGCCATTGTGAGTGATAAAACCTCCAGCCACTCTCCCCTCCTGGGAAATTGGGAGGTGGGAGCTTAAAGTCCCAGACGTCTATTCACATGGTAGGCTCCTATCCTTAGGTGCATTCCAAAACTGGCCTCATTAAGGTACCCAAAGACATCTTTCTAGCACTTTTCACCTAGGAAATTACGAGGGTTTTAGGAGCTCTCTGCCAGAAAAAGGGGACAAAGACCAAATAAATGTTTATTAGTATGAATCACAATATCACCCCAATGACATTCGTATATTTCTGTTTGTATTCCCGATGCACAGCAAGTCACCCAGCATACAGTCAGTGCTCAATGCACCTGGGCTAAAGTTTTACTAGACCTAAAACTCCGCACCTGTACAGGCACTTGACTTTGCACATCCTATCTCCAAATACTTAGATACCATGTTTCCCAGGGGTTGACCAGGTTACGGAGGTGTCACACGCATTGTTTGACCAAGCAGAAAGTTCTAGGCCAGCATTTTTCATGCTCTGCAGTAAAGTTATTCTATGAGACAATGAGAAAAGCAAGAATAAATGAGCAACTGTTAAATACTCTCAGGGAAGGTAACTAGAGGGGATTTAATCTATCATTGCTAAAATCTCAAAAAACAAAAGGTTTCTCTTTCAAAAAACTCGTAAAAAAATTAATCTGCCTGTAATGTGCATCTGACAACTACTACTTTCGCATCCTTAAAGGGAGAAGCGAGATCAAGAGCGAGGCATCCTCCATTCTCAGCCAACTCCTTCTCCCCCTAAATACAGACCGCAAAGCTTCCTTCAGCTTCCAAAGCCAGCCTTGCTACCAGTCCGCTACCCCAGAATGGCCAGGTCACAGCCCAGATTTTATACATCTAAAATCGTTTAAAATTCTGCAGTAGATCCCTGATGGGGTTTCTGCCTCCCAGGCATCCAGTCCCCCTTTTCCAAGTTGCAGAGTCTGAGCTTCCATCAAAGAACCACTCTCCTCCGTTTTGGGTTGAACTCATCCTACGGCTCCGGAGGTGGATGTGGGACCCGCGCTTCTGGCTAAGTGACGTGTTTAGGCATGCATGGTGTCAGGAGAAGGGCAAACAGGAAGCTTTGGGCTCTTTTCAGCAGGGCTGCTGAACTAGATATGGCGGAAGCTACTGGTGACCACCTCTGTCACCAGGTGGAAAGAACCTACCAGAGAAGGAGGCTGATGCAGAACAGGAGACCCAAGACGACGGACAGATTCCTGAAGACGTCAGCACACACCCGGGTCAACTGTACCCAAGAAGCGGGCCTGCGGTTTTTCCACTGAGTGAGACAGTATAGTCACTTCTAAAAGGAAAATGAACCTGTTTTTGAGCTGGGTTTTGGTAATAGGTACTTGAAAGACTTCTAAGGAAAAGACTTTTAAGAAAGGTCTTTGAGGGAAAATAAATCAATTAAGCTTTGTAAACAAGCCAATTAGATCAGGGGTGCAGTGTGGACTATTGCAGGGCAGTCCTTTTTAATAAGCTCAGTTTAATGTGATGCTTTACAATTAACGACACTGTGGAAGTATTTATCTGTATTGTTCTGAAACCACAATCCTTATTCTAGAATTAGCTGGTCCTACATCATACATTTAGGCACATATGGGAATTTGTATCTTCATTAACTAATAGTTCTCCAGAATTCCTGGCCTAAAGTATTCCATTAATAATTCCCAGCAACAACAGATGTAAGTGTTGAGAATATTATAGTACAATTAGTGGTTGACCCAAGAAAATAGAGCTATTCTTCGCTGTCAATGTATAATTGATTCAGATACTTAATGTTATCCCAGGGATTCTGGGGCTCTTTGCTCACACTGCTTCTCTGCAGCATAAAAGGTGATTGTTGTGTTTTTTTTCCGTGTTTGGAGAGGCCTCCATTGTAATATCTAGCTGATGTAATATCTAGCTGCTGGCATATCCTATGTCAAATATGAGTTGCTTTGGATCAACTTAAGTTAATTCAAAGTAATTCAGTTATTCTTGAATAATGGCTTTGGAGAAGAAAAGAGAAATACAGTCAGTCTAGATTGCTTTATACACCCAAAGGAATTACAAAATGAATAAATGGAGTTGTGGCAAGGATCAATACAATAATAGAAGAACATTTCTGAGGATTGAAAATTCAAAAATCTCCTATTTTGAATCTTCAAAGTAAGAGGGTCCCAAGGCCCTAAAAAAAGTACTAGTGAAAGTACAAAAGAGGCCAACATCTGTTACACAGTCTAGTGAGTTTTTTCTGGAAATAATTCAGCATATATCTCTAAAAGATAAGCAGTATTTAAAATAACCACAATACTGTTATCACACATAATAAATGATAATCTCCAGATATCCAGTGAATGTTAAAATTTTCTAGATGGCCCCCTTTTTTTCAATTGGCGTATTCAAATTATAATCCAAATAAGGCCACACCTTACAGTTGGCTAATATCTCTCTTAAATCTCCATATAACTTCTCCCTTCTCTTAATTTCTTTGCAGCTTATTTGTTGATGATACCATAGAGCTTCCCATATTCTAAATTTTGCTGATCACATCCTTGTGGTGCCATTTACAGTGTTTCTCTATCTCCTGTCATCAAGTTCAGTATTTTGGCCAAAGAATTCCTTCAGTGGTGTAATACTTTTCCATCAGGATGCACACAATGTCTGGCTATTTCTCTTTCTGTGATACTGATATTGAGGGTGACTGCATGGTTCAGTGATTACATTTGAGGTTGAAAAATTGTGACAGTCTAATCATATTCTTCCGTCATCAGTATTGAGCTGTAGTTCTTCAATCTGAAGAGAAATCTTCTCAAGTAAACCCTGAGTTACCCTGGGATATAGTCATTAAATAAAGGCAGAAGAAATGCTTGGTTCTTTCCCTTTATTTGCTAGTTTTCAGAATCATGAGCTCGTTCCCTTCCAAAGCTGGTTCTTCAAAAGAAACCAGGTGCTATTGTTGTTGATTTGTGGTGGTGGTTATGTGTTTTCCACATGGATTTTAACACAGCTGCTGTGTTTCTATCTGCTGCTGTCCTTATTCTCATTTCCAAGGGTGCCATCTCTGGCAAGGTGTGCCCACTCGGGCTGGCTCCCAAGCCCCCTGACCTGGCCCAAGAGCCTTCTTCACGTTTCCTTTGGTAAGATAGGATGATCCAGTGTCTTGTGCATGTTCTGTCCCAGCTCTGGACTAAACCAGTCCTGCAAGGAGCCCTGCTTTGTTATGGTGGAGAATGGTCAGTAGGCACAGTTTGGGTGCCAGGTCACTCCTGCTTTCTGGGCTTGTTCAGTAGAGAGAGGTAGGAATGGAATCTACACTGATATTTTCCATTCAAATTTAGGGTTACAGGGTTTTCTTTAAATTTTTTATATTTTTCTCTTAAGCCGAATATCTTATTTACTAATGACATTAAATATAACTTCTGTAACTTCACTAGTTTCCCGATAGAAATACCAATATAATAATTAATATCATTACTATAAAGAAAATTTCTGTGATGTTCTTTTTATCCTTAATATATAATCCCACTAAGATGTACAGCCAAATTACTATTCTTTATAGTCACTTAAATTAATTCCTCTCTGTATGGGTGAAACCAACAACTCAATGCATAGGATTTTTCTTTCATTTTGCTTTTGATTTTTGAGGGTCACATTAAAAACAAAATCTTACCAACTAATCATTTTAGTATTTTCACATACATGCTTCTTGTCATTTGTGTACATGAATGTTACTACAAAAACGGAATAATAGTTACCTAAGGCTTTATATTTGCTTTATTCACTCTAGAGTATATCATAAACTTCTTTCCATGTCATTAAAACACTTGAATCACTATTTTAGCACCTCATAGGATTCTGTCATTTAGACGAATTCCAGCATTCTCAACTAATCCTCTATCGTTGACCATTTAAGTTGCTTATAATTTTTCACAACACTGTGATGAATACCATTGGAACAAATATGTTCATGTATTCCCAAATTACTGCTTTAACACCAATTCCCCTGAATGTATTTGCTGAGCCAAAAAAAATAAAAAATAATGACTTTAAGACACTTGCTTCCTGCAGCTGGATTGCTCTCCTGAAGGATTTTTGAGTTCTTACCAACATCCTTAAACTCTCACCAACACTAGATATTATAATTCGTTTTTTTAGTATGTCTAATTTGACAGGTAATATAGCATGTGATTGTTGATTATAGACACTTTTCAAAGCCATTTCAATAAATGGGTGACATATGTATTCATTTCATCACTCTTCCAGTCAACAAAACTGTAATTCAGCATTTTCCCTTTGCCATGCCCTGGACACAGCACATCTAACAGACATGTCATCCCCCTCGGGGACTCAGAGTGCAGAGGAGAGGAAAGACAGTTCGGTCAGTGACCTCCGGAGGAGAAACGGAGGGCATCGTCAAGGTGCATAACAGGGGGACCAAGCCTGACAGGTTGGGGCGTGGGTCAGGAAGAATGCAAAGGTTTGCACTCAGACCAAGAGGATAAGGAGGCTGTACTTGGGAGACAAACAGCTGAGGCAAAGGGGGAACAGACCGAAGGGAGAGGAGAGCGCGTGCAAAGGCCTGGGGGTATGACTTACGCCTTTTCTTAATATGCAAAGACCCTACTCATGAAAGAGGAACCAGAGACCCATCTTCTGCATGCCTATTCTAAGCAGGACCCAGTTTGTATGAAATACCAATGTTGTCAAAGGACAAAAGGGAGAAAGAGCAACACTTCAGCATCGTGTCTAGCTTCTCTCCTGAGCATGTGCTTCTAGGTCTCCATTCTCCTTGCCAACACTAGGAACAAGTGCGTCTTCATCATTCCCCGACATGCTCCCAGCCAAGCCACGTGATCAAGGTGATTTACAGCAGCATACATCCTCCACAGATTAGAAAGAGAAATCTTTATAATTATATGGGCTTGCTGTTATTTAAATATTTACCAACATTAAACACCAAAGGGCTGTGCCAATGATCCAGGGATTCATATTGTACCAAGCTAATATTCTTTGCACAATATTATGCAAATTGCATAAACTTTATTTTGCTGTTCTTGCTGCAAGCAGCGTATCCCAGGGCAGCCATTCACTAAGTTGAAACAGATAAAGTTTTAATAATAAATAGTGATGATGAATAAGTCACAGAGTTTGTGCAATGCTAATGTACTTGCTCACCCTAGGGTAGTTTATTAGATAAACAAGTAACATTTCCTGATTTGCTTTCGCTCAAGTTAGCATCGTTTTCCTGGAAATGTTTGTGCAATAAATTATTTCAACCCATTAGGTGTTAACGAACAAATCATATTCACTTGCAATCTGTCGTGAATTGCTGAGAATTGAGATTTAAACATTGAAATCATACATTAATTTTACTTTTTAAAAACAAAGCTGGTTAAGAGAAATTAAACTTGGTTGAAATGGGAACAAAACAGTATGTCTGATGCTGAATATTTTAAGCCTGCAAAGGAGGCTGTGAATGGTTTCATTAATATTCAGAACACTTGGGCGTTCATGACTACGAGAAAATGCAAATAGCAGCGCCATGCCTTGGGAATACCCATTAGCAACAACGCAGCCCCACAGTCTGTTTTGCCCACGAGATGCCTGCACAGGTTCAGGGTGGGTCAAGGCCCCGTGCACCTGCATGGTCGTCTGGGCCAGGCTGATCCGCCTCTTGGCATCTGCAGGGCAGAACTGATTCTGCACAGCGAGGTATCATCTATCTGTGCCCTTAACAACCTGCTTCCGTTTAGGAGGGTGATGAGGCATCCAACAGCAAATAGCTAGAAACAACCTGACTGTGCATCAGACGGATAGTGACGAAAGGCGAATGCCAACTGTACATACAGGTCTCTGCAGCTGTAAGAGAAAGAAGGGAGCCAATACCGTCTGAAACTTATTTCCAGGGGATGTTTTTTTATTTCTCATATGACTTTCATCGAAGAAAATCGTGTACAGAAATGTGCATAAAACCCAAAGTGAGGATGACTGTCCACAAAGTGCGTACACGTGAGTAACCAACACCCACATCACGTGCCAGCGCGTTCCCCTGCCCCCGAGCCCTCCCGCTCTCTCCATCTCTCTCCCACCCAAGGGGACCCCCAAGACCCCCAGTCCAACTTGTGACGTCAGAGATCAGTGCTGGAACATCTACACTCGCAAGTCTGTCAGGATTGTCTGTGGCATTTGTGCCGTTTGGCTGTAGTTTGTGCACGCTCATTAGTGGAAAGTGTTCTGTTGTATAAATACACTACAAGTTGTTCACTCATTCCTCTGCTGATGGGTATCTGGATTTTTTTCAAATTTTTTGCTATTGCAAATAGTGCTGCTTTAAATACTCTAGTACATACCCCAGTGAATGTGAAAATATGTCTTTTTAAAGTAAACTTAACGAGGTATAGATCAGGCTGTTGATATATTGGTATGGGGGATGTAGGTTAAAAGGATGGGGATATATGTTCATACGCACAAATACACATATGCTACATATATTCTGTGACATGTGAAGAGACCCTTTCTGAGATATAAAAAATGATATTAACCATGCCTGCCTTTGGGCAGATTGTCTAAGGGATGAGGAGAGACTTACTTTTCACTATTTATATTTTTGCGCTCTTCTAAACATTTCAAAGGGAATTACGTTTCCAATAAAATCAGTTTGTGGATGTGGGGGGAATATAATGAACCCAGAGTCATCCAGGTTCTAACTGGTCATTAGTACAGTAAATTCAATGTCCCTTCAGCTGTGCATCCCAGGGCTTTACCAGTGTATCTCATTTGCCTCTCGCCGTCAAAGAGTGACAGAAAGCATATGTTGACTATTGCTACAGATAACACATGTACCATGATTCCCTTTAACCCTCATAACCAACCTAGGAATGGGCTTTATTAAATAACTCGCTTCACTAATGAGGCAATGAAGATCACGGAGGTCGGTGGGTAGCCTGGGGTCCCATGGCCAGTCCACGGCTTTCGGACTCAGTCAAGTGCTCTTTCTAGCTGGGAATGCCCAACCGAGCCTGGGGTACACTGGCATCAGAATGAAGAGGGGCAAAAGATGAAGGAACAGGAACTCTGAGTTAACCTGCCCAGGGCGCAAGGGGCGATCCAGGGATGGACATCAGCTCCTCCTGCCCCCTGGTCCCCAAGTGCCAGTCATACTGTTGGTCGCCACCGCCTGTCAGTGCGTTCTGCCGTAGCTGGCTGAGACCAGGGCTGGCTAACATTTTTTTGTTAAGGGCCAGACAGTGAACATTTGGGGCTTTGTGGGCCATACAGTCTCAGTCACACGTTTCGATTCTACCCCATCAACAACCACAGACAATACATAAATGGATGGGCATGGCTGTCTCCCAATACTACTCTATTTAGGACACTGAAATCTGAATTTCATGTAATTTTCACATCATGAAATATTCTTTTTATTTTTCAATCATTAAAAAATGCAATAACCACTCTTATTCTTTGCTTAAGGGCTGGACAAAGGCAGACCATGGCCAGATTTGGCCCAGGTCTCAGTGTGCCAACATTCGCTTTAAACAGATAACAAAAAATAGGTTCAGACACAGTCACTGAACAGAAGCTTATCAACATGAAGTCAAAATTCTTTTTCTTTTCGAAATGGGAACCAAACTCCAACCAGGCACATCAAAATAGGGAATTCACGAGCTTGTACCCAAGAATCCCGAGGGGCTTAGGGGTCTGGGTGGCATCCAGGCTCCTTCTCCGCCCTGCCCTCCGTCGCCTCCTCCCCCTGCTCACTTCCCCTCCCCCTCTCTCCCCCCTCTGCCCCTCCGTGCTTGCTCCTTCTAGGACTCCATCTCTCTATAGCTGTACTGTCTCCAGCACTTGTGATCCCAGCAACGTCCAATTCCTCAGTCTGAACAGAATCATTTCCTCTTTACTGACAGGCAAAATCTTGTCCCATTTATCCTAAAATAAACTGAGTTTAAATTTCACTACCTCTGTAAAACTTCTTCCTCTGGCCAAAGGAATTCACCTGTGACACATCCTCAGCCACCTCCTGGGCATCTTGTTCCAGGTCAGATGAAAATAAACAGATGAATGACTACAGATCCACCCTCAGGAAGTTCAGTCTTGGGGGAGAGACAGCAAAGTAAACAGGATGTGACAAGGACAGTATACGGTGCCTGGATTTCTCTCCCTTTCAGAACCTTGTAATCTTCTCGTTTACCTATGATACAGGGGGCAGGGGGTGGACAGAGTGTGAATGACTCACTCCAGTATTCCTGTTGCCCACTGTTCATTGATAAATTAATTTCTTCATTCAAATATTTATTGAGACTCTACAGTGTGCCAGACATACTAGGCACAAGAGACAGAAGTAAAGCAGAATACATGCCATCTTTGCTTACATGAAGTGCAGGGTCTAACGGACGGCACCTGTCGCAGTGCCTCAATTTCTTCATCTGTAAGTTATAATTATTTTAGATTCATCTGGGCTAGAGTCAAACCCTAGCTCCACTATGTGCAACTAGCTTTCTAAACTTGCTAATGTGTCTGCCTCTAAGTCTCGAAGCCTGTCTAAAGCAGGCGTTAGGGCAGTCCCTATCTCATGGGGTTGTGGTAAAGATACGTTGAGACAATGCACAGAAAATGTTTAGCAGAGTTCCTGAGGAAACCATCAGTATTCAAAAGACATTATATAATAGTAAGCTCCTCTAACCCAGCCTAAAATGTAATAGATGTTTAATAACCACCTTTTGAATGGATTTGATTTGCTCCTTGGAGACTCTTAGAAAAACTCTAATTCTTGCAGCCACCTCTATCACCCCAACCTATTGTCCCATGCCTCTGAAATACATATGGCTTGCAGTTTTCTACCTAATATCCACATGCAAGAAGCTCCCACCAGTTCCTCCTGTGCTCCCACTCAGGTCCCAGGTTCTCTACCCCAGAGCCTCTGCTCACTGAAGCTTCACTAGACTAACGTTTGGACCTTACTGTGTGGACTCACAACAGACCTCAGACTACTCAGGTTGAGAGCAGGGTGATAGATACGGCTTCCTCATGTGAAGTGTAGATTTTGAAATAGATATGGAAACCAACCGGTATCCAGCAGTCCCTGCCATGAATTTCACCTTGTTGAGTAAGAAACAATCAGCACAGTGTTCCACAAAGCCCACAGTACCACAGCCACAGCCCCACCATTTTCCTGGAGCAACACAGCCTGTCTATGCATTTATGTTACAGCTTAATTACTTAATATTGATAAAAACCATTGTTGTGGTTGGTAAAATCAGCACCATAGTAACAAGGATAATGGAATCTAGCCTAAGTATGTAGAAAGTCAAGAGACTGTTGATGCCACATAAACAATGAGAACGAGGTAGATATGCTGTAATATCACCGTTTTAAAGACCTAACAAAGAGGTGACAACAAATGAAACCTAAACGAACTAATGTCCCTAGTGGCATGAGTCTTTCAAAGCCAGTTCTTCCACAGATCGGACTGACTCGGTCCCCGACATCAACGTCCTGACAACAGGAAGAGAGACACATCACCATTTTAAGGATAAATACTACTTTTTCAATGTCAGCTATTCTTTTACATACAATATTTGGAATATAATTAAAAATTATGAGACATAGAAGGAAAGAGGAAAAGGTGACCCATTATCAAAAGAAGAAACAGTCATTAGGCCAAACCCATAACTGGCCTAATTATTGAATTAGCAGATACGGATTTTAATATAACTATGAGAAATGTGTTTTAAAAAAATCCTAGCATAAAATGGACAAGAGGTATGAATAGCTATGAGTCTTTTGCAGAAAACTGAAAACCTTAAATAATAATTAGAATTGCGAACACTGGGTAACAATATGAGATATTAACAGTTCCTTCAACAGGCTTTAAAAGGCTGGGCAGAGCAGAAGAAAGGATCAATCAACACGAAGAGAGGACATTATAAACTATTCAAACCGAAACAAACAAAACAAAAACATCAGTTAATAATGGAAGGGAATATCTGAGAATTGTGAGTCAACAGCAGATATACTAATACAAGTGTGATTTGAGACCCCCAAAAAACAGGAGATAAAAGAAAAGCATTTGAAATTATAGTTGGAGATCACTAAAAAGGGATGTAAGACATCAACCTAGCAATCCAAGAATCTCAGCAAATCCCAAGCAGGATAGATATAAAGAAAACCACAACTAGGGATATCATGATAAAACTGTTGAAATCAAAGATAGAGAATCTTGAAAGAATCCACAGGGGAAAGAATTGCATACAGTGAAGCCCTGAACAGAATGCAAGCTGACAACAGAAACTATGAGGCCTGTACTTCAAAATCAAGAAATACAAAGCTATTTTTAGTCAGACAAAAGCTGAGAGAATTTATGTTCACCAGATATGCACTATCAGAGATATACTAAAGGACATTGTTCAAGATTATGGGAAATTATGCCATACTCCTGACTGTTTAAAGCACAAATAATTAAGTATTGAAAGGTTTATAACATACACAGAAATAAAATACGTGACAGTGTTCTGGGAAATAGATGGAATTACATGGTTATGAAATATTTACATTGTTCATGAAGTGGTAAAATATTATTTGAAGTTCTGTGATAATTTAAAGAAAAATATATTATCTACAGCAACCACTAAAATAAATAAAAAGATATAGGTTAAAAAGGGGGGGGGCGGTAAATGGAATACTACAAAAATATTTAGTTAGCCCAACAGAAGACAGAAGAGGAAGAGAACAAAGAATAAATGGACAAACAGAAAAAATGATTTAAGCTGTAGGCTTAAATCCAACTAGTTTGATAACTACCAGAAAAGTTAGACTTGTGTAAGAGAGGATGTCACATTTCAGGGGGAAAAAATACTAATACCCAACTGTGTGCTGTACACTAGAAACATTCTGAATATAGACATAAAGGTTGAAAATAAATGGGTGGAAAATGGTATATCAGGCAAAAAATAAGCATAAGAAAATTATATTAATTTCAGAAAAATACTTTAAGGCAAGTAGTGTTACTTTAGACAAGGAGTTCTATTTCATAATTATTCAAGTATCAGCTCATTAAGAAGATAGAACAATCTTAAATGTTACACAAATAACAAGATTTGAGAAAAAGTAGTAAAAATCAGCATAGTGGTGAGAGAAACAGACAAATCGAGTCTTAGTTGAATATTTTAACATTTCTCTTGCAGGAATTGCCAGAACAACCAAAGAGCAAATCCATAAGGACACAAACCATTTGCTCAGCACTGCTAATAAACTTGAGTATTCAAGTTCACATTGAACATTCTCCAAGATAAGGCAATGATGAGCCATAAAAACAGGTTTGTGTAAATTATCAAAGGACTGAGACATACAGCACATGTCCTCCAACGGAAACAGTATGAACCGATAAAACAATGACATCTAAAAAATCCCAAAATGGTTGGAACTTAAGCAAAATACCCCTAAATAATGCATGAGTCAAAGAATAAATCACAAGGGAAAATGGAAAGTAGATTAACTGAGTAATAAGGAAAACAAAAATCAAAATTACACGAATAGAACACACATCAATGGAACAGAATGAAAAGTCCAGAAATAAACTACTACATCGATTTCTTAGAAAAGCACCAGGTCAGTTCAATGGGAAAGGAAACTGCTTTCAATAAAAATGCTGGAACACTATAGCTATGTGGGGAAAAGAGAACCCTTGACTCTACCTTGCTCAATACCAAAATAATAATAATAGATTGTAGACCCAAATGTGCAAGCTAGAACTGTACAACTTGTAGAAGAAAACGATATTTTCACAACCTTGAGGCCAAGATTTTTTAGCAAAGCAAAATATGTGAAAAGAAAAATAAGGTTTAAATGGGATTCATCAAAATTAAAAAAAAACCTGTGCTCTTTAAAATACACCATTAAGGAAATATGAATAAACAAACTCAGAAAGGGAGAAAATATTCACAACACATTTATCTAATGAAGGATTTGTATCCAGAATGTTCAAGTCCAACAATCAAAAATTGAAAGACAACACCCCAGTTAAAATAGTAGGGAAAAGAACAGACATTTCACAAAAAAAGATAAATAAATGTCCAATAAGTACACGAGAAGATGTTTTAACACCATTAGTCATTAGGGAAATCCAGATTAAAGCTACATGTGACTGAAGTCAGAATGACGGACAATGTTGGCGAGGACATGGAGCCCCTGGAACTCTCAGACCTCACGGGCAGGCATGTGGAGTCATACTTTGGAGAACTTCTGACAATCTGGTATAAAGTTATATTACAACTCCTTTAAAACCCAGCAGTTGTACCTCTATTTACCCCCCAAAAAAGAAAGTGTGTGCCCTCAGAAAGACTTAAACAAGAAGGTTCGTAACAGCCTTGGTTATTGCAGCCCATAACTGGAAACAATCCAAATGCCAATCAATAAATAAATGGAACAAATTGAGGTATTGTCATAATATGAAGTGCTACTTGTCAGTAAAAGAATAAACCGCTAACACACAACAGCATGGGTGGATCACAAAGAATGTCAGATACAAAAGAATGCATTCTGTGTGAGTCTGTTTTTAGGAGATGTAAACAGAAAGCTGACTAATCTACAGTGACGGAAACCGGAGCACTTGCCTGGTAAGGGGATTGGCTGGAAAGAGGACTCGGGAGCTTTCTGGGGACGGTGAAGTGCCCGCATCTTGTTCGGGGTGCAGGAGGGCACTGCAACCGACGAAACCTACCGAACTAAATGCTTAAGCCCTGCACATACTACTGTTTATTAAGGAATCCTTGATTATAAAAATATTTTGTAGTGTCTCTGTCCTCTAGATGTGGAGGGAGAGGTGGCAGAATGGACGGATTACTGCTGCAGTGATAGTAATAGGAAACCACTGCAGTGGTCCAAACCATTCACCAGTCTGAACTCTCTGTGACATCCCAGCTGCATTCCTGTACCTCCCTGAAGGAAGCAAAGGAAAGGAAGTCAATTGTCGCTAGAAAAGCCCCTCAGCTCTTCCCCTATGATGATGCCGTTAGTGCATCCACACCCACGCTCCATGTGGTAGCATTACAGGTGCATTCCTAGCTCACCCCACCGTGACCACTAGAATGCACCCATCTTTCAATCCCCCCGTAAGTTTCTCTTTTTCCAGTGTCTTGAATAGCATGACTCATCATTCTCTTTCTACTCATCAAGGTGATACATGTCCCACATCCATGTGGAGGGGAAGGAAAGAGTGGTGAGGACTTTTCAAGCAAAGAATGGACGATGAGATGTCAAGGGAATTAAAAACA
Organism: Manis javanica; assembly: GCF_040802235.1. NCBI lineage: Eukaryota > Metazoa > Chordata > Mammalia > Pholidota > Manidae > Manis > Manis javanica. The sequence continues at coordinate 2,925,684 of NC_133160.1, forward strand.
GGAAGCGTGAGACACTTAATGGGGGCACTAAACCAAGCAGCAGGGTCCTTATACCTCGTACAATCTACGATTTTGTGACAAGCCCTTGGTAAATGTTAATACAGCCTAGTAAATAAAAAATTTGGGTTAATTCATATTTAATTTAATTAGCTAAATTTAATTTTACCCTGTATGCATTTTGTTGGACTATAGGATAGAATTTCATGCAAGTATTCATTCTGTGCAAGAAAGTCTAAAGTTTTCTTTGATCATCTGCTAATTTTGCTGCTGTAACAATTAGCAATTGCTCAGCTGCCCTAACTCCCAGGCAGAACCCAATGCTGATTTTAATCACTTAACCTAAGACCAAGGCAAAGCGAAATACCCGCTGAGTCCTATTCCAATTCCAGTTCATTAAATGTGAAATCGGCTTGCAGATGTGGACTTTGCTCTCTGAATTAAACATCACACATTGTGGGGCATTCAAATATCACTTTTCCTCTTTTCTCCAGTTCTCCACTGGGGACCTTTCACAATCATTATTAATTAGTCTAGCGGTAACTACATTGTATCCCTATGGTCCCAATGGCCTTGTCCTGTGGTCCTTTCAGAGGAGCCACGCCACCCCCAGCGTGGGCTCCCGAGGATAGTTCAGGTCAGCTGAGAGTCCTTGCAATCCTCAGAAGAAACAAATTGGGGGCTCATGGCTCTGCCTTGCCAAGACATCATTATGCGTATTCTTGCTTTCTATCTTCGGCCTTCGGTCCATCATTCAACGCCACTTAAAGGATTGTTTTTAATCTTCTCAGATAATTTAGATTAATGTAGATGCAGGAAGCAGTAACCAGACTTTATTTTACTTTTCAAGTCTACCCACAGCCAGATCTAATGACTACAGGTGATGGTCTTGACTAGAGTTCAATACTAATCTGGCTTAATGGATTTCTTGTATTCGCTTCACTTTTTAATTCAAGCTCTAGTTTAAAAAGCAAAAAGAAAGTTTCAAAGGCTGATGCCCTTGCAATGCAGCGTCACTCCATCCCTGTCAGCAAACAGGGGCTGTTGATGTTTTGTTTTCCTTCCTGCTGATCCCCTCCACATTATGCCACGTGGCAGCATCATCAGATTCACTTCCTGAGCAAACTGTGGCTACCAGGGATTAGGCTGCAAAGAGAAATTTCAAAGATACTCTATTTTGGGATAACTTGCAAATATGTCTGAAGAAAGAGAAAGCAAATTCTTTGCTTAAAGCAAAAGTAATTGAGGACACACATGGGTGATCTTGTAAGTGTTTTCCTGTTTAGAGATTCCGGTGTCCTCAGAAAGATCACCTTGGTGTCAATTACCCAGATCGTCAGAATCCTCCCAAAAAGCCTACTTTCCAGCTATGTGGGCTTTACAGGATGATAACCCTGGAAAGACAAGCTCAGGGAAGAAAAGGGATGTTTTCACTATTCACAAAGAAAGCCATAAATCTGGGCAGTGTATGCCTGCACCCACTGAATACTAAACATTTAGGGAATCCATTTGATCTCCACGATTTGGCACATTGTCAAATGCAGCCAGACAGAAAGTATTTCCTGATAATGGAGCAAGGAAGTCTCTGAAATATATGAAATGGGTATGGAAATGTGACGATGTCCTGAAGCTCACATGCAGGGTCTGACTGTCTATTTCCAGTCCATGAGCAGACAGGGTGGTCAGACCAAGGCGTCTCAGCTCCCAAATACAGGAGGCCATCTGACGAGCAGCATCTTCCTCCGTGGAGCTGGCCACTGGGCTGAGAGAAGGCGCCACTTAATTTAGAGCTCTCCTTGTGGCCAGGGAGTTTGGGGCAGTCCAGGCTTTTCTTTGGTCCACAGGTCGCGGCACCAGTTAGCCAGTCTACAAATGTGAAATTCCCCCAGAGTATCTGGCCCAGGGTGGAGATCTGTCAGAGGCCACGGTGCCCAGGCCCTTGCCTTGGGACCCCCAGGTCCTAGCACAAGGGTGACAGCTGTGGAGGCTGCCAAGAGGTTGTGTTTGAGTCAGACGCTCCCACCTCCTGTTATGAAAGGCCAGTCCTGCCCCCTCCCTTGCAGGCTCAGACCCCCCAGCCCACCAGCCGCAGTGAGCGAGCGCTCTCTGCCCCGTGCTCTCTGCCCCTCTGCCAGTTTCCATCTTCACTTTGTGTTCACTTTCCTTTTTCTCTTGCTCTTTGTATCTTTACCTGTTTCTCTCTGCTTGTCTCTCACTCTCTATTATCTATGAAACTGATCCTCAAAGCCCCCTCTTCATGCAGAAAACAGTTTGAATCACTTTGAATGTTCTCCTGAAATGAGGCAACTCCTGGATGCCCTGGTGCCATCTACCACCTCATGGGGTTTCTTGAGAGGACCTACTAAAATCGCACAGGCGCTTGGAACATCATCCAGACTTCTGCAAGTATAGCAAGTATCAATATTTAAATGATCTAAACTGGATTGATATCCTCGAATTGTTTGTTTTTTTTAATAAGCGTGTCTTGCTCCACCATTTTTGCCTGGCCTTGCTGTCCAGGGGTGAGGAGGGAGCCCAGGAGGTGAATGACGCCCAGGCGAGCTGATGTGCCTGCCCTTCTGGGGCTGACCTGCATACTGAGCAGGACCCTCCTAGATCAGAGTGCGTGTCATGAAGGGTGGACACCAGGTGCCCTGCTGGAGAAGGGAGCGGGGATACTTCCTGTATGGTGTGTCCTAGTCATCTCTGGACACCCTAACGCAATGCCATAGGCTGGGTGGCCTTTTCTCACAGTTTTGGAAGCTAGAGGTCTAAGGTCAGGGTGCCAGCATGACACGGGCCTGGCAAAGGCCTTCTTCCTGGCTTGCAGATGGCCACCGTCCCCCCGGCATACTTCCATGGCCTTTCCTTGGTTCATGTACATGGAGAAAGAAAAAGATCTCTGTCCCTCTTCTTATAAGGCCACCGGTCCTATTAGACCGGGGCCCCATCCTTATGACCTCATTCAACATTCAGTCTTAATTACTGAAGAAGTCAGGGTTCTCCAGAAAAACAGAAGCAGTAGGACAGATCAATAGATAAACATATGTGATTAGGTGTACATATATTTACACACACATCTACCTATCTGGTATCTACAAGTGCACACATCTATATGTATCTATATGCATATAAAACCTATCCATGTATCTACAAATATGTGTGTATAAAGAGACTTACTATTGCAAATTGGCTCATTCAGCTATGGAAGCAGAGAGAGACTCCCCCCAGTCTGCCAGCTGAGACCCAGAAAGCCAGGGGCTCAGTCCCTGTCGAGTCTGAGGGCCTAAGGACCCAGTGAGCCTGTGCTTTAAGCCCCAGTCTGAGTCGGAAGGCGGGGAAGGCGGATCTCCCGATCACGCAGAGCAAATTCTCCCTTTGGACCCAATCGTTCATAGCAGAGGAGAGACGCTGAGCGGGTGACATTTATGGTGAGACTTGGGGAATGACAGGGAGCTTGCTACCTGAGACTCCGGGAAAGCCACTGCAGAGAAGAAGACAGAGGCAAACGGTGCTGGAGAAGCCGGTGGTGGGGATCCGCACCAGCACCCCACTGTGGACATGTTAAATCGGGGGCTTATGTGGTATCCAAATGGATGGACCAGTTCAGCAGCTGAATTAAGGAGTGGCAAATTCAGAATTAAAATCATTTATTCCCTCCCAAAGCACATCCATGGGAGATATCCAGGATAAATGCATGTGGCCTTCTGTGGCTGCCCTAAGCTGGACCATTGCTGCGGTCATTCGCCTGGTGTGGGACAAGCCATTCTGGTGCCGGGGAAACACGGGCAGTACGTTGGCAAGCCTGTAGCCAGACCAGTCAAGCATCCCTTGGGGAACCAGGTGGAAGGATCAGCAGCAAGATTTGGGTTTTTTTCCAGACAATGTGCTTCATACGGCTCGCCACAAGAAGTGCATTTCGGTTTCATTAGAGAAGACAATTAGTCAAAACAAATCTTCCTGTCTGCGAAGCTCCAGAGTCCTGGACAAATGCTTTCTGAGCATCCCCAGTGGCCAACAGTGCATCAGGAAATGCTGCTATTGCCATCTGAATAAGTCTCATTAAGTCCACAACAATAGAAATTGCCCCCTTTTTCTTCCTGGAATACTCAGGCGTTTAATTCCCTGTAATCCACTGTCTTGACTTCGCTCCGCACCTGGTTGTTCGGGTAGGTCGATCGAAGATCTCTTCCCACAGCACGCAGGATTCAGGGAGAGAGGAAGGGATGCTTCCAACGTCCCCCCTGGGAGGAGAGGTGTGAGGGCAGGCCCACCCCTCTCTGCTCTCTGTGTTGGACGGTGCCTTTCAGACTGAGGAAGGCAGCACCCAGGATGCTACGCTGAATCTAGTGCATGAATTGAACTCATCCTGATTTTAATTGCTTTATTTCTCTCAACCAACCGAAACACGTATAAGCCTTAACAGGCTGATTAGGTCCTCCAGCCACTGTTTTAACAGCTCGCATGTAATGGGCAGATGGCAGGCAGTGGTGGGAGCCTGACTCAGGCAGAGAGGCTGTAGCAGATCCCGGAGCGCGGGGGGACTGCCGGGCGCGGAGGGAGCAGTGGGGGACATGTTTCCTTCAGTCCCTTCTCGATAATGTGTCTAGATCTCAGTATTGCTGTGAAAATACACCGATTTTCAAATGTGTTTGCATTGATGTGTTTTAGTACAGCTTCTCTGGGAGGATGGAAACTAGTGACTGGAAATAAGTCATTTAAATAATATGCAAATATATGGGGCTGATTTGAGTACAGTGTTTCAAATATGTGACCCAGTAAGAAGTGATTCTTCCGACTTCCTGCGGTCTCTGCCCCTTACTGCTACCCCACAAAGTTATTTTGAATTAATTCCATCTCTCATTCACTATGCAAGGTAGTACACGCAATGTTTCCTGGGAGAAAACCATGAATATCTAGTTCTTTTGGGAGAATGCTAAAAATTTGGTTTCTCTGAGCACATCAATTGTCATCTGAAGGAGATGATGGGTGATATATTGTGAGAGATTCATGAAAGTGGGTTGCCCCTTGATTATAAAGAAGAGACTTCTTCAAGGTTTTCCATATAAAGGACTCGGAAGTCATCATTCCAATCTTTTCAACAAGAAAAAGCTGGACAAGCTGAAAATCAGTGACTTTGCTTGGACACACTAGAGAACTGAGTTTCCAGCATAAACTATTAACAGGGTTCAGGATATGTTACCCAAAAAAATGATACTTTGGGCATGTTGAATATTTGAAGCTGGAAGAATTTGAGAGAATGGTAGAAACAGGTCTCTCGACCTTGCCCACCCTTCTCCCCTGACACAGGTCATGAAGCCGTCAGGGCAGAGGTGCCCTCCCTGCACTCCAGGAAGGGAACATCCTGCCCCCGAGAGCAGGGACACTGGGTAGAATCCCAGCAAACAGGCCTCGCCGAGGGTCCCCGGTTCACTGCACTGACCTCACACTCCGCCGTCTCGTGCCCCCACGACCGTCCACCGCTCGTTGTACCTGGCCCGAGAATGCTCCGCTCCGTCCTGCTGCTCTTTGTTTCCTTAGAATGGCCCCTGTGTCACATAGAACTTATACTGAATAAATGTATACTTTTCTTCCATTAGTCGGCCTTTGTCAGTTTAATTTTCAGACCCGGTCAGAGACTTTAGAGGGTCAGGGAAAAACTTTTTTCTTTCCTATGCCACCTCCAAATCTGGAGTGGTGAATGAATCCGGAGAGGTGCAGCTGAGCTCTGCTCACCAGGAGATACCGGTCAGATCACTTAGTGATTCCATAAGCTACGTGTGTCCTGGCTTGAGAAGTTCCTGGGGGACCCCCAAACTTTTGTGGACTTTATCTCAGGGAACACCCCTGCCCCCAGGTTCTCATGGTGAAAATCCTGGAACGATCTCCTCCTGGTTCTGGCAGGGGAGAAACACTGGGAAGGTCCCAGGCCAGACTGGCGGCCCACCGAAGGGCAGAGTTCACCTGCAGAGTGTACACACGGCCTGTCCCCACTTCTGTCCACTGCCAGCAGGGCTCCAGGGATGCAGCTGGACTGTGGCACAAAGAGCTCCAAGAGACCGGCTGTATCTGAGGAGGACGCATTAGGGAGGTTCAAAGCCATGAGCGCAGACAGAAACAAGGACTAGAGGAGGGTGGAGCCTCGCACCTGCACCTACCGCACGCATGAAGCACAGCCTGGCTCTGAGCCAGATGGCCTGGCTCCTCATCCTAAAACGACTTACCTACATGCCTACTTCCTGTTCCAATCACCGTGAACTGTCAGACCAGGAATTTAAGGCAGCCCTGTCTAATGTGCCAAGGGCTCTAGTGGATAAAACTGGACAGCCTGCAAGAACTTCCCTGGGCAGTGTGAGCAGAGAGGTGGAAATCCCAAGAAAGAATCCAAAAGAAATGCTAGAAATCAAAAGCACTCTGATGCCACTCACTAGTGGGCTCACTTGCAGACCGGATGGAGCAGAGGAACGAACCAGTGAGCTTGGAGATACATGAGTAGAAACTTCCCGAACTGAAATGCAAGGAGAAAAATATAATCCAAAAAAGAAAAAAAAACAGGACAGACTATCAAAGAACTGAGGGACAAAGGTAAAAAGTTTGACACAGGCGTTACTGGACTATGAGGAGAAGAAAGGACAGAGCAGGACTGTTTGAAGTAGCGACAGCCAGGAACTCTCCAAGATTAATGACAGACACCAAACCTAAGATCTAGAGAATCGAAAAATGCCCCAAAGCCACAGCAAGGCATCATATTCAAACTACAGAAAAATCAAAGAATATGAGAAAATCTTGAAACAACACTGAAGAAGACAGAGGAGGGAAAAAACAAACAAAAAACCTTACCTAGAAAGGATCAAGAATATAAATCACAGTGCCAGGGAGACGGTGAATTCAGGCCCACCTCTGCCACCCACCAGCCCTGTCAGCTTAAACAGGTTTTGAACGTCTTTTATCCTCAGATGCCTCATCTTAGGAATTAAGACCATCAACGGTGTGTCCCAAAGGTTGCTCTGAAGATTGGGATTACACAAATGAACTGGTTAGCAGGACCCCCTGGCACACGGTAGATTTCTATTTCGCTTCTGTTTAAGAAGCAATGGTTCTCAAGTTGTGGTCCCCAGACCAGCAGCCTCAGCATCACCTGGGACCATGTTAGGGACACAGACTCTCAGCACACTGAGTTGGAAACCTGTCGTGGAAACTCTGGGATATGCCCACAATTTATTTGAACAAGTCTTGCAGATGATGCGGGTTTTTGCTAATATATAAGAACCAGCACTTTAGAGGATTGGGAAATCACCAGGGGTGCCAAATTCTGATACAGGCTTCTTAAACTGGAAACGCTTGTCAGCTGACCTCCTTCCCGTCAGGCTCTAATACCACCAAGAAGTTGAGACAAAAATATTTTTAAACATACTGATTCTGGTCATTCTTGATCATCCTTTATCTTCATCTTCAGATGCAAATCAATGCTTGGCACATAGTAGATTCTTACCTATCAAATGGATGAATTAATAAACATAATAACAACTGTATAGGCATCCCCAGATCACAGCTCTCTCGGTCCATTTTACTAAGCTAACAAGGAAGGCAGGGGACCTAGAGGCATGCCAGTTCAGCCTGCAGCCTGTGATGCCCCATTCCTACAAGCCTGATGGTGTGCCACAAGACAGGCATGGGGTTCACCCCCCACACAGAGCTCGGGGGATTTGATCCTGTCCCCCATTTTTAAATGAACTAAGACTGAAGGGCACATGATTCCTAGAAGATCCCCATTTTTTTAGTTATGGGTTTCATTCATGAGCTTTCAAATGTTGATGTCTCATGGCAAGGCTGCGAGGCTGCAGGAGAGCAGAGCAGAGGCTGGAGGGGTGGCAGCGCTGAGGACAGAGGCCCAGAGGACGGCCGTGTGGGCAGTGGGGCCCAGAGGCAGAGACTGGCTTGCTGCATGAAGACTTGCTCTGAGTGGACGAGATTTTAGTGACTGACCTGCCACTGTGGGAATAAAGTTGGGTATAGACCCTTTCACCCCAAGAACGTTCTACTGTCAATTCTTTGGTCACACTGAATCCGTAGTGAACTTGCCCGGGGCTGAAACCCATTGGTAAGACAGTTACATAAATTGATACTAACCACCCAGTGGTTAGTGGCCTCTAAAATGCTATTTCTAAAGAAATTCAGCCACCTGAAAATAAAAATCTTAAGATATGTTAAGTTAAAAAACATGACTCAAAATTTTACTGAGTATGATTGCAAATAACTAGTATATAATAAACACTGGAGGTGAATAGTGGAAGGAATTACAACAGAATAAGTCTCATGAAGATGGTGGATTGTGGAGTTTTATTCCTTATTTTCTCTATTTTGCAAATGCACTAAGATTTTATTACATATAATACAAGTATCCCCCACTTTTTGAAAGTTTGTTACATGACTTGACTTTTACAAGAGACCTGCATTAGTACCTGTTCACACTAGCCAAAAGCGATCTGAGGAGGGTTTTCACTTATGAAACAGGGTGAAAAGTGCAAAAAGCACAAAAAGCGGCCCGCATCAACCTTGCACTGAGCCATCACCGAAGCGGCCCTCGCCGCAAGCAGCCAGAGGTGTGCCACCGAGCTCCTCGCGGGACCCCGCTCGGCACCTCAGCACCGAGCTGCCACGGCTGTGTCTCAGCATCTGTACTTCCTCTTGGTTCGCTTTGTGGCCCCCGTTAGCAAGGTGTGTCCTAAGGTATCAGAAAAACCTAAGATGGGAGACTTTCTGGGTCTGGGAACGTTCACAAATTTTTCCATATAGGTTCACGGTAATGGCTTCTTCATTTCATGCCATTTCAGCTCACAAAAGATTTCGCAACAACCTGTACTTTCGGGTATGGGTTCTGCAAGCTGTGCCTGCAGAATGAAAGATCTTGGAGAGAACTGAGAACGGAGGCTCGCCTCCTTCTGGTTGCAGAGGAGATCAGAACGCTCGCTCACAGGCCTCCGGGTTCCCAGCATCCAGGGCCATTGTGCAACTGGATTTAACTTCCTCTCCTTTTGCTGAGAAATGGTCTCCTAGGGAACTGCATTCTCCGGAGGCCTGCTCGGCCAGAAGGCTCTGAGGAAGCCCAGGAGAAGGACCGGTGCAGCAGCTCACGTCCAGTGACGTCCTTAAGCTGGGGGCAAGCCGGGAGGGTATGAATCCGAGGAAGGGGCCCACCGTGGGCGAGGAAGCAGCGCCCTGTCAAGACCTGGAGAAGTCAGGGCGCGAGGCTAACGCGCTGCAGACAGCAGAGGCCTTGGGGGTGTGAGGCGGGAGCGGCTTGCTGGCCACTTGTGCCCGGCTGTGTTCCGCTGAGCCCCTCAGTGCCCGGCCCGTACTGGAGGGGCTTCCCTCACATCCCCACTTCCATTGCAAAGAGAAAAGATCTTTATTTCTTTGTACTCATGGGTTTTGCCTCCTCACATAATTTTCATTGCACAAAGCTTAAAGATACTTGAAAACCTCTACTTAACTTTAAAAAACTAAACATAATATTATTTCTCACTTACATAATACCTACTTAACAGTTGCTTCCATTTATTTTAATAACTTGTAATAAACAATCATAGCTTTGAGATGGATAAGCTTTTCTCTGTTAACCATCACGACATCATTTAAAGCTAACTGTTCCCCACCACAGACTATCAGATCTGATCACTTGCCACCCCGTGAAGCTCTAAACCCCACGACACCTGGGAGTCTCTCTGCGTTGGTCCCTTCTGTACCCAAAATACCCAGCACATAGTAGGCGGTCAAGTGTATTTTTAAATGAGTGCTGCCACCTGGTGGCAGCATACCCAAGTTTCACACTTAGCATTTTGATTACTTAATGAAATTCATGGAAAATTTGATCAAATTCAAAACCTAAGACATGAATCGTAGTGATAGTCATCTCATTTTCCTTATTTAGCTATTTTGTTTTCCTACTCAGCACAGATTGGAGACATTTCAGTTCCCTCTGTTGCACGCCTACTTGGACCTGCCCTCAGACACACAGCTGCTGTTCTGGGCGGTATCAGGGCTGCCCCTCCGAGGACGGGATCTTTTCCTGTCATCTGTGCACTTCTCACATACAGCACTGCACTCAGCGGGTGCTGGTCTCACCTATCCCCAGGAACTTGTAAGGTTATGTCCATGACCGTCAAATCCTCAGCCAATATCTGGCCTCTCCTCCCTCCATTCCCTGTGTTTCTGCCCCGGCGCCAGGCACCAGGCACCTGCAGGCATGTGGGGGCAGCGCCATTTAGTTAGCTTAATCTGAACTGGAAGGAACAGTCTTAAATGCAAGAGACAGCTGTTTGCTCATGGATAGGAGTTTTAAATTATTTAAGGCAAAGCAATAAAGGATGTGGTCTTACCCTCTGATGCACTCCCTAATTGGGAGATTCATATGACATTGTGCTGGATTATGAAGCTACATTACTCTGATGGGTAATATTATGCTACCTTAATTCAGTTTATATAATCATTTAAGTTTAATTTTTTTAGGACTTCTATCAAATATTAACATTGTATTAGTAGAGGATATAACTAATTGGGGCACATGTGCCCACACACTGAGGGGCTTAATTGCCAGTACAGTGCAGGGCAATTATCATAAGGAGAGAACAATGGTATCTGCCATATACATGTGGCTCTGTCCCTTTAAGTGCATTAAAATAACAGCAGCTGGGCTGAGCTCCTCAAGGACATTGCCACATCGCCTTCACAGACGTGACTCATTGGTAGTGCACAGGGGTTGTGGGTTGACTTGACTTGAAGCAGAACAAAGACAAAGAAAGGTCACACAGCCCTGGAAAGGTCCAGGGCCTAAGAGATGTTTGCTGTGGTCCTAGCTATTTGATTCCAAGATGTCCATTAAGAAGTCAGTGGGGGCCAAAGCACTGTGGCCACTTGGGCCAGCCTCATGCACAGTGGAGAAGGTCCCTGCCCCGCTGTGAGAGCCAGAATTGCCTGCCCCCCCAAATCTTCCTCCAGGCTAACTGCCACAGCTGCTAAAATCCTGCTTTTAAATATTCAGACCTCTGGCCATCAGGCCTCTAGCAGGTCTCCTGATTCAGCAATAACTGATCTCAGTCTCCATTCTCCAACTGTACAATGGGTCTATAGAGTCTGCTCTGCTGGGGTGTCAAACTGAAAATAAGACGTGCCCAGTACGGTGTCTGGCACACAGACTCTGCAGAAGGGCATTGTTGCCATATTATTTTCCATCACTTGCTGAGAGTCAGTCCTCTCTCTGCCACTTTTGGACACAAACTCACTCCATGTCCTCAGTGTCCCATTGAAGTGTCCATGAAGACTCAGCCCCACAGCTGGGGGCTGCATGAAGCAGTGGCCTCGGGTCCTGCACATCACTAACCCCACCACCACCACCACCAGAAGTGATGCCTATTCTGCCTGGGAAGGTTTAACTGCACATCCATGCACTCCCCCCTCCAGCAAGTAAAGACCAGCGCCTCCTGAAAGCCAGGAACTTCAATCTAATGAGAAAGGAAATACACACACAAACTGAGTCTACGCTCCAGAGGAGGGTTTAAACCACCAAACATGCTAAGAGTTCAGTATGAGCGTGAGCCCTTCAACCAGCCACTTGGTCACATTGTGTATTAAAAGGAAAGTGCCAGACTCCAACCCCAAAGTTCCTGCTTCAGAAGGTCTGAGGTGGGGCCCACGGCACACTGCGTGTTCATAGCAGCGTGGCTTTTTCTGATTCAGATGATCTGAGGACCAGGGCAAGACCATGAGCTCTTGATGAGCCGCAGTCAGCCCCCAGCAGAGCAGGTGCATGCACATGGCAGGCCCTCAATGTCTGGTTTGCGGGATGGAGTGAAGGCATCCGAAAGAGTCCGGGAGGATAAACAGCTTCGCGAAGAGTGAGATGAGGCCGGGAGCAGCGCGGAAACCCTGAGGTGGGCATCTTCCTGGTGCCATGGGAACTGAATTCCTGCTGGAAAGAGTTGGAAAGGACTCAGAGAAGTGACTTTCTCCAGCATGAAGGCTCCTTCAGAGGAGGCCAGGAGGGTAAGGATCTCATTACCAAGTTGGAGCTTCCCAGCCAATAAACCCTCCTCAGCCTGTGAGGAAAAGGGGCGCTATGACTGGTGGTTGTTATTGCATATTAAATATTAATCAGAATTTCCTCTCGGGCAATCATTTGTGGTCCTTATCCTGCTCTCTACCACTACATCTCAAAAGCCCTCAAGCAGATAAGAAATGAGTCTGGGAGACAGCTGCCCCAGTTCAGTTCAAGGACACCACAGTTCCCCGGTGGCCGAACCCCAAATGCAGTCGGATCCACTGTGTGTATCTTCTGTGGTCTTGAGGGTCCTGCCTAATGAATCCATGACAGCAGGTCCAAGGACATGGGCCCGTGGAGCCCAGGAAGACAGAAGTCTCACCTTTGCCTTTACACGAACCCTGGTGCCTTCCTCCCACGAGGAGGGGGTTGGCTTCATGCCTGCCAGCGGCAGGCAACAGGCACACGGACATCTCTGCCCTGCCCTCCTGCCTCACCCTTTGGAAGCCACACGTCCCCTTCTGTTCTGCCCCCTGACCCAGCTTCAGGTACTTTCCACCTGGACAGGAAGGAGCCTCTCTGTGTCCCTGCCACATGTGGTGACTCCTGAGGCCCCATCTGTACCATGTGATGACCCCTGAGGCCCCATCCACACCATGTGGTGACCCCTGAGGCCCCATCTGCACCATGTGATGACCCTGAGGCCCCATCCACACCATGTGATGACCTCTAAGTCCCCATCCACACCATGTGATGACCCCTGAGGCCCCATCCACACCATGTGGTGACCCTAAGGCCCCATCCACACCATGTGGTGACCCTGAGGCCCCATCTACACCATGTGTCTCCCCTAAGCCCCCATCCACACCATGTGATGACCCTGAGGCCCCATCCACACCATCTGATGACCCTGAGGCCCCATCTACACCATGTGTCTCCCCTAAGCCCCCATCCACACCATGTGATGACCCTGAGGCCCCATCCGCACCATCTGATGACCCTGAGGCCCCATCTACACCATGTGTCTCCCCTAAGCCCCCATCCACACCATGTGATGACCCTGAGGCCCCATCCACACCATGTGATGACCCCTGAGGCCCCATCCACACCATGTGGTGACCCCTCAGGCCCCATCCGCACCATGTGATGACCCTGAGGCCCCATCCACACCATGTGGTGACCCTGAGGCCCCATCCACACCATGTGGTGACCACTGAGGCCCCATCCACACCACGTGGTGACCCTGAGGCCCCATCCGCACCATGTGGTGACCCTGAGGCACTATCCGTACCATGTGATGACCCTGAGGCCCCATCAGTACCATGTGGTGACCCCTGAGGCCCCACCCGCACCCGCTAGCCTCTCCTACAGTGGTGCTTTGCTGACGGTTGGCCCTCAGCCACCCAGGAGGCTCCACTCAGTGGTTTTAGGGGCCTCTGGTCTCTGGGCTCAGTGTCTGCCCTTCCATCACAGGGAACTCATTTTTAGGTTTTGAATTGTTTTTGCTAATTTCTGTCAAGTTCTGTTTGAAGGCAGAACTCAGGCCAGCATTTGAAAATTGCCAGGTTAAAGGTCAGACTCCCTCAGCGGGCACTCAGATCCCGCGCAGCCTGATTTCCCGGCCGCTGCACGGATCTGACCCTCGGGGCTGGCTGGTCACCCACCGTCCCCAATGCACCTTGGCTTTCTTCCTACTATTACTCTATTCCCATTACCCCATCCATTGGGCCCAAGTGTCCTTTTTAAAGGATGCGATAGCCCACATCACCTCCCATACTAACCCCCTCCCATACTGGGCCAAAAGATCCAGTTCACATCAGTTGTGGTGAGTCATGTGACAGCATGCACCCTAACATGACCCGAAGGGCACTTCATCTCTGTGGTGTTCTCCCGAAATTCACAGCCCTCGTCTACCCATGAGAAAAACGTCAGACAAACCCAGGTTAAAGGACGTCCTACAAAACACCTGGCCACCATTCCAAAAACCCGTCAAGGTCATCAAAAAAAAAAGTCTGAGACACTGTAGGGGCTTGAAGGAGCCTCAGGGGTCCCACTGGCTGAATGTCCCTCATTGTCCCAGCTCCGATCCTCAACTAGAAAAGACATTAGTGCAAATGTAGTGAAATCTGAATAAGGCTTGGAGTTTGAGTGATGGTAATACATCAACATCAGTTTCTTAATTATAATAAACGCACCATAGAAATGCAAGATGTTAATAGGCAAAACTCGTATCATTGTCATACAATATAATAAAATTGTCATATGATATCAAACAATAAGTTAAAGCATTAAGGTAGCAGGATCTTACAATTATATATCACTCATACATACATTCAAAATATTTTAAATTTAAAATTCAGGCAGACCAACCAATATCCATCTGGAGGCAAGATCAAACATTCGAGCCGTCAGACCGACTCGGCAGACCTCGGGCAGGTGGCCGTGAGCAGGCCACGCCCTTTCATTCATCTGTCCAACACCCACTGAAACCCTGATTCTGCGTAGGGAACTCATTTTACGGTGGGAGAAGTTTGGAGCCACTCCAGAGGTTTACTGTTGTTCTTACCACTGCCCCATCACCTTTTTTTTAAATTAAACTTTTTATTTTGACCTAGATTTACATGCAGTTGTAAGAAATAATGCAGAGTGATCCCATTCAGCGTCTACCCATTTCTTCCAGTGGCAGAATCTTGCACAGGTAAGGTGCAGCGTAACAACCAGGAAACTGACATTGATACAGTCCACCATCTTATTCAGATTTCATCAGTTCATTTGTGTGTGTGTGTGTGTGTGTATGAGTTTAGCTCTGCAGTTTCATCCCATGTGTAGCTTCATGTGTCCACCACACAGTAGGGACAGAGAACAGATCCGTCACAAGCATCCTTTGCTACTTTTCATCACCGAATCCATCTCCCACCCTAGCCTCTTACCTACCACCTGCCAACCACTTCCCTGTTCTCCATTTTTATCATTGCAGAAATGTCATATAAATGTACCAAAGTATGCGACTCTGGGGGATTGACTTATTTACTCATAATTCCATGGAAATTCAACCAAGTCTGTATGTATCTGTGGTTTGTTCCTTCTAATTGCTGAGTAGTAGTTCCTGGTTGGGTGAATCACCATTTGCTTGACAATTCACCTACTAAAGTACATTTGGGTTGTTTCCAGTTTGGGGTGATTATAAATAGTGCTACTATAAACAATCAGGTACAGGTTTTTGTCTGAACATACATTTTTATTTCTCTGGGATAAATGCCCAGGAGAGCATCTGCTGAGTTGTATGGTAATTACATATTTCGTTATCTGAGAAGCAGCCAAACCATCTTCCTGGGTGGCTGTGCCATTTCATATTCACACAGGCAACACACAGGTGACCTGGTTTCTCTGCTTCCTTGCCAGCATTTGGTGCTATCTCTTTTATTTCAGCCATTCTGATAGATGTGTAGCGATATCTCACTGTGGTTTTAATTTACATTTTCATTGTGGTTAATGATGTTGCTTATCTCTTCATGGGCTTCTTTGCCATCTGTATGTCCTCTCTGTTAAATATCTGTATGTGTCTTTTGTCTATTTTCTAATTGGACTGTTTGGGGTTTTATGGCTGAGTCTTGAGATTCTTTATATAAGTACTAATACTTTACCTGCTAAGTAGTTTGTAACTATTTCCTCCCTGTCTGTGTCTTGTCTTTTCATCTTCTTCACATGGGCTTTCACAGAGAAAGTTTTTTATTTTGATTAGGTCCAACATATCAACATTTTTTCTTCTCAGGATCATGCTTTTGGTGCCAAGCCTAAGAATTATTTACCTAGTCCTAGAGTCCAAAGATTTTTATCCTGTGTTTTTTTCCTTAGAAATCTTGCAGTTCTTAGTTTTATATTAAATCCATGATCCACTGCGAGTTACCTTTGTTATTAGGCATGAGGCTCAGGGCAAAGTTCCTGTTTTTTGTCTTTTGGTTTTGGTTTTGGGTTTTTGCCTCTGAATGGCCAGTCGCTCCAGTGCCATTTGTTGAAAGGCTCTTCTTCCTCCACTGAAGGCTGTTGCACCTTTGTCAAAAGTCAGTCGGGCATATTTGAGTGGGCATATTGAGTGGATCTCTCTGTTCTTTTCCCTGTGTCTCTCTCCCTGTGCCACTCTGACGGGATTCCTTCAGCTGCCTGGAATCAGGTCGAGTGAGGAATGGCCCTTGGAAGACTCAGTCACGGTGCCAGTGGGGAGAGCCCCCTGCCCAGCTGAGGTCTGCACCTACAGGGTACAGTTTAAGCCCTGGGCCAGTGACCAGTACTGGTGCTGTTTCCTCCCTAGCCGGGATGCATGGATCTGGAAACAGAGGGCAAAGAGGCAAGGGGCTCCCGTCACTACTACGCCTCTAATGACCCCCACGCAGCATGTTTCCCTCCCACCCCCACTCCCAGCCCTGCAGATTTAGAGTCTTGGAGAAATGCTGGAAGCTGAAGCTGTGTCATGTCAATCAGGACTTCTCATACCTCCACAGGCAGAAAGGGCTTCCTGTGCTGGCTGAGGTCCCCAGACGTGCTCCTATATATGAGGAGTATGGCTGCAACTACACGAGGGGCCAGGGAGAAGGGGGTCTGAGACCCACAGACCCACCGGGGTACCTCTTAGAATTTCCATGTGGTAAACCAGAGAAAACTCCGAGCAGGCAAGACACCTCAGCTCTCAGTCCCTCAGGAATGAAGTTGTGGGGGCTATGCTAGCAGAGGAGATGGTTGTGGGTAGCAGAAACGTGGGACGGGTGGTGAAGAGGGAATTTATAAATACTAAGTAGGCCTTGTGACTGCTGCAGGCATGAGGATTCAGTTTCCCCGTCTGCTTTACTCTGCATATTGTACACACATAACTCACGTCTCTTGCCCTGCTCTCCCCACCCCCTGCTATCCCATAGAAGGTACGCTGATCCTGGCCAACCTAATAATTCAGACTGTAGGCTGTAGTCTATCTAAGGGTGATTTTTACTGAAAGGAGGCTGACTGTCACCAAGAGCACCTACTCTGGCTGATGGGACTGGGAGGGTCTTGCTTTGGGGTGAAGGTAAGCATTTCTCCTTTGGTATGAGGAAGCACCAGGTTTCTACAATTGCTGTTAGGAAATTAGATATGGCTAGAGTGTGTTGACTCTGGATGCTGAGTAGCCATATGTGTGGACTGCGGGCATGGTCTGTTGGCATCCAGTGCCACCCTGTTCCTGCAACAGCTGTGCCGTGTTATCTCAGGGGCTACGAGCCTGGGAACAACATTTTCCAGAATCCCTTGCCAGCAGGAATCTGGGTCAGATTTCACCTCTGAGGTGCTCACATGAGGTTTGGAAGGCAGAAGAAAGCAGAGATCCCTCCTTCTCCAGCAGCTGCAGCTCCTGCCCCAGCGCCCAGCCTTCTGCTTCAGGCCGCAGGCAGCCGTGGTGGCTTCCCTAGCAGATTCTAGCATGTTCTTCTAAGTTCCTGATTCCTGGGCAGCATCCCCACCCCAGGGCTTCCACATGCCTCAACATTACCAACGGTGCCACGAACGCCTAATTCCCTCGTGCTTGAAGTATCTCGGCTGATACGATGCCAGGACAGTCATCTGCGCTCTGAGTACCTTGTCTTGTGGCTGGTCGCCTGCAGAGAGGAAACCTGCATCTGTTCCACGACAAGGGCCACAGCTCCTGCTCCATACACGCAGATGCAGGCTGCAGATGTTCTGGAAGGGCTGGGTGAGTGCAGTTTGCTCGGTCTCTAACAGCACAGGGGGCACCACAGCGGATGCTCTGAGCAGCTTCAGCAGACAGCCTGCAGATGGGTCTCACCCACTCTCACACCTTTTCTGACCGCCTTCCACGTTGTGATGAACAGAATCTGTTGATCTGTGAAACCAACAAACTTAGCCTCACCTGTGCCTAGACGTTTCTCCCCTTTTCCATCTCCTCTCCACATTTTTAAAAAAATTTTTGCTGGAAGTGGCACAAAGAAACAGAAAATATTTAAGCTGCTGCTACACCGTTCATGTTTTTAATTCGACAAGAAAACTTGTGCAATTGCATGGAACATTTATCTAATTTCTGCAAAATGTTGCTTTCCTCTATGAATAACAAACAGGCTGTGAGGCAGCCCTACCCACCAGTCGCCGGAACAGAGTCCTGCCTGCACTGCACAGGACCCATCCAGCGTCACCCATGCTCCTCCAGCTGGCTGGGCACCAGCACATGGCAGATACCTTCTGACCCAGCAGCAGTCAGTTGACAGGTTCTTTTTTTTTCTTATGCATCCAGAATACAAGGATGGAAAGTCGTTCTCCAAATGCAGGGAGAATGGGGACCCTGTGACTCAACTTTGTAAACACACATTGAGACAAAGGAGCCGTCCTGTGCAATAGAGACATGCAAATGTGAATCTGCATAAATCTACCAGCATCCCTCCTGCTTTGTCTCCTCCCACCAGGCATGGGATGGAGGCGATTTTAGTCCCTATCCCCTCTGCTTGTCTAAGGAACGTCACCCACTCCTCAAGGACTTGTTCTGCAAACAGCAACTTCTCTAAGAAATAATGTTCCACGTACTCTCAGCCATCCCCACTGACTGGTCCCCTCACACCCAGCATGTTGGGTCCTCTTCTTTGCCCCCCACAAGTCTGATCTCCCCAGCTGACAGTCGTGACTGCAGCAATAACAACAGCAGGTGATCCAGCCTGCTTAGGGCTGAGCACAAGGCCGGTGTGTCCCGTGGATTATCTTCTCCAGTCCCACGTTAGGAATGTGATAGGATTTGAATAGATGAAAACACTGAGGCACTCAAGGTCAGCCATGCAAAGGGCTTTTGAGGAACTGAATCAGCATTTGAACCCATGACTCCAGAGCTCAGCCTTTTCACACTGAACTAGAAAGTGCATAGTAAGTGATATAATATACAACATAAATAAGTACCAAGTCTATGCACTGAATTTTAGGATATTTAAAGTAAATGAAATGCATTATTCAAGTCATCAAGTAGGGTAAAGCATTCACATTATTCTGGGTTCAACCTGTATCCTGATGAAATGTGCAATTAAATAAAAGCACCCAGTTTGATTTATATCAGGTTGAGCCACACCTGGAACCAGTTTCTTTATTCCCTTATACTCTGACTTTGGAAATTCCAATTCAGGCCTTTCTACACCATAAATATTAAGTGTGAGTTCTTAAGTTCCATCTGAAAGACTTCTCAAATTCTCATCATTATTCTTCCAAATAACAACCAATGAATAAGAACATTAAGTGGAGGAAATTTCTTTTAGGTTCATTGAGAATGTGACCTGTATTACACAGCCATGCAAAATCTTAAGAAGAAACGTTTTATAGTCCATTTTTCCTTATTAATGCTTATCTAAGAAAGAATAAGATAGAACCTTCTGATGATAAAACAACCATGCTATAAATTATTACCTCAACAAAACTTACCTTATACATTTTATAGTTAAACAATACTGAAGAATAAAGAGGCAATTGATAGCAGCATCTGAAAACTCAGTCATTAGATTTATCTAGAAATGGTGAGACAGAGAAGGAGGCTATTGGAAATATGGTACAATAACTCAATTTTTGTCTAGGTAAGATTTTACAGTAAACTTGTACTCAAGTCTCCAAATTGTACCAACCCACTAACAGGTTAGAAGTCTGAGGAATAGGCCCCAGACCTGCAGCCAGCCAGCTGCTGCTCACATCACACTGTGAGTGTTCCTCCAGATGAAACTGATCTTAGAACTAGAAAACCCAGTGTTGTGGGAGACGTTACCATGTCAAGCTTGGAGAGCATCCATCTCAGAGAGGATGAAGATGTTCATAGTGAGTTGATCCCATTGTCTCTGATACAAACATATCTGTCATCTAAATAAACATTTGTTAAGGAAATAAACAAGGAAGACCTCAGATGAATGCCTGCCCTGCCATTGTTAACGGTGGGACCAGAGACAGTCTCAGCATTCCAAGCCTTTGGTTTCTTTGTGTGTGAAATGAGTACCAGTGTAACCTCAAAGGTTGGTCGGGCCGGAGAATGTAAGGTGTGCATCAACAGTGCGCCAGTCAGTGCTTGCTGACACGGAAGTGGTCTGAGCCCCCCATTTAAACAGAAAACAGTGCAGTGTGTGTTCCATGCCAGGCAGTTTTCACCAGGAGACCATTTAGTTTTCTACTCTCATTTTCCTTTGTCAGTTTAAATCACTTCCTACTAGAGATGCCTAAAGAGGGTAACACATTAACCTTCAGAGACCCAATAACTCAGGTTTGTTTATTCTCAGCAGGTATTTGAGTGTCTCCTCCGTCCCTGGCAGGATGCCACGCAAAGAAAGTCACAGAAGTGATGTAACTCACCACATGGTCCAAGTCCCCACTTCATCATGGAGTCACAGCACCACCCCCCGAGGGCTTAGCCTTCCCAGCCAGTCAAGAAGGTGATGGCCTTTCTCAGAGCGAGGGCCACAGTGAACGAGGTGATGTCTAGGGCACCTTGAGAGGACCCACAAAGAGAAGATGCCCAAGGGGAGAGGGCATCCTTGTCACTAGAAGCAGCAGTGACATGAATAATGGGAATGACTTCCTAGGGGAAAGATAAGCACTCAATCAGCTGGACCACAAAGCAGGGCCTTGTACAGCCAGTGGCCTAAGAGGTGAAGAGCCCTAGTGAATGTCCCAGTAAAGAGACGACATTGGGTGGAGAACAAGGAGAAGATCCACTGGGGTGGCTGGATGCTAGACGGCAGGGCAAGAACCCAGAAGGCAGAAGAGAGGGCAGGGGCTGTCAGGCCAGAGTGGCATGGACGGTGACAGCAAAGGGGGTCCGCCAGTCAGCCTCTTGCTGCATGACAAGCCCCAAGACAACTTAGGCTTGTAATAGCCGCTTATTCTCATGATCCGGTGGCTTGGCTAGGCCTGGGTTTAGCCAGGATGCCTGGAATTCTCTGTCCACACGGTGTTTTATTCTAGATCTCCGCATAGTGGTGGATCAGTTTCAGTGTCCCAGGGAGCAAGAAGGGAAGCAGGAGGTGTCTCCTGAGGCCTCCAAACTCAAATCCCCACATTCTGGAGGTCAGGAGGCCAGCCCATATTGAAGGTAGTGGGCAAATGGGGAAATGAGGCATAAATCCCCAGGCCGTAATGGGTGGCTGTATTTTGCAGGCTACTGCTTGAAGAATATTCCAAAAGGCCTTGAGGAGGCACCGTTGGTGGAAGCTTTGAGACGCATGGGTGGAACTGAGTTGGGCTTCCTGCAGATGTGCTCTAAGCGTGGGGAGTGCAGGCTGGGAGAGGTCAAGGCAGACCCAGTCCCGGCTGCTGCAGGCGTCTGAGCAAGGAATAATGGGGCAGCCCAAATTCTACGTTTCGGTATATGCCCAATAAAAGTGCACATGTATCCTTCATAAGGATATCCACACATGCAAGTATTATTAAAATAGCCCAAATCTGCGAGCAATCCAAACGCCTATCCACAGCAGAATGGATAGATGGCTTTGGTATACGCACACGGCGGGGTTAGAAGGAAATCTGCTCCGAACAGCAGAAGCACGGGCCTCACAGATGCTGAGCCAAAGAAGCCACACACGAAAGCAAACTCCCTGTGCGAGTCCCTGTATATAAAGTTCAGAAACAGGCGAAGCTGGCCTGCGGTGTTCAGCGCTGGTGAGGGCCATCGGTGGGGAGCTGGGTCTAGTGCGCGGGAGGAGGGTGAGGGGCGGCTATGCCCATGTCCTGAGCTGAGCTGGTTGGCGATGACACGGGTATGTTCGCTTCGTGAAAACTCAGAAAGCTCTATCTACATTTATGATTTATTTTTCTACATGTACGCTGTGTTTCAACTAGAAACCAAAATAAGTTCATTAAAGGATAAAAAAAAAAGCAATGAAAATCCAACCAACGTTAGAAGCAGCACAATGCAGAGTGTGACCCCAAAGGCAAGGCCCCACGGTGTAGCGTCTACCTCTGTGGCTGAGAGGGGACACAGGCTTCCAGTGGCCACGGACGAAGTGGCCCAACCAGGCACAGCGGTAGCAAAGTCTCAGCGCACCATGACTTTGGGAAGGCTGAAGGAAGGGGAGTTGAGAGAAATGAGGAGTTACTCCAGGGGCATGTTGGGTTTATAATTACAGTAAGATTTCTGGGTATGGACTCTGTGGTGAGCAGAAAGCACATTTTCAGCCCCCTATGCATGCATGTATGCATGCACATACACATGCATGCATGCACACTATATCATGCATACACACATGCACATGAGTGCAAAGTTGCACATGCACTCCTGTATGTACCCATTTATGCATTCACACATTTACACTCATGCACACAAACACATGCCATTTTTCATATATATACACTTGTGTGAACATGAATATGCACACACATGCACATGCCATGCATGTTCATACACATAAACACGTGTTCACACAGTGACAGATACAGGATCACACATGCACACTCACAGCTCATACAAACACACACATGCATATATCCCTGTGTGCACACACACAGGGAGGGCTTAGCCATTTGTCTTCTGAGACCGTGTTTTAGGAACTGCATGCACTGTTAGAAAGTAAATCCCTGAAACTAGGAGATGGCTCCATCCTGAATACAAGGAGGGAGGCTGTGCCCTCCTGGAGTCTCCCTCAGGGCCTAGCCACATGCCCTCACAGTGGCTGCCCAGCCCCTCAGCAGACCACTGCCACCCTCATGCTAGGGAATATGACTTCCTACATTCCTGCCTGTGGCTCAGGAACAAAGGCCATCAGCAATCTGCTGGTCCTTGCTGGTAACAAGAGACAGAAGCCCATGGTTGGTTCACTCATCCAGTGGTGAACTATAAAGAACCACTGGGTGAATGAATAAATCTTCAGCAGCTACGAACAGAGCATTTAAGGGGGAAATGAGGGACCCTAGAACCAACTCAGCTCTCCCCAGGGTTCTGCTTGGGGCAGGTTCATGGGGCATCTCTGTGTGTTCCAAAGAGCCCATTGGAGCTGGTCACCAGCCCTTTAGTGCCGGGTGTGAAGGCCCTCTCCCAGCAGGAAAGCCACCTCACCCTGCAAGCCAAGCTACTTTTTCTCTAGTGTCAACCTGAGCAGAGTCTCTGCCACACGCGGAATCTACCCATGAATAATCCATGCACTTCAGAGCCCGTTTGACAGGGAACGTGGGAACCACTGCAGACGGTCGCAGGCAGTGGGACTCTGGGTGCTAATTACTCTCACTGTCACTTAGCAATACCGTCACATCTTCTGGGGGAGAAAGGGGCCTTTGCCTGTCTTCCTCAGGAAGAGAAGAATGTAGCCAAACAAACAAACCAGGGTTCTGCAAAGCATACAAAATAGTGAGTTGCGCAAGTGAGTCTATTTAAATAATCTCAGGAAGGAAAAGGTTTTAGCCAGAGTCTTCTAACAAACCGCCTATAAGGACGTTGGGCTGAAGTGCAAAGCCCAGGGAGTGGGAGGCAGGGGGCGTGCTGGCGTTTGAGCAAGTCCGGCTGGCACGTAACCCCTGGTCTTTAGTGCCTCTGGCATGTGGTTTCGGCCACCTGGCCTAGTGTGCTCCTCCGTGAGAGGATGAGAGCTACAGAGCATGCACATGGGGCTCAGCACCTAGAGGCTGTCCGAGAGAATGGAAGCTCTTAGAAGGTGCCCAGTGTTCTGCTCGTGGCTTTGAGTAAGTGATGCCTGGTGCAGAGGCCCCGGGTGCTCCACCCAGACCCTCGGTTCCTCCCAGCATTTCTGAGCAAGGTCCTTGCTCCCTTCCAGCTTCCGTGCACTTTTGTATCAAGCCTCTTGTTACTGCAATAGTGTCTGGGGCAGGCCTGCAGCTCCCAGAGACCCTGTCTGCACTTGCTGGGAGCACAGATGCCCGGAATTGATGGGCTCCCCCCAGGGCATCCCCTAGCCAATGACTGACTGCTTTGGCATGTGCAAGCCCCAGTCCAGGCCACCTCGCCCAGCTCCCCAGGAGGGTCCTGCCAAAGCCACCTTTGTGGGACCCTCCATGGGACCCTTGCCTGGCCTCTCTTCCTGTCCTGTCATCCCATCCCCTCACCAGAAACTCCTGGGAGCACTTCCTAACAGCTCCCCTGTGCTCAAGGTCCCTCCCAGGATTGCTGGCATCTGCGCTCAGTAAGCATCTTGCATGCTGATTCCCCCCTGCTGCCCCCCACCTCTCATGCCCACCGCATAACCCCAAAGGTATCACCCCCTGCTTGTTCCAGATCTTCCAAAGCACACACTCAACATGCACAATTTTTCCAATTATAAAGGCTGAGGTTAGTTGTGAGCCCTCTTTGAAGGACGACTTGACCTTTATTACTATTCTGAATCTTTGCTCACCTCTCTGCTGCTGTAACAGGGGAAACTAAATGGGAAAAAGACAGACCAGTTCCAGGCTTTACTTTTAAAAATGTTGGTAGAATTTAACTTCCACTTGTGAGTTAGGGAAGGGAAAGAACTTTTTGTTTCTCTTCTTTTCAAACAGGATCCCAGGATTTCAACAGGAGTCCGAGAGCAGTGCTTCAGAAATGACGTTTGGGGTATAAGACTGTTTTAGGATTTTTACAAAAGCAAAGAGACAACTTCACATTGTTCTATTTATTTATTTTTTGATACGAGGAACTTATAAAATATTCTGCCCTCATAAAAGCTTTCAAAGAAAGGAGCCTTTTTCAACTGGCCCTGACACTGACATCTCTGGGGAATGAAATGGCAAAGGTGTGTCTTCCTTCCCAAAGGGGTGGTTGCTTGGGCCCAGGAGGAACACAGCCCTGAGACAAGCTCACCATCCTCTGAAGTATTAGACTGTCTCCAGCTGGGTCTGTGTGGACCCAGGATGACCAAGCCTTATGGGCTGTGAGCTATTTATTAATTGGAACTCGGGCCATTTTTCACAGCGTTCTTTCATGAGTGGTGTTACTTCTTAACCCTCCCAAAGCTTGGGGATGGCCCCCGGCCTGCTTGACAGAGGCTTAAATCTAAAGATAAAAAAATACAGGCAAACACATGACCCCGGAAACAGCACGTGGGTAAAACTCAGTCTTTGGAAGAGGTCGTGTGCATCACACAGAGCAAGAAAAGTTCCCTAGAGAACTCATTTAAGACCAAAAAAATGCTTCCCTCTCCCCAAAACTTCTTTCTTCCACTCTGGGAGTATTGAAGATAAAGCTATTTTCAGGAGCACGCTGGAAAAAAAATGGAAAACAATGTAACATAACTGGTGACATTTTCCCAGGAGATGCCTAGTTTGAGCGTATTTCCATTTTAATGTCATGTAAAGGTCATCAAAATTAGTGGCACACACTCTATTTTTAAATGCATGTACGTTATTTAAAGCGTCTTTAAGAAGGAGGAACCCCTCTCTGTTCTTGTTGCCCATGGCTTTTCTCATTTGCTCTCCTACCAGATCTCATCTTCCCCTGTTTACATCTCTGCTCTGCTCTCAAGGACTGTCTTCTAGAAAATTTTACACAAGAACACCTTTCAACAGGCCCCTGGACAAGTTGCTTACTTTGATGCATTCCTTGTTTCCTTTAAAAGCATAATGTTGCTTTACAATTTACCTCCCCACCTATCAAAGCTGCTGTTCACCTGAAGGCCTTTGAATGCATTTTGCTGGGATCAGAAGTAATTACTTTGCAAAGTTCATTTCCTACTTCAGTGTCTTCTTTGCCACTGAATAAATATTTCATAAGCCTGAAACTCAGAGGCTGTTTCTTTCTCTTAGTTCTTTTTGCAAGCTTTTTTAATTAGCAGATATGCCTGTATGTTCTCTTTTTTTCTAGATTTTTTCATATCATCTTACAGAATGATATACTTTGAAACAAGTCTAAGGAATTTTCCCACAAAATACTGAAGATACCATTGCACAGGAGAACAAATGGGGAGCCGGTCGTTTGCATGAGATAACACATGCTGATAATTTATTCGGCGTTCATTCAAACCCACGCGTGAGGGCCTGCCTCATGACAGGCCGTGGAAATGGATGTTTGCTCACGTCGTTTCTGGGGATGCTGGTTATTAGTTAACTTGGGAAGTTTGGAGATCTGAGGCTGAGTTTTGGAGTGCATCATTAGAAAGACTACTCAAATTCGCTGGGATGGTAGCATATGCCACTCGCTGCCTGCCTGCCTGCCTGCCTGGTGACAGGGATATTTGCAGTGGCAGCTGATGTTTCTGCAAAACCCTGACTTCAGATAAACCAGCTGGGGTAGGTGACTTGGAATCGACAACAAGTTCTTATCCAGCTGGCACAGAATGGAGGCATAGGCAAGAAAACCAAAGAGAGGAGGGTGGCATCGGCCATGCCAGGTGGGCAGGAAGCTTAGGTCTCATGAAGCCTGCAGTGGACACGGAGCATTTTAGCTCCTGGCATCTGGAGTTACCTGGGAACATCACTGCCTTCCTGGTGCTCAGCTTCGGGCACCTCAGTGAAGGTGCTCTGCCCTCCCGTAAGGAACAGGCTGGTGACCCGGACAAAGCTGGAGGGACTCGGGTCAGGAAAGAAAGAAATGAGTGCCATCGGCTTGACAGCAGTAGTCACGCCCACCAGCTGAGCAGTCAGAACTCAGCTCGGCTCTGTGCTCCACTGGAAAGAGGGCTTCCCTGGTTTCTGTCCCACTCCCGTGCCGGATTCTCCAGTATCTCTGCCCACTCTATGCACCAGCCACCCAACAGCCTTCCAGTAAACTCCTTTGTGGTTCGAAATAGCCAGAGCTCATTTCTGTTGCTTGGTATTAAAGAACTCTAAGTGATTTGGGGCTTAGAGAGAGGTCAACAGGACGCCAGGGTGGGGCGCCAAGACCTCCACTCACTTGCCATCCATTACCGCCCCCTCCTCTGTGCATCTAAGCAGGCCAGAGCCTCTGCAGATGCCCAGGTGAGCTCTGGACATAATAACCTGCAATCCTCATGGTGCCCCTCGAGGGCATGAATCATTCTGTGCACTAAAGGGGAGGGGACGACTGTGCAGGGGCAGCGCATGGAACTCAGATCATGATCACCGTCCGTAGGGCAACAAAGTCCACTGGCTTTCCGCTCTCCAAGCCTCCTCACATTCAAGTGGAAACAAAACCAGTTTTTTCTTTTTAAATAGTGCACTCCAATCTTTTCATTAACAGTCCCTCCCACTCTGAATTAATAGCAGAAACATCTGTCTCTCCTGCGTAAAAACCTTATTTGGAGTCTCCAGTTTCCAAGCAGACAGAAGAGGCACAGAGGGAAGGGGCAGGCCCCAGCTGCTGCCCCCGCCCTGCACAGGAGGGCCCAAACCCCCTCCTCACCCAGCAGGCGGGCAGAAGCCAGCGCCCTGGCCAGTCGGGCTTTCTCATTCATCCGAGATGGACCACACTCTGCCTGAATCTATTTCTAATCATGGAGTCTCACAACGCGTTGGGATGCAGCAAACTTCACGGAGCCAATCTCAGTATCTCTCCCCTGCGTCAGCTCAAATATTGAGTTTCAAGCTCCTATCTGACCTGTGTTCCTTAGCTGAGAGCTGTTCATCTTCTTCATGTTTAGGAAACTGCAAGCTCAGTATAAATGTGCCGCCCTCTGGTGCCTCTTAAATTCTGTCTGGAAGAACGCCGCGGGGAAAAGGGCCTAGCATATCTCCTTAGGCTTTGGGGAGCTCAGAATTTGGATGGAGATTAATGCACATGCTGTAAGTCACCACGAGCAGAGCTATAAATAGAGGGGCCTCTTTCCACATGGTTGAGGATTTTCAGGTTTAACCACAAGACTTTATAACCCAGATCCCCACACAAGGGCAAGCATGACACTGACCGTGCTCCGGGAGCAGATATTTTATGCACGAACTGATTTCATTTCTGGAATCTTTCAGATTTTAAGACATAAGAGTCATGGAATATTCTATACTCACCCACGTTACACTTAGAGGTTCGTCCAGAGCACCCGCTAGCACAGTTTGAGGGCTTCTGGAAGGCTACTTCCAAAGGCATTAGGCATTTATTTTTCCCCCTCAAAGAATAATATGCTTTCTACTTGAAAATGAAGTTGCCGCTTCAAAGTTGCATCGCTTTTGCGGAATGCTGAAGCGGGTCGCTGGGGCTCTTTGCCTCTTTCCCTGAACTCCAGCTGCATGTTGGTTCTTGGGTCTCCTCCCTCCGGAAACACCACATGCTTCCTCTGTGCTCTTTTTCACTATTCCCACCTCAGGCAGGGGTTGGAGGCTGGCTGGCTGCCCCCCTGACCTTACACAGTTTTCATTTAGAGCAGGCCTATCACTTAAAGCACCAAGCAAAATCATGATTCAATAAGAAGAGACAGGGAGCCTCAGGCAGCAGCTTTGCAAAGTTAAGGCTTTGTTCAATAAGAAGGTTCAGTTAGATCAGGGTTTCTCACCCATGGTGGCTGTAGCCATTTTGGACTGGACCACTCGCCATGGTGGAGTCTGCCCTGTGCATTGTGAGGCATTTAGCAGCATTCCTGGCCTCCTTGCAGGAGATGCCTGTAGCACCGCCCCTCTGCCTCAAGGTATCAACAGAAATGTCTTCAGACAGATGTCCCTGGCAGGGCTGGGTTGGGGGATCACTCCTAGTTGAGAACTATGAGCTAGATATTGATTTAGTGCTGCATGACTCTAATGAAAGCAACCTTTCCTGGGCTGAGTTTGGAAGGCTGATTTTCTGAGGACCAGAAACAATCCCACCAGTCTGACTCCTGCTGTCAGATGCATTCCCTAAATCTCATCCATTTCCATCCAGCAATCTCATGTCTGAGTATCTGTCCAAAAGAACCGAGATCAGGATCTAAAGAGATATCTGCACCCCATGTCCACTGAAGCCAAGATGTGGGGACAACCCAAGTGCCTGCCCATGGATAAGCAGATAAAGAAAAGGTGGTAGATGCATGCAGTGGAATATTATTCCGCCCCCGAGAAGAAGAAAACCCTGCCATATGCAACCACACGGATGAACTCAGAAGATGTATGTTGAGTGAAATAAACCACTCACAGAAGGATAAATGCTGCATGATTGCACCTATACGAGGAGTCTGAACAAGCCACACTCACAGGATCAGAGAGTAGCATTGTCAGGGGCTAGCGGAGTGGGAAATGGGAACTTGCTGTCCATCGGGTATAAAGTTTCAGATATACAAGAAGAATGTGTTCTAGAGACCTGCTCTACAACACTGTGGAGTAGTTAACACTGGGGTACTGTGCACTGAAAACATGAGTTAGAAGAGTAGGTCACATGTTCAGTGTCCTTACCACAGTGTAAGATATGATGACTGATAGACAGACGGGAGGGAGGGGGGCAGGGCCGGGGAGCCAGCTGGATGCTTCTGAGTTCTAGAAGGAGAACTTGACAATAGAAATGACGCTCTCGGGAATCATCAACAGTCACGACTCCTGGGTCCCTGCCCAGCTGCTCCTAAATGCACAGTCAGCTGTCCAGCCTGAAATAAAAGGTTTATGTTGAGTGGTCACATGGGTTCTTGTGGCAATAACATTTGGAGCCTTTTACTGGGACATAAACTGTAAGCTAAAATGTCACCAGATTTTATTAGACAATCTAAACTTAATTGCAAATAAGTTGATGTACTCGTAAAAGATTATGTAAGACTGCCGTCTAAGCAGGCGTGTGGGGACCGGCCAGGAGCAGAAGGCAGTGACCAGGAGCTGACTTGTCCTCTGCTACAAAAGGCAACACTTGGTTCCTGAGGTACAGAAGGAGGAATGATGTTGGCAAGAAGCAACATTATTACTTAATAATAATAACACGAGGAACCAGAGGTTAAAAGAGGTCGGTGCAAATCATGTTCTAAGACCATTTTCTCTGGAATAAGATTTCCATAAAGAGCTCAAAGCTTTTTAATGGCCAGTGAGAACGTCATTGGGAAATTAATGATGGCTCTGAATGATAAATCTGCTTTCATATAGAAGGGCTGGTTTTATGAAAATATGCTTTTATGCCTCTAAGGCTGTAAATGAGAACACAGCAAAGATACATCCAGAAGGGTCATCATGCCAAGTCAGGACACCTGTCCCATCACTTGATTTAATCAAATTTATTGGAAATAAATATTGAGATCAATAAAGACCTGTTTGCCATGCAAAGATCAGTAGTTTTCTCTTTTTAAGCTAACATATGCTTAATATTTGTGGACTCCATGGTTTGGGTCAGAATCTTGTGTTTCCACCGTATGGCTTCAGGAGAATTTACACAGAATAACAACTACAAGAAACAAGTTTTATGAACACCCTAACATTCACCAATATTCCATAAAAGGCCATTTTAATTTTTAATTAATCACCTATTGATCAATTTTCAGAAAGTGGTTGAGGTTTCCTGTGGCTGCTGCAACAAATTATTACAGACTGGGGGCTGGAAACAACAGAAACATGCTCCTTCCTGGTTCTGGAGGCTGGACGCCTGACGTCAAAGTGCTGGCGGTCATGCTGGGCTTCCTCCAAAGGCCCCAGGGGCGACTCCCCGTCATGGCTGCGGCGATCCTCAGGGGTGCTCGGCTGGCAGCTGCACCCCTCCCATCTGCCTCTGTCGTCACAAGGACTGATGCCCTATATGTCTGTCTCTGCCTGATTTCCCCTTCTTAACACAGTGGCCATTGGACCAGGGTCCATGCTGACCCAGCACAACTTCATCTGAACTAATCACATCTGGAAAAGTCCTATTTCCGAATAACGGTATATTCTGAAGTTCTTAGTGGTCATGAATTTGGGGGGACACTATTCAACCCAGTAGACTGGTAAATAGACTCCATCCCCATGTCACACATACTCCTTCTCTGGAACCCAGGGACAGGGCACTGTCAGCTCATCTTTGTGGCATTGAGTGTCCCAGGGTGGCCCAAGCTACCGCACCTGCCCCAGCCTGGCCATCTCTCCATAACACCTATTAGTTAACATTACCTCATTTACTTTTTATTTTTTATTAAACTGCTTCACTTTTTTACTGAATACATTTTTTTTAAAGCTTGATATCATCACCTTAGATAAAAATAAACGTCCCTTGCCTGTGATATAAGGTGATCTTAGAAATCAGCTAAAAGAAAGCATGGTAATGTGATGCATCGCCATATGCTGCTACCTGCAGTCTTTTGCCGCGATAAAGACCGGAAGGTGGAGGAGAGACTGGCACCTGAAGAGGCTTTCTGCGTTCCGAGCTCAGGACTGACAAAATTAGAATGGCCAGGGCTCGTCTGCCATGAGGTTAGTCTCACTTGGTGCCCTGTCCCTGGGCCACCACAAAGCATCTCTCAAACACGTCCACACTGGGAACATACCGTTAGAATGACCACCTCCCATGTTTTGCCAACCTGGGTCCACCTGGGTGACCTTGAGCTTCAGTTCTCTCCTCTGTAAAAGGGGAGTTACTGTTACAGGGTCCAACAGTTAAACCTCTGGAAAGAGTGTCCCCCTCACGTCCCTGTTTTCCCTTGAAAACTCTTCTCTTCACTGCAGTTTCCCCCAGACCCATCAGTCACCACGACAGCCTATTGTTCCTTCCGACTCCCCTTGGCTGCACAGCAGCAGGCGACTTGGCTGACGGAGCCCTTGGGGGCAATCTCCTTTCAGCTGGGCCCAAGCTCTCCTGGCCTCCATCCTGCCTCTGGGAGCTCCTAGTTCTCTTTTCGGGGGCACCTCTCCGTGGCATGCATGTCACTGGTCCATCCTTAGACTCTTCCCCATCACTGCGCACATTCTCAGGGTGCCCACACCCCCATGTCTGCATGCCTGTCCCTCCAGCACTGCTGGCCTGCCTCCAGCTTCACTCAGCCGGCCACCCTGGCAGCCTGGGTCACCTGGCTGATGCCCCTGCTGGACTCAGTTTCCCCTCCCTTCTCCCCCCTAGGACGGCAGGCTTCCTGTGTGCTGCTTCCAGCCCTGCACTTCCCAGGAGAGGACTCGCTGGCTGTCCTGTAATCTGCTCATGATCCCTCCCGGGCCGCAACCGTTTTACGGGCAGGTATAGTTCTTGTCCTAGCACAGTGGGAGCTCCAAGTGGCTGCTACTTATTATCCATTCGTTCATTTATTTGTCTTAAAAAATTACTATCCACCATGTGCCAGGGATGAATTATGTGCCAGGAATTCACAGTGAACAAAAGAAATCCTGAATCCCTCCCCTGGCTCCACTGGCATTTACGTTCATAGGAGGGGAGATAGACTATAACTGGATGAATACGTGCGGCAGGTGGTGCCAAGCTCCCTGCAAGAAGCAGACACGAGGGCGAGGGATGGCAGGTGAGGCCCCACTGAGGTGTGTGAGGAGGGAAGTGGGCTGGGCGCAGGGGCATCAGCGGGAGGAGGCGTCATCCTGTAGGTATTCACGGGGGAATAGGGCTCTCCGGGCGCAGGCAAGGCAAGTGTCAAGGTGCTGCTGCAGCTGGGCAGTGAGAGGGCATGGGCAGTAGGTGAGGCCAGCGGAGTCCGACCAGGAAAGGAGGGTCCAGTCCCACGGCACCCCTGAGGGCCCGGTCAGGGAGGTTACATTCCCATCTCCTTAACGGAGCTCCTGACAGCACATGAGGCCCACTGCCCCAGGGTGATGAAGCTTTGAACTCAGATAAGCAAGGTTGGGAGGATGGCGGGGTGGGGAGGCTGGGTGGCTTCAGGGCCGCACCTCCAGACTGCACACCTGCCAGTTCTCCTGGGCCTCCCAGGGCTCAGCCAGTCCAGGCGCCAAGTCAGCCGAGAACTCGCCCAACTCTTCAAGCAGAGAGCAGCCCTCGCGAGGAGCTTCTGCCAGGCCCCACCTCAGGGAGCACCACGGCCTAAAGCCTGGCCGCGCTATAGCCAGGGGCACATGCTACATTTGCAGGAAGGAAAGCTCAGGAAGTAAAGTAAAAGGTCAAAAGCCAGGGGCTTCCTGGAGGCGAGAAGCTCTGTGCTTCCTAGTCTCTGGGTGCAGTCAATTGCCTCTTGGAAGGACTCTGCAGCAGGTGAGGGACTTGGCCCTTGGTCGTCAGCAGCATAAATTGGTGGCTTCCTTCAACAGAGTTTATTTATTTAGCAAGTAAATTGGGTTAGATCATCACTAAATTTCACCATTTGGCACATATGATATTTATGTACTTAACAGCTTCATTAAGGAGGTTCCGGGAGTATATTACTGAGCAAGTCTATAGATCATTCGGCAATAAATTTAAAGAACTCTACTTAGCATTTATCTAATTTGGCCATGGTTTTAATTAAGTGATTCAGCTAATGATTCCCATTATGTTTAATAAAATGTATTGTGTAAAAATAAGTTATCAAACTGCAATTTATTCAAGTTCTTCCAACTGGTGTGACCACTGAGATCAGCACGTGTTAAGGGGTGGCAGTTTACACAGAGCGTCTCCCAGGGTCGGAAAGAGGCACTGGTCAGAAATGTTTAAAAAGGTGTCTGAGCCCAGCTCATCACCTTAAAAGCCATTTGCATTGACAAGGAAAAAAATGTGGTTAAGTTATAGCTTTGTCCAGGTTGAAATAGCATCTAAGCACATGCACATAAAGGCTGTTTTGGGAAATGGCTACAGAATGATGGTGGGACACTTGCGTTGCATGCCACAGACTTGCCTTGGGTTGCCTGGCAATGCCGTGTCCCTTTGAACTCCAGCAAGACCTCCTCTCTGAACTGCACCCGTTGTGCAACTCTATGCCACTAAAGGCAACCTCAAATTGTTCTTTAAATATGTGGGTCTGTGGGGCTCTGCCGGTGCACCCACCCTCATGACCCGACCCCTCTGTCCTCAGGCTGCCCCAGGGGTAGCCGACAGGCACAGCCATGTCCCCAGCACCATCCTTCTGCCATCGCCATCCCTGAGACTGCTGAAGACTGGCAAGGTCTTGCCCCTGCCCCAGAGTAGCCCACATCCGTGACCAACTGATGGAGGTACAAACACCAGCCCCAGACCCATGGACCCAGCTCAGAACAACTCTGAAGAGCCATTCCTGCTCCAGAGCACACCCCCCGACTATGGGGGTAACTTGGTGCAGCTTCCTCACCTCCAAAGCCTCGTCTGTCCAATCTCACCACCTCTACTTTCCAAGAGGTGTGGATGGAGAACAGCCACCAGTCAGTTATCTCCGAGTCCACGGCACGGGGACCTGCAAACTCCGCACCCTATGGGCTCCTAACTCTCCTAGGTCTCCGTGCTGGACAATACGCTGTCCTCAGAGGCGTGTGCAAGGATGTTCATTGCAGAATTCATTGTGAAATAGCAAAAACCATAATAAACCTAAAGGCCAGAAGCTAAATAAAATGTGGAATACTCCTACGGCACAAACTCTCCCGCGGCTTAAAGTTGAGGTGGGTCTGTGTCCGATTACCCAGAAAACTCACCAAGCTATGCAGGGTTTTTAAGAAGTCAAAGATGATGCCTTTTAGGTCAAAACAAAACAATTTCAGATATTTTCTTTGGGTCTCATTGCATCAGTAGATGTCTAAATGCATAGAACATTCTGAAAGGACACAGATGTGGGAACAGTGGCTACCTCTGAGGAAGGGTGAAGCCTGGGAGTGAGAGGCAGGAGAGCTGGTCAGAAAGGAACTTCGCCCAGAAGGCTCCACTTTCTGTTCCTTTTCTTTTTGTAAGAGCATATACTCCTGTATTGATAGCTGAATTAAACATTAATCATTTTTGGGGGGGGATGGACCATATAATACAATTTTCACTGAAATGTATGGGTGGGATCATTTATGGGAATGAAAAGAAAGTACATCAGAAGCACTTAGGTGCCATTTAAGTGTCTGCTTTGCTCCTCAATTAGAGGAAAATAATTGGGTTACTCGTGAAAGAAAGCAGATTTAAAAAATATGTCTAATTCACTACTCCAAGCTGTTCCCAATTTATAAGAATCTTCAGAAAGCACTCCTCTAAATCTCAGGATTTTCTTTTGGAAATTTTCCACCACACCGATGGCCGCTAAGAGCTGAATAGAGCTGGGGCACAGCAACGCAGTTCTGGTGTTCTTTTAATTCCTCTCCCTTTAATTCAGGGCTACTTTTTAATGCCAATACAATTGAGGCAATTTATATTTAAAACATCACTATATCCATAAACCTTGTGCATGGTACGGATTAATTTTCATAGCCTAAAGGAGCAGACATCATCAGTCAGGAACAGCAGAGTTGTGACACTGTTGGAGACCACCTAGCACAGCCCTGGCATTTGACATACAGGGCCAAGGCTTAGGGGCAGCGAGTGACAAAACTACTCAAGGAGAAATTCAGTCTGAATCCTGTTAGTTAGCACAGGCCGTTGCAGTGGACGTTTGGTTTCATTGGTTCGGCTATATTCCTTTCCCCAGAAACAGTCCCGATTTTCCTCTGTGATTGGCTACATGATTTGCAGATCCCAAAAATGTAAATGTGGGGCCAACAATTATCAAGAATTTCAAGATTGCAATGGTACAGCATCAAACCAAGCATGGAGCCCCTCTGAATGTGGGGGCAGGACCATGCTACTACCACACACCCACGAAGCAGGTCTTCTCTCTTGTTCTCCTCCACAGGGTGTAAGCAGAGGCCACCCCCACTCCAGCCCTAGGGCTAGAACATGTGGCCCTGCCCTAAACCAACCCCTGCATCACACTGTCGCGGCCATACTGATTGGTTCCCAGGTGAGCATGTGAGCCAAATCAGAGTGGGCACCTAATCCGAGCGATTCCCCAGGGCGTGCGCTAGGAAGCTTTATTGCCCTGATGTGGACCTTGGACCATGCAGCCCAGTTGCCACGGGCAGCCTTCCTGTGACCATAAGGAGAGACCTGTCTGAAAATGAACCCACAGCAAACAGCAGAGCCGAGGTAGGAGCCAGAGAGAACTGGGCTCTGATGATACAATTAAGCCCTTCTAGGAAACTTCCCCATTACATGATCCAAATTGTTTTTCTTTGTTGAAGCCACTTTGAGTCGGGTTTTCTGAAAGCACCCTCTGATTGTTAAGTGTGTACATTTGGACAACTTTTTTGAGGATGGCAATTTGGCAATATCAATTAATATTTAAAATGTTCAAGCCATTTGCCCCATGAATTCTATTTCCAGGAAGGAATTTATCCTGCAGAAACTGTTACCCAAAATTATGCAAGGACATTTTTTTAATGGTCTTTGCAGCACGGTTTGTAATGGTGAAAAATTGGAAACAACCAAATCTTCATCAACACAGGACTGATTAAATAAACTGTGGCCATTTCATTATTTGCAGCAACAGAGGAAAGTTGAAAAGAATGAGGCTGATGCACCGGATCCACAATTTGTTAGGGGAAGAAAGCAAGCTATACAAGAATGCTTTCGCTTGATCTCATTTTTGTAAAATAAGCGAATGATAAGATGCTAGCACATGTGTATAGAGAAAAGAGTTGCTGGAGAATTGGGGCAGTTAAATGGAGAGACTTTCATTTTTATAAAATACATAAAAACTCAAATGCTACAGAAACTTAATGAGGATGCATAAGGAAAAGGCATTTAAATTCCAAAGTGTGTAATTTGTGCTGAGGTATTTGGCCGTAGGTAACTCTGTGACACTAGCATTAACACTCTAAGAGCTGTAGTTGCCACTCCTAACAGGCTATTATTCCTTATGCAGACTTCCTGGGGTGAGGCCTGGCTCTGGAATGTTCGAGAATGGGCAGGACTGCCATCCTGAGCTCCATGGACTCACATTTACGGCTGATGTCAACAGGCCCAGAGAGGCTGATTTCTGTCTTAAGATCCCCTGGTGAGCTGGGACACACCTTTGGTGTCTGTTTCCACAAGATCACCATTAGGTGCTTCGAATGTACCTTTTATCTGGGAATTGAATGTTTCTAAGATATAGTGGGTACCCCTACCTTACGAGCTCTTTGTCCCTCCTTTCCCTGGGAAGCAGCAAGCATTTACTGAGCCTCTGGGATGTTCCAGGCACTAAAGGAGCTGTGCTGGACACACGGGGCATGACTGCGTCCCCCAGGAGCCCCGTGGGGAAGACAGAGGTCAGGCCCTGGAGGGTGACACAGGGCACTGTGGCCATGTGGGTAAGGCTGATGCAGCTCCCAGGACTATGAAGGCTTCTGGAAGGGGTGTGGTTTCAGATGAAGCCTGAAATAGGAGTTGTCAAGGATATGTGTCCACCTGGCAGAAGGCCTCAAATGTGTGCAGGCCTCGCAAATGGAGAAGGGCCTCTGGAGGAACTGAGGGAGCCCAGCGTGTGAGCTTGGAGACGTAGGCGAGAGGTGAGCTGAGCAGCACAGCAGGGTGGGCCTGTGGCGGGGAGAACAGCTTCCCTCTGCCCTTCAAGGCTCCTCTGGCTGGTCTAAGAATTAAACTGGCATGAAGCAGATAAAGAGAAGAAAATTGGTTGTAATTTGTATGGACTAAAGTCTTGTAGATATGGGACCTAAGGCATGGCCATGGTAGGCAGCTTTTATGCTGTTTAGAGAAAGAAACAGTAAGTCACTGAGGAGTTGACAGGACAAAGAAAACTTAGGTTTGGGAGCATCAGTTAGTAGAGAATTCTGAACAGAATTTGGGCCAGGGTAGTGACTTAGTAAAAGGTACAAGTTTGTTTAGAGAGGCTTCCTCGGCCCTGAATTCCCTGCTCCAGTGGTGAGGAGGTCTCTGTACCTCCTGGGGCAGGGAGGGCACCTTTCACATGGGAGGTCTATTTCCTGCTTTTTGGAGACAAAGGAGAATCAGAGCATCCTTGGTGCACTGGCTGTTTCTGAAGCCAATTTCTGAATAACCTTAATTCAGAATAGTCACCTTGCCACCATGGCGTACCTTGGGATGCCTGCCCCAAGCCCCAGCAGGCCTTACAGACTACGTTCGACATCTTTCATCTCACCTAAGGAAAATGTAAAAGCACTGGGTGTTTTAATCCTGGAGTTTGTGATCCTATTTGCACCACTGTGGGAGCCCTCTGGCTTCAGTGTTGACAATGGGCTGGAGAAGGACCAAGCTGGTCTGGGAGACCCTTAGAAGCCATCTGGGCAAAGAGCAGAGCTGAGAGTGGGGTTCTGGAGGTGAGCACAGGGCTGGCCTCCAGGGTCGGGAGGTGAAATTGGCCTGGCCTGTAGTGGGCTGGTTTGGGCCTATAGGCATGAGGGACCGGCCCCAGCCCTCCACTTCCACTGCTGTCACTGAAGATGGACGATCTTTGTGATGTCCCCACCCACTTACATACTATCAACTCTGGGATGAAGGAAAACTGTACCAAGTCCCTCAAGTCACCCCCCACACCCTCTGACACCCCATTTGATGCATGAGAGATGGTGCCCAATGACCCCGTGGGCGAGGGTGCATGGTGAGCTACAGAACTTGCCATCCCAGCATCAGATGAAAGTGTGGGCCTTTGTCCCAGAGGTACTGTGTCGAGCCAAGCAGGACAGCAGAGTGTCTGGTGGAGCCCCCAGATGACACACCCCCATGCAGCCGCCACTGGTGCCTGGACGGGCTAACCAGCTCGTGGATTCTGCAGCCATGCAGCTTGCCTCGCACAGATTGTTGGACAGAGGGATGGCCAGGGTGTGACGTGGACCCTTGGGGGTTTCTCCAAGCATGCTAATGGTTTGAAGCAGTTGGCGGCAAGCTTGGTCCCATTTGAAAAGCACTCATCAATTAAAAACACACTGAAACTTAATAGAAACCCTTTCCTGTGATGCAAGCAATGGCCACTTTAGTGGCCCGGAGAGCCGCTCTGCTGGTCACATTACCTGCAGGGTGCACACGCGCATGCTGCAGCTGTGCGGCCTGCTTTAAAACAATGGATGCTATAAAAAGGCACACCCTGCCCTCGCTTCTAGTCTTCAGGCCTAAAATCAACTCCATTCAAAGTGAATGCCCTGCAGGTCATGCGCCTCAGAGAAGGAAGCCAGACTGAGTTGGGTGGGGGGCGACTGGGCTAGTGACTCCTCTGGGCGCACCTTCCTTACAGAGTTCTGGTGGGGGGCTGAGGGGTCTCCCTGGGCTTTTCACTCATAGCCCTGCTTGGTGTGTAACTGCGGTTTTGGTGGTTTTGTTTGTTGGTGTGCGACTTCAGGAAGCTTTCAGGACTGTGCATGTAGCGTTATAGCAGAAGCTCCTGTGTCTGGAGGGCGTCACACAGCGTCCGTGCCCTGTGTGGCTGCCCTGTTCCACTGGTGAGGGCAGGCGTCCCTCTGCGCCCCTGTGCTGCCAGGCCACAGCTTGTCTGGGCAGCTGTCCCTGGCCACAGGGCTGCCTGCCCTTCCAGCATGGAGACAATATGATGAGCCAGGGTGACGGTGGAAAGAGGCGCATTGAAGAGGGGGTCCACATTGTCCTTTCAGGACCAGCAACTGGAAGAATGTGGGTGGGTGGGTGGGTGGGAAAAGGAGGGACAGTGACCGCAAGGAGAGAGAATGGTTTGGGTCTTCAGATACCTGATGGACACAGCGACGCCCAAACATCACCAGGAAGGACAGATAAGTCACCAAAGCAGGTGTGTGTGTGTGTGTATGTGCACATGTGTGGGCATGTGCACATGTGTGTGTGCACGTGTGTGCATGCATGTGTGTGCATGTGCACATGTACACGCAGAGAGAACTCTGTGGGTCCATTATTTCTTGATGGCTTCCTCCCAGCCATCACCTCTTCATCATCTCCATGTCCCCTCTGCCCCCTACGGATCCTGCGAACAGGACTCCCTGCTGCCTCCCTGCACCCCCTGCAGTCCTCACGGCCTCTCCTCTGCGCCTTTCCCAGCAGTGTCGTTGGAGTTGTGTGTCAGGCTGCTCATGGCTCATTTCTACGACTCTCCGCAGCCTTGCCAGGTGTGCAGGGAGCTGGCCTCATGTCTGACCTCCCCTGACGAAGAGAGAGCACCACCCTTCGGTTCAGAGCCAGTTCCCAGGGCCCCTCCTGACACGCGGCACAGACCAAGCCCTCAGTAAGTGTCGGTTAGATTCTATCACTAATAGTGATTAACGGTAATAAATATTAGGGATGCCATCATCCCAAGCTTTTTCTGGGCTAAGCACTAAGCGGAACCGTCCCCTCCAGTACCTCCCCACCCGTCACCAGGGGGAGAGGGGCAGCCCCGATCCCCATTTCAGAGATGAGGGGACTGAGACGCAAGCGGTGAAGCAGCTTGTCCACGGTCTGCTTCTGGGACACGGCAGTGCCGGGATGGAAACTCGGTCTGAAGGACTCGACAACCCCTGCTCTGACTGTCTTTGTAGAAGTTCAGGTGCACATGCTCATTCCCCTCTTGCAAGGTCAAGATCACAGACACCAGTGTCTCTAGCTGCAGTTAGGGAAGTGACAAAGGGCCTGACTTTCAGTGAAGGAAGTCCTGCCTCTGCGGGTTCTGAGCACTCCCACCACTCAAGAGCCTCTGAAGCTCCCCGGACAAGGCTCACTGCTCCCCGATGCCGCCTCTCAATCCTTCTCCCCACCCCCAGCCATCAGTGCCGAACAGAAGCTGACGCTAATTCCAGGAGTTTACTTTCAAAAGAATTTCATTTGGATTAACAAGAAGGTAACAGAAGCCCTTTGATCTCCACAAGAACAATACTGCTTCATTGTGTGGTTTAGGAAAAAATTTTAGACTAATTATTTCTGACAACTTGCAAATATTTGTAAACTCCTTCAAGGTGGAGACAGCACAATTCTGCCTTCCTCTGACAAACAGAAAGGTTTTCTTTGTGCCGGGTGTCTGGTGTCTCTTCCCGGAGAATTCGGAAGCCTTGATCTCCTGAAGGTGCTCCGATTTCCACTGAGATAGACAGACTTAATCAAATCGCCCTCCCGGCCTTCTGAGTTAAATTTAACTAAGCAGGTGAAAGGCGGCTGCGATCGGATCGTCCCCTGGGGGTGACACCTTTGGCCATGCAGTCGTGACTGTCACGGTCAGGTGCTGGCCTGCATCCTGGCTCCAACTCCATCACACCGAAGGCCCTTTGTGTCATTTCAGTGTGTCTCTGGCGATAACTGCATGGCTGGCCATAAACCAGCCCAGCAATTAAATAAACCTGATTCTTAATCAACTTCACCAATAAAAATAGTTACACCAAATCATGGCTATTCACAGTGTGCCTGGAGCCACCCTGGGGGCCTGCAGAAGGCCCAGGTCCTTGGACATTATAAATTCAAAACCATAGAAATCCAGCGGGGCCAAGTGAGGCCCCGGGGCTCGGTGCAGCGGAAAGACAGATTCCCTGTGCGGCATGGCTCACATTGTAATGCCCTTTTGATTATTTACCATTGTTAATTCAAGAACATGTGCAGCAGGCAGGTAGAAATAGTGCAAAGTCAACCGGCCCTTAATCCCTCACTAATCCCTGGTCAACTACCTATATCCTTCCTTTATTAGAAAAAAGAAAAAGGCATTCTGAATCTTTTGTTGAAAACAAATTGCCAATGTGAAGAAAAGACCCTTTCCTTCCCTTGAGACCGATGCGTGAACTTCTACAAACCAATGAAAGAGAATGGCTCCCGTGGCTTCTCACATTTTGCTAGGGCACCAGACACAGTTCTCATTATTTTCAACGTAAATCTGGTTGGTGATTTCTGAATGAAAAATCCCTTTTCACCACTCTGACTATGAGGAGAAATTCTTAATACTCGCATTAGGAGCTCGTCACAAAAGCGATCACAAAAATCAAAAAGTTTGCCAAGTTGGTTCTTTCTAAAAAGGGAACAAAGACAAATTTCAGGTTTTAATTTTTAAAATGTGAGTAGAAGTGGATGCAGGAGAAATGTCTAACCCCACCTAATCATGTTCCTTCTACCTGGGCAGGCGAGGCAAGCATCAAAGGGCGGGTTAATTTAGAAGGAAAAGAAACCACTCCAACTGGCTCCAATAGGAGCTTAGGAGGAAGCCAACAGAATTCATGCAAAGCAATACGGCCAGATTGGGGCGGGACAGGCAGGAGTCCCGTAGGAACCTGGCCGCCCCACCTGGGTGCTGGGTCCCTTCCTGCCAGGCCAGGGCCTCCCTGAGAGGCAGAGGACCAGCCGGGGACCCCCACTGAGGCCTCTGCTGTTCCTTCCCAGATGCAGTTGGGCAACAGTGTCCAATTCCCCCCCCATCTACGTATCACCTGCTCTCTTGTCAGCTCTGTATCCTCTCTGCGAATCTCTAACGAGTAAAACAGTTTTAAGAAAAATACTATGACACTTTGGAGGGCAATTTGACAATGTCCTTCAAAATTACAAGTTAATATTCTCTTTGACCTAGCAATACCGCTTCCCAAATAGCTCACATGTGTATGGGTTGATGTAAGTACAAGTTATTTCCTTTGCTTTGTGTCTAATATCACAAGATCAGAAGCAACTTGAGTGTCCGTCAGGAGGGAATGGTTGATGAATTATGGCACATCCATAAAATACAATTCAATGTAGCAGAACGAAGAATGAGGAAATACACAGGCAGGGAAGGATGACCAGGGCATGTCAGGAAAAAAGGGTGCAGAGCATTACATGGAGTTTGCTGCCATTCGTGGAGAGAACTGTATGGGGGAGAATGTATATATTTATATGAAGCTGCATTTACACAAGCTCTTTGGAAGGCTGCACAGAAGGGAAAGCAACGGTGTCCTGTGGATGGGAGCTGGGTGACAGGGCTGGGAGGCAGGATTTCCAATATGTACCTTTTTATATACATTTACTTTTGAGTCAGGTGAGTGTCGTATCTAGCCAAAATAAATAAATTCTATATTAAAAGGAAGTAAGTTATAAATTCCAAAGGACATTTACTCCTGAAGTGGAAAACAAGCACCGTTTTCTGGAGCTAAGCCTTATACCCTAAACATACCTTAAAAATGAGTGGACCACAATTGAACAGTGTCACTAGCTTTCTGGCGCAGAAGCTGCCACCTTGAGGCCCTCTCTGTGCCAGAAAGAAGGAGTAAAGTGCTAGCGGTGCTGAAGACACCCAGCACTGCTGAGACTTCTTACATGAATCAAGTCAAGAAAGTGCTGACACAGATGATTTTCTCATCATGTGATGCAGTGTCATTTTACACTACATCTGTGAACACGCACGATGCCTCTGCAGGCCTGCGCTTCAGGCCATCAGTAACTGCAGGTTCCTTTCCCTTCTCCTCTCCCTGGAGGTCAAGTTGCCTTAATGAACTGCTGCATGACTTAGTCCTTACTGTCACTCATCTTTTATGAACACTGTAGCAGTCGGACACGGCACTTGAGCTGGGTAACAAGCGGCACTGTAAATCCACAGCAGTTTATTAAGTGTGCCACAGTTCACACTTCACCTGTACCCTCTCCAAGGTGAATACAGACGTATCAACAATTGGTGTGTGATGGTATCTCAGCAGTGACAGGTAAATAATTTTATTTTTTAGCAAAAGTTAACAGTCCATGGAAGCAGATGCACCAATCTGCTTTCCACAGACAGCTGCCCCTCAGCCTGTCCTGGCCACAGTCCTGGGGCTGAAGTTGAACAGGAGCCCACACTTCATAAGGGATTATACACCAGGGCTCCCTGCAGCCAGAGATTAGATTTTCATTTTAGACTCCTCAGAACAACAGCTGGAGAGCCGTACATGGGGAAGTGGGCCCCCACTGAGTGGTGAGTGGCCCCCGCCTGTGACAGCACAGGACGCTTGATTAGTGGTTCTCTCTGCTTTTGTTATTCATCTCAAGTTCCTCTTGACAAGCAGCTCAGCGAGCATGAGTTTGGAGTGGTACATCCTACAAACGGAATATTAAACAGACACTTTGCAGCAAGACTGCCAGGCTGGGGGACACTTGAGTGAGGAAAACAGTTGAGGGGTGAATTATTTCCAGAAGTTTGATCTGCTAATACATCAAGCCATGTGGAGATGGCTCTGGCCCAGTGGAACCAGGACACCTGATTTCTTTGTGATTGCTCTGGCCTTTGCCTGGTTCCATGCATCTACTTAACCCATAGGCTGGCCGCCATTAGGGACAAAGTGGTTGCAGGTTCAGGGCCCCCTGTGAACCCAGAACACTATCTGGAGGGAGACAGAGGTTTTGCTCTGCAAGCAGCCTACACAGCCCTGGGTATCACTAGACAGGATCAGCGGGGGGCCTCTTTCCTCCATCAAACAATCTCTGCCATTTAGACTTATGAAAGCTCACCCTGCATCTGGTGGAGGCCATAATTCCAAGCCCACCCCCCCACCATGTGTATACACACACCCTTCGCCACAGATCGGAATTTGAAGTACCACTGAACTGGCAGTTAGAGTACTTTTCTTTTTTTTTAAGAACCCTCAGCCTGATACCTGCATAGCCTGAGTGCAGGGAGTGGGCCTCAGGAGACAGAGAGAATCTGAGGGAAAGACTTCGGTTTTGACTTGAAGAATAGGAACGGGCACTCCAAGGCCCTAAAGGGGTGCAAAAATCCTCTCTGCTGCACGTAGTCAGCAGTGGCAGTATTAGGGGCCCACAAAGGCCAAATTCTGACAGAGGAGATCTCTTCTCCTGGTCGGGAAGCTGTGGCTCCCGAGGATGGGGACCCCCTTGTTGCTGCTTTTCCTGTCTGCCCTCCCCCTACCTGGACCCAGTGAGGACACAATCACAGGCGTACCCAGCAAAGTGGGGCAGCTAAAGACCCAGCATACCAGATGGAGGGGAAAAGAAGACCCCCCAGGGAGTTGTAAGACCCGTGGAAGTTGCAGAGAGGGGGAAACTGAGGAAACAGCCCCATTAAGGTGTGTATGAGCCCAAGCTGCATGCAGGGGGACCAGATCTTGTTCCACACACTCATTAATTTGAGAGCTGACCTGTTAGTCACTGGACTCAGGCGTCACACACGGGACAGATCTGAGAACCATGGAAAGACTGAAAACCGAGCTGATGATTGGAACTGCCACCCAAGCTGGGTTGGAACTTGTGGCCTGAATCGAGCCAGTTCAATTGCCAGATAAAACAAAATGTGAACATTCTCCATGAGTCTCCATAAACAAGACTTAGAGCCTCACAATATAATCATCAGA
Organism: Manis javanica; assembly: GCF_040802235.1. Classification (NCBI taxonomy): domain Eukaryota; kingdom Metazoa; phylum Chordata; class Mammalia; order Pholidota; family Manidae; genus Manis; species Manis javanica. The sequence continues at coordinate 2,970,592 of NC_133160.1, forward strand.
ATGTCCAGGATACAATCCCGAATCATTCAGCAAACAAAGAATCAGGAAAATCTTGGCTCACCTGGGAAAAAAATCATCAAGACACCAAAACCAAGGTGGCACAGATGTTGACATTTTATGACCACGACCATAAAGCAATTACTGTAAAAATATCTCCCCCAGAATCAATCGCAAGCATGTCTAAAATGACTAGAAAAGGAGAAATTTTTAAATATAAAGAGAACATGTAAAGAAGAACCACATGGAAATTTTAGAACTAAAAAAATACAATAACTAGAGTGAAAAATATCGCCAGATATGCTCAAAAGCTGAATACAGATGAAGAAGGAAAAATCAGTGATCTTGAAGGTAAACAGATGATTCAATCTGAACAACACAGAGAAAAAAATGAGTTTAAAAACTGAAAGAACCTCAGAGACCTGTGGAACAGTGGCAAATGTTCTAAGACTTAGGTCCTTGCATTCCCAAAAGGAGAGAAGAGAGTAAGGGCTGAAAAATTATTTGATGAAATTGGTGAAATAATGGCTGAAAACTCCCCAAATTTGGCAAAAGGTATAAACCAAGAGATTTAATAAGTTCCATAAACTCCAAATTGGATGAACCCAAAGAAATATACTCCCAGATGCATTCAAATCAAACTACTGAAAACTAATAACAAAGAAAAAGATCTTGAAATGGAAAAATATGTATTATCCATACAAGAGCAATGGTCCGAATGGTTTCTTCTCAGAAGCCATGGAGGGTAGAAGGAAGTGGCACAGTATGTTTAAAGAGCTGGAAGGAAAGAACTCTTAACCCGGAATTCTATATCCAGAGAAAATATCCTTCAGGAATAAAGACAAAATAAAGTTGTCCTCAGATGGAGGAAAACGAAGAGACTTTATTGCCAGCCTGTCTTCACTACAGGAAATGCTGAAGTTCTTTCAAACAGAAGGAAACTCAAAGCATCAGGAATGAAGGAAAAGCAACAGAAACTGTAACTATCTGAGTAGAGAGACTACTCTCCTCTTGAGTTTTTCAGAACTATGTTTGAGGTTAGAAAATAACTATTATAATTTTGGATGGGGTTTCTGTGTATGTGAATGTCACATATAAGACAACTGTAACATGATGTAAGGGGACCCACACAATTTTCTAAACTCGGAACACATCACTTGTTCAGTAGTGGCTCACAAAAATTATATAGAAAATACATTGTCCTGCAAGCACACAGTACATCGCCCCAAGCTGCATGCTGGGCAATAGAGAGACTTTGATAAACAAAACAGGCTGGTCTATGAAAGCTCCAAAATCCAACCATGACTTGATGCCCAGATCGCACCTGAGGGAATAAAACCAAGTGCCTGCTGACTCAGGCCCCCTGGGGTTTGGAGGAGAAAAGATTTTGCTTCTCAGCTTCTCCTAACATCTTCCCTTAAAAGCCAACTACCAAAGCCCTGAAGGTCACAGATAAGACAAGAGGCCTGTAGGTTCTTAATATACTTTCACTCATTGTGAGGTTTTTTGCCAACTGCATTTTATGTTTACAGACTCTTGGTCAGAAAGCCTCACCATCTCACACATAGATTCATTGATGAACAGAATATATATAGATAGAACGCACATGCACACACACACACACACACACACACAGTGCGTGGTGGCTCTCATTTACTGTGCTCATAAGCCAATACTGCTGTCATGCCTGGCCTGGTCCTCAGCAGCCCTAGGGCCAAAGTGTTACACTCATAGCCAGAGCCCCCGCCATTCCTCCCACAGGAATTTTCTCCTCGCTGAGCTAGCAGCAGCAATAAACGATCTGATTTGTGATCTGTCCTTTGCTCTTGGGACTGTAAATGCAGCTATAGTATATGATGCAAAGGGCCTGGGCTGTTCCCAGCCTCCCAAGCAAGCAGCTACCCAAGGCTGTAATTTCACTTTATCTCTCTCCCATTAAAAGGTAATTGAAAGTGAACTGAGGAGAATGAGGGCTGCCTGCAACTTCAGGAACCCTTGAACAGCACTTGCTGAAGGGCAGCTGGTGGACCAAAGGTACCTGGTGCTAAAGGAATAAAATAAGACTGTTTGCAGAACAGCAAACACACAATAACGACAACAGTACCAGCAGCTACAGCTCAGCATCCCTAACCGAGGGTGCTCAGGGATGCTTGTTCTTATGGCCTTGGTGCTGAAGGCCACAGGTGCATCGCTTTGTTGGTCCTGGGAGACCAATTTGCAGTGGGAGAATCTGAGTAAGGAGGTCCAGTGAGGCCTCAGCTTACAGATTGGAGAGCCAGGAGAGGAATTTTCTCTGCCTGCTCCACAGCTCATGCTCAAAATTGTTAAGTGTTCCTACCTCCAGAACCCAGCTATCTACCTTTGGCTTCCCTTTTTTAAACTGCATGCAAAGGTGCAGTTGATGCTTTTCATTAGCAAGCATTTGGTACCCAGTCAGCGACAAGTCCTGGGACTCAGACCCTGCCTCAAGTCCTAGGTGCTTTCTTCTCCCTTGCTCTAACCAGGATCCAGGCTCTCCCATTCAAGTTCTGCTGATGCAGCTCCCAGGGGATCCACCACCCAGAGTGGCCCGGACACAGATGGTAGGAAGGCAGGAAACTGGAGGCCAGGGAGCAGCGTCAGCCACAAAGGTGGGGAATGGGCACTGACGGGCAGCATTCACAACTGTGATTAGGATTCAGGAAATGTTAGTAGAAGTGTCCATATATACAGGCTCAGCACCAACTGCCTACGACTACCTCTATCACCATGAAAAAGCAGAAGAATTTGGTCCAGTCCAGAATTACCCAGACAACCCCTGACAGGGAGCCTGGGGAGATAAATTTAACCAATCTTCCTGAAAAAGAATTAAAAATAAGAGTCATAACCATGCTGATGGACCTGCAGAGAAATATGCAAGAGCTAAAGGATCAAGTTAGAAGGGAGAATACAGAAATAACTCTGGAAGGACTTAAGAGCAGACTGGATGAGGTGCCAGAGGCCGTTAATGGAATAGAAATCAGAGAACAGGACCACAGAGAGGCTGATGCAGAGAGAGATAAGAGGATCTCCAGGAGTGAAACAATATTAAGAGAACTGTGTGACCAATCCAAATGGAACAATATTCACATTATAGGGGCACCAGAAGAAGAAGAGGGAGAAAAAGGGATAGAAAGTGTCTTTGAAGAAATAATTGCTGAAAACTTCCCCAAACTGGGGGAGGAAATAGTCTCTCAGACCATGGAAGCCCACAGAACTCCCAACAGAAGGGACCCAAGGAGGACAACACCAAGACACATAATAATTAAAATGGCAAAGATCAAGGTCAAGGACAGAGTATTAAAGGCAGCCAGAGAGAGAAAAAAGGTCACCTACAAAGAAAAACCCATCAGGCTATCATCAGACTTCTCAACAGAAACCTTACAGGCCAGAAGAGAATGGCATGATATGTTTAATGCAATGAAACAGAAGGGCCTTGAACCAAGAATACTGTATCCAGCATGATTATCATTTAAATATGAAGGAGGGATGAAACAATTCCCAGACAAGCAGAAGTTGAGGGAATTTGCCTCCGACAATCCACCTCTACAGGGCATTTTAGAGGGACTGCTCTAGATGGGAGCACTCCTAAGGCTAAACAGATGTCACCAGAGAAAATAAAATCACAGCAAAGAAATCAGACCAACCAAATACTAACTAAATGCAAAAAATAAAATCAACTACTCACAAAAGCAGTCAAAGGAAACACAAAAGAGTGCAAAATAAAACACCCAACATATAAAGAATGGAAGAGGAAGAATAAGAAGGGAGAAAAATAAAGAATCATCAGACTGTGTGTATAATAGCTTAATAAGTGAATTAAGTTAGACAGTTACATGGTAAAGAAGCTGCCCTTGAAGCTTTGGTAACCACAAACCTAAAGCCTGCAATGGCAGTAAATACATATCTTTCAATAACCACCCTAAATGTAAATGGACTGAATGCACCAATCAAAAGACACAGAAGAACAGAATGGATAAAAAAGCAAGACCCATCTATATGCTGCTTACAAGAGACTCACCTCAAACCCAAAGACATACACAGACTAAAAGTCAAGGGATGGAAAAAGATATTTCATGAAAACAATAGAGACAAAAAAGCAGGTGTTGCAGTACTAGTATCAGACAAAATAGACTTCAAAACAAAGAAAGTAACAAGAGATAAAGAAGGACACTAAATAATGATAAAGGGCTCAGTCCAACAAGAGGATATAACCATTGTAAATATATATGCACCCAACACAGGAGCACCAGCATATGTGAAATCAATACTAACAGAACTAAAGGGGGAAATAGACTGCAATGCACTCATTCTAGGAGACTTCAACACACCACTCACTCCAAAGGACAGATCCACCAGACAGAAAATAAGTAAGGACACAGAGGCATTGAACAACACACTAGAATAGATGGACCTAATAGACATCTATAGAACTCTACACCCAAAAGCAGCAGGATACACATTCTTCTCAAGTGCACATGGAATATTTTCCAGAATAGACCACAGACTAGGCCACAAAAAGAACCTCAGTAAATTCAAAAAGATTGAAATTCTACCAACCAACTTCAGATGACAAAGGAATAAAACTAGAACTAAATTGCACAAAGAAAGCAAAAAGGCCCACAAACACATGGAGGCTTAACAACATGCTCCTAAATAATCAATGGATCAACAACCAAATTAAAATAGAGATCAAGCAATATATGGAAACAAATGACAACAATAACACAAAGCCCCAACTTCTGTGGGATGCAGCAAAAGCAGTATTAAGAGGAAAGTATATAGCAATCCAGGCCTATTTAAAGAAGGAAGAACAATCCCAAATGAATAGTCCAAAGTCACAATTATTGAAATTGGAAAAAGAAGAACAAATGAGGCCCAAAGTTAGCAGAAGGAGGGACATAATAAAGATTAGAGAAGAAATTAATAAAATTGAGAAGAATAAAACAATAGAAAATAATCAGTGAAACCAAGAGCTGGTTCTTTGAGAAAATAAACAAAATAGATAAGCCCCTAGCCAGACTTATTAAGAGAAAAAGAGAATCTACACATATCAACAGTATCAGAAACGAGAAAGGAAAAATCACGACAGACCCAACAGAAATACAAAGAATCATTAGAGACTACCATGAAAATCTATATGCTAACAAGCTGGAAAACCTAGAAGAAATGGACAACTTCCTAGAAAAATACAATCTTCCAAGACTGACCAAGGAAGAAACAGAAAATCTAAACAGACCAATTACCAGCAACGAAATTGAATCGGTAATCAAAAAACTACCTAAGAACAAAACCCATGGGCCAGATGGATTTACCACGGAATGTTATCAGACATACAGAGAAGACATAATGCCCATTCTCTTAAAATTTTCCAAAAAATAGAAGAGGAGGGAATACTTCCAAACTCATTCTATGAAGCCAGCATCACTCTAATACCAAAACTAGGCAAAAACCCCACCAAAACAGAAAATTACAGACCGATATCCCTGATGAACATAGATGCAAAAATACTCAACAAAATATTAGCAAACCAAATTCAAAAATACATCAAGAGGATCATACACCACGACCAAGTGGGATTCATCTCAAGGATGCAAGGATGGTACAACATTAGAAAATCCATCAACATCATCCACCACATCAACAAAAAGAAGGACAAAAACCACATGATCATCTCCATAGACACTGAAAGAGCATTCGACAAAATTCAACATCCATTCATGATAAAAACTCTCAAGAAAATGGGTATAGAGGACAAGTACCTCAGCATAATAAAGGCCTTATATGACAAATCCACAGTCAACATCATATTTAACAGCAAGAAGCTGAAGGCTATTCCTCTGAGATCGGGAACAAGACAGGGATGTCCACTCTCCCCACTATTATTCAACATAGTACTGGAGGTCCTAGCCACGGCAATCAGACAAAACAAAGAAATACAAGGAACCCAGATTCCTAAAGAAGAAGTCAAACTGTCACTATCTGCAGATGACATGATATTGTACATAAAAGACTCCACTCCAAAACTACTAGAACTAATATCGGAATTCAGCAAAGTTGCAGGATACAAAATTAATACACAGAAATCTGTGCCTTTCCTATACACAAACAATGAACCAATAGAAAGAGAAATCAGGAAAACAACTCCATTCACAATTTCATCAAAAAGAGTAAAATACCTAGGAATAAACCTAACCAAGGAAGTGAAAGACCTATATCTTGAAAACTACAAGACTCTCTCAAGAGAAATTAAAGAGACCACTAACAAATGGAAACTCATCCCATGCTCTTGACTAGGAAGAATTGATATTGTCAAAATGGCTGTCCCGCCTTAAGCAATCTACAGATTCAATGCAATCCTTATCAAAATACCAACAGCATTCTTCAACAAACTGGAACAAATAGTTCTAAAATTCATATGGAACCACCAAAGACCCTGAATAGCCAAAGCAATCCTGAGAAGGAAAAATATAGTGGGGGGCGGGGGGGGATCTCATTTCCCAACTCCAGGCTCTACTACAAAGCCACAGTAATCAAGACAATTTGGTACTGGCACAAGAACAGACCCACAGACCAGTGGAACATAATAGAGTCTAGATATTAACCCAAACATATATGGTCAATTAATATATGATAAAGGAGCCATGGACATACAATGGCGAAATGACAGCCTCTTCTACAGCTGGTTTTGGCAAAACTGGACAGCTACATGTAAGAGAATGAAACTGGATCATTGTCTAACCCCATACACAAAAGTAAATTCGAAATGGGTCAAAGACCTGAATATAAGTCATGAAACCATAAAACTCCTAGAAAAAAATAGGCAAAAATCTCTTGGACATAAACATGAGTGACTTCTTCATGGACGTATCTCCCTGGGCAAGGGAAACAAAAGCAAAAATGAACAAGTGGGACTATATCAAGCTGAAAAGTTTCTGTACAGCAAAGGACACCATCAATAGAACAAAAAGGCATCCTACAGTATGGGAGAATATATTCATCAATGACAGGGTTGATATCTAAAATATGTAAAGCAGTCATGCACCTCAACAAACAAAAAGCAAATAATCCAATTAAAAAATGGGCAGGGGAGCTGAACAGACAGTTCTCCAAAGAAGAAATTCAGATGGCCAACAGACACATGAAAAGATGCTCCACATCGCTAGTCATCAGAGAAATGCAAATTAAAACCACAATGAGATATCACCTCACACCAGTAAGGATGGCCACCATCCAAAAGACAAACAACAGCAAATGGTGGCGAGGCTGTGGAGAAAGGGGAGCCCTCCTTCACTGCTGGTGGGAATGTAAATTAGTTCAACCATGTGGAAAGCAGTATGGAGGTTCCTCAAAAAGCTCAAAATAGAAATACCATTTGACCCAGGAATTCCACTTCTAGGAATTTACCCTAAGAATGCAGCAGCCCAGTTTTCAAAAGACATATGCACTCCAATGTTTATCACAGCACTATTTACAATAGCCAAGGAATGGAAGCAACCTAAGTGTCCATCCGTAGATGAATGGATAAAGAAGATGCGGTCATATACACAATGGAATATTTTTCAGCCATAAGAAGAAAACAAATCCTACCATCTGCAACAACATGGATGGAGCTAGAGGGTATTATGCTCAGTGAAATAAGCCAGGTGGAGAAAGACAAGTACCAAATGATTTCACTCATAAGTGGAGTATAAGAACAAAGAAAAAACTGAAGGAACAAAACCGCAGCAGAATCACAGAACCCAAGAATGGACTAACAGTTACCAAAGGGAAAGGGACTGGGGAGGATGGGTGGGAAGGGAGGGATAAGGGGGGGGAAAGAAAGGGGGCATCATGATTAGCATGTATGATGGGGGGCCACAGGGAGGGCTGTGCAACACAGAGAAGAGAAGTAGTGATTCTACAGCATCTTACTATGCTGATGGACAGTGACTGGAATGGGGTTTGTGGGGGAGACTTGGTGATGGGGGGAGTCTAGTAAACGTAATGTTCCTCATGTAACTGTAGATTAATGATACCCCCCCCCAAAAAAATACAGGCTCTGATAAATCTCATGTTACAACCAGAAGCAGAGGAGGATGTTTTTTAAGTCAGAGAAAATCCCCAAGAGTAGTATGATGACTGAAAACACAGGCTCCAGGGTCACGGTTTACACACCGGCTCCCCCAACCTATCCCTCAACCTGGCCAAGACCTGTGCTCTTGTCTGTATAGCCAGGACAAGGATGGTACCTGTGCACCTGGGTGGATGCTGTGAGGAGTCAATAAAAAATGTACATAAATGCTTAACCAGTAATGGGAATAACTGTGCAATAAATATTGCAGATAAGTGAGCGCATTCTTATTAAAAATAATAGCCTCAGCCTTTAAGCAGGCAGTGGGCACTTCCTCTTTCTTTGGAGCCTGCCTTTTGTCAAGTCTTGATCCTGGGAAAATCTAGTAGTCTTTTCGGCAACCTTTCCCACCATCCCCCTTTCCTCAAATCCCAGGCTTGTGACACACACTGACTGTCCTGCCCCTAAGGAGAGCAACCCTGAATTAATTAGCCCACTGCAGATAAACAGAGCTGGATTGAACTATCTCACTTAAAAGGGGGGTGAGTGGAGAGGAGCAGCGTGGTGGACCAGGGAACACGATGACATCTGGAGACTTCCACACATTCCTTACACTGTAGAGCGGTTTACTTTTGGGCTGGAAGGCCAGTCCACCTCTCAGTTTACAGGGGAGGGAGCTGAGGTCCCAGAGAAAGTGACTTGCTCAAGGACGATGAACAAATTAAAGGGAGCTGTGACCCAGGACCAGTTTTAGCTGATGCCAGCTCAGGTCCTCCCGCTCACCCCACCGCCTGGTGACCTCCGTTCTGTGTGAGACCATCTACTAAGACTCTTCCCGTTGCAAGTGATAAATTCTAAGCCAGACTGGCCTACGTTTGAAAGAGAAAGCTATTGCTTGCATTCAGCGAAGTTCAGGAGATTTGTCTTCAGGACTCACAGGCCCCAGACGATGCGTTGGGCTGTCAGGAAGCTGCCCTGCAGCGGCTCCTGGTCCCCACCGTCTCAGCATCTCGGTCAGGAGAAGAGCGGCAGCCTCCCCGTAATTCAAGCAAAACACTCAGAATTAAGTCTCCTTGCTGCTGATTGGCTTCATTAAGTGACATGCCCTTCCCGGAACACATCCTTGCCCCAAGGAGGTCGGTGTTTTGGTTGACAGGCCTGGGTCAACATGCTCAGCGTATAGATGGTTATTCGGGGTCCATCAGGGAAACAGAAACCAGCCCAGGTCAGCCTTGCATTCCGGCTTCTGGGCAGATCCAGCGGGAGGAGGGCGTGGCTTCCTGGTGTCCCTAATCCCTGCCTCCCTTCCCCCTCTCACTGGCTCTTCTGCTTCTCCATCACTGCGGAACAGCCTAGGCCTAGAGCAGAAGCGCGGGAGAGGTGGCACCATCAGGACGCAGATGCCGAGGCCGTGCTGCGGAGGTGGAGTCGGGGCAGGGCTGTGCTGTGCTGGCCAACGTGCAAGCAAGGCGGGGTGGCTGCCCAGTGGGAGCCACAGCCGGTGCTGGAGGCACCTCCCCGCGCCCGGGAGAGCAGAGAAGCCGGGCGACTTCTCCCCCAGCTCCTCTCTCCCATGCATGCAGCCCATTGGCTGAGGCCAGCTAGCTGGGAAGCGGGGCGCCCCGCGGTGCAGGGGAGAGCAAAGGGGGAGAGGGCCCAGGGGCAAGTCACATGGCCCGTCCTGCAGAGGGGCACGTGAATGGACGGGCGCCCAGCCTAGGTGAGTGGCGGCACCCTGGTGCCCCTGCACCTCCTTCCGATCTGGCTGCGGCCGGCACACGCGGGTGGGGAGGTCTGCCTTCCTCCTCGGGAAACTCCCCTGTCCTAACAGAGATGAAAGGCAGGAGGAATTGGGTGGGGTTGAAAAGTAACTGTTGCACAACAACATGAAGGTACTTAATGCCACTGAAATGTACACTTAAAAACTGGTAAAATGGCAAATTTTATGTTATGTGTGTTTAACCACAATTAAAAAAACAAAAGCAAAAAAAATGAAAGGCTAAAATTATAAACATCTATCCAACCTTAAGTGATGGGGTAGAAATGTTGAAAATATTACAGGCATTTTTTATTTTCCTGTGTAAATAATGTATTTTCTAAGTTTTATACAAAAAGTACCAGTTTAACATTAGAAAAGTTATGAACACATACTGGTTTTGTAGACAGTTTCAGAATTCCTTATGGCTTTTAACAGCAAAATTCTGTGCCATAACTATAAACCTTCAACTGATAATGAAAAACTGTAAAAAAAAAAAAAAACTATTAGGGAACCACTAATATTGATTCACTGCTCACCACACAGCACCAAGGGAGGCACTTCTCATTCATTCCCTCATTTACTGAAGCCAGACGGACTCACGAGCACCTACTACGGGATAGTTCCAGGCACAGGGTTACCACAGTGACCACAGTGAGGTCCAGGCTCTCCCCTGGTGGTCTCCCCATGGACAAGTGCTGTGCAGAACAACAGTGCAGGCCGAAAGGGTCAGGGCATGCCAGAGACAGGGTGCAGGGTGTCATTTTAGATATGATCCCAGGGACATGCTCTCTGATGAGGTGGCATTTGAGCTGAGACAGAGCCAGGGAAATGAAGAACCAGCCATGAGGCTATCTGAGGGTGAGGCGCCCCAGACAGAGGGAATAGCACATGCTAAGGTCCTGAGGCAGGAGCCGCACAAGGAGACCACTGGGCTGCAAGGGTTAGTAAGGGGAATGGTCAGAGACAAGGCAGAAGCCAGATCCCAGGGGGTCTCAGGGGTCAAGGCATGGACATAATTTCCCTCTATCAGGTGGGGTGCCATGAGGGCTTTTGGGCAAAGGGGCAGCGCAATCACACTCAGACATGTCAGAAAGCATGATTCTGGCTGCTGTGAGGCAAAGGGAATGGCGGGCAAGATGGGGCATCACCTCATTAGTCTCCCTCCCCACCCTCTCCAGGATTGGCCTCGAGCCCATAGACAGCTGGAACCTGACCCCGACCCCCAACAGCCTCCCAGAGCCCAGTCACAGCAGCAACCCCTATGCACACTGCAGCATCCAGTGGAGGGACCCCGCCAGGGCAAAGACCTCACCCTGCTCCTCGCCTGGACTCCTGCACACAGGCACGCGCGTGTCAGAAACGCAGTGCGATCCAGCTGCCACCCTTTTGTGGAAGTGCCAGCGGGCTGACCCCCCATGCTTCAGGCCTCCCTTGATCCCAGCAGCCACGAGCACTGGGCTGAGAGTCACCCCAAGCAGATGCCCCAAGAGGAGGTACCTAGCATTTCAGAGTGGGGCTCTGGAGCCCCAAGATCCAGGCTCAGCTCAACCACATCCTGTCCTAGCAAATGAGCTTGGGTGAGTCTGCAAACGGCTTTGGGCCTCAGCTTCCTCGGCTGTAAAATGAGTACAAGAATGCGTGCCTGCTGTCGGAGGACCGCCTGAGATGATGAGCGTAAGCTGTCTGCTTGGTGCCTGGGCACAGCCCCGCCACCAGTAAAGAAGTGCCATCATCAGTATAAACAGACTAACACGACTGTCAGTGAGGTCCTGAAAGCCACGGCCCCTAATTTAACCTCGTGCTTTAAGTCCATAACAGCTAACATGAGCCTGACCAGGTGCCTCGCCCCACTAGGGAAGTGACCTTCAGGACGACAGAAGGGACAGCACAGTGTCTGCAGCTGTTCATGACTCAAAACAAGCCTTTTGGTTTTTTTGGTTAGAAGTATCATGAAAATGCATTATTACTACCCACAGGCCTCCCATGACATGTCTAAGTCACATGCTCTAATTCAAGTTTCCTAATGTCACATCTGCCTTGCCCACTGCTATTAATCATGGAGTGACCCTCCTGTGAAGACGCTGAGCTCGGTTTAGGGGGCCTTTCCTCGCCCTCCTCCCCAGCCCCTGCTCCTTAGCCACTTGCTCTCTCTGGGCAGGCTGGGCCCTCCGTGTCCTTGAGGAATGGACCCTCTGAGGACCCACGGTGGAAGCAGGACCCCTTGGGCGGAGGGGATCACCTGCAGAGGAACTGAATAGACACATGGTCGCTGGACGAGGACAGCCCTCCACCCTGACCCGCTCCTAGGAGGGCTTCCTGCCTCCCCTCTCCACCGAGCCCCTCCGTGGCCCAGAAAAGGGCTTGACCTCCCCAAGAGCAGGAAGAGTTCAGGTCTGAGCTCAAGACACAAATCCAAATGTATCCGGCACAGCAAGCTTCCCAAGCCCCTGAAACCAGACATGAAAAGCGCCCTGGATGAGGCAGCTGTGAGTGGAGAAAGCCCACGGGCAGCAGCACAGGGCTCGAGCACTTGTGGCCCCACATCACCCTGCTCGTGCCCACCCAGCCCCAAGGCAGCCCTCACCAGCGCCCATCCAAACCGAGGATCTGCCCGCAGGCCCACCCCCACCCAGACCGCATGTGTCAACACCCAAGACACGCTGGTGAGCCCCATGAAGGACCTTCAGGTGCACTGACTAGCCCACCTGGAATGAACCCCCATTTAGATGCCACACCCCTTTACTTTCCCTTAGGTCAATTTTAATCTGCAGATAATCCCCCACTTTTCCCAGGGACAGCAGATCAACTTCAGGCACTACTGCTGCCCCTGCCCCTGAGGTATATTCAAGGACCTGGGCTCACAGGTGCCAGATGCAGGCAGAAGTGGGGCCTCAGGGGCAGGACCCCAACCCAAGGCAGTTGGCCCCCTGATGCTGGGCTGTCACAGAGCTCCAGGGCAGAGGCTCGGCCTGCCCCTCATGGTGGCTGCTCCTGAGCAGAGGTTCCCCCAGGGCCCTCCCAGTGGCTCTCCAGGCCACCGCACATCATGCCCACATCTCCAGCTACCCGTAGCGACCTGTCTGGCACACAGCAGCCAGCACTGCCCACCCCCAGGAAGGCTTCGGCTTCCCTCTCCTGACAAGAGGCAATTTTTGCTTTTGGCAGAAAACAAACCACTGACACCTCCCTTTTCTAGAGAGGAGAGGCTTAGCCTGCCACGTGAGAGGTGAGAGGTGGCAGGGGGCCACGGGTACCAAACACGAGGAGGGCTGTTCTCCAGCCTGCAGGACCTCATCCAACCCCTCATGTGGGGAGATTCCACCTCGCACGCATAAAGCCCTTTGATGCGTCAAGAATTCCCACACACAGCCCAGCTCCTGCCCCTGAGTCTGAAACACGCTGGGGAAGAGGTCCAACAGCAGTGTGCTGAGGCAGGGGCTTTAAACATTTATTCACCCAATTCAAAGCCATCTTCAAGTGTCCTCTCCTACAAATGTGCTGTGTGCTGGCCTGGTGCAGGCCCTGGGGACTCTGCAGTGAGCAAGACAGTCCTTCCCAGGTGAGGCTTTAGCTTTGCAGGACACTGACCCCAAGGGAGAATCAGGGCGCAGCAGAAGTGAGTCCTGGGTCATGCAAGGTACAGGGCCACGCATCAGCAGCCGCAGTCTGGGTCAAGAGACTGGAGTCGGGGTCAGAACCTGGGCTGGAGGCTGAGATGCTTGCATCTCAACCCTGGCTCTTCATTTACCCCTCAGCATGTCAGTTTCCCCTTCTGCAAACTGCACACGATGTTATCTATGCCATAGCATTACTAGAAGGATTAAAGAAGCCAGCACTGCCAGGTGCTTGGGGGACTACGTGGCACACAGCGAGGGCTTTAAGGGTCTGCTTTCCTATGACTCAGGGAGGTCCCCACCGAAGACCCAGCTGTCAGGGTGAGACCCGGCAGCTGAGCACACGCTGGCCAGACAAGTGAGCAGAGAAGGGTGCTCTGGGTGGGGGGTCAGCATGGGTGAAGGCTGAGTGTGAGGAAGACCCAGAGGAAAACAAGGAGATTGAATTAGGGAGGCAGGGACAGGGTGGGAGATGGGGGCGAGGAAGTTGGTGAGGACCAGACCTCCAGGGCCTCAGACCACATGAGAACCTTGAACTTTGACCTGAGAGGCCATGGATGGGTTTCCAGTAGGGGTTGGCTAGATGCCATTCTGACTGCTACACGGAAAACAAATTGACAGGAAACCAACCAATCAGGAGACTGTGGAAGCTGTCAACGGAAGATAGGATGGCAGCATGGTCCGGAGAGTTGATGGTGGAGATAGACAGAGGGTGCGGATTCAAGAGACAGCGCGGAATTGGAAGAGGTGGTGTTTGGCGAGTGAGTAGATATGTGGGGTGGAAACGATGCTGAGGCGTCACCTGCTTGGGAGGCTGGGTAGGTAGTGGCGCCATTCACTGGGCTTCATAGAAGTCATCTTTGAGGGCGTTATCTGGCCTGGCCTGGCCATGTGGCATCCAAAGGGAGAAACTGACTAGGTAGTTGGATGCAGAATTTTGAACTTGAAGGAGTGGACAACACAATTCATGCGCTGTTGAAACTACACAGGAAGGCTCTTTATTAAGCTTGGAATTGGCCATCACGCTGCCGGCACTTGCTGGGTACCAAGCCCTGCAGTACCAGGTTCACCGATGAATAAACATCAGGGGGTCCCACTCTCACTGGCCCCAAAGTCATTCTCAGTCTGGCTTTATGGTGCAGAGTTTCTGAGGTTCTTGAGGAGCTTGTTCACCAGGAAGCCCTAACTTGACCCTGAGCTTCCATGGGCAGTACTCCCCCTCTCTGCAATTCTTACCGCGACAGACAGAGTCCACTGAAGGGTTCAGAGTCGGACGCCCTGCTTCTCCCCCTCCACCGCCTCCCCGCAACATGTAAACGAGGATGATTATTAAAAATTACAAGTGCTGTCCTTCCCACTCTGTCTCCCAAACTTCATTTCACAATGGTTGCTGACATCAATCATGTCAGACAGGATAATCAAGTTTGCATAATGGAGCAGCTCTGCAGGGGTCCCCTGCACATACACCCCTCCCAGCACCAACATCAGCAAACAGGCAGACCTTCCACTGGAGAGAAAGGGCACTTGGAGCGTGGGATGGAAAAGTCCCTCACCCCGGTACCCTAAGGCAATTGTGTGGGCTGGCTTCTCCCCCAAGTTTGACCCTCCTCAGTTGGGGGACCACAGACACATCATTGAATCACTCTATACCTCCATTTTCTCTGCTTTAAAATGGAGCTAACTTGGGGCGATTCTAAAAGAACCTAGATGTTGGAGGTTATATCATGTTATTGTTGAAAGAATACACTTAAGGAGATAGTTAAATTATTTCATCAGTTTATCAATTAACATGTCATTATCAGGTGTTTATCTGAGAAATAACTCATCTTTAGAAAAATAGATCAACACAGAGACTGCTGGGTTCTGGTATCTCCTAACATGGACTGTAGACAAAATACTAAAAATCCAAAGATCAATGACACATGTGGGAAAATGCAGTTAAAATGACCAGTAAATTAAAAAAACTTCTTGTTGCCTTTTGGTAAATTATACTTATAAAATGTAATTATTTGCAGTTTATTATGGACAGACAGGTTGGTCTCTCTGCCATTCGGTGTATAGTTTAAGAGACGGAACCTAAAATGAGCACATGGCTGCAGACTGTACTCCCCCCGGCCAGGCTCTGACACACTAGGTGTTTTCCACTTCCCTGACTTCCCACCCCCTGCGTCCCGGCTGCTCTCATCACTGATTCCTGTTCAGCCTTCCAGTCTTTTCCAGGACTTCCAGACAAGCTCTGCCTGAGCATGTCTGCTTTCCTTATGCAGCGCCTGACACAGGATGCATGTATACATACATTCCTTCAACAAATGAATAAACCAAATGATTGATGCAATAATAAAACCTAACATTTAGTGAATGGCCAAAACTTAGCATTCATGACAGGGGACCCAGAACCCTGCTCTCACAGCAGCCGAGGGTAAGGCACAGCCCTAAGAATCCACGCATAAAAAATCCACACAAGCCTCTTTCATGGTGTTCTGGAGGAATTCAAAGGAGGAAATGCTCAGACAGGCACTCGGTAAGCTCTAAAACACTGCCTACCCCCCTGCACCCCTGGTAAAAGCCACGCCCCAGAGGCTGGCTCTGTACCGCCCTTGCAGTGTGCCCTGATACACACCGTGCCCCACGTGGCCCGGGCTTGGCATGGAATCACATTCAGAGAAGCACATTCCAGCAACTAAAAGTGATAAGAAAGAACTGCAATCTTTTTGTTCACTTCTCTCCACATTTAAGAGGGAGCCTTTTAGTAACCCAAAGCGTCCCTTCTCCTCATTCTTTGTCCTCCCCAGTCACCTCATACCCCCGAGATTTCTCACCTACCAAACCCCAAATAAATCTCCTGGTACCCCAAAGTCATCTTCTCTTCTGCCTCTCGTCTGCCTCACGCCTTCCTTATGTGAATTCTCCAACCACCACAGCATCTTTGAATTTCCTTTCCCACTGCTACCTGCACCCCAAATTCTACTTAACACAGGTGAACCTGGGGCTGTCCCTGCCAGCAAGAATCCCTACAGTGTCCTTCCGTTGGGTCCTGCCCTCTCGACCCCCACCTCCTGAGTCACAGGGAGGGGGAGAATTGGGGTCAGCAAAAGCAAGACCATCTTTGGAGGGTGGAGGGCCCAGCAGGGAAGAAGGCCGAGGATGCTCAGCCCCGGGTCAGTCACACCCCGTCGGCTGCTGCTCCCCTGTCTGCGGCATTTCCCTTTGCAAGGAAGCTTCCTCTCCATTATCTCTGTGTCTCCAGGCCAAACCTGGAGGTGATTCTCCCTCTGCCCACATCTTTTTAATTTTTACTTTTAATTTTATTTTTAATTTTTCCCAGATGAGACTCAGGTAAGGAAGTAACCAAACAAGAGTCTCAGCAGTGAGGGGGCAGAGCTGGGATTAGACAACAGCCTCTGACCCTGGGTTCACCAGTGCCATCTCTGCTTATTAGCTGTTTACTAGCAATCTGGCATAGCACACGAGGGAGCTGATGCTATTCTCATCATCCCCACTTTCCAGGTGAGTAAAACTGAGGCTTAGAAATCTAAAGCAACTTGCATGAAGTTCCACAAACGCGAACCGACAAATCTGGCATACGACCCGCTCTGATTAATGTGAAATCCACGTGCTTCACCACCATGACACCTGCTACTTCTATTCTCCATGACACATGATCAAAAGTTTGTGCAGGCAGCATCACTTCTCTGTTCTCTGCTTTGAGTGCAGCGCTCACCCTTGAAATATTAAAAGTCCAAAAAAACTGGTCTTTGTGACCTTTCTCAGCACTTCCTTCCACACATGTACCCTGAGACAGTGGCCTCACACGTCTCTTCCACACTCTGCCCACCCCAGCCCTGGAAGCCAAGGTCGCCTAGAGTGTCTCGATCAGAGCTCCCAGCAGTTGGGCTGTCAGGGTAGGGCCTGATGGCTGCAGGTGAAGTTCAAGACCAGGAACATCCCCAAAGGCCTTATTTTAATTTATTTCTATTGCTTCAAATTAGTTCTGTAGGTCTCTGGGGACTTCTGTTTGATCAGAGAAGAAAAATGAACAAGGCTGATTTCCCCTAAGCTCACTACCAGCGCTTTAATGAGTTTGGCCCTTGGAGTTTGGCAGGGCCCAGAGTCCTGCTCCCACCCTCGTGCCCTCAGAGCCTCAGGCAGCTGTGCCTGAAGCAGGGCAGCATGGGAACGACCAAACCGAGCCTCCTCCCGAGGCAGAAAGCCAGCACACAGAATCCTCATGAGAAGTTAAATCATGTCTTTCTGTGCAAAACCATGTCCTCGCCCTTCACACCCACACCCCGACTCAGAGCCGGACCCACCGTCCCGCCCCCGGTTCCTCAGGTCCTTCTACCCCTTCCGTCTCTCCAATCTCCATTGTGCTACAGCTGCTCTGAAGTCTCAAGAAAGTCTTTTTTCTTCCCCAATCAAAAGAGGAGAATTCTAACATCTTAAGTCTGGATGCCGCCTGTCAAGGTCACCTGGTGTACACCCCTGACTGCAGATGGGACCACTTTGAACTGGTCCAGACAAATGCGAGCTTCCTGTACACATTTGCTTAAAAAGGACATTCCTTTCTCTTTGTGTGGTTAGGGAGAGGCTAATTTTAACACATCAGAAGAAATATTTAAAGGACGAGCAACAGGTAGTCAAACATGCCGTCATACCTGCCTGCAGGTAACTGCGTAAGGAGTGGCCGGTCCTCACAGCGTCCGCAAGGGGCAGCCTTTCATGTTCTTGGTTTTGTAAGTCAGAAGCAAATGTTCCACACGTGCAGTCAGGGACCTGCGGGCATGACAAGAAAATTGGGGCAGGTGAGCTAAATTGATCTATAAATGATGATTGTTGGTAGACGCTTGGCCATTAGGGCTTCCTGGTCAACAGACCCTCACCCGGCCAGCCTCACGGGCGCTGCTACTGCAGGTGGCGGCCTGAACTTCCACATACTTCTTACCTTGTTATTCGAGTACCTCAACCATATGCACAAAAAAGAGGAGGAAAGTAATAGCGCAGCTTCCAGCCAGAAGAGAGACAGGCACTGGCCAAATTATAACACCCGCTTCTACGAGAGCCCTTCACCCCTGAGCCAAGGGTCTCAGGTCTCCAGAAGAACCCTGGGACATTGAGAGGAGAGCCATCAGGGTGCAGACGGGTGAGCCAGCTGCACAGCCAGGCCCTCCTGCGGGGACCAGAGACTCGGAAGCCACGGCGGGGCCTGCTCAGGGCCCGGGCCAAGCCTTCGACTGGGTGAGCCAGGCCTGCCACCAGGCTCCCTTCCCATCTAAGCTCTTTAAACCGACCTGCACGTCTGTGCCCCGCCCCGCATGGTCTGGCCCTGGTCTGGCCCTCAGTGTCTTTGAGTGGGTCTGACCAGGGGCAGTCACGACTTCCAAGGCCACTTGCCTTTGCCTAGAGGCATTTTTGGTGTTCCCATCTGGGGCAGGGGCACTGTAGGCAACCAGTGGGCAGCATCCAGGGGCCTCTAAACCCCCTGCTTATCATGCACGGGGCAGCCCCACCACAGAGAATGGTCCGGCCCCATGCATCAGGGGGTGGAGAAATCCTGACCTGGAGGCTTTGCTGGAGGGTCTTAGCACCATCACACTGGCCCTTCAAAGTGCTGGGAAGACACTCTCCCTGCTGCTTGCCAGCTGCCCCACACGTCAGACGGCAGTGAGGGGGAGCTTGGCCAGCCGGGGATGGACAGCGACAAGAAGAGAGAGGAGATGGCCGGGCTCTCCTGCCACCACCCGGGGCCTGAAACCACACGAGCAGCAAGGCCGTGGCCGGGTGCAGCCGTAGCTCACATGCTTGGACACGGCGTGCAAGATGCGGCGCTGAGGGACAGCATTCTGTCTCTGCTGCTCATCTGGAAAGTAGTGGAAGCGGGAGAAGGTGACTCGTGGAGTGCGCAGGATCGGTCAGGGTGATGCCCATGTAACCAAGGCAGGCAGGGAACTCTTCCAGACTCGCAGGTGCTCAGTGAAACCAAGTCACCACTGGCAGGGGCCAGCAGAACTGATGGGCCTTGTTCCAACATAAAAAGGCCAGGAAGGTGAAGGCTGGACTTTTCTGGCCTCCGTCAAATGCATTTCCTCCGAGGTCGGCTGCTGGGCATCAGCCCTTGCCACCAGGGCCTACTCTGGTTTAAAACCCAGCCTGGGGGCTCAGGAGTTGCAGAAGCTTCTGTGTAAGGAAAAAGGAAGCGTGTGAGGAGCTGCCTCATCAGACCACTGCCTCAAGCAGGCCATGGCCCAGCCTGCCTGCAGCTTGTGCGCCCCGGCAACCGCAGCTGGGGCCTCAGACTGACGAGTGTGCTGACACTGGACCAGCTGACTTTAAAATGTGCACACACTTCCATTCTATTCTGTCATGTCACTGCCACTGTCTTGATCCTTTTTAAAAGGTGAAATTACTCACTACGGAAGAAACTGGTGTTTCAGGTCAGCACACCAGGGTTTTGGGTAGCTTTACTCCAACTGCCTCTCAGCCCCACACCCGCTAAGGCTACACCCCAAGCTGGAGAAGCTGGGCCGGAGGATTAAAGGCAGCCACAGCAAGGGGGGGCACACAGCTGACTTACCTTGTCCCAGCAGAGAAAACCAAGGTTTTACACACCTCTGGCCCTAAGTAATATTAACAATAATTAACGTTTACTGGCCACCTCATGAATGCAGTGAGCATTTTACATGATTTATCACATCTCCTATAACTAAGATTAGGGTACGCCATAGTATTATGCCCCCTTTGCAGACAAGGAAGCTGACACAGAGTTAAATGACTTCACCAGGGTCACACCCCCAATTGGATGCAGGCGGTCTTGAGTCCCAGCTGTGGAAGCATAAGCTCTCACAGGGCTCACAGCTCCTTGGAGGATGAATCTCACTCATTCATTCATCACCCATCAGTTGAGTGCCATCCTTGTAGACGGATGTGCTAAGTGCTGGGAAAATGGAGACAGTAAGTCATCGTCCTTGGCTGCAAGAGACACACTCCATGTGGGACCAAAGGCAGAGCCCCAACAGTAACTGCCACAGATGGGGAGAGGGGGAGAAGAGGGAGCCCTGTGAGCTGCAGCCCCCAGGGGTGAGTTTTGAGGCGGGGAGTCCAGGGCTTGAGATGCCAGGAGCAAGAGGGGTCCGTCCTGGAGCCTGCGGACACCTGAATGCCGGCTTCTGGCCTGCAGCCCATGAGAGAGTGTGTTTCTGGTGTTTTAAGCCACCGAGCCCATAGCTGTTGGTTACAGCGGCCCTGGGAAACGAAGACAGCCCACCGCATGCTGCCTGCAGGCTCTTTTTCCTTCCCACCACACTGCCATCCTGGAAGGGGCATCTGCCTGCTCGTTTGCTCACTGCTCACTTCCAGGGTTCCTCCTGGACTGCGGGCACCAGACAGCGTGGTCAGACGCCGTATCCAGCACAGAGAGGGTACTTTGTAACTGTTTGTTAAGCCAATGACAGAGGACGGTGGCATAGCAAAGGCGCAAATCCGTCTTCTGACCTTAAGTGAATACGTCTCGTGCTCACATCCACAAGTTACAGAATAGACGGAAGGTCCACGGGCTGTGCTCGGCACCAGGGGCCTGATGGAAACCGCCAGATGGACCTGAGCGCATCGGGCCTTACCCGTGGCCCAGCCACGGGGTAAAATGAAGCACCCGGGATGAAATGGCTCACGGAGCCTGAAGCTGAGCTTCTTGGCCTCAGTACCAGCTGCATTTGGAGCAAGCCCATTCCTCACGGGGGTGGAGGCTGTCCACTCTGTGCCTATACACAAGCCATCCCAGTCTGTCCCCCACTTGGTGCCAGGAGCACAACCTTTGCTCCCCCAGGCCCAGGTGTGACAAGCAGAAATGTCTCCAGACACTGCCACGTGTCCTGGGAGACCAAATCTCTCCAGGCTGAGAACCACCTTCCTAAGGAAGCCACACATGGACTAGTAACTTGGCCTCCCCTGAAATTAAGGAACAAGCACAACCCCGTGTGATAAATGCTGATGGAAATCCACCAGGTACAGTCAGAATGGGGTCCCAGTAAAGGGAGCCCAGGAACATGTGGGCAGGGCAGACAGGGGGCAGGGACAGTGGGGAAGGCACAGCCTTCTGTTGTCACTAACAGGCAGAGGAGGCCTGAAGAGGGAGCCTGGGAATCAGCATTGCAAATCAACAGACGAGTGACACACGCAGAGGTCCCAGTGAGCATGGGGGTCTATGCCCCAACTCTCCACAGGGTGCCTCCCACCCACACCTGGGAGTGGTCACAGTCCAAGGAGTGCACCCAGTGTGGGCTTTCAACCTGGAGAATTTGGGGGGACAAGTATGAGCCAAAGTGGGCAGCGATGATGATGGCATCATCTAGAGTTTACTGAACACCTACTGTGTGCCAAGTGCTGTGCGATCCAATCCAGAGTCCCCCAAGAATAGCAGCCATCACTGCCCAGCCCCCATCTCCAGGACAAATGAGTACAAATACAATAGGGGCTCTGAAAGTCCTCTCTCGGCCCTTCATGGAGAAACCAGGCACAGATTAAGGAAGGCAACAAGAGGCTGTGCCAAGGCCATGAATGAAGTGTGGTTAATAAAACAAATACCAAGTCCCATCCCTCAGCTTCATACAATGTCATGGTTTTCCTGTATTTACAGCAGACCTTTCTGGTTTAGTGAATAAAATAATACAAGACATTGAAAGCCCCATTTCCCCATCCCTGGTTCCGTCTCTCTCCCTCCCTCTCTCCACTCAGGAAACCAGATTCTTAAAGGTGATGAATATCCTTCCCTTTTGTACTTTTGATGATGTATGTGCATCTAAAAACCATATATATCCTCACTTCCTGTGTTATTTTTACACAAATTGTATCAAAATGGACATGTTCTTTTTCACTTTCCCTTCCCTCCCCTCAATATTTCGTTTTTGAGAATTTTTCAGGCTGATACGGGAGATCTGATTCAATCACTTCAACTGCCACGGATTAATTTATTGCATAAATGACCTTATCCAATCCCCTACTGAAGAACATTTAGGTCATTTCTGATTCTAACCAAAACAAACTGCAGGACAAATTCTACTCCCTGTCTTCTGTGTGCATCAGAGGGTTTCTCCGGGGTACGTATATAGGAGTGGGGTTGTGGGATTGTAGGGCATAAATGTTTTAGACGTCACTAGATATTAATAAATTGCTTTCCAAATGGCTGAAACAACTCACCCTTTCAACAGCAGGGCATGAGTTGCTGTTTGCCAGAGTCTTATTGTCTCAAATCTTCAAATAACTGATTATTCCTATACTTTTTAAACAATTCCAGGATATAGAGAAAAATAAAAGTCTCTTGACTGTATTTATGAAGCCAGCATGGCCTGGCACAGAATACCACAGAAAAGGTAGTCAAAGAAGGTTATGCAAAAAGCGTGAATGAAGTGTTAGCAAATAGAAGCAAATAACAAGCCATGACAATGAGCAACTGATTTGCACAATCCAGGAACTGCTCAGTTTAGGAAACCTTAAAAAATACCTTTGCCGTGTTTACCGGACAAAGGAAAAACATACAATAATTTCTTTTCTTACAAATCACAAAAACATGTCATAAAATTTAATGTCCACTTTTGATACTTGACATGAAAATGGTCAACACCTTATAAAGATTTATTGAAATACCCATTTCAATCCAAAAATTACCATGATAATTACTTATACAACAATCAACTTATAAACATGTAGTTGTTGGCAAGATAAAAGAATAAACATTATATGCTTCAGAAGATTGGAGACTGTTGAGAATTAGGCCTTGGGGTTGATTAATGATTGTGCATTGAGTCCCCTATACAGAATTGTATTGTTGTTAACAACCATATGATCAATAAATATGAGAGATGCCCTCTCAAAAAAAAAAAAAGAATAAACATTAAAAATGAGTTTCTTTGCTGAATCTCAAACCCAACTTTTTTTCACAAAACCCTGAGATCAGGGCAAATTTTGAAAGATGAAAGGTCAGCTTGAATGTCAAATAAGTAGAACCAGATTTTCGGTACTCAGACTTGACCCGACCTTGACTACAGTTATTGAGGGGCTTTGGGGAAACCATGTTACCTCTTTGAATCTCTGTGTCTAATATGAGCTGCTTCACAGAGTTGTAGGGATTCAATATATTTTTAAACATTTTTAAGGTCTAAAAATGTTAGACCATCATACACATAGAAAGATGCATGAGGGTGCTCAGAGGCACGAGTATTAGACACTTTCACTATTATCATTGATGGGCTTAAAATAAATTACAGCACCTAGATATATTCGAGTTAAACTTCTTTCAATCTGCTCAATTGCCCTCTCCTACCCCCGTTGCCCCGGTGTCTAGAGTCGCCCTCACATTTGCAAAGATGTTCCGCAACAATTTCAGACGGTCGCTGTTTCGACCTCACTGGCATTCAGTCAGCGCCACGCTGGTCTCCCCTTGGGCTTTGGGTCTGGGCTGCCGGGACGCTGAGCGGCTCTCAGGACCCTGGCCCAGGAAGAGCCTTTGGGGGCTCAAGAATACTGAGAAGTCAGTCCCTACAGCTGCGTACTTTGTGTTTAATGGACCATTGGTCATAGTAACATCTGGATTCCTTAGACGACACCAGGGAAAAACAAAGATCATGTTTAGCTGTCCGGTGTGCTTTAAGGGATGTGGCTTTTATTCCGCATGATCAGGAAGTAATTAGTGGCTTTAACTTGATGCCTTTACCCAGAGTTGGTTCCATGGCTCTCTCCCAGTTTGGGATGGTGGAATTCCTTTTATTAATAAATTTCCATTGCCTACCCAGATCTTCTCTGTCCTTCAGGAATAATCTATCACCAGAGCTGCCTTTTTCACAGAGCCCTGTGATCCTTGGGAAATGGAAATGATCAAATGCTGGAAAACTCATCCAGCAGCCTTATTTCTCTAACGACCCTCATACCAAAGCCTGGTCCCAGCTGCAGCCCGGCAGCCTAGAAGGGAGCAGGAAGGAAGTGAACTTCAAGGACAACGTGGGACAGGAGGGTCTGGCTCACGACCAGGTGGCTGGGTTTGGATTCCATCTCCACTGCATGGCCTCCATCTCCATCCAACACCCACGCACTTACCTGGGAAGGATTGGGTGCCAGAGTGCTGGCCTCGTCACACCGTTTGGGGAGGTCCTCGGGACAGTTCACAGGAAGGGCCTGGCACCGAGCCAGACAGAGCCTCACCCTTATGACTTATTTTGGATGACTGTGGCTGGCACACAGCATTTCTGTTCACCAAGTAAGAAGACACTCAGCAAGCGACCTCCCCTGGGGGTGGCTGTGACGAGGAGGGACACTGCGGCCGGCTGAGAGGGTGACCTGCTCTAGTTCCTATCCAAGTGCCGTCACGTCTGCGCGCATCATGATTACTCGTGCCTCTGAGCACCCTCATGCATCTTTCTATGTGTATGATGGTCTAACATTTTTAGACCTTAAAAATGTTTAAAAATAGAGGTAAAGGGATTGTCCAAGGTTGCACAGGGAACTGTAGGTAAATGTAGGTGTGGAATACATTCCTTCCAGCAGGTGCCACAAGTACAGATGCCGTGGGCGGGACTCCCCATCCCCACACAGGTCTTCCTCTCCCCATGTGCGGGCACACACACATGCACACACGCAAATGCTTAGCACACAAAGGGTGTAAAACCGGCAGCACTGATTCCATTGCTGACACAATGACACGCCATTCTTAACAGGGCAGCGTCACATGACGGACCCCCGCAGTGCCTTCTGTGGGACGCAGACCGAGCAGCACGCCCGGGGCACCTGTGCGGCCAGCCCGCCCCTGCTGGAGAGCCGCTGGGGGTGGCTGTGAGGACGCGATGGCACCCACGTGCCCCGGGAGCTCCTGGAGTGGGGCCGGGGGTGCAGCACAAGCTCCATTAGCCACTGTTATCATCATTATTAATATTAATTGGGTTTTTACTTATTCACAAACTGAAATATGTCAAACTCTTCCCATCTCACCCTTTGGAAAATGCATGTTTCTTTTTTAGCCAAGAATAAATGCTTTCACTCTATGTATTTAGAAAACCCAGCCATAACCTATTTCTGGCTTTGCACCAAGAGCGAAGCCGGCTCTGCCTAAGAGCCCCCCAAGACCTGCCCTGTATGAAGCCCCTGCCCTCAGCAGGCCACCAGCAGGTAACACAGCCAATGAGAAACTCCACATTCCTCAAGTGAATTCTCTCAATCTTCTCCATATAGAAAAGTTTATTTTTTTTAACTGAAGCTCATTAGTTTAAAACCCCTAAGTGTGATTTTGCACATTTCCCTGGCATCCTATTTGCAATCAGGAAAAATATAATTTTCCTTCTCGAGGAGAGTCAAGTTCCATGTGCCTGACTTCCCCAGTAACGTAGGCTCGGCCCTATAATTAATATCGGCGCCATCCATGGCCTCATAATCAAACATGAGATGCACGAGGCTGGGGGGAACTCATAGGAAGGCAGGAGCTGAATCACCAGGCTGGTTTCCGCCGCCCATTTCCTGGGTGCCCACCAGAGGGAGGGGGGCCTCCTAGGGAACAGGAGTGGGTCTGGAGCGAGCTGCAGGTCGCCTGTGCCCACCTGATCATTTATTTCCTGTGATGGCCTATTTTCCAAGGTGCTTCACGGAGCATTAGGCAGGCAGCTCCTGCTAACGGCTGCAGAGTCCCTGTCCACAGGCGAACATGCACATGGCCAGCCGAAGATGCAGCCACTCCATCACGCAGGCCCGGCGAAGGCAGACGGGAATGGAGGATTTGTCCTCTGTCCTTGCCTGCTGCCCAGCGTGAACACTGGTTCCCAGAAGTGCGCATGCAGGAAAAGTCCAGAGGAAACCCCAGTGCCGCTCCATGGGAACAGTGCCCCCCCAGGCGCCTCACACCATGGCCTCTGGTGGCACAGTTCTCACCCCCCCACCCCCCGCCCCCGCCCCCTCCCTGCCCTGGTGCTCCCCCAGCATCCCTCTGCCCCCTCCTCTCCTGGGACTCCTCAGTACGTTGGAGCAGCATGACTGGCTGGGCCAAAAGGACCGTGAACAGAAGTGGCACATGGGCCTTCTGGCTGTTCGAAGCCAAGTGCCTCATTTTCTCTTGACTTCTCTTCTTTGGCAAACCTTGCAGGCCACATAGCCCGGATGGTGGGGCTGCCAGGGGGCAGAAGCCCCTTTAACTGGAGAGTGGAAAGCAGAGGTCCCCACCTATCCCCCCTGAGTGAAGCATGCGGTCAAGAAACAAACCCCCCTGGGACAAGCCCCTGAGCTCTTCACGGGCATCTGCTGCTGCAGCCGGTATTGGTCACTGACCAAAGTTAGCACCTACTATGTCCCAGGCCCTGGATGGACCACTCAGTAGCATAGAAGAGACAGGAAAAGCAAACAGAAATACATATTAAGAAGCATGATTAATTCTATGAAGGACATGAACAGCATGATGTCATGGACAATAATAGCAGCCACCTCCCTATGTTTTTTGCTCAAAGAAGGCCTTTCTGAAGAATGGTATTTAAGGTGAGATTATGAGTTTCAAGAAACAAGCCATGCTGAGCATGGGGAAGAAGGCAGGACACTGCAGGTGGTGGGGCCAGCTTAGGCAAAGGCCCTGTGGTAGAAGAGAGTTGAGAACCCTTTAAGGAACAGAAAGCAAGCCAGGGAGGGTGCAAATTGGTACATGAGTGGACCAGTCAGGCAGAGGGGACAGGAAGGGACAGATCCCTGGGACTCTGATTTTCTTTTTCATAGTGCAACAGAAACCCACTGGAGGATTTCAAGCAAGAAAGAGACATGATCTGATTGATTTTTTTAAAAGATCACCTAGGCTGCTGTGAGGACAAAAGGCTGCCTAGAGACAAGAACCAGTAGGGAAATGACAGAGAACCCATGGCTGTCACCCTGGTGGGAGACAAAAGTGGTTCCAGGCAGTGGCTGGGGACAAAGGAAAAGAAACAGCCCTGAGAATCCTGTCGCCATGAATTGCTCACGTGCCCCCAGTTCTGGAGACATTTCTACCCTGCTGCCCCAGCCGCAAGTCTGCAGTCCCACCTGACCAACGCCCCAGAGCCGAGGCCCCAGGCCCTGCCAGCGGCAGCTTGTGGCTTCTGGCCTCATTCCCCAAGAGCCAATATATGCATCCATCAGAGGACACTGACGTCTGAACCCAGAGGAAAAACTCGAGGCCCCGTGGTCCAAGCCACACCTTTGGAGAGTCAGACCCGAGCATGACCTGCCCGCCAGCACTACCGTTTCCATCTGCATCTTTCCGTTCCTTTTGCTTGAATATCGGCAAATGGCCTGTTGCATTTACTCTTCTTTCTTTCTCTGCTTGGGACATGGGCTTGGCTTCATGAGAAAGCGATCCTTAAACATGATGCTGCCTCAGCACTACCTGTGAACGCTGCTTAAACCGCAGGCTCCGGGCCCCCCCTGCAAGCCCACCAAACCAGACTGGATCCGGAAGTCCCCGCAGCTCCTGTCTCTAAATGAGCAGCAGCCACTTTAGAAACCACTGCACTGGAGTGTAGACGTGCAAGGACACTCTCTTTCCCTTTCCCCTGACTGTGCTGAGGGCGGTGGGACCTGACACGCACCCCCAGAGCCAGTCCCCACAGGAGCCCTCACTGCAGACGCTCTGGGGTCTCTGGGTCACCTGCACTTCTGACCAGCTGGCTGTAGATATTGGGGCCCCACAATCCCCCGTGTGTGATGATTTGCCAGAGGGACTCACAGAGCCCAGGAAACTGGTACTCACAATTACAGCGCTCCTGCAAAGCATATGCAAGTGAGGACCAGCCGGAGGAGATGCTTAGGGCCAGGCAGGAGGGTCCCAAGCGTGGAGCTCCCGAGCCCTCCCCTGGTGCAATCAGGCTGTGTCTCCGGCGAGCGCAGCAGCACGGAGCACCGACAGGAAGCTCAACTTCACCTCAGTGTCCGCAGTTGTCAACACAGGCACAAACCAGTGAACTGCTGACCACACAGCCCTCCCCTCCCAGGAGGTCTGGCCCCAGCCCTCTAACGCACAGCAGTCTAACCACCAGCGTCACCCCATCTTGAGTTGTCCCCTGAGCATGTGGTCCCAGGATGCCACCATGAGTAATAAACATACCATCTCCCAGGAAATCCCAAGAATTTAGAGGTTTCCTCCCAGAAACCAGGACCAAAGGCCAGGCTAATCCTTTATCCTGTTCTGGAGATATTTGTACTGGACTAATGCTGGTCACTGAAGGGCAGCCATGAATGGATTCTGAACCCCAACACTATCAACTGGGAATGGCCCCCAGGCACCTGAGGTCCCTGCGTCCATATCAGTGGCCCAAGATGCCAGGAGCAAAACAGAGACAAGAATGTGTCTGGCCGCTTATCATGGGGTGTTGGTTGCTATGGAGAGGAAGGAAGTCAAATTGGGAGAGGATTTGGAGAACATTCTGGAAGGAGCCAACAGCAGGTCTCTGTGTTTCTGGGAGGGCCAGGGTGCCCGGACGCTGTCCTACATTCCCGCAGGCCGGGCCAGGCTGTGTGGTCTCCATGTTGCTCCAGCTCAGAGCTGGGGCAATGCAGGACTGGTGTGTCCGACAGAGGCAACCACATCTACCCGCGAGCCTCAAGCCCCGTGAGCCCAGGGAGGGGTCTCCTGGCAACTGCAGGCCCTCACCCCAGCCCAGCTCCACTGCTCTGGGCTTTAAATGTGCAAATGAAGGAGAGGGGATAAAATCTGGGTCTTCATGGCCCAGAGCCAGGTTCCAGCAATTAAACTGCTTCCCCAGAGGGCCTTGTCTCCCAGCCCTGTGGGGAGAGGTGGTTTCGCAGATGGGCCCAAGAGCCCTGGGTGAGTTAGCTCTGAAGCAGGGGTCCTGCGCGCCCCCTGCAGAAGGCCTGGCCTGCGTGCCTCAGGTTCAGAGCGCACCCTGCCTCTAGGCCTTTCGAAGTCACTCCAGTTTTTCTCAGAGGAACCGCAGTGCTCCTGCCTGAGAAGCTGCCAGCGCCAGAGAGCCTTCAGCATTCAGAGCAGCTACTTGGGCCAGAAAACACGGAAAAGGGGGAATTCTTTGTAGGACCAGTGGATTCCAGATATAGCCACTCTGCAGCCACTGCCACCACTTTAAAATGAATTTCCAGTTGACAAAAGCCACCAGATCATAGAGAGCTGGGCACAGAGATGGCTGGTCAGCAAGTTCCAGACCGTCTAACTCAGCAGTTCCAAGTCTTCCAAGGAAGTCCGGCTCCTCCTTCCATCCCCCGTCCTCAGAATCCGGGGCCTAGACCTCCCCAATTCCCCGCCGGTGGCAGGCCCCGGTTCCCACTCCGCCTCCAGGCACCTGGTTAAGTAAATTAAATTAACCTGTTCGAGTGCATTTGCGGCTTTCAGGTTTTCCTGGTTGGCCTGACCTTCATGAACACCTCCAAAGTAAGATTCCTATTAGGGAAAATGACTTCAGAGTTTTTAACTTGTTCCTGCCCTCAAGTGCCATAGTTTTAATTAACAGTATCACCAAGTGGCTCTTCCTGGCAGACATAGGGAGGAAGGAGCTGAGCAGCGTCTCTCTGCGTGAATCTGCCAGCAGAGAAACTCCATCTCAGGGTAGAGCCTAGAAAATGAGCTTTCAGGCCGCAAGCACATTCAGGTGGGATCCAGGGGCATTTCGGCTGCCAGGTGCAGCGGGTAGTCCAGTCCAGGCCACGGTGGGCAGGCAGGGCCCAGGCAATCACCAGTGTGCTACAGGAAAGGCTGCAGTGGAATCTGGGAGAAGCTCCTGTGCAGGCCAGGCAGCCCTTTGGCACAACAGGCCCCCCAGGCACCCAGCTCGAGTGCCAGCCTTGAGAAGATCAGTCACCTGTGGGTCTGATTCCTTACAAGCTCCGCTCACCCCACACCCGGCCCCATGAGAGGCAGAGCTGTGCATCTGGCTTGGCAAAGGCCACGGTCAGGCCCAGCCTCTCACTGCCGTGGGGCTGCAGCTGGGCAGCTGGCTCCACCAGCGGGGTTGCTGGGGGGCACTTGTTTTTCTCGTCAACAACAAAAGAGGGCAGGGATTCATCATGTCGGCCTCAGTCTTCTTCGTGATTCTCGGCCCGTTTCACCTGGCCAAGTCACAGAAGGATGACCCCCACCAGTATGTGGATCACGTAGAATGTAGGCACCCCTCATTTTCCATATATTAGCAATTCCTGGAAACACTTTGGAGAGCAAACTTTCAGACACCACATGCATACGTCCCATTACCTGACATGAAAAAGACAATAACACATTCCCAGACCGTCCAAAACACCCCCAACCAATGTTCCAAATACCAGCAAACCATTTCTAAACTCCTGTCTAACAATGCCTAAGGATTTTGGCTTAATGCGCACACGTAAAATACCTACTTTCTAATTAGTCCACACTGAATGAATTCACGGAGGGGAACGTTTACGTGCTGTATTTAAGGCACTGCGCTGAATCAAATTCAAGTTTGTCTTCTTTCCACACTTAGAAGCAGCAAATACAACCGCTCCAGCAAAGAAACAGCTTCAAGGTAGCATCTAAGTTAGACCCAGGCTGGGAGTGTCTCAGTCTCCTGCAGAAGCAGACGGGCGCTGTGGAGGGCTAACTCCCAGGAAGGGGCAGGAGGGGAGGGAGGGTCAGCCCCACCGGAACAGCCAGGACCACGTGGCCCCCTCACACCAGCCTGCGCCACACTGTGGGCTCCGTGGCAAGTCCATGCAGATGTTATGGGGACTGTTTTATTCTGTCAATGAATCTGGCTGAAATTTTGACAGGCCACTAAGGCAAATATTCGGGTTGTGGAAATTGGGGTAGCAAGACGGTAGGTACCGGGTCTCGACCCCCACAGCTGATTAGGCCATAGCCACGGGTAACAGGGTGGTGTCTGTGCTCACGGTAAGGTGTCCTGCCTCCCTTTTGCCCCTCCCTGATAAAGAAAATGTCCTTTCCCATTTGGCATGACCATCCCGTCCCCATCCCAGCCCCAGGCTGATGTGACAACATCAGTAGATGGCAAGACAGGAGGACGATGTGGGCAGCACACAGACGTAGCCCACGAGGCTCAGCTGTGGGGCTGGGAAAAGAGCAAGATTCAGAAAAGCCACGGGCAAGAGAACGGGAGTGGGAGTCCAAGGCCCAGAGAGATGACCACGGTCCTCCTTAAAGCTCCCTGGAGCGTCGCTGCCATCCCAGGCACCTTGAGTGTCGGTGGCTGGACGGGGCTACTCTGAAGGAGGCACTCGGCGGTGGGGGCAGGTGCGGCCCAGACACACGCTCAGGCTATGTCCGAATTCATGTTCTGTGCAAGGTGTTCACTTTTAGAGTGCCTCCTGGGCCCCCCGGGGACCTCCTGGGCGAGGGGGCCATGAACCCAAGGAGGTGAGCACCGCCATGGGCCTGTCACCGCACCTGGTCACCTGTGCCCCACTGCGCTCTGCCTGAGGCCAAGGCAAGTTCCCGACGTGCACACGCTCACCAGCAGCTTCATCCCCAGCACAACCCCCGTCTGATGGCTGCCTCCCAGGACTGCGCAGGGGTGCCCGCTGGTGGCGTTCCCAGGCCCCACCTGCCTGCTGCTCTTACCCTCAGCTCACCGCACGGGTTTCTATCTGAGCAGAGGCCGCCAGGAGCGTCCGGCTGCTTCCCTGGCCATGTCAAGGGACTGCAGGCAGACAGAGAGAAGCTCCACCAGCTATGACTCCGTGGCAGGAGCAAGAGCCGAGGCAAGGAAGTGAAATCCTCTCTCACTTAGCATCTGAATAAGGACTTGAATTTCAGTCTGTGAGGAATTGTCAGTTTAACTGTTTTCTCAGATGTGAAAATCAGGTCTTGGTTTTCAAGCCCCGCCCCCCACCCTAGGGGGAACGGTGATAAGCTGGAGGTGGGAGGTCGGAGGCCCCTCGGGGGGCTCCACTGGGCCTCAGCTTCCCCCCCTGAGGCCCTGCGAAACAGCGTGCCGGGCCTGTCTAGGCGGGCGGCTGGCAGGAGCCAGGTGAAGAGGCCAGAGACGGGCAGCTGCCCAGGGGGCCCACACCTACCAGGGAGATGATGTCACAAGGCACAGCCAGGAGGCCTGAAGACATTTCCAGCTGCTCTGGGCAACCTGCTCCACCTGGCGGAGGGGCCGCCGGTAACAGGGGCTGGAAGCTCAAGCCAAATGCACAGTGATGGGCCGGCAGCGCGCAGGTGGAAGCGTATGACAGGACTGCACTCGTCCCTCGGGCAATCCCACATTCCTTACCTGCCCTGCCTAGGTGACCAGGGCCCTGGCCCCCGCCACGTGCGTGCGCAGCCACACTGGCCACCTTCCGTGGTTTGCCCCGGCTCCCCCCCTGCCTGGAATGCCCTTCCAGCTCCCCGGGCAGGTGGCTCCTTCTGGTCAGTCTGGCCTCAGCTCTCCCTGAGCCCGCGAATCCCATCCACCACCCTCTCCAAACCCCCCGTCCGTCCTTTTTCCTTGCCCTGGACACGCCCCGTTTTACCTTGTTTGACTCCTTACCAGTTACTTTCTTTCTCACCCACTGGAGGGGAGCTCCTCGGCAGCCGTGGGCCTGGTGGGCGCTGTTGGTGTTGCATCCCTGGAGCCCAGAGGAGGACCAGGCGCAGCTGGCACTCGGTAAATACTTCCTGAATGACTGAATAACCACACCCCCCGGAACTGGCCTGTGGAGTTACTGTCAGGAACCCCCTTTAATGACAGAGACGCTGTGACCACTTCCACGCCTGGGCCCTGGCCAGGAATGTCTCTGCAGTCAGGGGCCAGTGAGAGGCAGCAGGTCCTCTGCACGGGGCCAGATTGTGGTAACAGGTGGGCATCAGCACCTGCTGGGAGCAGCCGGGAGCCCCTGGGCCCTCTGTGCCGGCCACCAAGCCAGTGCTGAGCTTGTTTAGGGCCCTGCTTAGAATGAAGGACGGCTCGTTCACTGGAGATCTCTCAACACAACCTCCAAAAACCACGGGATTTTCAGAGGCAGCTGCCGCCCGCCAGGCAGGCCGGGCACAGGCTCCCGTTCCTGGCTTGCTTCTGCCATCTGCTGGCCACTCATTGAAATACAGCAGAGAAGAGGGGTTTGTTTTCCAGTCTGATGGATACTTTTGTTTGCTTCTGGGAAGAATTCATTGCCCACTTTATTTCTAGAACTCTTGGCAAGAGCTGTCAGGCTGACCCACCCCTTGAGCAGCATAGACTAGGTTCCAGGGTAGGTTGGGAAAAGATGCCCCACGTGGATAAAATGAAGGTTCTTGGGGCCAGGATTCTCACCTGGCCCTGCTTGGCTAGCTCACTACACACTTGTGGGCAGTGCGTCGTTATTGACTCTATGTAAAGAGCCCCGCCCAGCGCTCTAGGCGACACAGTGACACAATTGCAAGGCTGCAGGAGAGCAGCGCCGAGGACAGAGGCCCAGAGGCAGAGACTGGCTTGCTGCGTGCAGACTCGCTCTGAGTGAATGGTGTTTTGGTGACTGACCTGTCACTGTGGGAATAAAGTTGGATATAAACCCTTTCACCCCAAGAATGTTCTACTGTCATTTCTTTGGTCACATTGAATTCATAGTGAACTTGCCTGGAGCTGAAACCCATTGGCAAGACACCCTAGAATCTTACAAATTTTTGCACTTTATATATAAAACTCTGTTAACAATGTCAAACCTATGAGTAAAGGGCATCATTTGCAGCTGAGGCTATTAAGGCCCAGAGAGGTTAAGTAGGTTGCCCAAAGTCACACTGCACAGGTGGTGGAGCCGAGATCTGAACCCAAGTGGTAAGGCACCTGAGTGCACATTTGACCAAGAAATATGCAGATGGCCCAGGTGTCCCAAAATCTGCTTGGGGTGAATGCACACTCCTGCCTAAGGGGCGCCACCAGAGCAATGGAAAAAGTGACATGTGGGAAGAAGGGAGGATGGGGGAGAGGAAGCCTGCAGCTTATCTACACGGAGGCCTAAAGAAGCCTCCATCTTCTGATCTGGAAAATGGGAGCACTGGGCTACATGACTTCAAGTTTCCATCAGGGCTTCCTGGACAGGACAGAGAACATAATGGCTAAGCACAGGTTCTTTTTCCAGACAGATCCGTGGTAAAGACCAGATGCTTCCACTCATTAGCTCTGTGAACAGGAGAGAAGCTGTTTATAAGCCCCAGTGTCTCTTCTACCTGTTGAAGACAAAATGAGGTCAAATGCAAAGCTTTTAGCACTGATGGCACAGAGTAAGTACTTAGTAAATGTTACCTATGATTATAACTATATTAAAGACTAAGAGAAATTCTACAGGAAAGAACCCTGCTCAACTTTAGCTCAACCTTTGCCCAACCTAGCTGCCTGCAGAGCCACTGAGGGGTCCTGGGAGCTCCCTCACTCCATAGAGTCCATTTGCCCTCATCATATTCAAACGGCCTCCTTGGAGAGATGAGAGCCACGGGCCCCACGGAAAGCAGAACCGGGGTGGGAGGCAGGCTCCCCGCAATCTGCTCTTGCCTCAACACGTCTCTCTACCAAAAAAGCATTTCTCACAACCGATAAACAGAAGAATTAGGAGCCATTCCCCTAGGCTTCCAAGACCAAATATTTCACATTTGGATTCTACGGTGTTTATTTGTCAACCTTACAGACCAGAGGCAATTAAGAGCCCAAGACTAGGAAGACTGTTCTTAATAATTCCGTCATTATTCTCAATTTTCAGCATCACTACACATGAAAAACCCATTTCCAGTTTCTTTAAAGGTGTTAAATGGCTTTAGCACTGTGTCGTGAAAGTGTACCATCACCTAAACAGCTGCAAAACAAGCTTCAATTTCTAGGCCCTACGCGGTGGTAACAACAGGGCTTGGCCTGACCCACTGGGGCGATGCCCTTTCTCTAAGTGTTTTATCCCCAGGACAGGAGACTTGGACCACTGCAGATTTCCGGGCACACTCCGTGTTGCCAGATGTTGCCATCC
Source organism: Manis javanica (assembly GCF_040802235.1). Lineage (NCBI taxonomy): Eukaryota > Metazoa > Chordata > Mammalia > Pholidota > Manidae > Manis > Manis javanica. Next base: position 3,005,936 of record NC_133160.1, read on the forward strand.
GCCAGGATTTCACAAGGCCCAGGGCACACAGGCTCAGCCAGGCTAATCCTCTGCAGGAAGTTAAGAGGAAACCATGTTTTCCTGTGGGGTCCACACCCCGGAAACCAATGGAGAAACCTGGTGACCAGCTTCTCTGTCTGTGAGCAGAGTTGAGAAGAGGGAAGTGAGTAGGCATCGGAGGTGGCACCTGCCAAGACAGCCCCGTCGGGAAGGCAAGTTCCAGGGTGCCGGGACGCAGAGGCCACTGTGGGGAGCAGCTCCTTTTCAGGGTATCGAAGCCCTCGGAACCAGAAACCAGAACTCCTGTGAGAGATAACAAGGTCTGAATGTAGACGGTAGGAGGCCTCTGACCTTAACAACAATGGTGGTACCACCAGCAGGCGCTGTGTACGTATCACACACTGCATGCCAGCTGCCCTCTTGCACTTTGCATGGGTAACTCTCTTCTCCTCCAAAGGCCCCTGGGAGGTACACCCTATTAGCATCAACCCCACTTTACCAATGAGAAAGCAGAGACCTGGCGATACTGGCGACTTGCCAAGGCAATATAGTGAGGACATGGTCCTGTGGATGGTGTAGGCAGCAGGACAAACAGGGTCACTGTCCCTTGGTCACTTACACTCTGCCGGGAGGCACAGAAGCTAAATGGATAAATAACAGGTGTCTCTGTCCCGTGCCGTCAAACAGAAGTGTATCGCTTTGAGGTGAGAACACTGTGCCCTCCTCCAGTTGGTGGGGCAGGGAGCGGTCGGGAAGCCTTTGCACTGTCACACGATGTCATACATCACATTGGGGCCCCAAACCTGCCCCCAAAGCCACATGGGGGGATGGGGAGGAGAGGCTGGAAGCCCACAGGTGTGGGTGGGAATCCTCCCTGACACACACTTCAACCGGAGCAGCTCAGCTGGTGCTCGTGTGCGTGTATGTCTTATGCCTAATATTCTACTTAGTTAAAGGATCTCCAAGCTCCCCCCCAGCACCAACATTTCATGATTCAGTACATAGTGTGGCAATCAGCATGAAATCACTTGTCAATAAATGTTCATCAAGATGTAGTGATGAGACAGAGATGGGATAAGACATTTTGGGAGATACAGTCAGCCCTACCCACTCCTGAATTCAGAGAAAATCAGGAACCCAAACCTCACTGGCATGGGATGAGCAAGGGCACTCCCCATACTGGACTGACTCCCCGCGGGCGCAGGCGCTGACGGCTCAGAGGAGATGGGATCCAGCCGTTCTTTCTGAAGCAAATTGAAATATTGCTCCTAATTTTTCTGACTACAGAGATAATATACCTCAGGGCATAAAATTCAGGAATTGTAGAAGCATATAAAGAAGAAATCTAGCCACTGAGCAGTAACCACTACCAATATTTTACTATTTTTCTTTCTAGTCATTTATCTATGCTCATACACATATTTTATATTTTCACAAAACTGGAATAATGTAAAAAATTGTACTCTGATCTTCCCTTACAATTTTATTGTTAGTATTTTATCATAGTAAAATATTTTCATACTTTAATGATAGCATAGTATTCCATTTGCCTGGATCTACTATAATGAATCCTCTATTGTTGGGTTTAAGTTTCTAACAATTTTTCATGTATACAGTTTGGCTGGGAGGATGGGGGTAGTTCACCAATGGCAGGCTAGGGTCCTTGAATCAATCCTCTCACTTAAAAAAGAAGAACATCTGTAAACTACCATTTGATCAATAAATATGAGAGGTGCCCTCTCAAAAAAAAATAAGTAAGAACATCTGGGCAAAGTTTTAAAAATCTCTGTTCGAAGGCATCAAGGAACAAAGCAGACTATGTGGGTCCAAAATCTGGGAGAAAAGGGGACTTGTGAGACAGGAAACCCGGAATCCGGTACCTCGTTTCCCCTTGAGGCAATTGCCAATCCCAGAAACAGTGGCTGAAGGGCTGAGAAGCCGAACAGAGTTTACAACATTCTCATAAGGCCAGGGGACAAAAACTAGAATCCAAGGACTGCCAAATAGGAGGGTTGTCGATAAATAGTTCAAAATTTGGCTTGGAATTTGCATAAGTTTTGCCTTAGGGGTCAAGGCTGACTGGACAATGGTCATCTCCAAGAGAGATTAAAGTCAGCTTCAAGTTATATGAAACCATAATGTGTAAAGACAGAGGCCCCTGGGATAGCTCCTCGCCAAAAACAAAACAAAATCTTCCCTGGAGGAAGAGACCATCATTCAGCAAAGCCTTGAATGACATCAGGAATTTTTCATTTAACCAATGTCCCACACTTATTCAAAAGTAACCAGGTATTTGAGAGGCCAAAATATGACCAAAAATAAAAGGGAGAACAGACAATAGAGACAAATCTTCAGGAGATTCAAACTATGAAGTTACCAGATACAGATCTTACAGTAGTAAGAGCAATATCTTGACATAATTAAAAGACAAGAATAGTCACTTTGGCACAGAACTGGAAACTATACAAAAGGAAGCACAGAAGAGTCAGGGATGGGGAAAGATGCTCCAGGTCTGTCTTTGTCATGGCAACCAAAGAGAGCCCATGTCGGGCAGTACGGCTACTGGACAGCAGCCCCTTCATCAGACCATGTCTCCAGCCTTCTTTGTAGAGTCTTTCTGCACACACATGTTGGGCTCACTCCATGAGCTAGAAATAAACTTTGTGCGAAGCCACTAAGATTTACAGTTAATGTAGCCCTACAGCATGGCCAAGCATCAGTCTGACTAAAAAGATAGAATGACACGGAAAAATAGACATGAAAGCTCGCACACTTGAGGTTAATAGGGAATCCAGCATGAGGCTGTATCCTGAATTTTTTGTCACACCACAGAGCAAACATTGCCAAGGTGTCTGGTCCAGCGTCTTGAATGCACTAAGAGCTTGTTTGGTAGCGGCTCATTTGTTGAGCCTGTTCGGAGCTCAGTCATGCAGAGGGGGTTGTGGAAAAGGAATGTGACGGGACCCTGCCCTCAGGATTCCCACCTCTCAGATGGAAAGCAGACAAATGTACCAGAAAGAGATCAAGGCTGGGAGTACACTCAGGTGGTCCAACCATGGGTTCGGGGACATGAGAGGCAGAGTAGGTGAGCTGGAGCTGGAGAAGTTGGGGTGCTGGGGTACCTAACTTTAGACAGGCCTGGAGTAGTTGGATAGAGCAGAGCTATTCCAGGACCACATTTTTCCCACAGGATGGAATTTGGGCCATGGAGAGATGATTCTTTCAATTTTATAGGCAGTTACCGTGCCTTCTCCCCTCGGGCTGCAGCAGACCCTTTGTTCAGACACCTCAGCTCCTTTGCTGGCTGACGTCTTCCTACCTGCTCTGCGTTCCCCCACTTACACACTCCCCGGGAAGAAGCCCTCCCTGAACTAGGGTCACCTTTCTGCCTCCTCCTATAGTTCCCTAAAGCCTCAGAGGCACAGCCCTGACACACTATATGGTTCCTGGTCCACCTACTCCCCTTACACATAAGCTCCCTGCAGGCAAAGTCCTTGTCCTTCACTTGGAAGTTCTCACTAAGGGAATGGATGGATGGATGGATGGATGGATGGATGGATGGATGGATGGATGGTGGATGGATGGGTGGATGGATGGATGGTGGATGGATGGATGGGTGGATGGATGGATGGATGAATGGATGGTGGATGGATGGATGGATGAATGGATGGTGGATGGATGGATGGATGGATGGATGGATGGATGGATGGATGGTGGATGGATGGATGGTGGATGGATGGATGGATGGATGGATGGATGGATGGATGAATGAATGGATGGATAGTGGATGGATGGATGGATGGATGGTGGATGGATAAACAAACAACCTAACAAATAAGGAGCAAATGGACTGAACTTGCAGGGCCTTTTGGCCAAACCCTGCAGCTGCCTTCTAGAGCAATTTCTGTCTCTTAGCCAGTTGACCCATCACTCATCCTGTTCTTTCAGAAGAAGTGTGCAGAAAACAGGGGCTTGTTTGTGCTGGCTCAGTGCATTTGCATTTAGGATCACAGAGTTTACTCAGTTAAGAAATGGAGTGGAAAGGACGCACCTCTATTTGGCAGACAAAACCAAGCAGGGCGATGGGAGGGTGTCCAGGGCAGCCTATTCCTGCTCTTAAAGAAATAGCCAGTCTCCCCACTCTCCTTGTTCATCCCTCAGTCTTGTCTGAGAGCCTGAGATGATGTGACCAGCCAGGGCACCTTTCAGGAGCCTGTGGCAGAGAGGATGAGCCTGCAGAATCCCTCCCTGAAGCTGAGACTTCCTCCTACGGGCGTGGGACAGAAGGCAGCCCACCTGGCATTGAGCAGGCACACAGGAGGTGCTGTAGGTAACTTCTGCAGGCCTGAGAGCTAGTTTGGGCTTCCCTACCTTTGATGAAAGCACCTGGATTTCCTTTGGGGAATAACCCCTCCTCTGCGTGAGGCCTCGCTGGGGCCATGCAAACAAGAAGTGCAACCTGCCTAGGGGTCAAGTGTGGGACCTGCCCATGTGACTGTTGTTCCAGGTCCCCACCCTTGACAGACAGACCCTAGGGGGAAAGCAAAGACTGGAACCCATTCATTCTTGCAGCAATGCCCTGAGGCCTTGCACCCCTGGGCTGCTGCCTTCTGGTTCTCTTGGTCCATTTCTCCAGCCCCTGTGCTCCGCAGGCCCCTCCAGTAAGCTTCCTCTCTGTGCTGTCGGTCAGTCACGTCTGAGCTAGTCCTCAAGGACCCCACAATGGGTCGCTGAAACGGAACGAGTGATGTTTGGGGACGGCTAATGCGTGCGTGTCAGAGGACACCAGGCTGTCCGTCTGGAGCCCTGCTCTTGTTCCCCGCAGGGTGAGTTGAGCAAGTCTCTGAAACTCACGGGGCCTCAATGGCCCCTCGGAGGGATGTCGGGTCACACCAGCTCTGGACCAGAATCCCCGCTCCTGAACATCCTCACCGGGCAACCTCTTTGAGGCTCTGTTTTTTAACCTTTGAGGTTCTGTGTCAACTTGAGGGGTAGACAGAGTAAGGGAGGTAAGTCAGCCCCAGGGCACCGGCCTCTGAGCACTGGGTAGGAGTCACTTTCCGTTCTCAAAATGCCTCTGTGCCTCTGGTGACATGAATGAGAAGCCTCACGTCCGCGCTCGTGTCTCCAGCACATTTCCAACACTGGCTACGTTCTTGTGATAGTGAAGAGAGTGCATGCCTCAGCTCAGAGCCGTCCGCAGGCAACATCGTCAACCAGCATTCAGTTATATATTATATATATATATATATATTTAAATAGACCTTTATTTTTTTAGAGAAGTTATAAATTCAGAGAAAAATTGAGCAGAAGGTACAGAGATTTCCTGTGTACCCCTGCCCCACTTCCACAGCCCTCCCATTATCAACACCTCCGCCAGATGGTACATTTGTTCAGCTGATGAACCTACAGTGACACATCATTATCTCCCGACATCCGTATCACAACTCACTCTTGCTGTTGTACTCCAAGTTTGGACAAGTGTATAATGTCATGTACCCATCATTACAGTCTCATCTGGAGCAGTTTCACTGGCCTAAGAGTCCTCTGTTTTCTACCTAGTCATCCCTCCCTCCCTCTAACATCTGGCAACCATGGATCCTTTTACTGTCTCTGAAGTTGCCTTTTGTAGAACATGATAGAGTTGGAATCTCATGGCACGTAGCCTTCTTGGAGGACTTCTTTCACTTAGTGATACACACTAAAGTTTCCACCATGTCTATTCATGGCTCAAAAGTCCATTTTTTTAGTGCTGAATGATATTCCACTGTCTGGATGGGTCCATTTCCTTACCCATCACCTACTGACAGACATCTTGGTTGCATCCAGGTTTAGGGAATTATGAATAAAGCTGCTATAAACACTTGTGTGCACGTGTTTTCAAGTCCTTTGAGCTGTATTGCTGGGTCTTATGGCAGGAGTGTGTTTAGTTTTGGAAGAAATCACACGTTCTTCCGTGTCGTATTCCCACCAACAATGAAGGGAGCTGCTACTGCCCCACATCCCCCACGTCTGGTGCTGCCAGGGTTCCAGAATCCAGCCACTCTCAGAGGTGTGCAGTGGGGTCTCGCAGACAGCGCAGAGTTGCTCAGGTCTCTTGGTCCACAGTGACAGTCTCTGTGACTTTACACCACTGGCATTCAAAGCACCTGCTGGTGGCCGTGGGCCGCTGGCTGCCAGGCTGTCACCACCTCCTATCTGTAGCCCTGGGTCTCCGCTCCTGTTTTCAGCTCCCACTCTTTCCGCCCTTTGCTGATTTAATTGAGCATTTTATATGATTCCATTTTCTCTCCTTTCTTAAACCCTGAGTTATGCTTTTCTTGTTTTACTGTTTTCAGTAATGGCCCTGGAGTTTGCAATATGCACTTACAACCAATCCACATTCACTTCCATGAACACCACACTGCTTCCTGGGTAGTACATGTACCTGATAATCACAGGATAACCCGCACCCCTCCCTCCTGCCCTTGTGTCATTTCACTTACACATGCGGACACACACACACATAATTGAATACCGTGCTGACTTTATTGTTTTGAACAAACTGTTATCTGTTAGATCGGTTAAGTATAGGAAAAATGAAGGCTTCTATTTTGCCTTCACTTCCTGCTTCTTTGATATTCTTTACTTTATGTAGATCTGAGGTTCTGGCCACACTGTTTTCCTTCTCTCGAAAGAACTTCCTTTAACACCTCTTGCAAGGCAGGTCTACAGGCGGCAGATTCCCTCAATTCTTGTTTCACTGGCAAAGTCTTCTTTTCTCCTTCACTTTTGAAAGATAACTTCACAGGGAACAGAAGGCGAGGTTGGTGGGGAGTTTTCTCTTGACACTTCAAGTATTTCACTGCATTCTCTTTCCGGCATAGTTTTTGTGAAGAAGTTGGATGGAATTCTTACCTTTGTTCCTTTGGCTTCTCTCCAGACTTTTCCCTTAACTTTGATTTTCTGTCATTTAAAAATGATATGCCTCGATGTACTTTCAGGGACATTTTACTGTGCTCAGTGTGCTCTGAGCTTCCTGCATCTGTGATGCTGGACACTAATTTGGGGGAAATTCTCATTGTTGTTTCAGATATTTCTTCTGGTCCTTTCTTCTCTTTCTGGAATCCCTATCATGCATATTTCACACCTCCTGTCCTGTCCCACGTCCTGAGGGGCTCTGTTCTGTTTCGGTTTTGTGTCTAGTGTTCTTTTCTTTTGCTTTCAGCCTGGCTGTTTCTGTTGAGACACCCGCCGGCTCAGAGGTTCTTTCCTCATCATGTCCAGCCAATGACTAGGCCCCTTGAAGGCATTCTTCATTTCTGTTACAGTGTTTTTGATCTCTGGCATTTCTTTTTGCTTATTTCTTAGGATTTCCATCTCTGCTGGCACTGCCCACCTATTCTTGCAGGCTGTCTGCTTAACCCATTAGAGCCCTTAGCATATTCATGATGGTTGTTTTCAATCCCTGGTCTGTTAATTTCAGCATCACTGCCATGTCTGGTTCTCGTTCTGATACACTGTCTTCAAATTGTGTTTTGTCTTGTACATGCCTTGTAATTTTTTCTTGACAGCCAGACATGATGCACCAGGTAAAAGGAACTGCTGTCAATAGGCCATGAGTGGCACGGGGGTGTCCGCTAGTCCTGCCATGGGGCCTCACTGTTTCTGAGCCTAGGCCGTGGGACTGCGAACGTCATAGGTGTTTCTCAGCTTCTTTCTTCTCCCCATGTAGGAGGGTCAGGATGGTCAGAGGGGCTGGAGATGGGTGTGTCCCTTCCCCAGGTCAGCTAGGCCCTCCTCATGCCCCAGAGGGGGTCCCCTCTGGTTGACCAGCCCCCCCAGGGCAGCCTGGTTAAGAACGCAGGGCTGTGATGTTTTCACAGTGGTTCATTTCCCCTCTCCTTGCCAGAAGCCAAAAGTGGATTTTTTTTTTTTCTGATATTCGCTGTAAAAACCTGGTGAAGCTTCTGTAGACAAAATTCACAAAAGTGTCAGGGCCCTTGATGGCTGGTCCTCCTGGAGTTTTTCTCTCTCAGACTTGTGCACACCGAGCCTCCAGAAATTCCTCGGCTAAAGGTCAGGTCTCGCTTCCCCGGCACCAGCTGTGGAGGAGGTGTGTGCTCCCGGGCCTCTGCGTCTGTCCCCAGTGTCTCCAGTGTGGGGGGCGGTCATTCGCCCAGTAATCACAGTCCTCTGGCAGCGTAAGAAGAGCTGTGCTCCTTAGTTTATTTAGCTTTTGACCTGCTGTCAGGGTGGAATGGGCGCCCTCCTGTCTCCCACCTGCCAGGCCTGTGAGAAGTCTCTGATGTATTTTTACATCAAATGTGTCTGTGGTTTCCTCCCATTAATAGGAACCGTTACTAGTTTTCCATTTAGAAGAGATTTGGGAGGATTATTTTTTAAGTGTATTTATTTTTTAAATGAGTGTTATATTTTTTTACATGGAATAAATAACAGGACCAGTATTACATACACATGGCAAAGATCTTGCAGTGGCACTGGAACAGCTGATGATGTTGGGGGGGTCAGCAGCGATGGGTGCAGCGCACCGGGATCCTGTGAGGGGCCCGCAAATTGGAGCTGTTGTTATTACGTTTAGCCCCCACCAGCCATCCCAGTGTGAGCGAAGGGGCCAGCTCCTGCAAACCCACCGCCAGCCACCTCTCCATGAAGCAGAAATCAGCTCTGGGGGCAGGGGGAGAAGTGTACAGGGAAGCTTGTGCCGCTGGGCCTGGTGATGAATTGCCTGCTCTCCCAGAAGCTTCCAAACCCCTGCTGCTGGTCGTGATCAAACTCCTCGACTTGGGCCTCCCCTCCAGCCACAGAGAGCGCCCTTGTGCCTCACACAGATGCTTCTTGGGCTTTAGACCACGGGAAAGTTAATGGGGGGACCCATACCCACTCCTCAGAAGAGCAATATTTCAACCCTGTCAATACCCATAAACCCCCGCACTGGCAAATAAGACCACCCATGGCTCAGGAGACCCCAGGAGGCAAATGGCATCCTTTGCCTGTGATTGTTCAGTGGAGTCCTGGGGTGCACGCATCCTCCACCCCTCCTCCAGGCAGGTACTTCTCACCTGACAGGCTCTCCCCTGCCCGGCACACTGGCAGCTCTTAGACATGTCAGCCACGAGCCGGAGACAGAGACAGCAGTGCAAAAACACACCTGGACAGGGGATCGGCTGGTTGTGACACGTGCAAACAAATGAAAACAGAAACTAAGGAGGCAGAAGCCGGGAAGGTGCGTGTGGCTGGGACTGGGGCTGAGGCCTGTCTTCCTCCAGCTCCGTCCCTGCCCAGAGCGTTCCTGAGAGAGCCGTGCACCTGGGTCTGCAGAGGCTCTTTCCATTATGACGTTTAAATGTCCAGGAGTCATTGTTGCAATCACACGACGACGCCATGAGTCATGAAGGAGCAGAAAGATTAGGACAGAACCGGGCTCTGGCCAGGAGCCGAGGACAGCGGGGGCTCTAAGCGAGAGAGGTAGTCTGAGGCCAGAGAACGGGAGGGGGAAGCAGGGAAGAAGAAACGGTATCCGTCGGGATGCCTTTGATCAGCGTGACTAAAACCAAGATAACCTACAGTAACAAGAATTAAAGGAATATTGACGGATAAAATGGAGAAGCCGAAAGATGCACGGGCTTCAGGCAAAGCTGAATGCAGGACTGTAAACAATGAGATCAGACCCCAGCATCCCTCCCTCTGTGCGCTTTGGGGCACCTGCACCTCCAGCGGGCTGCCAACCACTCCACGGTCGCACCCCGTGGGCCCATAGCCCAGGGACCTCGCAACCCTCTCACAGGACTCTCGTTGGCTTGCTGGGGTCACGTACTCACCCCTGGACCAATCGCTGGGTCACGGAACAATGGGGCACTGGGTGCCCAGGTTGGGGTCAATCAGATTAACAGTCCCGTCAGAAAGATGGAGGGAAGTGCCCACAATGACCCGTAACTGCTTTGAAATACTTTTCCCCCCTGTGGATAAAGCGAAGGTTCCTGTGCCCAGGATTCTCACCTGGCCCTGGCAGGCTGGCTCACTACACACGTGTGGGCAATACATTGCTACTGACTCTATATAAAGAGCTCCACCCAGTGGTCTGGGCGACACGGTGGCAGGGCTGCAAGGCTGCAGGAGAGCAGAGCAGAGGCTGGAGTGGTGGCAGTGCCGAGGACAGAGGCCCAGAGGACAGCTGTGTGGGACAGTTGTTCAGGAAGAGAGGCCCGGAGGACAGCTGTGTGGGCAGAGGGGCCCAGAGGCAGAGACCAGCTTGCTGCGTGCAGACTCACTCTGAGTAGACAGGATTTTAGTGACTGACCTGCCGCCATAGAAATTAAGTTGGGTATAACCCTTTCACCCCAAGACCATCTACTGTCACTTCTTTGGTCACATTGAATCCACAGTGAACTTACCCAGGGCTGAAACCCACTGGCACAACACCCCACAATTTAATCCTCATTCTAACCCTACCAGGTACATATTTTTATCCCTATTTTACTGATGAAAAAATTAAAGTCACTGCCTTCAGTTGTGCAGACACCATTGTGCTGAGATGGATCAGGGGGGGACGGTCCCAGGAAGCCCCCACCTCCACCACAGCTCCAGGGACAGTCCTGCTCAGGAGCCCACCTGGCTGCTAGCTGCAGCCTGGGAGCCTCCCACGGCCTGTGGCACTCAGCAGGCATCCGCCCAGGTCGCTCAGCAAGCAGGAACTCCTTCTGAGCCCCCCTGTGTCTGCCAACAGTCACCCGGCGTCTCTTGCTTTCCTGCACAACTCATATGTGTTGATTTTGTTGTGGTGAATGAGAACCTGGCATCTTGCCCTCTTTCCTGTACCCCCCACCCACCGCCCAAGGGCCATGCAAGTTAGTGGGTATCAAGTTGCAAGGTGGGTTGGCGTGGGAGGAGGATGAGGAAGGCAGATTACAGCACAGCAGAAAAAACAACTGGGAACCCGACGTCAGACAACACCCGCCCGTGCGTCAGCCACGGCCCAGCACGGGAGCCAGCGGCCCTCTCCCCAGCCCAGCCTGCCCTCCGCCCAGCCCCACACCCGCACATCCTAGATGCCCCCTCTGCTCCCCCACGCCTCATGCCCCGCCCCAAGCCTTTGCTCTCTGGGCCCCAAAGAACTGGGCTCGGGAGCCGCCAATCAGAGGCCTGGGAAGCGGGCGTTACTAATGGAACTCTTCCAGCCCAGAGAGTGAAACCACTTCTCACTGGAACGTGGAGGACACACAGGGACCTTTCCACACAGGATCATGTGGCTTTCTCTGCCAAGACGTCCCTCTTCCAGGCAACAGCGCACACACTGCCTCTCATGACACACGGGCCCAGCAACGAGTTCCTAGGCAGGAAGCCCTTGTGTCAGGCTGCAAATTTCCCTCCCACCAGTGTGGGATTCTGGGCAGTTTTTAAGCAGGAACTTCTCCTGGTCCTGTCACACTCTCTCAGGGAGGCTCCCTCGGCTGTCTGCTCTCACATGGGAGCAGTTCCGATGACCTCGGGCTGGCCTTTTTCCCTAGTCGCTGCCCAAGAGGCTGCTAATCCCCTTGATCTTGGTCACAAATCCGTCATCCACTAGATTGTTCTTCTTGGAGGATATTCAAAATGTGCTAAATTCTAAAGCCACTTTCCCTCTGGTGTCACATACCGTGTGGGTTTGGAAGAGCCTCTTCAGAAACCAGAAGGGTTGGTTCCCTTTCTCTTCTGCTAGTTAACTATAACTTTGAAGTCTGACCCCAGGTAAGATAAAACTCACATGCATTATGCTTTTGATGCAGAGTGGCGGGGCTGGGTGGATGTGGGTCCTTGTCCTAACATGTTGTCCTAACAACCAGGTGCCACTGCAGGGAGAGAAAGCATGAAAGACCATCATTCCTGGGACTAAGAATAAGCCAATAAGCCTGGCCTTGCCCCAGACGTGTTTCCCCAGAATGGAGGCCACGCTCGCATCTCCCTGCAAACTGAGTTTCTGAGGGGCCACGGGCGTATTTCAGAGGAATGAAGTCTGACATTTGCTTCAACCTGGGCTCTGTGCCTGGATGGAAGACCTGGTCTATTGAGGATTTACGCATTTATTACAAAATTAAATGGCTCTGTTTTCCAACCACTGTTACTAACTGGGCTAACTCACACCCATTTTTCACTAGTTACAAAATCAGTTGGGTTTCTTAGCTTTTCAGTCACTTTCAGCAGTTCCAGTAAGTTTACTTGCGAAGAAGGAGGGAGCCAGGAAAATCTCAGCAGGACTGGGATGTAGGATTCAGGCAGAGCCTGGGAAAGACAGGCCAGAGGGGAGTGCCTGGGACCTGGTCTTCCAACACTGAACACACGTATGAAATCTGCCTCTCGTGGTTGAACGCTCATGCAATGGGCACATTCTGTGAATAAGGGGTCAGGCACCCAGGAACCTTTGGAGTCAAAGGCTCTTCAGAACCCAAAGGCATACTGCCCATCTGAGGGCGGCTCGCAGTAAAATCATCTTCACAGCTAAGGGGTTTTCCCTGATCCTGCCAACCTCTGAGCTTCATTTCAAATTCCTCCGTCTAGAATGGTTAGTTAAGGGCAGTTTATCAAAGGAAAGATGGATGTTGTAAGCATCCAGAAAAACATGTTATCTCCCTGCCATTCAGCAAAAGTTCTTTAATCACAGTTGATTGAAGGTTACCAGCCTTGAATTGTTAGTTAATGGCATCTCTGCAAAGGAATGATTTATGGCACACAAATGCAGATCCTGAATTGTTGGGTATTTCAGCCAAAGCTGAAATGCACATTATTTCAACTGTCTTCACAGAAAAACAAAATCCAGAGCAGAGGCTGACGTTCAGCCTTCATCTCAGATCTCTCTTTGCGCTGGAGATGTAAAGACAGGAGCCTCGGGAAAGCAGAGCCCCCGTATTTCTGTCTCACCCACGCCCTGGAGAGCCCCTCCCAGCAGGCTCCATGGCCTCGGAGCAGGCTCCATGGCCTCGGAGCAGCCTCCCACTGTGCATGGGCAGGAGCTTGCTGCATGGAGACAAGCATGCTTCCAGCAGCCATGTCTCCTTCACCCTTCGGTAGGGCCCTACCCTGAGACACCAGCCCCGCAGGGCGACACCACCCATTGCCCTGGGGCATCCCAGCTGCAACCTCCTCAGTTCATTTGCTGGAGAGCAAATTGCAGGGAAAAGAATACTGCTTTTGTCACATGCCACCTGGGGACATCCTCCCCTTCTCCCCTCGCAGGAGGCCTGGTTCAACCTTAAATCCTCTGAAGGGCAAGGTCAGGGGGAGGCAGGAAGGCTGTGGCTTCCTCGGCCCGCTCCCCAGCCTTGCAGGCCCAAGGTTGGTCCTACCTTGCTGGTCCTTCTGCCTGGGCTACTGCCTTCCTCCCCTTCACCGCTCAGCTCGGGCATCCCTTGCTGGGGCTGCCTCGGCCCCCAGACAAGACCAGCCCCCTGTGACAGCCTCTGTCACCTCACCCCTCCCTGCGGCTGCAGTGCCCAGAGGCACGGCTGCATCTGTGTGCGTGATCATGGGGCTCATTCCTGTCTTTCCCCTCCAGTCTCTCTGCTCCTCCGGGATAGACATCACTGGGTTTGCACCCGCTAGAGGCTCCCCGGGGGCCCAGGGTCGGGGGCTGGTGGGTCACTAAGAACCACCAGAGGCTGGAACCGGCTGAGGGAAAGAGGCCCAGGGAGGCAGGCGCGGGAGTGGGATGTCGCCTTTACTGCCCCCCAGGGGAGGGCTGCCTTGGTCTGCTGCCCAGTAGGCTCACCAGCCCAGCCGGCTCCTCACACCTCCTGCAGGGCAGATGGGCCCTTGGGTGCCCACCCGAGGCAAAGTGCAGATGTGCTCACCCAGGCCCTCTGCCTCCTAGATGGAGAGGAGAGAAAAGAGGAAGCCCAGGACTTCGGCCATTCCGGCCAGTGGCAGCCGTCCAGGTCGGCCTGCACTCCTGTGGGGTCGGGACCGGAACTGAGGGAGCATGGGGGCCAGTGGGGGGCGCTGGGCGGAGGGGCAGTCGTGAAGCCCGGTGAGAAAGGGCTAGACTGGCTCCAGGAACACCCCAGAGGGCAGAGGGAGGCTGGAGGGGAAGGGCTGGGGGCGGGACAGAGAGAAACGGAGAGGCTGATGGGCGCCGATTCCCAGGGCATGAAAAACCGCCTGAGGGTTCTAGGTGGAGAAGCAGCAGCAGAGTGTGGTTTAGGCCTCACAGGCCTGGAGTTTCAGACGTGACCCGTAGGGCCCTGAGTGGCGCCCCCCCCAGCTGCCCCTTCGGAACCTATTTGAAGAGCACAGTCCCGCTGCTCATGGTTCCAGTACAGGAGGGGCTGCTGCCCTTCTTGACTTTGTGCCTTATCTGCTGAGTGCCACTCCATTTCCCCTGTCCTCTCCTGGGTCCTTTACTCATCTACTCACCCATCTATCCACCAGCCACCCATCCATCCACCATCCATAATTCGTCACCCATCGCCCATCCTCCATCCACCATCATCCGTCCATCCATTCATCCAACCATCCACCCATCATCTATCCATTCATTCATCCACCTCTTGTTCGGTGCCAGGCCCTGTGCTGGGTCTTGGTGAGGGGATTCTTCCCCACCTCCTCACTTCTCCATAAGGGGAACCACTGCTAATCGTCCCTTATTCACAGTTTTCTCAGACCTCTCTGGGGGGGCCCTAATTGCCTTATCTCGCAACCTTCCTGCCTCCCTGCCTCCAAATATCATCACATTGTGAGTTAAGCTTTAACATCTGGGTTTGGGAGGGACACAAACATTCTGTCTATTGCACGGACCATCAGTCACACGCACACGAAACATCTGGCCAGCCAGCTGGCTGTGTTCCGAGGCCAAGTCCAGTACGACCAAGAGCAGGAAGCTGGAGAAGTTTCTCTTCACTCCCTGTCCTCCCCATTCAGAAAGCAGTGTCCTCTTAAAGCCATAAAGGAAAAGACTGAGATATTTGACTACATAATATTTTAAGTTTCTACATGGAAAAATGTCAAAAAACAAGTGACAAACTGGGAAAATATTTGAAACACATACGACTGACAGAGGTATCCTCACATATAAAGAGCCTTTACAAATAAATAAAAGAACTACAAACTCATTATCAAAATGGGAAAATAACAAAAATAGCTCACACAAAAATAAACGACTCATAAACATTTTCATATGCTCTACTTATTTGATTAAAAATGAAAGACATGGAAATTAAAACAGCAGTTATAAACTTTTTAAAATTAGACTGATAAAGATTTAAAAATTGTCAATAAACACTACTGGTGGGAGTATTGGAGGACAATTTGCCAATATGTATTAAAATTTAAAGTGTACATTCCCATTAATCTAGGAATTTCACTTTGAGGATTTTATCTGAAGAATTTATTCATGTGTACAAAGAAATATGAGTAAGAATGCTCTTAGCAGGATTGTTTGTTATAGCAAAAGGCTGGAAATCACCTGAATATTCTCAGCTGGAAACTGGTTAAGTAAATTATACATGTAATCATAGAAAAGAATGCCAAGAAACCTCCAAACAATTGGGTTATAATGCTTGTGTTGATAGGGCGCAACTGCTGAGGTGCACTGTTAGGTGACTAAATAAGGATGTGGTGTGGATTTCACATATGTTTTAAAGTTTAAAAGTGATGTACATAACTATACAGAAGATACAATGAAACATACTCACCTCTGGGAAGGATCAAGGAACTGGGATCTTGGATGGGAAGGAAACTGGGTTTCTACATATTGTTCTTTCAAACTGTTCAAGTTCTGGTCACATCTTTTGCATGCCTCTTCTTAATGTGTTCATGATTCCCACAAAGATGCTACACTGTCACAAGAATAATGGCAGCATTTCAGGCACCAGTATCATACTAGACAGACATGTCCTGGGGCAGAGGGGAGCTGTCTACAGTCCTCAGACCTCACTAGGGAGAGATCACCTGTCCAGAGCACCTGTTGCTCTAAGAGGTAAGATAGCCAGGCGAGTGTTGAGAGCTTCAGGGGAACCCATCTCTGCACACTGTTGGGACCGTAAAATACACAGCCTGCTCCAGGGAATGGATGGCTCCCTGGCTGTCTGGAACAGAGTGAGTGGAGGTCAGGAGTGGCCCAGCTTTGCAGCACCAAGCTTAGCCACATGCACCAGGAACCTGACACAAACCCCCAGCCCTTCCCATGAGAGACAGCTTACTGTCTGCAGCCCCTGGCCGGGATCCACCTCAGCCCTGACCGTTGGCACAGAGCTCTCAGGAGCTGTGGGAAAGGCAGTGAGGAGGGCCGGTCACCCCTCTGGGCTGCGAGTCTCGGCTTTCCCAAGCATCAGGGGGTTTACTGACACCGAGTGCTGGTCCCCACCCAAGCTTCTGATTCTGTAGACTGCGGGGTTGGGGGGCCCGAGAAGGTGCACCTTAACAAGCTCCCAGGTGCCGCTGCTGGTGCAGGGAAACCCACTTGAGAACGCTGCTCTGACTGGTGAGTCAGAGGTCTGTGTTCCAGGATAAAGAGCACCAGGAGTCCTAGATGACACGTCCTGGGGTCAAAAGGACAGCTGCTATCTGAGCCTCAGGGTCCCAATCTGGGGATCATGACCTGCCTTTTTAATCATGGCCCAGACAGCTGGTGTCATGAGCCTGGCAGGGTAGCAGAGTGTCTGGGTCTGGGGCCAAGTCCCCAGCCTCCCCTGACCAGCTGTGAGCATGAGAACCCACTGCTCCCTGAGCGTCAGGGTCCTTGTGAGCAGGACGGGGCCATGATGGACGTGCCAGGGTGCTGGGCCCATGGATTAAATATAACAGGGCACGGAGAGGCGGTGTGCATGGGCCTGGCATGGGCTAAGTGCTGGATAAAGTAGTTGCCATGAATAGTTCTGTTGACCCTGTTCTCCCCCTAGCAGCTCACTGTCCACTTAAAGGGACAGGGCTTGGCCACACGAAGTAGTTACAGAACGGCCCTGCCTGCCAATGTGATTTCCAGAGTGGGGTGCCCTCCCTGTCCTTAGTTTGGGATTAATCAGCCCCCATCACCAGGTTGATGAGCAGGAAGGTGGGCAGAATTTCTGCTCCCAACCCTTTTCCCCAGAGAAGCGACTCATTTCCTGCCCATATCTGCTCCTCCTCAGAAGCAGGGATTTGAAACCATGAAGCTGGCACCCGAGCTTCTGCAAGTCCCACTCAGGACACACAGGGGCTTAAAGGGACTTGGCCCAGACACGGCTCAGGAGCTTTTCTGAAGTGCAGTCAGATTAAAGGCCTGCCTCTGGCATTCAGTGTCCAGTCGCTGGCCGACCAGCACAGCCTTGCTGCTAAGATAGTGAACAGGGAAACAGGCCCTCGGCCACACAGCTCTGAAATCTCATAGAAAGGAGCTGCAAATGGTCTTTCATTTGAGCCCAAACACAGGACGCCCTGGTCCTGGCAGGAGGCTGCATCTGTCAGCATCCCCAACTGGCTGACCTTTGCAGCCAGGCGGCTCGCCTGGTGCCTGTGTCGCCATCAGTGCTCCCCTGAGGCGGCCTCTGGAAAGCAGTTTCTAAAAGCAAGCTCCAGGCCCATAACCAGGGTATTTTTAGCCACTCTCTGTGGCCTGGGCCCTGACACTACGTGTAGGGACTTCAAGGGCAGGGCCAGAAAGCATTCCTTAGCCGTGGGTCCCTGCTCTGGGCTGGGCCAGTTCCCAGGACCAGGGAAAACTCCATAGCTGTGAAGATGATTTTAGAACTGCATGGCTTCCCTCGTGACCTGCACCCCAGAGCGCAGAGCTCTTCCCACGCAGCCGGAGGACAGGATTCGGCAGGCAGCTCCTAATGGCTGCAGCCGGCCGTATCTTCCCACGTTAACTGCAGCAGAGGGACCCGCTGCCCACCTGCCCCGCAGCAGTGTGGCTCTCCCGACCCAGGGAGCCCTTCACACTGAGACTCACTTGAGGAGCAGAGCTCCTCAGGTGGGAGTGGCCCAGGGTCCCCGGTCTGCAGCTCCCCCGGGCTTCCCACTCTCACGGTCCTGCCGTAACTTCTATTCTGTGGTGCCGTCTACACTGACTCCCCTTCTTAACCCACACATTATTCGGCTGCATCCCAAGGATCATCACGGTTTTGACACGCTGGCTGTGCTTTTTTCTAACATGCCTTAAAGGAAGTTCTATTCAAATGTGTAGAAGAAAGAAAAGAAAACATCTTCTGTGGCCTCTGCTCAGCAGTGACGAGCCAGTGGAGATGGGCCTCAGCGGACTCACTTTCCAGTTTGCAGGGGAAAATTGTTTATGGTCAGGCCTTTGGACGTTATGTCTTGCTGTTCTCCCTCTCTCTCTCTCTCTCTCTCTCTCCTCTCTGTCCCTCTCTCACGCCCACACATGCACATCTTGTCCACCTAGATAATCGACCTCACCTCCAGGAAGCCATTTCCAAGACCCCAACCTCCACGACTAGCCCATGCCCTTCCCTGCACTGCCCCTGCACTTGGGGCCACTTGCTGCTTTCCTGGCACTCGGGACGAGCTCAGGAACCATGTGTTGAATGCATGAGCGTGTGGGGTCTGCATCCAGGGCTGAGCCTCAGCAAGAGCCCACAGCTGACTTAGGAGACAGTGCAAGTCTTGTCATACCCAGGGCCTTATTTATGCGTGCTCTCGGTGTGATTGCTTCAGAACTATCCAGCCTGTTTCTTCCCTAAAGACAGTGCTTCGTGGCAGAAGGACCCCTGAGAACCCGTAGCTGGTTCCACAGATACAAAGTCACCAGGCATGGTCATATTACCCCTCAACCCTCACATTTGTGCACCACTGCTTACACTTGCGTGACGTTCTCTCTGAAACTAGGACAACAGCAGGTGGAAGTTAGCATTTCAAAACCTTTCCATAGGAAGGGGAAGTCCAAATAATGATTGCTCTGTACGGAACACAAAAAAGCCAAGTGAGCTGACATAGTGGATGATGTCAGTGATGGCCGCGGTGGTGAAGATAATGCTGATGAGGGTGACATCTTGGAAAATCTAGAAAAGAAGATAATTGTTTTTCTCGTTTTACAGACAAAACTCTGTAGAGCTGAACAGGCTCTAAATGTCAAATAAACTTAATCAAGATCACACAGAAGGAGAACGATGGAGCCTATGTTAAGTCCCGCCTTCCTCCCAAACCGAAGCTGGTTGTCTACATACCCACATCCTGTGTCCTCCTTACGCTGTGTTCAGACCTCTACAGGACACTGGGGTTAGAAACATAATTCTTATGTCAGGGCTACATTCAAGTTCTCCATAATACCACCACGTAAATCAGTCTCAAGTTTCATTTCTGGTTGACAGACACAATAGTAGAAATCCGGCTTAAAATGACAGAGGGACACGGTGCTTTCAATGCCCATGAAGTCCTCTCCACCTCCTGGCCTCCCTTGAGAACATACTGTGGCCATAGGACCAGTACTGGCCAACAGAAACTTAAAGCCACTATGCCTTCATATTTGCCCTGCCACAGTGAACGTAGGGGACCAAATTGCGCAGTTACTAGCCTTTGCCTGTGTGAGAAAAAAACCTTTACTGGGTTAAGAGCATTTGTGGGTTTATCTGTTACAGCTGCTCACATGAACCTCCCTGACTAATACAGAGATGAACTTCAGGGTGCACTTCTCACTCCAACTTCTCAGTCTGTTGCAAAGCTCAGAGGCCATTATGGGTGTGTTTTAGTAATTATAGTTATTGAAATATAACATGTTACATTATTAATTTTATTATTCTTAGCCTGTTTGGCTTTTGGGGAAAACTCAAGTGTTGTTCTAGAGTAAGAACTGACAGATGGAAGGGGGTAAGTCTTACGCTCGACGTCACCAGTGCTATTACAACTAAGAGGGGCGGAAGCTGCCTGTGGGGTCTTGATTTACAATCACACGGTAGATAACCCAATATGCCTCCAAAGTAGGAAGATACCAGCTTCAAGAAACAGGTCCAGAAAGTGAAGAAGCAAAGATTGGTCACCACGGGTGTCACAACAGACACTCAGAGCAGCCCAAGGCGAGGGCAGGGCGGAGCCAAGCAGCGTCTATCTCGGCCCCTTCCAACTCCCGCCAAGCCTGTCCCGGCAAAGGAACTCGCACGCTCATAAAGCTGCTCAAAAAATGCAGCAGAATGATACCATCTGCCGTGGAGATACAAACAGAATTTCATGAATGTTACACACTCCTTTCATCTAAACCTGAGGACGTTTTAACAAATAATTTAATTCAGTTAATACTCAAGTGTTAAATTCGAGATGCCTAAAATCCGAAATTGAATCTCTCTAAGGAGGGATGCAGAAAGAGACTCAAATCTTCGTGGTCATAAAGAACTTCCTCAAAGGGAGGGTTTGGGTGAAAGCCCAGGGTCTCCGTTTCCCAGGCTGTGCTAGTCCGGCCTCCACCATTTCCCCGTGAGGACCCCGCTGCGGCCCCCGGCCAGCCGTGGCCCTCTCAGCCCGGCGGTCCCTTCAAGCGGCAAAGCAGGGAAAGCTGCCCACAGGACGGTTCTCTGCAAAAGCTTGATTGCCAGTTAAAACTTTTGAAGGAAATCATTATAATAAAGGGAATTTTTTTCACTTAGGCTGGTTTCTAAAAACCTGAATTAAGCACAGAAGGAAATCTATTGGTGCAGTAATTGCCCAAGGGGAGATGTGGCCTCAACTTGACAAAGGACCTGAGCAGTGTGATCAGGCCCCAGCCTCTGCCCTTCTGCCATCCCCGTTCCCTTCCGTGCTGCCTGCATCTGCCCCCCACCCCCCTCCACAGAACACATCTTCCCCTCACGTTTGCAGAGTGGCTGTAACTGACCCTGCAATGTACCCTCTCCACTTCCAATCCCATCCAGGGAGTTGAGGAGAACTCCAGGGCCTGACCCTCATTGGCTCAGATTGGGTGACATGCTCATCTCTGAACCAATTGTGGTGGCCAAGGGGATGGACTATGCCAATGAGCTTAGATCATTCAGGATACACCCCTGGACACCAGTCACATGATCAGGGGATGAGGAGACAGGGAGCTGCCGGAAGGAAATTCCGCACGTTGTCCCAGAAGGGTGAGTAGTCTGGTGAAAAGACAGATAACCTACAATACCGGGAGACCCGAGTTCCTCTGCCAGAGTAGATTCTGAATCACACTGATGTCCGGGAGACGCTAAGGCTCTGGGGAACCATCAGCATGAACCCACAACTTTAAAAATAAGTGTTTGAGGCCCAGACTGGGCAAGTCTGCAGCAAGGGGCGGCAGAGCCCCGCGTTACCATGAGCTGGACCCTCTTTGGGGCCACATGCCCCATTTTGTTCCTGTGCCTGGCCCTGGGCTCTGCTAACACTAAAATTCCCTGTAAACTTCCTGCTAAGCGTAGTGTTCAGCACTCCGAGTCCATTTTGCTGGGTTGAAAGCATTCAACACGTCAGTTCTGTCTACTCCAGGTTTGGTTTGATCAGGAGCCGACAACTCCTGTCTAATTATCTTTAATCTGTTTTCAGGCCCCCTGCAAGCAGTGACTTAAGAGTGCTTTGACAAGAGAACCATCATCCCGGTGTAAACGGATGGCCGGGCACTCGGGGCGTGTGGAGCCCAGCCCAGGGCAAGCGCTGCTGACCATTGTACTCCACTGCCTCCCCTTGCACAGCCCACTCACAGAGGACGTTTTTTTAAAACAGGTCCTTGCTTCCTGGCATCTGTCTGCCCAGCGTTTCAGTGTGGGTCCCAATGGGCCTTTGGCAGGGTTTCCAGCCTCGGCACTACAGACATTCTGGACTGGATCATTCTATTGTGGGGCATTCTGTACACTGTGGGGGCGTTGCTGCCCCACCACCACCACTCCATGCTGGGAGCACCCTCCCCTGTTGTAATAACCAAAAATGTCTCTCAACGTTGCCCAGTGTCCCCGGAGGCAAAATCACCCTGGTCAGAACCACCAGCCCATGGAATGAGCCTTTATAATACAGTCCTCCTAACAGCTCTCAGTGGGTGCCAACTTCAAATTCATTAAACTGGGCTTCTCACCATGGAGACTGGAAAATATACAGTGAATCTGGACTCCCGGAGGTGGTTCATTAGGACAATGTGAATAACCGTTACAACAAATCATTCTTCCTCATTGTCACTAATTTGGTTAAAACGGAGACTGTGGACTCCAGCCATGCAGTTCCTAAAACTTGGAGCTGCTGACCCCCCTTCCCTGAGGCCTCCCGCGAGCAGGCAGATTTATGGAGGCATTTCTATGTCTCTGAGTCTTACCCCAAGCCCGATGGAACATCCTTTGTGGTTAAAACCAAGGCCCCGGCAGCACCATCTCATGGGGTAGGTGCCCTCACGCAGCAGCGGGACCCAAGGAGCACTGGGTTTGGCACATTACAGGGCAACAGCCAGAGGCTGAAGCTGGTGGCCTCAAACACGTACTGGGAACGCAGACACCACGTGAGTGCTGCAGGCTCCCGGGGTGCAGCTGTGCAGGGCTGCCACGGGCTCAAATGGCTGCAGGTGGGCATGAGGGCCGCCTCGGATCCGGGTTCTGAGCCTGTCTCTTCCCCAGCACCCCAAACCCCAGCCCAGATTGGTGCGCCTGAGGCTGGTCACTCAGCTCCTACCCGGCAAGGCCTGAATGACTCCGCACAGTTTCCAAAGCTCAAATCCAGCCTGAGAAGGTGACAGTGCGTCCAAGGAAAAGGATACTGAAAAGGATCCACCACTGGACAGTGACAACCGCTTTTAAAGATGATTTTAGAAATACATGAAGCCACAGAGCAGCAGGGAATAAGTATAAAACATTCACTGCACAGAAACGTGCAGGAACATAGTGGGCAAAAGCTGCTCAGTGAATAGTTACCTAACCGAGGGCGCTACCCTGAAGCATAGCCCACATCTGTGGTCAGGGTTCGTTCTGGGCTTACCTAGAATCAAGCTGGGCTGTGAATGACAGATCGCCGCTCCCCGTGAGCAGTGACTTGAGTTTCTCTTTCTCGCTTGTAAGAGTTGCTGATCCACGCTCCCACGGCGTGCGCAGAGAGGGCCTAGGCTCGGACCCCAGCTCCCATCCCCATTCACCTGACAGCCCACCTTCACATCTCCGTTCCAGGCGGCAGCGAGAGGACATTTTGAGACAGGAAAGGCCCCTCGCTCTCGTGAAGGACACGCCTTGAAGTCTGCACAGACGCTCTGCTCCTGCAATGTCCCGTCAGCGAGAACTGACTCGCCTGGTTGCCTCTGGTTCTAGGAGGGCTGGGAGATGTGGTTTTCATGTGGGAAAGCCACAGCCATTGCTAAAACTCAGGGATTTTATTTCTTAGGAAGAAGGATTAAGGGACAATGGGGATGGGGGAGATGGTAGTCTCTGCTGCCGTCACAGCTTCGGTCCCCACATACCTGCACGGCCTCTCCCGGCACACAGCAACGCTTCCCCTGCCCCCAGGGGCAAAGGGCAAGGCCCCACCAGTCATCACGTCTGGCTCAAAATCCGGGATCCCAGGGTAGAACACAGTCCTCTCCATCAGACATGGGTGAGGCTCTTCATGGTCTGACAGCCTACAAACTAAGTTCCTGGCTCCCAGTACCCCCCACATGAGGAAGACAGGTAAGAACAGGATGTCTGCAGTGAACACCCCCATCTGGAGAAAAGTCAGCTGATAAACCCAACCATCCCTGGTCCGTATTCCTGAGCAAATCCCAGCAGGCAGGACCCGTGAGGGCCCCTCTGCAGCATCGTCCTCCCCGGCCCCTCCTGCCTCATGCAGGCGTGTCCCATGCACACCTGGCTCACCGGGCACCGGCGGGCGTGCCTTCCTAAGGCTGCAGTTTGCTGCTTGTTTTCAGGTTGTTGTCTCCACGAATTGGTTTGAGGTTGAACAATCCCAGGCTTTTGCAGACCAGGCTGTGGTTTTTCTTGCATACCATTGTTTCAAAAAGGTAAAGATTTCTGATATATTTGTTTCCAGCCGGCACCATCTGTCAAGACATAGTGCCTACCCCTGAAGAGTCTGGCCTCCACTGTGGGCTTGGCCGGTGCATCTTTGAGCCATCTGAGCAGTGGGGCTTGGGTGCCAAGGCAATATTCTTACAATGACTTTTGCCACAAGGTTCACAAATTGGTAGGACAGAGCACCAGTTTTGTTTTCTGCTAAATGTGCTGCTTTGCAGAAAACTATTCCAATGACTGATGTCATTTGGAGATCCAGCAGTTGCTTTTTCAACCCTGCAAGGCTCCAAATTACCAAGCTCCTGGTCAGCTCCGACGGCAGACACCATTAGCACAGCTGCATCCCCTCTTTTTCCTGCTCCTATACCAGCCAGCAATAGCCTGAGCCCAGGTCTCTTACAGGATTTTGCTAAAAGCAGTGAGAAACAGCTAATGTATTTCTTCATTGTGAATTTCTCCTGCCATTTGCTACCCCCGTCCTTGTTTAGCACATGGACTGCTTTTCAAAAAAACAACAGGGGACAGCTGTTATCAAAGCTTTGTTTCTGCACAAGGGTCACCAGTCCCCTAGTCTACAATATTTGAATCCATGCTTCCTGACTACATGCATTAAGCCAATGCTACATGTTAAAGTTCTGCTACTTGAGGCTTGGTTCCCTTGGTCCTATATTTTATATCAGATTATTTTGTTAAAATTAGACTTGCCCATGAGTTACAGAAAATCAAAAATAGCAGTGGCTTAAGCAAGACATACTTAATTCCCCCTTATTTTGAGTCTGGAGTAAACTGGTCTAGGGGTGGGTCCAGTGGGGTTCCCTGGTGTCAAAGACCCACACCCTTTCTATCCTATGATGCACACCATGCATCAGCTCTAATGGCAGTATCCAGGATGGCTGCCCCAGCGCCAGCCATCATATCCTCATCCCAGCCAGTAGAAGAAAAGGGGTGAGAGACAGACACATCTCTACATTTCAAGGACACTTCCTGGAAGTTGCCTTCCATTGGTCAAAACTTAGCCAGATGGCCATACCTGGCTGCAAGGGCAGATGGAAATCTTGCTCCCATTCTGGATGGCCAAAAATTCAGGGGTTTGTTTTGTTTTTTGTTTGTTTTGGTTTGGTTTTTTTTGAGGAAGGAGCAGAAACAGATACTGGGCAGTCAGCAGTCTCTGTAGACTCACATTCATGTCAGGTGTCGGTGCCATTGTCCTTGTGTTGTCTGTCTCCTAAAGGAAAAGCTAAGGGACCACATCTTCCCTGTTAGCATAGCTCCGTCTGGCTTTGTCCTCCTCCTCCATCTGTGTGGCAGACCTGGTTGGCCTGCGACACACTTGGAGGCACAGGGACTGGACAGGGTGTGTAGTTCACCCACACGTTGCCTCTGAGGGGCCTGTTGCTGCCCCTACTTCACAGGGACATAAAATGAAGCTTCCCAAGGTTACTGTTTTGCTTGGTAACATCTTAACAACCAAGATAGCTTCTGTGTTCAGCCAATCATAAAAGTAAGCAAAACAAACATTCCCGATGAAAAGCTCCATAAAACCAATGAGATTGTTAATGCCAATGGAAACTAAAACTGATGAAATGCAAACTCAATATCTGACATACCGGATGGCAGCTCTCTTCAGATGCTAAGTAATTCAGAAGCTAATGTTCTTAATAAAATCACATTTTCGCTGAAAAGATTTTCTATTTCTGTCTTACTACCTTCTTTGATGTCATTAATAAGACTTGGTTTAGTTCACAAGTATATGTAAATTCCACTGGAAGAAAACAGTTTACCAAAACCTCATGCAGACATTTCTAATGGAAACCTTCCTAAGAATATGATAGATTTGAGAATGAACTTGTGGAGAAAACCAGCCAGGATCTGTGAATGTTTATCAGTTGCAGAAGGTGATAATATATAATATAGACTGGCACCCAAAGGGGAAGGCTGAAGTATTAGATGCCAGGTGTGCTTCATAAACATGCCAACAAGGCCATTTTCTCCACTGGACACTCTCAAGGTCAAAGACCTATGAAAGCTCTCAGAGCCTGGAAAAAATATATACTGGCTTCAAAATATACAAAGGAAACAGCAAAATCAAAATTAATAAATGTCTAATTAAGGCTCTACAAAATGAACTATTTTGTTCTCATTAACTGGTAAATTTGGTATTCATGAATTTTTCATCTGTATTTTATTACTTTTAAAAATAATTCAGTTGGGAAGACCCATCATATAAGAATTCACTGGAAGAATTCACTGAATTATGCACAAATGCCAAGATTTCATAACCAGTAGTAAATGAAATAAGCTACCCACAGCCAAAAACAAACTTATTTAAAACCTTCCAAAATTTGTTCCACTGTGGCAATGGGTTTGTTTTTAATGCAAGGTGTGGTTACATCTTCGTATGTTTGAGACCATGTGGAATTTCTAAAAAGAATGCCTTCAGCAAGGGATTGGCATACTTTTTTCCATAAAGGTCCAGAGAGTAAATATGTTTGGCTTTGTGGACCATACAGTCTCTGTTGTGACACTTAGCTCTGCTGTGGCAGGTCAAAAAGCAATAATAGACAACACATTAAACAACATATAAGCATGACTGTGTGCCAATAAAGCTTTATATACAAGCACAAATGGTGGGCCACATCCACCCCTCAGCCATCATTTTCTGACCCCTGCCTCCTATCCTGGAAGGTCTAATGATCACCTATGGATCCCTGCCAACAATCAGACTCAAAAAGTATACTTTTCTAAAAAATCACTTTTATCCTGAACTGCTCAGAAAACTTCCTAGACTCTCTTCTGGATCATTCCAGCTTGAGCACGCTGCCTGCACATCCGTGTGTCAGACTGACATTGCAGGGCTTTGGAGAGGGTTTTTATCTTCCTCAGTTCCCCAAAGCACCAGATGATATACGTGTATAAACGACGTACAAACTATGTACAAACACTTGAGATCTCTTTAAAATAAATATGTGTACAGCTTCTCCAGAAAGAAGAGGAAAGTTTTAATTGTGAGTCAGCTAAAACTTACTGTTTAATATAACACTTCACTGGTTCAACAGCAAATGTATGTTTCTCCTGATTTATCTGGAGCCTGCCCAAGAGGGCACTCACAAAAGATTATGTTCATTAATCACATAATTTTTTTAGAATTTGGCTATAGACTTTGAGATATCCAATATACACATTAAATTGTTCTGATGATAACATTCAAAATGTTGCTTAGCCAGCCTCTGATCTATTACTCAGAAAGAAAACTATTTATAGGGCACATGTCCTACTACTTAAACTTTTTAAAGATTTTTAAAAGAAACTACCCCTCCCCCACATTTCCACTAGCAATAATTAGACAAGTAAAAAAATAAAGTGTGTGGTTTTCTTTAAAGATAGAACCCAGTGGAATTCATTCATTCAAAGGCTATTAAATTCTTTCACTTATATAATACCGGTAAGTTAAATTATGTCCATTCATTTTTAAAGCATATACTGCTTATAAAGTTTTAAGCATAATCATTTCTCTCATAAGATTTTATTTACTTATCTACTCAAAAAGTAAAAAGCAATCAATATTTTTTTAATAATCACTAAAAATACTGATCAAAAAAGTTCTTTCACTTAAACTGAAGTAGAATTATAATTGTAGGAATGTCAATAATCACTAAAAGAATCTATTTTCACTTTTCCTCAGTATTATCTGTTTCTGCCAAATTGCTGGGTAATCTATGGATTATGTTTTCATTTACCCTCAAAGCAGGGCTGCTGATGGCAGCAAGGAATCCCACAATTAAGTTCAAGTTTCTTTAGAAAATCTATCTGCAAATCAAACTTTTAAAAAGTATAGCCTGCTGTCTTGCTTTGGCTCAAGGTGTCTGGTCTGAGAATATCAAAGCATTTACTCCAGACTCACAGTTTATTCTCATCCGTGGACTATGAGAAAATGTTTTTTAAAAGGAAAAAAAAATCCCATGAATATGGTTCGCCCTCCATGAATTGTACCAATTCCTCAAAATACGCATTATCTAGGAAGGAACGCCTGACTCCGGATACATTTCTTCAAGTGGAACATCCTTTGAACCCAAACTGTCCAGCAAGTCAGGCGACAGTTCCTGCTCGGAGGAGGTGATGGTACCGAGGGTCTCTGCTCTTCACACTCTCCCTCCTCAGTGTAGACATGAGGCAGGTGGCCTGTGCCATCCCCGAGCACATCAGCATCACGGAGCCGGGGAAAGGCCAGAGTAAGAGAAGGTAGACACCGGCTTCTCCACGCACCGTCCATTTTCTCCAGGTCACATTTGAGGGACACCTTGATGCCATATTAATGGTGGCAGTCCCTTGTCCCCAGCTGTAGCAGAAGAAGTTTCTACGGACTCAGAAATGGAGGCCCAGCTGAGGAGCGAGAAACCACCTTCATGCTTCCCAGCTGACTGCTGGGAGGGCACTCTGACAATCAGGTAGTATTCGTCCTTGATACCATGACAACAGCCCCTCCAGAGGTCTTCCCACCCCTTCTGCCCTCACAGAGACTCATCCTTTAGGGTCAATCCCTCCACCATCTGTGCCCTGACACCTCCTCTCTGGGCTTTGCACCTGTGTCCCCTTCCCTTGAATGACCTTCCCCCCGCTGCCAGCAAATTCCAGCTCATCCGTCAGGGCCCAAGGCGTCTCTCCCTGAAGACTGCAGGCCGTTTCTGGCCTGAGTGACTCAGTGAAAGTTTGCTAGATAGGAAGATGGATGAGGTCCAAGGGCTTTTTACCAATTTACCTTCAAATACCTCTAGGAGGGCACAGTCTGAAGTTTAGCCATTATATCAGGCATGGTGGGAGTGGGTTTAGCTAGAATCTTCTTCCCCATCACTAGCTAAGGACAGTTCCTGACAGGGGAGCTCATGTAGGATATGAGGACACTGAGAAGCAAAGGACTCGGGGCCCAGGTACGGGAGGCCCCACAAGAGGAAGCAGAGGCCCCCAAGCCCACCAGGCCCCGAGCTCACAGCCACTCACACCCCCCACCCAACTCCGGCCCCTGCTGCCCCAGCTCCCTGTGGCTTCAGGAGCCCCTCCTGGGCTCTGCACTGAGCGTGAATCCCCGTGTCCCAGCCCCGGGTCTCCCGGTGCCCACCAGGGAGCGCATGTGCCCATTGTTGAATCTACTCCTTCAGATTCTGGGGGCGCAGAAGTTCCAGACTACAGGGCGCCGGTGGGGCACACAGGAAGCCCTTGCCAGCCAGCAGACGACACATGCACCCAACTCCAAAGTGTTACCAGTCCTGTCACATCCCTTCAGTGAAGCCTAATGGATAATTAATGATGGCGCTGCTGGCGCTGAGCAAAGCCGAGGCTGCCGGGGAGCTGGTGCTGCAAGGCAGCCGCTCCCAAGCGCCGAGGCTGCCGGTCGGCCAGCGGCTTCCACCCAACTCAGCAGTTTTTGGGCCCCATAAAATCAATAATTCAACATAAGACCCGACTCAGTCAGAAGGCTCACAAAGCAAGGAGCCGGGCCTCCTGATCCGCCCTGTTCTCTCCTGGCACCAGGCCACACAGCTCGGGCCGACAGTGGAGGAAGCCCTGGACCGGGCACCGCCTCGTCCTGCCGGCCAGCAGGCTCTGCACACTGACCACGCACCCCTTGGCACAGCTGAACATGAATAAGCTGCATGACCATGGCCATGGACTGGATTTATGCAGCAACTTCATCCGTGCATGCATGGCATGCTCCCTAGCGCGTAGGAGCTGTTCCAATGCCCCTTTAGAGATGGGAAGTGGGGACTCCAGGGAGAAGAAGGGACTGGGGATGTGGCTCAGAGGCCAGGCGGGCAGGTGTGCCTCAGGCTAACCATGTCTGTGGTCTCCCAGCTTTGCATGTTGAGCAACTTCCTGCACCTGCATTTCTGCTCTCTCCTCCCCTGGCTGGGGTGAAGAAGGGTTTGTGCGTTCATTCATTCTTCAGCCACCAGATGTCAGGCAGCAGTACTGACGTGGCCCTGTTCACGGGGGCTCAGTCTGCTCACAGAGCAGTGGGCAGACCCTCCTGTCTGGGTGGCTCACCCCATTCCTTCCTCACCAGTGACCAGGCATGACGAAGCACCCACAGCAGCCCAGCCCCTCCCCACAGGAGCCTGGGCTGCCTTGCATTCAGGCTCCTACCAGACTTGGAGAAAAGAGGTGTGGTTTTTACCGCAGCAGCCACCAGACATTGTTCATCCTGCAGGGCTGGGAGGGACTAAGCTCCCTGTTGTCTCAGAGCCTCACTGAGACATGGACTTGCCACCTTGGGGACCAGGAGGAGACCTGGCGCTGTGACCCCAGAGCATGCACGGTCTGGTTCTCACCTCCTCAGTCCACAGCACCCATAGTCGACTGTCACCACTCTGCAGCCAGAGGGCAGGCCACCCAGACTCGGCACTGGGTTTCACAAAACAGGGTCCCAGGACCGTGAGACAGAAGGTGAACCCACAGCTGGCACACGGACAAGGTGGCACACAGACCTGACTCAGGGTCTGCAGTCCTGCCCTCACTTCCAGGGCTTGCTGGGTACTGTGGCATCTAGGTAAACCTGCGGAGCAAACAAGCAGAGAGAGGCCTGGACCACTGAGGAGCCCCCCTCTCCACCCCATGGCAGTGGCCTTTGTCACTCAGCACGGCTGGAGGGGGCCACCACCAGGGGGAAGGCTGTCATGGGGAGGGCCCGAGGCTGTGTGCGCGCGCATCCCCCCTCTGTGTGGTGGGAGAGACGCCTGCAGTTCCAAGTCCTAGGGAAGAAGGAAGCTGGAGCGAGGTGGCCAGTGAGGTTTAGGACCCTTCACCCTTAGTAAGCGGCCGAGTCCTGCTGCCCCTGTTCTAACTGCTCTTCCTCCAACCCTTGCTCCCCCACGGCCTGCAGCCTTTCCTTGCTCACGCAGCCCCTGCATCTGGGTCCCTGGGTGTGGGCTCAGGCTGGGGAGGAATGGGCTCAGAGTCCACCAGGTGGGTGCCACCTGGGAGCCCACCAACTCCACAACTGACTCGCTAAGTCAGGGCCACCAGGCACAGGATGCGAGGCCGCCAGGGAGAACTGAGAGTATGGGTGCACCTGGGGGCCTCTCAGGAGGAGGAGGACATGAGAAGGGAAGGGAGCACAGGGCTTTCAGTAGAAAGACCAGCAGAGGCCCACAGCAGTGGCGGGCAGAGGAGAAAGCAGGTAGGGGCCAGAGGTGAGCAGAGGCCAGAAGACAGAGCCTCATGCAGGACCTTACGCCTCAGGGCTGAAGGCTGTAACCCAGGTGCAATGGGTTTAACTGGGTTTTTATGCTGAGCATTTGTGCTTTAAACCACAAAGAGGCTTTTATGGCTGAAGTGACTTCTGGTCATCCCTGGGCTTAGGCATCCCTACAGCACTCCAGAGGACATGTATGAAAAGTGATGCCTCTGGGAAGACTTTACATGTCCATGTATAAATGTATCCATACAATTGTATGTGTGTATATATCTTTACATATGTATACATACATATATACACATATGCAGTGTGTGTAACTATAAACACACACACACACACACACACACACACACACACACATATATATATATATATATATATATATATATACATATGTACAGTTGGCCCTTCAACAGTGTGGGGATTAGGGGATGATAGCCAAAAACCCAAGTATAACTTTGGACTCCCCAAAAACTTAACTACTAGCCTATCATGGATTTAAGGTAATAAATGACAAAATAGACTAGTTCTACATATATTTTATGCGTTCATGACATATCTAACTTTTTCTTAATTATTTCAATATTTCTAGCCTATACAGTTTGCGAGGTTTTTCAAATTGCTGAAAATCTCCAAAAAAATTCCCCAAAAATTCCCAATATATTTATAGAAAAAAGCCCTTGTATAAGTGGGCCCACATTGCTCAAGGACCACAGTGCTGGTGTGATGCCCTCACTGGGTGTGGGAGCATCTCCTTTATAAACGGGGAAATGCTGATTTATTCAAAAGGTAGCGCATTTCTCTCTAGTTGAAAACAAAGCAGGGCTGTGAGTCTTTCCACACCTTTCCTTTGCTCAGACACCCATAGGTCAGTAAAAATTCACATCGTGATAAGGGGGAGGGGAGTGGAAAAGAAAGGTCAAGAGATGTTAGAAAAAAGACTAGCAAATGCAAACGTGTAGCCTGAAGTGGCTCGAGATGTAGATTCCAACATGGATGGTACCATAGATGCCTCAAAACCAGATATGCCCATGGACAAGATTTAGAAGGTGACGAAGAGAAATGAAGAGACTGCCTAGATGTAGGAATGGGATTATGGACTGTTTTGCTTTGAGTTTCTATTATTTTAATATAGGTCCTTTGAAAATGAAATAAAATTTCAAAGAAAATAAAGCAAACAATGACCCTCAGCAATGCTTATATCAAGACAGTTCATGCTTTGCAACAGATTTTGAAGTATCAGGTCACCCAATACATCATAAGTGGCGACTTAACTTAGGAAAGGTGTGTGAATGGCAGTTTAGTTAGCCGGTCACCACAGGTGCAATTACCATTTAAGGGCATGTGAAGGGAACCCAGAGATGCACTGAGAACCAGGAGCCACAGGTTCCTGTAAACAGGGAAACAAGATGCTCTCCCCCATGGGCTCTGGTGAAATTCAGTGGGTTGTGCTTGAATTGAGCCCCAGGGCGAGGTCCGTAACTCAGAGCTATCATCCTGCTTATCAGCAGCAATGCTCTGGCTTCTGGAAGCTTGCAGACAAGGAAAGAGACCACCACCAGCTCCCACGGTGTTCCTGTGCAAGTGAGAAGGTGTCCATGTGCAAGCTCTGCCCAGCAGCCTGGCTAGGCAGAATGCTCGCTGACCCGGCCCTGCTCTGCTCATCCCCAGCCAGGCACCTGCTCAGTGATTTATGGCAGCCCTCAACTAACTCACGGTTTCCAGAGTGGGAACACCTACTACTTGGAGAAGCAGAGATTCAGTGAGTTTAGGCACAGGGCTTAAGTGGCTGAACTGACCACAGAAAGGAAATCATTCCTTTTCTAGTTACTTCTCCTTGCTCCTAGTGACCTGGGGCTAAGTGTCCATCTAGTGCCAGCAGGCTTTGATGTCCCTCCCTTTTTCACAGAGACCCTGAGCCTTGGGAATGCAGCAATTTCTACCTAGAATTACTGGGTTCTATTTCTATTGTGTTTATTTTCCACTTAACCTGCTCTTTATACAAGTAAAACTGTTTTTGTTTACAGTTGAATTTTCAGTTTAAGATTTTACAGTTTAAAATTTCCTATTTAAAGACATGGACTTCAGATGGATCCAAGTTTATATAAAGAAAAGGTGTTTTGAAAAAACACTAGTACAAGAGGCATATACATGTGACAAAAAGTCATGAAGGTGGCACTGGCCAGACTGACATTGGGCACAGTCAGCTGGCAGGGTTGTGATGTGGAGCTAAGGCCTGGTAGGTTGAGCAGAATCACAGGGACTTGGCAGGGGTCTGGCAGAGGCAGACGGGGGCGGGCTTGCAGAGGGACACCGCTGGATGTGGGAGGGGCAGCCAGGGTGTTCCCTGCTCCGGGGCCCGTCAGCAAAGCCACCTCTCTGTCTAAACCCCAGCAGCAAATAAGCCAGGCTTACCTTTGCACCCAGATGGGCGCCCACCTCAGCTGTGCCGATCAACAGGGCTGGCATCCAATCCCTGACATCCAACATTCCCTGTGGGACATGGGGAAGAAATACATAAGGGCTAAAATTACAGAGGGCAGAAATAAAAGCAGAAACATCTCCCCGAAACACACTGTATGCACGCCATCACAGAGAACACCCAGACTCTAGAAAATACATGTGTCCTATAGATGGAGCTGACTTCCAGGTGTGTGTGGTTGGGGGGCGGGCGGTGATTGCATTCGGGAAGGGGGTCTTTGGTTGGTCCGTGTCTCTGCAAAGTGATGGGACGAACACTTATCCCAGTAGGGCCTCAGAATCCAGAAGCTCGTCCTGTTCCAAGGCTCGTGATGTCAGCTCCCGAGGTCTCCGAGGCTGGGCAGCGCTGTGTGCACTGATTCTTTCATTCCTCAGTGGTGCTGGGTTTCTCAGAGCTCACCAGCTTCCCCATGGACAGCAAGCATCTGTGCCGTCTTGCAGAGCATGTCAATCAGGAGGTGTCCAGCGGCAGAACATGACAAGACGGGCAGAATCAACACAGTGTTCGATGAAGCGAGTCTGAGCCAGAGCACGGGATGCGCCTGGATGCGCAGATGGAGGCTGCTGTGTTCAAGTAAACTGGATAATGGGGGGACTTGTGCGCTGGGGTGGCCTATGCATCACTGTGACAGAGACAGAATTAGTAATTCCTGTTAATAATGCTAAGTTTGGCAGCCACTGTTTATCACATGCCTGCCAATGCCTTGCCCTGTGTTAAAGACTTTGCATGTGTTACTTGATTAAATTGTCCAGTAAACCTAAGGGCTTGAGAAAACATTGTGAATCTCGCATTATACACAAAAGCCAAGGATCACTTAGATTATGTGCCTGATCCACTGTAGTTTGGAACCTACACCAGGCTTGGTGGACCCAGTTCTCAGAGCCCTGGAGATACTGTGGCAGACGAGTGGTATGGCTCGGGCTGCCAGGAGGAGACTAGGAGAGGACAGCTCTCCCTCGGACAGCTGGTCCTTGACCAGGACCTTCGTGCCACCAGGTGCCCTCCCACCTGCCCGGCCTTGGCCTTGCAATGACCAGCCCTCTTTCTGCACACCGTGCTTCTGCGGCTGCTTCCTTCTCCCCAGGAGACGCCACAAGGTGCCGGCCTACAGGAGTGGCACAGGGCATCTTCTGTCTTGCCTGGGCCTGCAGCCCGAGCTTGTGGGGGTGACTTCCCCGCTGCTGTCCTCAGCTCTGCACCCCAAGTGGGAGGCTCAGCACCACCTGTGGGCACCCGAGCCATCTGCTCCGTCCTGGGCGAGTCAGCAGGTGACTAGAGCGGTGAAGCTGCCTAAGGCGAGAGGTTCTCTCTGTTACACGGGTGGTGTCCTTCTGGAAATGACATGAACAAACTGCAAGGGCTAGCTGCTCTAATGCCTTCCGGATATCCCGCTATTGAGATGGCCGGGACCTGCCCCCTGCCTTTCCATCCCCACATCAGGACGGGCTCCGCACAGGCCCCAGGCATGCCGGCAACACGGTGCCAGGCCCTCCCTTCCGTCGTCCTGCACGCCAGTAGGAAGAGAACATGTGGGAGAGTCCCAGCCGCCTCTGGCGACCTCCAGCTTCTCGGGCCACCGGGTGTCATTAACTACTTACTCGAGCACAGAGCCAAAGGGAAGTGGACTCTTCCCAGAGGCACCACATTAGGGGGCACAGCTGTGTCCCAGGAGAAAGCTGAAGGCAGAGGACTAAGACAATGACAAGGGTGACCTCTGTGTGTGGGGTGGCATTTCCTTCTGACCCGCCTCTGGCTTTCATTTGGAGATCGCCAGCCCCTAGCTTGAGCAGACAGACAGGAGAGCCACAGTGCTTCCATCTTGTTGCCTGGCGAGTGCCAGCCCGGGCCACCACCAGGATGACAGCGGGTCGGGGCCAGTGTCAGCGCAGCAGGTCTGAAGAGCCGGCAGCTGCTGGCTGGTCACCCCGGGTTGGGGGAATGTGAGGCACATACATGGGTGGGCAGCTTCTGCCCTGGCCCACAGCCAGTCTGTAAGGTTTCTATCACCCCACATCTCAGATGAGGCTGTGGGGTTAAACAGGGAGCTTGATGGCGGGGGGTGCTAAGAAGTGGAACAGATGCACAGGCCAGCTCCTGTCCCTGCAGGGCGGGGACTCTCTGCTCAGCCTTGGCCACGGGAGGATGGAGGGACTGACCCTCTCCCCCAGGCCACGGCCAAGAAACCAGCCTGGACTCATTTAATTAGTGAGTCTAACACAGGTCCCACTTGGAGAACGCCACCTAGTTAAAGTCACTTCTCCCCTGAGCACAGATTCCCGACCTCAGCCCTGTAGACTCTCAGGGCAGATACTCTGCAGGGCGGGTGCCCTCCCGTGCACCGCGGCATGTCTAGCAGCAGCCTGGCCTCCACCCACCAGATGCCAAAAGCTCATCTCCCCACTCCACCCCATCAAAATCATCTCCAGACATCACCAAACACCCTCAGCACACAGGGGCAGTGTGCACAATCTTCCCTAGTTGAGAACCACTGACATAAAACAATGTATCAATTTAGGTGAGTTGGACAATTTTTGAAGGAAGTGTTTCCCCATTTGCTGCTCTAATATGCATGAGGGTGAAGACAAGACTGGGGACCAAGGAGTGAAAACGGGATGTGCAAACACCACTGTCGTCATCATCCTGAGACCCGCCACATGTGGCCATGCTGCCTGGCCTGCAATGGCCTTGCTCTCGTCACTGTACGTGACCAGGGCCTGCTGGCCTTCCTCAGCCAGGCAGAGCATCTGTGCCTCTTGGCTGCAGACACAAAAATGCATCCCAGCCGGAAGAGCAGCACTGCTACGACAGGGCAAAGGGGGAAATGAGTTGAGCAAAGCCCTCTGCATTGGAGGTTTCGGCAGGATCGTGTTGTTAGCTCACAACCCAGCTGAGCGCTGACCTGGTCCAACTGTCTCAGTCATCGTCATAGCACAGAATCCAGCACAGCATGGACACAAAGACGTGCTAGGTGATTGTTTGTTGAACTGATGGGTCACTACCATGCGACCAGTAATGCATCATTTATTTGAAAACCTGGCTCCCTGATTGGCCTCCGCCAAGCCCTGGAGGCTAGACACCTGTGTGTGGCTACCCCCACACTGTCACAAACATTGGGTCACCCTTCTCAACTCAACTAAACAGCCTTCATCTTGGACCCCTTGTCGTAAGTTGCTGCATTGAGCAGAACCTGCTTTTGCCAGACAGGCAGCCCAGATGGGTGACCTTTAACCTGGGTTGGGGAGTCTGAGACGCCGAGGGGTCATTCTCAAGGTGTACCACAGGCCCCTGCCATCACCTGCTCCCTGCCCCCGAGTACTCTGCACCCTGGCTTATTGCCTGAGCCACACCCCCGGGAGAGCCCCACAGCCCACTGACCAGCCAGGACCATGAGTGCTGCACCCGGGACAGAACAGACCCTCGCGTGGACAGTCTGCTTCTGGGAAAGGCCCTGTCTGCCTCTGATGGAATTACCTTGTGGGAGGCTCCTCAGCATGAAAAGTTCAACTGACTGGCCTGCAAGGGGAAAGGAGCGTGTGTTGCCTCATGCACCTGCCCGTCACCCAGCAGGTGCTCACTAAACGCCTACCACGTGCAAGGCTCTGCATGAAAGACAGCCAACGGCAACATCAAGGGAGCAGTCGCCGAGACCACCGTCACCTCGGGCACCAGCTGCAGGTTTCAGCAGGTCTCAGGACCACACGCAGGTCTGATCATTCTCTAGAAAGACCCGTAGGTCCCATGAGCCGGTCATGGTTTATTACAGCATGGTTAAAATCAGCAGCCAGGGGGACAAACACACAGGGCAGAGTCCAGGGAAGTGCCAAACACAGGCTTCCAGTTCTTCCGTCTCCTGGAGTCAGGATGGTGTTACTCCCCGGCACTGAGGAGCCACAACATGCACGGAATAGGCCACCGGGGAAGCCCAGCTGAGCCGCTCATCCGGGCTGGGGCGTGTAAACCCAGCCACCCCATGGCTGACCGCAGTATCTAGCCCTCCACAGATGGACCAATACCCACAAGACCCAAAGCCCCCACCCGAACTCATGTTGTTCCCATCTGATTAGCACAAGACCCCCAGATAAAGAAGACAGTCCTGTCAGGCAGGACACCGCAAGGGCCTAGAAATCACCTCCCAGCAGCCAGGGCAGAGGCCAGGGTCCTTCTGGAGCAAGATTCAGGGCTTTCCTACACGCCCTGGGTCTGGACTGAGAAACATGCCGCCTTCTGCAGACCCACTGGCAGAAGCACAGGGGACGTTGAGAGTGGACGCCAGCAGTTCCTCCTGGCATTTCCCCTGGGGAGAGCCCGCACTTCCTGAACTCTCAGTCCATGTGGAGCAGGAGAGGCTGAACCCAGACGCCAGCCAGGTCCAGCTGTGGGCTCAGAACCAGCCAATCAGCATATCTGTCCTCCCACCTCCCACCCACATAACAGGCAGAGCAAGTGACCCAAGCCGCTCAGTGATGTAAACCTTCTTCCTGGGGGGTCCCAGGGACCCCGGCAGCCACCCGCCACCTCCGGAGGAGAGCATGCCTGAAAACGGAGGAATCCAGAGAAAAGCAGAGCCACCATGTGGACAGGCAGCTTCCAGGATGTCCTTTGAACACCTGGACCCAGCCATGCTGGGACACAGGCTTACCTGGTCTCCTTGCCAGTCATGTAAGCCAGTCAGTTTCCTTTTTGCCTAAGCTTGTTTGAGTCAGGCTTTTCTCATCTTCAGTGCTTTATCCGGCCAATACAAACACTCACCCCGATGTTCCCCCAGTTTCCATGTGTCTTCCACATTTCCCCAGGTATTGGCCAGTTCAAATGTAAACAGGTCCAAATAGGGCTCCAGGTCACCATCCTCCGCAGTGATGAGAAGGGGCTCCTGCAGACTCACTGCAGACTCACAGACCTCCAGGTACCGAGACCCAGAATAGAGAGCTGGGGCGTTGTCATTGATGTCTGGCAGGAAAAGCATCAGGGTCCCCAGCCCAGTCTGCAGGGGGAGGCCTTGTGAGAGGGGAATTGCAGGAGGGGTTGCTTATCAACTAAATAGCCCGCTCCATGCATGACCCCTGGAAAATGAGCACGCTCAACTTCAGAGGAAAAGAACTGGTTCACTGAAATACTGAAACTGTGTCCCTTTCAATGAATAAGCCTTACTGTAGGTGACTGATGTATTTTTCTGCTTTCTTGAAAATCCGG
Organism: Manis javanica; assembly: GCF_040802235.1. Classification (NCBI taxonomy): domain Eukaryota; kingdom Metazoa; phylum Chordata; class Mammalia; order Pholidota; family Manidae; genus Manis; species Manis javanica. The sequence goes on from NC_133160.1 coordinate 3,044,670, forward strand.
AATACCAGGGTAGGCTAAGTTAAACATCTCGCCCTCTCAAATCATTTGTGGAACCAGCAGAATGTAGAATCATCAAATAAACTCAAATGTCAATTATGCCTGGTGTTAAGAATTGGGTGAGGCCAAAGGGGAATGTGGTCAGTGATGGAAATGATTGGCATGCTGACTGTGCCCATGTCAGTGTCCTAGTCAGGATAGTGGACCATGGTTTTGCGAGGTGTTAACCACTGGGGGACACTGGGAAATGGGTACCCAGGGTCCCACTACATTGTTTCCTCAAGTGCTTGGGTGATGAACCCCATTTTCCTTGTTCTTACTCAAGATTGATTAGGAACACAGATATAGTACCTTCGTAACCAGTGTTCTTCTAATTAATTATGCAAGTGGGATATACACCTATGTAACTCTCAGAACCTGAGTTTTAACTCACAGGTTTTCTTAAATACAACTTTTAAAATTACCTGAAAGTTTTTATTTATTCAGTTTTATATTTTGGCAGGTTTAAAAGTTCAGCCTTGGGACATTATAGAGAAAAAGGTTGAAACATGCTCATAAACCCACCTGTACTGGTTTATGACAAATGTATCCCACACAGTCCTATCTGCCTGAACTTATAAGCCATTCAAAGTGCAGGGAAGCTGAGCTAATATTTATCTTACCCCAGTGCCTTTGGCAAAGAGCTGAAGAGCATCTCATGAGCAGAGGAACAGGACGTGGGGCTTGACTGTGGCTTCCTATGTTTCGTTATCTCTTCTGAATGGACACTGCTCCTCTTTCCGTGGCGGTGGCCCCTCGTTTGCCATTTCATAAAAAGTAATTGCCAGCATGGACACACAGTGATCAAAAGGCTTATTTTATATTTTCTCCAGTTGTGCTGAAAAGCTCACCAATGTTAAGAAGAAAGGAAATAAGAAAACAGTGTGTTTTCACCCCAATTTTAGGTAAACACTTACCATCATCAGTAGCATGAACAATGATTATGTAAAAATTATCATTTACATAAGGGGATTCTCGGTCAGTCCATTTCCTGGTGGCAACCGTCCCTGAGCCTTCATCTACATTGACCCCATTTGCTGGATCGTGAAGCTCTTTATATCTTGTAGAAAGGAAACATGAAATTTTTTAAATTAAAAAGTTATACCAGAAGACAAATCAAAACATAGAATGGCAGACATAATTCCTATCACAAGTGACGTGGGGCATCCTAAATGGAATCACAGTATTTGCCTTTCTGTGACTGGCCTATTTCACTTAGCATAACGTCCTCAAGGGCCAGCCGTACTGACGCAGACTGTAGAATTTCCTTCCCTCCTAAGGCTGAACACTATTCCAATGGATGCATAGACCACATTCTGCTTAACATTTTATCCATCAAGGGACACATGACTTGCTTCCACATTTCAGCTATTTGGGAATAATGCAGCTATGGACATGGGTATAGCAAATAGCTCTTTGAGACCCCGCTTTCAATTCTTTTGGGTGGAATTGCTGGATCACATGCTAATTCTATTTTTAATCTTTTGAGGACCCTCCATACTGCTTTCCACAGCAGCCGTACCATTTTACATTCCCACCAACAGTGCACAAGGGTTCTCGTTTCCTTTAAATAGGCCATACTTTGCCTGTTGTTTGTGTGCCTTATGATTTTGATGCTGAACACTTGAACACTAGATGTGGATCTGAAAATGTAGTAACTCTGAAAATCAGATTTTTCCCTTTCCCCCAAGGTTTTCTGGAGGTTTTTCTTACTGTTTTGTTTATCTTTTTGTTTTTTGATTATCGTAGGCTTTCTCTGGTGCTGCAGCTCAGCCTGGGGTGTAAATTTAATGTCTTGGTAGGTCCTTTTTGAGCCTTTCTCGAACATACATGACCACTTTCTGATTTTCCCTATATCTATATACGCAGTTGTTTTTAACAGCCCACTCTTTAATTTCTTGCTCCTGAACAAGGAAAAGGTGAAAAATGAAAGAGGGGGACGTGCTTGCCCTTTAAATCCTCTGAAGTCACATCAGGAGGGGGGGAGACTTGCAAAAATGTGGGAGATGCAACAGTAATGGCTACCTGCCTCTTTGCACCTCTGTGATCAGAGCAGCAATTAGAGCACAGAACCCTGATATTGGGAGGGCAGGGCCCTTTTGCCCACCCTGGCTGGCACAAGCTGTGGGCAGGCTGCTCCAGAGCAGTTGCAGGCTGCCTGCCATGCAGCTGGGTGGAGACGGACAGCTAATACTGAGAGCTGAATCTCAGAGCTGAAATCAACCAAAATTAACCAAACTTCACTGCCCAAGACTTTCTTCTGGATGTTGCAAGGCTTCAACAGACTGCAGAGTTCCAGAGGAGACAGCTTCTGCCAGAGCAGTTGTCTGAGTGTGCAGACATAGTCCCGGTGCCTCCCACTCTGCCATCTTCCTGGGGATTATGAAACTTTCTTTTTTAAAGTGAAAGACTGAGCAACCCAAGTACTCATCAACAGATGAATGAAACGTAGTCTATGCATACAGCAGAATATATCACTCAGCCTTACAAAGGAAGGAAATTCTGCAGTATGCCTCAACACAGACGAACATGGAGCCGGTCACAGAAAGAACAAATACCATACAGACCCACTTGCCTGAGGTCCCTAGAGGAATCAGATTCATAGAGATAGGAAACAGCCCGATGGGTGCCAGGGGCTGGGGGAAGAGGGGTGGGGAGTCACTATTTAATGGGGACAGTTTCTGTTTTACAAGATGAGCAGTTCTGAGGTGGATGGAGGTGATGGTCGCTCAACAATATGAATGTTCTTCATGCACTTCCTGTCACTGAACTGTGCTCTTAAACATGGTCAAAATGGCAAGCTTCATGTTATGTATATTTTACCACAATTTAAAAAAACCAGAAACTTCTGTTACCCAGAAGTCAGAGGGCTGCCAATTTAGAACCTTTGGTAAAGTGGGAATTACAGCTCACAAATTATTTTTATGTAAGAAAAAAACTGCAAAAAAGATATATGCCAAGTGCGAAAGGAAATGAGCCAGTGAGTTCCACCTGGTGGGGACACAGGACGCACAGCCGGAGGAAGGCACCGAGCTGGGCCCAGGGGATGCGGGGGGTGCGTTCTCCACGTGGCTTCTTATACTTTCATGTCTGAGACAGGTCAGCCCATGAGCACGTGGCAGGAGCTCCGTTTCCACAGGCGCCCTCTTAGGCATGTGACTGATTCCGCTTGAACCGCCTCTTCCCTTCCTCTCACCTGAGCTGGCCGGCACTTCTGTCTGGATCCGTAGCATTAAAAATTCCCGACTGAATTCCAGGCCCAGTGCCATCAACTTCACCGACGATGAAGGAAGGCTGGTGGGGCATTGGCATCTGTCACGCGCACACTCACGGCGGCACCCGCCACTGCCCTCCCTGGAACCTGCAGCTCAGCCCCCTCACCGGAGAAGAGCGGCTCCTCGTTCTCCAGGCAGTGGCACGGCTCTGCCCTGGGGGAGCTTCATGATCCAAAGGCTGGAGCCCCAGACAGAGGATTTCATTGCCAGTCACTCTCCCGAACCGGAGCCTGTGGCTTTCCACCTCATTCATTATTTACGTTGTCTTTGATAATGATCAGAGGACAGTCATCAGCCCTTTTCCAAGTCATTTATAGAGTTCTCTCTCTTTTTTTTCATTCCCTCTCCTGGTTGGAAAGAGCCAGTGCCCTTCAGCGGGTAATGAAGAATGCAACAGATGCCATGACCTGATGGGACACCAGTGGGGCGACTGCTGCCAAAACCAGGGGAGCTTCGGGAAATAGAGAGCCTAATGATCGTAGGTATCCAGGGTACAAAGTGCTTGGCAACTTAAAAGGATGGGAAAGCTAGGAATATTTGGACAATTCAACCCCAGCCGTCTGGTGTAGGCTCTCCACAGAGCCCTGCTATTCGCAGCATGGCCGGCATCACCTGGGGACCTGGTACACTGACAGGTGGAGACTCAGTGCCCACCTCAGGCCTGCCTTTGAATCTGATCCCCAGGTTGACGCACCTGTACTGCCCCAGGGGCACTGGTCATCCTGACAGAGAGCAGCTAACACCTGAAGCACGGGAGTCAGAATATGCTGGTCAGAACCCCTGCTCTAGCTGTGTGACTTAATGAAAACAACTCAGCCTCTCTGAGCTCTGGTTTCCTTATCAATAAAATGAGACAATAATACTTACCAGCAGTGCCAACTCTCCATTAGGAACAGCAGGCAGGGTACCAGGGGCTCACAGTACTTTTAGAGGCCTGGCAAATGTTCTAATTTCTTTTTAAACTCAGAAGGAAAACAAATGAACTCAGGGGTAGAGAAAATATTTTAAATTATTTTATCACATCCAAAAAAAGCAAACATCTTAGGGCCTATTTAAGTCTGTTAAATTTTGTCTATAATGAAAAAAATATATTAAATGTTGAAGTACTTAAAGTCTTATAAAAAAAATATTTAATATTGATATTATTTGGGTAGAAGGAGGAACTGAGGCAGAGGCCATGCCGTAGCCCTGCCCTCCCCACTAGGGCCATGGTGCAGGCCGTGTGCTCCACACATGGGGGCTTCCAAGCGAGCTAGTGTCTTCGTCAGACACTCCACAGGAAGGAGCCTGGGCACCCGGGCCCACCTGGCTGGTATGCATTCTGTTATGGTTTTACCTTGATAACATTTACGATCCCTTCACTGGCCTCACGGTCAGTCAAAATGTCAAAATGTCCCTCTTCATTGCCACTCAGTATTTTGAATTTTACTCTCCAAGCTGATGTGAATGGTGAATCACCACGTTGGACCGGGAGAGGCAGCACACCCTGGCTGGCTCAGCCCTCAGAGATCTGAATCTCATACTGCGGAGGCAGTCATCATTTGCATGTCCTGGAGACAAAGAAACACAACTGAAAAACAAAGTGAACAAGAAGATGCATCCCTCAGAACAACGACCTGGATATTTCTCTTGCCACCATCGCTGACCTCATGGGATTTAAAACGCTGCCTGAAACAGCAGAAAAGGCTGAAACAGCAGAAAAGGGTAACAAACATCTTCCTTCCCCCTGTGGCTTGGTGTCTGCAGCCGCATAACTCTAATGCACTCTTAAATCTGACTCAAGGCACTATTTTTCTAAAAATGTTTAAAATAATAATACACATCCCTAGTTTATGCTGCCTAAAAAACCTAGCTCTTTTCCTAAAACAGGACTCTTACGGTTACTTAGATTAAGATGATCATCTCTCTAACATATATAGATCTTTAAAATAGCTTGGTATTCGATACTTTTGGTGACAAGATACTTTCTCTCTGATGAGCACATCAAAAAACAGGGTTTATTTCTTTCCAGCCTTCCTTTTAAAGAACACAGCTTTCTGCCAAGCCAAAGAAGGATTTTGAAACAAGATTCAAAGTTAATAAACACTATTTTCAGTTATTCTATGCTGTTTAGTGAGGTGTTTTAATTTGAAAACATCTCAGCTTTGGTTTATGCAATTAAAAATATTTTAGTGACACTTTTAAAAGTAATTGTTGTAGCATTTATTTATTCAACAAATGCTTCTCCTATGTACCAGATCCTGTTTAGGTGCTGTGAATAAGACAGCAAAAATCCCATTCCCAGGGAGCTGATGAGGGTGTGTGACAACGGGAACGGTAAGCTGGGGATTTAACGCAGTCATCGGGAAAGATCTCACTGAGAGAGGTCGGGAGAAAGACAGATACCTTTAAGATACAGTGGATATTTTCTGTTAAAAACATCCATATGGAAGACTGAGTGGTTCTTGTGTTCTGTTTTAGCGATCTTGCATATCCTGTGTGGTGCCCTGTTCCCTCACTGGACTGGAACAGTGGGTTTCAACCCTTTCTCCAAACTTAGGAACCCTGTAGCATGTGAGCTCCTATGTGCAGCCCCTACATACAAATCAGGTGACTCCCCTTTTGACCCCAGAGCTCTGAGCCTCGTATGAGAAGCTCAGCCTACACTTCTCACTTGGGCACCCAATCCCGGGCGACACTCAGCAAGGTGTGCAAACAAGGGTCCCTGCAGCTGGAGGGATGCTTCTGGCATCTAGTGGGTAGAGATCAGGGCTGCTACCAAACACCCCCAACACCCTGAACAGCCTCCCGCAACCCTGCGGCAAAGAAATTTCCATCCCAAAGGTCAACAGGGTGGAAACTGAGAAGCCCTGAAGTGAAGTGGGCATGGACTCTCTCCCTCCCCTGTGCCTCCATGTCCTCGTCTGTGAAACAGAAACCAGCCTAGTTCCAACACTTAAAAACAGTAGTGTGTAAAATTCCCGAGCTCAGAAGTGTGTAAAATGCACCGAGTGGTGAAAGATGGAAGCTCACGTGACTAAACTTCAATGACTCCGTGTGGCTGTGGTTGACACTTGATTCTAACTTGAGCTACTGTGGAGAGTTATATGTATTATGACCTATTTGGGGATTCCCTCAGTGAAACTGAGCTGAGGACTCGAGGCCGTTGGCGACAGGGCTCAGAACTCCAGAGCGCCCGGGCGCTTTGCGTTCTCCTGGGTGAGTGTGGGCAAACAGATGCTGCCATCTTGCACGTTAACATGCACGGTGGCTGCAGATGACAATGGTGGTTCTCCAAAATCCCTTGCTCCAATTAGTAGTGTGAACTGAGGAGCAGGTTACGGAGGCAGGAAAAGGAAAGTCAAGCCCTTCAAGTAAGGGAAATAGTAACAAAATTAATTTCATTTTAATTGAAAAAAATAAAATAGTTGAATGAAATATTAATAAAGAAACATTCCATGTTAGCAATTTCAGTAGCAAGTCTAGCCACAGAGGGTTTCCCACTGAGAATGTATAATCTAAGTCGGGGCTCAAAGATCATAAAACCCACATGACCTCATAATCTACACACATGAGAGTTGTATTTCTCCACTAATATGGTCGATCTGGAACCCACTTTCTTTCAGTGACAGCATTTGAGAAACAAGGAAATAAAGGACTGGAGAATTTGGCGTATCTTCTTGATCCAAATCAGTTGTTAGCATCTGAGAAACAGGTTGACCTGGAAAGAATTGTTTATAAACCATTGGCAAGCGGGGCCTGTCAAACCAGTAGCAGGATGAGTCTTTGCTAAATGGCACTGGGGCATTTACTAGAGTGGATTCGATATTTAAATATAAAATCAAGCTATAGACATACCAGACAAAATAAGCAAAATTTAGTCACACAGTCAAGAAGAACTTTCTAATTACGATTGTAAATGCAGAAAATTCAGAGGACAAACTTGATAGGGAACATAGATTTTTACATGGGTGGCAAAACACTACAGACAAATTTAAAAGGGAAATGGAAAGGTGAGAGAACATATTTGATACATATATATATATGGCAAGGCAGATGGTCTTCATATAGAATGAGGAGGTTAAAGCCAAGAAGAAAAATGATCAGGACACTGACAGACATGGACAAAGATGGGAAGAGGCAATGATCAAGGAAACAGAAGTGGTCAAGAAACCTATCAAAATATTCAAGCACTTAGCAATCCAAGGTGAGCCGTACATGAGGACTCAAAAATGTTGCAGGTAGGTAAGTAAATTGGGACGCTTAAATTGTGTGTGCGGTTTGAACCAGCCGTTCTACTACTCTGAATTTACCCCAAGCAAATAATGCTTGAAGGCTACACAGAGTTAGCTCAGTAGGTTCATTGAAGCATATTTTATGAAAATAACAAAAAGTGGCAACAAACATGAATGTTCACCAACAGATTACTTCTATTCCTTAAGGCACATCCATAAAATAAAATGTTGCACAATAAGATGCTGTAGGAAAATACTGTGAGGTTACAGACAGTAAAATTGCACTTTTTAAAAGAAAATTCAGAAATATATAAAAAGCATACCCATATATTTGTAACTACTTAATATATACACACACATTTTATACTATGCTAAAGATTAAAAATTATGTAGATAATACAAACATACATCTATAATTATATATAAAAATCTATAAATGTATTCACATATATATATACATATACACACACAGAAATGCAAAGAAACATTGAAAGAATATAAACTAAAATGTTAATGGTACTTTCTCTAATTGGTAGTATTAAAGATGCATTCTATTTCAGTCTTTTAATTTCTTGGTATTTTCCAAATCTTCTAAGACTATTTTGTGAAATAAATAATGCTTATTGTTAAAAATACGTGCACATTCTAGTAAGAAGGGCTTGGATTTAAAGACTCAGAGAATCTGTAGCTCAGAAACTTAGTGTCACCTTGTTGCCATTTCACAGGTGACAAATCAGCAGACACTCAGCTGCCTGTTCCCTCCTGCCCCTTGGTTTTATTTCAGACTGGTTTTCCTATCACCTCTCCCAGCAGACGCCATTCCCACGTCACCTTTTTGCCACAACAAAAGGGGGCCAGCAGGCCTCAAGGCATCTGCTCTAACCCAGGGCCTGGACCTCTGGCATGTGAACAGCAAAGCGTTGCCCAAAGACAGCTGGGATCAGGCGCCCCCCAGTATGGGAGCAGGAAAGCCTACGCCCCGAGAGGGAGGAAGCCTGCGGCGGCCGCACCCACCTTCCGCGTGCCTCTCTCGCACATTCACGCTGAATTCCTTCTCCGCGAACTGGGGTGCGTGACCATTCACATCGCTGACCCGAACTTGATTTGTCCATGGATTTGTCCATGACTTTTCCTGTAAAGCGATTCACAACACTGAAACAGACCTAGGAAGCAGAAAACTGTGTTAGTGCTGCACAGCCATTCACCGGATGGCATTCAGCCAACAGCCGTCTCGGTGACAGTGTGGCCACTAGACTGAGAGACCCTGAGGGCAAGAATCACACGTCCCTGTTCGCCCTGTGGCTCCAGGGATGGAGCACGGTGCTCAGTAAACATTTGCAGAACAAATTCAACGCACAGACTTGAAAAAAAATACATCATTAGTTATGATTAGTTTTAAATCCCAGCTTCTCCATGGGTAAACATAGACACGCTACTTATGAGCCTCAGTTTCTATATCATATCAGTGTTGTCATGAGAAATAAATACACTAATAAATATTGCTCAAACACTGCAGACAGCAGACACTTAGGCATTCTGGGGAAAGTGAATATTAAAGTTAACTCTCACAGTGACCCAAGTAAGGTCGGTGCTGGAGTACCCACGGCTCCTGCTCCTGTACTTGAAGAAGAAGTCAGCTCTTGTTAAATGTGCCTTAGAAAACTCGTTCCTTTCAAAAGATCTCAAATTAGTAATTGAAGCTTCTCTCTAGTTTCTTAAGAAACTAAAAAAAAAAAAAAAAAAGTAAATTAAACTCAAACAAAAAGAAGGAAATAATAAAGATAAAAGCACATATCAATCAAATTGAAAATGGCAAAACAATAAAGTCAGTGAAGGCAAGAGCTGGTTCGCCTTCCCATGTATATTTGAGATCAGCTTGTTCATACCTATAAAAAAAATTATTCTGTTTGTTTTATTAGACTTGCACTAAATGTATAGATAAATCTGGGAAGAATCGTCACCTTAATATTCAATCTTTCAATCCATAAACTTGGTATATCTTTTCACTCAATTAGGTCTTTGATTTCTTTCATCAGCGCTTTTTTGTTTTAAAGGTTTTGTAAACAGATCCTGTACATATTTTAGATTTATACCCAAGCACTTCATTTGTTTTGGTGAAATTGTATATGGTACTGTTTTTAAATGTTTCATTTCCAATTATGCATAACTGAAACACAATTGACTTTTATATATTAACTTTATTTTCTGTGACCTTGGTAAAATTAGCTTTCAAATGCTGAAAATAGGCAAAGAATTTGAACAGAAACTTCCCCAAAGAAGATACACAGATGGCCTATAGCTCATCATTTGTCCTTAGGAAAATCCAAATTAAAACCCCCATGAGATACATATCGCTCGTGGGCATGCAAAATAGTTCAGCCCTTCTGAAAAGCAGTTTAGGAGTTTCTTATAAAATTAAATATATGCTTACCATGTGCTCCAACAAACCCAGTCCTAGGTATTTACTCAAAAGAAAAATATGTCCACCTAAAATCCCATGTGCTAACATCAGCTTTATCTGATTGCCAAAAACTGGAAAGAACTCGTGTCCTTCAAGTGGTGAGTCCATAAATTGTCAAACTTCCATAGCAAGGAGAACTACTCAGCGATTACAAGGATCAGAGTGTTCATGTAACAACACAGATGAATATCAGACACATCGTACCAACTGGAAAAAATCCAGACTTAAAAGGTGACCTTCTGTGTGATTCCATTTATATGACATTTAAACAAGGTTAAAAGGTGGGGACAGAAAACATATTAGGGGTGCCCAGGGACTTAGGGGTAGGGAAGGGTTTGATCAGAAAGGAGATGCATAAAGAAATACTAGGGGTAGTTGTGCATCTTGATGGGTGGTGGGAGCACAAGGCCGCACTTGTCACAACTGAACATTGAAAGTATGCATTTTACTGTGTAAATTTTTAAATTGAAAAAATAAAATACACACAACATGTGGAAGCAGTAAACGCAGTTAAGCATTCCGAGATCGTTGTGTTGTCCAAGTAATTATAAAAATACTTGACGTTCAATCTAGTAAGTGAAGAATGGATGTTGGAATGTCTATAGTAATCATTAAATGAATAGTAAAAGCATGTATAAGTAACAGAGAAAGAAAAACGGAAGAGTAAAAAGAATTAACTCAAAAGAATATGAGAAAAAATGGGAGAACCAGCCTAAAAGCTGAGCAAAGAGAAACCAAATGGTAAGATGATAGACTGAGCACAAATATTCAGTTTCTATATTAAACATAAAATGCTAAATATACCAATTGAAAAACAAAATTAGACAAATGCAACTATGTGCTGCTTATAACAGACCTGCCTTAAATATAAGGTCATGGAAAAGTAACAAAAGTAAACATCTTTGTACCACGTGATCCAGCAATCAAGCTCCTAGGTATTTACCCAAAGGAGCTGAACACTGGCTATATAAAAACCTACACACTGATGTTTAAAGCAGCTTTATCCATAATCATCAAGTCTTGGATGCCACCTGGCTGTCCTCCAGTAGGTGATGGATAAACAAGCCATGGTACATCCTTGGTATTCTAAGTGGAATATTATTCAAAGGTTAAAGGCCTGGAGGTAACCTCAGTGCATATGAAAGGGAACAAAGCCCATCTGAACAGGCTGTGTGCTGTACACTACCGGCTCTACGACATCTTTGAAAAAGGAAAACCAGGGAGACAGCAAAAGCATCAGTGGTTGCCTAGAACTTGGGGGAAGGAGGGAGGAACAGGTGAAACACAGGACTTTCAGGCAGTGGAAATACTCTGTGTGTTACCGGGAGGGTGGATATGTGTCCCATAGATTTGTCTAAACCCATAGAATATGCAACACCAAGTGCCTTGGGCCCTGGGCAGTGACGGCGCAGCACACGGGCCCATCCATGGACCATGAGTCATGAAAGCGGCGCGCTGATCCCAGATGGCAGCAGTGGGGACACTGGGGATAAGTGGGAACGTGAGACGTGTGTAGGCACTCGGGACTTTCCACTCTATTTTTCCCCAAACCTAAAATGCCTCTAAAGACTAAAGTCTATTAATATAACAGAAGTCCCTACTTATAAAATAAAATGTGGTAACCATATATATATTTTTAAAAGTAAGTCTAATCTGACTTGCTACTGAACCTCTCCTGCTGTAGGATAAACAGTGATTTTTATTTGTTGAAGGCTGAAAGGATGGTGAGGCAGGGATCACGGGGAGGCAGGAGGGCCAAGCCTCAGAGTGAGGGCAGGAAGGGGTGCTGGCTCTCAGCTCCGTGCAGGTCAACCCGCCTCCCCTGCTGGAGGCCCCCTTGTGCTGCTGCCCTGAAAGGCTCCATGACTTCCAGCTCTCGGTTTGGAGGCAGAGCAGATGGACTCACGTCCAGACAGAAGCAGACCTGACTCCCATCCACCAGTTCCTCACACCCGCCCCGCTGGCTACACGGAGGCCTGGGCGGGCAGCTGCACCAGACGGGGCCTCAGGGACCTCTCTCCTCCTCCACCTCATTGCGCTCACCCCCTTGGGCGCATGCCCTATAGACCTGCTGCTCACCCATGCATCCACCTGGTGGTTCCACTTGTGTCCCAAATGGCAGCCTGGGCTCCAAGTCTACTCTGGTTCGGCCCTCTCCCCTCTCCCTACGCGAGCACTGAACTAGCGTCCTTCAGGGACTCCAACGTTCATATTAATATTTTTGTGCAGGCCAACTGGCTTTCTCACACACCACTCCTGCAGGCTGTTCCATCATTTATGACCGTGCTGGCAAGTCTTTGCTCCTTAATCATACTGACTTCCAGCATTAAAACGGGGCCAACTGTAATCTTTCCACTTAAAAGCAAGAACCACATGTTTGTTTTATGTTTATTATTGTATCTTCCATTTATTATCCTAAAAGCTTCATCTCAGACTTGACGCCTAAGAGGCATAAGTGCTGTTTATTCTTTGGCAAGATGCTGGGGACTCCAAATCACAATGGAGAAAGGAAATGTCACAGATATTTTCTGCATTTGGGAAGGGTTGTCAGGTTTTTGTTACAGTCTTAAGATTTATATCCTTGGGTGAACACTCCATAGTACATTGACATGATGGGTCGGCATATGGCTGTTTGAAGTGGCATGTGCAAGATCTACCACACAGATGAGCACATGGAAACTTCTTAAATACCAAACCCACGATACAGGACCACCTACACGCGTAGGTTATGGTAGACAGGGAGAACTACATTGGGATAATGATCGACAGTCAGTAATTATTTCAAGGAATATAAAGCTCAAGATGATTGTCTTGAGTGTGTTTGTACCTATGAAATTGAGCCTATTTTGACATAAAGAGATCAGATTCCTACCCAGAAAAAAGTCAGACTTTTCTTCCCTGTCCAACTGTGCCGTCAATCTCACAGCATCTCAACAGGTATTCCTGCTTTCGTGTAAGTTTGTGGATTAACCCCCACCACTACTGCCACCTCCCCAACACAAGTTTTCAAATGGTTTCCTGTTTTTATGACTCCTTCATTATCCTCAAGAGAAAAGCAGTGTTACTAGAATGTCTCATCTCTACAAAATCCAGTTTAATTTTTAATACACCCGTCTTTATGGACAGCTAAAAACCAGTAGCAAGCGTTCTGCTGCAGAAGCAGCTGGCCAGCTGGAACACGGTTTGAGCAGCGTTTCCCGTCATGCTTTGCTTGTCCCACCTCCATGGCTGCTAATCCTCCTGGTTTCCAGAAGCCTGCCTCCTACCTTCCCAATGAGTTTGTAAGCCCAAGTGCTTGTTTCCCTGGCTGATGTGACAAAGCACCACAAACGGGGTGGCTCCCAACCCTAAGGCCTGTTCCCTCCCAGGTCTGGAGGCCAAAGCAAAATCAGGGTGTGGGCAGGGCTGGTTGCTTCTAGGGGTCCTGAGGGAGGGTCTGTTCTGGGCCCCTCTGGCGTTGCCAGCGTCCTTGCTGGTCCTTGGCTCCTAGACATGTTGCACAATCTCTGCCTCCAGCTTTTTGGCCTCCTTACCTGTGGCTTCTTCTGTGTCCAAATTTCTGACCTCTTCTAAGGACGCCGGTTGCTGGATTAGGACCCACCCTCAGCCAGTAGGACCTCACCTTAATTTGATCACATCTGCAAAGACCCTATTTGCAAATAAGGTCACACTCACAGATACCACGGGTTAGGGCTTGAATCCAACTTCTTGCAAGATGTAATCCAACCCACCACACCCAGAAGGCAGAGACTATATTTCGCTGTGCATATTCATCCATCTGACATAATTATTTGAGAGCCTACTATACACACAACCCCACTCCTGACTCTTGGGTAAGAGCGATGAATAAGACAGGCTCTCACCCTTCTTCAAATTTACACTCCAGTGAGGGAGATGGACCATCAGCAGAGAACGAGACGGAGGTCCGGTAAGAGCAGGTACTAAGGAGAAAGTCAAGCAGGGCAATGAGAGAGAAGGACCTGCGGGCACTCCTCAGAACCCCTGCCCTGTGGGCATCCTCAGTCACCTGAGAGGACCACTAGCGAATGACAGCAGAAATCAGTGCGGAAGAGACACTGCCACGAGGCGTGGGGGGAGCGCAGGTGGGTTTGAACTCAGGCAGGTCTAAGCACAGCCTTGAAACCTTGTAAGAACCCCTGGGAACACTGTTCACGGCACCCACGTTTGCCCCTTGGGCTCCAATGGTCGCTGGGATGTATCTGTGACGTGCCAAGCTTTCCCACCTGAAACTCAAGTTTCAGAAAACTCTCTTAGGGACAAACTGTAATACATGGCTAAAGGTGTCGAGGCAAACACCCAGCAACAACCCCCCACCCCCCACCCCACAGCACTGATGCTCTGGTTCCTCCTTGCACAGGTCACGTCCATTCTGTTGTGTCCTAGGTCCTCTACTCAACCTGTGGAGCCCACGGACCAGCAGCAGCAGCGACAGTGCCCGGAGCTTGTTACAGATGCAGAGCCTCAGGCTCCACCCTGACCCACTGAAAGAGTCCACACTGAACAAGACCCCCAGGGACCCACTCGCTCGCCGTAGGTCAGGAGCCCCATCCAGGTCCCCCTTATGAGCACTCTATTGCTCTTTTTAACAGACTGCAGACTCTTTGGGGGAGGACAAGGGTTTGTATGAATAGTGAAGACATAGAGGTATCTTTGCATATCTTCTGAAGTGTTGAGAAAATTTCTGCCTGTTTAAAAGTTAGAGATTCAGAGCCTATCAATAGGCTCAGGGTGGATATTTTATTATCTATATAAAATGTTGAGGTCATGGGAAAAAACCTACCTAAATTACTTCTTTCAGGGGTTAAGCAATGTCTTCCCCTTGATAGCCAAGCAGGCCTGAGAACCAAGCCCGGTTTCCAGCAGAAGTCAAAACAGAACAAAGGCTGACTTCCTAAGAACCTGCGTGTGGTGGGCCTGGTAACATGATTCACCAAGTAAGTCACAGACATTCTTCGTTATAATTTCCTTTCCTGGTTTTGAGCCTGAATTTCAGTTTCATAAGAGACCATGGTGTTGGGTGATAAAATCATGAAGAACACCTCAACGTACAACCAGACACTGTCACCAGCTATGAAATTCCTCATTCACCACTTGTTGGGCAACCATGGGGTCTGTTTGCAGCTTCTTTCTATAGAACTCAACTGTGACTCATTCAAAACCACACTAGCCCATTGTACAGACATTCCGTAGCTCTACCCCCAGATGCTTCCAGATATCCTGCTCATGTTAGGGTATCGGTCACTAGAAGGAAAACCACCACAAAGTCAAGTCCAGAACGTCTCTGTCCTATGCAAACATCCAAAGCTCGCCACGGTGTATAATACATCAATCTCTCCACATCTCACACAGTCAGCCTAAATAATGCTTGCCAAATACAATATTCCTGCAAGATCTTTACAATGAATGCAAGTGTAGCATATAAAATTTTAGGTACCATAAAAGATGTTAGTGTCTCTCAATCAACAGGATGGTGAACATGTATTTTTCCACTGTTATCACCTTCCATAGAAAACAAACCAATCTCTGGATATTCATCCTCACCAGGTCCACTGAAAATACATTAATGACATGTTATAAGGCATATTATTGAACAGGTGCAAGGACAGAAACAGGGAGAAAAAGAGGATAAGAATAAACCACTATGCATATCAAATATTGAGGCTCAGATTCAAAGTCATTTTTAAGGGACCACACTTAGCATTGTATACCCAATGACTTATCCTGAAGAAATACAAAGATATGCAAAGAGCAGGAACAAGGAACATGGCCAAACTTTGGTTTGTAAGAGTGAAAAATTAGAAACGACATAAATATCTATCCACGTGAAAAGAATCATGTAATAGCAGTAGGACATATCACAGGGCTCCAGGCCCTCAGGATTTATGTGCACTCTCCCAGAAAGAAAGAGAGGGTGATATATTGTGCAGTGAGAAAGGCAATTTGCACAATATTCACCATATAATCCAACTTTGTTAAGACAGATGTACATTAATAAATCTGTAGGGAAATATCTGAGCGAATACATACCAATTTGTCAATATTGATTATATGTTCAGGGAGAGGTGAGTAATAATCATAGAGCTAACATTTAGAAAGAGCTTAGAGTCAGCCCACTTTCTCTATGCCTTACTTGTCCTAACCTGGTGAATCTTAAAAACAACCCTATAATGTATCTTTGACTCCACTGTACAGATGAGGAAACTGAAAAGACACCCAACTTATACAGGAAGAATGTGCTACATCTATGAACCCACTGAGTCCCCCTGAACCCTTAGGAGTATTGATTTTTAACCAATGAGCCTTGAAAACTTTCTGTAATTCTTTTTTTAATAGAAGGCATATGATATTTTTATAAACATTGCAAAAATATGAATTTTTTTCTAGAAATCATAGAATATCAAAAGTTAATCACTCAATAAATAATTCTAAGGCCCATTGGGTAAGGAAGGTAATAGAAATGAACATCATGGGCCATGTGCAAAAATCCTGACATTCCAACATCATCATGTGGCTTCTCCAGTGTGCCACCCAGCACTCAACCTCAGCCAAGGGAAGCCACAGGGAGTGGTGAGGACTGTGGCACTCTGGGTAACTCGAGCCCCATCTAATTGTTGCCTAGTGCAAATGTGGGTCCCAGGTGTTTAGATCTTACCATTTGAAAAATCCTTTAGAAGTGCAAAATTTTTAATATAATCTTCCTATTTTTCCTATTGTTTTATTAAACTAAAATACACATGACATAAAAATTTATTAGTTAGCTATTTTTATGTGTACAGTTCAGTGGTATTAGGTGCATTCATATTGTCGTGTAATCACCACCATTCATCTCCAGAGCTCTTTCATCTTGCAAAACGGAAATTGTCTCCAATGAACAACCATAACCATGACCCCCTCCTCCCAGCCCCTGCTCCCTCCCTCCCTCCCTTCTTCCCATCCATCTCCCACTGACCCTACCCCCTAGCATCTGGTAACCACAATCTTCTTATTTTTAAATAATGACTTTTTTAAAAAACACTCCACGCAAGCCAAGTGCACCAGCCCACAGCCTGGAACTCACCAGCCCTTCCGGCCGTGTGTGAGTCTGGTTTTCCCAGCGTGCACTCCCGAGAAGTGCCTCCCCAGGCTCACCTGGTCAGGGAACGCTGGAGTGGGCTCCAGGGCCAGGCCGGTGTTCCTCCTTCCCCTTCACTCCCTGGCCTCACTAGCACGGACCTTCCCAGACAGCCCTCCTGCCTGAAGGGGCGTCCTCCCCCACGAGGAGTGGCTTACCTCACCAGCAGGTTTGGGGAAAGGTCCTGGGTCCTCCTCCAGTGCCAAGGTGGTGATAACCCTTCCTTGCTTGGATCGCTGTAGAGGCCGGCGGCCTCTCCCTGGAAATCACGGTGACAGTGATGGTGACGAAGATGGCAGTGAGACCAGCGACCCTGTGCTAGCACTTGATTCACATTACCTCTCGTCCTCAGAACAGCCTCTGATGCTTAGAAATTAAAAGCGCCTGTTTTCTTAACAAGTACAGTCATTTCTAAACTGTGGGGCATGTGCCACCCAATGACTTTTCATAGTTCATGAGACAATTTTAGGGGCTATACAGACAGAGCTTAAAGATCATTGCTTATTATGAGCTAACACCTGCCCTGTAGCAGACATGCAAACAGAGTTGATTAAGAAAGTTACTCCCTCTCTAACTCTCTGCCTTCCTGAAATCACTGGTGAGAAAAATTTCCATTCAGTGCTGACAGCTCTGTGTCTCTGTTATGACTTGTAACAGAAACAGAAAAGCAGAGACTTAGACTCAGACATTAGGTTCAGAGATTGTCAGGTGTCTTGCCAATGAGTTTCAGCCCCAGGCAAGTTCACTATGGAGTCAATGTAACCAAAGATATGGACAGCAAAAGGTTCTTGGGGTGAAAGGGTTATACCCAACTTTATTCTCACAATGACAGGTCAGTCACTAAAATCCCATTCACTCAGAGTGAGTCTGCATGCAGCAAGCCAGTCTCTGCCTCTGGGCCCCTCTGTCCACATAGCTGTCCTCTGGGCCTCTGTCCTCGGCACTGCCACCACTCCAGCCTCTGCTCTCCTGCAGCCTTGCAGCCCTGCCACCGTGTCACACCCAGAGCACTGGGCAGAGCTCTTTTTATAGAGTCAACAGCCATGTATTGCCCACAGGTGTGCAGTGAGCTAGTCAACCACAACCAGGTGAGAATCCTGGCCACAGGAACTCTCATTTTATCCACATCAGGGAAGAGAATACACATAGGATTTATCAAAGTGGTCTCATTTGTGTTTTATATATATATATATTAGTTATCATCTGTTTATTAAAAGTGAATCTGGCTTCTGGCCACATTAATTTTTATCCAGGAAAATGTACATTCTGAAAAAAATGCTTAATTAGAAAGTGAGTTGATCACAAGAACAACAGGAAGGAAGGAATCAGAATGGCATGAAACCTCCCAATTGTGGTGGGTCCTGACTGCATTTCCCGAGCTGGCCGACACTCACGCCTGGAGAACATTCAGTCTAATATATTTTAATTCCATGAAGAAGAAAATAATATGGCTGAACCTGCAGGCTAGCTGTGCCTGGTTGAGTTCTGATACTCTCAGATGGTTCATATACTAATTAGACATAAAAACATCATCTGAAATTCTCTGGCAGTCCCTCAAGATTCCAAAAGGCCACATCTAGGTACTAATTTATTTTCTGCAACCAAATATTGACAGGGCACTAAAAACTCGAAATTGCAACCCTGTCTCTGAGAAAAACGTAGTCTCACTTGGTTTAAGAAACTGACCTCAACCCCCACCTTGGACGATTAAGATCATCACGTTCCTGTTGGAAGCTGCTGCTGATGTTGACCTTAAAAATAAAAATGACATTAATTAGTCAGGAATATACTTATTAGCAACAGTTAGAAGCTTCCTGAAGTCACCACAAGTCTTCTGGAATTGGAAGGGGGAAAAGAAACTGAATTTAATTTTGGTGATTCAAAGTTTGATAAATATAATTACTTGTTCTTAACATCTCAATTCATAATTGCACTTCCCTTCTGTAGCCAGCAGAACTAACCAAACGAGTTCTGACACAGTATTGCCACCAGCAGGGACACTTAAAGCCATCAAATGCTGGTGTTATGGTAAGTAACCAAGTGGGAAATCAACCTGGATGCTTACGGTGAGCACCGATGTATTTATATGTACACGTGTAAAAAAGCACCAAATATTAATTGGTGGTGGGATTCAAGAGGGCTTTTTCTCTGATTTTTCTTTTATTTTTTCCATTTTTAGACCTTATCTTACAACAATGAATAAAATAATAGAGTCTCTTTATATGTGTAATAATTTACACTGAGAATTGTTTATTTATGATTTCTATCTCAACAACCTCCCCTCTCAGAAAAAGCACACATGTGCAGTAAAGCAACTGGAATAGAGACAATCCCTGAATGTATGTCAAAACCAGCACTACACAAAAGTAGTTAATGTCAACAGTAATATTTGTTGCCTGCCACTTTTCTATTTACCTAAAAGAAAATAATTTCTAAACTCTTTGAGTTCCCAAATCTCAAACATTGATTAGTTCAGACAATGAAACCTTCTTGATTAATGCTGGTAGTTTTCAATTAGGGGCCTATCCAGGTGTGTAGTTTTAAAATGGAGAAAATTGAGGCTTTTCAAAAAAAATTGCAGAAATTCATTCCATTTTTAAACAGGTGTATTTCCAGGTTGCCCAGGACATTCACAGGGACTACCCTGAGGTTTCATCTTCTCTCTGGCCTCAGCTTCCCCTTCTGTAAGTGAGGATATGAGACAAGGTACCTATAAGGGCCCTTTCAATGGACAGAAAAGCTCTGTAAATTCATTTTATTGCCCATAAACGGCACAGCCACTGGTCACGTCAGAGACGGCAGGAGTGCTGAAAATGAGATTTGCACAGAAAAGCCTGAGCTTTCACATCATGTGTGTGAGTGTGTGCCATTTCTTCTTCTTACGCGTGCCTTGGAAATGAACTTCAGATAGCTCGTCTGGGTGATGGAGGAAGACTAGAAATAGCCATACTTGCTGAAATGGTTTTTTAAGTGCACTTATTATATTTCCCATCCCTGCCAATTTTAGGCAGTTAGTCCAAAGAGGATACCATTCAAAAGATTTACATAATGCTTCTTTAATATGAGGGAGAAAGCTTTCTGGAGCTGGTGTGTCTGGCTGCAGTGTCCACCTAACTGTTCTGTCAGACTCGGGCAGACCTGCATTTTATTACAAGGTGGGGGCATGTAACCGGGATGTATTGTTCGGGCTGGCCTGGCTGTGTGGCCATGGCATGCTGGGGGAGATTATCTGAGACATGAAGGCTCTGTGTCTAGAGAGAGATCTAAAGAACTAAGAAGACCGTATGGAAAGAATTCTTTCCTGAAAGTATTTCCCTTTTGATTGCAAACTTTCATTCAAGGAGAATTGTGTTGTGGAGGTATAAATGACACACACAAGTATGTTAGTTTCAGGTGCACAACATAGTGATCTTTGTACACAGTGTGAAATAATCACCACAACGAGACCAGTTAACATCCATCATCACACATAGTTACAGAATTTTCCATGTGATAAGAACTTTTAAGATCTACCCCTTTACCAACTTTCGAATGTGTACTGCAGGCTTATTAACTACGGCCTCCATGCTGTAGGTTTCTGCTGTTTGAAGCCACTCCGTTCTGGTACTTTTTTCATGACAGCCCCAGGACACAATACACTTTCCAAATCTATTCTCCACACAGAAGCTTGGGGCTCTTTAAAAAAAAAAGTGCAGATCTCATCCTGTTGCGGCATTAGCTGGGTTCCCAGGGCTGCTCCGACAGCACAGCCTGCTCTGCCCCAGCTGGGGGCTCTGCCTTGCCTCTGACCTCTCCACCCTCACCTCTGCACTCCCCCACCTCTGCTGAGTGTAGGGATTAAGTGAGTTGACCAGGTGAGTTGAAGGCAACTTGATTCAGAATCTCCCCAATTAAAAACAGCAATGAAGCAAAACTGGTTGGCTCCCTGCCCACTCTGATTCCCCTCCCTGGTCTGGCAAGCCCGCAGCCGCCCAAAGCTAAGGCTTCTGGACTCCCAGGACTAGAAATGAGGGACCCCCTTCCGTGGCTGTCATTGAATAGGGGACAAAGACGTATAAACCTGCAGAAGAGTGACAAGGGTGCTTTGCTTCGTGTCAGGATACCAAAGCTAGAGTGTGGGGATTGCAGGGAGAACTGCTGGGGACGGAACAGC
This sequence comes from Manis javanica, assembly GCF_040802235.1. NCBI lineage: Eukaryota > Metazoa > Chordata > Mammalia > Pholidota > Manidae > Manis > Manis javanica. The sequence goes on from NC_133160.1 coordinate 3,065,941, forward strand.
CCCCCAGCAGAACCAGTGCCCATTTTAATTCTGGAGAACAGAGAGGGTTTCAAGGCAACCTGCCCCGCGGAGGAAAGGAGAGGAAATGAATAGTTTCTACATAACCGATCTGTCAGGTAACCGAGAGTCTCCTGAGCCTCCCGCTCCGCCCAGTCCAGGGTGGGGAATGTGGATTGCAGAAAACATCTGATTCTTATTGCTTCACACTCTCTGTTTGTCTTGATCCCCCAGAATCTGTATAAAGCTGCTTTCACAAACACTGAATTACTACCCACAGTCCAATTGCTGCTGCCCACTCCACCCAACACACCCTCAGACTTGAATTAACTTGCCCAGGTTCATGCTGGTACATCAGAGGAGGAAACTATGCCTCTGGTTTCTGATAAGGCCAGTGAGGCCAGGACAGGAGCAAGGGAAGGTGGGACAGGTTCACAATACATTCAAATCCAGGCCGAAATGGGCTTCGAGAGCAGGACCCTACACAGTGCTGGAGAAAAGAAATGATGCTGGGTAAGAACACTCACAACTCAATATGCAAACAGCAGCCAGGAAATTCTCTAAATGCCAGGCAGCCAGTGCCCAGCAAGGCATCCATGTTCAGAAGCAGCATTCACGGGTGCACAGTGGAGAAAGTGAAGGTTCCTGTGGCCAGGATTCTCCCCTGGCCCTGGTCGGATTGCTCACTGCACACATGTGGGCAATACATTGTTATTGATTCTTTAAAGAGCTCCACCCAGGGCTCTGGGCTGCACGGCTGCAGGAGAGCAGAGGCTGGAGTGGTGGCAGCGCCGAGGACAGAGACTGAGACGCTGTTGGGGCAGAGACCGGCCTGCTGCCTGCAGACTCACTCTGAGTGGATGGGTTCTAGTGACTGACCTGCCACCGTGGAAATAAAGTTGGGTACAAACCCTTTCACCTCAGGAATGTTCCACTGTCATTTTTTGGGTCTCACTGAATCCACAGTGAACTTGTCCAGGGCTGAAACCCACTGGCAAGACAAGCATGTATGCTGTGGATGGGATCTCTCCCCCCACTTTGTTTTCTGTGTCATCCACAGGGCCTGTTACAGAGTCTGAGCCAGGGCAGGTACCCACAGGCAGACCTAGGAGCACATCGGCCAACCCACTGCTGCGCCAAGCCCTTCTGTGATTTCCTCACTGACTCCCCAACCACCAGGTCAAGTAAATAGAAATGTTAGCTGTTTTCAGGTGAAAGAAATGAGGCTTAATAAGACTGAGTTAAAACTTTGGAAACCAGGGCCATGTTCCCAGATCAGCCGAATCTTAACCTCTGGTGGGTGGCATCCAAGCAGCTACCTGGAGTCCAGCTTGAGCCAAGGTGAGGATCAAGCTCAAGCACTTGGCCCAGATCCCCAGCAGGAAGCGGGTAAGTCTGGGTTAGGACGCTAAGCAGCCCAGTCCACACCCACACTCTGCCCCCTACCCCTGGACTACCTCCCACTTCTGGTTTTAAACGGAAAAGCTCAACAGCAGTGAAAGCTCATGGGCTCCGTGTGCGTCTGTGTCACAGCCAACAAGCATGGCAACACCAACTGTGGCCGCTGTGAGTACAAACGCCACAGGCCCCTCTTTCTCTTGCCTGGATCCCACGGGGTGCCCTTCCGCCTAGCAGTGTAACCAGTGGGGCAGGAGGGGTGGCCTTCCCATCCCCATCAGCCTGCTCACATTGTTTTTCCCTTACACAGCTGAGGGTTGTTCCATCTTAACACGTTGTTTGATGTACGTCTAAATAAAACTGGGGTGTGCCATACCAGCCAGGTTTAAGATGAGTCCCCTCAGCCCATGCCCGTGATCCCCCAAACACTGGGACCCTAAACCCCTCCTTTGTTGGAACTCTGGGGCTCCCCTGCCTACCACACTAAAGAAGGCCAGCTCCCCGCTGCCCACTGCTCAGGTGCCCTCCTCACCAGTCTCGGCCAGACTGCTCAGCTCCTCTCCCCTCCCTTCATCCCAGGAGAGGCAAGGCCGGTGGGAGCTGCCCTTCCGGTACCCACGCGTACCCACACCCGAGTTCTGGGCACCAGTCCAGCTCACCTGCAGCAGCAGTGCTAGGAGGGGCAGTGACGTGTGGGCCCTGGAGCCCATGGCTGCGTGGGGCTGCCCGGGACACGCCCAGAGCGTGCACAGGCGTCAGGAACCCCCACGCGCAGGCCTCCCCGGAGCCAGGCGCTGCCCTCCCAGCTCGGGGCACTGCGTCCCGAGCACCGTCATCTCAGCTTCCTCCTCGCCTCTCCTGGGCCGTTTCTGTTTATCAGAGTGCGGTGGGGGTGAGGGTGGGGGTGAGGGTGGGGGTGGGGGTGGGCTGGGCGCTAAGCCCAACCTCATACGTGACAAGCAGAGTCCCTAGGAAAGGAGTAGAAGGAAGAAGGGCTGCCAGGACCACACGCGCTCACAGACACGGGGCACAGGGCTGGGGCCCACTCCAGGGGAGCAGGGTTCAGCCAAAGAACAGGAAACCAGAATCTCGAGGAAACGTGGGGGCGGGCAGGGGAGCAGCGGGGGCAGGGTGTTGTGTCTTTTTGGTTTTTAATCTATGCCCAGTGATCTCTTTCTACAGCAGGATATTTTAACGACCATTTCCTATAATTTCTATCCTTTGAAACAAAAGAACTAGAAAAGGACTCCAAGAAAGAATAATATTATTATTAAAAAAAAGAAAAGAAAATGAAAGAAAAAGAAAACACCTTTCCCTTTCCAAAGATGTAACAATCTACCCCAACCATGTCTTGGGGCTCTGGGGCTACAGACTTGGATGAATCTCCTTGTCGACTTTGGGATTAAAGGAGAAGGAAGGAGAAATGGGAGACTCCCTCCGGGTAGGGTCTCTGTACCAATTTCAGGGTCTTTGCATTAGAATTTGGGAGAAAAGGACAAGTTGGGATGCTACTGTGGCAATACTTCAAGTTTAGAACAAAATCTGAGATCTATTAGCCCTGATTACCTTAGCACACTCCCTTGTTTAAAATACAAACAGTGGGTTGGGAGACCCAAAAGAGGTAAACTTTCTTGTCTTACTGTACATTCATAGCCCTCTAAGATGCTCTAGAATCTTATAATTTGAATACTTTATTAACCCAAATTAATAACTTGTTATCAAAAAGATTATTGAAAGAAAATGCAATTTTAAGGTCTCTAAATATTTCTTATGCATAAAGAGAAACAATTAGCGAATTTATAACATTGTGCTTATTTTCAAAGTGGACATTTTTTAATTTTATAGTAGTCTATTTAAACGTATTACGTTAGAAGCACTAATACAGAATTTATCGGTCAGGTAAGTAAACCGTGAACGTCTGTAGGGGAAAAGGTGCAGGCTGAGCGCCCTAACGCTGGAAAGCTGCTGAGGTGGGCGATGTGTTGCTGGAAGGCAGTGTGCTGATCTCCGGAGGCCTGGAGGGGCCTGGGGGTTCTAAGGAAGGGGTCCGTCTGCCATTACCTGTGCTCTAAGTTGAAAGAAATTGGTATTTTGATATATGAAAAACAACCAACGTTTCAACATCCCCAAACACTTAAAAATAACTGAGCAAAGAAGTCAGTTTCCAATAAGGCAACCCTTCCCAGGCTGGGTGACCTGGGCTTCACCTTCGTAAGTCTCAGATGAACATGAACTGAAAGGGGTCAAGGTTCCCTTTCTGTTCTGAGTACCCCATTCCCCAGTCCTCAGAAGTGCAGTAATGCCTTATGGCCGCAAGGTGGCAGCTCCCAGACCAATGGAAGCTGATAACAGAAGAGATGGGGTCGCTTGTGAGATAAAGGATTGTTAAAAGGAAGTATGAGCTGCAATCGCTTATCTGGACTCGACACTCAACCTTCTCACCTTGGGTGTTGAGGGTGCCCGACCTACCCCGAGGCCTCAGCTTTTTTTGTAATGATAAACACATCAGGAGTGCTTCTAAGAAAGGATTAATTTTGTCTTGAATTGCTGTGTCAATCAGGGTTTCCACCAAAGTCAAGCGCTCACTGAGTCTCATTTTCAGGGTTGTTAATCAAGACGACTTAAGCATGTTCATTTTCTGTCTTCCCAGGGAAAAGCATGTTGCATGGGAAGCTTCTTCTTGCCCAGGAATCGGTGAGCACGGCCCTCAACTGGGAGGAAGGGGGCAATACATCCATGACGTTCTGAAAAGAGACACCGCCAGCCAGGGCCCCACACCTCGGGGCTCCTAAACATACGGCGGAACAGTCCTGTCACCCCAGCCTCCCCGCCCGCCCTGCCACCCACTGTAGTCAGGAGTGGGGGTTGGGGGGTGTCAGCTGCCCTCTGCACGCCTCTTTTGCCCTAAGAGCGGACGGGACGCTTTCCTTCCACTGCGGGGAGTAAGTGGGTTGGGTTTTCCCAGTGAATGGAACGGGAGCAGCAGAAAAGTCACGGGGACTTAGGGTGACGCCAAGGCCTGGTGTCCCATCCCCGCTCAGACTTCTGCCGAGGGGCAGTCTGGCTGGCCAGGTGCTCTGCCCAGCTGAGGAGCAGGGAGCTGCGGCTGACAGCAGGACTCGGAGAAGGATGCGGAGTGGTGCCCAGCGCTTCCTGCATCTGGCATCTGGCATGGCGAGGAGACAGCATTCTCATGCCGGTCAGGTAAACGTCCAAGAAGGGAAATGGTGGGGCACGAGCCTTCTTCCTGCCCCAAGAGGGATGACGCGGGTGGAGGGCACCGCGTGCCGCGCAGAGATGTCCGGTGTTGGGCCCCGTGGACACCACCTGCACAGAGCTGGACCAGCCTCAGGGAAGCGAGGAGGAAGGGTCTGTCAGAGGGAGACACGGGCTTTCCCTTTAATTTTTCGTCTGCCCCCAGCACCGAGGAACCAGGGCCTGGAAGACGGAGGGAGCAGAGGTGTCCCAGGTGCGAACCACAGCCACGGCCGCCTCTCCGTGCTGTGGGGGGGAGGCGCCAAGCTCGCCAACCTACTGTCACATGCTGACCAGGAGGCCAGCCTGCGCTGGGAGGGGCAGGAGGACGCTGGGTTTAAATCAAGGCTGACCCTGGCATTTTAAACTGGGCTGGTTTCTTCAACTGAAGAGCCTGGGAAATGTACCCAAGATGGAAGTGAGGGATGGAAAGAGCTTGGAAAGGGCTGAAAACTCCAATCAGGAAAAACCAAATGGGCCACGTGCAGACCTTCACTGGGTTGAGACCTCACCATGGAGATCCACTCGCCTACAATTTATTTTCCGATCAGATAATTCTGAGTCCAAGCTCCCATTCCTGCATAGCCACAAGAGAAGTTTAATTTCTCAGAATTGTCCCAGGAAGAGTTATAGAAAAAAACAAAACCAAAAACCCAGGGGAGGGCTTTGCCTCCAGTCCTGGGGATGTGGCTCCCAGAAGCCCAGCCTACCGATGGACAAGAGAGCCGCCTACCGCAGGCAGAAAATGCGCAGAGCTGGGTGCTGGGCAGAGGGCAGTGGGTAAAGGGATGCCCGAGGCAGGACCGTCGAGCCAGAGAGTGAGCATGTGGGCATTCACTGTTGAGTTCTTTCAAGTTTTCAAGTACAGTCGAAAACTTTTCTATAATACCACATTGGGGGGAAAAAAATCAGAAAAGTGAATCTGACTCCAGCAGTAAAAAAAATCCCTAGTTATGATTAAGCTTAGTTTTGCCCCAATATCTAACATCGTGTGTCTAACATGTGTGCTCCAGTATAACGTGTGTAAGAACCGAAGGGTGTTAGACTTCACATAAGAATAAAATAATTCATTTGTGTTTCTTAATTTATTTTCAGTGACTAAGGAGTCTTTTCTGTTTTGATCCATTAGTAGTCACATAGACGGATCAGAAAGTGGGGTTCCTTATGCTGTAGTATTTTGAACCAACCACCAAGAGCTGGCCAGAACATTTCCGTTGAGAGACTTTAATCTTTTGCCCCTATTTCCTCAACTAATCGTTGCAGATGAGCAATCAGGAAAACACACTGCCAGGTACACCGATTGGAGTGTCTGCATTTTTTGCTCTTCCCAGGTGTTGTAAAATAAATAATATAGAATTTCTAAGCTCTTTTTTTTCAGTCATTTATGTACATAAAATTTTTTCCCTTTTTTAGGGAAGGAGAATGAAGATAAGGGGAGAAAGAAATTTGAAGCTGTTTATTTACCATCAAAACCATCCTTTTGAGGTAAAAAATAATATACTTTTTAAAAGTACAACATCTTCAGTTAAACATGGTAGATCATTCCTTTCATTATGGCGTAAGACTCCTAAATAAGAGGCATTTCATTCCAATATGTAGAAAATCAAGCAACAGAGAAAAAAAGTGAAGCCTTCCTTTTCTTTCGTTTAAGCAAGACGGACCTCTCTGAAGAAACGCGTTTCGAGGAGCTGCCTGGGGACAGGTAGTTGTGGCTCTTCTAAACCTGGCCAGAAGGATGCAGCGAGTTTTCCATGGCTGGAATTCAAAAATAGAAGTATACGAATATCAGAAAAATGAGCTCAAGGTGGACTTGCTGTAAAAAATCTTAACTCCTTAGTTGAGATCTCACTTGCAGATGATCAGAGGCCATAAATGACTCATTTTAGTGACCTACTCTTGAACAAAGAGATAGCCCACTGCCTCTACCCCTGGAGTAAACAGAGAAGCCAAAGACATTAGAGGCCACAGCAAGGAGAGGGGACTGGTCAGCTGCAGATGGCCAGTTCAAGCAGGCACACTCCTGCGTGCCATGCAGGCAGGTGTCTCAGACTTTCCCACCGGAGAGCTGCTTAAAATTTCAGGCTTTCATTCTGGAGGGGAGGTCAACTTTGACCTTTACCCTTACGGGGGAGGAAAAATCACTTTCTAGGTTCTTGGCTGAGACCCCACCCCCTAGCCCCCATAATAAAAGACAAACTAACAGGAGAAAAACAAGTACGAGTTTAATACCACGTATACTTACTGTATGTTTGGGAGAGACCCAGGAAAACTGAGTATTTCCCTGAAATGGCCCAAGCCACCCCCTTAAATACTGTGTCCAGCTAAAGATAAGTGTGGAGGGTGTTGGGAGCTGTTTGCAGGGAGCTGTCCGGAAAGACCCTTAACAAGCATGGTTGTTAACAGTTAAAGTCCCGGCCTTAAAAAGATAAGAGTTGATAAGAGGCTTTAGAGAATGAGTCATCCTCCTCTTCCGGGTACAGCAGGGGACACCCTTACACCCTGGATTTCCCTCAGGCACCCCAGTGTTCTTTTAAAAGGGCAACTTCAGCTCAGTTTTAGAGTTTCTCCTGTGTCAAAAATAATCAGCCTAAAATAACCCTATGGCAGAGAGGCATATTTTGGGATGGCAAATTCTGCTGTCCTTCAGCCATTTAACGGTTCTTTTTGGTTGGGCCTGAGAATTACGTTGACATAAGGCATTGACAGCAGGAAAAGCTCATGCCGATTTATTTAATACAAATTTTACTTGACATGGGACCCTTCATAAGGAAGAAAGACCCAAAGAAATGGTAACACTTACTTGCTTTTATGTTAAGTTGAACAAAGAGAAGCAATTGTGGAAAAGTGACTAAAGTATGTGGGGAAGCTGAGGAAGGTCAGAATTATTTTAACAAATAAAATCCATGTAGAATTTTCTCTGTCTTAGCTTTTTTGATCCTGATGGTAAGAGGGGTGCTTTTCCTCTGGTACAGGGGAGGCATCTTTCATGTAGGAATTTCATCTCTTGCTTTTAAGGAAAAGAAGAGAGGTTGGAGTGTTTTCCTGTTTTTGTTTTTGTTTTCCAGTGCCTTCAACTCAAAATAGGGGTGGCGTATTTTGGGGTGGCATGTTCTGTGCCGCTACACATTCTCTAGGTCTGAGGTGGGCCCACAGTCTGAGTAGTGAGGCATGAAACTGCTAGCTGCATGTCATCTACAGTTAAATACACATCTTTGGTTTTCTCTAAAATATCATTTGAGCTAGGACCATAAATTGTATTCATGACTATCCCACTACTTAAAATTCCATGTATATTTTCCAGTGTTAATTCCTTAAGTAATCAAATTGCTGAGGACCAGAATAGTTGAATCTTATTTTTTCAAACAAGGTCTCTATGAAGATTTGTGTAAGTTAATGACATGTAACGTCCTTGAGCATTATTTTGTGCTAGATGTCATGTTTTGTGATGTTTAAGTCATCCATCTAGGAGGCCATTAGACTGAGGGGATTTGATAGCTTATATGGAATTGTGTACAATTTCTGGACATGAGAAACTCCATTTTGAATCTCCACTTTGCCTTTTAACAAACACACTCTTGAGCTGGGCCAAAACCAATAACTGTTTTATCAGCATTTTCTTATAAAATCCAACAGGACTGGCACTCAGGCCTCAAAACTCGAGCTTTATGGTGACAGAACAGTGGACTGATGCTTGGTTTAATGGCACCAGCACCACCATCAGAGGTTAACCCAAAGCAGCTCAACCTACTGGCACCAAAGTCGGTCTCTTCTCTTCTTCATCTGAATCATGTAATTGCTCCCTCATCTTTCTCCTAAAACCCCCTCGCTTTTCCCACAAGTGGGACGCTTTTGAGGTTACTCTGGAATCTGTGCTCCCCAAATTGCTCTTCTGAGACCCCAAGTAAAAAGTTTTAGTTCATTCATACGTAGGCACGCACACCAGAACTGGAGCCAGGGTCAATTCCTGCGAATTCCTCAAGACCAGGAAGAACCACCAGTCACAGCCAACCTGTGACGCTCTCCCAAATAACGCAAATACCGAAGTGATAGCCAGCAAGTAACTCCCTCGCTTTTGCACCTTCGCTTGAAATCCTGGCCCCATGCGGGCGGAGGCTCCTAACCACTTCCGGTCTGGCCTTGGCCGACCTGAATCAGCTTTTTCTCAATATACTTGAACTTACACCCTTTTGCACATGCCTCCACATGGATGTGTCTTTTAGCAGTGATACGGTGTACCCAACAGCACCTGGCGACATGAACCGACCACGTAAGTCTCTGATGGCAGAGTGAAGCTGAATAAAGAACATGTCTGAAGTCAAACAGTCCTTTTCTCTCCCATTTCTTTTTGGCTATCATCAAAACCTTTTCATTTGATGGGAAGGTGCGCTCAGAACAAATCCAGAGCTACCCATAAAGGCTTAGTCGTTGTCACCTCGTGGATAAAATAGCAACCTCCAAAAGTAATGTACCATTTTCTGTACAGACTAAGGACTCAAACCTCTACCATGGTTAATTTTTAAACTACGAAAAAATTATCTTTAACTCCCTCCACTCTTGTTTAAAACAAGACAACAGGCTCCAAATGGATTCACTCATGCCAAGCCCATCACCAAACTGAGACTTCATTACAATTCTGGTTCTCCCAGAGAAGGAATCTCAGAGTAGTCCGTCAGGGGTTGCCCCAGCAGCGAGGTGGGCCATCTGCCTGACAGGATCCCTGCTGTCCCCGGAGCACAGTCGCTTTGCATACAGTCAGCCCACGTCTGCCTAGGGTGACTCCCTGTCCCCTCCCTCCTGCCTCTATCATCCATGCCCAACAGGTCCTTGGAGCTCCTTTATCTGCTAGATCGGTGCTGCCCAAACCATGAACCATTGAATAAAGCCAGTAAGACCTCTAAAATTTACCCAGTTTAATGTTTTCAAACAGAATTATATATTTTAATGAAAAATTATATTTTAATTATGTATTAAAACTTAGTTTAAAAATTATTTTTTAAGCTGCCCACTATTTGGTAGACTCAGAAGAAGGCACATCATTGTCATGAGAGAGTTTGGAAGGAGGAGAAAGGGGCCTTTGAGGATATGCCCGGCAGTAGTTGCCCAAAGCTGCCCTCACCTGTCCAGCGACATCCTGGAAAGGGCCAGTTTGGGTGACGGTGTGAGTTCTGTCTCATGCTACTTTAATTTTACTGAGTTTCCATTCTGCTTTCCTAACCCTCAGTGCCTTCTGGGGGCAGTAAGAAGAAGAGGGACTCAGGAAATGTACAGCTTCTCAGGGGCGCCTAGTGATGTCGTCCGTTGTCCTGTCTGTTGGTTAGAATTAAGGAAGGAGCTGGAACAGACTTCCTCCTCAGCAGTCCTCGGACATAACCCAGGAGGAACAGGACAAACTTGGAAAGAGAAACGCATGAAAAACAAAACCATACCAGGAAAATCCAGACAATATTTTTCTACTGCCCACATGATCTAAAGGAAGGAATAATCCAGAACAGGGAAGGAAAAATCCTGTTTTATTCTATACAAAGCCAAGTGTACAATAATTATAACAGCAAACAGCAAACGTGCTGAATATTTTTAGGCCATTTTGAATGGAGCTTTGCACAGGTACATGAATAAATAACAAATACTGCTTCTCTATTACCTTGAAGTGCAATAGCACCAAGGCTTTTACATTTTTAGGTAACTACTCAAGCAAGTGTGCATAAACAAAAGAGGCAATAACAATTTTAAATCACGTAAGGTGGAAATTCTTCTGCCTTTTTGGAGACTAAGCCAATGGACCTAGAACCACTACAGACACAGTCCTCTCAGCTAGTAGCTATCAGAAGACCAAGGACATCTCCCCTATCTCTTTAGTCGTAGGTCATCAATCCCACATGATTCAAGTTCATTACAGACCTTCAGCCAGTTTAGTCATTAAAGAGTTGAGAAATAGTCTCAGTTTAAACACTTGTAGCTAATACTGACATATTTTTATAGTTCATTTTTTTATATTTTTCACAACTTTTTCCACTGAAGCCAACCCTGCAAAGTAGTTCTTACAGTCTCTAAATGTTTTTTTTAACCTTACTTTAATTGGTTTAAATGCAACACATAAGTAACCAACTCCCCAGAAATGAGAGGCACTTCTTAGAAATACAGTGACTCCTGTCACTTACCTAGCATTGACGTTCAGTGCTGAGACTTGATGAACTGAATTAGTTCAGACTTAACCTTCCAATGTTGTCTACTTGAAAATGACAAGATTCTTATCTACAGCCTTTAGCATGTTAAGATGTATTAGATATGCATATCAGAAATCATAAGATTGTGCTTACATTCTGTAATGAACCTATGCTGTTCATTAGGAGCTCAGATCTAACCACCATATTGGTTAAAAGAAGCCATCGACCTGAGGCAAAACCGTAAACAAGCAAAGTCACTGTTTCAGGCTTTAAAAGTGTCTTAACATGTAAGACATTATGACTGTTCCCCAAGTTAAGCAATTCAATTCAAAGAGCATAGAATACATGTAACATCTGAGGAATTTCCTCTAAATTTTGTAATCAGGATGGTCTTCAGCTCAGATGTACACAAGCTGGAGAGGTAGACCCTGGCCACGTCACCCATCAGCATCTCCAAGAGCACCCCTCAGGTGCATGATGGGGAAAAGCAGCAACTCAGTGCAAACCACTTAGTATAATACCAGGAGTATGTACTTCAGAGATTATCAGCCCTGAAACTTAACTAAGAGCTGCAAAAAAAAGCTAGCAGGGAAAATCATGAGTGACGTGCCAGCGTGTTCAAGAACTAGTCCATCTGCGCTCATGAGGAGGAGGGCAGGTGAGGGACACATGGGGCACCACTCAGGAGCCACAGTGAGGATAAGAAAAACGCGATCTTCAAAATGCACTGTATATACTGAGTACGAGAGTCACAGTGTAACTGAGAGCCAGAGAAGCAATGCCTACTAGGTGGACATCTTCCGTTCGTATAAAAAGGTGGGAGACCTTAGTGTGAGAGCATGCTTTCTCCAGGTGGTGTGACAGATTAAAGAATATAGGAGGGAATCTGAAAAAATCTGGAAATAAAGTACTGGAAGAAAAAGACTATCATAAAAATTTTATGTGTTGTTCAATATGATTAAAATCAGATTTTAAGGCAATCTTGATATTGAACTTTTACTCATCATTTTCATGATAAACTCATCTTGTCCAGATGTTAACTTTAAAAATGCCGTGTATGACAGCGGTGTGGAAAGTCTGCAGGCTACTCTACATTGGCAAATGAAAAGTGCCAAGATTTTCATTTGTCCCAAAGGTAAAAAAATAGAAACATGTAAAACAGCAAATAGAATCATTGTTCAAAGGGATAACCAATCAGCTACAGTCATTAAACCACACTGTCTATTGAGAAGTAGTCAACCAGAGGCTTTAAAGATATTCACTGTGATACCAAAAGAAGCCTCGCAGCACACAGTAGGGGCAGGTAGGTGTGACCTAACTGCAGATAAATAATAAGGAACCACCCAGGAACTTGATCCATCTTCTGCTGGCCCTCCTTCTTTAAATGTGTCCTCTCCCCTGTGCCCTCCAGCAAGATTGCGCAATCCTGCTCTTGCAAACCAAAGCAGCTCATCATTATTCTGATTATGGACAGCAGGATCCAGGTACCAAAACAGGCCTGCAATAACTCTTACATTCACAGTGGCTCCGTGTTCCTATCCGGATTATAGGCCCTTCATTTACAAGCTCTGTAAAAGGTGCCTTTCCCGTTGCTTCTCTCCAGAGAAATGCTAGGGTGCCCGATGTGCTGTTCTTACCTCCCACCAGATAGCAAGGATCACACTTAAGCCCACGGCATTCCACCTGCCCAGTCTGTGCACTATGTTAGCCTCAGTTTACAGAACACGCAAATGGGCTTCACTGTCACCTGTAAACTGAAGAGGCCTCTTTGCACAGGTTACGAGGCGGCTGCCGAGCGCCCCATTTCAGACGTTTCCAATTCTAAACCGTTGAGAGCAGTTGCACTACTTCATGCATTTATGTGCAGTGAAAACGGGGAGTTAAACATCACCACTGCTGGTGTACGTGGCGAACTGCTGTTCAGAGTTTATTTTGTTCCTCCCCAGGAGACCTGTCAGTTTATTTCTTTGTATGACATAGACCTTGGACAACTTTTAACTGAAGGGCTCTCATTTGCTTAAGATTGTCAATACAAAAAAAGGCTTATTGAAGGACACCTTACTTTGGAAACACTAGTATGCCTGGGTTGGGTGGGGTCTACACTAAAATGTCAATAGTAACATTTCTTAAAAATCACAGGGCTGTAACTTTTGGAAAAGGTCTAATACTTAGATATTTGCAGGTCTTCGCAAGCCAGCATTTTGGTTATGGTTTGAACTTAAATGTGTTTTGCTTTACCCCATTTGTTTTGAGTTTCTTCTCACTGGATAGAGTGGCATGGCCACAGTTATTGACATTTCCCTTTTTCTTCAGGTTCACACGTGCTGGTGTTCTGGAGGCCTTCAGGGGGTCGGTGGAGTCCACCATCAGCCCCGACTGCTTGGGAATCCGAATGTCACCACTGCTCGCGACCCGAGGGCCGCCGGCACTGCAGGGTAAGTCCCAGCGCCGCAGCCCGCTACTCTTCTTTGATTTCTTTTTCTTCTCCTCTGTCCTCATGTCAAGAGTCTGCTTCTGAGAACCTAATCTACTACTACTCAGCACACCGAGGGACTGGGAGGATGTCTCCAATGTGCAGTATGATGGAAGGGCTTCTTCGTGGTGAAAGTCTTTCTTCCATGCAGGGCCTGACTTTGAAGCCCCTTCGTGGTGAGGCCTGGACAGAGCGCTTGCAAAGAGCTTGCTTCGCCCAGGGCTTTTCAGAGGCCCTGCGGTCCCGGGGGCTGTGGGAGGCCTGGCTTTGGCCGCCTTTCCTCTCTCACTCTGTACGGTCTGGATCTGCAGCCACTCGAGCTGAATAAGCCTATCAATGTACTTTCCGAGAAGTCCTCCAGTTCGCAGCCCGACTCCAGTCCTGTGCTCTGCGGGTGGGAGCCCAGCCATGTCCCGGAGGTCCCAAGAGTTGAAAGGGGGTGGAAGGAAGTCAGGGTAACAGTACTCGGGCTTTGCAGAGCCCTGATCTGGATGAAGACTGAAGTCAATGGGATCAATTTCTTCAGCTCGAAGGTTAAGATCTGGAGGTGTGAGGGGAGAAGGAGGAACAGGGACTCTCTCCGAATCAGAGAGGTCGCTTGCGCTGTCCTCATCGGTGTCTTTCATAATTTTCATTGACTGGAAGTCCAGAAACAGTTTGTTCCCTGAGGCCCCCCGACACCCGGAACTGAGGAGACTCCTCCTCTCAGTTTTGTCTTTGGGGGAGACGCCTTCTTTAAGTCTATCCTCAGTCAGCTGGGGAATGCTTCCAAGGCTGCTTCGTAGCTGGGGGGAAACGTGGGGGGCTTGGGATCTGCTCTGCCTTTTTCCTGACGAATTCTTTGAGCACTGTACTTTATTCCAAGATGGGCCAGCATTCGTATTGCTGTGAGAAATAAAACTGCAAGTCTTAGTATATATGACAAAAACTGGTCCGGCTATGATTAAACGAATACATGAAAAGAATCCTCTAGAGGTACATCAGCTCTCTCACTAGGCATTAGAAAACATAAGGCCTTTAATTCCTTACAGAGCGGATCATTCAAATAGAACACTTTACAGAACAATTTCCCAGGTAATACTTTAAGAACCATTATGTAATACAGGTGCCAAAAGTAAATGCATGGATTCTGTTTTATACCAAATACTAGCATTTAAGAAAAACATAAACATTTCTCAATGTGTCTATATTATAATTTTAGGCCAATTGTATTTTAAAAAACATTAATTTGGAAAAAAATCTGTCTTAGAACTCTCACCCAGTTAATGCTGAGCAGTGTTTAATAACATTAGGAAGTAAAATCCACAGCTTTCTTTTACATGCCTATTTTAAATTAGAAGTAAAGATGTAAAATGCAAGCTTCATTAAACTTAATCACTGATTGGTGGGGATTCTGAGCCAACCAAAATCTCAATATGAAAAAGTGTAGCATATACAATCTATACCTTAAACCAAAAGCTTACTAAAGTGTTTTCAAAATTGTGTTTTAAATTGTGTTTAAAGGACAGAAATAAAATTACAAGGTGCCTTGAACACAAAATGAATGAAAAATGGGGCTAATGCTCTTTTCAATGGCGGGTCAGTGGGGATAATGAGCTCTGTGTACATTACTAGCAGAGCACCTGATTCTTGCTGGGGTGACTTATTCTGAGGCAGATTCTCATAGCAGAGTTGAAAATATTTTCAATTTATTTACCAAGAACATAGCATTTTACTAAGATTAATAATACTTCTCAGTAATATTAGTCAGGTGGGTAGAAGAAATACATGGAAAACATGTTTTCCAGGGGTTCATTTGTCCAGGGGTTTCTACCACACTAAGCAATTATTTGACAAGGGTTACCTCTTCATTAATAAATGTGGAGGATGTTCAGTTGTTGCCAGTGGCATAATGTGTGTCAATAAAAGTTGAACAAATAGAGGTATGGCCATTACTTAGAACTTAAAACCAATCCTGTTAAAACTTTTGTTTACCTCTAGCTATCAGTGTGCATCCATGAAAATTATAATCAGTGTCCCTTTTATATAAAAGGACATGAACACAAAAAGATGATAAAGGGGCTTATCCAAAATTGTAGCTTCTGCTAAATGTGGCAGAATTATGGCCTCTGAAATTTTTATTCACTGGTAATGTTTAAAACACTTTGCCCACTCATTTCTGGTGGATAAGAAATACAAATATATATTTCTTATCCACAGACATATATTACTTTGTAACCACACACATTCAAGCTGGGGAACAGTGATAACATGCCTTTTGCCAGATAAAGCCATTATATGAAAACTTGTTTACCTGCTTTTCTGATGAGATATATTCATCCTATTCCCTTTCTTGAAAAAATCACATGGCTGATCATCATTTATGGTTTGCTGGGCTGTCTAAAAAACAGACATGCAGTAAAAAAAAATACTATGGACACACACACACGTGAAACAAACATGCACAGAAAAACAGAACAAATCTAGATTTCCCTCCAAAGTTTACACCACCTTTTCTGTAGTGCTTGAAATATTCTTGCTCAATCTGCTGGAAGATGATGACAGCTGAGGAAGTGACTTCTTTATTCCCCTTATATTGAGAAAGGGCTCCTCCCCACCGGAACTAGAAGCAACAGAAACTGTCAGTACCGGTTGCAAATGGTCCTATCACCAGTACTGGGCTGGTTTTCACTTGTTTTTGATGATTCACGTAAGTACTGAAATATTGGTGGGGGGATACTGCCTTTTGTTTATGGTTTAATCTCTTCTCTTTTTCACAGTGGATATGAGATACAAGATTAAGTGCTACAAATGGATTCCATCTCTGCACATGCACACAGTCTCCTTGGAAGTTACACTTAAGGAAATATGTGCAGCTAATTAAGGTTATATGTCACTCCAAAACTCCCACTTCATTCACTCAACAAATAATTCCTGGAGAGCCTAGGGGACAGCGCATGCCACTCTCATGGAGCTTAAATCTGGGAGGGCTCCCTTTCCATTCTTCTGCCTTCACTATGACATCAATCTGTTAAAAGATTACCAATATATTAATAGATACTATGTTATCTACTTGAGACATTTTGTTGGTTCATACCAGGAATGCTGCTTTCCCCTCTTATTGTGAGTGGCCTAAGAGTGTCCCGTTTTGAAAGTGAATACTTCTTTCTTCCTACCATCCCCTGCCTTTGTAAAATGGGATTCAAGATTTTCTTCTTCCTGAAACTTTGCTGTTATTATTTTCTATAATAAGCATGGATGCCTTCTAGTCAGTGTTCATATGATGGTAATAAAAACCACAGATGGGCTCTCACATTAACGAATTACACTCTAATCGACAGGCTCGGTTCACCTCAGATGTAGAAAATGTTCTTTCCCAGCCCTCTTTCGTTAGTTTGGTTTTCTTTCTGCTCTGTCCCTCCAGACGGTAAAAAGGAACTCTCTGGAATGCCTGACCCCAAACTGCGATCTAGGAAGCGCACTCCACCTTTTTCCTCTTTATTTCACCTGCCAAGCTTTACGCCATAGGCTGCACCGTTTTCTGCGCAAAGTTACTGAGTGGAGTAAAAGAGGAATGCCTTCAGGGTCCTAAGGATGCAGAAAACAGGCTTCCAGCTTCCCGGAAGGTTCAGGCGTGTATCGGAACAAAGCTAAAAATGGGATTCAGTCAACAAAAATGCTTCCCAAGTGCCAGAGACTGATTAACTTGGGCTGCTGCATTAATTCATCACAGGGTGTTAACTCTGGTTCCCACGTCATCCTCTGGCCTGGCGCCCAGGGATTCCCCCGCCCCCCACCACACCCCGGATTGGCGGGCGGTCCGCGCAGTTAAGCACCGCGGGGACCAGCGGACAGGGTGCTTCTCCCCTGCGCGGCGAGCTCCTGGTCTGGCCGCAGGTCCAGGCTGCAGTGCATAGGTCTGAAGGGCTGGCTGACTCAATCCTAAAATTAGCGTGGGAACCAGCCCCCGGAAAGGCTGGGTTTTGCTCCCCCCTCCTCCCCAGTAACCCAGAAACGCGAGGACCCGCAGCACGCGCGCACCCGGTGCAGCGTGCGCTCCGACACAGCTCTGCGATCCGCACGGGCAGCACCGCGGCATGCAGGCGGAAATTGATCAGACCTGTCTCGCCACCGCCGAGGACACGTGACGAGGCCGCGGCCGCTCCTTCCCGGAGCCGAGCGCTGAGGCCGGACTGCGGCGCGCTGCGCAGGGCGCGGGGGCGGGGCGGCGGCGTCACCGGGGCGGGGCAGGGGCTCGCCGGGAGGCGCACCCCGACAGCTGCGCCGCGGCGGGAGACGCCAGGCCGGGAAGGTGGGCGGGGCCGCCCCGCCAGCACCGCCTTCCGCCCAGAACCTCCGAGGAAGCCCAGAGGAAGCAGCTCCCTGCGCTCCGGCGGTGGCCCCGGGAAGCTCCCCCTGGAGAAGGCACGCCCCTTTGGGAGCAGGCTCTTGGTTCTTGGTAAGAAGCCGAAGTCTGGACGAGGACACGAGGGGTGAGGTGGCGGACGAAGGGAGGGTGCAGCGGCCCAAAAGGTTCCCTGCGGGCGGACACTCGGCCCTCCGAGGTAGCGGACGCCGGCTCAGGAGGCTGCTCCTTGGTCCCGCCTTCGCGTCGCCCGACGGCCGGCTAGGCCATGTCCAGAGGCCCGGGACCCGGCCTCCGGAAGCCCGCCCCGCGGAGCCTCAGCTGCCTCTCGGACCTGGAGAGCCGGGCGACCCCAGAGCCGCGGCTCTGCAGACCCCCCGGGAGCTCGGGCCAAGCACCGCCGCCACTGCCGGCGCCCGCAGGCTGCGACCCCCGCCTGCGGCCCATCATCCTGCGTCGGGCTCGCTCGCTGCCCAGCTCGCCCGAGCGCCGCCAGAAGGCCACAGGCGGGCCGGGAGCTGCGTGCCGGCCGGGGTGCAGCCGGCAGCTCCGCGTGCGCTTCGCCGACGCGCTGGGTCTGGAGCTGACGCAGGTCAAGGTGTTCAACGCGGGCGACGACCCGTCGGTGCCGCTGCACGTGCTGTCGCGGCTCGCCATCAACTCGGACCTGTGCTGCAGCAGCCAGGACCTGGAGTTCACCCTGCAGTGCCTGGTGCCCGACTTCCTGCCGCCCATCGAGGCAGCCGACTTCAGTGAGCGCCTGGGGCAGCAGCTCGTGTGCCTGGAGCGCGTCACCTGCTCGGACCTGGGCGTCAGCGGTACAGTGCGCGTGAGCAATGTGGCCTTCGAGAAGCAGGTGGCGGTGCGCTACACCTTCTCCAACTGGCGTAGTGCACACGATGCGGTGGCGAGGTGGTGCGGGTCGGCGGGAGCCAGTGGCACAGAGGACATTTTCGCTTTTGGCTTCCCGGTGCCGCCCTTCCTGTTGACGCTGGGCTCCCGGGTGCACTTCGCGCTGCGCTACAGTGTGGCCGGAGCCGAGTACTGGGACAACAACCGCGGCCAAGATTACAGCCTCACGTGTCGCAGCCACGCGCTGCACATGCCCCGTGGAGAGTGCGAAGAGAGCTGGATCCACTTCATCTGAGCCGCGCAGGGCAGGGCACCTGGCATCTCCGCACTTCAGACCCACCTGCAGTCATTTCCCAGCTGAGCTCTCGCATCAAAGTGGCAGCTTTTCTTCACACCCGACTCCCAAACCTCAGTCATCTGACTTCACTTCCCAGTGGCAGTGGCCGTTCTGTTGTCTACTTGAAATGTCTGTGTAAATGGTCAATAATAGTAGCCTCAGGTGGCCAGAATGCCAAGGTGTGTGATGTGCTGGAGAGAGTGCCTGGTGAGTAGATGCATGGGATAGCTGGCCCCTCTGGAGAGGGCCCAGGCAGGGCCTTTTGAGAAAGGCCTGCATCCTCCTGCTAAGAAGGCCATGGCTTTTGCATGTGTCCTGACTGGGTCTGTGTTTTGCCAATGGGTTTCAGCCCCGGGCAAGTTTGCTGTGGATTCAATGTGACCAAAGAAATTGACAGCAAAACGTTCTTTGGGGTGAAAGGGTCTATTACCTGGCTTCTTCTCCTGGCGGTAGGTCGCACTAGCGTCTCTGCCTCTGCCCAGAGCACTGGGCTGAGCTCTCTATATAGCGCAATAATAGCTTATTGCCTGAAAGTGTGGAAGTGGTAGCCTAGCAACAGACCAGTACATCATCAGGTGATTTAAGTTCAGTGAGGATCCTGGCCATAGGAACCCCAGCTTCCCCACACTCCACCCCTCCAGGATTGTCGCCTTACAATATACACGCTTTCAGTCTTCTGCAATGGTCCCTGTGCGAGAAAGCTGGAGCACTGTAACCAGATGCCACAATAGCAACAGAGGCTAACAACAACTTAGAGATAATAAAAATTAAGATACAGCAAGATTTTGATACAGGTAACAAAAATTATTATAATCCTCAAGCCAGAGGAGGTTCCTAATAACAAAAAATGATAATAATCCTCAAGCCAGAGGAAGTTCTCAATCCTCAAAAGACTTTAGGGGCGATAAGACACATGTTTTAATGCCACCAACATAGGCAAATCTTGTCCATCAGGTAGGATGCATGCAAGAGAGTGCTCCTGTGATAGGACTGTAGCAGGAAGGGGGTCCCTTCCAGGTCTAGTATACCCTACTTTTACTCCTTTCCCCGTGGGGGTTACTGAAAGGTCTATATGTAGTGCCACTGGAGGTGCATGCACTGGCCATAATGATAAAACAAAACTCCCTGGTAAGATGCTCCTACCTTCTGGCTGTTCAGGCTACACTACTGTGACCTTTGGCGGCCACTCTGCTGTTATTCCAGCAATACACAGGAGGCCAGCTTCCAGGCCTTGTCCCCAAGGTGCCAGGAGAGCCAGCCATTGTTGGTTCATGTGTCGAAAGGTCCAAGGCCACGTCCACCCAGTGGAGTCTCCGGGGTTCAGTGTGGTTGGTGCTGGCAGCAGGATGTTATTCTGGTGGCTGAACCTCGGCTTCAGTGATTCTTCCTTGGTTTGTACTTGCAGTTGTTTATATAGTTGTAACAGTGCCATCTGGGTATTCACATCTCTTGAATTGGGCAGTATGTAGTTCTCTTTGGCCATTATTAAGCTCTATGATTTTGTTGCCATTTCGTTGTAATCTGACAATTGTACCATCTGGGAAGATGCTTTCTTCATGGCCAGCAGCAAATAAATTTTTGATAGTTTGGTTAGAAAATGTGATTTCTTTTCTTCCATCTGGGAAATGTTTTTCTATTAGTCTGCTTGAGAAACATACGACATTTAGTCCTCTGGGTAAGTAGTGCAAGCGATCCAGGCAGGTGCATAGTAGTAGGTCACTCTCTCATCCGGCAGGATCTGCTTCACATCACCGTTGAAGAAACTGACGGTGATGGTCTTCCCATCTGCACTCGCTTCTTTCTGAGTTCCATTTGGAAACAATACAAGACGGCATCCATTCTTTATAACCTTTTCTATCTTTCTGTCAGGATGATTGATGTCTCCCTGAATTCCTTCTTTTTCCTCTCTCATCGTCCTCTTTATATTCAGGATCTGTGAAGTCTGCTGGTTCAGAGGGTTCCCCGGATGAGGCAGTTTGTCCTTTATCTGAATTGCCTAAAACACAAGGAGGCACAGACTTGGAACTTCTAGATGGACTGCCTTGTGTTGGCAAATAATTTTTCTTGTATTTTTCTACCTGGGTTCCTGAAGAAATTTGACTCTTTTGAAAGCGAACTGAAGAGCTCATGGACCCATCTTTTTTCACAGGGGTTGCACACTGATCCAACTTGGCTGCGCTCTCAGTAGCCTCTGCTTTCTTCCAGGCATCTAGTCAGAATCTTTCCATCACTTTTATTTCTTCCCGCAGGTCTGTGATCTCTTTGACCAACATTTCTATCAGGCTTCTAAGACGGCCATGTGTGCTTGACCATTTTGCTTCCTTTCTTTTCAGATATTCCTGTAAGTCTGCCATCTGCTGTTTCAAAACCTGTATTTCTTCCCATTTTTATCTGGAAAAGTTCTTGCAACTGTAGTATATTTTTCAAAAACTCTGCACTCCTTTTGTAGCTTCCTCCTTTCCTACTTTTTAAACTCTTCTATTTGAGCCAATTCTTTTGCTTCCGGTTGTTCAAGGTCTGCAATTTCCTTCCTGAGCTTTTCCAAGGCCTTTTCCCATTCAAAATTAAATTTAGCTAAAGATGTATTCTCAGCCTTAAGTTTTTCTATGTCTGTTTCCAATTCAATAACTCTCTGTCTCAAAGCGTGAGATCTGGTACTGTCAGCCGGGAGTGTGTGTTGCCCAGACACGAGTAAGCGGCTTCTCCTGTTCTTCCTTGAGTCTTGTCGTCGCTCTAACTGTCGCCTCTTCAGCTGTTCCTGTTCCTTCTGCTGTACTGCTGTGAGCAGTTGTTCTGCTCCTCTGGCCCACCAGTCACCGCTCCGCCGCCAGGGCCTCTCAGCCCACTCCCACTGGCACTCGCGTTCTCGTGCCACCTCTCGCATCAATGCCATTTCCTTCTTCAGAGAATCCACAGAAGTTTGCAGCTCACGTTCTTGTGCCACCATTTCTTGGGTCTCCTCTGTAGACCTTTTTAATACTGTGAGAAGGAGCCAACCCACAGTCCCCGCTGCATCACAGGCACTCTTTCTCAAAAGACCTACTTATTATACCAAGGGCCACCCATACAGCCTCGGGTGTCACCTCCACTTGCCTCCAGTCCTGGGGTGGGGCCCAGTCCTCTAGGAGGCAAGCCACCTCAGACCACATAGCGATTGGGGGGACATCCACTGTCTCCCCATTCACAGGGGCAGCCCGCTGAAGCACCCCTCCCATAAGGGCAGCCTGTCTTTTTCCTTGGTCAACAGTGAACCCTGCTGACTTTCGCCAATTGTCTTGGCAATGGGTTTCAGCCCCAGGCAAGTTCGCTATGGATTCAATATGACCAAAGAAATTGACAGCAAAACTTTTGGGGTGAAAGGTTTTATTACCCAGCTTGTTCTCCTGGCAGTAGCTCGAGCACTAGCATCTCGGCCTCCACCCAGAGCACTGGACCAAGATCTCCTTACAGTGCCTAAAGGTGTGGAAGTGGTAGCCTAGCAACAGGCCAGATACATCATCAGGTGGTTTAAGTTCAGCAAGGATCCTGGCCATAGGAACCCCAACTTCTCCACAGTCTGTAAACACAGCTGTTATTTATTGTCATGATATTGGGACCCTTCACCCTTAGTGGGTGCCTTCTCAGGAACAAACTGGATTTGATAAGCTAAGAAAAAAATAGTCTTGTGTGTTTGTGCCCATTGTAAGCAGAATGTATGGTGTGACCCCATCATAGTCCCTAGAGGCATTCCTGTCCTGGGACAAGGAAAACCTGAGACCACGTTTGCTTGCCAGTATCTGTAGACTTCTAAGGGTGGGAAACTATTAATAGGCAAGAAATTTATGCCTCATCAGTCATCACCCAACCATCCCTGGAGTTCAGGCTACCCTGGCTACACTATGTCTCCTACATCAACGGCAGAGAAAGGGGGGAAAACATGAAACTTTTAAACTATCAGAACAGCCCCTTCTCTGCAGTCTGTCTTCTCACTTCATGTATTTTTCTTGTACGGGTGTGATAATTATGTATCTGCATGTTATCAGGCCATTCTGTTTAGGTTTGAAACTTCCTAAACATTTTAATAAATTCTGCCTTACGTTACTGTAGATTTCAGGCAACTCTAGAAATTCAGGCAACAATCCTCTTTGCAATTACCTTATGATTAAGGTGATTTTTTTTTGTCTTAAGCATCAGAAGATTCTAGCAGTCATCTTTCAGAAGTCAAATTTACCAGGTGGAACTAGAAGGTGTTTTCAGCAACAGCCAGAGCCCTGAAAGAGAAATAATTCACAAATATTTATATCTTTTGTTTTAAATTGTATTTGTGTATGCCTGTTTTTTAATCACCTACCTGCCAACTTTATTTTTTGTGCCTTCACATAGGATTTCTAACATTGTCTGGAGTCATTTCCCAGTTTAAAAGTATTAAATACTTTTCTTTCTTGCTAAAATCTCCAACTAAGAAGTCAAGGCCTTTGTCCCCTGCAGAGCGCTGCAATGACTCACAACTCCTACTAGGGGCTAACGATTTCTTTTGGTGCTGAGTGGTGGTCTCTTTGACAGCAGGTGCTGGCACTGAGGTGTGAAAAACCCAGCCAAGATGGACAAGGCCTCCAGCTGGTGAAGTGTGGTTATTATACAGTTGAAACCAGTGTGATCAATTTTGTGATAGCTGTCACCAATGAATTAACTATCATTTTTTTGTTACTGTTGACATTTGTGAAATCAATATGTAAAGGATGAGTTTTGCCTTTTAGACCAGTTTGTTTTTTTATAATTGCAACTTCTGTGTTTTGTAAATTACAAGAAGAGGCGTGGCTTTCTTTTGATGTAAGAACACTGAATTTTTCTTTAAAGTATCATGGTTAAGTTGAATGACCTTTGGCTGTTAGCACTGCACACTACATTGACATGCAAGAGAGAGAAGCCTGGTTCCATTTCCTGCTGTTTGACAAACTATCCAATTAAGTCAGCAAGCCTGTGAGAGCCTTGGCTACTGTGGCCTTGGCCCAGCCCAGGGTGCAAGACAGTTGTCCAGAATATTCATGTGTAAGAGTTAGAGCTGCCGTATGTACTGTTTGTAAAGGCATGTAGAGAATCTTAAAATCCATGTGAAAGTCACTTGCCAAAAAGGTCTGGTCATGGAATTTAAAGTAAATTTATGTCTCAATATCAAGAGAACCTCAATGTGCCTTTTAAAAAATACCAACATTTAAAATTTTTAAAGCTTAAATATACCTGCCTAGTTGATAAAGAGGTTGATAAAGGAGAACCTTTGGGCCCTAAAAGCTGTATTGCTTACATGCTAAAAATTTTTTAGCTGATTGTGCAATTGTTGGGTTGTATCCCCCAATATATTTTAATGTCACTTAAGATGATTACACTCAAGCCTAAATATTAAAGTATATGTGTACAAATTGTCAGCACAAATTGGAGTGTGTTTTTCTGTGGGCTAATTATAGAAACAAGGCTTTAAAAACTCATTGTTTAAATCATTTCACACGTCTTATCCTTCCTAAAACACTATCAAATTTAGTGCCTTGCCAAAGAAAAATGTATGCTTGTACTTCAGCTTCAGTAGCACAGTGCTGTATGTCTTTGAGGAAATGAAATACAGTCATTTATGCCATGTAAGGATAAACTATGAAGAAAGCTCTAGGAGAATATAGCAGATGGGATAGTTACTTCACGCCTCTTATAGTGCTTACTGAATCCTGTGTATGAATAATTAATATGCCTCCCCTCAGTTTGTGACCCTCACGCAAGTACAAAGCCATGCACAAAGGGGAAGGAAGTGAACGTTTATTGTGTCTTCCTTTGCTTGTCCAGAGTCTTAGGTGCCCTATATGATTTCATTTAATTCTGAAAGTTACACCACCTGGTAGATATCCTCATTTTCTTAGCTGAAAGAATGAAGCTCAGAGAGGTTTAAGTAATTTGCCTAAATTCCACAGTTGGTAACTGTTACAAAGTCAGCATTCAAAACTATACTGAAGCCCATGTGCTTTGCATCCACGTGGTACGATGGTACCAATAATTGCTTGTTAAATTTAAAGCCCAATTTTGATGATCGATAAGGTCTTCTATGTACCACCATACTCTGAAAACCTATTTAAACAATGCAAATGAGGTTAAAGTGAGTGATGTGCTTTTTACCTCCATGTGGAGGTTTACTGGTGTTTACTGAACAATCCCTATGCTGTCCAAACACATGAAACAATAAGGAATCTAACATTTTTCTTCTCTCCTGAAATGTGATAAGGCGAGAAATCGCTTGAAGTGTTTGCTGTATCCCATTTGAGTTGCTTGTATATTTTACACAAGCATCCATTGCTGTTATTTAAACTCATACTATAAGTGAAACGCTCTCAAGGCCTGGGGACAGATTCTTGATCATTCTGCCCAGTACTATGCCTGGATGCGTCAGCCCAACGTCCCCAGTTGGGGGCGTCTGGCTAATGAGGGCAGGGGCCTCTCAGCACCAGCTACTGGGAAGCCGCGCGCGGGGCGGGGCCGGCGGGGAGGGGCGGGGCCGGCGGGGAGGGGCGGGGCCAGGGCCTCCGGGGGCGGGGCCAAGGGCGGTCGTTCCACTCGGGCGAGGCCAGTGGGGCAGCCCGGCGTGGCTCTGCTGCCCTCTGCCGGTCCGCAGTGTCGCCTCTCAGGACACCGGGTCCGCGTCCTGGCAGGTCGGGCTGGCGCCCCGTATCTCTCGGCCGTGTCCAGCCCTCCCGGTGGTTGTGGGGAGGCCGGCGATACTCTTGGGCCCTTCCGCGCCCTCCATCCCTTACGACTGGCGCCCTGCGAGCAGGCAGCCGGGCGCTCGGGTACGTCCGCGCCTCGGGAGAGCAGCGGAGGGCCGTCGGTGCCCCCCTCGGGGCGGCCATTGCTGCGGGACCGCAGTCCAGGACGTGGTCGGGGGAGAGGCCGGCAGCCCGCTTACCTGCGAACCGGCCCAGAGCCGCGCGTTCCGCGGCGCCCCTGGCTCCTGCCTCGGGCTACCCCGTCGCCGGCCACGGCTACAAGGGGCGGGGCCTGGCCTGGCAGCGGCCCTGATTGGACCCGGCGCCCGCCGCACGCGGCGCCTATTGGCTGGGGCCTCCGGCTGTCCGCCGGCCGCTTGAGGCGCCGCGGCGGTCGCTGAGGCGAAGAGATTCGACGCCCGGCGGTGCTCGCGGATGTGCTCCTGGTCTAGACGCGGAGACTTCCTTCAGGGGCAGGTCGAGCTGGGAGCCGGGGCGGACTTCCCTGACGGCAGGGCGCACGGAAGGGCTGCGGCGTCGGGCCGGGCCTCCGAGGGGCGAGGGGCGAGGGGCGGGGAGCGGGGGGCGGGCGACTGGACCAGGGTCACGACGGTTGAGGTGGAGCCGTTGTGTTAACAGCCGGGCGGCGCGGCGTCGGGGCTGAGGGGCCGGCCCGGCAAGGCGCCGGTCGCTGGGCCTGTGCCTGTGGGGCGCGGCGGGACGTCCGCGTCGCTCGGGCGCCCGGTGTCCGAGGCGCGGCCACTGGGTGGGCGCCCGCCGGGGGACGCCGGGCTAGGGGCGGGCTGCGGGCAACCAGGTCGCGAGCCGGTCGGTGCGGGGCCGCCCCGAAGCCCGGGCTCTGGGAGCGGCGCGCTGCGAAGGCCCGGGCAGTTGCCTCGGCCCCGCCCCCAGCGCGCCGCCGGCCGGCCTTGCGGACGGTGTCCCTGGGCCCCGGGAGCGGGCGGCGGCTGGCCGCGCGGCCCCCCTGCTGCAGGCGCCCCCGCAGCTCTAGGGGAGGCGGGGCGCGCACCTGCTTCCTGTTCCCCGCAGGCCTTCATTGCCTGCTTGCGAGTCCTCCTGGGGCGCCCTTTTCGGCTCTGCACCTCTCCGTTGTTCCAGAATACAAGTAAGGACCGAACGGGACTGTGGGCCGAATGTAGAGGGCGATGCCGGAACAAGAGTCTGAACAGGGCAGGAGAAGGTGGTGTGGGCCGCCCCTGGTCAGCCTCCCGTTGGCATGGTGGCGGAGAGGGCGGCTTTGTGTTGATCAGTTACTGCTCGTATTCATTCCATTTTGGGGAGAAAAAACAGGTGCCTTCCCCTGTCGCCCAAGTTATTGGGTAGTTTTTGAAACTTTAATCCTTTTTTCTGCCGGTACATGCACATTAATCTCGCCGGCTCTCTCTTTTGCCCGCAGCTAGACTAGAGCCCAAAGCTTGCTTAGTTGGCACACAACCCCAGGTTTCTTGAAAAACTGTTTTTCTCTGCTGCGTTTCCTAGGTTGTCCTGTTGTTCCTTATTCTGTTACTCAGTACTTTGCAAAGGTATTTTAAGTTGTGTAAGTGGTGGAAAGAAAATAACATTTTTGCTTCCTTCTGGAGTTAGCCTTACCTTTCAGTTGCAAATGTCTGACTTGATGGCTGATGCTGTATTTTTGGCTCCATTGAAGCCAGTACGCATGCAGCCTTGAGATGGAGGGAGAGCTGTTGGAGTCATTGGTTTGTTTGATGTTCTCACTTTAAAAATTCTCCCTTTTTTAGATACTAGTTAATTTTCCTTTTCCTTGGGACTTCTTGAACAAAAATAGACTAGGAACTAAACCATTTGTTCGCTTCTTGTGCCTGTTGACTCTAAGTATTCTTCTGTACCATGTTTCATGTGTTAGAGTGCTTTGTAAATTACATTTTAAATTTAAATTTTTAGTTAGGAAATGTTTTAGTTAGGAAAGCATAATGTAATAGGCACCTGCCCCGACTGGTGGTGGCCCTAGAGAGAGTACAAACAGAGGTCCCTACAATATATTTTAGGTATTTAAACTTTTTAATTTTAAGCTTTTGAAATGTGAAATAATATGTTCTAGTCTTCAAATTCATAAATGTATCTTCATTGCTACAAGAAAAACATGTGTTAAGCTATCATTTTTATGACTTGGCAAAATTTCAGAGATAACTGAATGCATTTATTATGGATATTTGGTGGTGGACTGGTGAAATTTGGATAAAATGGCCTATATAATTCATAAATTTTTTTTTTGCTTGCTCAGTCTGTTACTTTTTGTGTGTGTGTGTGTGTGTGTATGTGTGGTTTGCAAACAGCCATTTATCCAAGAAAGGAGCAAGAGTGTGTACATGTGCACACACACACACACACACACAATTTTTTTCACCCCCTTGCCTCTTTTTTAAATTAAGGTATCATTGATATATAATCTTATGAAGGTTTCACATGAGCAACACTGTGGTTACTCCATTCCCCCGTTATCAAGTCCCCACCATATGCCCCATCACAGTCACTGTCCATCAGCACAGCAAGATGCTATAGAGTCACTACTTGTCTTCTCTGTGCTATACTGCCTTCCCTGTGTGCCCCCCCATATTATGTGTGCTAATCATAATATCCCTTAATTCCCTTCTCCTTCCCTTCCCACCCACCCTCCCCAACCCCTTTGTCTTTGGTAACCACCAGTCCATTCTTGGGTTCTGTGAGTCTGCTACTGTTTTGTAACTTCAATTTTTGCTTTGTTGTTATACTGCACAGATGAGTGAAATTATTTGGTAATTGTCCTTCTCCTCCTGGCTTATTTCACAGAGCATAATACCCTCTAACTCCATCCATGTTGTTGCAAATGGTAGGATTTGTTTTCTTCTTATAGCTGAATAATATTGTGTATTTATACCACACCTCTTTATCCATTCATCTACTGACAGACACTTAGGTTGCTTCCATGTCTTGGCTATTGTAAATAGTGCTGCGATAAAAATGGGGGTGCATATGTCTTTTTGAATCTGTGATCTTGTTTTCTTCAGGTAAATTCCCACAAGTGAAATTTCTGGGTCAAATGGTATTTCTATCTTTAGGTTTTTGAGGAACCTCTATATTGCTTTCCACAATGGTTGAACTAATTTACATTCCCACCAGCAGTGTAGGAGGGTTCCCCATTCTCCGCATCCTCGCCAGCATTTGTTGTTCCTTGTCTTTTGGATGTTGGCCATTCTAACTGGTGTGAGGTGATATCTCATTGTGGTTTTAATTTGCTTTTCCCTGATATTTAGCAATGTGGAGCATCTTTTCATGTGCCTGTTGGCCATCTGAATTTCTTCTTTGGAGAAGTGTCTGTTCAAATCCTCTACCTGTTTTATAATTGGGTTATTTGCTTTTTGGGTGTTGAGGCACATGAGTTCTTTACATATTTTGGATGTTAATCCTTTGATAGATATTCTCCCATACTGTAGGATACTTTTTTGTTCTATGTACTGATGGTGTCCTTTGCTGTACAGCAGCTTTTTAGATTGTTGTAGTCCCATGTGTTCATTTTTGCTTTTGTTTCCCTTGCCCAAAGAGATGTGTTCATGAAAAAGTTGCTCATGTTTATATTCAAGACAATTTTGCCTATGTTTTCTTCTAAGAGTTTTATGGTTTCATGACTTATATTCAGGTCTTTAATCCATTTCAAGTTTACTTTTGTGTATGGAGTTAGACAGCAATCCGGTTTCATTCTCTTACATATAGCTATCCAGTTTTTCCAACACCAGTTTTTGAAGAGGCTGTCATTTCTCTGTTGTATATCCATGGCTCCTTTATCATATATTAATTGGCCATATATGTGTGGGTTTATAGTTGGACTCTGTATTCTATTCCATTGATCTATGGCTCTGTTCTTATGCCAGTACCAAATTGTCTTGATTACTGTGACTTTGTAGTAGAGCTTGAAGTCAGGGAGTGTAATTTTTCAAAGTATTCTATAATAATTCTTTGTATTTTGGTGGTGTCTGTAGTGATTTTTCCTTTCTCATCTCTGATTCTGTTTATGTGTGTAGACTCTCTTTTTTTTCTTGATAAGTCTGGCTAGGGGGTTATCTATTTTTTTTATTTTCTCTAAGAACCAGCTCTTGGTTTCATTAATTCTTTCTATTGTTTTATTCTTCTCAATTTTAGTTAGTTCTGCTCTGATCTTTGTTATGTCCCCCCTTCTACTGACTTTGGGCCTCACTTGTTCTTCTTTTTCCAGTTTCATTAATTGTGAATTTAGACTGTTCATTTGGGATTGTTCTTCCTTCTTTAGATAGGCCTGAATTGCTATATACTTTCCTCTTAGAACTGTCTTCGTTGCGCCCCACATAAGTTGGGGCATTGAGCTGCTGTTTTCATTTCTCTCTCTATATTGCTTGGTCTCTGTTTTAATTCGGTCACTGATCCATTGATTATTTAGGAGCATGTTGTTAAGCCTCCATGTGTTTGTGGGCCTTTTTGTTTTCTTTGCACAATTTATTTCTAGTTTCATACCTTTGTGATCTGAGAAGCTGGTTGGTACAATTTCAATCATTTTGAATTTACTGAGGCTCTTTTTGTGGCCGAGTATGTGATCTATTCTTGAAAATGTCCCATGTGCACTTGAGAAGAATGTGTATCCTGTTGCTTTTGGGTGGAGTGTTCTATAGATGTCTGCTAGGTACATCTGTTCTAATGTGTTGTTCAGTGCCTCTGTCTCCTTACTTATTTTCTCTCTGTTTGATCTGTCTTTTGGAGTGAGTGATGTGGTGAAGTCTCCTAAAATGAATGCATTGCACTCTTTTTCCCCTTTAATTCTCTTAGCATTTGTTTCACATATTAGGTGCTCTTACATTGCATCCATATTTATAATGGTTCTATCCTCTTATTGGACTGACCCCTTTATCATTATGTAATGTCCTTCTTTGTCTCTTATTACTTTCTGTTTTGAAATCTATTTTGTCTGACATAAGTACAGCTACTCCTGCTTTTTTCTCCCTATTGTTTTCATGAAATATATTTTTCTATCCCTTCAGTTTTAGTCTGTGCATGTCTTTGGGTTTGAAGTGATTCTCTTGTAGGCAGCATATAGATGGCTCTTGCTTTTTTATTCATTCTATTACTCTATGTCTTTTGATTGTTGCATTCAGTCCATTTACATTTAGGTTGATTATCAATAGATATGTACTTATTGCTATTGCAGGCTTTGGATCTATGGTTACCAAAGGTGCAAGTGCAGCTTGTTTACTATCTGACAGTCTAACTTAACTTGCTTATTACACTATTATAAACACAATCTGAAGATTCTTTTTTTTTCCTCCCTTCTTTTTCTTCCTCCTCCACCCTTTATATGTTAGGTGTCACATTCTGTACTCTTTGTGTATCCCTTGACTGACTTTGTGGGTAGCTGATTTAATTTTGCATTTGGTTAGTAATTAATTGGTCTACTTCCTTCACTGTGGTTTTATTTTCTCTGGTGACAGCTTTTTAGCCTTATGAGCAATTCCATCTAGAGCAGTCCCTTTAACATACACAGTGGAGATGGTTTGTGGGTGGTAAATTCCCTCAACTTTTGCTTATCTGGAAATTGTTTAATCCCTGCTTCAAATTTAAGTGATAATCTTGCCAGGTAGAGTATTCTTGGTTCGAGGCCCTTCTGTTTCATTGCATTAAATATATCATGCCACTCCCTTCTGACCTGTAAGATTTCTGCTGAGAAGTCTGATTACAGCCTGATGGGTTTTCCTTTGAAGGTGATCTTTTTTCTCTCTCTGGCTGCCTTTAATACTCTGTCCTTGCCCTTGATCTTTGTCATTTTAGTTATTATATGTCTTGGTATTATCTTTCTTGGGTCCTTGTGTTGGGAGATCTGTGTACCTCCATGGCCTGAGAGACTCTCCTTCCCCAAGTTGGGGAAGTTTTCAGCAATTATGTCCTCAAAGACATTCTCTGTCCCTTTTTCTCTCTCTTCTTCTTTTGGTACCCCTGTGATACGAATATTGTTCCCTTTGGATTGGTCACACAGTTCTCTTAATATTTTTTCATTCCTAGAGATCCTTTTTTCTCTCTGTGCCTCAGCTTCTTTGTATTGCTAGTCTCTAATTTCTATTCCATTTACCCTCATCTCTACCTTATGTAATCTGCTTTTAAATCCCTCCACTATATATTTCATTGCAGATACTGTATTTTTCAAAGTGTCTATCTCTTGAATTCATTCCTTAGATCTTGAATATTTTTCTGTAGCTCCTTTAGCATAATTATTGACTTTTATTTTGTATGTTTTTCAGGAAGATTGGTGTTTTCAGTTTCACTGAGTCCTCTTTCTGTTGTTTGAGGGATTTGGGATTGAACAGGTTCTTCTGCCTTTTCATAATCCTGGAGCGATGGCAGGGGTCACAGGCGAGTGGTGCCAGTGCCTACTGGAAGGAGAGAGCTCTTTCCTACTTCCCAACCACAGTGCCTGCTTCCACTGTCAGGGCCAGTGAGCTGCATGCAGGGAGCAGCCTCTGCATTAAACTCCTAAGCAGCCACAGGTGGGGCTGCCCTCCTGCTGGCCTGGAGTGGTGGCAGGGGTTGCAGGCTAGCGGCACCAGTGCCTGCCAGGAGGACAGAGCTCTTTCCTTCTTCCTACCCAAGTGCCTGCCTCCGCTGTCAGGGCCAGTTAGCCGGCCGCACAGGGAGCAGCCTCTGCATTAAGCCTGTGTAGTTGCTGTAGGCGGGACTGCCCTCTGGCTGGCCTGGAACCATGGCAGGGGCAGTAGGTTTGCTAGCTGGTGCTGGTTGGAAGGAAGGAGTGGTAGGCTGCTTATCACAGTGGGGTGTGTCAGGGCTGCATTGCCATCCCAGGGGATGGAGCTCCTGAAGTTCTTGAAAGTTCCTAACCTGCTGGGCTTGAGTGTGCCAGGACTATTTTGTCCACCTGTTCCTTCTTCTGAGCATCAAGCTCTGTGTAATCCTTGCCCCTTTAACAGCCCACTCACTGTTGGGAAGCCTTTCAAAATGCCCACCTTTCTTTTGTCCCAGAGCAGCCAGTTGTGAGAACCTGTTGTCCACAAGCAGCTGGAATCTCAGTCTGTGACTTTGCTTTTCAACCCCTCTGGTCTCCAGAGCATCGTGCAATGTGGGTTTGTGCTCCCAGAGTAGATCCTCAGGGCTGGGTATTTAGCAGTCCTGGGCTTCTACTCTCTCCCTGCTCTGTTTCTCTTCCTCCCGCTGGTGAGCTGGGGTCGGAGAGTGCTCAGGTCCCGCCAGGTCGTGTCTTTGTTACTTTACCCTTTTCTGTGAGATGTTCTCTTTTTCCAGATGTAGACTGACTGGTGCAATCTTATTTCTGGTCACACTGTTAGGATTAATTGTATTTTCTATATTTTCATATGTGTGTAGTTTTGGGAGGAGGTTTCTGCCTCACTTCTCACGCTGCCATCGTTTTTCCCCCTCAAGTCTGTTACTGTTTTTACCTGAAAAAACTTCCTAGAAAATTGTGACTTGATTTATTAGCTCTCAGCAACCTGCTCCTGAGTTCTAAGGAAGCTTGCCTTCTTCTGAGCTACCTGATCTCTTCTCTGGGCAAGAGACATTTTGAGGTGGTTCCACCTCTTCTTTTTAACTTGCTTTTTAGGCTTCTTCTCATAGACTGATTCTCTCTTATAACAGTGTGAGCTTTCTGACACATCTCCTCCATATCTGGAGTTACGTTTTTCTTTATGTATTGAGAGACTTGTTTGTTGTAAGCATCTGTATCTTCCATTAGGTTTGAGTGTAATCAGCCATGTTCTGCCCCATGATGTGCTCCTGATGTCCTCTGCATTGGATTCCTTGTTTTCTGAAGCATAACCAGGGAATCTTTTGGTTCTGTGAGGGATCGATAATCCTCCATTCACAGCTTCCTTAAGGGCCCCTAAAGCTTTTATTTCTGGTAGTAGTTATGGTCAGCCCTGCACACAAATAGCAGGTAAAGGCACCAGGTTGACCGTCAATGCTTTCCACATTGTATTCATCCCAGGTCACCTCTACTTGGCCTTCATAAATTTCATCCATGCCAAACCTATTAAGAAGCCTGCGGGCCAACAGCAGGCCAGTACAGTATGCTGCAGCATGATTTTTCAGGCCAACCTTCACACCATGCTTTGGGAGTTCATGAGCATACATTGCACAAATCATATCTCCTGTGCAGGCATAAACAATCTGACAAATGATATCTCTGTTGGTTATACAAACCATCATCCTGTATTTGGGTGTGTTGTACTTATTTTTATCATGAATCACCAAGTGTTTCTGAGCACAGTAGCTAGTTTTTTCCTCTCATTGTCTTCTAAGTTTTACTTGGTCTGTCTTAAAGTAGGCCTTATTCTTAACATGTTTAACAAACTCCATTCTGTGGAACAAACACCAGCATTTGTGGCTCACCATGGACCTGCAGGCCCAGCAGCTCTCTGGAGTGGGGAGAAAAGCTTCTTGTAGTGTTCTTGTTGGCCTTTGTATCATGGTAATGCTGGCTTGTAAAATGTGTTTGGAAGTCTTCCTTCATCTACTGTTTTCTGGAAGAGTGAAAAGGATTTGTGTTCTTTTTTTAAATGTTTAGTAGAATTCACTAGTGATCTACAATACTTACTTCTTACTCCCATATTTGAGGTCATACTTCTCCTATCTTTTTCTATCTATGAAACAAGCTTGTATATACATATATATATACATGTATATATATATATATAAATCTTACAACGATGTGATATAACATTCTCATATAGGGCCAGGCTATCTTCTGTAATGGCTTGGGAAGAATAGAAAGAAAGAGTGAAGCTGGGTAGAAAATAGGCAAACCCCTTCTTGGGAATTGGGGGAGGAAAGAGTGGGTCCCTGCATTTCTAATATTTTCCAGGTCACATCTCTGAGTTGGACAAAATGAAAAAAATGACTATCAACTGTTCAGCGATCCTGGAATCCTTGCCTGAGTACTGGAATTCCCAGCTAGCATCTCTCCTTTAATATTTAAGCCAGAACAGATAAAACACAATGAGGTGGGGCAAAACCACAGCTAGGCCCTGGATAGATCTGAATGGAGCAGGTGGACTGCCAGCTGCTTAACTGCAAAGGCTGGCCTTGGTCATTTCTTTTATCTCACAATACCCCAAAGCCATGTTTTACATTTTTGGACCCCACTTAACTCTAATTTTGCAAGAATTTACTGTACTTTTGAAAAGATACCGTAAGTATAAATTATAAATAAAAAGTTTCCCTTTGACAAATAGCCAATTAAATTCTGTCCAAGTCCATATTCTTCATCCCCAGTGAGCTGAAAAACAGTCCACCTGTCCTGAGTGGTGTAGGTAAACATCCCTTTCTCTATACACACAAGCACACACTCAACAGAAGTATATACCTCATACACCTAGAAATACAACCATAAATAATACAAAGGTTTTTTTTTCCCTTTATCAATGGCATTACACTGTATTATTTGGCAGCATGTTTTTAATTGCTTAAAATTGTTTGACTGCAAATATCTAAAATTCTGTTAATTTGAACTGTTATGTTCACAAAATTGATTATACCACATTTTATGTTTTCATTCCTTGCTCTCCCATTCCCAACTCCCATCTCAGTATTTCTGAAGTTTTGCCACTTGAAACAGGGCTGCAAAAATATCTGTAGATTTGGCTCCTTATACACATGAAGCAAATTTTTCTTTGGGGATCGGATTTTTTTTTTTCCTAGAGTTAATCTTTGGAAATGCAAGAAATTTTTTTTACTCATCTCTTTTGTGTGCCTTATGTGTACGTTCTCATTGGGCACTTAGATTTCTCTATTGGCAAGAAAATAGACTGACTAATGCTGCTGTTGTTTTACAGATACACAGTCTTATATTTCTCTTAGCTTAATTAATTAATTGCTTCTCTGTTGGATTTCCTGGTGATTCTCTTAGAAAGTGCTTCATAGGACAGATTAATTTTAAATTGCTCTAGTCATGATGTTTAGAAAAGATGTCATTCTTTCTTTTCCCTCATAGATTTAACCTCCAAATTGTATTTGGAAATGTTAGATGCCTTTGTTCAGATGGTAGGTGATGCTTAATGTAAGCCTGTTGCTTCCCATTACTAGTCTCCTTTGAAGGGAAAATGTGCTTAGGTTTTCTTTTCTCACTCCTTTCATTGCATATTTGTATATTCTCACATATCCTGTTGTGTGGTAATATACTTGCATATTCTTACCTTCTTAAATATTAAATTAATAGCCTGAATTTCTTTTAGACATTAATTCAAGATTATTTTTTCTTATTCCCAAAGATTATATATAGCTATAATCTCTGATGAGAGAAGTCCAGATTTGTATTCTTTCAGTTTTGCGACCTTTTGGCAGGACTTTTGACATTTATTTAAGTAATCTATGAAAACAGAAGACTTGAATAAATGCTCTTCAGGCTTTCCTCCCAGAAACTTCTTTGGTCAGATTTAAATGAGTAATTTCATAAACAGTGGAACTTGCAGAAACATTATTTAATGTCTTTGGTATAAGCAGCAGTGCTTACTTATGTGTGTTAAGATTTTTAAACTATAAACATATAAAACATTGTAAGATTCAAAAAATGTATGTTTTCTTTTAGGTGTTTGTTTTGTGCTGTTTTAAAATTAAATCAAAATGCCAATAAGACCATATGTCCAGGTATGTACCTAGATCAAAAGGAATTATTTTAATTCCTAAAATTACTTTCTGGTTATAGGTATTAAGTACTATATTTTTTAGGAAAGACAAAGTTTGTTTTTATGAAATAGCCAAGAGTAGAATAATTTAAATAAAAATGTTATCCTTTCATTTTTTTCAATAGATTTGTTTTCAAAAGTTGTAATAAAGTATTAAAAATGCTGAATATATATAGCTTTTATATTGAAAAGAATTATGTACTGATTTGTGTTTAATTTGTGCCTGGACATTTATATCAAGGTTTAAAATTATAAGGTACTTGTGTTTAGGTAAAGACTAAGTTTTAATGTATCTGTTTAATATGTATGTGATTTACCACTGAGTCTGGTGATCAGATTATAGTATGAAAATTCCTTATTAAAGATATTGTACTTTAATAGTAGGCACAGCAGATTTTTGTAAATGTTATAAAAGTATAATACTAAATTATATATGTAATGCTTAAGTTATATTGGTTGTTATAGTTCCTAAAAAGTGCTTTTAACAGTCTTCATGCATTTTTAAAAACTAAGCCTCATTAAAGTTAATAGTCAAATATTTTAGAGTTTTACTCATAGTATTAAGTGTTAGTTACTATAAAGTTGATTTTACTTCTTTCATTAACAAATTTTTGTTGAGTTCAACATAATGATGACTTTCCAATAAAAGATATGAAGTGGGAAATGAGTAAAATATATTTTTTCTTATATAGAGTCTTGTTATCAAAGAAACTTAGTCTCTAACTGCATTATTCCAACATTCGTAGAGGGCAGGCTTTTTTTTTTAATAAGTGAATTGATATTCTATAAGCTCTTTTGAGAATTTGTGTGTGAGAACAATTCTCAAATTACTAGATCGTATAAGGTAACTAATTTTGGTTTTGATTCAATAAACTTGCTATTGACTGTGTTTCTGTAGCAGTTGGAAAAATGCATTGATGATGCTTTAAGAAAAAATGATTTCAGACCTTTGAAAACACTTTTACAAATTGATATTTGTGAAGATGCGAAGATTAAATGCAGTAAACAGTTTCCCCACAAGTTGGATAACCTTATATGCAGGGTAAATATTCATTTTTGTTGAATATTAAAATATTAGATAGCACTCTTTCTAGGAAGGAGTACTTATTTGGAAGAAATGAACAAAAAGCTTTGGTAAGCTCACTTAAATCCCCTAAATAAATGTTTATCTCACCACTTTTTTTATTTGAGGAGTCCCATATAATGTACTAGACTTGTTTTCTAAATGCAATATGCAAAAAGCTTTATTTACTTAGTGTTACCATAATTAACTGTTACCTAAACTGGGGTGAAATGTTTAGCCTTTTTGAAGTTTAAACAACTTAATCTATTTTAAAAAGCCTATCAATATATTCTTCATGTTATGTGACAATGCTTGGTGCTTGCAAAAATAAAACAAAATAAGGAAATCATCCAAAACATTGGATTGATTTATCATATGTAAGACATTTTTATACCTGTGAAAAAGTGATTATTGACTATCTACCCCAGGATCTGAGATTTGTTATGAATATAAAAGATAGAGTAAAAATTTCTTGTGTCCATTAATTAAATACATGGAGCTTTTTCAAATTGGAGAGGTAACTGATTCCTTGTGTCGTAGTCTAGTTTCTTGAATTTACACAGATCTGCATTTTTGTTCTGAGTTTGCCATAAGCCAGCTGGGTGGCTTTAGGCCGCTATTTTTAACCACACTTGTGTCCTCTACCATATGAAGATTATGATAATGGCCAACTTTCATGCTTTGTAAGGATTATAAAGCTCCTGACACAATGTCAATTCCATATTGTTATGTGTTTACAGATGTTTAAATGTGTACTTTTCATTTCAGGAGCTTAACAAAAAGGATATTCAAAATGTTTCAACCATTTTGGTTTCTTTTGGAAGATGTGCCAAAAATCTTAATATGTTGGGGCAAAGTGGACTTCTAACTATGATAAAACAAGGACTAGTCCAAAAGATAAGTATAGAATATGTAATATATTCATATGAGGACAATAGGACTAAAGGTATGCATTATAATAACATCGGTGGGTCAGAAAGTTGAAATACAAATTTAGGAACTTAGAAACCTTGAGGTAAAGTATTTTTATAATCTGTGGTGTTACAAAGAAAAAAATCACAGGGGAACTACACAGGCACCCTGACAGACATATGAATTTAAGGTCACAAGTTTCCCTAAGGCTTTTGCTTTATTTTCTCTTTAGCTCATCTTAATCATTATTTAACTCCATTTTTCTTTTTGTATTGTTTATTGTGTCTCCTATGCTAGAATGTAAGATACTGATTTTTGTCTTTTTTTTTTTCCATTGATGTATACCCAGTGCCAAGAACAGTGCCTGGAATGTATTATGCACTCAAATATCTGAATTAGTTAAAGTAAAACAATACCCAAATTTTCAAATAGTAACAGTGCCAAAGTAACCTAACTTGTGATGATACTTTATTGTCATCTATTATATGTAGCTGAACTAGGAATTTGAAGTGGGAGATAAAGACCTCCTACGAGGAATTAGGATCAAGTTCATCCATTCCCACTTAAACAGTGGACAAATATAGTGAGTGACCTGTAAACACAATAAAGATGTTGAAAAGCATGAACTTATTTTGATATAGTACTGGAATTGTTATTTTTGAATTTTTTATTCCTAGGTTTATTGTTTATGCAAAAATAGATAAGTACATTATTAAAATTGAATTCAAAATAACTAATATATACATTTCTTTTTTACATGGTTTCCTGGTTTGAAAAATCCAAGGAGATTATTCTGAGTCGAGGAAATTCAAAAGATGAAGCTGTTATAAATATGATAGAAGACTTATTTGATCTTTTGATGGTAAAGATCACATTGATTAACTGATCGTGTAAAGCATGTGTTTGCTTAAAAAGTTCGTGTTCTGTATATCCTGAGCCTAAAAGTTGCTAACAGACTGTTTAGTGACTTGGTTGGATTAGTCTATTCAGATTGTATAAAGCATTTCTCCTGATTAATATAATTGAATAATTAGTTAATAAATCAAAGTTAAATAGCAGTAAGTTCAAATGTAATTTGTCATTTTATACCCTTTGTAATGGTTTATATTATAAGGTGGCAAATTATAAATTAAAAATTATTCACTTTCTTTTCAGGTCATACATGACATCAGTGATGAAGGTATAATAAACATTTTAATTCTATTAGAATATAATTTGCTGTTAGAGTATAAGTTTGAAATTTTCATGGTGTTGTCCTAAGATTAGAAATTCATTATCAAATTGACTAACTTTTGTTATTGGATTGACAAGCTCTTTTTTGTAAAGAGCTCAATAGTAAATATTTTAGGCTTTATATTAGGGCCAAGAGAAAAGAAATCATGAATATTATGTAGGTATTTATATAACAAGAAAGAAAACAAATTTCCACAAATGTTTTATTGGTAAAATTCAAAATAATAATTGAGTACAATGTTTTTGTAATATGGGTCTACTAATGAGGAGAATAGCTCTCTCTTTTGAGGGAATGACATTTCACTGAATTAAGGTTCAAACTTAGTATTTACTGTTACAAAAGTTGATTGCAAATGTTCATTTGTCTGTGTTTATCTGTAATTAAATTTTATGTATGTTGCATTAGAAAATATCTTTTCATGCAGATACTGCCAAATACTGATGACAGTTCTTGAGCATGATTTTTAATTGAGCATATTCATCACTTGGAAAGCATATATCTAATTAAGTTAGGCCCTTAATATTTGCTTTTTAGATGTTATTACATCTAAAGATTAGTCACTTTCAATTGAAAACTAGGTGGAAGCTCCTCAATTGCACAGTTAAATGGGTTTTGAAATATGGAAGTTTCCATTGCATTTATATCATTGTCCATAAATGCTGCTTGACCTGTAGTTGCAACTTGGAAAAAAATATATTGCTTATAACTTTGTGTGGAAGTGGAGATGTCACTTCTTGTTTTAACTTTTGACACCCTGGGGAATATATAAAACAGTTTGTCATTACTTGTGATCCAGGAATTTTAATTTCATTTAAATGACCTTATTAAAGTATAACTTTCTCACATAAATACTATTTTGCCTTGTAATTTTGGGTTGAATTCATTAAGAAACTATCAACTCTGCAGCCCAAGCTAATTACCAAGTTCATTCATTGGTAATTGATAATGGCTTTGTTCATAAGAGCAGATGAAATTCACTTTGATACTGCTGGTTCAATAAAACATGATAGATTCAAGTATTTCTACAGAGTACCTGCTGATATAATCATACAAAAATGGGCAGTAGATGGAATTTGGTTTGTGAGCTATAGTTTGCCAACGTATAATCTAATAGAACAAAATTTTCATTAGTCCACTGAGAACATAGAACATGTTACAACTCATCCTTCCACTTGTGGCTAGCTGGTGTCTTGTGCCAAGCAATCAGTCCAAGTTATTTTCTCTCTCTGTTGGTTGAGGAAGAATACCTTGGATTGGAAGTTGAGGCTGGTGAATTGTTTTAAATAAAGGAACAGCTATTTGCTGCCTTCAAAAATAAAAAGTTTTGAAGTATCAATGTTAATTTCTGTAGTAGTTAATGCTACCTTTTCATTGACTTCTTTGCAGTTAACATAACAGTCTAGTCTAAATTAAGTTTCTATGGGAGAAAATGGTCCTAAAGCACCAGTGATTATAAAGTGATGCAACTTATTTTTAAGTAAATCTTTTCAACTAATTAATTTTTTCTTTCAATGCAGTCACCTTGGAAAGTTGTACATTTTCAGCTGCATTATTGCCATTTAAAAAAAATTGCCTTATGAAATAGCATGTGGCAAATTCCTATTTAGTGTTGAACAAAGCTTTGTCTTTTGACAGTAGGGTTAACTTTTAGAAATGGCTCAAGATATTTAAATTTTCATGATGTCAAGAGAGGTGTTGGTAGCCATTGTGGAATTTTTGAGTTATGACTATAAATTAATGAGATGAACTTTAATAAAATCTCAAAATAGAAGTTTCCACACTTTTGAACTACATTTAATTCAAAAAGGTAATACTGCCATACATGCCTAAAGGAGAAGCTGGATTTGAAGTTTGTCTTTTGCCAGAATTAAAACCAGTCACATCTGTTGAATGGTGTTTTTTCATTTTTCAAAGTTCTGATAGCTAGGGAGTGGCAGAGCCAGGACTGAACATCATGTTCATGACACCCAGGCCAGTCAGCAGGCTGCCTTCTGAGCTGAACTAGTAGCATTATTCCTGTTAGCTCCTCTAAGAAAAGATTTCCTTTTAAAACAACTTAAAATATGTATTAATCAATATAACACTTTTATTCAGGTAAAACGCAAGTAGTGGAAAGCTTCATACCTCGGATTTGTGCCCTGGTTATTGACTCAAGAGCAAATATTTATATTCAGCAGGAGGTAAAGTCATGTATTAGATTTTCTTTTAAAACCTAAAAATAATGACGTCTACATTTGGTAGCATTTCATCAAACAATTAATTATTTTATCTTGTCACTAATTATCATGTACGTATTTCTGTTGCCTTAATTCATTGCCTGAGATGATAAATATATCAATGATGAATGGTTAAATATTTATTGATAATTAATAACCATATGGGTTTATGTGTACAAATAGCTCATATGAGAATAAATCACACCATCCAGATATTAGGAGTTTTTAAGTATTTAAATGCCAAAAATAACCTGTATTAACATTATATGTGTGTGTACATGTATATAACCATAAGAACAAATATTAATGTGATAATATATTTGCTTTCTTAGTTCTTAAAATAGACCAATACAAACATGTCATATTGCAGAGATTCTAACTGGACTCGTATATATTATATTTCCGATATCCTGAGTTTTATGGTTTTTGTAGTCACTGTGTTTTATACTTTATGTGCTTTCCTCTGCCCTTCTCTGTTCCTTGCCTAAAATGCTTTGATTAAGAAAAAAGTAGGTCTCTAAGCTTATGTACCTAGAATATTTCTCTAAATACTTAATGTTTCATTAAATATGTAAAGTCAATGAGTTCTTTTTTTTCTTTTCTAGACTCTTAAAAAAATGAATGCTATGCTTGACAAAATGCCTCAAGATGCCAGGAAAATACTCTCTAACCAAGAAATGTTAATTCTCATGTAATAATTTCTACTATTTTACTTTAGTTAGTGGTTAAAGTAAAAAATTTAAAGGATGTTTTATAAGTCAACAAGGCAACCATGAGTTGATTAACAATTAAAACTGATCAACTGTTTTCGGCTCCTAATATATTTTATGGATATATTTTCTGCAAAAGTCTGTGATACTAGCCAATTATAAATTTTGGTGAAGTTTTTTTCCCCCAAATATGGGCTTTCTATTTAATTGATACTAGTCTAGTATATAATCTGTTACTTTGATTCACAGGAGTAGTATGGGACAAAGGATTTTAGATGCTGGAGGTATGTTCTTTTTTCCAAAATGTTCATATTTGAAATTTTTCCAAATTTATTAATAGAATATAATAATCCTTTTAGTCAAAATATTAACATTGTAATGTAGTGAGATTGTGTGAGAGAATTATAAACCATCTATATACCAACAGCAATTTTTAATTACTTTAATGGATAATTAAATGATAAATATCTCTGGGTCTAAAACAATTAAACATGACAGAGTTGTTCAATATAATTTGTGCCTGGTGATAAACTTATGAATAACTTTTCCAATGCATTTGAATTCTTTTGCTAACAAATTCCTCAAATGCCATTTTATGAAGAGGTTCAATATCTCATGACTGATATATGTATATATGTTTCAATGTGTTAATTGAAACAACTAAAATTTTCTTTCCTAAGTTTCATATAAGAAAAGTTTGATGTAGTGGTTTGCATATAGAACAAACCATTAGTTTAAAGTATTTTGTTATAACTGCAAACATCATATTACATAAAAGGAAAACAAGGATTCTGCGATTTATGGGCTGTTGTATGAGTTATATAGCAGTTCATAACTCTATTAAAATGGAAAGAGAGTCTGAATAAGTGTTTCATTTAAATACCCATAAGAATTATTCTTCACTTCTTCTGTTAGTAAACTTGTTTTGTTATCTGGGATGTATTTATTCCTGTAATGATAAGATACTTCTAATTCATATGAGGAAAATGGCAAAACATGAGTAAATTACTCATCTGTTACTAACATTTTCCTTATTTCTCTTGCTGGTCCCTAGTACCTTATAAGATGTATTGGCTTTTCTAAAACTCTTCTTTTTTATAATTTCAAGTAACACATTAACAATTTTTTTTTGAAGATTATGATTTACAAGTAGGTATCGTAGAAGCTTTATGTAGAATGACCACAGAAAAACAAAGACGAGAACTGGCATGTCAGTGGTTTTCAATGGATTTTATTGCCAATGCATTTAAAGGAATTAAAGACTCTGAATTTGAAACAGTAAGTAGTAAAAATAACAAATCAACAACCCTTGAAAAAAATTATTATACTTTTTAAAAGTCTCTTTCTTTTTAAACATTAGGATTGCAGGATATTTCTCAACCTTGTAAATGGCATGCTTGGAGACAAGAGAAGGTAAGCTTGATGCAGTACTGGACGATTTACTGATG
Organism: Manis javanica; assembly: GCF_040802235.1. Lineage (NCBI taxonomy): Eukaryota > Metazoa > Chordata > Mammalia > Pholidota > Manidae > Manis > Manis javanica. Next base: position 3,109,749 of record NC_133160.1, read on the forward strand.
AAGTAGAGCTGAAGAGACAGCACACAATGTTGAACCTTAAAAAATTTAACTTTATTTTGTTATGTTGGAGTGTAAATGTGCAGGATAGTACATTACACTAACACTATCTAATAAATTACTGCACTGGCATGCTGAAATAATCCTCCACTGGTTTTATTTTGCTTTATAATTTTTAGAGGAAAAATGCATTCTTAATTAATGTAACTTTGAATGTCTAAAATTGGTTTACTGTTTTTCGTAATTTCATATACATTATCATAAATTTAGTATTTGAAGAATGATAAAAATCTGGGCATAAATATTGAGCTTCCTTCATCTACATACTGGAATAAAAATGCATAGCAAGCATATATCATTTTCTTTTATAATTAACATACTGTAGGATTTTCTTTCTGAAGTTACTTAAAATGTCAGGAATGGGCATAGAAGGATAGGTAATGTAAATATTTCGCTTTTGATAATGACAAAAAAATCAAAGTACTTGCAGTGTAGTGCCTGGTACCCCATAGTTGCTGAGGATACATTTATTGGATAAATGAGCTCACATTCATTTTACTTAATAAGGAAATGAAAGAGAGTGCAAGAAGTCATACTATTAGGATTTGAACATCAGTTTCTTCCCCTCTTCCTATTCTAACGTTGGGCAAGTTATTTAATCTTGCTTGCCTCAGTTTCCTTAGCTGTAAAATAAGAAATCTAATGATCCCTACTTCATATGTTTGTTGTGAAGATTAAATGAGCTAATTAAATGCTAAGTGCTTATAATAATATTTGACCATGAAAGCACTCAATGAATTTGGCCATTTTTATTAACCAGTATTATTGAGTTCCACTCTTCTTTCCCCATGTGTGTCCTATGAGAACTTTTACTGTATTAATAGTATAAGCTAAATTAGGAATCTCTGCTCATAGTTGATAGCACAAAAAGTAATTTGGTACAGTTAGTCAAAATGTTAAGTAGTATCCTCAAAGTAACATGCTTTCTCTACAGAAACAAATTTCCAGTAAACTTGTATTTTAAACAGTGAAGAAGAAGGAGATAGAGTTTTATTTAAATTGTTATGACTTCTGCCTAATTTCCTTTTGATTTCAGGCATGATTTTTATGGCAAGTCAAAATTATGCTGTGAAAGCTTATTCATTTTTTCCTTTAACTCAAACTTCTTTTTATTTTAGGGTCTTTACATTTCCATGTTTATCAGCATTTCTTGATGAATATGAGGTATGTTTTAAATTTAACATATGTAGTATTATTGAATGGGTTTTGAAGCAAGGGTCAAATGAATTACAGGTTACAAACTGACAAGAATGTTAAAAAATAGTCACAGTTGGATCATGAAGCTGGCCTAGTACTCTGCATCTGAGAGACATTTTATGAGATGGCGTATTTATAGCCAAGGATAACTGAAATACAGAGGCTATACTTCATATTTTCTTCTTTCCTTAAGTTCATTATTGATTTTCATTCACAAATATTTTCAAAATAATACTTTAAACCTTTATTTGCATTTGGAATACTTGTGACTTCTTGGGGCCAGCTAATTTCTAAGTGAAGTATCAAGGCAGCATTTCTTTTGATTGTTTCTAAACTGATTTCATTACTCTACTTGTCTGTTTGTTACCTTCGCTCACCTTCTAGTTTTCCTTTTTTCCTTTTAAAAAGACTCAAAACCAAGATATAACCTAATCTTAATTTTCTGTTATCACTTTAAAAGCATAGTATATACTAGTTTTACATGTTTATTTTACTAGCTGCAAATACCATCAGATGAAAAACTTGAGGAATTTTGGATAGATTTTAATCTTGGGAGCCAGACTCTGTCATTCTACATTGCTGGAGATAATGATGTAAGATTCATTCCCTTTGTACCATTTTGTATGTATGTATATATATATATATATATAATATGTTAATTTAAAACATGGATTTCTTTGTATATTTTTTTCTAGCTATTTAAATAGATTTCAGTATTAGCTCTAATAATTTTGATTAGCATGGTAACCTATCAAGCTAGTTAGAAATATTGTTTCATTAATATCCAAATTATTTTATTGCAACAGAAAAATTAATACTAAATATTAATACTAGTTTTTTAACAAGGTTTTCAGAAATAAATGCATATTAATAATAGATAAAATTTAACATTCACATGAACAAACTGAATTGAATCTAGAAAAGTCAAGTTACTCAAATACAGAGACACTTAGTTAAAAATAACTAACAGATAATGGCAAGTGGTCTTAATCCATTTGTAAAATCTTTTGTTTGAAAATAGGGCTTGATTCTTACAGTATTTGGAGGCGAATTTTACCTCTCTGTGTTCTGTGATGTGTTATAGCTGTCTTTAAACTTTTCAGCCAGGTGGTGTATTTTCTACTGACCTCTTTTTCACCTGTGGATAATTCTTGAGCCATTGTTTACAAATAGCTATCACTTAATATTTGGTACGTTGGCATACTTCTGGCTCAAACTGTATAGTCACTTTGCCAAAATCTGATTAAGAGTTGAGTACATTAACTAATCTAATTGTGGCTGTTGATACTGTAATGAGATGTTAGTCTTTTTAGTCTGTCTCTTATAAAATTCTGCTTTTTGTTCCAGCTAAACTCTTTATAGATGAACCCTAACTGTTCTGTTATTTCTGTTTACTGAAAGATACATAGTATGGTTAGTGCATAGGGTGCAAAGGAAATTGGAAAGAAATAAGCCAGCCCGGAGCCAAAGAAAGAGTATACCTAGGAGATAACATCAATTCAGTGAGTATCTATTAAGAACTCACTATGTGTCAGATAAAGGCTAGGCACTGAGGATCACATTCATGTAAAAGATTCTCCTGGTAAGGAGAATGGATTAAAAAGGTACAAGACCAGACAGAGGCAGTTAGGAGACTTTTATAATAATCCAGGTGAGAAGTGATGTTGGCAGTTTTAGAAAGTGACGGTGGGGATGGATGGAAATAGATGGATTCCAGAAAAACTTGAGAGGAAGTAGACTTGAGCAGACTTGGTGATTTGTAGTAAAAAGAGGAAGGATTAATGAGCCTTGGGTAATAGAATGGATGGAGATGCTGTCACATGAGGATAATTTCTGCAGGAGAAAGATGATTTCAGCTTTGTAAGTTTTGATTTGGAGATGCTTGTGGGATATTCAGCTGAAGATACCTGGTAAGCATTTGAATATATTGGTCTGACATTCAGGTGAGAGAACTGAGCCGTAAGTAGAGTTTAGAAGCACTCTTTTATATAGATGATAAATATAACCATGGTATTTAATAACTGCCTAGATGACAGAACTATGAAAAACACAAATTCATACAGGATAGGTAGAAGAGAGTCTAGCCTAAAGGATACTTGAAGAATCAGCCAGAAGAGAACAAATTAAAAGAGTATCATATGTGAAAGGCAGGGGAAAGTTGTATTTATTTGAGGAAATGCTTAACACTGTCAAAACAATTGTGAAATAAAGTAAAAACTGGTGATCCATGAAACAGCAGTTTCATTTAAGCAGTGAGGTTTAGGCATTCATAAAAAGTTGAAATGTTTGTAGAGGAAGTAAACACATTGAATTAATAGAAAAAGAGCACAATAGTAGCTAAGTAAAATGTGGGTTCAAGGGAGGGATTTTTGTTAGATACTTTATTTTAAACAGCTTCTTAAAATCGATGGCTGGAGTGATAGATTGAAAAGAAATTGAGGTCAAGAGGTAGAGAGTGTAGTGGGGGGCGCAGAGCAGGAAGTGAAGATGAAACAAGATGGCACAGGGTATCAGGAACTATCAGAGCCAAGTGAGGGCATATCTTTGGTTAGGCTGTGATTTATACTTTTTAAAAATCTGAGCATTTCCGTAATAGAAAGTTTTTTTAAAAAAGGAAGGCAGCAAGCCAGTTACCTCCATAAATGAGGAAGAATCACTTTGGAGTTAGTAGATGATGATAACCAGTAAGTATAGCAAATGCCAGCTGGCATGTGCCTTAAAGAGCAAGTTTTGAAACACAGAGAAATACGAAGTTGCTCAAAGCACCAGGGAAAGAACAGGATACCAACCCTTTCCTCCTGATCCAGAGGTTTTGAAGTATGGGATAATTAACACCTTAAGTGGAGAGGGCTGTAATGATAGTGGTACCCTCAGAATATAGACTGGTTTCATTTAATGCAAAGAAGTTGAGTTAGTGAAGACATTGAGGATTTAGGGGAATTTCTATGTAGTGATTTGTCCTTGAATAACAAAAGAATTGGATCTACAGGCATACCTTGGAGATCTTGGGGATTCGGTTCCAGACCAGCACAATAAAGCGAGTAAAACAAATCTTTTGCTTTCCAAGTGCATGTAAAGTTTGTTTACACTATACTGTAGTCTGTTAAGTGTGCAAGAGCATTATATCTCAAAGAAAATGTACATACCTTAATCTAAAAATGCTTCATTGCTAAAAAATGCTAACCATCTGATCTTTCAGTGAGTTGTAATCTTTTTGCTGGTGGAGGGTCTTGCCCCAGCATTGACAGCAGCTGACTCACCAGAGTGGTGGTTGCTGGGTTGGGAGGAGCTGTGGCAAGTTCTTAAAATAAGACAATGAAGTTTGCTACATCAATTGACTTTTCCTCTCAGTTGATTTCTCTGTAGCATGTGATGCTGTCTGGTATCATTTTACCCACAGTAGAACTTCAAAATTAGCATCCATCCCTTGCTGCTGCTATTACCAATTATTTATGTAACATTCTAAATCCTTTGTTGTCATTCCAGCAGTCTTAACAGCATCTTCACCAGGAGTAGATTCCATCACAAGAAACTACTTTCTTTGTTTACCTGTAAGAAGCAGCTCCTCATCTGTTAAGGTTTTATTATGAAATTGCAGTGGTTCAGTCACATCTTCAGGCTCAACTTCTGATTCTCTTTCTCTTGCTACTTCTACTACACGTGCGGTTACTTCTCCGCTGGTCTTGAACCCATCTAAGTCGCCCATGAAGGTCGGCATCAGCTTCTTCCAAACTCCTGTTGATGTTGGTATTTGACCTCTTTCCATGAATCACAAATGTTCATTAAGGCATCTAGGATGTTGAATCCTTTCCAGAAGGTTTTCAGTTTACTTTTTCCAGATTCATCTGAGGAATCACTCTGTGGCAGCTATGGCCTTATAAAATGTATTTCTTAAAAAATAAGACTTGAAAGTCGAAGTTATTCCTTGATGATAGGCTACAGAACACATGCTGTGTTGGCAGACATAAAAATACGAACCTCATGGTCAGTCTCCTTCCGAGCTCTTGGGTGATGGGTGCATTGTAATATTTTGAAATGAATCTTTTTCTGAGCAGCAGTCTCAACAGTGGACTTAAAATAGTCAGTAAACCATGTGGTAAACAGATGCGCTGTCATTCAGACTTTGTTGTTCCATTCATAGAGCACAGGCAGAGGAGACTTAGCATACATCTTAAGGGTCCTAGGATTTTTGAGTGGTAAATGCTCATTGGCTTTAGCTTAAAGTCACCAGTTGCCTCTACCCAAAACAAGAGAATCAGCCTGGCTCTTGAAGCTTTGAAGCCAAGCATTGACTTCTCTAGCTATGAAGGTCCTAGATAGCTTTTTCCAGTACAAGGCTGTTTGATCTCCATTGAAAATCTGTTGTTTTGTGTCGCCATCTCCATCGATCACCTGAGCTAGATCTTCTGGATGACTTGTCGTAGCTTCTGTATCGGCACTTCTATGTTACGGAGATGGCTTCTTTCCTTAAACCTCATGGACGATCTCTGCTGGCTTCAGACTTTTCCTCTGCGGCTTTGTCATCTCTCTCAGCCTTCATAGAATTGAAGAGTTGAGGCCTTGCTCTAGATTAGGCTTTAGTTTAAGGGATTGTGTCTGGGTTGATCTGTCCAGAGTACTAAAACTTTCTCCATATCAGCAATAAAGCTGTTTTTATCATTGGTGTGTTCACTGGAGTAGCACTTTTAATTTCCTCTAAGAACTTTACTTTTGCATTCATAACTTACTTATTTGATGCAAGAGGCCTGACTTGTAGCCCATCTTGGCTTTTGATATGCCTTCCTCACTAAGCTTAATCATTTCTAGTTTTTGATTTGAAGAGATATGTATAAACTCTTCCTTTTACTTGAATATTTAGAGTCTATTCTAGGGTTATTAATTGGTCTAAGTTCAATATTGTTGTGCCTTAGGGAATAGGAAGGCCTGTGGAAAGGGAGCGAGCTGGGGGAATAAGCCCAAAAGAATGATAATAATAACATCAAAAGATCGTTGATCACAAATCACTATAACACGTATAATGGAAAAATTTTGTGAGAATTACCAAAATGTGACACAGAGACATGAAGTGAACAAATGCTGTTGGAAAAGTGGTTCCCATAGATTTGCTTGATGTAGGGTTGCCCCAGACCTTCCGTTTGTAGAAGTGCAATTACCTGTGAAGCACAGTAAAGCAAAGTGCAGTAAAACAACAAGGTGTGTCTCTATTCTCCTCACAACATTACTGAAAGGTTTAGGGTCCCATCTTTTAAGAATGGCATCTAATTTTTACTACAACTTTTTTTGTGATTTCAGTATTATTTTACTCAGTTATACAAATTTTAAATGAAAATACTTGGAAGGGTAAAATATTTTATGATAGTGTTCATGTGTATTCAGTATTCGAATCTAAGGACAAATGAGTGTAGATTGAGGAATGAGTGTGACTTCACAAAACATTTCAAAGGAAGAAATAAGAGGATTTGGTAACATTTTTTTCAGAAGGGATATCCTTTAATATTAATATATAATCTCTTTTTTGGTCAAGAATAGGTGACTATAAAATTAATACCAGTATTCTCCTTTAAAAGTGAAAAAATAGATTAAGTGTGGCATGCACAATACATGTCATTGTGTGGAGTCAACTGACGGAACAAGAAATGTCTTATATCAATTGGTTACTTCATGTTACTTAGTCAAAAATAAACTTTATTGTTTGTATAACCTAAAAAGTGGTGTTTAAAGAAGATTTAGGGAGGAATAAATTACTATTTATGGTCAAAACCTGTTTTTAAATTTAAGGATCATCAGTGGGAAGCAGTCACTGTGCCTGAAGAAGAAGTACAAACATACAGCATTGAAGGTGACCGCCTTGTTCTCTGTAATTCTCTTCTTAATTCTATCATATGGAGTAGAAGTTGTGTGCCTTCTGAGAAAACAAAATAGACTAATGAAAGCAAAATCACAACATTTCCATATGGTCACATTATATATTTGATAGTTCAGTATCACCAATTCCCTGACCCCACTTGCCCCCCATCCCCAGTCTCCCAGCTCCCTCCAATACTTCCTTCCATCTCTGTCTCCTCTGACACCCATGATCGGTCACTTCCTTGTCAACACGTTCGAGTCTCTTGCCCTTCCCTCCTATTTGTTGGTTTAGATCTAAACATCTAGTTTCTCTGCTCCTGTAACTTGAATTGTGTAACACTGTTGAACAAAAATGTTACAGCTTGGCAGACTGGCACCACTACAAATTCAGATGTAAAGACAAATTTTACTCATTTTAGTGGATATTTAATGGTATCTCGTGATAGTTTTAGTTTGCATTTTCCTAATGATCAGTGATGTTGAGCACTTTCTCATGTGCTTAGTGACCATTCACATATCTTCCTTTATGAACTATTTAAATATTTTGTGCATTATTACTGGGCTTCTTTAAATTAAGTATTTGAGTTCATATATATCCTAGATACCAATTCTTTGACAGATTTATGTTCTGTGAATATTTTCTCCTACTCTGTATCTTGCTTATTCATTTTCTTAATGGTGTCGTTGATGAGCAGGTGTTTCTCACTTTGAAGTCTGCTTGATCAGTATTTTTGTTTTATGGTTATTGCTTTTTGTAACCTAAGAAAATTTTGCCTTTTATCAACTCACAAAAATGTTTCACTGTTTTTCTATAAAAACTTGATGGTTTTAGCTTTTATGTTTAAGATTATGATCCATCTCAAATTACTAATGGTTATGGTGTGAGATAGGAGTGGAGGTTCATTTTTTTCATATAGATGTACAGTTATTTCAGGACTATTTGATGAAAAAGTTTTTCCTTTACCCACTGGATTTCATTGGTTTCCTTGTTGAAAATCAAATGACTAATAGAAGTGCAGGTCAATTTCTTGATGCTATAATCTATTCCATTGATCTATTTGTCATTCCCTATGCCAGTACCACTCTGTTTTGATTATTGTAAATGTATAGTTAGTCTTGAAGTCTTCTAACATTGTGTTTCCATGACTTGAGGAAATTCTAGACCTTTTGAATTTCCATATAAATTTTAGAATTGGTTTATTAATTGCTACAAAAAGCCTGCTAGAATTAATTTTGGGACTGTAGTTTAATATATGGAGAAATAATATTGTAACAATAGTAAGTATTTCAGCTCATGAACATGGTGTATCTTTCCATTTATTTAGGTATTGAGTATCTCTCAGCAATGGTTTGTAGTTTTCAGTGTAGAAGTCTTACACATCCTTTGATGAACTTATTCGCAAGTCTTCAATATTACCTTTCATGATTATAAATAGAATTGATCTTTAATTTCATTTTCCAAATATTTTCTACTCATAAATAAAAATACAATTGCTTTTGAAATACTTAATTTGTATCCTACAATTTTGCCAAAGTCACTGTTTAGTTCTAGTAGTTAGTTGTAAGGTTCCTGAGAATATTCTGGTAATTAATTATGGTGTCTGCAAAGAGAAGTAGGGTTTTACTTCTTCCTTTCTTATCTTATGCCCTTTCTTAAAGAACTAGCTTCCTTCCTTCCTTCCTTCCTCTATCCCCCTCTCCCTCCTTCTTCCCCACTCTTTCTCCCTTATTCTTCCCTTCCTCCCTTTATTTCTCCCTTCAGCTTATTGCAGTGGCTAGAACCTCCAGGACAATATTGAATAGAAGTGATAAAAGTGGTCAAGTTTGCTTCATGATTTTTGCTTAGGAAAGAACATTAAATATTTGAACCTCAAGCAAGGTTAGCTGAAGGTTTTTCTGTAGATACATTTGATGGATTGAGGAAGTTGATGAGTTTTCACAGATGTAAACACACATGAAACCATCGTGGCAATCAAGTTAATCAATGTACCTGTGACCCCCAAGTGTTCTTTATGCTCCTTTTAATCTATCCATCCTTTCTCCTGTCCCATCTCTCATCTCCAGCCAATCACTAATGTTTACCATGGATAAGTTCACATTTTGTAGAATTTATGTAAATGGAACCGTACAGCATGCAGCAATTTTTCTCTGGCAACTTTTTTTCAGATATATATATTTATATATTCCACTGTAGGATATATACTTCAGTTTGTTTATTCATTCACTCATTGATGGGTATTTGGAATGTATCCAGTTTTTAGCTATTATAAAATGCTGCTGTGAATATTCCTGTGTAATTATGTGTGTATATATGCTTCTGTTTCTCTTGGATAAATACTAAGAAGTGTAGTGGCTGTGTCATACCATTGGTATGTATTTACCTTTTCAGAAACTTTCAAACTGTTGTCCTACCTGGTTTTATGATTTTGCATTTTCACTGCCAGTGTACAAGAGTTTCAGCTGTTTCGCATCATTGCCAACACTTTATATGGTCAGTCTCACCTGCTTGCCCTATTGGAAGTGCCTAGAACCTTCCATATAATGTCAAGTAGAAGGGATGGAACAGAGGTCTTTTCTTAGTTTATGATGTTAGGGGAAAAGGCATTACTTTTTTTTTTTCCATGAAGTAATTATGGTGAAGTTTTTCGTATATGTGAAATTAAGGAAATTCTCTTTTATTCCTAATTTGCTGCTGAGAGCCTTCCTTTATCATAAACAATGTTAGATTTGGGGAAATGCTTTTCATGTATCTGTTTATATGATACATGGTTTCTCTTGTTTAGTTTCTTAATAGAAGTACATTGATTTTCAAATGCTAGACCAGCTTTGCATTGGGATAAACCCCACTTAGTTGTGATATATTATCCTTTTATATATCATCAGAATTGATTTGAAAAAAATTATTTAGGAATATAGTATTCTGCATACAGTGTTTTCTTGTAATGTCTTTTTTTTTTTAAGTTTTAGAATCAGGGTGATGTTAGCCTCAAGATTAATTGGCAAGTGTTCCATAGTCTTCAGTTTCCTGTATGTATGTGTAGAATTGATATTGTTTTTTCCTTAAGTACTTGGTAGTGTTTAGTAGTACTTGGTGAAGCAATGGGCTTGCCTCTTTCTTTGTTGAAGGTTGTTAACTACAAATTTAACTTATTTAATACATAAAGGGTTTTTCAGGTTATATCTTCTTGAGTAAACTTCGGTAATTTGTATCTTTCCAATTATCTGTTTCGTTCATGTTGTCAAATTTACTGGCATAAAGTGATTAATAATGGTTCTTAATTATATTTTTACTGTCTGTGGACTCTGTAGTGGTAGCCTTGCTGTGACTGCTGAAACTGATAAACTTATTTTTTTTCCTAATCAGTCTAATCAGAGCTGTTATCAATTTTGTTGATAATGTCACAAAACCAGCCTTTGGTTTCATTGATTTTCTCTGTCATTTTTCTATTTTCAATTGATCTCTGCTCTTATATTTCTTTTCTTCTGCTTACGTTAGTTTTAATTTGCTTTCCTGTTTCTTTTGTCTCAAGGTGGAAGCTGAGGTCAGTTATCTGAGCCTGTTCTACTTTTCGAATACAGCCATTTAGTACTGTAAATCCTCCCCACTAAGTACTTCTCAGCAGCAGCCTGCAGATCACAGTGTGTTGTGTTGCCATTTTTATTGATTTGATTCTTTTATATTTCTTTTCATTTCTTCCTGACCCACAGGTTTAAAGTGTTCTGTTTAGCTTCTATATATGGGATTTCAGGGATATTGTCCTGTTTTTGACAACTAATTTCATTGTTGTCAGAGAGCATTTTAAAAGAGTTGAGAATTCTTTTAAATTTATTGGCACTTACTTTATGATCCAGAATATAGTTTATGTTGGTAAGTGTTCTGTGTGCCCTTGAAGGAATGTGTATTCTGCTGATGTTGGATAGCGTTTGCGTTGATAGTGTTGTTCAAGTCATATCTATACTCACTGATTGTCTGCCTACTTGTTTTATCCCTTATTGAGAGGGTACATTGGAGTCACCATAGTACTCATTGTTTTTTCATGTGAAACCTTCATAAGAGTGTATATCAATCATACTTAATAAAAAAATTTTTAAAAAAGTGGTGGTATGTCCTCACCACACAATTTCCTGGCACTTAAGTTTTTATCGTGTTATTTACTGTCACACATTTGTAACAACTATGGGTTTAATAGAAATGTTTGAGTTGATGCTTATGCCTAGAAATATAGTGGTTTATGAAATTAAAATTACTTTCTTTGCCTCTTTTAAATTAAGAAAATAATTTTCTCAGATGTGTTCAGGGCATATTTATTAAGAACCTGTTAGAGTCCAGAATTATTTATTCAGCTAAAGCTCATTAGTTATATTACCCTGTAATTTATAGATCAGAAAACAGAGACTGAAAAATAAATTGACTTGATCTCTTTAAATAGATAGTACCAGAATTACTTACTTTAAATACTGTTACATCCTGAAAGTTAATTATGTTTCATTTCAGTTAATATGCTGCATGTTTTTCTTTTATACCTGTAGAGTGGTATCTTAGAAATGAATATAAACTAATCAGTATGATTTGTTTGTATACAGTGAAAGAATCAAAGAAGCTACTGGCTGTAATTCTGAAAAATATGATAAAAATTAGTCAAAGAGAAGGGAAGGAATTGTTTTTATATTTTGATGCATCATTAGAAATCACTAATGTGACACAGAAAATTTTTGGTACAAATAAATATAGGGTAAGTGTTTAAACTTTTAAGAAATATTATTTTCATAGTTCTGGAAACTTACAGTTACTTGGGGGCTATGTCTCATTAATATTTCTAGAGTTAAAATGATGTGAAGATTTTTAGTTCTTTAAATTTGTATTGTGAAATAGTCATTGAGATACATCTGTTAGAATCTCAGATGACAAAATTAGCATCAGCTACTCAAAACATTTAATGAATTCCTGCCAGGTGCTTGACATGAGACAAAGCCCTGTTTTGAAGATATTAAACATTGTGAGAATTACAGAATAAACCTCAGAAGAAGTAAATAAGGGAAAAGAAGGTATAGAAGTTGAGGAAAGGGAATGCTCAGCTTTAAAGGAAAGGCAGTAGAGATGGGACTTGAACTGGCCTTTGAGGTTGATGGATGAAATTTAAGATGTTTTACACGGTTGTGGAAGATATTATGAGTCAGACATTGTTTAAGCAGGATTCTAAAGGGACAATTCATGTTATGTTTGAGGGAGATAGTCTGTCAGCTAGTTTGAATAATGCATGTCTTTGTTCAAGCTGCTGTACAAAAATGTCATAGACTGGGTGGCTCCAATGAACATTTCTTTCTTATAGTTCTGGAGTCTGGGAAGTCTAAGATCAAGGCACCAGCAGATTTGGTGTCTGGTGAGGGCCCATTTCCTGGTTCCTAGTTGCCATCTTCCCACTGTGTCCTCACATGGTGGAGGGGGTGAGGGAGTTCCCTGGGGTCTCTTTTATGAGGGCACTAATCCCATTCTTAACGACTCTTCCCTCATGGTCAAATCATTTCCCAAAGGCCCCACCTCCTACTATCCCAATACCATCACTTTAGGATTAGGTGTCAGCACAGAAATTTTGGGGGAACACATTCAGTTTTATCAGTGCAAAAGAATTTATGGTGAAAAATAATACAGAATATGTTTGTGAGGAGGAACCCTTACCAAAATGGCAAGCTAAGAAGACTGGTTGGTGGGGAGTTGTTGAAGTGTTCTGGGAGAGTATTTATATATACAAAATAATGATTTGAACTAATCTGGCAATTTTGAAAGGAAACAGGTATGAAACACATAGGAGAAAATGACATCACTTTAAATTAATTTAATTGTAGGAATTTGCCAGAAAACAAAGTATTTCAGTTGCCAAAACATCTGTGCATATCCTTTTTGATGCAAGTGGATCACAGGTATGTCTAACTCACTTGATTTTGATCAGTGGGCTCAGTTTAACCCTAAATAATGGCACAGTAATAAAATTCCTGTTGGAAGGTGAATATCTAATAATAAATCATCTCAACATACATAGAGCCCTAATAAGGTATAAGTGATTTTTAAAATATGCTATTGATAATATATTTTAGCACATAAGGTAGTTATTAATACCAGTTTTGATAACTTTAAAAATTATAAAAGTACATCCTTCCACTAATGCCCAAAGCTTGTTTTGTGTTTATTAGTGGAATCTATTTGTTGGGTCACTTTGTGTGACTAAAAGTCATAACAGTACAGAGACCAAAGAACTGACCTTCATAAGTGTGAGATGAACACCTTAGGATACACCAGTGATTTTGAGAACTTCCTAATGGTTTGCAGTTTTAATTACTTTTTCCACATTCTCCAACAGATTCTAGTTCCAGAAAGTCAAAGCTCACCAGTTGAAGAAGAACTCATGAGTTTGAAAGAAAAACCTAACCCCCAAAAGGAATTTCCTAAACCTCCAAAATATATCAAAAACAGTAAGCAAGGGGACAGAAAAAGCACTCAACTTGAGGTAAATATGGTGTCAAATAGTCATTTGTGAAACAACATAGATCACATCATTGGTATATATAATTACAGAAAAAAACACCTAGAATTTATGTGTTAATAGCCTTTATCAGTAACAATTTGGAGTATTTTCCTGCCTTTTACAGCTGCAAACAAAGATAATGTTTCTTAAAATTGTGTTTATGTGTAGGGTCAGGACAAGACATACTATACACTTAGAAATTCCAAATCAGGGCTACAGAAGAAAGTTACTACCAGTTTTTGCATTTATCCTTCCCATTCCATCTTTGCATTCATCCATAATATGGAATACAGCTTATAATGTAATAATCTGATTTATATGAGGAAAGAAAGCAAACTATTCGGTTCTTTTTTCTCCTCCTTCACTGAGGATCTCCCTGCAGGCCACACGGATAGAACCACTTCTCAGTCTTCTCCATGTTTTGCCCTGACACTTGACGTTGTTAACAGCCATCTCTTAGCATCTTTGACTTCTGTTTAACATTTTATTTTTCTTCATACTTCTTTTACTGCATCAGATACTTTCTTACCCCACCTGCTAAGTGTTTATTTGTTCTAAAAGCTTGATACCCAGCCTTCTGAACATCTCTATGCCTTCTCCCTCAGACAGCTTCCTTATGTGCATGATTTTAGCTCTTAAACTATACCAGACTTCTCTTCAAGCTTTATAGCTACAGCTCTACTTAATCTTCTAATATTTCCTCTTGTATGTCTCTTCACTTCCTTTCTCAAACAGTTTGTCTTATGTCTCCAATTTGCTTCTGTCTTGATACCTCTTCAATAATGCTACCATTTATTTTTCTGATGATATTCTTGATTCCAGCTTTTTCTTCCCTCATATCTAGATAGCACAAGGGACTAGTGATTGTTCTTTCATAGCATCTCTCACATCCTTCCCTTCCTCCTCACTCCCTTTAACATTACTCATTTTAGCCTATCTGGGTTAATATAGTAACCTCCTAATTGGCCTTTGACATCATGGCTTCATCCTACCCTACGGGAGTATAATAGTATAGGTAGAGGGTTATCCTATGTGCTATAGAGCTGATTTTTCTTAATGCTGGGATCCTCGTAGCATTCTACTTCTCAAAACAATTTGTGATCTCTGTGTTTATCCCACTGAATTTAAATTTTGACTCAGTTCTGAGACCTTCTAGAATTTAATTTTACTCTATCAGAATACCCTCTACCTTAGCAAGGTCAGATGCTGTACTGCCTCATTTTATGTCATGCTCATTCTTGCCTCTATGCCTTCATTCATGTTGTTTATCCTTCTTTTTTTTTTTAATACCTTCACTCATCTAAAACATACTTAACATTTGTAAGTCTCGGTTCCTTTTCACTTTCTTTATGGAGCTTTTTCTGATTATTTGTCTTTATTAATCAGTCACCTTTAGGCAGCTGTAACTCTCACAGGCTTTTTCATGTATTTTGGCATGTTTATGTTACTATTTTTCCCTTTAGTCTTGTATCCTTCATTAAATGAGGAATGGCACAGTTCCCTTAGATGATTAGGTCATAAAAAGTGTTTTCTGTGTTTTTATATCAGAATCATAACTTGAGTACTTATTAAAAATGCAGTTTCTTACACATCTACCTGAAGCCTGTTTAATCACAAACTGGGGAAAATCTTAAGCATACTAACATTTGAAAAACATTGCACTACTGTTAAATAAATATCCACTATGTTTTCAATAAGGATTAACTGTTTGAAGCATTTATATGAGTAAGTAACTTTTCAGGTCCCATTCACCATCCCACTAAGAGCTGCAATTTCTTTAAGAGGAATCTCCTAGCTCTACAGCTTGTTTCCTGGTTAATCTTAGAATTTCCTTTCTCCCCTATTCTCTCCCGCCTTTCCTTTACACACCATATATGCACTTAGCTCAAACCTCTTATCAGTGTTCTTTTTCTCTGTCTTATTTTATGGGCAGGTGCTTTTTAAAAACAGCTCTGCTCTGCTCTTTACAGTTTGTCATCATCTATTCCTTTGTGTGGCACCTTCTGCCACTACTGTCCCCTGTTTGTGTCTCTGCTTATCTACATTTACTCTTATCAGTTACTCTAGGATGAAGTTAGAAAAAGGAAATTTTTATTGGAACCATGAGCTTGAATGCCACTGAGTTTTTGAATGCCTGTATGTACTTTTTACTTCAAAGGTAATTCAGTCTTCACAAAATATTAATACAGTTTTTTTAAATGTGTGAAAGTTTTGAAGAATTCTGAACATTATGAAAGTATTCACAACCAGTTTATATAAATATATATCCAAACATCATCTGCGTGAAATAGAATAGGAAATTGGCTAAAGGCAAACTCAGTATCAGTAAATTATTTTCAGCTAGTGTATAAAGGTACTGTGTTTCATAAGTCAATACTCTTATAAATATTGTTTGAAACAACATTCCTTATTTGTTTTGGCTACCTGTTCAGTATGAAGAATTAGGATAAACTAATGCTTCAGTCCATCCTCAAACAGAAATTGCTGGCTATCTATGTTGTATATAAAATAACCATATATCTTTTGTTTGTAGTCAAGGTGAAATGCTTTGAATAAAATAGTAGAATATTTAATTTCAGAAGAGAATGTTTACTGTGGTTGTTTCTCATGGTTTAAGATAATTACTCCTAGCAAAAGAAAAATGTCTGAAGCATCAATGATTGTCCCTGGTGCAGACAGATACACTGTGAGGAGTCCAGTACTTCTAATCAACACGTGTAAGTTTTACAGCCTTAAAAGATTTCTAACAAGTACTGTTATTTTTTTTTCTGAACTTATTTTTAATTAAGGTATCATACAACATTATGATTACTACATTCATTCATATTATCAAGTCCCCCCACCACACCCATTCCAGTCACTGTCCATCAGCATAGTAAGATGCTATAGAGTCACTACTTGTCTTCTCTGTGCTATACTGCCTTACCTGTGACCCCCCTACATTATGTGTGTTAGTCATAATGCCCTTTAATCCCCTTCTCCCTCCCTCCCACCCATATGTTTTTTTGAATCTGGGACCTTGTTTCTTTGGGAAAATTCCTAGGAGTGGAATTCCTGGGTCATATGGTATTTCTACTTTTAGTTTTTTGATGAACATCCATATTGCTTTCCACAATGATTGAACTAATTTACATTCCCAGCAACAGTGTAGGAGGGTTCCCCTTTATCTGCATCCTCGCCAGCATTTGTTGTTCCTTGTCTTTTCTATGTTGGCCATCCCAACTGGTGTGAGGTGATATCTCATTGTGGTTTTAATTTGCATTTCCCTGATAATTAGCAATGTGGAGCATCTTTTTCAGATGCCTGTTGGCCATCTGAATTTCTTCTTTGGAGAATTGTCTGTTCAGATCCTCTGCCCATTTTATAATTGGGTTATTTGCTTTTTGGGTGTTGAGGCACATGAGTTCTTTATATATTTTGGATGTTAACCCTTTGTCAGGTAAGTCATTTACAAATATATTCTCCCATACTGTAGGATGCCTTTTTGTTCTGATGGTGTCCTTAGCTGTACAGAAGCTTAGTTTGCTGTAGTCCCATTTGTTCATTTTTGCTTTTGTTTCCCTTGCTGTTCATAAAAAGTTGTTCATGTTTATATTCAAGAGATTTTTGCCTATGTTTTCTTCTAATACTTTTATGGTTTCATGACTTACATTCAGGTCTTTGATCCATTTCAAGTTTGCTTTTGTGTATGGGGTTAGACAATAATCCAGTTTCATTCTCTTACATGTAGCTGTCCAGGTTTGCCAACACCATTTGTTGAAGAGGCAGTCATTTCCCCACTGTATATCCATGGCTCCTTTATTGTATATTAATTGTCCAGATATGCTTGGGTTTATATCTGGGCTCTCTAGTCTGTTCCACTGGTCTATGGGTCTGTTCTTGTGCCAGTACCAAATTGTCTTGATTACTGTGGCTTTGTAATAGAGCTTGAAGTTGGGGAGTGAGATCCCCCCAACTTTATTGTTCCTTCTCAGGATTGCTTTGGCTATTCGGGGTCTTTGGTGGTTCCATATGAATTTTAGAACTATTTGTTCCACTTCGTTGAAGAGTGCTGTTGGTATTTTGATAGGGATTGCATTGAATCTGTTGATTGCTTTAGGCAGAATGGACATTTTGACAGTATTAATTCTTCTATCCATGAGCATGGGATGTATTTCCATTTACTGGTATCTTCTTTAATATCTCTCATGAGTGACTTGTGGTTTTCAGGGTACAGGTCTTTAACTTCCTTGGTTAGGTTAATTCCTAGGTATTTTATTCTTTTTGATGCAATTGTGAATAGAATTGTTTTCTTGATTTCTCTTTTTGTTAGTTCATTGTTAGTAGGAAGGCAACAGATTTCTCTGTATTAATTTTGTATCCTGCAACTTTGTGGAATTCAGGTATTAGTTCTGGTAGTTTTGGGGTGGATTCTTTAGGGTTTTTTTATATACAATATCATGTCATGTGCAAACAGTGATAGTTTAGCTTCTTCCTTACCAATCTGGATGCCTTTTATTTCTTTGTGTTGTCTGATTGCCATGGCTAGGACCTCCAGTACTACGTTGAATAACAGTGGGGAGAGTGAGCATCCTTGTTTTGTTCCTGATCATAGAAGAAAAGCTTTCCACTTTTCACAGTTAAGTATGATGTTGTCTGTGGGTTTGTGATATATGGTCTTTATTATGTTGGGGTACTTGCCCTCTATGCCCATTTTGTTGAGGGTTTTTATCATGAATGGATGTTGAATCTTGTCAGATGCTTTTCAGCATCTGTGGAGATGATCATATGATTTTTGTCCTTCTTTTTGTTGATGTGGTGTATGATGTTGATGGACTTTAGAATATTGTACCATCCTTGCATCCCTGGAATAAGTCCCAGTAGATCATGATGGATGGTCTTTTTGATTTATTTTTCAATTCAGTTTGCTAATATTTTGTTGAGTATTTTTGCATCTGTGTTCATCAGGGATATTGGTCTGTTCTTTTTTTGTGGTGTCTTTGTCTGGTTCTGGTATTAGAGTGATTCCAGCCCCATAGAATAAGTTTGGAAGTATTCTGTCCTCTTTTACTTTTTGGAAAACTTTTAGGAGGTTGGGTATTAGGTCTTCTCTGAAATTCAGCTGTGAAGCCATCTGCTCCAGGTGTTTTGTTCTTAGGTAGTTTTTTGATTACCAGTTCAATTTCATTGCTGGTAATTGGTATGTTCATATTTTCTGTTTCCTCCTGGGTCAGTCTTGAAAGGTTGTATTTTTCTAGAAAGTTGTCCATTTCTTCTAGGTTATCCAGTTTGTTAGCATATAATTTTTTATAGTATTCTATAATAATTCTTTATATTTCTGTGGTGTCCATAGTGATTTTTCCTTTCTCATTTCTGATTCTGTTTATGTGTGTAGACTCTTTTTTTCCTGATAAGTCTGGCTAGGGGGTTTATCTATTTTTTTTATTTTCTCAAAGAACAAGCTCCTGGTTTCATTCATTCTTTCTGTTGTTTTATTCTTTTCCATATAATTTATTTCTGCTCTGATCTTTATTATGTCCCTACTTCTACTGTCTTTGGGCCTCATTTGTTCTTCTTTTCCAAGTTTCATTAATTGTGAGTTTAGACTGTTCATTTGGGATTGTTCTTTCTTGAGGTAAGCCTGTATTGCAATTACTTCCCTCTTCGAACAACCTTTGTTGTGCCCCACAGATGTTGGGGAGTTTAGTTGTTATTTTCATTTGTCTCTATATATTACTTGATCTCTGTTTTTATTTGGTCATTGATCCATTGATTATTTAGGAGCATGTTGTTAAGCCTCTATGTGTTTGTGGGCATATTTGTTTTCTTTGCATAATTTACTTGTAGTTTCATACCTTTGTGGTCTGAGAAGCTGGTTGGTACAATTTCAATCCTTCTGAATTTGCTGAGACTCTTTTTATGGCCTAGTATGTGATCTATTCTTGCAAATGTTCGATGTGCACTTGAGAAGAATGTGTATTGTGCTGCTTTTGGGTGGAGTGTTCTGTAGATGTCTGTTAAATCCATCTGTTCCAATATGTTGTTCAATGCTTCTGTCTACTTATTTTCTGTCCTTTGGAGTGAGTGGCATGTTCAAGTATCCTAGATGCATTGCTTTCTATTTCTCCCTTTAATTCTGTTAGTATTTGTTTCACATAATTAGGTGCTCCTGTGTAGGGTGCATAGATATTTATCATGGTTATATCCTCTTGTTGGACTGACCCCTTTATCATTATGTAATGTCCTTCTTTGTCTCCGATTTCTTTGTTTTAAAGTCTATTTTGTCTTATACAAGTACTGCAGTTCCTGCTTTTTTCTCCCTATTAGTTACATGAAATATCTTTTCCATCCCTTCACTTTTAGTCTGTATATGTCTTTGGGTTTGAAGTGAGTCTCTTGTAGGCATCACATAGATGGGTCTTGCTTTTTTATCTGTTCTGTAACTCTTTTGATTGTTGTACTCAGTCCATTTACATTTAGGGTGATTATCACTAGATATGTACTTATTGCCATTGCAGGCTTTGGATTCATGGTTATTAGGGTTCAAGTGCAGCTTCTTTACTATCTAATAGTCTAACTTAACTTACTTATTACACTATTTCAAACACAGTCTAAAGGGTTTTTTTTCTCCCTTCTTTTTCTTCCTCCTCCACTCTTTACATATTAATTGTCACATTCTGTACTCTTTGTGTATCCCTTAACTGACTTTGTTGGTAGCTGATTTAATTTTGCTTTTGGTTTGTGTTTAATTGGTGTATGTCCTTTACTGTGGTTGTATTTTCTCTGGTGACAGCTATTTAGCCTTGGGAGCACTTCCACCTATAGCAGTCCCTTTAAAATGCTCTGTAGAGATAGTTTGTGGGAGGTAAATTCCCTCAACTTTTGCTTATCTGGAAATTGTTTAATCCCTGCTTTAAATTTAAGTGATAATCTTGCTGGGTAGAGTATTTTTGCTTCAAGGCCCTTCTGTTTCATTACATTGAATATATCATGCCATTCCATTCTGGCCTGTAAGGTTTCTGCTGAGAAGTCTGATGATAGCCTGATGGGTTTTTCTTTGTATGTGATTTTTTTTCTCTCTGGCTGATTTTAATATTCTGTCCTTGCCATTGATATTTGCCATTTTAATTATCATATGCCTTGGTGTTATCTTCCTTGGGTCCCTTGTATTGGGAGTTCTGTGCAGTTCCATGGCCTAAGAGACTATTTCCTTCCCCAGATTGGTTAAGTTTTCAGCAATTATTTCCTCAAAGACACTTTCTATCCCTTTTTCTTTCTTCTTCTGGTACCCCTATAATGTGAATTTTGTTCTTTTTGGATTGGTCACACAGGTCTCTTATAATTCTTTCATTCCTAGAGATCCTTTTTTCTCTCTGTGCCTCAGCTTCTTTGTATTCCTGTTCTCTAATTTCTGTTTCATTTACCATCTCCTCTGTGTCATCTAATCTGCATTTAAATTTCTCCATTGTACATTTATTTCAGACACTGTGTTTTTCAAAATTTCTCTTTCTTGAAGTCCTCCCTGAGATCTTGAATATTTTTCTGTAGTTCCATAAGTATGTATATGATTTTTATTTTGAAATCTTTATCAAGAGGATTGGTGATTTCAATTTTACTTATCCCTCTTTCTGGTGTTTGAGGAATTTTACTTTCTACAAGATTCTTTTGCCATTTCATATTTCTAATGATTACTATGGAATAATAACTGTGTAGGTGGCGCCCTCTAGTGCCCAGAAGCTCTACTCTCTGGAGCTGCTCAGCCCCTGGGGCGATGGCCGGTATCCCAGGTGTCCAGCACTAGTGCCTGCCAGGAGGAAAGAGCCCTTTCCAGCTGAAGTGCCTGCCTCCACTGCCAGAGCCAGTGGGCCGAGTGCGCAGGGAAGAGCCTATGCATTATTCTCCTGTAGCTGCCTTAGGTGGTTCTGCCCTCTGGCTGGCTGTGTATTGTGGTGGAGTTCTGTGCAGTTCCGTGGCCTAAGAGACTATTTCCTGCACTGTGTTGCCCACCATGGGGATGTAGTTGCCTGAAGCTCCTGAAAGTTCCCAACCCGCTGTCCTGAGTGTGCTGGGACTATTTTGTCCACCTGTCCTTTCTCCTGAGCAGCAAAATCTGTGTAATAGTTTCCGCTTTAGTAGCTATGTTGCTATTGGGAAGTTTTCCAAAGTGCCCACCTTTCTTTTATCCCTGAGCAGCTGGTTGTGGTAACCTGTTCTCCACAAGCAGCTGGACTCTCAGTCTCTCTGAGTATTCTGCCTGTCTTTGCTTTCAACCCCACTGATCACCAGAGCACCATGTAATGTGGGTTCATGCACCCAGAGCAGATCTCCAGGGGTGGGTGTTTAGCAATCCTGGGCTTCTTACTCCCTCCCCACTCTGTTTCTCTTCCTCCCCCAGGTGAGCTGGGGTTGGGGAGGACTTGGGTCCCACCAGATCACAACTTTGCTACCTCACCCTTTTCTGGGAGGTCTTCTCTTTTCCCCAGATGTAAGCCATCTGCTGCAGTCTCTTTCTGGTCACTCTTTAAGGATTACTTGTATTTGCTGTGTTTTGTGTTATATATGCTTTTGGGAGGAGGTTTCTGCCTCACTTTTCACTCTGCCATCTTTTCCCCCAGTATTGTTGTATTTTAAACCTGGCATTTTTAAATTCAGAGATATTCTAGACATAATGTACCTAAAGGATAAATTGGTTATAAAAATTGCTTTCTGATTGTCAAGAAATTTCAAATGTCTTAAGAAAGGTTAATGGTATTGACATAAAAACATTATCAAAATATGCATCTCTATCATTAATAATTTGTTGTAATTTAAGCAGGAGTCAGCAAAGCATAGTGGATTAAACAGTGATGTAATCAGGCCCCTTGGGCTTGTTTCCCCACTCCCAGGTGTGTACTTTGTGCAGATTATCCTCCATCTAAGGTCAGAACCAGTTTCCTTTCTGTAAAATGGGCCTAAATATCTACCTCATCAAATTGCTTAGAGGACTAAATAAAAAAATCATTTAGGCAGTGCCCGAAAAGACTAAGAGCTAAAAAAATTTTTTTAAATCTGATACTGTTTACTAGTTGCTATAAACACAGTCTTATTTAATTTTTATGACAATTTAATGGTGACTGGTTCCTAAAATCCAGTTGCCTACTTTGCAATTACCAAACGTCCAACAGGCTCCTTAAGTTTAACCTGTCCAGAACAAACTGATCTTTCCATCCTCCCTGCCAGTTTTTTCCTCCATTTCTTACCTTAGTACATGGCATCTGTGTCTACTTATACATCTAAACCAGAAATCTGGGACCCATCCTAGAATCTCCCATTTTTACCTTTTTCATTTAAAAAGTACCTTAATCAGAGCAATATGTAATTTAAAAATCCCCACAAATATTATCTGTCCTTTGTCCTCCTTTATAGCAACCCCACAAAGACGAAGAACTAAACCACCACTACAAATGATGAGCTCTGCAGAAAAACCTGGTGTGTCTAAAACACTGGAAAATGGAGTGGATAATGGTGTATCACTTAAATCTAGACCATCTGAAGGAAGAAATAGAGGCCATAATACAGACAAAGTAACTTTTCTTTGAAAGCATTTCTAAGAATTTATCAAGTTATTGTAGAAATGTATATTGAAGTAACATCTTTTGCAACCAGTGTGTGACTGACTTTGTTTAAAGAATTTTTTTTTAATACCTCATTGATTATCCTTGAAAGTCAGGTGGTTCTGACATGACTCACTTATTGTGCTAACAATAAAATTTAGTAATATCTATTCAATATAACTGATTTATACATAGTGTAGGAGAAATAGACTCAGCATCATTCTTTAGTTTATTATACAATTAGTGTCTGCTATGGGGGAGGCCTATATAAAAATGTAAGATACGAGTGGACTCTGTCCTTAAGTATCTCAAAGTCTAGCATGAAAATTAGACAAATTAATGAGATAGCTATAACTTTGTATAAGTGTTCTCAGATGTACATATATTATGCAGTAAGAACCTAGTTAAGGGACAGGTGCCTAACTCCAAAGCTTAGAGGGGTGGCTGAAGATTAAGAAATGATTTTTAAGGAAATGGAGAGTGAGTTGATTTTGAAGGGTCAATGAAGTTTAGTCAAATGGACATCAAGGAGAAGAGCATTCATTCTGGGTAGTTGACAGGACAAAGCAGGGAATGGATAAGAGAAAGTTGTTTCTTGGAGAAACAGGAGGTAATCAGAGACAGAGAAGTTTGTAGATGAGGCACATCTAACAGCTTTTGTTTTCTCTTAAGTGTGAGGATGGTGAGTTTCTCTTGGGGATATGTTGAAGTAGAGGGCTCAGGGATGCAGTAAGATTTGGAATAGCTACTGAGGGATATGCAGAAGGCCAAGAATTAGTTCAAGTATTAGTATAGTATTGGGCAATGTTGGGGGCCTAGTTTAAATTTAAGACTGTGAATTTTGTCATGGCATTAGTTCAGAAATATGTGTAATCTCACAGCTTAGCAGCCTTGGTGCTACACTAAAAAAGAACAGTTAGTAGATTTAAAAAATTTTTAAATGGCTATGTGGTGGAAAGATAAAGTATGTATGTAAGATCTGAAGATACTAGGGAAAAAACAGTCAACATAATGGTTCAAAATGTCTAGCTAAGTATTTCTTAATTGGAGCACTATTGTTCAATTGTGTGGCATAGTCCCGAATGTTGTGGGATGATAAACATCCCAGGCCAGGGCTCACTTATCATAGTCCGGAGAACCCTTCTGTCATTGTGAAAACCGAAACACACTTCCACATTCTCATATGGCTGCTGTCCCAACGTAGAGAACCACTGGCTAGATTAAGTGGGGAATACACCTACGATGAGGCAAAATATGTCAGCCTAAAGGGTTTTCTTCCTTTTTTGGGGGGGCAGATCAGATTTTTATTTGATCTGGGTAAGTACGTAACTGTGGCCATGGAAAGAGGGAAGCTTGTGTATAGGCAAGAAGTTACCTCTGCAGTTGCCAAAACTGTACAGAATTATTTAATATTTCATAATTGCCTACTCTTTTATGTATGTTAGTGAAAAGACAGAACAGATGCAGGTTATGACATCAACAGCAATGGAGTTGTGCTATAGAGGGTCTAGAGTTGTCAGTTCAGATGGAAATTGAATTATTACACTAGCTATGGGCGAGATAAGAAAATTTGTTGGGTCTTCTGCCTCCTGTTCCTCAATGGAAATTATTGTGGTTTAGGATAGGCAGTGTCATAGAACGGGCACAACCGTTAAGGGATACTATCCAACTTTTAATAGCAAGGCAGGTTTATTTTCAAAGTTTTAAACTTTAATACTGTGTTTTCATATAATTCTTTAATTTACATTGACATGTCTCCTGTGTTTATAGCATATCAAAACTGCTAAAGTTGTAGAAAAGACAGAAAATAAGGACACTGCATTCCTAAATCAAAATTTTAGTAAGTACATTTTGGTTTAATTTCATTCATTCTTTCAAAAAAATGTACATACTTCTCTCTCTACTTCCCTCTAACCCCACTGGCTTTCATTGATTTGAAAAAGAAAGATTTATAATAAATATATTTGGCTTTACTCAAGGAACTTAGATATTACAAGGAAATATAATACAGTCTCTGTTCCCAAGAAGTTAGGATCTGAGAGGGGAAGACAAGATCTATCAGTCATTCTGATATGTGAACCTTGGTCAAATTCTGTATCCTGACAACTACATATAAAAATGAAAATAGCATAATTTTTATTTTATTTAGATGAACAGGATACTGTTCCTGATTTGCAAGCAGTGGGAAAAATAGATAAACCTGTGTAAGTATGAGAAAACTTATCAAACTATCAATGTATATTAACGATATAGATAAATGTAACAAATTAAGAGATACTAAATATAAAGAAAAAGGCCTTTGTATTCTTAGAATGTCATATTTATTATAGCTAGTCATCTCTAAAGAATTATGGTAGCACAATGGGAAATGGTCTATGTGTTTTTTCCATATCAGCCAACATAACTCTTTTCAATTTGAGAGATTTAAAAATGAGTGAGAATTTTAAAATAGTAAAGTATGAATGTGAAGAAATTTAACCTAGTTTAAATACACAGTAGAACATGTATACTATGTGAGATATATTTAGGTCATTATCAAATAGTAGCAATAATGGAACTTTTTAATAATATTCTTTGATCGGTTATATAGCAAATTTTAACTTTCATCTTGGAAAATATTTTCATACTTGGCTCTTATCAAATTGCTATCAATAAACTGACTATTTTAAATAAAAACAAGGTCTTACATCAGAGTTGTAGGCTAATATTTTATAATATAGTAAGCAAATTTATTAATTTTCCAGGTTTCCTGGTGTTTTAGACAACATCTGTGGAAATAAAATACACTCCAAAAGGGCATGTTGGACACCTGTAACAAATATTAAGCTGTGTAATAAACAAAGAGCAAATGCTTCATCAGGAGACATGCTTAATCAAGGTGAGACAGTTTTCTCTGCATTTAATAGTAGGACAAGGGAATATTCATTTCTTGAGATGTCTAAAAAATATCATAGGCCTTTATAAATTTTATATATTATCAATTTATTTAATTTAATAAGGATTAGTTTCTCATTTTCCTGCTAGATACTGTTACAAATAAAAAATGTACTAAACAAAAATCATCCTCTTCAATATCTGATGATAATTCTGAAGAAATAGGAAAGTTGCAATATGAGAAAGAAATAATGCATCATAACAAAACAGATAAAGCAGAAGAAGAAGTTTGCAAAGGAAACAATCAACAACTAAGTCATCCTGAACATTCGGAGCAGAAAAACATGGAAAGTACCAAGCAGAGTGATTGGCATGTTGAATCTGAAACTACTTTTAAATCAGTTCTCCTAAATAAAAGAGTTGAAGAATCTCTGATCTATAGGAAGAAATGCATATTATCAAAAGATATGAATACTGCTATTTGTGATAAAAGCCCTTCTCCTAGAAAAAATGCAAAAAGTCCTAGAAAATCAGGGAAAAGATTGACATCTGAACTTAAATCCTGGGATTTGAAACCAAAAAAAATGGTGAGTTTCCAGTGTGTTTTTTATCTCTGTACCAATAATATGCCTACTGAATAACATAAGAAAGTGAGTGAACCTTGACTGCTGCAAATTTGACATCTGCAATACCTTATTCTTTGATTCAAGCTTAGAGTCTTGGAACGAGTGGCTCCTTAGCTCTTTACCACCTCTCCCTGGTCTTTGTCCTGATGGAACTATCCACCCTCTGGTATGGAGCTAGCATGTAAATAAATAGGTATATTGATGAACCCTATGGTTCTTTGTCTCCTCTGGTGGGGTGTCTCCCACTTGTCCTCAGATTCTTTTGAGCATTCCTATTGAACTGTCTGAGCTTCTTGTATGTGTTTACTTTCTTTTTAATACATGGTAATTTGGGTGTGTTTCCCTGTTTTAACCTATAAGAATGTAAAAACTATCCTATTCATCATTTGTTTTCCTGCATGGCCTCACACAGCTTTGCACATAGTTGCATCTGAAACATTTCTTGGATTATTGGGCAAAGTTTGACGGGGTTTTTCAAGAAAGTATGTAAGTGGGATGGAGGAGACTATCTTCTGTAACTGTTGCTCATCCCTACTGGAGCCTCTACTTCTTCAAATTAATCATTTGTAGAACATCTCCAGGACAGTTTTGCTAGTCTACGCCATACTTTGAGACTGAAAGTTTGCTTTTAGTTGTAGTTGTCATAAGTCTTTTTTCTGGTCATTGCTGTCAAGAAGCAGATAAAGAAAACTTTTTAATCAGAATATACTTTCACTGCTAATCAATCTGCTTTTCACTACTTCTTAGAGGACCCAGGTTTTGTAGGCTCTTATTTTCATTTTTCTTCCAGTGTAGTATTAATAACTGGGTAGCCATATTTCTAGAGTCAGTGTAAAATGTTCATATATTGGAGCATCTCAGTGTACAAAATAAATATTTAATAGGTAATTAGACATTATTTCATTTGTCTTGACCAGTCTACCTTTTTGTTTTTGACATGCAACTCCCTTTCTGTGCCTAATTTGGCTTTCTTTAACTAAGCCCTTTTGTGTCACTTTTTTCTTGGTTCTTAGTATGCTGTTCTTTCTAGTCTTAGCTGGGGTTTTTTTTGTTGTTGTCTGAATGATGATCTGTCCTTCAATTTTAATTTTAAACTGTTTTCTTAGGAGTTTAGAGGCATTCCATTCCACAGAATTTCCCTGACCTAGTCATTCTTTTTGCCTACAAACACAGAAACTTGATCATCATCAATTCTAACCTGGTCCCTAACATTTTGAAAACCTCCTATTTTCAGAAATTCTCTTCAACCTTTCAATTATCTTTCAATTACAGTTTCAAGTGTACAGGTAAACAGAATTCCCATATGCCCCTTCACCCCATGGTTTCCCCTATGATTAGTATCTTACATTAGTGTGATACACTGGTTACATATGACGAACCAGTACTCTGATACACTGTTATTAACTAAAGTCCACGGTTTACTAGAGTTCACTTTCTGTGTTGTATATTCTGCTTTGACAGTTGTACAGCAACATGTATCCACAATTACAGTGTCATAAATAATAGCTTCAGTACCCTAAAATTTTTCTGTGTCCATCTGTCTCTCTTCCTTCCCTCCCCAATCAAATTCCTGGCAATCACTGATCTTTTTACTGTCTCCATAGTTTTGCCTTTTCAAGAATGCCATATAGTTGGAATCATACAATAGGTAGTTTTTTCAGATTGGCTTCTTTCACATAGCAATATGCATGGAAGTTCCCACAGTGTCTTTTCATGGCTTGACAGCTCATTTTTGTTACTACTGAGTAATACTCCATTGTGTAGACATACCACAGTTTATCTGTTTCCCAACTGAAGGACATCTTGATTGCTTCCACAATTTGGCAATTATGAATTAGGCTCCTATAAACATTGGTGTGCACATTTTGTGTGGACATAAGCTTTCAACTCATTTGGGAAAATACCAAGAAACATGATTGTTAGATGAGATAGTAGAAATATGTTTAGTTTTGTAAGAAACTGCCTGTCTTCCAAAAGTGGAAAAAGCATCTGTACTACTTTTGCATTCCAGCAGCAATGAGTGAGAGAGTTCTGCTGACATACATTCTTGACAACAGTGGGTGTTGTCAGTGTTTTGGATTTTAGCCATTCTTATAGGTGGTCAGTGGTATCTCATTCTTGTTTTAATTTCCAGTTCCCTAATGATATATGCTGAGTATTTCTCATATTTTCTGTATATTTGCTTTGGTGAGTTATCTATTCAGATCTTTTGCCCAATTTTAAATTGGGTTATTTTCTTACTGTTGAGTTATAACAGTTCTTTGTATATTTTAAATGAAGTCCTTTATCAGATACGTATTTTACAAATATTTTCTCCCAATCTTTGGTTTGTCTTTTTGTTCTCTGAATAGAGCCAAAGTTTCTGATTTTCGTAAAGTCCTATTTAACATTTCTTTTCTTTAATGGATTGTGATTATGCTGTGGTACATAAAGAGGCATTGCCAAACCCAAGGTCTTCTAGATTCTCTCCTGTGTTGTCTTCTAGGACTTCCATAGTCTGCATTTTACATTTAGGTCTATGATCCATTTTGAGTTAATTTTTGTGAAGGGTGTAAGGTCTGTGTTTAGATTCAGTTTTTTAGCATGTGGATGTCCAGTTATTCCAACACTATTTGTTGGAAAGTCTGTTTTGTTGCCTTTGAATTGCCTTTGTCTTTTGTCAGATATAAGTGACTATATTCGTGTGGGCCTATTTCTGGGCTCTCTCTTTTGTTCCATTCTGTTTGTCTGTTCTTTCACCAGTAGCACACTATATCGGTTATTGTATCGTTTTAGAAAGTCTTAAAGCAGGGTAGTGTCAGTCCTCCAACTTTGTTCTCCTTCAGTATTGTGTTGGCTACTGGGTGTGTTGCTTTCCCACATAAACTTTAGAATCAGTCTGCTGATAACCACAAAATAATGTGCTGGAATTTTAAATGGGATCACATTGACTCTATAAGCCACGTTGGGAAAAACTGACATCTTGGCAATATTTGATCTTCCTGTTCATGAACATGAAATCTACATTTACTTAGATAGTCTTTGATTTTTTTTATCAGAGTCATGTGTTTTTTTTTCCTTATATAGATCTTTACATGTTTTTAGATATTTGTTAGATTTACACCTAAGTATTTCATTTTTGATGGTACTAAAGTAAATGAAATGTAATTTCAAATTTCAGTTGTTCATTACAGGTTTATAAGAAAGCCATTGACTTTTATATATTAACCTCATGTCCTTCAACCATGCTATAATTGCTTTTCAGTTCCAGAAGTATTTATGTTGATTCTTTGAGATTTTCTACATAGACAATAATGTCATCTGTTAACTAAGACAGTTTTATTTCTTCCTTCCCAATCTGTATGCTATTTATTTCCTTTTCTTAACTGCATTAGTGGTGGTGAAAGAAGATATTCTTTACTTGTTTCTGATGTTAGTGGGAAAACATTCAGTTCTCTCTACTATGTATAATGTTAGCTGTAATTTTTTTTCATAGTTGTTCTTTATCAAATATCAATCCCCTTTTTCCCTAGTTTTCTGAGAGCTGTTATCATGAATGGGTATTGGATTTTACCAAATGCTTTTTGTGCATCTGTTAGTATGATAATATAATTTTTCTTCCTTAGTCTTAATTATGTTGATATTCAAATGTTGAATCAGCCTTGCATACCTGAAATAAATTCCACTTGGTTGTGATACATGACTCTTCATATATTGTTGGATTCAATTTGCTAATATTTTGTTGAGGATCTTTGTATCTGTGTTCATGAGAGATATTGGTTTATAGTTTTCCTTTCTTGTAATGTCTTTGATTTTGGTATTAGGATAATATTGGTTTCATAGAATGAGTTAGGATGTATTCCCTCTGCTTCTACTTTCTGGAGATTGTAGAAAATTAATATAAATCTTCCTTAAATGTTTGATAGATCTCAACAGTGAATCCAGCTGTGCCTGGTGCTTTCTGTTACAGAAGGTATTAATATTGATTCAATTTCTTTAATAGATAGAGGCCTATTCAGGTGATGTTTCTCCCTGTAGTTTGGCAGAATTTATCTTTCAAGGAATTGGTCCATTTAATCTGGGTTATCAAGTTGGTGGGTATAGAGTTGTTTACAATATCCTTTTATTATGTCCATGTAATCAGTAGTGATAGCCTCTCTTTCATTTCTGAAATGAGTCATTGTCATTCTAACTTTTTTATTTTTATTTTTTTTCTTAGTTAACCTGGGTAGAGGCTTGTCAATTTTATTGGTCTTTTCAAAGAACCAGGTTTTAGTTTCCTTCAGCTTTTTATATGATTTTTTTAATACATGGACAGAAACTTTTCTTTTGATCTTTACAGAATAGTCTGTATAGTTCTTTCTTCCAGGATTTGCCCTGAGTTGTCTTACTGCCTAAAAAAACCAAACTTACTAAATAATTTCTGACCTCCTTTATTCAGCTTTGTAGTTATACATAGAACCAGATTTTTCTTAAATTTTCTTTGCAGGCTTCCTTTATTTTCCTTTGAAGTTAACTGGTTGCATTTTTAAGTAATTTAAAAATTGTTTCAGAGAGAAAAATCAAAAGGGAAAGGATTTGCTGATGCAGCAGATTCCTTGATAAGCCAAATCAATAAGAGATACAAACCAAAGGATGACATAAAGTCTCCAAGAAAATTAAAGGAGACTTTGATTGACGGGTATGTTTTTAAATTTTAGATGTGAATATTTTTAGACAAATACAGCTAAATTATTTTACACAGTTTTAAGAAAGTTAGTTTTAAACCTATGTTTAAATACTAATGGAACTGTCCAGTTATTTACTTTTATAAATAGTAGCTATTTAAATCATACAGGAAGGGGACTAAATTTGAAATTAGTCATTTTAGTATCTGATTACATTTTACAAAATATCAAAAAATACCATATTGATGCAGCATGCAATTTCAGAAATCTTTAGGATATAGATTCTAGGATTTTATTACTGAGCCTAGTAACGATATATTTAAATGGACTGCTGAATGAAATATGAAATTTAAATGACCTGAAATGAGTTACTTTAAGTGTGTATTCCTTACTTGCAATCTTTCTGAAGGTTACTTCTTTTCTTACTACAAAATGTCTCTATGGGCTGCCAGGTGGTTAATTCATATTTATGTAGGTTCTGGCATTACTAATGTGGTATGAAAAAATTGCTCTCATAGCAAAACCATTCATTTTATATTGCAGTGCCATCTCCTGCTGCATGAATGATTCAACTTAACATTAAGTATTGTTGCTATCTACTGTGAGTGAAGTTGCAAAAATATCAGACTAGTGCTGTCACATTTCAGTTATTTATAGCATATTGAATGTAGGTTTGATAACACAAATATGCTTTATTTTAAATAAGATGGCTTTTATGAAAAAGGTTCTGAGTTACTTAATTGCTTTTCTAATTTTGACAAAACCTTTTTTATAGTGGTTTTTCAAACAAATCTGATCTACAGTTCAATAAGGTAGGTTTCATTTATTAACTACACCAAATGTATAGTAAAACTCTATATATTTGACTTAAACATTAAAATAGAATAGTAGCAAGATGGAATTAGACTTAATGCTTTCAGTATATTGATAAGTAGATTGAACAACTGATAAATTCAGTGGCAAGTACTGAAAATATCCCTCTAACCTTCTGTTCTGCTTTTCAAAGAAAATGCTTCTTTTATGTATATGAGTGTGATATTTTTACTTTTTGGTACATGACTCAGTAGATCTTTAGCTCCATATTTTTTCTAGCTATTCCCATCTCTTCTGACAGTAAGATCCTTCTTAAATTGCTATTTTTACTAAAAACACTTACTATTCATCCAGGCTTAAAATATAAAGTATCTCTTATTTATTCCTCAAAATTACTTTCTGTCTCTCTTGATTTCACGTTTTGAGGTCACAGTCTAAATTCCTCTTGAATGTTCCCTCTCCTGCCCATGCCAACTACTGTTTCCCTACTTTGAGTTCTAATTTCTAATCCCTGGGTTATTACAATAGTCTTTAAATAATTCTCTTTGCCTCTAGTATTTCTCTGTGCCAATCCATTCATTACATTCAATACCAGACACAGCCTCCGTTATGTCATTCTCTTGTTAAAAATCCTTGTCTTGTCCCTGTAGCTAATAGAATTAAGTGGAGACTTAGGCAGGCTCCCTAGTCCCTTTAAAAGTCTGTTTTATTTCCTAACGTTACTTTCCTAGACATGTCTGGTTTAGCTGAAACATGATAACTTGATTCCCTGAAGTCTTTCCTAAGTGTTCATTCTCTTTTTCTTCCCCCTTTTGAAAGAACTTCGAACTGAATCAGCAGGCTCTCTCACCCTCTTTTCAGATTGTCAAAACCTTATTCCTCCTTGCAAGCCTTGCTTCAGCATTTGTCTTTTTTATGAAAACTCTCCAAAGTACCCTAGCTCAAAATCCAAATGGGCAAGGATTCTGAATCTGCACAATAATTTCTTTGTGCCTTTTTTATTTTATTCACTGTTGCAGTTCTTTTTTTCTGTTTTTTACTAGAGTGTAACTGTTTAGAATAATCTTTATATCCTGTATAACACCTTTGCTCACTTCTGTAGCCTCTTTAATATCTTTGCTTATTTTTGTATCTTCTGTAATACCTAGCACACACTGCCATGCAAAATATGAACAAATGTAATTAAACACTGGTAAAAATCATTGGAAAGGATAAGTCAGTTAACTGATCAGAAGAGAAATATATTGAGGGACAAACTTTTTGGAATGATACAAACAATTCTATATATAATAGCCAAAAGAAATAATAAAATTGAAGACAAATCACAACTAAAATGAATATTTTAGTTTTTATTTTTCCCCCTTACTGGATATTACATTAGATTTCTCATTATTTCTGAGCAATAATCAATCAGTAATATTATTTATATACTTAATTATAGTTAAATTACTTTAATAAAACACAATTATTCACCTACTATATTAAAATTGTATCTAACTTCTTTTCTGCCCTAACTGCTTTTTGATGGGGTTGAATATAATTTGATCAGTAGCCTATAGGAATAATCTTACATATAACTAGTTGACTCATAGAATTTTTACTCTTTCACATGAAATTTTACATAAACCTTAGCCTCTCCCAAAGTTTTTCTATTTAAGAGTTTAAAGCAAGTGAGAGTCCACCCCTCAAAAATATGTCAGAGCCTGTTTTATGATTCTAGAATCACCAAAATTCAGCTTGTGAGAAAATAATTTACCTCTGTAATGTCAGTAAACACTAAGGACATAAAAAGCTTGTGTTTTGTATTTGATTTATAATACTTTCTATTATGTTCTTAGTTAATACTTAAGGCTTCAATATTTAAAAATGTGTGGATGTTTAATACTTCTTTTCAGTTTACGTTAAGGAAACTATTATAAATGTACAATTTATATCAGTGGAAATATAACTCAGAAAATATATGAAAATTTAATTGTGTATGTTGTTTGCCAAGTATAGTAAATAAACAAGCTTGAGTGGTTTAATGTAGACTTCTTTTGTATTTAGGAGAAGGTTCAGATAAAAAGTTACAGAAAACTGAAGACTACTTTTGTTAACGTTACTTCTAAATGCCCATTGTAAGTAGTTTTTCATAAATTGTAGTTTTCTTCACATTTGAAGAAAATTTATTTATTGTATAATGGTATTATTTTCTTTCATTTTTACAGGAATGATGTTTACAATTTTAATTTGAATGGAGCTGACGAGCCTGTTATAAAACTTGGAGTAAGCCAGAAATCAGTACTTATTTTGTATTCGGTGCTTTGTATTTACCATACAGTTACTTATTGTGTATTATTTTATTTCCATCCTCTTACAGATACACTTTAAAACATCTTAAAATATATTTTTAACTATTTAAAAATTTATTTGGTACCAACCTAGGTATACTTAGTTGCCTTTCAAATCCCCTGGACTGAACAAAAGAAACATGAGTAATTGAGGCATGGGGGGAGTAAATCACTTTCCTTATTGATGCAACAAATTTAAAACAGTTTTGTTTCTAGTATATTTTTTATTATTAGCTTTCTTCTTAAATGTACAGATATTTTTGTAGGCTTAATTTTATTGTCACACCCTAATGATCTAATGATTATATAAAGAGACACGAACTAGATTTTGTATGTTTCATTTTTGATTACCTTACTTTAACACTAAGAGAAAATTTTTCATGCTTCTTCACAATACAGATCCAAGAA
Organism: Manis javanica; assembly: GCF_040802235.1. Taxonomy (NCBI): domain Eukaryota; kingdom Metazoa; phylum Chordata; class Mammalia; order Pholidota; family Manidae; genus Manis; species Manis javanica. Next base: position 3,144,640 of record NC_133160.1, read on the forward strand.
TTTCAAGCTACAGCTACAGAAGCCTGTGTGGACAATTCAATAAAACTGTAGGTGTTTTTATTATGATTAGATAGACCAGACTAAAATACATGTAACTGTTCTTTTTTCTTAAATGCTTTCTCCCAGTTTGAATTTTTAACGTATGAAAAGAGTGAAGAAAATTATCATTGTCCTGATTACTTACTTCCGTGATGATTCTATTATTTCAGCATTTCTAAAATTAATATTCAGATAAAGCTGAAAGGACTGTTCCCTTTCATCTATATTAACCCTGTTATTTTATAATTAACTGAGGTCAGAGAGGATAAGCGACTTGACCAGAATTATGTAGTGAACCAGTAAAAGAGTAAAGGCTGAAAACTCAGGTCTAACTGTCCAATGCATGCTACCTTAAGAAAACAAGTGATTAAAATTAATTAAAATTAATGCCTTTTTGTTTAAGGGTAGGCTTAAGGAATCATGATGAACTTGAACCATCTTTCAAAACAAAAAATAAAAGAGTAAGTTATAATATCCTAATATGTCTATTAAAAACAGTATTTCTTTTAATAATTTTCCAATGCTGAAGATTGCCTCAGAACTGGAAAGCAAAAATATTGGGATTTTTTTTTTCCTCTCTGAGATTATCCAAATTCCCGTTGTAACTTTTATTTTGGTCTCTGAGCTATTTATAATCATCTAGTAATAGAAGATAAGATAACTTGAGTTACTTTGATGGTATGAAGTTACAGCTCTGTGGAAGTAAGCTGTTTTGATTTAACTTTTCATTAACCATACCAACAACAAAATACAAATCTTGATCTCTGATCTGGATTTCTGAGTGACTTTCTTGGACAGGCCCTTAATGCCTGGTAGATTAGTAATGCTAAAAAATGGAAGTTAGTTTTTCTGTTTTTGTTGTTGTTTGTTTTTTGGCTTATCTTACCTAGAGTGACATATAATATGACAGTTTTCTTCATCTATTACAAGGATTCTTTTTTTTTAAATAGAGTGTAACAAATCATAAAAAGAAAAATGTCTTTAGTGATTCTGACACAGAGTGCAGATATGATGACAGCAAGACTGATATTAGCTGGCTAAGAGAACCGAAATCGAAACCACAGCTGATAGACTACAGCAGAAATAAAAATGTGAAGAAACATAAAATTGGGAAATCAAGTAAGAAATCACTTTTTAAAGAAACACTGCCAATGATTTTATTTAGCTAACTATTGTGAATAATTAGGCATTCATGAACCAAACACCCTAAACAAAACAAAATCAAAGCTTGGACATCCATCCCTGCCATATTCAGCACACAAAGTTTTTAGGAATTCACAGAGCTGCAATAAAAACATACTGAAAGGAAAACAATTTTATTGCCAAAATATTTTTGCCTAAATCTTCCACAAAATGTTTTCCCAGCATATGGCTTGTGCTTTCTCTAGTGAATCTCTTAAAGTAGTTGGATAAGAGTTTGAGGTATGGGTTTTGGATAGTCCCACTTCTCAGGCTTCAGAGAATGCTTAGAAAGTTGAAGTTGTGCTTAAAAGACAAAAAAGGGAATAGGGACTAAAGCTACCCTCAATGATATGGAGAATTCTTAGAAACATAAATGATGGGTAAAAAATAAATCAAATCATAGAACATTACTTACAAAACTACTCTATAAAGGTGATTATATTGTTTGGGAGTACATTTCTGTGAAGCAGAACTTATTTAAAGTCAAGTAAATGAGAAACAGCTTTCAGGTCAGTGATGACCTTTCAGCAGAGGGGAGATGGAGAATCATACAGGTGTATGCCTGAGTAGATTCATTATTACTCCTAATCTTGTTCTTAAATTGGACGGCAGGTTCATGAGTGTTAACTTTATGTTACATAGTCTCTTGTACGTTTAAAAAGTTTAAAAAGTTTTATAATATGAAGAAGGAGAAAGGAAACTGGTAATTCATATCATACCAAATGCTATACAGTGAAAAGTTATTAATGTCAGTTTAGCCTCAAATCATCTTGAAATTTCAACTTTTGAATGCATTTAAAGATGTATTCTTGTTATGATTTTAACTTACATGCAGAAATATTCTAATAAATTTTAATGCCACTTGTTCTCTATTTGAAAATTTTGACCTCATTTTCTTGATTGCAGGACCATCTTTGGAAAGGGGACAGCCAAGATCTAAATCGGTAATGCCAAGAAGTTTGTGTTCAAACTTTTTAAAAATTATTTTTTACCTTGTTACATAAAAAAATTCATTTGTCATCTCATAGTTTTATCCTTGTTTATCAGTCACTTGTTCCCATAACTGCTCCAGACTTGGCAGGCTTGCTGCTGCCTCTTGAATAATGTTGGCCTGTTTCGGGTTATTTCATTCTATGATTATAGGTATTTTCCATGTTTCTCTCTTTTTTTTTCCTTTCTTTCAAATTATATTTCTCTGATACATATACCAGGCCTCTAAGAGCTTTAATGATAGGGATAAAACAGTGATAGAGAAGAAATTTGTAATGGAAAGATAAAATCCAGCCATTTAAAAAATATTAATCATAAATCTTTATTCCTATGTATCTCTTTTCACGGTGCCAATTTTATACCAAATAGCTTATATTTCTTGTATCTAAAATATTGATCTGATAATATTGAGAAATTTTTCTCCTAAAGGCTCCCAAAAGGAACATCACCAAAAAGGCAGATGAGATAGTTCCAGATGGGAGAACCAGACTTCCACGAAGAGTGGCAAAAACCAGAAAAAATTATAAAGATCTCTCAAATTCAGAATCAGAGAGTGAACAAGAATTTTCAAATTCATTTAAAGAGAAATTGCCAGTAAAGGTAAATAGATACAATTCATATTAAAAATGTCTCTAAGGCCTCTTAAAATACTAAATATAGAATATATTTTTAAAATATGTCAAATTTGTCTTGTTACTTCTTTTTAAGATTAACCTTCTATATGAGAAAACTTACATAATTCTAAGAATCGGTCCTTAGGAAATATAATGTTAAAATTTGTATTAAGTTGGCATTAATGTTACAAAACAGATATTTGACTCTAGTAAAATTATTACCATGGTTACTGTCTTTGAATTAGAGAAGTACTTGATCTTTCCAAAATTAGGCTTCAAGAAACTACAGACTGTTGGAAATCTGAATCTCGCTTGACTATAAGCAAAAATACTGGATCTAAGGTTCTTCGAACCCATACACCGCCCACCAGTGTCCACTGCTGACTTCTTCCTCCTCAGTGTTACAGACATATCCCTGGCAACCTGTGCTTGAAAGCTTTTCTAACAACAAAAAAGAATAGAGTGCTTACAAAGGTGCTATTCTGAGGACTTTACAGATTTAACTTCTTAAAATCTCCTAAGTACCATAGATGACTAGCACTACTGTTGCCATCTCATTTTACAAGTGAGAAAATTGAGGCTCAGAAAGATGAATGAGCTTGCCCAAGGTCACACAAGCTAAAAGGTGGTAAAACAAAGGTTTGAACCCAAAGAGTCTGTCACTAATGGTAGGTCTATGACCATTATATTGTTCCGATTTTACATCATTAAACCTCCATCTCCCCTTGTTTGTGACCTTGTTATCTCTTACTTGGAAAAGTTTAAAGACTTCATAACTTATCTCCACATTTTCTGTTACTTCTTACTACTCTAATTTCCTATACGTACAAACAGGTCTTCCTAAGCCACCTCTCATCTTACCCCTCTTCAAAGAAAAACCCTGAAAATTGTCATACATTCAGACATTCAAAGCATCAAACTACCTTTCCCAGTTTATTTCCTCTCTTCCTCAGTATATACCCAGAGCTGTAACAGTCAAATAGAAAAACCTGTGGCTTCCAACCGGCTTGTACTCTCTCCTCCCTTGGCTTGCGTCATCAGCCCTCCATAGTCCCACTCTGCCTTCCCTTGCCATCTTTTTACTAACTCTTGAGCAAGTCAGGTACCATAAAACCTAGAAACTCTGTTTTCCCTAAACTGGATGTGATCTTTGAACGCTTATAGCATTTTATTTGTATCTATTATATTTATTATAGTCCATGTATTTTCCTATGAATTTGTCATATGCCTTCTAGTATATTAGAAAAGTCAGTACGTGTTGAGGCCTCTTTTATGCCTGTATGTAATAATAGTTTTATGTGTCCAAGTATATAAATTATTTGTATTTGATTGTAATTTGAAAGTTATCAATACATTTAGGAGGAGAATATCCATTCCAGAAGCAAAACCAGGAAGTCGTCAAAGAAACAGCAGAATGCCTTCTCTGTCGAAACAAAAAAGGATATATTAAAAGAATGGAAAAACTCATCTCTACTAAAAGATACTATAAGAGATAATACCCTTGAGTTATCTCCTATATCCTTATCTGGGAGTCCATCATTTATAGAAGTAATGAGATGTCAGTATCATTTATCCCTTTATTCAATAATTTCTATTATAACTTTATATGAAAATATAATTTGAAGATTAATTTTGAGGGGTGTATTTAAAATTTTAGGTAGTCAAAACATCATTTTTAGACTAGGTTATGCTGGTAACTTGGTCTTTGCTAAATAGACTTGCTAAATTGACACTGAAGTTTCTTATATTAGGAAGCTAGTATGTATTTACAAAGTGCAGTGTGAAAGCTTGAATAAACATTTAATTTGCTTTTATCTCAAAATACGTTTAGTAACATGAAAATAATGATGGGGATTTCTGTTTTTTTCTTTTTTACATTTCATTAACAAAAGTCTCCGAGGAATATCATGGTCATTCTGTGGAGCCATCATGGGTTAGCTTAATAAACAACTGAGGTTTTGCTTTTATTTAAAAATAATTAGCAAAGTTCTTATTCTTTGGAGCGTTTATAAGTGTAGAAACTGTAAGAATAAGCTTGTCTTTTTCAGTTCCTTTTAAGAATATTTTCAAACATTTCTAAGTGTCCATCATTTCAGTTAAAATATAAGACTTAAATCAGTTAACGTACACTTCCTCTAAAGTAGCTGTTTTGTTCTTTTCTAGAGAGTTTTCATAATGCTCAAGACCACTGTCATCTCAGATAAGCAGATACTCAGAAGACAGATGTACATGCCCTGATTTGATCTGAAAACTGTCTATCTGAGAATTCATTTATTCCAAGACTTATTACAGCCATGAATTTCCTCACCTATATATAAAGGACTTAGACTGGATGATTTCCCAAACCATTTCTAACCATAAAATTATGCTACTTTAATGCATAACAGTACTGGCTGTGTTGTCAAAGTACTCAAAGTAATACTTAGGTTGACCATTATAAAGTGCAGCTCATACTACAGATGCTTTTGTTTGAAAAAAGTTTTTATGGTTACATTTTAAATTAAGCCGTTTATTTTCAAATTATAAAATACTTAAAATACAACAAAATTCTATAAAATATTTTTAAAAATATAAAATATTTAAACTATAACAAAATTTTAAATATAACTTGGTCTTGATTTATTAAAAATATATCTGTTTCAAATACAGATAAGATTTAAGGACTTGATGAATCATTCCTAGAATTTAAATTAATCATCGTATTTCTAAGATATCAGTGATTAACACCTGCCATCTCTTTGTGTTTGGGGAGGCAATATAGGTAATGAGAAAATAACAGAAAGGGATTTTATTCCGGATTATGATGGTATATTGAAATCAATATCTCCTTACCCAAAAACTTCATCACCTGAGTCCTTAAAAAGTAAATACGGAGTTGGAGGCCCAATGAAGTCACTCAAAGAAAATGAAAAAAATTTACTGCGTGCAAGACAAAGTTGCTCACAATCACTCTTTTTGGTAAGAGTATGTATATATTTTTTTCATTTATCAAATATCTCTGAAGGGGTAAATCATTTGCCTCTAACCTTGCTAAAAATACATTGCTTGCATTCTTAAGGTTTTGGGTTTGGTCTGGGGATGAGAAGGAACCTGCTGACAAATAAGATAACAGACCGGCAAGTGGCTGTACTGGAGGAGTATGAGAAGTGTACTGCTCCATGACAAGCATGTGGGTAGCAGTGAAAAGTCTAAGAGCGGAACAGCCACTTCCCCAAAGACACTATTTGCTTGTCTGCACCTCAAAACTACATAGTTCATGTGCTGTATTTCAGAAGGTTTATTCCTGCAGTACAGGCACATCTTTCAGACTTCACCACAGCTCGAAGTCTGTAACCTTTGGTTACTAAGTCACAAGTTGACAAAGCAAATTGACAACAATGTAGTTGAAGATTTTAGGACTATAGCATTTGCTTTAGAGTTTTGTAAGGAACTTTAAAACTAGTAGGTAAATAGTATGAATATCAAGATTAACAAATTTGATGAAATACTGAAAAATTCCTTATTCATCCCCCTTTCATGTATTGTTATATGTACCATTTCTTCTTAATAAAATATGTAGGTATGCTCAAAAGTCTTCTAAAAAGACAGTAAAAATAGGAATTAATTATGGGTCAAAGTGAGAGAGGACAGCTAAAAGTGTGTGTCCATGAGGAGTTTTGTGTTTGGAGTTCTTTTGTACTTCATGGATAGTTTGGTCCAGTTTACAAACCTCATCCTACCTCCTCCCCCTTTTTCTTTTTTGGATTGGGTTGTATAAGTGACTTACTTTGGAGAATGTTAAGGTAGTAATAAAGTTACAGAATTTATTGCCAGGATAATATAGTTCACTATAGCTGGAAGAGTTCTGACAGAAGTGCATTCAAATCCTGGCTCCACTATTTGATAGCTATGTAATAATTTACTTGGTAATGAAGCCCTCTGCACCTCAGTTTTCTCATCTGTAAAATGGGGCTGTGGATAATTAAATAGGGTGATTATATCAGCATAATAGCTGACACATCGTAAATGCTAAGATATATTACTCTCTTGATATGTGCTAAATCTGTTTACAAAGATGGGATTAATGACAGTTCAGCACACCTGCAGCCAGTATCTAAAACCTCTGATACAACCAACCTTTTAGCCTCTCACTTTGAACTGAATGCTTTTATCTTTTTTAGGGTTTTATGGTCCTTTTGTTCTGTTTAATAAGTAGTCTTCACAGAGTGTATTCTTCAGACAAAATCTTACATGTAACCTGTAATGTGGTAAGCAGGTAAAATGGAACTATGTTGTTTAAAGCAGATAGGAAGTCTGAATACTTAGTCTATTTAGCCTCCCTCCAGGATAACCCCCAAGGCACTTTTTGCAAGACTCAAATCTTACAGAGCACAGTTTACAAACCAGTGTCCCACTACACCATAATCCCATGATCTTTGCTAGTATTGCTTTGTCCTTGAAAATCTAAAAACTTTAGTAATTCCCCATTTCGTTCTTTGATGCCGCCCTGTGCTAGAATGGAATTTTAATTGTTACATAACATTCTGATTCCTGTTGACTCTTAATTAGATATTGGAAATTTTGTGAATTGCCTATTTTTTCTAATTTTTTATATTGCATTGTTTTTTTTTATAAGTTTGTGGAAGTTCTTAATATATTCCAGATATTAACTCTACATTCTTTTTCCAGGACGTATCTTGTCTTTTCACTAAATAGAAAACTTACATATGACAAGATATGACATAATGAGATTTACCAATTTTTTGTTCAAGAAATCCTTCTCTCAGATGTTATAAACATTTTTCTTGTAAAATTGTTAGTGCAACATCATACATGGGCTACCCTTCCTTTCTCCATCATCTGTGATGCTAATTTGGTCCTAGCCTTGGCAACTATATGGGTCGGCTGTTAGGCAATGTTGTTTTACTAACCAGTCTGTCTCTGTTAACACCATGTTGCTTTAATTAGTATTGTTTATACTTACAGGGTGTTTCACTACCCCAATCCCATCTCATTCTTTGATTTCTCAATTCTCTTGGCCCTTTACTTCTCCATTATAAGTTTTGGAATTTGTTTCTCTAAGGGAGGAATTGCTATTTCCCAATATCAAGATTTCTCATTCACATATATTTCTACTTTCTGGTGCTATTTCCAACAAGCTGTGCCAAATGCCAAATCTTCTATAAAGAAAAGTAGACTTAGATTAATTCCTGTATGTTTTACAGATTTTCTTTTTGCTGTATTAAAATTTTTGTTTCCTCAGTTTCTAATTTTTTGCTTTTGTGTAAAAACACTATTGTTTTTTAGCTCTCCAACAACTTCTGACTAATTCTACCATAATCACTTGCCTAGATTCTCTTGGATTTTGAATATAGATTAACAAACTGTTATTCATGATAATTTTTGCATTTTCTTTTCCAGTCCTTATAGGTCCTGGTCTCTCTTATTGTTAAGGTGATTATGACTCTGAAGCAATGTTAGTTTTTTGGTAGATACTTATTATCAAATTAATGTTTTGCTTTTGCCTTTTAATTGTGAACACGTTGAATTTTAGCATTTTTTCCTCAAAATTTAGGTAGTTTTGGTTTAACTCTTGTTTTTGGCTTTGAATAATGTTCTAACTTCCTTTGGGTTGCTATGTATCTTGCTCATTCATAGGCCAAGCCTTGCCAATTAAGAATAATTCTGTTGTGAGTAGAAAAAAATACAAATTCTATGGTATTTACACAAGAAACACAGAATTGCAACAGCTGTTGAGATGTAAGTAGTTGAGAAAAAGAATGTGGAAATTGAACCTACAAATACCAGTGAAAATCATATGCAAAGCAAAAAGAATATATAGATAGCACGTTAACCATTAAACATTATGAAAATGATTCTTATAAGAATCAGATTACTGGCTTTTAATTAAAATTTTATCATTTTTAAATTGCTGTTAACATGAACATCTGATGTTTAAAGCAGGTAGGATGCTTTGATCCTAGAAAAGTTGGAATTTTAAAAATTAGAAGTAGTAAGTTCTTAAATAGTGAGGATATAGCTGCTGAACCACTGGCTGACATGTTTATAGTTAGGACTTAATGGTTTCATGATGATGAAGGAATCTGGTTGAGCTTTTTGCCATTATAAAAGTCCATTGATCCATCAACAGAAATATTTCAATAACCTGTAAAGTATGGAAAGCTGAGCCAGAATTCCACAGCTTGGAGAGGGCTGGGATTTGACCTAGACCTAAGTGGATGAGTGGGTCTTTACAGACTATGTGGAGAAAGAACAGTAACACAAGGGAAGTGGGTATGCATTTTCATAAAATTGGAAAAAGACTGATTTGACTGGAACAAAGAAAGCTGTGTATTGGAATAGTAAAATATAAATTTAGGTGAAAAAGATGGGGCTTGATACTGCTCGAAAGAAGAGTTCATATTTTCATTTTCTATGGCTCCCCATTTCCTAATTCAAAGAAATCAAAATCCTATTAAGGAGGAATGTAAAAGCAGGAGTAGCCAAAAGAGCCAGCTTAAAACTGTTGGTCCAGTTTAAGACTGAGGTTAATTTAAGAATTTAGGTTAGTGCCTGGTAGTGTTAGAGATGAAAAGGAAGAGAAAGAAGCAAAACAATCTGAAAAAAGAATTGATAGCAATTTAACTCAATTTAATGGCTCTAGGGTTTGAGAAGGGTGGTCAAAGGTGAACCCAAGAATACTTAAAGTATTTGTTTTCCAATTTCTAATACGTATTATAGGAAAGTCACTCAGCATCTTCATTATCTACATCTAGTGAAGGAGGAGAGAAAATATGGTGTGACTCTACTCATGTATCAGGTTTGTAGTTCAGACTTGATTTTTTAAAAATTACTAAAATACTACTGTGAAACTTCATCTAAAGGAAGTATATATTTTAAGTCATACCATTATTCAATTTAATGTCAAAATGAAAAAGTAGATAGAATTTAATGCAGCTGCATTAAAAAATGCAAATAACTGAAACCAAAATGCAAATAACTGAAACCAAGCCATTTTTATAAAATCAAAATACTAGGTATTTTTAACTAAGATTGTAGCATTGTTAATTATTTTTTAACTGTTCCTAAGGCCCCACACAACATCTTAGTCGTAAACGAATGTACATAGAAGATGATCTACGTAATTTTGATGAAGTAGAATTCGAAGAAGAAGGGAGAGCTTATTTGTTCCCCCCGAAACAACCTAAAACCAAAGACGCCGACCACCGCCCTTACAGAGGTAGGGGGGTCAGATGCCTGTGTCAGGGTGCAGCTATTTGGCTGCAAGCCAGGAAGGATGCTGCCTTACCACAAAGTGCTTTCTGTGACTAAGTTGCAGTAAGGGCCTGCTTACTCATAAATCTCCCTCATCGTTCTATCACGGGTTGCCACGTAGTTTTACTAGAACATGAATTTACCAGTAGATTACTGGGTCACTAAATAAATAATGATGGAAGTAGTAAAAACCAGTTAAAACATAATCAGTCCAAAAATGGTCTGTTTTAATGTTATCATTTCTGCCTTAATACCATGCCAAAAGATTTCATAATAAATCAGAACATTTTTAAATAAGAAAAAGTGAGGTCTGCTTTTGACTTCATAATCCTTAGATTATACATAAAATCTGAAAATAAGATTTTATTCCCAGCCTCATGACAAGACTAAATTTGTAATAATGCATATTTTAACTTTATTTGACTGTCTTCATTTTTCAGTGTCTGAAAGTATATCTCCATTATCAGCAAGTGACTTTTCTATTCCTGGGGAGAACTTGGAACCTGAAATTTCAAATGAAGGGATATCTGAGATGCTCAATACAGAGCTTAAGAAGAAAGCACATGTGAGTTATAATTATTTAAATTATGATTTATACCCAATAATATAATATGCCACACTTCCTACTAGACTATCAGCTTGTTTGATCTTTTGGCAATGAAACATCCATTCCCCCATGTACTGGTGAAAATTGGAATGATTTCTAGGTGAAAAACATTATCTCATGAGCCAGATTTCTCTTCTGAAAGCTGTGCGTTATCCATATTCTTTTTCTACAGCTCTTTCTCTTTGTTCTAGTTTCCTTTTCACTTTACCATTTTGACTCTTCCTTATGATTTTTCTTTTTTTAATTTCTTGCATGCCCACATGTTTTTCTCTCTCAGTGCTGATTGCTAGTGAGGACGCTAAACTGTGGTTGAAAGGTTGCGCAGCCTCAGCAAGAGGCTCGCCCACTTCACTGTCTGGCCAGCTTGTACTTACATGCCTTAGTTACTGTGGCTTCAAGGATGTGCTGTTGGCACAAACATGCTATAAAATGATTTTTAACCATTACTGTTTCTCCACTCATCTTTTTTTCTCATATGGTTATGTTTAGAATTGACCATTCTTTATGTGCTTCTGTTAATTTTTTTCTGCACAGATTATCAGCTCTATCTCTTCCTTGCCTTTTATTAAGGGGTAAAACCTGAAATTATTTAAGATACTGTATATTTATTTTGTTTTGACTTAGTTTATCCAAGGTCGACCTAAAGAGAGAAACCCTGATTCATATATTCTGTAAATTATCTGTGGCTAAACGTGAATGTTTAGTGAAAAATGGCAAGTAGTTCTGAATGTAGCTTAGTCTGTGTTCCTGAAGAGAATTATAATCAATAGCATTTTTATAAATAATGGAGAGTGTGGTGGTGTCCTTAGGAAAATAATTATCAGCTCAACACTTAGTCAAAGCCTTCCTCATGAAGCCAGACAACTGACTGCACTGAGCGTATTTACTAACACTTCTTTTTAAATCACTGTTTGTAATTTTTCACTTTTTAAAGTTCTTAGTCATTTATATTTCATGATAAATACTTTGTTCTTAATATGGTATTGGCTTGATTATTATTTTGTAAAGATTTTTTCAAGTTAAAAAGAAGTATTTTACAGATCCGCAAAAAAATGATGGATTATTTTACTAAGCAGTCTTGGAGAACAGCTCAACAGCACCTGAAAACAATAAACCATCAGATCCAGGAGTGCAGGTCTGTAATACAAGTCTCTTATAAAATATTCTAAATGCTATATATTCTAAGTACTATAGTTTTTAAAAATCTCATTTTGTGTCTTTAATAGGATCAAAAAACTTGATAGATTCCAATTCATCATTAAAGAAGAGCTGGAGAATTTTGAAAAAGATTCACAATCTTTAAAAGATTTGGAAAAGGAATTTGTGGTTTGTGCTTTTAAGAATTTAACTTTAAAGCCTCATTTTTAAAGAGCTAAACTCAGGAAAACTTCTATTAGCCTTATGCTTTTAGGGCATACAAAAAGATTTTTGTTCTTTAGAGCACAATTTCGTTTTTGTATCTCAGATTTTTAGTCAGTTTCATTTACACACACTTAAATTACAGATAAATTTACAATGTACTTTTGATAATAAGGAAAAATCCTGATTTTCCTGTTCAGTTTTTTTTAATCTGGAATATATTCTTTGCATATAACCACACTGTTATTTAAATTAGGAATAGAAATGTAGTAATTCTGTCATTTTAATTTTTTAATCATACTAAGATATAATTTTTATATTTTAAAATTTAGGACTTTTGGGAAAAGACATTTCAGAAGTTCGGTGCCTATCAAAAAAATGAACAGCAGAGGTTAGTATAATATTCTTAATGACTAGGATCTAAAAAGTTAGATTTTTAAAAATAAGTTTATATTAAAAAATGTTTTATTATAGCAATTTAATTTGAATTCTTACAAAGATAACTTTATTTAATTGGTAGGCTTCACCTTTTGAAAGCTTCATTGGACAGAAATGTCTTCTACAACACCAATTATGAAGACACTATGTTTATATCTGAGGTATAATGTATATATAATCTCTATTGTTAGCCTAACTTTTTGCTGTGAAAATTTTATATAAATAATTCATATAGGAAGTATGAAATTTACTATAATCTATATTTACAGATGTGTTTGATGAAAGAAAACATGAAAATGCTGCAAGAAAGGCTTCTTGAGGAAATGGTAAATCAATATCTAGTTTGTGTTTTTCAAGTGGAATACTCATGCTTTTATATATTCTTAATGAGAAATCACAGGGTCTTTTTCTTTTAGGATGGAGAGACCATTTCAGCCCAGTGACTTTTAGTTCTTTAAATTAGAATGGGAGCAAACTTACAGTAAAATAATAGGGGTGATTTAAATAATGAGTCCCTCTTAAGGAAAAAAAAAATATCCATTTGCAAATTTTAAAATTGGCTAGAAAAATGGTATACTTGTATTAAAGTTCTATGCCCTGCAGCAGACCTCTGCAACGCTTTCTGAAGAAGCTGTCAAGGTAGAGATACCCAGAAAAAATTGTCTCCTTGGATCTCAAGACTCAGTTGCTTAGGTTTAGGCAAAAAATGATCTGACTGTGCAAAGGTCCAGTAGACCAGCCACTGAGTTCTGGGGGCATGTAAAGGTGCTGCTCCCGGTGAACATGCTTGGTGTTTTCTCAGAGACAGTAGGCATTTCTGTGTGTGCTGAAGTACTAATCTTTGTATCCTGGATGTAGTAATGTACTTACTAAAGTTTATGGAACCTCAGTATGCTGAAATTGTAGAGGATCAGTATGTTGTGACTCAGCCAACTTAGTCTGAAGCAAATGAGCTAGATTGTTGAAATTTTTTTCTAGACTAGATTTAATTCTTGAGGAAAATATAATGTAAATTTCATTTATTTCCAATTATCAGTATTAGTGATGATCACAGAACTCGATAGAAATTTAGGACTAGACCGTAGAGGATTGGATAGAGTGTGCACTGAAACACACTTATCTTTATGAAAGGGGTTGTTTTAAAATGAATCCCTAATAGCTTGATTTTTTTTCTTGGCCGTAGCAAGAAGAGGAGCTTCTTAATGTACTCGGAGGACTGATGTCATTATTCATGGCTCATGAAAGAAGTGTTAATATGTGATAACTAAGTTGTGTATAATGCAGGAAATACCAGGAGCCCCACAAACAAAAATAGACATGTTACCCAGGCAACAGTACCTTGGTAGGAACTCCCAAATTCAAAGAAATGTCCTGAGAAAGAACCAATGTAACATGAGTCCAAACCCAAAAGACTTTTGCCTGTATAAAACACATTTTTTTAGGGAGAAAGTTTCTGGGAAACCAAATAGTAAAAGGAACTGGCTTGTTGTGTGGTAATGTTTGCATTAGACAAGTCTTAGTGAAGTGTAGTTTCCTTTCAATAAGATAAAATTTATATAAAATTATTTTTAAATAGATATACAGTTTGGAGTAAGTCATTAATATATCTGTTTGTTTACTAGTTCAGAATATTCTACAGGTAATAAAAATTAAGCCATGCTTAGAAGGAGAAGTCTGAATTAAAATGTTTACCTGACTGTTAACTGACATTTGGAGAACATTGTTGTGGAGTATATTTACCCAGTTATGGCTCCAGTAGCCTAACATAGTTACTATATTCTTAAACATTTTAATTCTAGGTAGAAGTCTTATTAACTCATAAGCAGGCTGTTTTAACAAATACTTTTTAAGCTCCTTGTCTTTAATAATATTTTCTAGTGTTTGCTAGAACCATTGATGAATACACATTCAATCTGCCATAAATGTATATATATATATATATTTTTCAAAAGATACTAACAATGTATTTTGTAAAATTTATCAACCATTATTCATTAAAAAGCCTTACTAATCTAGGACTAGAATGTTGTAAATCTGAATCTGAGTCAATTTAGAAACTAATTGTAAACATCACATTTGGTGAGACACTAAACATTTCTGTCTAAAATCAGGAATAAAGCATAGGCTATATTTTGAAGTAATAATTACTCTTACAGAAATACATTCCTCCTAAAAATTGCCTAAGTATGTGAGACTATTTATAACATTCATAGGGGAAGTTCGATAAAATACATTCAAGTTATAAATGAATTGAGATAGATTTTCTATTCTAATAACCAGGTATAGTAAAACATCCATAATATTGTGAAGCTAAATAAATGAATAATAAATCACTAGACATAATTTTTTTTGTTATCATTAATCTACAAGTTACATGAAGAACATTATGTTTACTGGGCTCTCCCCTTCACAAAGTACCCCACACACACCCCATTAAGTCACTGTCCATCAGTGTAGTAAGATTCTGTAGAATCATTACTTGTCTTCACTGTGTTGCACAGCCCTCCCTATGCCCCCCACTATATTATACATGCTAATCATAATGCCCCCTTTCTTTTCCCCACGCTTATCCCTCCCTACCCACCCATCCTCCCCAGTCCCTTTCCCTTTGGTAACTGTTAGTCCATTCTTGGGTTCTGTGTTTCTGCTGCTGTTTTGTTCCTTCAGTTTTTCTTTGTTCTTATACTCCACATGTGAGTGAAATCACTTGATACTTGTCTTTCTCCACCTGGCTTATTTCACTGAGCATAATACCCTCTAGCTCCATCCATGTTGTTGCAAATGGTAGGATTTGTTTTCTTCTTATGGCTGAATAATATTCCATTGTGTATATGTACCACATCTTCTTTATCCATTCATCTACTGATGGACCCTTAGGTTGCTTCCATTTCTTGGCTATTGTAAATAGTGCTGCAATAAACATAGGGGTGCATCTGTCTTTTTCAAACTGGGCTGCTGCATTCTTAGGGTAAATTCCTAGAAGTGGAATTCCTGGTTCAAATGGTATGCCTTATTTTGAGCGTTCTGAGGGCCTCCATACTGCTTTCCACAATGGTTGAACTAATTTACATTCCCACCAGCAGTGTAGGAGGGTTCCCCTTTCTCCACAACCTCACCAACATTTGTTGTTGTTCGTCTATTGGATGGTGGCAATCCTTACTGGTGTGAGGTGATATCTCACTGTGGTTTTAATTTGCATTTCTCTGATTACTAGCGATGTGGAGCATCTTTTCGTGTGTCTGTTGGACATCTGAATTTCTTCTTTGGAGAACTGTCTGTTCAGCTCCTCTGCCCATTTTTTAATTGGATTATTTGCTTTTTGTTTGTTGAGGTGCATGAGCTCTTTATATATTTTGGATGTCAACCCTTTATCGGATCTGTCATTGATGAATATATTCTCCCATACTGTAGATGCCTTTTTGTTCTATTGATGATGTCCTTTGCTGTACAGAAGCTTTTCAGCTTGATTTAGTCCCACTTGTTCATTTTTGCTTTAGTTTCCCTTGCCCAGGGAGATATGTTCATGAAGAAGTCACTCATGTTTATGTCCAAGAGATTTTTGCCTATGTTTTTTTCTAGGAGTTTTATGATTTCATGACTTCCATTCAGGTCTTTGATCCATTTTGAATTTTGTGTATGGGGTTAGACAGTGATCCAGTTTCATTCTCTTACATGTAGCTGCCCAGTTTTGCCAGCACCATCTGTTGAAGAGACTGTCATTTCTCCATTGTATGTCCATGGCTCCTTTATCGTATATTAATTGACCATATATGTTTGGGTGAATGTCTGGAGTCTCTATTCTGTTCCACTGGTCTGTGGCTCTGTTCTTGTGCCAGTACCAAATTGTCTTGATTACTGTGGCTTTGTAGTAGAGCTTGAAGTTGGGGAGCAAGATTCCCCCCACTTTGTTCTTACATCTCAGGATTGCTTTGGCTATTCAGGGTCTTTGGTGTTTCCATGTGAATTTTTGAACTATTTGTTCCAGTTCGTTGAAGAATGTTGTTGGTAATTTGATAGGGATTGCCTCAAATCTGTATATTGCTTTGGGCAGGATGGCCATTTTGACAATATTAATTCTTCCTAGCCAGGAGCATTGGATGAGTTTCCATTTGTTAGTGACCTCTTTAATTTCTCTTAAGAGTGTCTTACAGTTTTCAGGATAGGTCTTTCACTTCCTTGGTTAGATTTATTCCTAGGTATTTTATTCTTTTTGATGCTATTGTGAATGGAATTGTCTTCCTGATTTCTCTTTCTATTAGTTTATTGTTAGTGTATAGGAAAGCCACAGATTTCTGTGTGTTAATTTTGTATCCTGCTACTTGGCTGTATTCCGATACCAGTTCTAGTAGTTTTGGAGTGGAGTCTTTAGGGTTTTTTATGTACAATATCATGTCATCTGCAAATAGTGACAGTTTGACTTCTTCTTTACGAATCTGGATTCCGTGTATTTCTTTGTTTTGTCTGATTGCCATGGCTAGGACTTCCAGTACTATGTTGAATAACAGTGGGGTGAGTGGGCATCCCTGTCTTGTTCCTGATCTCAGAGGAATAGCTTTCAGCTTCTTGCTGTTAAGTATGATGTTGACTGTGGATTTGTCATATAAGGCCTTTATTATGTTGAGGTACTTGCCCTCTACACCCATTTTGTTGAGAGTATTTGTCATGAATGGATGTTGAATTTTGTCGAATGCTCTTTCAGTGTCTATGGAGATGATCATGTGGTTTTTGTCTTTCTTTTTGTTGATGTGGTGGATGATGTTGATGGATTTTCAAATGTACCATCCTTGCATCCTTGAGATGAATCCCACCTGGTCATGGTATGATCCTCTTGATGTATTTTTGAATTCGGTTTGCTAATATTTTGTTGAGTATTTTTACATCTACATTCATCAGGGATATTGGTCTGTAGTTTTCTTTTTTGGTGGGGTCTTTGCCTGGTTTTGATATTAGGGTGACGTTGGCTTCATAGAATGAGTTTGGGAGTATTCCCTCCTCTTCTATTTTTTGGAAAACTTTAAGGAGAATGGGTATTATGTCTTCTCTGTATGTCTGATAAAATTCCGAGGTAAATCCATCTGGCCCAGGGGTTTTGTTCTTGGGTAGTTTTTTGATTACTGATTCAGTTTTGTTGCTGGTAATTGGTCTGTTTAGATTTTCTGTTTCTTTCTGGGTCAGTCTTGGAAGGTTTTATTTTTCTAGGAAGTTGTCCATTTCTCTTAGGTTTTCCAGCTTGTTAGCATATAAGTTTTCATAGTAGTCTCTAATAATTCTTTGTATTTCTATGGGGTCTGTCGTGATTTTTCCTTTCTCATTTCTGATTCTGTTGTTGATGTGTGTTGATTCTCCTTTTCTCTTAATAAGTATGGCTAGAGGCTTATCTATTTTGTTTATTTTCTCAAAGAACCAGCTCTTAGTTTCATTGATTTTTTTCTATTGTTTTATTCTTCTTGATTTTATTTATTTCTTCTCTGATTTTTATTATGTCCCTCCTTCTGCTGACTTTAGGCCTCATTTGTTCTTCTTTTTCCAATTTTGATAATTGCTACATTAGACTATTCATTTGGGATTGTTCTTCCTTCTTTAAATATGCCTGGATTGCTATATACTTTCCTCTTGAGATTGCTTTGGCTGCGTTCTACAGAAGTTGGGGCTTTGTGTTGTTGTTGTCATTTGTTTCCATATATTGCTTGATCTCTATTTTAATTTGTTTGTTGATCCATTGATTATTTAGGATCATGTTGTTAAGCCTCCATATGTTTGTGGGCCTTTCTGCTTTTTTTGTGCAATTTAGTTCTAGTTTTATTCCTTTGTCATCTGAAGTTGGTTGGTAGAATTTCAATCTTTTTGAATTTACTGAGGCTCTTCTTGTGGCCTAGTCTGTGGTCTATTCTGCAGAATGTTCTGTGTGCACTTGAGAGGAATGTGTATCCTGTTGCTTTTGGATGTAGAGTTCTATAGATGTCTATTAGGTCCATCTGTTCTAGTGTGTTGTTCAATGCCTGTGTGTCCTTACTTATTTTCTGCCCGGTGGATCTATCCTTTGGGGTGAGTGGTGTGTTGAAGTCTCCTAAAATGAATGCATTGCATTCTATTCCCTCTTTAGTTCTGTTAGTATTTGTTTCACATATGCTGGTGCTCCTGTGTTGGGTGCATATATATTTAGAATGGTTATATCCTCTTGTTGGACGGAGCCCTTTGTCATTATGTAGTGTCCTTCTTTATCTCTTGTTACTTTCTTTGTTTTGAAGTCTCTTTTGTCTGATATTAGTACTGCAACCCCTGCTTTCTTCTCACTGTTGTTTGCCTGAAGTATATTTTTCCATCCCTTGACTTTTAGTCTGTGCATGTCTTTGGGTTTGAGGTGAGTTTCTTGTAAGCAGCATATAGATGAGTCTTGCTTTTTTATCCATTCTATTACTCTGTGTCTTTTGATTGGTGCATTAAGTCCATTTACATTTAGGGTGACTATTGAGAGATATGTACTTATTGCCATTGCAGGCTTTAAATTCGTGGTTACCAAAGGTTCAAAGTTAGCCTCTTTAGTATCTTATTGCCTAACTTAGCTCGCTTATTGAGCTGTTATAGACACTGTCTGGAGATTCTTTTCTTCTCTCCCTTCTTATTCCTCCTCCTCCATTCTTCATATGTTGTGTGTTTTGTTCGCTCTTTTCAGGAGTGCTCCCATCTAGAGCAGTCCCTGTAAGATGCCCTGTAGAGGTGGTTTGTGGGAAGCAAATTCCCTCAGCTTTTGCTTGTCTGGGAATTGTTTAATCCTGCCATCATATTTAAATGATAGTCGTGCTGGATACAGTACCCTTGGTTCAAGGCCCTTCTGTTTCATTGCATTAAGTATATCATGCCATTCTCTTCTGGCCTGTAGGGTTTCTGTCGAGAAGTATGATGATAGCCTGATGGGTTTTCCTTTATTGGTGACCTTTTTCTCTCTAGCTGCCTTTAAAACTCTTTCCTTGTCCTTGATCTTTGCCATTTTAATTATTATGTGTCTTGGTGTTGTCCTCCTTGGATCCTTTCTGTTGGGGGTTCTGTGTATTTCCGTGGGCTGTTGGATTATTTCCTCCCCAAGTTTGGGGAAGTTTTCAGCAATGATTTCTTCAAAGACACTTTCCATCCCTTTTCCTCTCTCTTCTTCTTCTGGTACCCCTATAATATGGATATTGTTCCTTTTGGATTGGTCACATAGTTCTCTTACTATTGTTTTGTTCCTGGAGATCCTTTATCTCTCTCTATGTCAGCTTCTATACGTTCCTGTTCTCTGGTTTCTATTCCTTCTATGGCCTCTTGCATCTTATCCATTCTGCTTATAAATCCTTCCAGGGATTGTTTCACTTCTGTGATCTCCTTCCTGACATCTGTGATCTCCCTCCGGACTTCATCCCATTGCTCTTGCATTTTTTTCTGCATCTCATCCCATTGCTCTTGCATTTTTCTCTACATCTCCATCAGCATGTTCATGATTTTTATTTTGAATTATTTTTCAGGAAGACTGGTTAGGTCTGTCTCCTTCTCAGGTGTTGTCTCTGTGATCTTTGTCTGCCTGTAGTTTTGCCTTTTCATGGTGATAGAGATAGTTTGCAGAGCTGGTATGAGTGACGGCTGGAAGAGCTTCCCTTCTTGTTGGTTTGTGGCCTTCCTCTCCTGGGAGAACAGCGACCTCTAGTGGCTTGTGCTGGGCAGCTGAGCGCAGACAGGGCTTCTGCTTCCTGCCCCGCTGCTATGGAGTTTATCTCCGCTGTAGCTGTGGGCGTGGCCTGGCTGGGGCTGCTGCTCCAAAATGGTGGAGCCCCGTTGGAGGGGGATCAGCCGGGAGGCTATTTATCTCCGTAAGGGGCCTCTGTGCTCCCTGCTGCCCAGGGGGTTAGAGTGCCCAGAGATCCCCCTATTCCCTGCCTCTGGACTAAGTGTCCCGCTCTGCCGCTTTAAGACTTCCAAAAAGCACTCTCCAAACCAAAACAACAACAGCAACAACAACAACAAAAAATTAAACAAAAAAAAAGGAAAACACACAATTTTCTTTGTCCTCAGGGGCCGGTCTCAGACACCCACTCACCGGTCTTGCTGCCCTGTTTCCCTAGTATTGGGGTCCCTGTCCCTTTAAGACTTCCAAAAAGCACTTGCCAAAAAAAAAAAAAAAAGAGGAAAAAAAAATGGCCGCTCCCGTTTCTTTGTTCTCCCGCGTCGGCCTCAGGCATCTGCACACCGGTCCTGCCACCCTGTTTCCCTAGTATCCAGGATCCCACGCATGCACTGTGTCTGCGTTTTTGTCCGGACGGCTGGGGCTGGGTGTTCAGCAGTCCTGGGCTCCTTCTCCTTCCCGCTCAGATCTCTCTCTTCCTGCTGGGAGCTGGGGGTAGGGGTGCTCGGGACACGCTGGGCCGGGGTTTGTATCTTACCCCCTTCGCGAGGCGCTGGGTTCTCACAGGTGTGGATGTGGTCTTGATGTTGCCCTGTGTCCTCTGGTCTCTATTTTAGGAATAGTTGTCTTTGTTATATTTTCATAGATATATGTGGTTTTGGGAGGAGATTGCTGCTGCTCTACTCACACTGCCATCTTGGCCAGTAAATTTCACTTTTATACACCAGTTACTGAAGCCAAAACCTAGAAGTAACTCATGATTCTTTTCCTTTGTCCAGTTGATAAAAAGTCCTGAAGATTTTAACAAAAAATATGCTCCACACGTGTACTTTCCATCCCTTCCATAGTGTCATCATTTCTCACATAGGCAGTTGTGCAGCAGTCTCCTAAGTGGCTTTCCAACACTCATGCTTGTCTTCACACAGCCTTTTACTCACTTAGCAGCAAATATATTCTTGCTATGTCATAAATCATACCATGCCACTCCCTTACTTAAAACTCTGTAATGACAATACATTCCTAAGTAACCAGTAGGTCAGAGAATAAATCACAGGGAAAACAGAAAATACTTCAAGACAAATGATGAAACTTACATCAGTCAGGGAAAGCAGTGCTCAGAGGGAAATTTACCTACATTTAAATGAAGATCTCAAATAACCTAACTTTATACTTCAAAGAATTATAGAAAGAAAAGCAGATACACCAAATTGTCAGAAGTGAAGAAATAATAAAGGTTAGAGTGGAGATTAGAAAACAACAGAAAAAAAATCAACAAAACCAAAAGTTGATTTTTGAAAATATCAAGAAAATTGAGGACATAATTACTGACCTTGCAGAAATAGAATGGATTATAAGAGAATTCTATGAACGACTGTATGCCAAAAAATTAGATGACTCACATGAAATGGACAGATTCCTAGAAACACAAACTACCAGAACTGATTAGAAGAAACAGAAAATCTGAGACTTATAACAAGAGATTGAAGGAGTAATCAGTTCTACCACACATTTAAAGAATTAACAGTCCTTCTCAAATGCTTCCAGAAAATAGAAGAGGAAGGGATATTCCTAACTCATTCTATGAGGGCAGCATTACCTTGCCAGATTGAAGCCAGCTAAAGACACCACGAGAAAACTACAGACCAGAATACTTATGAATATACAAGTAAACATCCTCAACAAAATGCTAACACTGAATCCAGCAACATTTTAAAAGGAATAAATTTAATGAAAGAGATGCAAGATTTGTATGTGGAAACTATAAAACCATTATTGAAAAAATTAAAGACCTAAGTGGGAGGACATCTCATAGTCATCCACTGCAAAACTTAATAATGTTAAAATGGCAGTACTCCCTGAGACAATTTATAGATTTAATGCGATTGAAACCCCAATATCCTTTTTGCAGAAGTGAAAAAGCTGATCCTAAAAATCATATTGAAATAGAAGGGACCTTACATTTAACACAATCTTATAAAAAATAATAAAGTTGGAAGACTCACACTTCCCAAATTCATATTAACTACAAAGCTACATTAATCAAAATAGTGTGGTGCCTAGATAAGGATAGACATAGACCACTAGAATAGAATTAAGAATGCAGAAATAAACATTCATCTATGGTCAATAACATTTAATCAAGGATGCCAAGACATTTGGTAGGGGATAGTTTCTTCAACAAATGGTTTTGGAACAACTGGATAGCATGTAAAATGATATGGTTGGTCCCTTACCTTACACCAGATATAAAAAATTAAATGGGTCAAAAACCTAAAAGAGCTAAAATCATAAAACTTTTAGGAAAAAAAACAGGAGTAAATTTTCATGATCTTGGATTTGTCAATGGAATCATAGATAAGACACCAAAAACACTAGTGACAGGAAAATGGTAAATTGGATTATATCAAAATTTTAAAAAACTTGTGTAAAGAATACTATAATAAAAGTGAAAAAGCAAACTACATAATGGGAGAGAAAATTTACAAATCAGATATCTGATTAGGGTCTAGTATCCAGAATACATAAAGAATTCTCACAACCAATTCAAAAATGGGCAGAAGACTTGCATAAACATTTCTCCAGAGAAGATAAAGAAAAAGCCAATAAACACATGAAAATAAACTGAAAATCATTAGTCATTAGGAAAATGCAAATCAGAGCCATAATAGATGCCATTCATACCCACTTGGATGGCTAGAATCAACAGAAAATAAGTGTCAGCAAGGATGTGCAAGAACTGGAACCTTTAAGCATCTCTGGGGGAATGTAAGATAATGCAGCCGCTGGGGAATACAGTTTGGTGGCTCCTCAAGAAGTTCAAATAACCACATGACTATGCAATTCCACTATTACGTATATTCTCCAAAGAATTGAAAACATAAATATTCAACAAATACTTGTACAAGAATGTTTACAGAGCACTATTCACCACAGCCAAAAGGAGGAAACCACCCAAATGGTCAGTGACTAAATATGCAGCATGTCTGTACAACAGAATACTATTCAGCCGTAAAAGGAAAGAAGTGTTGATTCAAAAACATGTGAAATAAAAGAAGTTAGACACAGAAGGTCACATACTGTATGATTTGATTTACATGTAATGTCCAATGTATGTAAATCCAGAGATAGCACTTTAGTAGTGGCCGCCAGGGGCTTTGGGAAAGGGAAAATGAGAGACTGCTTACAGTGTATGCGGTCTCCTTTGGTAGTGATGAAAACGTTCTGGAACTAGATGTAATGGTTATACAACTTTGGGAATGTACTAAATTGTATTTCCTTCACATAGTTAATTTTATGGTATCTGCATATCACCTGAATTAAAAAACAAACCACAAAACCTCTCCAGTGGTTTCCTTCACAGTGAAAACCCAACCTGCGTATCATGGCCTAAGAGACTGCTACATGAACTGGTCTCTGCCTCTTTCTTCCCTGTTTCCTAAACCTCTCCTCTTGTTCAGTGGAAGTTCAAGCATTTTTCCTTGAACAATCTTACTTATATCTAGAGTCTTTGCTCTTGTGATTCTATTTCCCTGGGAACTCTTGCTGTCCATCATGTCTCCATTTATTATACACTCTTATGAAGGTTTCACATGAAAAATATTGTGGTTACTACATTCACCCATATTATCAAGTCCCCCTCCCCCCCATACTCCATTGAGTCCATCAGTGTAGTAAGATGCCATACAGTCCCTACTTGTCTTCTCTGTGCTACACTGTCCCCCCTGTGACCCCACCTACACTAATTGTAATTGTGTACTAATTGTAATATCCCTCAATCCCATCCTCCCTCCCTCCCCACCCACACTCCCCCACACTTCCCCTTTGGTAACCCTAGTTCCTTTTTGGAGTCTGTGAGTCTGCTGCTGTTTTGTTCCTTCAGTTTTGCTTCATTGTTACACTCCACAAATGAGGGAAATCATTTGGTACTTGTCTTTTTCCACCTGGCTTATTTCACTGAGCATAATACCCTCTAGCTCCATCCATGTTGTTGCAAATGGTAGGATTTCTTTTCTTCTTATGGCTCAATAATATCCATTGTGTATATGTACCACATCTTCTTTATCCATTCATTTACTGATGGACACTTAAATTGCTTCCATATTTTGGCTATTGTAAATAGTGCTGCAATGAACATAGGGGTGCATATGTCTTTTTGAAACTGGGCTCCTGCATTCTTAGGGCAAATTCCTAGGAGTGGAATTCCTGGGTCAAATGGTATTCCTAGTTTTAGTTTTTTGAGGAACCTCCATATTGCTTTTCACAATGGTTGAACTCATTTACATTCCCACCGACAGTGTAGGAGGGTTCCCCTTTATCTGCATCCTTGCCAGCATTTGTTGTTCCTAGTCTTTTTGATGTTGGCCATCCTAACTGGTGTGAGGTGATAATCTCATTGTGGTTTTAATCTGCATTTCCCTGATAATCAGCGATGTGGAGCATCTTTTCATGTGCCTGTTGGCCATCTGAATTTCTTCTTTAGAGAACTGTCTGTTCATATCCTCTGCCCATTTTTTAATAGAGTTATTTGCTTTTTGGGTGTTAAGGCATGTGCATTATTTATATATTTTGGATGTTAACCCTTTGTCAGATATGTCATTTACAAATATATTCTCCCATACTGTAGGATGCCTTTTTGTTCTACTGATGGTGTTCTTTTCTGTACAGAAGCTTTTTAGCTTGATGTAGTCCCATGTGTTCATTTTTGCTTTCATTTTCCTTGCCCTAGGAGATGTGTTCAGGAAAAAGTTGCTCATGTTTATACTCATGAGATTTTTGCTTATGTTTTCTTTTTCTTCTAAGAATTTTATGGTTTCATGACTTACATTCAGGTCTTTGATCCATTTCGAGTTTACTTTTATGTATGGAGTTACAGTAATCCAGTTTCATTCTCTTATATGTAGCTGTCCATTTTTGCCAACACCAGTTGTTGAAGAAGCTATCATTTCCCCATTGTATATCCATGGCTCCTTTATCATATATTAATTGACCATATATGCTTGGATTTATATCTGGGCTCTTTGTTTCTGTTCCACTGATTTATGGATCTGTTCTTGTGCCAGTATCAAATTGTCTTGATTACTGTGGCTTTGTAGTAGAGCTTGAAGTCGGGGAGTGTAATCCCCCCAGACTTTATTCGTCCTTCTCAGGATTGCTTTGACTATTCAGGGTCTTTTGTGGTTCCATATCAATTTTAGAACTATTTATTCTAGTTCATGGAAGAATGCTGTTGGCATTTTGATAGGGATTACATTTAATTTGTTGATTGCTTTTGGGAGAATGGCCATTTTGACAATATTAATTCTTCCTATCAATGAGCACAGGATGTATTTCCATTTATTGGTATCTTCTTTAATTTCTCTCATGAGTGTCTTGTAGTTTTCAGGGTATATGTCTTTCACTTCCTTGGTTAGGTTTATTCCTAGGTATTTTGTTCTTTTTGATGCAATTATGAATGGAATTGTTTTCTTGATTTCTCTTTCTGTTAGTTCATCGATAGTATATAGGAATGCAACAGATTTCTGTGTATTAATTTTGTGTCTGCAACTTTGCTGAATTCAGCTATTCTAGTAGTCTTGGGGTGGATTCTTTAGGGTTTTTCTATGTACAATATCATGTCATCTGTAAACAGTGACAGTTTAGCTTCTTCCTTACCAATCTGGGTGCCTTTTATTTCTTTCTGTTGTCTGATTGCCGTGGCTAGGACCTCCAGAACTATGTTGAATAAAAGAGGGGAGAGTGGGCATCCTTGCCTTGTTCCCGATCTTAAAGGAAAAGCTTTCAGCTTTTCACTGTTCAGTATGATGTTGGCTGTGGGCTTGTCATATATGGCCTTTATTATGTTGAGGTACTTGCCCTCTATACCCATTTTGTTGAGAGATTTTATCAGGAGTGGATGTTGAATCTTGTTAAATGCTTTTTCAGCATCTGTGGAGATGATCATGTGGTTTTTGTCTTTCTTTTTGTTGATGTGGTGTTTGATGTGACAGATTTTCAAATACTGTACCATCTTTGCATCCCTGGAATAAATTCCACTTGCTCAAGATGGATGATCTTTTTGATGTATTTTTGGATTTGATTTGCTAGTATTTTGTTGAGTATTTTTGCATCTATGTTCATCAGGGATATTGGTCTGTAATTTTCTTTTTTTGTGGAGTCTTTGTCTGATTTTGGTATTAGAGTGATGCTGACCTCATAAAATGAGTTTGGAAGTATTCCTTTCTCTTCTACTTTTTGGAAAACTCTAAGGAGGATGGGTATTAGGTCTTCACTAAATGTTTGATAAAATTCACTGGTGAAGCCAAGCCATCTGGTCCAAGACTTTTGTTCTTAGGTAGTTTTTTAATTACCACTTCAATTTCGTTGCTGGTAATTTGTTCAGATTTTCTGTTTCTTCCTGGGTCAGTCTTGGAAGGTTGTATTTTTCTAGAAAGTTGTCCATTTCTTCTAGGTTATCCAGTTTGTAGCATATAATTTTTCATATTATTCTCTAATAATTCTTTGCATATCTGTGTTGTGCATAGTGATTTTTCCTTTCTCATTTCTGATTCTGTTTATGTGTGTAGACTCTATTTCTTGATAAGTCTGGCTAGTGTTTATCTATTTTGTTTATTTTCTTGAAGAAGGAGCTCCTGCTTTCATTGATTCTTTGTATTGTGTTATTCTTCTCAATTTTATTTATTTCTGCTCTAATCTTTATTATGTCCCTCCTTCTACTGACTTTGGGCCTCATTTGTTCTTCTTTTTCTAGTTTCATTAATTGTGAGTTCAGATTGTTCATACGGAATTGTTCTTCTTTCCTGAGGTAGGCCTGTATTGAAATATACTTTTCCCTTAGCATGGCCTTTGCTGCATCCCACAGATTTTGCGGTGTTGAGTTATTGTTGTCATTTGTCTCCATATATTGCTTGATCTCTGTTTTTAGTTGGTCATTGATACATTGATTATTTAGGAGCATGTTGTTAAGTCTCCACATGTTTGTGGGCTTTTTTGTTTTCTTTGCATAATTTATTTCTTGTTTCATACCTTTGTGGTCTGAGAAACTAGTTGGTACAATTTCAATCTTTTTAAATTTACTGAGGCTCTTTTTGTGGTCTAGTATAAGATCTATTCTTGAAAATGTTCCATGGGCACTTGAGAAGAATATATATCTTGCTGCTTTTGAGTGGAGTGTTCTGTAGATGTCTGTTAGGTCCATCTGTTCTAATGTGTTGTTTGCTGCCTCTGTCTCCTTATTTTCTGTCTGATTGATCTGTCCTTTGGAGTGATTGGTGTGTTGAAGTATCCTAAAATGAATGCATTGCTTTCTATTTCCCCCTTTAATTCTGTTCATATTTGTTTCACATATGTAGGTGCTCCTGTGTTTGGTGCATAGATATTTATAATGGGTATATCCTCTTGTTGGAGTGACCCCTTTATCATTATGTAATGTCCTTCTTTGTCTCCTGTTACTTTATTTGCTTTGAAGTCTATTTTGTCTGATATAAGTACTGCAACTCCTGCTTTTTTCTCCCTATTATTTGCATGATATATCTCTTTACATCCCTTCACTTTTGATCTGTGTATGTCTTTGGGTTTGAAGTGAGTCTCTTGTAGGCAGCATATAGATGGGTCTTGTTTTTTTATCCATTCAGTGACTATTATGTCTTTTGATTGGTGCATTCAGACTATTTACATTTAGTGTGATTATCGATAGGTATATACTTATTGCCATTGCAGGCTTCAGATTTGTGGTTACCAAAGGTTCAAGGGTAACTTCCATAGTATCTAACATTCTAAATTTAACTCACTCAGTATAGTATTACAAACACACTCTAAAGGTTCTTTTCTTCTTCCTCCTCCATTCTTTATATATTAGGTATCATATTCTGTACTCTTTGTCTATATTTTGACTGACTTTGGGGGTGGTTGATTTGATTTTGCTTAGTAATTAATTGGTCTACTTTCTTTATCATGGTTTTATGTCTTCTGGTGATATTATTTACCCTTAGGAACACTTCCATCTATAGCAGTCCCTTTAAAATACACTACAGAGATAGTTTGTGGGAGGTAAATTCTCTCAGCTTTTGCTAATCTGGAAATTGTTTAATCCCTCCTTCAAATTTAAGTGATAATCTTTCCAGGTAGAGTATTCTTAGTTCCAGGCCATTCTGCTTCATTGCATTAAATATATCATCCCACTCCCTTCTGGCCTGTATAGTTTCTGCCGAGAAGTCTGTTGATAGCCTATGGGTTTTCCTTTGTATGTGATCTTTTTTCTCTCTCTGGCTACTTTTAATATTCTGTCCTTGTTCTTGATTTTTGCCATTTTAATTATTATATGTCTTGGTGTTATCTTCCGTGGGTCCTTGTGTTGGGAGATCTGTGCACCTCCATGGCCTGAGAGACCATCTCCTCCCCCAAGTTCGGGAAGTTTTCAGCAATTACTCCTCAAAGACAGTTTCTATCCCTTTTTCTCTCTTCTTCTTCTTCTGGTACCCCTCTAATGTGAATATTGTTCCGTTTGTATTGGTCACACAGTTCTCTCCATATTCTTTCATTCCTAGAGATCCTTTTTTCTCTCTGCTTCAGCTTCTTTGTATTCCTGTTCTCAAATTTCAAGTTCATTTACTATCTCCTCTACTTCATCTAATCTGTTTTTAAATCCCTCCATTGTGTTTCATTTCAGATACTGTATTCTTGAACGTTTGTATCTCATTTCTGAATTCTTCCCTGAGTTCTTGAATATTTTCCTGTACCTCCATGAGCATGTTTATGATTTTTAGTTTGAAATCTCTTTCAGGAAGATTGATGGGTTTAGTTTCACTTGGCCCTCTTTTTGGTGTTTGTGGGATTTTGGTTTGAATCAGGTTCCTTTGATGTTTCATATTTGTAAGGCCCACCCACTAGTGCTCAGAACCTCTACTCTCTGGATCTGCTCAGTCCCTGGAGCAATGGTGGGGCAGGGGACCAGCACTGGTGCCTGTCGGGAGGAGAGAGGTCTTTCCTGCTTCCCGGCTGCAGTGCTTGTCTCCACCGCCAGGGCCAGTGGGCTGAGCACACAGGGAGCGGCCTCTATGCTTTGTACTTGTAACTGCCATAGGCGGGGCTGCCCTCTGGCTGGCCTGGTGCAATGGCAGGGGCAGTGGTTTGCAAGCCGGTGCCGGCTGGGAGGAAGGCACAGCAGGCTCCATATTATGGTGGGGGGCCTCGGAGCTGTGTAGCCAGCCAGGGGGATGGGGTGCCTGAAGCTCCTAAAAGTTCCCAACCTGCTGGGAAGAGTGCACCCAGACAATTTTGTCCACCTGTTCTTTCTCCTGAACAGCAAGCTCTGTTCAACCCTTGCCCCTTTAGCAGCCTTCTCACTGTTAGGAAGTCTCTCAGACTGCCTGCTTTTCTTTTGTCCCAGAGCAGCCAGATGTGGATCCCTGTTTTTCCCAAGTGGCTGGAATCTCAGTCTCTCTAAGTGTTCCACCTGTCTTAGCTTTCTAACCCCACTAATCTCCAGAGCACCATGTAATGTAGGTTCCTGCTCCCAGAGCAGATCTCCAGGGGTGGGTGTTCAGCAGTCCCAGGCCTCCACCCCTTCCCCGCTCTGTTTCTCTTCCTCCTGCCAGTGAGCTGAAGTGGGGGAAGGGCTTGGTTCCCTGTGGATCCTGGCTTTGGTACGTCAGCATTTTCCTTGAGGTCTGCTGGTTTCCCCAGGTGTAGACAGTCTGCTGCAGCCTTCTTTCCTGTTGCTCTTTCAGGATTTGATGTTATTTGTTATATTTTCATATTACATGTGGTTTGGGAGGAGGTTTCTGTCTCACCTCTCATACCACCATCTTTAATCCCCCAACTCCTTAAATAGTAGTTCTTTGAGAGGACGTCCCTCACAATCTCATTAATGTTAATACCACTATCAGTAGCACTTTTTGGTGTCAGAAATTTATTTCTGCCTTCACTCCACATGCTGCTGTAAATTTCAGGGGAATAGGAACCTTGTCTGTCTTGTTCCTCAGTATTTCTAGAACCTAAAAGAATGCCTGGAACAGCAGCTACAACAGTGTGAATGAATGAGTGAACAGACATAGCATTTCTAGGTAGGAATTTACTAAATTTAAAGAGGGCCAATGTGTCTCCTAAAACTGATCCTCAGATCCTATATATATAGTATCATTTCCATTAAAACCAGTAATAAAGTATTAGTCAACCAGCCATTACATATCTATTCTGTCACATGCACTGTGCTCAACTCAAGATACAGAAATGAGTAATATGAACCCTTTCCTTGTACTTAAAAATGAGATATATATGTATGTTTTTAAAGTAGTCATGCAGAATCATATGGATTTCCATTTTATTGGCCCCTTGGAAGAATCAGGTAAATCAAATGTACACAGACTGTATTACTAAAGATGTTACAGTTGCAATGGTTATATTTATAACAGGTTTTTAAAAATATACTAGGCCAGAAAATGTCCATGGAAATACTCTAAGATAACAGCTAGAGGAAAATATTTAATTTCTGAAATACAAATGCATTAGATTTGTATTAATTACTGAAATACAAGAGAGTTAGATCTCCATATTGTACTATCATGAATATAATTTTGGTTTATGCTTTGATAGTAATAATTTTAAATAAAAGGAAGTTGGAGCAGTGGGTTGTCACAATAATGAAATACTTGTCTTTAAGCAATAGGGCTTTTATTATTTACCTAATCAGATGTGCATTTTATGCAAGTCAAATTACTGTTTATAACAAGTATTGAAATTTATAACAAGATTTGATAAAAAATTTAAGCTTATTTAGTAATGAAATATAGCTGTTTTGTGTAATTCATTTTTAACATTTCTGTTATAAAATGCATAGTTATTTAAACTTAAAAAAGATTAGAGTTGGCAGTCTTAAACGGTCTAGTAAATGTTTTAGGCTTTTTGGGCCAAAAGGTAAGTTTGAGGATATCCTACAGGTACTTCAATAAGTATGTCAAATGTAACCATTTAAAATTGTAAGAACTATTCTTAGGTTGCAGACTATAAAAAAATAAAGGTGGGCCAGATTTGATCTGTGGGC
Source organism: Manis javanica (assembly GCF_040802235.1). Lineage (NCBI taxonomy): Eukaryota > Metazoa > Chordata > Mammalia > Pholidota > Manidae > Manis > Manis javanica. The sequence goes on from NC_133160.1 coordinate 3,176,034, forward strand.
TATAGTTTGTAAGACCCCTAATTTAGAAGGAAATTTTTAAAAGATTTCTCTGTTCTTTATTATATGAAGTTTATTCCTCAATTTCTCTTACTCTTCAACAGAAATAGCAATTTCAATCAATTCTGCATTAGCAGAGGCTAATGATTATGTTATCTAATACAGCCAAAACTTAATTTTACTATTGCAGACGTACTAAAGGTAAATGATTCTCATGCTAATGGCATATTTCTTACCTGGATCACAACTTAACAACAGGTTGGTGTAGGTTTACCACACTTCCTCAACCAAATTGAGCTGTAAAGTGGTGTTATCAGTTCCAGAAGAACCCATGGAAAAGGACAGGGGAGAGAAAAAAATTTTTGCAGCATTAGTATAGCCAAACAGAAAAATACTAAACTCTACAGACATTACTAAAGAGACCTATTATGCCACCAAATCCTAATACCACAGATGCCCAGCAGACCCTTTGTATAGTAGTAGGCCATGTGGTTTTCATCTGATATTTAATTCCACATTAAATTGGCAACCTATGAATTCTGCCACCTCTGACCTCAGGGCCTCACAGTTGCTGGAGGTAGTTCTTCAGCCATTCTATCATCATCTGTTAACAATTAACCCAGTCAGACAACCCCTCTACATGAATTCATGCTTATTTCTAAGCTCCTCAACAGATCAAATTAGAAGTTGAAGTGAGTAGACATGAAAGGAATCATAAGTAAAATAACATACCCAGAAAGAATGGTAGTAAACAAATCTAACTTGGAATGTAAAAGTCGGAGCAAGATGTTAGGTGGTTCCTGAGGCTCTGTACCACGCTGGAGTCCTCACCATAACCGGGAAGTTGTCTGGATGGAAAATGGTATGGACTGGGTGCTGGATACCACTCACTGGGGGCACACACCTGGGTTGTAACATTTGCAGTGCATGTATCTTTGAAAAGAGAACACACTGCATTTAGAAAGTAATGACACATATATAATATATAATAGTGTGTTTTCAACTTTAAAAATTAGCATATATACCATATCCCTACCATTGCTTGTCAAGAAAATGCAGTTTTTAGCATGTTCTGTTCACATTCTTCAAGATTTATAGTTGAGATTAAAGACTTCAGTCATATTACTCTAAGCATAAAATGCCATTCAGTTTTCATAGAACTATGGAATTGATAGCTTTTTCATTTTCCATTGTTCATTCTAACAAACTCTAAATGTGAATGAGAGAGATGTTCCGAATAGTGTCATTATCAATAAATTTATATAAAAGTAAACAAATACAATCTGTAGTAATTCATTGTTTAAAAGTATTTTCATATGTTAAGTTTGACTTTTAGTATTTTCAGTTGCTTATGAGCATCTTCTGAGATGTTTCATACAAAAAACTGAAAAAAAATCTTGGGTAAAGAGCTGGGTAAATGGGTATTGGAAGCAGGTAAGACTAATAATTTTAACAGTATAATTACAATTTTTCATTTTTGGACTTGGATTTGCTATTGAAGAACTGTGGATACATAGTTAAAACTTTGACTTTCACCTCCAATATATACTAGAAAAAAATTAGACTTGTAATTACCATATATTTCCACAAGGTATACCTCTTAATGTTAGGCGTGTTTTTTAATCTATTTCAGTTGTCCAAATAATTAGTCATGTAATTTCAAAGTCCCTTTCAATTTTTTTAAATGTACTTTGTACAAAGACATACAATGTATTATTTCCCCTAAAAAGATTGGCTTAAAACTTGATGCTTCAAGAAGTGATTTAATTTCCTCTCACAAAATTACCAAGTCTTTAAAATCTTTTAAACTCCTTAAAAACAATTTCTTTTAATGACTTAATACTCATTGTTACTTTAATAGGCATATTTTACTTTGTGAAAATGAGAACAAAGTCAAGGCATAAAAACCTCAATGACTACTACTTATTAGTAATGAAGAATTATAACTTAGAACTGTATCTGTTATTGAATAAGGCAGAAATTACTTTTTCTAAGTCTTCAGGCTCTTACATATATAAACTTTCTCTTCACATTTATATGCATGTATACTACCAGTGCCATTTAATTTATGAATTTATGTTTAGTTTTGTTTTCCAGCTAACTAGGATGAGCGAGATTTGAGATGCCATATCATATACTTGCTTAGTGCAGGATTACATGTACTTAGTAGGTGCACAGTAAATATACTTGATTCATAGTGTTAGTTTATCTTTTAACCTCTGTGGTAATACCTGATAACATGAAACACGGGAATACAATTTGGAGTGCTAGTTTATGATTAATAAATATACAATGTAGAATGTAGATGATGTTGCTAAAATTTTTTATTGCAGTGAACATATCTTCTGGTTTTATGGTAGCTTAGGACCCTTGAGTCTGGACCAGAGTAAACTCCTTTAGGTATCCTGTACTTAGTTTTTAATTTTATTTATCCATTAGTTATGGGACTTCACTCGGTCAGAACACCTGAACATTTGTCCCATCTACCATGTTATCTCTTAACCGTAGGTGCAGTTTGGGTATCTGAGCAGTACTGATCCTTCTTGCTTGGAGACCCAGGATGACTTTTGGAACAGAAGCACCTTTTTCCATTCTTCATTCTCATAGTACATATATGGCTATTTCTATGTGAAGAAGATCAAAATCTTAGTTTTATATAATCTGGGTTCTGAGTAATATTTTAAAATGATTAAAGTTTTTTGGAGGTTGGCCACAAATAATGGTTAAGAATAAAACATATATAGATACATATTAAATACATTATATATACATACACACTGCTTATAAAATTGAGCTGGCTTCTAGTCAGAAGAGATTTAGGTATTTTCTCATTTCATAGAGATATTGAGACTCAGAGAAGTCAAGCAATTCATAGAAGGTTACATAGCAGGATAAGAAGTAGAGCTAAAATTTTTCTACCATAACAGTGATTTCTTATAAAAGACTTTAATTCAACTAATGGGAGGTTTGCTGGCATCTAGGATCACAAGTCATTAGGACGAAGTGGTACCACAAGGGCTGTACAGTTTCCGTGGGCCCTTGACCCACTGCCGTCAAAGTAGAACAGGAAAGGTCGTGGAAAGCACTGAGGTAGCATGTGTGGTAAGAAGTCACAGGGGACATGCACTTGCTCCAGGTGCCACCTGGCAACCATACCAGCAGCTTAGAATGTGACCCGTGCTGTGCCAGCACTCGGCTACATTATCTCCTTTAGAAATTACAGCAGTGTTACGGGAGGGAGGGAGGGGGAGAGGGAGAGCAGAGCTTTCTATAAAGGAAATGCCTTACTGGACAGCACAGAACTGGGTTCGTGCACAGGCTCTGCAAGCACCTCAAGCCGTGCGCCAGCCACTATGCTTTCGGCCCCACCACCTTCATGGGTGGAGGGACGGCTTGTCTTTGTAGGACACTCATTCAAAGGCCAAGTAAAAATACCTGTTAAGTTAAAAGTACATGTTCCCTAGTTCCCTCCTTTGTGCCAAGATCACTTTTTATCTTTGTGCTGGGGTAGATACCCTCTTTATAATCTCTATACCATCTAAACCTTTGTTTCCTACAGTTTAATACAGTTTGCAATGTGAACTTACAAGAGGGCATAATTTTCATCGTGGAATTTTTCAACATGTTACTACTTATTTCTAGGTTCATTACTCAATGATATATAAACTTGAATTGACCTGGAAAATATTTGATTTTCCAAGGTACAAACCACATACACTAACAGAATTTACAAAACAAAACACAAAAAGTTGGAATTCTCTTTTATGTGTTTGAATCCTGACGGCTCAAAGTAACAAAAAGTTTGTTTCGTTTCACAGATCCCTGTTCTAACAAATTTCTCATCCCAACCCAAAGAAATGTAAAGCCCAAGTTAATTTCCTGCATTAAGTAGTCATTTAATTAAAGAACAAAATTAACAGGAATCAAAATGTTGCAGCTGTATTTTTTGTTAGACATTATATAAAAAGGAAAAAAAAGTATCATACAGTAAATCATTTTGTATAACATGAACATAAAGAGTTCTCAAATTAACTGTGATCAGAATAAAAATGTCTTTCCAACATAGTACTGAATGGCACTGTACCACAGATCCCTCAAGTTGGAGGCCCTGAACTGGTGAACCGCACATGCACGTCACCCGTCCACTGCACTGCACAACCGCAGAACAAGGTTGAAAGGCAAACAAGTTTTCTTCTGGTAGAGTTACTTTGGGTCTTAACTGACCCTAACAGTCCACACTCCTCAGACACCAACAAGTGAACTGTGTCCTCTGGTTTATCCTCTTACAGGTATAAGCGCGGCCAAGATTTCACCTGTGTGCGTGACCCTGCTCCTCTCACAAACACAGCAGGTAGTCTGGAGCTGAACTTCAGGAAAAGGTCCCTGGTGAATGTTCAGTGTTGGTATCAAAAATTAAACACAAATTCTTCTCAGAAGAAAATCTCTATGGCCTATGGAATCTGGAAATTACAAAAGACAATTTCAGGTCATACATTTCTAAATTCAAATAGCCAAAACTTTCCATGAATAAATCTGTTGCTGTTAAAGGTGTCTCAAAAGTCCAACATGCAATGCACCTACTCTGGTTAAAGCAGTGTGGGGTGCCAGCGGTTCCCAACTCAGGCCCCTCTTGTACCCAGCAGGATTAGATGCAAAATCCTTAAGACCGTCTAAAGCTTGGTTTGAAAGCTGCTGATGAGCCTGTGCTGCACACTGACAGGCCAGGGCTTTGTTACACCAGTGGAAGCAGTGAATTGACTGATGAATTATTGGAGATTATAGTAAAGTCATGGTTTTGCTTTTTTTGGTTGAGTTGGTAGTGTGCTTTTGATAGCATAAAACATTTAAGAAATATTCATGATTAAAAATATTGTTCTGACTTTTAAAAATTTACATTAACTGCTTAAATGTGGTGGTATAAAATCTTATAATTATTTCCTAATATCCAAGTTTTGGGCCTGCTGTTAAAAACCTGTCACCTAAGAAAGCTATCACGGACTTGTGAGAGTTAAGTTACGTATTTTTGTAAACATCTGTTTTAATGTATAATGACAAAATGTGTTAAATATTTGGCATTACCATACATAGAATATGCAGTAAATACATCCTTTTTCTTTTAAATGGGGTGAACATTAAAAATAACTGGGTGTTTTATTGGAAAATGTTTATTTCCTTAACATTTCTTAGTGTTTTAAACAACTAAAAATAAGGTGGTCTGTTCCTGCCCAAATGTATGCCAGTCATGGGGAGCAATCTTCAGCATCCTTAAATGAACTATTTACTTGCATCGTTTTTCCTGCCCTTCCAACCTCCTCCTCCCTTGGCATACTCACCCTAAAGCCCAAGTAGAATGGAATTCCGTCACACCTGGTTTCTGTTCCATGGCCACATTGACTATACAGAGTAAGTGGCTTTGTATAGTGCCCTATACAATAACAATTGCAGTGGCTACTTTGTGATAAATAGAAAGGAAAGGAATCCATTATTTTAGTTTAAGGCAGTATGTGTGTTCAAGATTTCCTTTCTCATTGTATCTGGGGCTTGAGCGTCTTTACCCCAGGGAGGAGGGACAAAGCCTTGCTACTGCTGGAGGCTTGTTGCCCACACCAGGTCAACCCCCTGGGACTGAAGGTTCATGGGGACGTCAAACAGTGACTATTCATCATGGGTGTAGATAGCAGGGGCATGCTGAGAGAATGTGCAGCCAAATGGTGGGGGAGAAGCAAGTCTCTCCCCACCTGACCGTCAGGAGGAATGCCATGTCCTCTGGAGACATGTGCCTCCATGAGACAAGCTGTGCTTGTGGACGAGTCAGCCACCTACTGCTGCAGGACTACAGGCTCCATAAGGCCAGGAACAGGCTTCATCTCACAACTGCACGCTCAGCACCTAGGACAGCACCCAGCACAGAGTCGGTACTGGAATGTCTGCTGAGGAAACAAGTGCTCTTTGAGCTTTGGGAGAGCCCTGGCGTGTGTGAAAGATGTGAGTGTAAACTTGATAGGGGATAGTGCATGGAGGGGTGGAGAGTGTAATGTCACAGCGCTGCTGTAAGTGTAAATGAACGGGAGCTCCACGCTGGGAGAATTCCGGCTCTCAGAGGAATTAAATAGATAGGTAAATGACTTCCACTGCTGTGAGACTAATTTTCTTCAATGCATAACGACCTAAATAAACCAATGACTATGTAATACTGTTCTGCAGTCACCTTTCACCAAGCCCTATAGACGCCTCAGGGGCAAACAGCACTTTTAATTGAGGTGCATTCGGTGTGTTAGTACAGTCCTCAGCAGAATACTGAATTTGTTTACCTGGATACACAGTTCTTTGTGGCATTTGCCTTTCCTTTTAAAATAAATACCATCTTTTTAAGTACCATGAAATTTCACACAAATAGAAATCTGACCTCGTCAAATGCTTGCTGGAAGCATGTACCTCCATCTCATTACTTTTGTATTCATTCAGTTCTTTACGAATTGCAGCCTGGAATTTAAAAATGGGACATTAAAAAGTTAACATAGGAAATTAGTATCATGCTTATGGATCAGCAACCATTCCTAATACTTGGCTGACTTTGGTAATTTTGTAACATATATATATATATATAAACTTCGGTGCATTTAGCATCTAGACCCTTACGTTCCTATGAAGCCGGCACACGCCTGGTATCCTGGAGCTGTGAAGTGGACTTGCTTGCCTGCCGTGCAGGAGGGAGGTGACCCCCGCGACGGATCACAGAGGAAACCAGGCACATGCTTACGGTGTTTCTAAGGCAAGACTGTCAAAACAATGAGTCAAGTCCAGCTCTTGGTGAGCTCACTTGGAATTTCGCCATCAGAGAGCTAGAAAGAAGTCATCCTAACTACAGCATATGGTTATGTTTTGTGTCGTGTGAGAAATAACACTGTCCTTACAATGGCTGAGGCATGCATCAGCCTCCTCCAGCCCCCCAAGACCCACTGCCCCTGGGTACTTCTCTCAGGTAAGCCCTCCAAGGCCAGGGGGAGCGAGACGGCATCAGACATGGCCCGCAGACAGGAACGCACCCTCCCGGGCCTTCTAGCAGCACCTCTACAGGGATCATATCAGCAGTCGCCCAGCAGGACTTTTTTGGGGTTACAGGAAACCACAGACTGGGTTCAGTACACGGCACAGTATGGGTGCAGTAAACATGAACTCCCCAGCATCGCCCCCTAGCCCCTGGGATCTGCTGCCTCCCAAGCTCTCTCCCTGCCTCACAGACCATTCAGGTCAGGCTGCTCAGCAGGTCCCCAGATGGCTCCCACTGAGCCAGGGCGGGACGGCACGCAGGGCCGCTCTGCACGGCGGCGACTCTCCTGAAGCCCTGCGATCTCCTCCCCTCCTCTGTGCCCCTACTGTGACTGATTCTGTTTCAACCTATGTCATCTATCTCCTTTTTGCCAGCCTGCCTACTTTTGATATACATCCAGACAGAATTTCTCAGCCTCCACATACTTGACATTTGGGATTGGGTCATTCTCTGCTGAGGGGCCGTCCTATGCATTGTGTGCTCCATGCACTAGGAACCAATGACACCCTCCATTCGTGACAACCACAGATACCTCCAAACATTGCCAAGTGTCCCTGGGACCAAAACTGTCCCCTCATTAGAAACACAGCCCCAACCCTGAGTTACGTTTGTGAAGACAACCTCTGGTCAAGACACAGCCTTAGTTTCAAAAGCTGATGGTGCCCACTCGCTAAGAATTTGACCTTATTACATGTTCTACCCCAAGCCCCAGAGACGGATCTGTTCTGTACCTTATCTGCTGCTGAGAGTCTTGTCCACGGTTTGTCTGCCCGTCTGTCATAGTCCTGAGCTTTCGCCACTTCTACGTAATCACTGAATCGTATCAGGATTTTTCTATCTCTTAGTTCATCAACTGTGGGTCTCTGATTAAGCTAAAATAAAAGATCACCATAGTTAGGTATCCACACACCAAACCAGTTTTCTTAAAGCACTTGGAACAAACAGCACATTTCTACAACAAAACATAAAACCCTGAAACTGGGAAATATAACTCCAATGTAAACAATTTATAATGTGAAGGGCTTAATTATACACTGTTAAATCATACCCCTCTCCTTCCACGTTTCACCACAAGGGCTCCCCATGCTGAGCCTACCAGCGCCCCACACAGAGCACAGGCTTGTGCACGTTTTACAGCAGCAGCTGCTTGTCAACTCTCACTAGACAAAACTCTCACTTTACTTGATTTCTCTTTTTTTAAGTTATTGATAGTTAAAATGCCAACTACTACTAGTACTCATACGTCACACTAAGGAAGGATACACTATGTCTTCAAGCAGGACAAAATTTAATTATTGTTGAAACAGTGAAGAAAGGGGAACACCAGAGTGCATGACTTCAGAGATGGTCAGGGCTGGCAAAGTTTACAGAGTTGCTCTCTACACTGGCCAACTAATTCTAACTGTCTGAGTTGCAGATACAAACTCCTAAGGGTAATAAAGTTTTCTGTGATCACGAGCTTCTGGGCAAACTGAGGAAAGGCCAAGCTGCTCCTGCAGGCAACGATCTCATCCACAGGCGTGTCGGAGCTGCACAAGGCACGCAGCGAGGCACCTCTTTCTGAGCACCTGGCGAGGGCTCTGTCGCCTAGCATCACTGAGCCACGTCTTGCGCCACCGAATTGCTACAGAGGCAACTGTCCTCCAGCCCCCCTTTAATACTCAAGAAATAAGATGCTTAAGTTATCATACCTTTCTTGTCAGTCTTTGCTTGATTTCTCTCCTTTCTTCCTGCTCTGTCTGATCATTCCTTTCTGTGAAAGGGTGAAACAAAAAAAAAAAACAAAGAAAAGAAGCAGGTTCCGGCTCTCCCGTCCTTGGCAGGGAAATGTACTCAAGCCCTCCCCCATTTCTGGCAGCTGATGGAACGATCAAGGGCACCTTGTAGGTGACACTTTTTCCACATCCAAGTCTGTCTGTCTCTGCTTTGCCAGCCACTGCTCAGGAGGTCAGGGTCTTACTGTCACCCAGAAACACTTGTACAAAGAGAAGTTTGCCAACACCCAGCCGGGTTCTCCTTGGCCCTCCCTGTCAGGGTGCCCACATACACTGCTGCTTTGCATGCATTTGCCGGAGAAACAGCAGGTTCTCCTCCCTAGTCAAATATCTCTATCTGTATATTTACATCTAGGAACACAGATGGCAAACAAAAATACTTTTAGTAGGACAAGTACACACACACACACACACACACACACACGCAAGTATCACTGTTTTTTTACATTCCATTTAATAGGTACATGTACTTCAAGCCAACGTAAGATCAGGAATACCGCTTCAGATTGTGGACAACATATGCTTGCCTGCAATTTGTATTTCCAGGGTGTATTTCAAATCCAGACATACCCATGAACCCGGCTGACTCTCCACTGCTGAAGCGAGGACACTGACATGATGTGCCTTTTAAAAGGGCCTGGGTCCCTCCCTGAAACCGGCTTTGCTTGATGAGTTGTGACTCTGAACGTCTGAGTGCTCATACCTGCAATCGGGGCTAAAAATAGCACAGAATGCTGAGATGTGGTGTGAAGTGTGTGCCTGGCCCTGGGATACAAGATGACAGACACCCTATTTTCGGTGCTCCCTGCTGCTAAATAAAGCCTCCGGCCCTGACTGGAACAGAATTCCAGTCCAGGAAAGGGACCTCATGCATCAGCACTCGTAGAAACACTACTACCGGGTTCGAGAAGGGGAAACCTTGCTACTTGAGTTAACATAATTTCACATTATCATTATCTACTGTTAATTTTCAAATATCACTGTGCATTTGGGGGGATTGGGTACATGGGTGTCTAATTACTAGTCATTCAGTAATTTTTTTAAGGAAGATCCGTCTCACGTTTGAGTGTTTTAGAATAGGAAATGAACCCTGTTGGGTTCTTGGTTCTTAATCCAAGTGATAAACCAGAAGAGACCACTGTCATCAGCTCTAATCAGAAAACTGATGATACAATCAGAAAAAGTTGGTGGAAGAAACATATAAGGCCAACAACCATGGAGGATTTGGTGATGATGTGAAACAAATTGTTCAAATTTCTTAAAAATAGGCCACAGACAAATTCCCAAGTGCAGCTTCCACGTGACAACACTGAGACAAAATCAGATCTTTTTTCTAATCATAAACAGCGTCAGCATCATGACCAAGGTCATATGAGCACGACAGTTGCTTTGAGAGCTGATCTGTGAAAGTACCTGGCAGGGTCCTTCTCTGGGCCAGGTGCAGTTGGGCACCAACTCTAAGAAGTCCTTCCTGATAAGGTAGCCCACAGGCTCCCTGAGCTCCACTTAGTGATGGATTTGTGGATCTCTTACTTCCAGACCCAGAAAACCCTGTGCCTTATACAAAACAAGGGATTCATGACCAGAGCCTTCACACCCAGATTTCTGAAAACAGCAGTAGCTTGAACAGTCATACACGAGTGGTAACAGTCAGAGATGTGTTATTGCTTCCAATCCAGTGGTTAGAATATGGATGTTGGAGATGCATGAGAGCTTGAGCGCCTTCCCTTACCAATACTCATGTTAAAAAGTCACATTACTTCCCCAGGTCTTAGCTTCCTCACCAGAGAAATGAGGACAGCAGTGCAACCCTCACAACTTGATGTAATGATTAAATGAGGGAACATAAGCAATGCTGAGGATAATGCCTGGCACACAGCAGTCCTGACACGGAACTATCAGTTTCAGAATCATCCTATGTCAGGGGGCCCCTATGTCCATGACACACACACCGAGTTCTGAGTGTCCCTGAGGCAGGGTCGCAATCAGGAGTTCTCCATTTGAAAGGGGAGTGCACAGTATGATATTTTAAGAGCTGATTACGTAGAAGATGCAGTATGGTCGGAGTGTGTCAAGGGCCTGTAAGTGTTTTGCCCTGGGACCACATGTGGTACCCGATTCTCATCTGCACAGAACAAAAAACAGACACCCACCACAACCTAGCAGTGAAATTCCAGGTTCTTCCCACTGGGGGCCCTTGAGAAGCTCCTGAGCTAGCCGCATGCCCTGAGGGGTTCAAGGGCGAGGAAGGGGCTGCTATGGGCCACAGCAGAGCAAACCTGTTTTTCCCTTTTGCACACTGAAGGTGAGTGCAGACAATTCCACTTCCTCACTCGCCATCTCCATTCACCAAGCACCAGCTCTATTTTTAAGGCTTTGACATTTATTTGCAAAGACTGACACAACTAGAAGCACTTGCTGGACAGAGGACCCGGCCATCCACAACCACAGGAAGGTCACTATTGACAGGAGACAGGTTCCCAGGAGAACCCCCACGGGCACAGACCCTGAAATTGCCCCTCCAAGTCCAGGACAACTACTCTCGGGCATCTGTGACTCAGAAGCTTTATAAGTAAGAGACCTAATTTTTTTTAATTCAGATAATTGGTAACTGAGATAGCTTGACCTTTCTATCTGCCTACTGGAATAAGCATGTTACCTAGGACAAGTCTTTCTTTTAATCCTCAGGTGCAGCCTCATTCACAAGCACAGAAAAGCAGTTGCCATATCTTAAATTTAAAACATGAAATGGGTAATTTTCAATCTCAGGGTAAAGTATGTCCAACAGTCCATGCGGGAGGGAGATTGTAGGCAAAGGAAGGGGACAGGACTCAGTCGGGACCCAGCACCCAGGCCAGCAAGAGGCTCTGACACTGGCTTCTGACACAAAGTCAGCCTGGCTCTGTTGTGACTGTAAAAAGATGTTCACGGAATTAACCAAACTCAGAGAACGGCTGCAGTGTTCATCACATAAAGAGGGGAAAAAATAAAAACACCTCAAAAGTCCCAGCCCTAAAGACACTTTATGCAGAAAATGTTTGGAAGACTGAGGAGCTCCCCGAGAAACACTTTGCAGAGCGTGTTTGCCGAGTCGTGTGCCTGCCACGAGGTGGAGCAGCGTTCCCCGCCCTGGGCAGGCTCTCCCGGACGCCGACGGCCGCACCGGCCACCAACCCCCACCGGGGGGAACCCGAGGGGCGCGGGAAGGCGAGGGGCCTGCTCTCTGCTTCCTTGCCCCCGGGGGTAACCACCAAGGGGCCTGTCCTTGTCTTGCGGGATTTACGACACTGTCCACACCGTCCCTGTGGCATCCGTGCCACCAGGAAGCCCCATTGTGGTGGCCAAGAAAACCTGCCTGAAACCCGGCGCATCTTCCTGGGGCTCCAGGGCTGCGCCATTCAATAACCCTGGGAACAGAGACATCTTCACGCTGGAAGGAGAGCTTTTAACTTTTACATGGGGTCTATTACTGGGTATCAGCTTCCCTTTCGGCGCTTGCTCCCAGCTGCTGGACTTAGTGGGACAGGGAGAGTCTAGCCGGCAGAGCCAGCTGCCGGAGACCTGTTGCCCACCTACTGGGGAGTCACCAGTTACTCACGTTTCAAGATATTTCTTCTCTCCAGTTCCTCCACGGCAGGTCTTTGGCTGAGCCGTCTGCGGAAAAACACTAGAATTACATTTTGCACCATGGTGGCCGCCTGCAGATGCGACCCGCGCTCCACAAGGGGTCCAGGTGGCTGTCGCCCCCCCCGCCGAAGATGCTCCCAGAAAGCAGGAGAGACGGGGGCCCGGGGGTGGCCCCTTGCGGCCAGTCGAGGCAGCCCCCCGCGGGGTGGGGGGGTCGCCCTCTGTCACGGAGCTGCAGGGTAGGCCCCCGCGCCCCCTCTGGCCTCAGGGCCGCTCATGTCCGGGCCGGCGTCCGAGCCCGGCTGCCGGGAGAGCCTTCGGCGAGGCCCGTCCCCCGCGAGCCCGGCCGCCGCGGCGCGCCTGCAGGGGGTGTGACCGCGCGGGCTCGGGGCGGGGCGAGAGCCCCTCACCCCCACCCCCAGCCGCGCCCCACCCCGCCCCGCCCCGCCGCAGACCCCAGGGCTTTCTCCGAAGGAGGGAGGATGAGCCGAAGAAAGGATAAACGAACAACCATAAGTAAATAAAAGGCGCAGGCGAGGAGGCATAATTAGGCAAAATTAGTGCCAAGCGCCCATTATCTTCGCAAGTCCCATAATGTCCTTGGGTCACAGCCAGAGACCATCCCACTTCCGGACCCCGAGCCCCTGCAGGGAGGCTACAGGGCTGAGCATCTGAAAGCCCAGATTTGGGGGCCGTAATACTTTGCCCCAGAGAGGATGCTGCTGCCAGAGATACTCATTTCCTATTTATAACCCCTGTCCCAGCACAAAGCGGAGGGTGTCCCCAGGGCTCTGCCGCTCCTCCCTCCACGCCTCGGCCCGACGTTGGCTGTCTGCTTCCCGTGGGGCGCTTTGTGTCTGCCGGCTCCGTGGGCGGTTGTTTCAACATCTTGTCTGGATGTTTGCTGAGGCCTGGACCTGCCCCCAGCAACTCCTGGCTGGGACCCAGGGGCCCGGCCTCCCGATCTGTCCCTAGCTTATGGGCCCAGCCCCCTGCAGATGGGCTGAAATGCCTAAATGCCATTCATTCAATCGCTAAGCAATCAATGGTGGATATACACCTGAGCGCCAGGCACTGTCCAAGCCCCAGAACTCAGGAGCGAAACAAGACAAGCCTTCCCTGCCCTTGGGAAGCTCAGAGTCCAAAGAGGAAGGCAGAACAATGGCAAACAAGTGCAGACAACCACCCCAGAGGGCAGACAATGCCATGGGGGTGAAACAGGATGTGCCAGATGGGTGCTGAGGCAGGGGCCTAGGGAAGATCCATTTCCCCCGAGACCCTCATGGATAGAAGGACCCAGCCATGGAAGACACCACCGCTCTAGACAAAGTATCTCCTGACTGCCCACGTCCTGGCCTTAAAGATGGGAGAGAGGGGGAGTGAGGGAGTGATCAAGCAGGCTTCATGGAAGAGAAAATGTGGCAGAGTTGTGGAGCAGCGTGTGCAAAGGCCTGGAGACGGGAAATCCTCTGGAAATCAGTCCTGGTGGCTGAGGGACAGGGGGATAGAAGCAGGAACACTCAGACACAAGGCTCACTGCTGAGCAAAAGCCCACTATCCTGCCAAGAAAGGTTGCAGGCTGGCACCCTGCTCTGTGCCGTGGGCGTGGGGGCCGTGGAGGCCTGGGGCAGGGCAGCCACATACTCGGCCCAGCAGGGTCTGGACCTCTGGCTCAGGAGGGTGAGGCTCCCTGCTGTCCTGCTCCTGGACAGGGCTGCCCCCAGCAGCATCCAGGGGGCGCTGACTAGGGACCTGACAGAGTAGATCTGGAGTCAGGAAATGCAAGTCTGAAACCTTAGTTCAAGACTTGTCATTCTCCAGCTGTGTGTTCTTGGCCAGGTTATTTACTTCTCTGGGCCTTGTCTTCTCATCGCAAAATGAGAATAGATCTTGACTGAAGAGTTAAATGAGATCATGCTCAGAAGTGTTTTATAACAAGGTCTGCTTGGAATATAGTCCCGTCCCCAGCACTCATCACCACTACTCTAAGAAGGACGTGTGCTAGTGAAGGACACGGGGCTGTCCTTTCAGATGCCTTCCGAGATGTCCTGCTTTGTGCCTTCAGTTCACACTTTTTCTCTGCATTTGCAAGGCAGCTCTTCAGAAAAGCAACCCCAGCAGAGACTTGTTCCCTGGATTGGCGGTGGCTCCTCCGTGCCTGTGATGTCACTCTGCGACCAGAACTTTGTCCTGCAGCCTGCACACCATCATCCACGTCCACTTCCAAGTCCCGGGACCTGGTGCGCAGGTCCAGCTCCAGGAGGACTGAGTGTGCCGTTGGGCTGCGCTGCTCGGAGCTCCTCCCTGTCGCTTGCCCGCACCCCCTCTGACCGGTCCGCCAGAGGCGGCGCACCACCACCGCAGCCTGCACCTCGGCCGGCTTTCCCAGGAACTTGACAGGCTCGGGGGCTGGTTCACACTGTGGCTCCCATGCTGACTCACTGTGAGCTTTGGGCAAACCACAGAGCCAGGTGTGTGAACAGGACGGTTCGTGTCCACTCCCCGGGGGGGTGGGGGTGAGGACGCTCTCCTGCTCGCCCCTCATGATGGCAGTGTGAGCCCCCCGCTGCTTCTGTCATTCCTGCCACCATGCCTGTGGCTGCCATGAGGCTCTCACCTGGCACAGGTGCAATGGTACCCAGACATTTAAAAAATATCCCAACTCCACGTTTGAAAAAAACAGAAAGAAGAGATAAGCACTGGGTTGGCAAGACCTGAGCCTGAGCCGAGGGGTCTCACTTTAGGGCTGGGCACCCGGGGGTTAGCGAGTCCTCGGTTTATCCAAGTCTCCACAAGAGAAGAGGGCCTAGCATGTGCCCACATGGGACGGGGGATACTTGGGGACCCAAGAGGTCACGGGAGAAGCACAGCAGGCCAGACCACCCAGCCCCAACACACCACAGGAGGGCCCAGGAGGCAGGACAGGGATGAGGAGGGGAGCCGGGGGCTTTCTAGAGGACAGAGACCCAGCCTGCTGGAGCCTCAGGGGGTGTGTGATTCCAGAACCCAAGCCCAAGGTGGATCCCGTCCTCATCCTCCAGCCAGGTGGAGAGGCCAGACTCCTGGCCATGCTGCCTCCCCTTCCCTGGGTGTGGGTTGGGGGAGCGGTGGGGACACACCCTGCCTCCCTGGACCTCCTCTACCCCCTCGGCCTGCCTGTGGGCCCCCCTCCTCCTCCTCCCAGGGCCCCTCGCCCCTCAAGCCTTGGCTTTCCTAACCACACAGGTTAAACGGAATTAACTCCTTTCCTCAGGGTGCCCTTCCCTTCACGCCCAGCACTGTACCTGGCACCACCCATCTGCTGCCTTCCTCAGCCCAGGTCTTGCTGGGTCACCTGAGTGTCCATCAGACATACCCACCCGTGTGGACACACACGGCCTCATATGCAGGCAGAGCCTGGTGCCCGGTGACGCTGGCCGGGCAGGGCACCTGAGGGAGGCCAGTCATTTCCTCAAACCTGCTCTGACACTGTCCCTGCGCAAGGGCCCAGCAAGCCCACCTGGACGGCTTTCACCCCGTGTGCTTTCAGCTGCCCCCCAGCAGGACGAGTCCCCCATAACCGCTTGCAGCTCACGCCCGGGGACGGCCCCGGTCTGGCCAGGCTTCCTGACCTGCTCCTTCCCTGGACGGTGGCCCCATTCATTCGCTTTGCTAGGAGAGGGCCTGAAGGTGACGCTGATGCCGGTAAAGAGCAAGCACCCTGGCCTAAGCCACCCAGGACTCCGGTCCTGACCCAGCATGGCTTGGGCGGCCCTCCCACCCAACGGTCTTCCCAAGGGTGCCTGATGACAACACCTGCCTCGGGATGGCTGGGCAGAAGTGAAACAACCCGCAGGCCGTGCTGGGACTGCTTCCTCACCAGCACCCCTCTCAGGACGGTCCTATTTGCGGGGGCCCCCAGGTGATGCCAGGAAGCCAAGGAGCAGTAGGCCTGGCTGGGGACAGCCAGCTCTCCCCCACCCAGCCCCATGCACGGCAGAATGCTGCCCATCCACAGCCCGGGGCACACAGGCGTGTACAGCCCCCGCACCCCCCCAGCACAGGGCAGGAGCTGAGAGGTACTCCCTCGGCCGAGGCAGACGGCCTTCCTGGAGAGAGGAGCCGCAGCTGTGAGCAGACAGCTCTGCACCCGCGGGGACGTGCCTGTTTGGGGAGCTGCTTCCTGGGAACACCGTGCCTGCTGCACTGCCAGTCTGAGTCACCCGGGAACGCCGGTGCTCTCCGCCCGGGGCGGGATTCCCCGGTGAGGCAGCATCTCCACTACCACCCACACCAATTCCCGAACAGGGAGCAGGGCCCGTGGGCAGTCAGGGCGGCAGACCACCAGGGCCACGCGGGGGGCCCAGGAGAGGGTCACCGAGGGGAGGCCTCTCCAGGGCTGACACAGACACAGCAGGGAGAGGCTGCTGCCCCCAGTGAGGCAGCACTTGTCTGCACCCCCAAACCTTAGCCCCTGGCCCTCACAGTGACCCTGTAAGCACAGGTGCCAGCCTGCAGAGGCACAGCTGCTGGGCCCCCACCAGGGACCCCACCTCAGCATCGAGTGACCGTGGCGCTGCAGGATGCGCATGCCCACAGCTGGCCCTGCACACCTGCTTACTGCCCCAGGTCTCCTTCTCAGGCCCTGGGTGACCCTAGGGCAGCCCATGGCTCTTCTTGCCGCCCACTGCGAGCCCCCAGGCACCTCCAAGTCCACTGGGGCCCACGTGTCAACACCTCATATGTCCATCTGCCTCTCCATGCCCAGCCGCCTGACCAAGGCCACCAGCCTCCTCAGCCCCTGCTTCCCTGCTGTTCCTGCCACCTGCCCCATGGCAGCAGGCTGGCCTTTCAGAGACATCCCTCCCAGGCCCAGGACGAGTTTGAACCAGGGGTCCCCACCAAACTTGGGACAAAGGCCAAGCCCTGCAGGGCCAAGAGAGTCCATAGGGGCCCCCTCCCCATACTCTGCCCCAAACCCTGCACAGAGCTGCTCTCCTGGGCAGCCCCTCACCCCCTTTATAACAAGTACTCTGCACGTGGCTTTACCCCACCGGCTCAACCACACATCTAAGTTGTAAAAACCAATGTCGTGGCACAGCTGCAACACCAGGGAAGGAAGGACAGTGAGTTTCAGTCAAATAACACATGTTCAAAGTGCCAGCGTTCAGACCCAAGTGCACTGGTGGCGTGATGAGGGTGTCCAAGGTGTCCACCTGCACGACCACCTGACGGCGGTGCTACAAACCAGGCCCGGGGGTGATGAGGGTGTGCAAGGTGTCCACCTGCATGACCACCTGACGGCGGTGCTACAAACCAGGCCCGGGGGTCCCCTAGAGGCCACAAGCGCTCTGGGTGCCGCTGCTGCGGGGGGCGGAAGGGTGGCCATTTCCCAAAATGAGTGAGTCTTGCTCAAGTCTGAATGGCACAGGTATGCACTGCAGCAATCCAAGGCCCAGGCCCTCAGGGAAAGCTCGTCGGCGATGAACCTGCGAACCGCTGGGTATGCCGTCTCCGTAGACGTCGGTGTGACTACCACCAGCCACCACTCCGGAGCCTGTGCACCCTGCTGGGGCCAGTTCCCTGCCCCTGCTCACCGGGTAGAGGCAGTCATTCAACAGGACGGCCCGCGCTGTCCAGTGTCTTGACAGGAGGAAGGCAGGGTGTGGAGGAGGCCCAGAGACAAGGCCCGGAGCCCCGGCCCACCACTGACCCGTCCCTGGCCTCCCCCCCAGGCCCCACCCCTCCCAGCCCGCCCCACTTCCTCCCACCTTGGCTTTTATGTGGCTGACTGTATATGCTGTTCCCTCTTCCTAAAAGGCTGCTTCCCCACATCTTCTCATGGCTCAGCTTAAGTGCTTCCTCCTCCAGGAAGCCTGCCCTGACTACTCTAACTGAAATAACCAACCACTTTCTGTGCACCAGTTGCTCTTAAGAGCATTCTTTCTGTTTCATGGACTTCATGGCTTGACCTTATTTATTTGCATGTTTATTCTCTGATCCCTCCACTCCCCAGGCTCTTCATGAACATCCCAATGGTAAGAACCACACTGTGGTACACTGTGGTCCCAGCGCCCTGTAGCCAGAGTCCAGCACTAGCCCTGGTCCACAGCGGGTGGGGGGAGGGAAGGCAAGATCCCGGGTTTACGTCGGGAGACCTGAGCCTAAGGCCTGGTTCCGACACAGCAGCAGGGCAGCCCGGGGTCAGCAGCATCAGCCTGCGAAGCACACTCCCGCCTCCCTCACTGGGGATCCATACCGGGGCCAAGAGGGCAGCGCGTCTGCAAACCCCAGGCAACGCCCAAGGCCAGCCTCCTAGGGATCTGAGACCCCAGGAGGGCAGGGCCTCCCCTCACCTGGCCCCCACCCATCCCAGCAGCTCACACAAGGTGGCCACTCAGCAAGGGCCCTAAAGGGCACTGGGTGCAGCTGTGGCCAGCATGGGGAGCCCAAAGCCATCGTCACCCCAGGCCTCACTGAAGTAACAACCATGGACACAAGTCCCTGTGTCCCCTGCAGAAGCAGAGGGGTCCACAGTGTGGACAGGAGTGTAGCCCAACAGTGCCCCCACCCGCCACTGGCAGGACTGCCAGCCCACCAACACTGAAGCACACACGTCCCCTGACCCGCTGGCACCAGGTCTACGTGGATGGCTTCTGAAGCGCCCATACAGACACAGGGCCATTGCAGCAAATTGCGGGGCGAGCCTTCATGCCTGCTGGGGCCTGGACAAGGATGCCCTGGTCAGCCGGCACTGGGCCCCAGGGCCGAGGTGAAAAAGACCAGGTGCATCTCCACTGGTCCTTATGGGAGGCCTGGCCGGCTGGCCCCTGGAGAAAACGAACAGGTATGAGTGAAGACGGGAGGTGGGAGGTGTCATCCGGTGGCAGCTGTTCACTGCATCACTCATGTAGGGGCTGAATCTGGGCTGCTGTTGATGGACTGAAGTCCACAGTCAGGTGACTAAAGGGGACTGTCCTTGATGACCTGGTGGGCCTGGGCTAACCAGCTGAAAGGCCTTAGGAGCAGAGCAGGGCTCCACAGTGAAGGAGAAATCCCACCTGTGGACAGAGCCCTTCCCGACAGGCCACCCCGCAGAGCCAGCCCCAGGCAGCCAGCGCATGGGGTGTGCACCCACACCGTGTGATAAATGTCTTGTTTTCTACAGGTTGCTCCTCTGGTGCCTGACAGTCTCCTCTGTAAACAGGATGACAAAAACATAAGACAAGCCCTCTCACACTGTCCCCTCTTCCACACCTCTGGAATAACCAGCACTCCCGTCCTTCTGGGAGACCAGGACCCGCTGCCTGCAGGCAGGCAACCCCCAGCCCGGGGCGGTCTGCTCCCAACAGCAAGTTGCACACCTGCCAGGAACTGGGTTCCCCTGCTCCCTAACCTGTGTGTATCGGGTGTACTGGTTTCTGCAACCAGGTGCTGTAATTACACTTATACACACTGATTTAATGATTTAATATGGATGTAAAAAGAGAACGTTATTTCTAGGAGCACTGAGTTGACTGGGAGTCAGTACAGGCAAGATGCTCAAAGTACTACTGCCGGCTTGTGTGGGAGGGGAAAGGGCAGCGACGGGAAGAACCAGGCACCCGGGAAGGATCCTGCTTAGAGTGCTTCCACGTGTCTGTAAGTCCTCGCTCCTCTTCAGAGAACCGCCACGAGACTGGACAGGACACGTCCGGGGCTTGTTGCACATAAGACTCCACAGTACACCCTTCCTCAACGGATGTCCTGGACTCCACCCAGAAGACGGCCGAGTACACACACACACGAGCATGACAAGTTAAAGTGCCCAGAGCATGGACTCACGGTTACAATTCTCCTTCTAACCAGCTATTCGAGAGCCCACAGGCGCTGTGTGTGGAGGAGGGGACTGTGACCTCCTCCAGGTGATGGGCTCAGGGCACATGGTACCCACCCAGGAAGCAGGGATGGCGTGAGCTACTTGCCACTGTGGTTCCTGCTACTGAGAAAAGCCCGCCTGAGTGGCTGCAGCTGCCAGGGACAGGGCTGCTTCTGGCTGGGCTGGGGGCAGGGAGCGATGCACTGTTTAATTTTACCGTGTACAGCACTCCGTTATTCAGACCTTAACAAGTAAAATACTGCATAGTGCTCGCCACTGTCTGCTCCCTGGCACAAAGATGTGTGGCCGTCTGGTCCATAAGCATTTATGGAGCACCTACTGGCTACCAAGTCCGAGTGGCACCTGCTGCTGCCCCTGCCCATCCCCCACTCCCAACCCAGGCCACACGCTGTGCACCCCACCTCTGAGCTTCTGTTCGGGCAGCCTCCCCGCCAGGCACCCCCTTCTCTGCCCCCACACTGAGCTCCTCTCCTGAGCAGCCCGACTCAACAGCCTGAACAGTGGAGAGGTTTGTCCACGGGCTGCACCTTGAGGTTCCTGGCCCTCGGTCCTCAGCCAGCCTGGGAGTCGAAGGCAGGACCAGGCCAGGCGGTGGCCGGAGCACAGCCACGCTAGGTGAGCAGGCGAGTACAGGATGAGGAAGGGCCGAGGCAGAGAAAAGCTTCCCTTGACACTACTGTCCTTGATTTTAAAAAAGACACAGACCACCCTACACACCAGATGGCCTCTGCAGGACACGAGCTCCATCAGTGCCCCCGGGGAGCCCCCCACCTTCACCAGCCCAGAGGGGGATGCTAAGGGCCACTGGGGCAGGGGCAGGCACAGGAGGGAAGGCAGGACCCGACAGCAACTGTACAGGGTGGTGGCCTGCTGAGCATGCCGGGTTCCCATAGGCTCGTGACCCAGCCCGTCACACATGCTGTTACCCGATCTCCCTCCCCGTCCCGTCCCCTTGTACTGAATGCAGCACCTTTGTACATTCTGTTCCTTCCTCCATCCCCACCGCCCAGGGCGGCACAAGATGTTGCTCAGAAGTGTCTGTCCTTAACTAAATGTCCTAGTATGTGTATTGGGTAGGGGGGGGTCCCCAAGGAAGGGCCTGCAGTATCTGTCCACGTCACCAGGGGCACGCAGAGCTCCCCTCCCTCCTCCTCAGCTCCCTGCCGGCTGCCCCCTGGTCCAGCCCTGGGGCTCAGGACATGGGGCGCCTATAAGCAGCCAGGTGGCTGGCCCTTCCTGAGCCCACGGGGCTCCACGCCAGCCCCTCGGTCCAGGCTGCTTTAGAAATGGCTGTCACCGGCCCGGAATGTTTCATTCACTCGTCCATCTGTCTGCCCGTTCCTTCCTTTCTTCCTTCAGTTATCTCCATGACAAAATTAACTCGGACAGCTACAGCAGAGGAGACTCCTAGCTTCCCAGCCAGTCTCCATTCTCCCTTCTGACCCAGCACTAGAAAGCTGATGCTCTTCAGGGTGGCCTCTTTTCCTGCTAAGCTCGGCCATGTAAAGAGGTTCTGACCATAAGCTGTAGGTAGAGGTGTGCCTCGGAGTTTCTGGAAGAGCCTTCTCGAAGACATGACCTGGCTGGGATGTTTGCATCTTTGGGACTTGAATGTGATGTCTACCTTGATGGCTGTGGTGTTTCTGCAGCCATCCTGAGTCATGGAGGAGAAATGCCACTGTGAGAGATGGTTGAGCAGAAAGATAGGAGCCTCGGTCCTTGATGACTGAGGAACAACCATGCCAGGCCTGACTGTCTGCAACTACTCCATGAAGTAGGGTGGCCCCCAGCCTGGCATCCAGAGCCAGCCTGCTTGGGTCAGATCTCAGCTCCATGGCATGCCAGCTGTGTGACTTAGAACATCTTACCTAACCTCTCTGAGCCATCATTTCCTTCGCTGTGAAATAGAGCAATAGTAGCGTTTACATCCTGGGCCTCCGTGAATGCACACAGAACACAGTCCCTGGCACATAACACGAGTTTGATGAACACTAGTGAGCGGCCATTGTGTCATGATTACTGTGACCACTTCACATGGGACAAGCCCTGATTCCAGGCAGAGCTGGGCCGGGTGCTTTCAGTCCCTGCAAACGCCTGGGCGGACGGGCCCGACACACCTATTCCACAGGCTTGGTGAGGTGAGTGATGGCCTCCCAGCCAGGCGACCTCCCAGCCGCCAGGCCCCCTGCTCCCTGGGTTTGGGATGCGGGTTTTATTGATGCTGGAGGGGAGCTGATGTTGCTTCGCATTTTCTTACAAAGCATGTGTATTTTCCTTGGCGGGCTCTCTGGCACCTGAGGAAAAGAGAGGGCAGCCTGAGCCCCCGGGAGGGCCCAAAGTGCCCGGGGCTCACTGCAGGGACAGCCCCAGGGCCGCCAGCCCCAAGGCGGCTCCCATCCTGCACACCAGGAGTTCCACCCAAAGAACATGCTTTATATTTATATCGTCAGAGGCTTAAACTTCATCAAGCATTTCCCATTTGGGAAGCACCATTTCTGTTGCTTAGCTTCCTCTCCACCCCCATCCCCCCACGTCTGAAAGCAGGATGGTCGGCACTGAGGGTCCGGTGACAGGAAACACAGTCCTAAAACCCCATGAAGGTCCCTCAAAGCCCTTGACCTTGAGTGGGTGCTGCTCACACCACCACCTGTTTAGCTCAGACTAAACAGTGGGGTCCCCCACGCGGTCTACACCCTCCGCAAGCTCACCGGTCCTCCCGGATTTAACCACCACCAATCGTGCAGAGTACCAGGGTGTGCCAGACTCCGCCAGCTCTGCGCCAAAATCTGGACATGGCAAGTTCTTCCCGTGTCTCTTCCTCCTTCCTGCCCCCTCCCCACCCCCCATGAGAGTGCCAGAGCCCGCAGCTGGGCCATCAGCTCAGGCCCGCTCCCGTTCCTGTTCCTCTGCAGCCCGCTTGCACGGGCCACCCAGCCCTCGGCCTGCAGCACCTGCCAGGCCAGTGCCCCCTGCTGCTCCACACCCGACCCCACGCAGGCGGTGCGGTCTCTCCGACACTACCCTCACCCTGCCGCCCCACCTGGGAGCCCTCGGGACCGTAGTCGTCCTTGAACACCAAGTCAGTGAGCACTGCTCAATGCATCAGTGAGCAAGATAGGCAGATCCCAACATCCTGGGGCAGCCAGACCCCAAAGAGGTGAATGAATGAATAAAAGGCCATCTCAGACAGCAGTAAGTGCACTAGGAACACAAGACAAGAGCAGGTGACAGAGGAGGATGGGCGTGTCACTGTGGGTAGGGGTAGTTGGGGTACAGGCAGTGCAGGCAGGTCCCTGTGATGACATTCGAGCCAAGCCCTGAAAGACAAGGGGTGGTCGCGTGTGGGTCGGGAGCACAGAAGGCCCCCCGGCAGCCTGCTGACCCTCCAGCCTGCTCCCCCTGGCCCGCCGGGCCCTTCACAGCGCTGCGCTCTCCCGGGCAAATGGGTTCCGGGCCTTCTTACTTCTCTTCCCCTGCTGTCTGGCCAGGACACACTTGTGCTCCAGCCTCAGCCTGCCAGGTGAGCTGGCACCCGCTGACCCAGAAGAAGCATGCTCCATGTCACCCACGCTGCCTGCACCCCAACTCTGCCCCCCTCCTGCTGGATTAACCTCCCCTCCTAGACCTCCCACTTTCACACCTGCCTCGTGCCTGCCTTTGTCCCTGTCTTACTAGACGCAATGATTCATCGTGCACTCTGCCCCCGGGGCCCGCACGGGGCAGGGGCCTGTAGCCCCCATTACTGGGGCACGCACCCCACAGAGGTGCAGGGCATTTGATGCTGCGAAGAACCAGGCTTGTCTCCCTGTGTGAGCTCTCAGCTTTCCCCCATGTGTGATTTAAACCATTGCCTTACGTCACAGCAACCACGGATAAACCGTGGGGTGGGAGGCAAAATCTTGAGAATTTTTAAGGACGGCAGGGGCTAATAATTACCCAAAGAGCCACACTCGGCTTCAGCTTCAGCTAGGCCCTGACCTAGGGCACCTCGTGCTTCTCAGCGAGGGCTGCAAGGTGGGCATCAGAGGGCACTGTAAGGACCATGCAGGGGCACGTGCTCCACGGCCCATGCACATGGAGCAGAGCCACTGCCAGGCAGCCTGGTGGACATGGACATTAGCTGCCACACTGATAGTGACCTGCACCTGGGACAGGACTCTTCCCTACATGCCCATGTGTAAGATGACAGCAGGATGCCACAGCATCCGGTGGTGAGCCCAGGCTGGGGCGGGGGCTCTGGAACCTGCTCACTACCTCCAAGATGCTGGGACACATCTTTCCCTCCAGGCTGTCTCCTCGTCTGCAGGGTGTAGGGGACAATCTGTGCCGAGGACCACTGTCAAGCTTGAAGAGCAGCCAGCTGACAGCCCTGCCAGCAAGGTGGGGGCCTCCTGCAGCTGATGCCATGAAACATGGTGCCAAAAGCTCGTGCCCCACCTCTGGCTTGTCTGAAATGTACCCAGGACGCCTCCACAGTGGTGAGACTCGGGTCTGTGCGGGCTCAGGTACAAAGGCCCAGGGCGAGCTCTGCACTGCGGCCTGAATGACAGCTTCCGCGGGAGGCGTCCCCTCGCGTCGCACGTTCTGTCTCCCTGGAGGAGGGCGGTTCTCCAGCGCCGCGGTCTCACTGTGTGCTGCCCCACCCCGCAGACAACAGGCGGCACTGTGGGGCTGGAATGCTTGTCCCCTGAGGCCTTGACCACAGCTCTGGAGGGGCAGGCACTGCGAGGACCCCCACACAGTCAGGGGAACAGCCTGCGAGTTAATTACCTTCCCAGGGCTGCTCAGCCCGTGGGGCCCAGCCCTGCCTGCCTCTGGGGACCCTGTTCTGCGGACTGGGCAGTGGGCTGCATCCTGACCCTCACACGGGTCATCAGCACTTGCTCCTCACCTCAGGTCAGGGGCGACAGGGGCGACCTCACCAACTTGGGGCATACTATGACCTTTCAGGAACCGTGTCTCCCAACGGAAGCAGCGCTGCTGCCCTCGGGCACTGGCACAGTCGCCCATCTCTCCGCGTGGCCCCAAGGGAGAAGCAGCAGGAGAGCCTCGGGAGGCTGGCTGGTGTGTCCACGGGCTCCCGGCCTCCCGGCAGCCACCCAGCAGGGCAGCACTGCTGACGGAGCGGGCGCAGGACTCACCCCCGACTCCCTGGGGCTCGGTCACCCGCCATGACATCCGTGCTCCACCTCTCACGGACTCTTGCACGGGAACTCCCAGAAGCGGCACATTTAGTGAAAGCGTGCCAGCCCCTCCCGGCTCTTCAGACATGCCGCTCAAGGGTGTTCGGGTCACGCACTACCACCAGTGGGCTGGGTGTGTAAATAGCCCCTCCAGGGCTCAGTATTATCTACACTAATAAAAAATTAAAAAGCAGTATTTTAAAACACTAAGGTTTAATGTCAATTAAATTGGCATGAAATGTTCCTTGTTGTTAAATTTTTATGTCTGCAGTTACTAGTGAAGTCGGATTCTTTTCCACGTATTTGTTTAGAAATCCTGGCCTCTGCCCCTGAGCCCCAGGTTGCAGGCAGTTACCCGCCCATCTGCGGGGGTCCTGCTGAGTTCTCCGGCTGCTCTTCATTCTCAAGAGGCGGCACAGCTGACTCAATGCCCTTTTCCTCCTCATCCCTCTCCTCTACTTACTTTCTTTTTTGTTCATTTCTGGAAATATAGCTCATGAAAATAATCTCTAAAAGGGAAACACTGATGTGTGAAAATGAGCATTGTAGTTTATTTTAAAACGTGAGGCGAACTCAGTCTGTCGGTGGTGGGAGGGAGCAACAGGATGGAGATCCCCTCTGACATGATGTCAGGTGGCAAAATTCCACATATGCTAAGAAGGTCTCCATAAAAAAATGTCTGTTACTTACACTTTCATAGTAATATCTAGAAATGGATTTGAAATCATGTAGAGAAAAACATACCCCATAAAGATAAAATGAAGAGTTGAGGCAACTGAGGCCAAGAGTGTACAACAGAAGGTCAGAGACTCCCCCTCACCGGCGCAAAGACACAACACAGCTGCGCTGCACCTTTAGCTCTGAGTGTCCTGGTGGCCAATGCAAAAAGGGAAACAATTAGAAAACGTCATTCTCCTTTGGATACTAACAACAAGCAGCTGTTACGCAGAAACACGGCTTATTTTGATCCTGGAGCCACAGAGAACAGTCATAGAAGGATTCTGAGGAAGGGACACAGTGTAGCAGAGGCATGAGTAACACTTGGGAGAAAACAGCTATTAGAATACAGATTCCGGCTCAGGGGATCTGGAGTGCGTCTGGGCATCTGCGTTTTCACTAAGCTTCTGGGTGACCTGGATATACAGTCGGACATGGAAAATGGCGTGGATCAGATGACCAGCTGCCCACCCCATGTTTCCTGCTGTGGGAACATAGGCAAGGGATGGCACTGTTGCGGGTCAGTTTTCCTCACTAGAAACAGAGGACCATTAATAATAGGAACCGCAGAGCTCCTGCAAGGCTTCAACGAGGTAAGATACACAAAGCCCTCAGCAGGAAGCTGGGACGTACACAGAAAACACTGAATAAATACAGGCAACAACCATTATTAATAACCATGCTTCTCTGCCCTCAGTCTTGGAGGATGTCTACCGGACTGTATTCGAGTCACTCAGGATGAGCCGGGCTCCCACCCAGAGCTGCAGGAGGCACGAGAGAAGGACCCTCCATCAGGGTATTTATCAATGGCCTGCTGTTCCACCCCCTGCAATGAAGCATCAACACTTCCCAAAGGAGGGGCTTCCTCTACAGCAATTAAAAGTGGTAGCTGAGAAAAAGTACAACTTCTGTATTTTCAAAATTCTGTGTCCACAGAACTAAAACCCTGCTCAGGGTCCAACCCTTCCACACGGAAGGAAGGTACCAAGGCTAATGTTCATTCCTGCCATTAAGCTATGCCAGCCTCTGTCCCTGCTCTTGAAACCATCAAGCCGCTTCTTTACAATTGCATATTTCAGGGTGACCACGGATGGTGGGAGCAGCTGTGCACATTTCCACCACCCACCCCCCCCACCCAGGAACCTGTGTTTTCCTGGAGGCCTGCGTAGTAGCAGCCTGTCCTGGATGTGACAGAACAAAATGTACCAAGAGACCAGCTCGAGGGTCATTTCACTCCTGTGTTAACATGCTAAGTACCAACCCCTGGAGGACACTACGGAGCCTTACCCAGCTTCTCACAGTGCGGTCCCGGGGTGGAGGGCCCCCAGGAAGCATTAATACCCAGTTTGCGCATCACTCCGGCTTGTCTGTCTCCAGTAAGAATAAGTTAGAGTGAGCCTATCACCATGGACACCCAGGGTGCCCCGTAGGTGCTCCCACCCCTGTCTGGCCTGCTGCCTTCTGCAGCCCTCCAAGGCTCCCCTAATCCCCACACGAGGCCTGTGGGGTGGCCTCCTCCCCTGGCCCAGGGGTGCTCCAGCCACGACCACCTCCCTGAGAGCCCCTTGCTGGGAGCACGCCTTCACACTTTTTCACAGGATCTAATCTGGAGCCTTCCAAAAAGGGCCCTGGGAGGACAGTGAGGCCACCGTCTCCATTTTACAAACCAGGAGAGACATTCAGAGACAGCAGCTGCCCCAAATCACAGCTGTGACGGAAAGGCTGGGATTCAAACCTGCCTGTCCAAGTGCCCCAGGTGCCTGTACTTAGCCGAGAGCTCCTCCTGGATATCTCACTTGCTCCCCACTGCCCCATCTCAGGGACACTGTCGTCATCTCCCGCTGCCCCCATGCCGGCAGGAAGTGCCCTGTCCCTGGAGGCCACTGCGGGGACTGGAGGCCCAAGCAACACAAGCAAATGCAGAGCTGTGGCTCGGAGAAAGCAGAGGCCCCGGCCTTCCCTTCCGGAAGGCTTCCCCGGAGGCCCAGGTCAGCCGTTCTGAGGGACCCCCGGCCGCCTCTTTGTGGTGTGACCCCAGGCAAGTTATTAACCTCCCACAAAACAGAGGTAACAACGCGGGCTTTACTGGGCTCCCGTAAGGTTTCAGTTAAATGAAGGAAAGTAAATAGAACTTAGCCTGGGACGGGCACTTAGAAAAGAAAACGCTCAGGCATCCTGTGGCTGGCACCCCTTGAGTGCCACAGGCTCAGCAGGGCTGAATTCAGCCACCGTCTGTGCCTGCACCTGCGCCTGCCCTCCGGAACATGCCCACTGTGCGCAGGGGCCAGAGGTTTTGATACTTGGCCAATTCCCGTACACGTCTTAGAGGTGTGCTGGGCTCCTGCACAGAAAATGACCGACGGCACTGGAGTCCCCGGGCCCAAACCCCAGGGAGTGTAATCAGGGATAGGGGGACAGTGACCACTCACTCAGAAAAGCCCCAAAAGATTAAAAAATCAAGGTCTGGAAGTTAAAATAAAACAAACACACCAACTGCACTTCAGGACCCATGGGTGGCCCGTTGCCATGGCAACCAGAGGCTGAATCATTCAGCAAGTGCTGGCAGAGAAGTCTCTCAGAGGAGGCGACACAGAGACAAAGGGGCCAATCAGCCGTTTCTGTGGGGAGCAAGCAGGCCGCCAGGAAGCCGCGTCTGGCCTCCTGGGATGCGACTTCTCAGCTGCTGCTCTCTGTGTGTCTAATTCTGGGCTTGCTTTTCTGTTTTTAAACATGGTGACGAACGTCCAAGGAGCTACTGCATTCCAGTCCGAGGGTTGAAGTGAGGCACAGGTTCAGTGGGTAACAGAGGGAATCCAGGGTGCAGCCTGTGTTTGGGGCACCCCTTCCCCGGGGGCTGTCGTGGCCCTCTGGTGCCGCATGCCTGGCACCTTTTCCCACCTCCCCCTGGCCCCGCAGGCAGCGCTGCAGCCCCCAGTCTTCTCTTACGCCAAGCAGCTGTGACAATTCTGTCCCATTTTTGAACAGCATATACTATCATGTTTACTATTATTTTTATTTCACTCAATACTCTATTTTGAAAGAGAACTTGGTTTGTTTACCATTATCAATTGGCATAGTTAGAAGGCAGCTGCAGAAATAATACAATGAATAAATATGATTTTTTTGACCTCCAAGTAGGGAAGGATTTTTTAAACGTGGCACAAATTGTATGAACCATAAAGTGTATCAGAGGTCGGCAAACTCTGCCTTCTGAACCACCACCTATGTTTGTAAATAAAATTCTACTGGCACACGGCCACACCCATCCATTACAATCGGCGATGGCTACACCAGTGTTATCGACGAGAGTAGAGCTGTGTAGTGACAACAGACACAGTCAGGTTCACAAGGCCAAAAATAATCACTGTCTGGCCCATCACAGAAAAAGTCTGATGATGTCTATAGTATATGACAGGTAAACCTTAAAAATCAAAATCTTCTGTGCCAAGGAAAGCATTAACAAAATAAAAATAAAAGCCCCAAACAGAGAAGAGCTGTGTAACTCAAGGCAGGGAATGGGTTGGAAGCCATAATTTTCAAAGCAAACTTCTAAAACCATTAAGATAAAAACACCTGCAGGTAAAGTACATGGAAATAGTAAGAAACCAAAAAACTGATCGACACTGAAAAAGATGATCAATCTCCCTAGAAACAAGAGACATGGACAAAACCTCATGCAACGTCCCATCAGTGAGAATGGCCACAATAACCAGAGAGCGCAGTCCCTTGGCCATGGTGACTGGCTCAGGGATGAGCACGGGATCCAGACTTGACCAGTTACTCCATCCCCTTTGCTCAGGCGGTTGATCAGGAATAGCCACCGGTCCCCAGACAAACCAGTGAGGCTCAGTCCTGGGGCTTCCCTGAGCAGGACAGAGGAAACCTTGTCTGTCTGCTGCTCCTGCCTGGAGCTTTCCGGGCCAGGATGTGGAGTGGAACAGCCGGAGAATGAAGCCACACAGAGTCAAGAAACAGAAACAGACCCACTCCTGCCAGTGCTCTGTGAGCACCTAGGTCCAGCCATGCCTGCAGCTTACACAGATGCTGTGAGCCCATGAGGGCTGAGAGCACCTCTGTCTTCGCTACAGCGCCCTAGTACCCTGCAGAGCGCCCGGGACCTTGCAGGTACTCAGCAAACAGCTGCTTACTGCACTCCTGGATGAATATGGCCTGCACACCAATGAAGAGAAGGGGCAAAAGTCTGCAAAGACATGGAAGTGGCAGAAGTCAAGGCAGACCATCCCATCATGACACCAGCGGGCGGGCAGGAGCCTTTACTAATGACACCCTCTCCCTGTGGCTTTTCGTTTGAGCCTCAGAACACGCCAATGAACAGATGGAGGGCATCTCTCCTCCAGGATGCTGAGCAAGCTCTGGGGTCTGGACCCCAGTTGCTCTGGTTCTTGGAAAACAGCCAAGAGTCATCAACACTTGAAACCAGCACATTCCCCCAGTCCCACCCCCAAATCACTGTGGAGCACCCTGGGTCAGGGCGCATGACGGGAGCCCAACAGCCTCAGCCAGCACGACCACAGCTCCACGCTGTCCTGTCCCATAGCACCGTGGGTCCCCAGCCAGATGACCCCAGTGACCGCCTAGGGGACCTCGCTGGCTCTGGGTCACGGCCAGGCAGCAAATGGGCTTGCCCTGGCATACATATTGTCCCTCACAAAACCGATTTCCAGCTTTTCTTGAAAAATCTAGAAGACTGGGCAATACTGGGTGCAATGACCAGTGGAGGAGCACAGGGACCACCGCCCCCACCTCTGCCCACCTCACGGCATGTCCGCCCCACTCTGCCACTGTCCCTCCCAGCCGCAGCCCCATCGCTCTTCAGGGACCCTGCTTGGTTCCTCTGACCAGTGCTTCTCCCCGGGGGACACCTGACAATGTCTGGGGACAATGCTGGGTGTCACAGGGGGATGTGATGGGAACAGGCCAGGGATGCCAGCACCCGGCACACAAGTGGGCCCGCATGGTAGGGGGTGGGGAGGCTTAGCACGCCCAGGCTGCAGGTGGGGCACAGCCTCTGCCGGGATCTGTGCACTGCCACTTACTTGGACAGTTTCATTTCAATCTGCTGCCGAATTTCCTGCCTTTCTTCATCTGTCCTCCTGGGGAAAATATTCCGGTCTTCCAATTCCTGCTTGCTGGGCCGATTCCTCAGCTTCACGGCCAGCAGCTCCTTCTTGCATTTCCTCGGCAATGTTCCTAGGGGAGCCGGGGGGTGGGGGACAGGAGAGACAAGAAAGCAGGTGTTAGTGGGGTGCTGGCCCGTCGATCTAGCCATGCACCTGCTGGAGGAAGGAAGGTGGGCCACAGCAATGGGGCACATTTGGCGACTCACAGAGCCTTTGAGGGGATTGGGGCGGAGCTTTAGGGGGGAGGTAATGTCCCCATTTCTGATGGCTAAGGCCCCACCCATGGACCACAAGTTCCATTCGTAGCGGAAGACCAGGCATCCCTGGTCTCCAGGGACGGTCCCAGCTGCCCCAGGGTGATTACCAATGGCAACCACTTTCTCTTTCAGAAGGGGCCGAGTTCGGATATTACATTGCACAGTGACTGTGCCCTCCCCTCCCCGCGCCTGACCACGTAGTCCCTCATTCCCACTATACTCTGGCCATGGGGCCTTTCTTCCGTTCCTAGAACATCCCACTCAGAGGCTTGGTACTAGGTCCGTCCCCTGCCTACCACCCTACTCTGCCTGGACCACCTGGGGTGGCCTCTTCCTGAACTACACGCTGACCTTGAACCATGTCCTTGAAGAGGCCCAGAGGGGCCTCCAGTCACCACACCAGCAATTCCTCCCTCACCTGACCTCTTTCTGGCTCATGAGTTTACTCTGTCCCCTCTATCAGACTTTAAGTTCAGGGACGGTCTGCTCTCCCTGGGTCCTAGGACGGGGGGACATCACAGGTTATCACTGGGTACTATTGAGTGGAGGCATGGGTGGGCAGTTCAGGGCCAGTGAGGTGGACGCTGACCTTTATTTCCACACATGCCCAGAATCCACAGGTGACATCAGGGTGCCAAGTCTTAGGGTGCAGATATTCACATGTGCCGGAGGGCAGAAATGCTGCATTCCTGGGCAGAGAAGGCTAGGTGTGCCAGGAAAGGGCATTGCTCCAGTTAACTGGCCTTCTGCATAAGAGTCCCCACTGGCCCCTGGTGGCGGCAGGTGCCAGCTACTGGCAGTTAACACAAAGTATGATGTTGACAGCAGCTCTGCAGTGGCCCTGCACTCCTCCTGGGGCCTGGGCTAAAGTCCTGTGGGCTCAAACCGTCACCCAGCACGGTCACTCCCACAGACGGGAGTAAACTTTATTCCTTAAGAAAACCAGCTCCTAAACAAAGTCTGCTCCTAGTGTGGGAGATGGGAATACAACGCAGGAAGTAAGTCTAACAACATGATAGTTTAACATTAGCTTGGGATAAAGATACAAAAAGCTGGACTCAGTTGTGGTTTGAACTTCTAGTATGAACTTGCCTGCTATATGTTTTATGAAGAGAAAAACAATGACTCAAAAACCATTTCAGCAAGGGCTTCAGCCTGAATTTGTTTTCATAGCTTTATAAATGACTGAAGTCCTGTATTTATAGAATCATAAAGAGCCTGAAGGAGTCACATGCATTTTTTAGTCAGTCTTTACTGCTTGTTCTGGGGGAAGCTGAAAGCTCTATTGGCGTTCATGAATTAAGGGAGTCTCACAGGTCTCGGGACAAATCCTTCATGCATGTCAAGGGTCTAACACACGGCAGAGAGGGATTGCCATTTTCAGGGACCTATAATGTGCTTAACCATAAAACTTCACTGCATGTGGTTTAATCTTTTTAGCTTTCGATAAAGAAAGTCTCTAAGCCTACTGCAAATATCTCAGGCTTGTCATTGCAAAACTTTAATCATATCTGTTCTTAACTGAGAAAAAGATCCCTTCATCAGAGATTTCTAGATATAAATGAGAATTCACTCCCCATGCAGGTTATCAATGTATATTGTTGATTGTAGGAATAGGTGGGCTCTGTACTCAGAGCCATTAAGTCCCACATGTTTTCATCTAGTTGCCACGAGTATCATCTGGCACACAGTAGGGCCAAAACATGGAGGCTGCTTACAGGTCTTCCCCAAGGTATCAGGAGGTTGCTACTTTTGGCTACTTCAAAGTCAAAATGAGAAATTTTTCAGACGAATAGCTTAAAATGAGAGCTTTTCACAAATGGACTAGCATGTTTACCCAACAAGTAGAATTCATCCAAATTAACATGCATTCCAGACACACTGCTCCGGGGCAGGATGCAAAGCTGAGGGCCAGGTGCCAGGAGACCCTTCTGCCCAGGCTGTGGGAACAAGCAATCCTTGCTCCCCACATGCCCCTAAACCACTGATTTTCCTAGCTTCTGACTCAGAAACCCCACATCCAGGAGTCTGCCTTCCCGAACAAGTGGGACAAGCACATAAAAACACATAAAAGGGTGTCCATCAGCCTTACTTATAAAAGCACAAAATTAAATACAACTCAAAGACCCAACACGATTGCACTAAGTCATAGGTGCATCTGTACTGTCTGGGTATCATGAACCTATGAAAAATGGTGGTGTGTGTGTCACTGAGCGACAGAAAGACATTCATGATATGCTAAGAAAAGCAACATGCAGAAAAGCATGTATGGTATATATAAATGTATGTGTGTTATGTGTCTATTTTGTAAGTATATATAATCTTAAAAATTGGCACAGAAATGCCAAGAACGTATATTATTCATTTTAGTTTTCTTCATTTCATTATTTTTTGTCATGAGCATAGTTTCCTTGTGTAAAAGTAAATCCTTGTTAAAGAGCATGGACAAGTGACATCCGCGAAGATGGTGGAAAACTCTCTCCTCAATAAAAGCAAGAAGAAAATAGGCAAAAACTGTCAGGATCAACTTTTTCAGAACTGTCAATCCACCACTGGCCACAGCAACACAGGGGGCATTCATCCAGGGAGAATGGGCTCAATCTCAGGGAGTATATGTTACCAGGTCCAGTCCCAGGCCCGCCTCTGCAGGAGCCCTGGAGTGTTTTGCCTTCTCCGTGAGGACCAGCTGCCCGGCAGCCTCGGGAGGAGGGAGCGGCGCGGGCCCCGTTCCCCAACGATCGTTACCATCTGACCTGTCGGCGGGCGCCCTGGAGACCCCACTTGCAAGGCTGTGCGTGTTGGATCTGACTCAGAGCTGCCCTGGCCTGAAATGCCTTTTCCCCAGGGGTGTTTGTCACAAACAATACTGTCCTTTCAAGTGCCAGACTCCCTTGTCCTCAGAGCAGCCCTGCTCGGTACCGTGCAGAATTCTTTGTTGGCAAAAAAAACCAGTCAAAGTCAACGCACAGGCCAGAAAACTTAAGACACTCATAGTCCTCAAGGACGTGGATGTAAAATTGTCAGCAAAACTTTGGCAAGTCAAATCTGGCCATTTATAGAAATGACAATATATCACGACTATTGGGCATGTGAGGTGGCTTACCATTTGAAAAGCAATCAGTGTAATTTACCAAATTAACAAACTTAAAAAGAAAATAAAACAAAACATGCGATTACCTCACTAGACCATCTTCGACCTACGGGGTGCTTGTCTTGACTCAGAGCTGAAAGGGGGCCTCCAGACACTGCCTGTCCTGCCACCCGTGAGGAACGAGAGGGACGGTGAGGTCCACGGGGACATGAGGCCCCAGGTCCCAGCTGAGAGCCAGAGAAGCTGGCCGCCCGGTGGCTCGGAAAGGTTTGTTCTCACTCAGCTACGAAAGTCATGCGTACTGTTGGAAACAACTGATGCTTAACACCGTGAGAAGAAAGAGATCCCCTTTCCCACCCACCCCTCAGCTCCAGAAGCCACCACAAACGTTCTGCTCTGTGGTGTCCACTTCCAGGCTTATTTCTGTGTAATTAACAGCTTAGCCTGGACTCTCATGTTTTGCCAAAGTGGGATCACACTGTGCATGGCACCCTGCAGGGCACTGTCTCCACCACACGTCTGGCCTCGGCTCCGAACCAGGATGAACCGACCCAGGTCTTTCCCTTAATGGCCACAAATATCCCAGAATGGGGGTGGGGGCGGGTGGGCAGCAGACATCTACTCAGCTTCTGCTCTTTTAACCAAAGCTTTGGAGACTGGCCTCCCTCCTGGAATACACGGTACTCCTGTCGTTGGGTCAGGAAAATCTGTGCCATAGCTCCTGATCTGGGGGCCCGACAGGTGCTCCACTCGCTCTCTGCTGTTGCTTCAGAACCACAGTCTTGGGAAAGAGGGGGAAACATAAATGGGTTTGTGGATAAATAATATCATCAGGCAGGGAGGCAGTGCAGGTGAAGATAAACTCGCCAGGAGACACCTTTTTCTTGATGGTCACACTTTGGAATTCACCCTAAGGACGTAATTATGGAGACGCACAAAGTCTTGGCCCCATGTTGCTAATGCAGCCGCCTCCCAGCCGAGCTCACATGGCTGAGCTGGCAGGCAGGAGGCTCCGGCGTTGAGTGGGAGGAGGAGGAGGCAGGGATGGGCCGGGAGAGAGGCTGGCAGGGATCCCCACCTGCCCCATGTCCTGCCTGCGTGAGGATGGTCCTGGGGCCTGTTTTGGCCCAAGCAGTGACCCTGTGGGCCACTCTTAATCTGCTACAAATTTTTCATTTCAAAGGAAATTATACCTTTTAATTCTAGAATTTGCACCTCATTCTCTTTTATAATTTCTGTTTCTCTGCTAAGATTCTCCAACTGTTCAATTATCTTTTCTTCAAGACCCCGAACACGTTTACAAATGGAGGCCTAGCCTGCTTTGGAGCGTGGTCCTTTACACCACGACGGGTCCCTTACTCCTGAGGCTTGGTCTTTCCAGCGT
The DNA here is from genome assembly GCF_040802235.1 of Manis javanica. NCBI lineage: Eukaryota > Metazoa > Chordata > Mammalia > Pholidota > Manidae > Manis > Manis javanica. Next base: position 3,212,115 of record NC_133160.1, read on the forward strand.
TTCAACAGACTGCCTGTTGTACGTACGTGTCAAGGTCTCTCTGTGGTCTGGGCTGGAGCCTCTGGCCCCCTGACTGCCAGCGCCCCCATTCAGCTGACACTCCCATAGGTGACCTGGTAAGTCCCATGGAGTTTCTATCTTTACAGGTGCACCCCAGCCCTGGGCCAACTGGATCTCCACACAAACTTCTGGGGACCCCCTCTACACAGTTCCTCTTTTGGGGTACCTGGCCATACAAATTCCAGCAGTCCAGAAAAGTCATCCCCACCTTCTCCTCCTGGGGAGACCACCACTCTGCCTGGAGGCCACCCCCTATACCCCTACAATTCCCCAGGCAGAAAGCTGGACACTCAGCTGTGGGGCTCACCCTGCGTGGCTTGTCTTCCAAGAACAGCAGTCCAGCACCGCTTGCAGGGTGACACCCCCAGACAGTGGCCCCCTACACTGAGCCCAGATATGCTGTATTCTTACAATAACAAACTAGTCAAAGGAAAACGTTTTTCCAAATGGTCACAAATCTGCAAAACATTTGCCAATATATTTATTTTTAAAAACCCATGTACAGATGGATCCAGGAAGTTCAAACCCATGTAGTTCAAGGGCCAACTGTACTTTCCCCAGGGAGGACACTGCATCCCTTTCTGAGGACAAGATGAGGAGCAGTGAGAGCCCACGGCCGTGCACACAGGGCCTGGGTGGCCAGGGACCCCGAAAGCCGGGAAGAGAGCTCAGCAAAAACCAGCCTTACAGACTGCCGCTCAACAAGCACCCCACTCACACATCTCCCCTGCACGTCCTCCCCAGCTGGGCCCCATCGGGAGGGCCATCCCCTTGGGCCACCGTGACCTCTCCTTTGAAGACTTTGAGTCTCAGACCTGGCTGCAATTTAGGGCTTCCCAGTGTGTCAAAGTTCTCCAGGGAAACAGAACCAACAGGAATGCACACACACAACACAGAAGTATTCTATGTGTGTGCACACATGTACAGTGTACATGCACATGTAGGTACACATGTATAAACGTGCACAAGTGTGTATATGCATGCATACATCTGCATGTATAAACGTGCACAAGTGTGTATATGCATGCATACATCTGCATGTATAAACGTGCACAAGTGTGTATATGCATGCATACATCTGCATGTATAAACGTGCACAAGTGTGTATATGCATGCATACATCTGCATGTATAAACGTGCACAAGTGTGTGTATGCATGCATACATCTGCACCCACTATGTATGCCTGTATTAAGAGGTTCATGAATTGGCTCATGCAATTGTGGGGTTGGAAAGTCTGAACTCCACAGGGTGGGCTGGCAGACTGGGGGCTCAAGTGGGGCAAGAGACTCTTGGAGCAGGGTTGTGTCTTCTCTTGGGAGCCATTTTGCACCTTGAGACCTTTCAATATACTGCATGAGGCCCATGCTCATCACTGAGGATTGTCCCGTTACTGAGAGTCACTGACTCAGATGGTAACCACATCTACCACACCCTCGCAGTGACCCCTAGGTCAGGGCTGATTAAGCAGCTGGGTTTGCCCAACCAGCCACATGGACACAACACCAACGCTGGTCCAGAGGCTGGAAAGCACTGTGGCCCCAGCCCGAGGCCCCAGGATCTCCAGGCAGTTCCTCAAGGTGTGCCAGTAAAGTGTGCAGAGAGCTCAAGAACCGCTGCCTTAAGGTGCAGAAACCACACCTATTCTTCATTTGTGCCCATCCTGGGACTCGTCCCTCAATCCTGAAATTGCATCTCTCGGAGTCCTGCATCCCCACCTGCAGGCGGGGTCCTGGTTGTGCTGCTGCGTGCATAGCGCGGTACCTGACACCCAGGTGCCTGGACAAGTCCGCTGCTGAACCGAGGAATGGGGCTCAGGCTGCAGCGCCAGAGACCCGCCTTCAAAGCACACACACTCCCCCTGTGCCTCGACTTCCTTAACTGTCAGAAAGGGAGGATTGTCACAGCCCTAGCTGCCATGGGGATCAGGTGACAGAGCCCATGAGCCACTCTTGGCAAGTCCCTGGAGAGAAGTAACAGCTCAGAGGAAGTGGGCTCTGCTGTGCGGGCAGCCCTACCCCTGCCCCTGCCCCGGGGCCTCCCACTGCCACAGCCGCTGTCAGACTCAGGGAACCACCCCACCCCCCCATGGCCCACCCCCAGACCCACCAGGCTGCTGAGGTCCACTCTCCAGGGCATCCTGCACCCCGGGACCATCTGCAGGCCACCTAGCGTCCCTGGGGAACCCGGCTGGGTTTCAGAGCCCAACTCTGAGCAGATGGTGGCTGCTGGCGTCCTGAGCCGGCCTCGCCACAAGAAGCCTCTCAGTACACCCTCGGCCGCATTTCACACAGGGTGTAGATAACAGCAGCTTAGCTCTTACTGTTCACAGGTGTGCCCTGGGGAGGGGGCCCTGAGCCTGCAGAGGGTCAAACCTTTCCTGCAGCTTAGGCTGTGCCAGGGGTACCTTTCCCTCTCCCCATGGTAACCTCGCATGACCCACCCACAGCTCAGGGCGCCTCTCCCTTGACCCCTCTGGACCCCGTGCTGGGCAGAAGGGCAGCCTTTCTGGTTACTGGGAGCACCTGCGGGGGTGCCTGCAGGGATCCATTTTTTCCTTCAAATCCTTGGCCTGGCTAGAGCTGGGACACACAGTATTTGTATAAATAAAGGACTAAACAAATAAATGAAGGATTTCTGAATAAGCTTTCTAAAAATTCTAGCTTTTATACTATTTTTCACCAAGGATGCACTTTGGATGGCACATGGCTGAATCACCCCCGACCTGTGCGCTTCCTGAAATGCCGACTCCTGGGACTCACCCCCAGGGCCTGTCACATCACCCTTGCTATTTTTGTGTACGTTTAGTGATGTTTGCAGAATATTAGTATGGTGCCAAAGTTAATAAACAGCATACAAATATCTGGGGGGTACTTTTTTGCTACCAGATCCACCATCAGAAAACTCTGTGAACTTCCTCTCTTTAGATTATTGGTTTTAAATGCCAATCTGCTCACACCCCCAACTGATGGATTGATAAACTGGTCCCCTGTCCTCAGGGTCAAGCCCAGCCCCCAAATGACACGAGGGTTCTATTTAAGTTCAAGTGGTCATTTGTGTTCACAGGCCTCTCATGGGCCTGATGTCCACCCCACCTGCTCTGGGTACAGGGAAGCCCCAGGGGTTCTACCAGGCAAGCCCGGGAAGCAGATCTCAGCTCCCACCTGGTGAGAGGATCAGGCAGGTGTGGGAGCCGCTTATTTGACATTCCCTGGGCCGGGCAGGCACGGTCCCTTCATGAACCCCACACCCGGGAGGCTGTGTTCATCACTTGTTTGTGGTAGTCCCAAAACAGATATAATTTGCCAGCCAGGGGTCATTTTTCTGCCATTATCAATATTGACTCGTGACACCATGGCTGACATTCTCAGCCTTGTCAGGTTACCTGGGAAATCAGGACAAGTGATGGCGAACAACGCTCACGTTAACCCTCACTCATACCGATAAAGACCCTCAGAATTGGGTCCCCGCCCGCAAGCGCACGCTGGGCCCCAGGTGGCCCATGCCAGCTTTAGTGTCCTGAGCATACCCACCTCCGCCAAATCTGAGATTTTTACCCACCTGGAGAATTCTTATTCATGCCTCAAAACCCTACTGAAACCTCTTCTGTCCTCCCCCATCATTTACCCACCACCTGTCCTGCTCCCAGCCTGGTGTCCCCTCATCTATCACTCTTTGCCAACTTGCATTGTTCCTGCCTGCTGGTAAGACTGGGATTCCCCCAAAGCAGGAATGGCATCTTTTCAAAACTTGCCTGTCCTTATTTATTTGCTAATGACAAAGGACAAGCTCACTGCGAAAGCTCGAACAGTATAGACCGGTAGGTATCTTAACTGCCTTAAATTGCCAATAATCCCTTCTGCCCTAAAGGGTTCAGTGATTTCCCCCAGGCATCGGCCCCTCTCCCAGTCCCATTAACACAGAAAAGTATGGTGGGAAATAGGTGGGCTCCCACCGGCTCGGGGTTCGGGGTGCATGGGGGTCTTGAATCCGCACAGCCCTCCTGATGGTCGTTCAAGGGACATGCCCACAACCTGGCATTTTATTCCTAGAACTCTCCCCCAGAGACACCCACAGAATTGTCTGCAATGAGAAATGGATGAGGCAGACGTGTCCATATCGGGGACAAGGACACCGACATGCACAGAATCCTCGTGTTTACAAACACAAGCACCCCAGCCCTGCCGACAGTCCCCGACTGCATGAACTTGCCGCCTGCCCACCCACCCCCACCCCCCCGGCTCCCGGCAGAACAGCCGCCTGGGCCCTGGCTGCCTGGCCCTTCTGTACGCACAAGCCGGGGCTCCGCACGGGCCTTGCTCCTGAGGGGTGCCAGCCTCACACACGGCGCACCCTCCCCCGGATGCCCACAAACGGTAGGTTGTTCTTCCCAAAACTGTCCAGGAAAAAAAAACAGTAAATAAATAGAGTAGTACTTTTATCTTTTACCTTGTATAAAGTACAAAGTAAATGTGACCCAGGAAGTCCCCCCTGCTGGTTGGGTCTGGCCGAGCAGATGCCCCGGAAAGGCCGGCAGGGGGTGAGCACCCATGGCTTCCCACAGGCGTCCACGTCTCGCTCCACCTCTTGAACTTGAGCTGGAGCCACAGAGGCTGCGGGGACCCAGCCTCCAACGAGAAGGCCTCTGGGGGGACCCAGCCCAGGTCAAAAGAGGGCAAACAAATGTGCATTCATGTGTGTTTTCACTTTTTGATTGTTTTAAGTTGAAATGTTTCATACATGTGTATATCCCTTTTAAAAGCCAAACTTTAATCAGTTATTTTGATGAACAAAAAATTAACCCAATTATATGGGGAGAGAGATTATCTATGTTCTCTTATTCTTCCTTCCCTACAGAATACGGCTTGGTGTGTGTGCTGGGGGGGGCGCACGTGTGCATGTGTCGGCGAGTTTACTTGAAACAGGTAACAAAACAGAACTTGAAAATGACTGTCCCCTCATGATGCGCGGATGCACTTCACACCCTAGGGCTTGAGCATTCTGCGGAACATCTGTGTCTGCCTCCCACATGGGCCGCACCTGACGCATCTGACCTTGGACTGACCCCCTTGGGGCACCACCACCCCCCACCCCCCACCCCCGCTCTCTCTCACCACAGTCTTAAACAGCGAACATGTGCATCAGGGCTTCTCGACCCCAGCGACCTCTCCCCCAGGGAGACGTTTCTGGTTGTCCCTACTGCGGTGGGCTGCTCTGGACACCGAGGAGAGTGAGGGCCATGGACGCTGCTTCAACACTGCACAGTGCACAGGGCACCCCCCACAGGGAACTACTTGCCCCCCAGGGTTAACAGTACCAAAGCCGAGGAACCTGAGTGCACACACACCATTATGCACGCTTGCCAGGACACCTGAGAGCAAAGTCCTGGGAGAGAGACCACGGGTTAGTGTGGCCATACCAACAGTGCCCGAGAAGACCATGTCCCCATCCCGGGTGTCACCGGGTCTCAGCAAATAGTCTTCCGACCATGGGCTGCTTTGGAGTCCGAGGTGCCAGGGCTGCGTGCTGACTCTGCGCCCCTGCAAACTCAGGCATCTCTGAGCTTGGGTTTCCTCATGCCCTCCGACCTTCATTACACCCACAGGACAGTGCTTGGGAGTCACACCTCGTATATTACTAAGAGGATTTCACCAGCCAGCACCCAGAGCTGAGCTCAGCCAGGGTCCAGTTACCCCCTGGGTGTTGTTACTTTTCTCATCGACAACCTGGTAAGTACTCACTGCTGATATAGTCAGCAACGCAAGACCCCCCAGGCAGGAAAACAGAACCAGGCCCGCATGCGGGGTTTGGGGAGGGCTGACTGGGACACACTGGTAACACAGCAGGTAGTATTAGGGCAGGCGTAAAGCGCAGCAGTGACCCCTGTAATGTGTGCATTTAAGCAAAAGCCCCCTGGACCGTCCATCCCACCTTCCTGGAGACCCATCTGCCACCACGCCCTGTGTTTACAGCAGGCCTGGTGCCTGCAGGCAGTGACTGTGTCCGGGATGTTAGGAATGCGGGATGCTGAGGCCTGTCACAGTGCACTGGGCCTCAGGATCTGGGGCTCCAGTAAATGGGGTTCCTTGTCTTTACCTGGGGACACTGAGGATGATGGCCACTATGTGAGCAGTGCTAGCTGTTTAGTAGGCCCTGGACAACCTGGACAGGGAGGCCCAGCTGTCACCCAAGAGGCACAGACAAGGACGCAAGGGCCTGGGGTCTGCACGCAGCAAGCAGGGCCCGAGGGGTCCTCCCACCCGTCTGGGACAGCAGGTACCACCTGAGGCCTCCTTGGGGCCTTCCTCCCCCATGCAAAGGGCCCTCAGCCTGTCCTGCCCAACAGGCACTGAGCAATTGTAGAATTACCCTTATTATTGTTCCATCCTATAAGCCATGTCTGACAACACAAATGCATTGATTGCACTTCTGACGGAGAACAAACGTGCCTGTTTGCTGCAGGGACATCGATGCTCTTTTTAAACTAACAAATTGGCAGAGGGAACAAGAAACAAAACAGCTACAGAACATTGACAACACAGGAGCTGAAATTCATTCAGATCCTAGTTACACTTTGATCACCTGTGGTGAGCACGTCATCATTCCTGCGCCTCCCTGAGGAAGGCAGGCATGATGGGGAGTTACTGTTACTGCACCACCTCACAGAGCACAGACTCAGGGCTCTGGGGAACTATCCCTCCTAACTCTCATCTAAGCCCATTACACCCCCACTTCCCAGATGGCATAACTGAAGCACAGAGAGACTAAGGTCAGATCACAGAGCTAGAAAGGGATGCACCCAGACAGGCGGAGTCGCTTGACCCGTGCTCGTGGAGAGGAAGGCGCATCTGAACGCAGCCAGCTCCCACCAAGGAACTCCCCCTGCTGCAGACTGAAGGTCTGTGTCCCTCCAAAATTCACTTGTTTGAAGCCTGATCCCCAGGGTGATGGACACAGGAATTAGGTGGGACCTTGGGAGGTGCTTAGTTCATGAAAGTGGAGCCCCCCTGAGGGTAACAGAGACCCGAGGCAGCTAGCGGCCCTCTCTGCTCCACCCCATGGGGAGACAGTGAGGAGGCAGCCCTCTGCTAACCTGGAAGCAGCTCCTCACCAGACACCAGCTCTGCCGGCACCTTCATCTTTGACGTCTAGCCTCCAGAACAGTGAGGAATAAACGTCAAACTATGTGACGCAAAATCTGACAGAGCTGCAGGGAGAAATAGATGAATCCACTATCACAGCTGCAGACATCAACACCCTTCTATCAGAAAAGGACAGATCCAGCAGGTGGGAAAATGAGTAAGGATGTAAACTCAACCTCAACACCATTAATGAACGATATGATTGACATCTCTAGACTACCTCGCACAACAAAAGAATGCACATTCGTCTCAAGCTCACATGAAACATTCACCGATTTTCTGGGCCATGAAACACACCTTCATATATTAAAGAATACAGATCATATAGTGTCTGCTCTCAGACAGACCACAGTGGACTTAAACTAGATACCAATAACAGAGATACTATGGAAAATCTTCCAAACACATGGAGATTAAACAACGTGCTTCTAAATAACACATGGGTCAAAGAAGAAATCTTCAGAGAAATTTTAAATATTTTTAACTAAATCAAAATGAAAATACAGCTTTTCAAAATGTGTGGGATACAGGAAAAGTAGTACTTAGAGGGAAATGTGTAGCATGGGATGTGTATATTATAAAAGAAGATCTAAAATCCATAATCCAAATTTCCACCTTAGGAAGCTAGACAAAGAGCAAATTAAATCCAAAGTATGTTGACAAAAAGAAATAATTTGTAGAGCAGAAATCAGTGATATTCAGAACAGGATATCAATAGAGAAAAATGAATGAAACCAAAAAACGGTCTTTGTGAAGATAATAAAATTGATAAACCTCTAGCCAGGCTAAGAAAAAAAGAGAGAGGGCACAAATTACTGATATCAGAAATGAAAGGGTGGACATCACTCCAGATCCCATGGACACTAAAAGTAAAAGAAATTGTATGAACAACTTTACGCCCACATTCGATAACCAGATGAAATGCATCAATTCCTTGAGAGACATAATCTGCCAAAACTCACACGATAAACAGATGATCTAAACAGGTCTAAATCCATTAAAGAAATTGAATCAATTAATAACCTTCCAAAACAGAAAGCACCAGGTCAAGATGTGTTCACTAGTGAACTCTACCAAACTTCCAAGAAGTTATACCAATTCTCTACGATCTCTAGCAGGGGATAGAATGCTAACTCACTCTATGAGGCCAACATTACCCTAAGACCAAATCCAGACACAGAGATTCCAAGAAAACAAAACTAGAAACCAACCTCTCTCATGAACACAGATGCAAAAATCCTCAAGAAAATAGCCAACATTTAAATTGTAAATTTTAAGTATTTAAGTCAAAACTTAAATGTGACAAATTTAAATGAAATAATTACAATATTAAGTTAAATAAGTTTCAATGAGCACATTATCAGGAACAATTGGACATCCCCAAGCAAAAAATGAATCTAGACACAAATGAACCTAGAATCTTCACAAAATGGATCACAGGCCTACCTGTAAAATTCAAAACCATAAACCCCTCAAAAAGATAACATAGGAGAAAATCTAGGTGACGTTGTCTATGGTGATCACTTTTTTAGATAAAACACTAAAGATGGGATACGTGACAGAAATAATTGATGAGCTGGACTTCACTGTAATTAAAAACTTCTGCTCTGCAAAAGGCAATGAAACGAGACTTAGAAGACATGCCACAGATTGGGAGAAAATATTTGCAAAAGACATCTGGATAAAGGACTGTTATCCAAAATACACAAAGACTCTTAAAAGTCAATGATAACAGCACAACCTGATTCAAGAATGGGCCTTAACAGACCCCTCACCAAAGAAGATACACAGATGCAAGTCAGCCCATGAAAAGACACTCCACATCATGTCATCAGGGAAATGGAAATTAAAACTAGACCCCACTGCACACCTATGAGGACGGTCCAAATCTAGAACAACACTAACACCAAGTGCCGGTGGGGATGTGGAGCAAGAGGCGCTCTCATCACTGCCGGTGGGAATGCCAGGTGGTGCAGCCACTGCGGAAGACACTCCTCGTAGTCAAACCACAGTTGAATTCCTCGGCATTTGCCCAAAGGAGCTGAAAGCTTGTGTTCAAACAAAAACCTGCATATGGATGTTCACAGCAGCTTCGTTCACAATTGCCAGAACTTGGAAGCAATTGCGATGCCATCTGAATGATGCCCACTATGTGACATCTGGAAAGGACAGAACCACAGAGGGTAAGGAGAGCGACGGCTCGCAGGGGTCGGGGATGCGGAGGCGGGAACAGGCAGCGCACACAACCTCTAGGGCACTGGACATTCCCTAAATCACATTATAATGATGGATATATTCATCTAAACCCACAAAATGCACCTACCAAGAGTTAACCCCAATGTAAGCTATGGGCCCTGGGTGATAATGTCCATGTAGGTCCACCAGCTGTAACCGAGCACCACTCTGGTGGGGGATGCTGGTAACGGGAGGCTAATGAGGTACAGGGCAGGAAGACGTATACAGAAATCTCCATACTCTTAATTTTGCTGTGAATCTAAACTGCTTTAAAAAATTTGTTTTCATTCCCCTTTGATGGACTCGAGAGTACTGTCGATGTCCTGTTTTCACCTGGCTGCACCCACCTGTAAAGGTGCCCGTGTGCGTAGGCATGTGTACACGCCGCAAGTCTGGCATCCGATCCCGCACGAGGCATAAACAGCTTGTTACATACTTTTCTGCGCTGATCAAGATACCACATTCGCCCCGCATGGAAATCCCACTGTCAGACTCAGACCAAAGCCAATACATCTTTCACTACAACACAATCAAGCAGGACGGTCTGCCAGCTGATTCACAAGGCAAACTGCCTCAGTGGAACCTCCACCACCTCCAGAAATCAAATCCTATGGCTGATGTTTTCGGTGCTGGGTCACCAGAGAATTCAGACTGACAGGATGCTTGATAAAGATTTCCTCGGAGTGTCGGTGTGGGGCAGGACGATGCTGCAAGGCTCTGCCAACAGCATATTGAATGGATAAATAAATAACACTGCAGTCGCATGATTAATAATTGATGAAGGTACTGCCTGGTGCTTCTCTGCTGCAACATCAGAGATCTACGAATAACACACCAGCCCTGACAGTGGGAGCAGGGTTTGAACTTGTGAGAAACAAGCAGCAGCTGATCTTTGTCACTGTCCTACCAGGCAGAGCAGAACACTTTCATGAGCCTTTCCTAGGGTGAGTCATTTTCCTCCAGAAGTACCATTTATAGACTTTCTCTTAGACTAATTTCTTCCTCCAAGCATTTTGTCTTCAAGATTCATAACTTTGAGGGAGTTATGGGCACATATGATAACATCATAAAAGCAAAGAACCTGCTTTCTGCCCTGGATTTCAGGGGTTCAGGGACCCCAGATGATATGTCCTGGGACTAGCCTGTAGGGGCTCAATCTGCAGATGGTAGGAATCTCTAATATGCCTGCTCACATATCTCCAGATATGTTCCTAGGGTTGAATGTGAGGCTTTGAACTTGAGCCCCAAACACTGGTGTCCACAAAAAAACTGCAGAGGGGATGAGAGGAGGGGGTGGGGAGGAAGGAGGGGAGGTGGGAAGGAGGCTTTGTTAAAAGTTTGCAAATAAAGTAAGCTCAGCATGCTCCCCAGCACAGGGAGGCGTTGAGCCTGGGCGTGTCAGAGACAGAAGTTTCCAGATGGAGCCCGACGCTCCCTGCTCTTGTCAGACCACAGCCAAACTCCACGTTCCCTCAAGGATACCAAGTTTTAAGAGACAAATAGCAGACTTGGGTTTGGTCCACATTCTGGGAGAAACCAGAGGAGAAAGGGTTAATGTTCCGTGGGCGGCCAGGCTGGGCGTGAGGCTCCTGGGCCCACACCTCCTATTACCCAGGGGCAGCACCTCCTTTTCCCCTGGTGGCCTGCTCACCTGGCTGGCACTGCCTGTGCGGCCGCCCCCAGCTCTGGGCGCAGCAGGAACTACTGGGTGAAGCCCTTGACATCCCGGTGTCTACATGCTGGGGGTGGGGTGGGGGGCAGTGCAGGACCTGGCTTCCTGCATGAGGCGGGGTTTTAAATGCAGTGGAGCCACACCTCCACCCCGCCCTCCATACAGAGATGGCAGTCCTGTGTTTGGAACAAGAGAGGGAGCACTGGGGGCCTGGGGCTGGGCCCCAAAGAGCACGGGGAGGGGTCAAGCCCAGGGTGACAGGGACAGGCCGCAGGGGTCCTGATGAAGACGTGGCGTTCAGTCCTTCAGGAAGCCACCAGAGGGGTCCGAGCAAGGGCGGATGTTATCGCCAGCTACGTGGAGACCTGACCACAGGAGGGGTGCTGGCAGGGACAGGGAGGCCCGTCAGGAGGCTGACTGAGGCCAGGTGGCGAAGGCTGGACCCCCATGGCAGGAGGAGAAATAGCCAGAATCTGGGTCTGCTCCAGGGAGGATTCAAGAGGACCACGGACACCTGCAGATCAGGCACAATGTCAAGAGAGCATCGAGGTGGCTCCAGGCCATGGGAACGTCAGAGGGACCTTCTACAGGGTGGCGAACAGTCCAGGCTCGGAGGCAAAGACTGAGAGCTCAGATCTGAAGACGTCAGGTCAGCAGTACCTTCAAGACCCTGGGTGGACGTGCCGAGTCAACGAGTGACTCCTGCACCCTCAGGGGACCCAGCAGCACTGCACATGGCATTTAGGGCCATTCACTGAGCAGCTGCATATGACTCCCGCTTAGAGCCAGGCTCCGAGGATGGCGTGGCACCATGGTGAGCAACAGGTGCTGCGGACAACAGCCGAACATGAACTAGATAATCAGTAACGATCAGGTAATTGACTGATTAGCAGGGAGACAGACAAAAGTCAGATGGTGACCAAAGTCAGTGTAAAGCTGCGGCTGCTGCCCGGCTGTGCAGGGAAGCTCACGGCATTGCCCTACGAGCCAAGGACGGGGGGACTCACCTGATCAGGGAGGACATGGGGACCAAGACATGCGGGGGAGGAGCAGGGCGCCAGCTCCTTGCTGCTTCCAACAGCGGGTCCCGTCTCAGGTGTGCGCCGGCTTGGCGGCACAGGGCCCTGGGAGCGGGCGGGATGGGGTGGTGCGGGGGCTGCTGGCTCAATGAGAAAAGGAATGTGATGTGCCATCTGGAGCATCAGTGGAATGATGGTCCCCAAAATATACGCACACCCAGAACCTGCATGTGTGACCTTAGTTGGAAAAAGATGTCATTGTTTTTGCAGATGTGATTAAGTTAAGGATATCACAACGATGGAGTCACTGGGATTATCCTGATGGGCCCGATGTCCAATGACTGGCGTCCCTCTAAGGGCAGGAGAGGACACGGAGAAGAGGAGGACCACGTGAAGGTGGGGGCAGAGAGCAGAGGGACGCAGCCCCACGCTGCCGAATGCCTGGAGCCGGAGGGAGCAGGATCTAGTGGGGGGGGCAGAGCCGCCGCCTCAGTGCGCAGGGCAGCCCCCAGTGCCCGAGCACTGAGGCTGAGGACCCCGCTCTACCCGGCCACCCTGGCTTGACCAGCCGCTCTCAGATGGGCCCCACAGAACCCCATCTTGCAGGAGGTGGGTGGGTGTTTAAGGGAGAGTGCTCCAGGGCTGGTAAGTTTGGGAAACACTCGGCTTTCATCCCCCCGACATGCCCAGGACCCTCTGACCAATGACCGGGATCTGTGTTTCTGGTTCAACATTCAAAGTCAACCTCTTCCCAACACACGGGTCACCTGTGCCCGCGCTACACTGCAGCATGCACGGCCAGACACGCGGCACTAGGAAGAAAAAGGGTCCCTAGGAACACGAGGTGACGGCCGGTGCCTGGCCCACACCCAGCCTGTCCACCTGGTCGTGGCACCTGCTCCGCATCCCCTCGGGACCCGCCAGGACCAGAGTTGGTGTAGCCCCTCCCCATCCTCCACCAACACCCAAGGAACAAACCACATGCTGGGCCAGGTCCTGGAGCTGTGCAGTGACAGTCACCATGAGACACTTCCAGGAGAATGACAGCAGTTCAGCCACAACAGTAACGGATGTTAAAGGCCAGAGGCACGTCCAGCACAGCCTGCCCCAGGTGTGCAGTCCACCCTCTCTGCCCCGGGGCTGTCCACAATGCTCCACAACCCTGAGCCCCAGGGTCACAGGTAGGACAGAGCAATCACCCTGACGTTGAGAACAGATACGCGGCCAGGCTGCCCGGACCTTTGAACGGCAGGTCCCAGACAATGTGCTGTCACACTGACGCCGGTCCTGAGACAGCCACTGCAGTCACCCCTCCCTCCTCCTTCCATCTCATCTTGTTTTCCTACGAGCCTTTTTCCTCTATTTTCCAAACACCGGACATCTGTGCACCTCCTATACTACTTCCTGCTACGTCACCCCAGGCAACAGCACTCTCAAAGTCACTCACTGAGCCACGTTCCTATTTCCTCTAACACACATGAAAATACACAATTATCGGAATAAAAGAGGCTGACCTGGGCATCTCCTGATCTGTACCCTGGGCCTGTCTGTGTGTGTCCTCTGTTCTTCTTCAGAGGAGCCCCTTCCATACTCCCAGATGCAGGCCCTGGGCCTCGTGCCCACTCCGTGCCAGGGCAGCAGTGCCCCTAATAGCCCAGGCTCCATGCCAGCACCCGGTGTGCTCCTTTCGGCAGGACGTCCCCACACGGCAGGACCCACCCTCTCCTCACCAGAGATGATGGAGTCGTTCAGCGCCTCTCCATCCTGATACACAAGCAGGTCATCCTTGAGCTCAGAGTTCAGGACCAAGTTCTCCTTGTTCTCCTCCGACTCCTTAGCCGCAGTCCGCTTGTTCTCCGAGGCCCCGTCGAAGCTCCACGCCTCCTCCCGCTCCTTGCCCCGCTCCACGCTGGACGTTCTCGACAGGCGGACATCCACCCGCTTCCTTGGGGACCCTTTACTGTCCCTTCCTTGAAAACTGAATCAGAAAGGTCGTTCCGGTTATACATCCTCCCCTTCACCTGGAAACCCAACGAAATTGACTTGGGGGCATATAAATGGCTATTGCAGACAGCCCCCAGCACACGCACACGCCCAGCTTCTGCCCTGAACACGCGGGACAGGAAGCGCCGGGAAGAACACGCGGCATAGAGACCAAGGCCCATGGCCATTCAGAAAGTTTTGAACAGCACAGACATGCACGTAAAAAAATCTGCCAAAATTTAGTGCTGCAAATGCTCAGGACATCCAGAGAACAGAGAAGGAATCTTATTCGTCCAATATTTCTGCCAAACCACGTGTGCTCCCTTATGTGCTTTGCCCCCCAGCACTCCCTTCCCCTTCAGCCTGTGAGCCACCGCAGACCCAGGAGAGACGAGTAAGTGTAAGGGTCAGGCCCACTTACACTTGTGCCTGATGAAAACGCGAAGCCTCCAGAGCCCCAGGGCAACACGCTGCTACTCCCTGCTTGTGACCCCCACCCCTGTGCTGCTCCCACCTGGCCCTGGGTCCTGTGGGGAAATGGGGCTTTGAGGCTGGATTCCCAGGGTGCACACCTCCCATCTGGTCCCCCCCGGAACATGGTGACCAAGACCAGCTGCAAAGCCCGGTGAAAAATGAAAATGTAGGGCTCCTTGTTCAAACACCAAGACTTTCAAGACAGTGACAGCGGAGTCCCAAGCCAGCCTGGGCCTCTGGTGACAGCACAGGTGCGCGCCATGAGGCTGACCTGCACGGTCTGGTGCGCAGGTCTCTGGGCGAGGGGACGGGCCTCACCTGTCCTGCCGGTGCTTGGTGGCCAGTGCCCTGTGCAGCTCCTCGATGACACGGCTGGGGGGCAGCGGCCGGTGGACGGCGGTGAGATGCGGAGACCCTGTGGGCGTGGAAAGCTGTCCACGGAGGGGGGGATCAGTGCTCCTCCCAGCGGAGCCTTGGAAGAGGGCGGGCAGGCCTGGGGTGTGAGAGGGGCCAGCAAGAACGTAAGTCTATGGGGGACGTGAGGAGGGGCTTGGCTGTGGGATACGAGCCCGGGGGGCAGAGAGGGCACACGCCCCCACCAGGCGAACCCACCAACATCCTGTCCCAGATGCTGCACCAGAACACCCCCAACAGAGACAGTGCCCACCCTGTCCAGCTCCCCTCCCCCCGTGGGGAACCCCCTGCCAGGGGCTGAGCTCCACAGACGTCCGTGCTGGTGAGCTCCATTCAAGGGCTCAGGCCCAGAAAACCCTCCTTTCTGCTTCTCCAGTAACCCAGCTTCCGGAAGCCATACTTGCTTTTGTGGAGCCCAGAACAATTTCCCCAGCTCTGCGGCAGCCACTCAGCCCAGACACCCCAAATCCCCGCCACGGCCCTTGCTGTTTCCCTGCTGTGCACATTCCCGCCTGCCTCCACCCCTCCCTGTACCTCGCCCTGTGGGGGCCTCCCATTTTCCTGTGTGTGTCATCCAGGCTCACAGCCCAGCCCAGCGCCCCACCAGCTGGCCGCACCCCTCCCTCTGGCTTCCTTTCCCCCACCGTCCCCCTCATGCTCTCTTCACTCCAGCATGTGAGGGTCTTTCCAGCCCCAGAAGGCACCAGCCTCGACTCTGAGCCTTTGCACGGACTCTTCCCTCCGGCCAAAATGCTTTCCCCTTCCTCTTTCTGCCCCAATGTCACTTCCTCAAGAAGACCTCCTGCGAATCCCCATCCCTGGTTAGAGACCCTGAACCTGCCCTGTGAGACCCAGGGCAGCCCCAACACCCCTTTCCCCCCACCGGGAATGAATTACTTCATTGGGTCTGTCCTATTCACCCAACTTGGAGCCTCCTGGGCTTTGGCAACCAGTTTCGACCTGCTCCTTGCCAGTTGTGAAACCCTGGACAAGTCCCCTAACCTCTCAAAGGCTCAGCCTCCCTGTCTGTACAGCGGGCCGGCAGACCCCGGCAGGGCCAGCAGGAGCCTGCAGCGGGCATGGGGCCTGATGGCCATCAGGTTCCTGCTCAGGTTCTTGCTCCCAAACACATCTCAGCAGAGGCAGTCCCACCTGGACCAGCACAAGTGAATCACTCTTTTTTTAGCCCCAACAGGGGGATAAATCTAAACCACTTGTATTCCCTTCCTGATGTAGTGCTAGAATGCAGAGTGTCAATAAAAGCAAAACCAGAAAGAAAGCGGTATGTCTCATTGCAGACTTGTTATTTAGCTTTCCTCCTGGGCACCTGCTTTTGCTGGACATGGCGGGGTAACAGGGAAGCAGCCCAGAGCTGCTCTCACAGGCTGCCAGGCCAGCTGGGAGGGGCCAGGACGGGAAAGCAAGCAAAATGGTTTCAGGGAGGGAGCGAGCCAGGCAGGCAATCGGCCTAGAACACCTGGGGCAGGCAGAGGGCTGGGCTGGGCACAGAGGCCAGGTGAAGCTTCTCCACACAGGGGCATCTGAGCTGAGCCCCGCAGCGCAGGATGGGATGGTGCCAGCTGTGCAAGACGTGGTCAGGAAAAGGCAGGGCAGAGCAGGTGGGGGCTCCATCCCAAGGACAGCCCCCATGGCTGTGCCAAGGTTCTACGTGCTCTGCCAGCTCATCTCCACCAGCCTCCGCACCCCGCCGGGGACCTCATCAGGAGGAACCTCCTCCCAAGGGGATGATGCTCTAACTGTCACTGCCTCTGACCCTCACCCAGACCTACCAGGAAGGCACTCTCAGCACTGGTGCACAGATGAGAAAACTGGGCCTGCGCTCACCTAGCTTGGACTCCCCTGGGGTCTCCACACTGCCAATCATAAATCAACCTAACAAGTACGTCCCACTTGCCCCTCTGCTGAGCACTTTACCTGGGGCCTCATCCAACCTGCCCAGGATACCTCTTATCACTCCCATTTCTCAGATGAGGAAACTGAAGTTCAGAAGCCCATTCCAGGTAGTACCTCCAGGAGGTGGTGGCCGCTGAGACTGGGACCCAACAACATGACTCCGAGTGTATTTAGCAGAGTCCACAGGACCCCATACACTGGAGCTGCCACCCAGCTGGACCAGGGCAAGGAAAGATTTGCCCTGAGAGGGTTCACTCCTGTCTCCAAGGGCCAGGCAGGTGAAACACAGGTGAGCAGAGGAGCCTCGGGCTATTCAATGGGGGGTTGGGGGGACGGTGGCAAACAGGAGCACCTGCCCATCTTAAGGCTGCTGTGCCTCATATGAAGACTTTTTTTTAAAAGCCAGAAAGCTGGTAAAAACTTTCCTATGTTTTTATACATGTTAATGTTGAACACTTAAAAATTTTAATATGTTAATGTTGGCAATACATTAAAAAAAAAATTAAAAACCATGCAGACCCAGCAAATCAAGTCTGTGGGTAGGACTGGGGGGCACGATTCCCTCACCCCTGGTGGGGGTGTGCTGAGGAAGCCAGCAGGCTGGGGGTCTTGGGTGGCGGCTCAGACAAGAAAGCACCCAATGGGGACTCAGCTTGTCTCCTTGGGTCCCAGTTAAGCCCGTGGGAGGGGACTTTCTCCTCTGCTGCCACCTGGCGTTCACAACCGGAAGCAAAGATTCTCCCCAGAAGAGAAGGAAAATGGGAAGCGAGGGAAGAAGATTCCCCACAGCTGCCGTCTCAGCTGTGAGGGCCCCAGGTGAGGCCCACAGCACGTGACCAAGGTCCTGCGCCCTCCGCTCCTAATCCAGTCCCCAGACCAGTTGGTGACATGCCAGCAAATGCCCGACAGGCCCCTGGGATCCAGATGTAGGAGGTGGGAACAGAGCGGGATCACAGCAGAGGGAAGGGGCCGCGTGTACCCTGGCCTCCTGCGGGCCCAGCGTGGGTGCATGCCAGCAAGGGGAAGGGCGGTCCTGGTGGCGGCCAAGGGCCCAGAGTCAAACTGAGCTCTGCTACCCAGTGTCAGCTTCATGCCCACCACCCTCCAAGGCGGCATGTAAGGATTTACTCTGAAAAATAATCACCTCTTAGTGAAGGGCCTGTTTTACACCCCCTCGCCCTCCAAGACCAGCAGTGTCTCCTGTTTCCAGCAGTGAAGGGACAAGAAATACCTAAGCTTGAAAAGTAAAGGTCTTGACTTCCTGGGATTATTTAGCCAATGTGGCCAAAGCTCCAGAAGTGGACGCCTTTTGGGGCCTCTCTCTCCGACCTCTGCTCTACAGCCTGGGGTTCATCGCTGCCTCTCGCCTGCCTGGCTGGAGCTCACCGGACAGAGAATCAGTGAACCAGAGATGAGCAGAGACAGTGAGAAAGACTGAGGGTTGGGGGAGGAGGGAGGGGAGGGGAGAGGGAGGAGAGAGAGACACTGACTCAGAAAGAAGCAGAGATAGGAGGACAGACACCTGAACACCAGGCCAAAGGGGAACCCTCAGCCTGGGGGCAGCTGTCTCCTGCATTCAGGTTCAGGAAGACACTCTGGCCCTGGCCTACGGGCTGCCCATTTGCTTGAGGAAGGCTGAGCACCTGCTCCTGACAGCCAGAACTGCTCGCTGAGATCGGCCCTCCTCCTCCAGTTCTGCTCCTCTGGACCTGCTCTGAGCCCAGATCACAGAAGCAAAGGGGGAGAGCCAGCCCACAGCGGAGGCCCAGCCAGGACTAGCGGAAGGCATGGATGGATGGGAGGGAGGAAGGGAGGGAGGGTGGATGCGTGGCGCATGCGGACCCACCTGTGGTGTTTTTCGTGGCTTTGGAGCCTGCCTTAGGCGGCGGGGTGGGCAGCAGTGGGGGGCTGGGGAGCTGGCCCATGGATCTCTCCAGAGGTCTGGGAGGACTGTCCAGGAAGTCAGACCCAGCTAAGGCTTGAGAGGACTCATCCGTGGTAGGCGGGAGGCTGCCAGCAGCATCTGCTTCTTCGCCTCTGGATGCTGATGGCATCTTGGCTGGTGCAAAGGCAAAACAGAGTTCACAAACCAGTTCCTCTGGGTGGCTGGGAACAAGGGCAGCCGGGGGCTCTGGCTGGGCAGGACTGTTAGCACAGAGCAGAGCTCAGAGGGGTCCCTTCACAGGCTGACTTGAATTCCTGTGAGTTCAACTACCAATAGACCTCCCGGAGCAGAGGGGATGGGGTGGTGGGAAGCACGGAGGTAATTAACTTCAAGAACCTGGGTGATTCCATCACCCTTTCCACTCAATAGGTGGCGCCAAAGTGCTCGCCTCACCTGAGGGCCGTGCTCAGGACCACATTCAAGTAACAGTTTGAACTAATAGGTTTTAGAATCAGACACACCTGGTAGTTGGCTGCTATCCTTACCAAACCTTTTGTGCCTCCACACAGGATATCAGAATAATACCAAGAATCTGTCACAGGATTACTGCAATGTTTAAAGAAGTGACAAGGGCATGTGTGCCTGGCACACTGTAGATGCTCACATTCAGCAGCCATTGATCTTACACAGCCAGTTGTCAGCAGCTCCGTGCCCTGGCATGTTGGCGCAGACAAGTGATGGGGGAGGCAGGGAGACTGCCACCCTCTGGGACCACCCCTCTCCCCTCTCTCTTCCCATGCAGCCTCGCCTCCAGGAGAAACTGAGGCCATCAGGTGGGGGTGGGAAGCTCTCCGTGAATTCCTGCACCTAACACCCTCCGCCTTTCCTTACCTCCTCCCTGATGTGAGAGGTGGTCTCCCGTCCTGGGTCCCCAGCACCCCTCCCCTCTCAGGAGGCACCCCAGGTGCCCAGCCCCATGCAAGGCCCTTGCTGCTCATTGTCTCACTTCATTTTACAACCAAATGAGAAGGAAGAACTAACATTCCCTGAGGAGTTTAGGGAATGTTAAAGTCACTGGTGGGATTCATCCACTGAGGAATGTTCCGCAAGGCCGACCGTGAGCAGAGCGCTGTCCATAGTGCTGAGAGCAAGGGCTACGTGGGGCGGGCGCTGTCCATGGTGCTGAAAACAGTGCCTTTGAGGGGGGCCAGATCCCTGCCCTTACAGACCTTTACAAGTGACTTCTGCATGTCCAATGTTATCACCATTTCTGTTCTCTTATCATCTATGTCAGAAGTTGCAAATCTCTAGGGAAGGCCCTCACTTTCTCCTGGGAAGCTCTTGGCAGTGTAGTCTTTACCTTAGAAGGGTTGGTCTTCCCAACTCCTGATGAGCAAAATCTGAGGAAAGGCCCCCCCTTCCCACCGACTGCAGAAGGCAGATCGGTTCTAGTTCTGTGTCACAATGTCAGTCTGAGCTGAGAACCACCACAGGAGTGAGTGTGCTCCTTACTCTTCCGTCCTGCATAACGTTCTCATTGTTATTATTGTTACTTATAAAACGGCCTTCAAAAGTCTCAGTTGTTACTAGGAGTTTTAAAAAGACTCCTAGACTTCAAGACTATTGTTACATCCTATGAACTGTAGCCTACAACTTCTAAGAGTCTATAATTCTGGTTGTTTTACTTAATAAGCTTTGAAATAATAATAGCATTAAACACTTGTGTTTTCTAAGTAAAAATGGTTGTGTGGGTTCCTTGGCAAGCAACAGGTGAGTGTGGGAATGTTCTTTTTACCCATGTAGGCACCAGTCCTAGACTGTAGTGGGTTTCCTGGCTCATGTAAATCAGTGCAGGGCAGGGACCCTTGGGAGACCATGCTCGAGCCAGGCCCTCAGCAACGGAGCTTGCAGGCGGAAGCACCAGGCAGAGGGTCGCATGAGCTTGCAGTACTCCGTGCAGGCTCAGCTTCCGTTCTCTGGGAACCCAGCAGATGCCCAAAGTCACGGTTTCATGGGAAACAGCACAGGAATGGCTCCCCTGGCCTCAGGCGCCCCAGTCTCCCACATCCATCCCTTTCCTGTCCTGTTTAACTAATTACTAAATGTGTGACCTTGGTCTCTACCTCTCTGGGCCTCAAATTCCTCAACTGTACAAAAAGCTGTATAAAATACCTAATCCTGCCAGCTGTCAGGGTGGCGAGGCCCACATGAGGTCACAGAGGGGATATTCATTTGGAGCTACACAGCACCACGTCCACCTTCGGACAGTTACAGGCCCTTCTGCCCAAGATACAGGTGATAGTCTGGAGCACTAGGTGCGTCTCGTCCTCATTCTCCGTCAGGGGTTTTCAGCCTCGGCACTACTGACATCTTGGCCAGACGATTCTTTGTTGTGAGAGGCTGCCCTGTAAGATGTTCAGCAGCATCCCTGGCCCCTACCCAACAGACGCCAGTAACTCTCCCCAGTTATGACAACCAAAAATGTCTCCAGACACTGCCCAGGGTCAAGGGCAGCAGGGGGCAAAATGCCCACCGTTGAGAACTGCTGCTTGAAGTAAGTGCTATTTTGATTCTAAAGGGATGCACTGTGGCATCTATTTGGTGTGGCAAGCTTCAAGTCTGTGACATAAGCCTGCCACTGTGGAAGCATGGATGGGTCAGTTTTCCCTCTGGGCCTCAGTCTCCTCCCATGGACCTGAGAGTCCAGACCAGGGGGGCAGTGTTTGACCTGGACTCCACAGGTGCCCTTGGAAGTGTCACTGAGGGAGAGGATAACAGGGATACAGAGCAGCCAGAGTCAGGGTCCCCGGGCCCGTGTCAGCCGGAGCAGGTCCACACGGATCTGTCTCAGCTGTCCTTCAGTCTCTACCTCAAACACTCTCCTCATTGGCCCCAGCTCTCCTGCTGTGCTCACTGTACCCACTCAGCCCCTCACAGGCCCCACCTGGGCTGCACCAGCACCCAAGCCCTTGATCCTCTGACCCAAGCCCATCTCTACCCGACTCATCTAATCCTCTCATCCAGTTCTCTGGCTTCAGAATAAACCCATCTCTCTTTCCCTTGACCTCTCCTCCGAGCTCCAGACTTTACGTTATTGGCTACTTTGACACCCCCATCTGGAGGCCAAACAGACCCAATGAAACATACCTAAACCCATCTCTCGATTTCCCTTGAGAAACACCTCCCCAGTCTTTCCTCCCTCTCCCTCACCCATCAATCCATCCATCCATCCCCCAAGTGTGTTTGAACAATTATGGGGTCCAGACGTCCTCCTAGGAGCTTCAGACATGGCCCTGACCAAGACAGATGCCAGCTTCCCCAGGCTCACTACACAGCTCACCAGCTGCCAGCCAGACTGGACACAACACTTGAAGCCTCTTGTCCCCTCTATCTTGTATCCCACCCCTTGTGTCTAATTCATAGATGAATCCTGTGTGCTCTACACTTCTACAATATTTTGCAGAAACATCCACTTGCCTTCCCAGCATAAGCTGCCACGGCTTCTGCCTGGACCTCAGCACTGGCCTCCAGGCTCCTTCCCCTCTCCCCCAACCTGCCCCACATCCATTTTCTAAACCTTTCCAGTAAAAGGCTTTGGCTTTGCAAGTGAGTGGATCTCTGTTAGTGCAGAAAACTCTGGCGGGCTGACCCTTCTGAAGAGCAAACTTCTCCTGGCTGTCCACCAAGGTGGACATGCAGCCACCCCATGTTCGGGGCTGCTCAATATGTTTCCGAGATGGAAATGCTTCCTTGCTGGGCAGTACAGCAGCCACCAGCCACAAGTGGCCACTGGGCATCTGACAGGTGGACTAGGGAGCTGAATTTTTTATATTGTTTTAGTTAAATAGTCATGGGGCTAGTGGCTACTGTAGTGGACAGGACAGCTCTGGATATCTGGGAATAAGTCAGTGGCACAGCTGTCCCCCTCAACCAGAGAAATCACAGGGTAAGGTGACAGCCCCTGAAGGTTCTTCCCACCTTACCAGCTCAAGGTGGAACAGAGACCCCCACACACTCTGCTCTGCAGGCCCTGGGACTCCACATATCAGCAGTTGTCACCAAAATCCTCCTCCAGGCTCTTCACATTTGTCCGCGACTTGTCAGGGGTCCTGTGCTGGGACCCCGGTGCTTCAGCCCCTATTCTCTAAGCCTACCATTTTACTCTGTATCTCATGTGAGTGTGTAACTACCATTATAGCTCAGAATCTTGTTGAAACTGAATTGTTAACATCTATTAAGTCTTAAGTGCTGTATCAGGGGAAAAAGTGTAGAAATAATGTCAATTTTGCATGTTCCCCACATTTGGAACCCCTTCCTTGGGGCTGTCCCTGCCCTGCCCTGGGTAGCACAGTTTTCACCCATTAAGCTCGCAGCTGAGGCTCCTGTCATTCACAAACCCTAGCATTGGGTTTCGGTTTAAGAACAGAAGTAGCTGTCGCTCAACCTCGTGTGCACGTCACAGCTTACTAGGACGTCTTATGAAACACTTCCCATCAGCATGCCTCTGTATGGCCATCAGTCATTTGCTCAAGTAGGGCTGCTAAACTTTTTTTTTTTTTTTTTGAGAGGGCATCTCTCATATTTATTGATCAAATGGTTGTTAACAACAATAAAATTCAGTATAGGGGGGTCAATGCTCAATGTACAATCATTAATCCATCTCAAGCCTAATTCTCGTCAGTCTCCAATCTTCTGAAGCATAACGAACAAGTTCTTACATGGTGAACGAATTCTTACATAGTGAATAAATTCTTACATGGTGAACAGTGCAAGGGCAGTCATCACAGAAACTGTCGGTTTAGATCACACATCATGAACTATAAACAATCAGGTCAAATATGAATATTCGTTTGATTTTTATAACTGATTTATATGTGGATCCCACATTTCTCCCTTTATTATTATTATTATTTTTATTTTTAATAAAATGCTGAAGTGGTAGGTAGATGCAAGATAAAGGTAGAAAACATAGTTTAGTGCTGTAAGAGGGCAAATGTAGATGATCAGGTGTGTGCCTATGGACTAAGTATTAATCCAGGCTAGACAAGGGCAGCAAGACATCCACGGATGCGGAAGATTTCTCTCAAAACAGGGGTGTGAGGTTCTGAGCCTCACCTCTGTTGATCCCCAATTTCTCACCTGATGGCCCCTCTGCGACTGTGCCTGTCTTAGGTTGTTCCTCCCTTGAGGAATCTTACCCGTCTCTGGCTAACCAGTCATCTTCCGGGGCCGTACAGGGAAATGTAAAGTTGGTAAGTGAGAGAGAAGCCTTATTGTTTGCAAAGGTTAGCTTTTTACTTCTTTGCAGATTTATGCCCTGTGGCTTCTATGCCCGCTGCTAAACTTTTTATGTACAGAGACAGACAGTAAATATTTCAGGCTTTGCAGAGCAAGAGGCAAAAATATAAGTATTTTATAGGTACCTGTGTAACGGTAGGAAGCCCTCTATCCTCCCCTTTCATTTGGTGAGTGCTGCCGAGGCAGTGAGCATGCTTTGCACCCAGTTGTCACTCACTAGAGTCATTCTGAGACCAAGAGTGACCAGCATGAGAAGAGGGACTCAAGCTGGGGGTATGGCTGCAGTGGTCAGGTTCGCTCCACCTCAGTGGCACCCCGTATATCTGCAGCCTCGGCTTAGAAAGCTGGCTGTGGGTGAGACGACTGGCCAACACTGGAAAGAGGTTCCATAGCTCAGGCCCAGGAGTTGCCAGCAGCTGAGCCCCAGGTGTAGGTGGGACCAGTACAGATCCTGGGCAGCAGTGAAATGTGGCTGCCAGCCAGGCAAAGGCCAGGGACATGGAAGGGGCTGTCTCAGCACTGACTCTGGGCTCCCCATGCCCACACAGACATGGGCGGCACACAGGTCTGACCTGCAGCCTGCAGTCTGCCAGCCCCTCCCCTAAGTTTCAGAAACCCACATTCCAGACACTCCAGAAGCAGAAGCTTAATCCTCTGCTTGCCTTAAGTTCAGGCTGTAGAGGGTTATGGTTAACAGCACATCCAAGAATCAAACCCACTTCGCCACTTACGTGCTGTGTGGCCCTGGACAAAGGACCACCTCTCAGGGCCTCTGCTTTCCCATCCAAAGTAAGCGGGGCTGATAAGCTCGCACAGTGAGCACAGCACATGCTTCCTGACCCCACCTTGCTCTTGATTAGTGTGCTTGTGGGAATGCCAGAGCTTAGCTCCTGGCCACTGGCCCCACTTGGGTTAAAATCACAGGTCTTTCCGGGCTTCCTCAGGATGCCAGTGCAGCACCATCTAAACAAAACTGCCCAAATACAAAGCCCAAAGTCAGCCCAAACCCCCAACTCAAACTGAGGGTCAAGGTAAACGACCATCAGAACGTTTGACAGCATTCTCTCCCTGAGATATCTGGACATAAACCTTCCCAACCACCTCCCCCAAACAGTGGCTTTTTGCATGTGGAACAGCAGCGCAGTCCAGGTGTTACCACCCGGCCAAGGAGTAGCGGCCCCTGGAAGCCAGGAGCTTTCTGATGCACATGAATGTTATCCCTCCTGGAGCAGAGTTCACAGAACATTTGATTTTTAAGAGGAAGCAGCTGGCCTTCCTCCCAGGACAGCAGTAAGCACAACTGCACAAGTTCCTGGGGACCCGGGGGCACAGGGACAGCCTATTCCAGGCCCTGGACACTTCCATGACCTCCCTGGGGTCAAGGGCGGAAGCTGGGCCCAGGGCCGAGCACTTCGGGGACACTTGGTGCCTGGAATCTGGCTGTCTCTGCTGTGGGGTGATGTGTGTCTGTTACACATTATCTACAGCACAGAAGGACTGGGCCACCCACGGGCGCTCCCCTGGGCGCTGAGGTGCAGTGTTGGGGGGTGAGAATGCAAGACCGACAGTCAGGTGAGCATCAGTCTCCTCCCAAGACCTGCGTTAGGCCCTGCAGACCGGCCACCACTTTACCTACAGTCACTCACCTTATTTGCAGGGGACACATTCTAAGGCCCCCAGTGGATGCCTGACACCATGGATAGTACCTAACCCGATATACACTGTTTCCCTATACGTACACCTGTGTGCTATGATAAAGTTTACTTTATGAACTAGGACAGTAAGAGACTCACAATAACAGATAAATTACACTGTCATAACAGTTATGGGAATGTGGTCACACCCTAAATACCTTCCCGTCCTGCACTCACCCCCTTGTGATGATGTGAGGTGATAAAGGGCCTGGTACAGACATGACTTGAGGTGAGAGACACAGGCACTGACACAGCACTGGCTCCTGTGAACAGGACACCAGACTGTGGGTGACCACGGGCAACAGTGACTGCAACAACGAGATCGCAGATAAAGGGGGGCTGCGTGCTCGCCACGTCATGATGAGGCCCAGCGCAGGTCACCCCAGCAGCAGTGCAGGGCTTGGCTCCAAACACCAGGCTCTTCACCTCCACTGAAGAGGCCACAGAGTTGCACACCCAGGGGTCAGGCAAGCGCTGACAGGTGAGCCTCCCCAGGGGGACAGTCCCTTCTCAGCTCCCAGCAGCCATGGCTATATGGGGACACCGGCCCAGGGGCCCCAGCTTTGACAGCTGCAAAGCTGCCAGCTGCACATATGGACTCTTGTGGATGCCTCTGATTTTTAAACACTGGCTGGCAGACTTTTTAAGCAGTGAGTTGAAAGTCTCTGCATGAGATTATGATCTCCTCCCTCACTGAAGAGCTTTGCTCAAGGCCAGGCTTCTAAACAGAGGCCCGGAGCCACAGTGCAGGCCAGAATCCCGGTACAGGATCCCAGGCCTGCAGGGCTGCCAGAGACTGCAGGGGCGTCCCAGCGCAACAGCAAAATGCAGGTGGAAACCCTGCAGGGGCGGGGACCCGGGAGGCCCGTGCAGGCAGCCTGCCCTGTGCTAGCAGGCCACTCTGAGGGCTGCCTTTTCCTGATGCCGAGGATGGCGACAAAAATAATGACAATCACAAACAGCGACAAACACATTCTGAGAACCAAGTTAGGGGACCTCCCAGGGGCTGTGTGACATCATCCTCTTCAGAGCTGGCCACACAGAGAGGCTGAATGACTTTCCACAGTCACACAGCTTGATGAGGAGTTCAGCCACGTCTCAAACTTGGGTTGGTCTGAGGTCAAAGGCACCGCTCTCAACTCCCTAACCCTCGGGCGAGGCACCTGTGTGCCTCCGTTTCACCGTGAGTATGAGACACGACAGGAGGGCTGGCATCCCAGGGGTGTTAAATGGATAGAAGCACAGAGCTTAGAGCAGCATCTGCACAGAACTGGCCTGCTGGGGAGATTGTGGGCTTGTCTCTGCACTATCTATACCTGTTTGCTGTATTTTATTTTATATGATCTCACTTTTCATTTCAACTCATCTCAATTCAAGAAAATCTCTATAAATGTCCTGAATGGGAAACACCTACCACTTGTCCTAATGGATGAAAATAAGCATCACTGTTAAAATGCTATCTAGCTATTCACCACGTGCCACCCACATAAGCTCAATCCTCATACCCCAGGGCATAGCGCCCGCCCCGGGGCAGGCACAAGGAGGAGCTCAGCTGCAGGACGAGGCTACCCTCCCGGGACCACACGCTTCACTCCCTGCTGCCCAGGGCTCCTCCGTCCCCATCCCCGGGGGCTCCAGCTGCCCTCAAGGAGGCGCCATCCAGTCTGGCCTCTCTCTGTATCTGATTCTAAGTCTCATGGTCTTTCCTGCTTCCGGCCCAACCACAGCCCACCCGGATGCAGCCGGTGGGCAGCTGGCACACAGCCGTCTGCTCTTCTGCACACTCTCTGTGGCTGCCTTTGGGCTACACCTGCTGTGTCTGCAGCGAGTGTTGGGCCCAAGACCCTCTGGCCCACACAGCCAGTGACAGCTAACTGGCCCTTCGCAGGGAAGTGTGGTTGACCCCACGCTCAGTGTCCACGCGCGTCCTCCTCCCTGTCCAGGACGCTTTCTCCTCCTGCCTAGCCAGCTCCTACTCATCCCTCAGCCCCAGCTGCGCTGCCCCTCCCTGTAGGCTTGGGGAGGAGCCCCTGTGCCTGCTGCCATGGACTTGGCCCACCTCCCCCCAACACTCCAGGAGACTCAGACACATGCACCAGCACCACCCCAAGGCCAAACGGCACATCCCGCCCGGGAGAAAGGCCTTGACACAAATTTGTGGTCTCTACAAACCAATTCTGCTCTCAAGAATCCATCCCCAAACCAAGCACGTGGAGCATGCATGCCTGCAGACAGGGGGTGTAGACGGGAGCAGGCGTGTTCCTCAGAGCCGAGCAAATTCAAAGAACCTGCCACGGAGAAGTACTAGGCACAGGCAGGCAGTTCAGAGGCCAAGGGCAGGCGTGGCTTACAAGGACCACACTCAGAATCATGCCCACCCTGCCCTGACTGAAGACACGGGCGAGCAGAGAGGGTCTCTGCAGGACAGGCCAGAACTGTCCTAAGGGCCAAACCCTCCAGATCCCAAACCTATCACATTCCCTAAGCTAGGATGAAACCGGAGAAGCACAGACCCCACCCAGGAGGGCACGGCCTCCTGGCAAGGGCCTGCTCACGCCAGAGGGTGGCTGGGGACCGGGCAGCTGGTGAGGAGGTTAGGCGTGAGCCTTGTTTAACAGAAGCAAGCAGAGAACAGAGCCCACCGGCCCTGAAGCCCAAGAACATGCCGGCCACAGGAGCTGCCTCGGGGCCGTCCACATGCCGGCACTTCTGCTCCGTCCCACCACAGGAACAGTTCAACTTCCAGCCCCTACGCCAGGCCTGGCATACACACAGCTGGCAGTTTTACGGGGGAGCAGGTTCCCAGCCTGATGGCGAGGTCTCCTGGAAGGTTTCCAGAAAAGCGCTGCTAACAGGTCAGAGGGAAGAGGGGGCAGATACTTCAAAGCACCCACCGGTTTCCCTGGTGGGCTCATGTTGTGCTTCCTCTCCATCCTTCCCTTCTGCCCCAATCCCCAGGGCTGGGAACCATCCTAGTATAGTCAAAATAATGAGAAGCACCGTGGCCTCCACCAGCGACCACCAGCTCCCGGGCACGGTGGGGCAGCATGAAGCACCCTCCTAAGGAAAGAGGTCAGTCTCTGCGCAGCACTAGGAAGGTCCCTGCACCGCCATCCTGCCCTACTGCCCTGGGGCCAGCTAGGTGCTCCCCCTGGACACTGGCTCTTTGGGAGAGAATGGGCCTGCTCAGGAGCTCCCAGTGACAGGACAAGATGTCCCAGGAGGAGTGTGTGTGGGAAGGCCATGTGGGAACATCTTTAAGCACCTCCACTTACTGACTATGCCAGACTTGGAAGGAGAGGAGGAAAATGCTTGGGCAAATGCTTACACTTGATGTGTGGCAGGGCTCCGAGCCTGGGACGTGGCTGTGGCCCTGAAGACAGACTTCCCCCAGAGTGGCTGCCCGTGCCGTGGCTGGGGACCCCAGCTGCCACCCAGGCTGCCGGCCGTCCTGGCAGCACCTCAACCCTGCACAGTCTCTGCCCAATACCTGCATTGTCAGGATGGGTGTCTGAGGATGGCGGCTCATCCAGGGAAGACTGGTCTGTCTTGGTGGACAAAGGGCTTCCTGGCCGGGCTTCCTCTGAGGTCAGCGTCTCCTGCTCTGGGCTGCTCGGCTCGCTCTGTGCAGCCAGGGGGCCTCCATCAGGGTGGCACGCTTTGCTTTCGGCATCTGTGGAGAGATTCAGCAGTCAGCCAGGCCCGCGTGTCCCCTCGTATGCTCCTTCATTAGTGCAAAGCGTCCTGGGAAGTATCCATCTCTCCCGCACGACCCCCTTGGCACCACAGCCAGCCTTCATCGCGGCCACCATGGCCCAGAACAGCGTGTCATCTGCACACTCCATGCAGCCAGGAGGCGGCAGTGTGGGGATGCCAGCCTAGCTAGGAGAACTGCCTCCCATCCCAGTGGGAAGGAGCAGGAAAGATTTATTTCCGAGTCAAGGTGCCCCTCGCCTTGGCCTGTTCTGACTCCAGCCTGCTGCCCTTCTGTCCTGCAGCAGTCTGCCTTTCATTCCCAGGTCCTGGCTGGACAGAAAGTGTAAGGCCAGCCTATGCACGCATGTGGCCCCACTGCAGACCACTCTGGATTCCAGTCTCCTCATCTGTAAAACGGGGGTGAGACCTCACTACCCGCCTCACAGTGGCCACGTGAGAACTGCCAGACAGCATACGGACTGTGCACGCATAAAGGAGATGCCCTGCATGGCCCTGCAATTCGTGTTTCTGCCGTTGATGATGGTCTTAGATGAGGAAGAAGAGTGCTGCTCTGGGCTGTGTGCCCACGTGACAGCAACAGGCTCAGGACAGAGCCGGACACGCCCCCTTTACAGGGTCCTCAGCGCATGCAGGACTCAGGCCAGGCCGGTGGCACGTGACCCTCAAAAGGGATCTGGGATTGCACTCGCGCCTCATGTCTCTCTACCGAATGCCTCTCTCCTCAGGCGAAGGGCAGAAAGCTCAGCCAGGCGTCTGGAGGATTTGGGGCTAGGAAGGCCTCCTCTATGCGCCATGTCACCTGAGCACAGGGTCTAGACAAGGCGCCAGCAACCTCTCCTATAAAGGAGCAGATGGCCAGAAATTTAGATTTCGTGAGCCACATGCCATATGCCCCTGTGGCATATTCTTCTTTGATTTCTTATTTTTACAAAAACCCTTTATGTTTAAAAACCATGCTGAGCTCAACAGCCTTATACAAACAGGCCTGGGCCAGATCTGACCTGCAGCTATTTGCCAGCGAACCCCTGTCGTAGGAAAGGACCCGGGCAAGAGCCAAGGGAACTCACCCGTGGGTGAGACAACATGTCACAAAGCTCCAAACTGTAGTTTTTTGGACCCTCTCTCATGACTGGTTTACTCACACTTGACACACAGCTGTGACAGTCTCTGCCACCAGCTTACTTGGTCCTTGGTGACTAGAGGATGGAGATGGCAGCCAGCATCTGCAGGGGGGAGGGGGACACAGTCTGCCAGAGACACGGCAACTGAACGCCACACGGCCCAGTGAGGCTGCGACCCTCCGTCTACAGGTGTGGACACCGAGTGTAGAAGGGACAGGCCGTTGGTGCTGGTGACTGTCACTGTTAACAACAGTGACCCCTCTGCCATCCACAGCAATAAACGGTTCGAGCGCCGACGGGAAGGCCCCCAGCTCTCCAGCAGGGACCCGCAGAGGCTCCGCCCCCACCAGGCCCTCCTAGATCTCCTCCACCTGCTTCTGCAGCTCAGGGGATGTGGGGACTTTTCTGGGCTGTGTGCTTGGAGCTCAAGCTCCTAATCATTTTCAATGAAAAGTTATAGTTCCCAAAATAGCCCTGTTGCTAAGAAACGTGGGTTGGGGCGGGGGAGGAGGGGGCGCTGTGGGCGGCCTGTGCCCTGCTCCTCCACTGCACAGCCGGCCCTCCAGGCCACCCAGGCCGTTCCCCTCCCAGGGCGGCAGAGGGCAGCCTGCGGCCGAACACCTGTGCGGTACAGAGCAGCCCAGGGAGGGGACGCGCACGCTGGACACACCCCTGTGCGCGCGCATACACACGCAGGCACTGCACGCTGCCCCCGGCGTTCCTGCCACAACCCGCATCTGTCCTGCCCAATTACCCTGAGGAAAGAAACCTCGTGTCTCTCAGGTCGCTGAGCAAGGCTCCAGGGAAGCAGCCATTCCCTTCCTGTGTCCGGTGATGGCCATGAGGCCCCTTACACATCACTCAAGAAAATGCCAGGTGGACACATGCAGGAAGGTGGAGGGAAGTCACTCGGGGGCACATACAACGTCTGGGACAGATGAGCGGGCAGGCTCCTGTCCTGACTGGGGCGCCGGGTGGAGGGGCCGGAAGGCTGGCAGCCCTTGCCTGTCACAGGGGTATCCAGGGAGGATGGCAGAAGCAGCGAGGACACAGAGAGGCTAGGGGTCACCTTTCCCGGGCCCCCATATGCAGCACTGGTCTCATAACAGCACACAGATCCTGTGCAGGTTCCAGCACTTTGCTTACCAGACTTCCGGAGTGA